>NC_059202.1:35214823-36523573 GCF_020615455.1 Coregonus clupeaformis
CGTGTTTCAGAGGATGCATGCCTCTCCCGAGTCCGTAGGGGAGTTGCAGCGATGGGACAAGACTGTAACTACCAAAGGGGTAAAAGTACACACACACAAAAATATATACATACAGTGGGGAAAAAAAGTATTTAGTCAGCCACCAATTGTGCAAATTCTCCCACTTAAAAAGATGAGAGAGGTCTGTAATTTTCATCATAGGTACACGTCAACTATGACAGACAAAATGAGGAAAAAAAATCCAGAAAATCACATTGTAGGATTTTTAATGAATTTATTTGCAAATTATGGTGGAAAATAAGTATTTGGTCAATAACAAAAGTTTCTCAATACTTTGTTATATACCCTTTGTTGGCAATGACACAGGTCAAACGTTTTCTGTAAGTCTTCACAAGGTTTTCACACACTGTTGCTGGTATTTTGGCCCATTCCTCCATGCAGATCTCCTCTAGAGCAGTGATGTTTTGGGGCTGTCGCTGGGCAACACGGACTTTCAACTCCCTCCAAAGATTTTCAATGGGGTTGAGATCTGGAGACTGGCTAGGCTACTCCAGGACCTTGAAATGCTTCTTACGAAGCCACTCCTTCGTTGCCCGGGCGGTGTGTTTGGGATCATTGTCATGCTGAAAGACCCAGCCACGTTTCATCTTCAATGCCCTTGCTGATGGAAGGAGGTTTTCACTCAAAATCTCACGATACATGGCCCCATTCATTCTTTCCTTTACACATCAGTCGTCCTGGTCCCTTTGCAGAAAAACAGCCCCAAAGCATGATGTTTCCACCCCCATGCTTCACAGTAGGTATGGTGTTCTTTGGATGCAACTCAGCCTTCTTTGTCCTCCAAACACGACGAGTTGAGTTTTTACCAAAAAGTTATATTTTGGTTTCATCTGACCATATGACATTCTCCCAATCCTCTTCTGGATCATCCAAATGCACTCTAGCAAACTTCAGACGGGCCTGGACATGTACTGGCTTAAGTAGGGGGACACGTCTTGCACTGCAGGATTTGAGTCCCTGGCGGCGTAGTGTGTTACTGATGGTAGGCTTTGTTACTTTGGTCCCAGCTCTCTGCAGGTCATTCACTAGGTCCCCCCGTGTGGTTCTGGGATTTTTGCTCACCGTTCTTGTGATCATTTTGACCCCACGGGGTGAGATCTTGCGTGGAGCCCCAGATCGAGGGAGATTATCAGTGGTCTTGTATGTCTTCCATTTCCTAATAATTGCTCCCACAGTTGATTTCTTCAAACCAAGCTGCTTACCTATTGCAGATTCAGTCTTCCCAGCCTGGTGCAGGTCTACAATTTTGTTTCTGGTGTCCTTTGACAGCTCTTTGGTCTTGGCCATAGTGGAGTTTGGAGTGTGACTGTTTGAGGTTGTGGACAGGTGTCTTTTATACTGATAACAAGTTCAAACAGGTGCCATTAATACAGGTAACGAGTGGAGGACAGAGGAGCCTCTTAAAGAAGAAGTTACAGGTCTGTGAGAGCCAGAAATCTTGCTTGTTTGTAGGTGACCAAATACTTATTTTCCACCATAATTTGCAAATAAATTCATAAAAAATCCTACAATGTGATTTTCTGGATTTTTTTTTCTCAATTTGTCTGTCATAGTTGACGTGTACCTATGATGAAAATTACAGGCCTCTCTCATCTTTTTAAGTGGGAGAACTTGCACAATTGGTGGCTGACTAAATACTTTTTTTCCCCACTGTATTTCATGGTCATTCTACTACTTACTTGCTGAAACAAGGTCCATGTACTGGCAGACGGCATGAAGCAGTAGCCTCTCAAAGCTAATAAACAAAACACAAAATCAGTTCATTCAACTGGAAATCTGTTAATTGGGTCAACATTTCCCACATAATTGGTATCTATACAAGTCCAAATATTAGCCCAGAAGAGCTTCTCAAATGTTTAAAGAACACTTCTGATAATTCTGTTTGGGGAACATTTTCAGAGGGAAAAAAGTACCTGCTTCCAAGGTTGGTGGTGTAAACAGAGTGAGGCTGAGCACCAAAGAAACTGAGAAGGTTCTCTTCAAGTACCTCAAGTGTCCCCTAAACCAATCAGAGGGGAGAATGGCAATGAGAGAGAGAAGTTAAAGTGTGTAATTAAGTGTTGATGAGGACAGGTGTCACTAGCACAGATAACAGTGTCTTTATCTTTGGTTAACCCATGATATGGTTGGCAAACATGTCTTAAAATCTCATAATGATTAATGCTGATGCTTACAATGGGAATTTGTTTGCGTTTCAGCGTAGCACGCAGCCTTCGATCAATCCTCTGGAAGTAGTCTTGAGCACTGAAGGCTGGATTCACTGCAGAGTAGAAAAATGTGATCAGTTCATATCAAATATCCCAATGTCAAATATCCCCAAATCCTGACAATGAGCATGTTTAAACCAATGAAGCACTGATTTTTATCATTTACAGATTTTATTTCCTGGCAAACATCGTTGTTTACTGACCTGTAGTGATAAAATACATCAACCGAAACATACGCTTGGTAATGAACTTTCAACAGCATAATGCTACAAGCTTTGTATGTAGGGCAGTGCATGTTGGGATTGTGACAGGCATTGATCCTGGGCTCTCACCCGCTCTCTGGTCCTTGGGGAGCTTGTTGGAGTTGCTCCTCTTGGCCTCCTCTTCCAGAAGGGCCAGAAGCTTCTCCTGCTCCTCTCCAGAGCGATTCATGAAGTCATTCCATTGCTGGGAGACAGACAAGGGGACAATGAGCTACAGCTTAGGGGCAAAAATGTAGTTAGGGGTAGTAGTGATAAAACGTTCAGCGAGTCTCTCTTGCAACAAGCGAGGCCTGATTGAAGATAAATTGTTGGGACCAGTAGAATCCTACCTCCACGTAGTTGCCATTGGTGCAGGCCTCAGTGAAGATGGAAGGTGGGGCAGGGTCACTGCATACCTCTGCCTCGTCTTTGGAGCACTCATCTTTTTCAAGTAGATTGGCAAGGTAGCGACCTTTTTGGGGGGAGAGAAGAAATGAATAGGCAGCATCGTTAAATCATGTTGATAAAATACTGTTTGGCTATTGGCTATGACTAATGAATGCGTTCAGACCAGCTGCAATCAAGCTAGTGGGTATTAAGAATCTATGATGAACAGGCATCTACCATCTGCAGCAACCCAACATCTGCAGCAGAGTGAAATATTCCCACTGACAGACATGAGAACTTACTGTTCTCCTGCCGCCTTTGGCTCTTCTTGCCTTTGGCTCTGGGTGTGAGGTCAGAGTTGCGTACCGCCTGGTTGATGAAAAACTGTTTCTTCTTGGTTGGAGACGCACGTTTGGCTGGGGAGTTGGGCAGAGAGGTGCATTTGCGCTCCTCTTTCAGGCTGGGAGAAATAGAGAGCAAGGATTATGAGGACTCAATTAGTGTGTTGACTGATGTGTTCGTGGTGACCTCTTCACAAAATATGTATTTGTTCAAGTGTAGCTAGTAACTAATATTGAATGGCCTTACTAATAGAATAATCTCGCTACAGTTATACTGACCACAGAATAGTAGGCTAGATGTAGGTTACATGACACCCCACCATAAAAAGTGGGTCAGTCGGTTCAGATTGCAAAGCCACGCCCCATTAAAATTATCGAGCTCTGAATGGTCGATTTTCACTGTTACCACTTTTAGACCAGATGGCAACATTGTAGCTAACGTCCTATCATTGTCAAATGACTCATGCAAATGAGGTTGCTTGATGATCTGTCATGAAGAAGTATATTGTTGGTTACAATAGTAACAGCTATAGCTAGGTGTATATAGAAGAGGTCTCGTCAGAGAATTTAACGATTGGCTACAAATATTTTTGCATGAGCAGAGAGAGAGCAGCAGAGGTGTCACAAACGACTCGAGCAACAAAAAAATCTTGCTAACCAGTTTTACTAACTAGGGTCAGCCACTTGAAATGGCGTCAATGTAACATATACACAAGCCATTTGTGATAAACTTAGTTCACCTTCACCAACGGTAGCCGGCAAACCTACACACACATTTTAGATGTGTACCACCACACCAGCTTGCAAGCTTAGCTAGTTAACGTTAGCTACCCGTATTGTAGTGTTAAGCACAAACATATTGATATAGCATTCATTTATACAAATGTACCTGCTAGCTAAACTAACTGGCAAAATCTACGATACAGACTAGCTATTTATCAAATATTCAATGTTTGAAAACAATGACTCAAATGTGCTTGTCGATTGCTACTAGCTAGCTCGCAAGTTCCCAATTTAGTTAGACCATTTAGCTAGACTTTTTCACTCACATAATATCCTGTTCCTCATTATTATTTGTCAAAACAACCATCTTACGCAAAGAACAACTAACGAGGGTTGAATACAAAAACAATAGCTACGATACACACATAAATAGAGTACGCGTTCAGTTAGCCACTTGCTAGCTTGGCTCTGTCAGAGTAGGTAGACAGACAACAGCAAAGCTTATCCCCGCCCTTCACAAAACCGAAAACGAGGCACAAGCTCTAGGTCATTAGAATCTTGATCGCAGCAACACGGGCTCTGTGTCAACGTCAAACCAAGTTGACGTTGGTTACAAAATAACTTTATTTCTCGCCTTAACGTTTCTTTTTTATTAGTAGCTATCTACGCGAAAAAGACGCGTAGGCTCTATTTCAATGACATCTGAACATATCTCGTAAAGTTAAGGTTGTAGACGTTTCCATAACAGCAATGTTTAACTGTGCCCTTCCAGAGGCAAGAGAGCCAATTTACAAGACAGAGTCCCAAACAGTCCCACCCGGACAGACATAGTCAGTAGCCTATTGTTCTTTCTAGGTGTTCTTTGTTTGGGGATATAATTGGGAAAAGGCTACTTTTATCTTTTGGATATCTTTCTCAGGTATGTCTTGGTGTTTTCCTTTGTAGATTAATAGTTATACTAGTATCACATGTTTTAGAAAAGCTGCTTTTGCTTACATAATATTAGAGCATCATGTTTACAGTGTGAACTTTTATTCCAGGCAAAATTGTAGACAGGAATGGGCCGGAGGAACAAGGCAAGGGCAACAAGACCAGAAATAGGCGACAAACGGGTAACACCTGAACCTCATCCAATGGTTGTGGGAGCAGTGAAATGTGTACAACCCAGGAAGACTGCCTTAAAGTTAACTAAGGTTTGTGAAGTAACCACAAACAACATCAATGCCAGAAGTCCTGTCTCCAATACATATGAGAGATTAGACAATAGAGTGGTGAAAATCTGTGTCAATCTATGGCCTGTCCTGGCTTCAGCCAAAGAGCCTGTAGAGGAAAGCAGTGGTTCTCTGGATGAAGAGGAACCTGGGACAAGCACAGATACAAGGACCTTCAACACATCAAAGTCTGGTGAGCAGCGTCCGAGAGACCAAGAATGGAGACCCCACGTTAGACAAGAATTGGACAGGGCTAAAGCAAGCCGTCTAGTGAAGCCTATGTTACTACCACCCATAAGTAAACCATCCCCTACTACACGACTAGCACATTCAGAGTGCATGGGAATGCCAGTGTCACACACGTCTCTTCCACAGATATATGTATCAGACCAAGATGCCTTGGTGAAATCCTCCAAGGGGACAAAACCCAGTGAGAATGAGGCACCATTTCCCATGATCCTATTGCAGAAGACCAGCACTTTGATGGACACCACCATTATCTCCCGATGTGTAAGGATCAGCTGCATTTCACCACCTTTCATGTATTACACAGTTATTACTTAACATCAAACTTCACCAAACCTTATCAAAATCCACTGTTAATGTATCTTATATTAATTTATTCCACAAATGATATTCTAAGGGAGATTTTAAAAAAAAATGGTACATCTAAATATCCTGCTGGCTAGTTATCTAATCCATTGTGTATCAAATACTGAATGAGCAATTAAATACCCCATTGAAGCAGTTACATCCAATCTTCATATTGTCTCAATTCAGAGGTCTGCCCAGTTTCGCCTCCCTGAGATCTCAGTGTCCAGTATAGAAGGCCTGCTTCAGAGAGTGGCAGAGCGAGTGGGAAGGAGAGAGAGAGATGATGAGACATGGGGACTGACCTATCCTGATCATCTTCTCATGGCTGGCGCGCTGCGAAACCTGAGAGAGAAGAGGCTCCAGCATCAGGGAGACTCTAGCACAGAGTACTGTTCCATCAATACTTCTTACAATGGGAAGGTTATCCTTTAACAATTTTACATTTTAGTCATTTAGCAGACACTCTTATCCAGAGCGACATACAGGAGTAATTAGGGTTAAGTGCCTTGCTCAAGGGCACATCAACAGATTTTTCACCTTTCGGTTCCTGGCCCAACGCTCTTAACCGCTAGCCTACCAGCCGTCCCAACAATGAGCAAAGAGACCCGTCAGAATTCATGATAATTGTTGTTCTATTGTGGCAATTGATTGAGATGAAGCCACTTTTATGGCTAACTAATTAATTTTAACCTTTCCCAGGGGAACGGTAAGATGTTCAGAGGTCAAGCCAATCGGTGGGAAGAAAGGGACCACTCTAATAACAGAGAATGAAATGCAGAACCCTGCCTCCCTCTGCAATAGAACCAAACTGCCCGTCATCCTTAGTATGACCAAAGGAAGCCTTTGAACATGGATGAATCACCATCTCAACAATAGATGAAAATTGTACATGCTAATAAAGTTGTTATACATTACTAGAACAAAATACCCAAGATAGATGTATCCCCATTTAAAAGTTTTATTACTATATGTTCTGTATACATCTAGTTGTATGTACACATAAATAATCACACACATATTCAAGTATGAATGTTCAAGCATAATATACATCATAAGACCATACATTCAATTGTATGTACAGATATTCTACACATGCCTATCAGTTATTGTAACAATCTCGCCAATACGTCAGACTACAGTACAGTAGTAAACTGCTTTGGATTTACAGCTACATATTTTTTTTCTCAAGTTCCATTCAGTATAACATGAGCCCAATTGAAAGATAAAAAACAAATATAAAAACAACAGTTGACCTAATGAAGGCAGTGTTTGGAGTCTGGTACGCAGTCTGGTAACTGTACATCTCAATGTTGTGCCAGTGCAAGTAAACTACGTTTTTAGCGTCAAATAATAAAAGTGACTGGACACCAGAAAAAAATATGTTTTTGTCTCTGTGCAAAACATGAGACCAATGTGAAAAGATATTGACGATGATTTTGTTGCCCTGAACATCTTCAGCGATAATGTAACAAATCATCGGTAAGATTGTGTGCAGCATTTCTCAGTTAAAGTGCTTTAGGCAAAATGCAAATGCTAAGATATTGAAAGACTCTTTGATTGACACATGAGGAACACCACTTTTTCATCATTCATTGGAAATTGAAATGCCAAATAAAAAGTAAATAATAAACGAAAGACCTGAACCATGAAAGTGCCTGTAAGTAATTGGAGGTGAATACAACTAGTTTGGAGGTATTGGACCACTACACTATAGCTGTGATGGAGAATGAACAAGGCACCACACCCAGACATTAGAGGAGCTATCCGGTAGTACTTCCCTCCCCTCTCCTAGAGGACACAGGGGCACAGAGATCCCGTTCTGTCCATTCAGGGGGCTGTGCCCCAATAACTTTACACACTGCTGTCTTGTGTGTTGCTACCCACTAGGAACAGACTGGTCGGATCCTTATTGCCTGAAGTCTCCCTTGTGCCCTTGGATCCGTTGGCGGACGATTCCCTGCTTGACCTCCTACTACTCGACTCTCTCCTGCTCTCTCCCCTGCTCTCTCCCCTGCTCGATCCCCTGCTCGATCCCCTGCTCGACTCGGGCTTCTCCTGTGGCCTGCTTGTCATCGCCATGCCACTGTCCGTGACCCCGTTTGGTTTGGTCTCTCTGGGTCTGCCGTCTGAGGACTTGACAGACTGGAGAGGCTTGGTTGTTTGGGCTGGTTTGGCTGTCTGCCCTAGTTGGGTGGGCTGGGCCACTCTTCTGGGTTGAGGTGCTGGTGTCCCACCGTTGACCGTCACTTCCCTCAGCCGGTCTTCATCGCTCTGCTCCTTGGCAAAGTTGACAAACACCTGCAGGGTGGGGGAGAGGAGATAATGCACACACATCGAAGGGTTAACACAGGGGCATGGTTTAAGATAAGATGCAAATGGAAGTAGGTGCTTGGAGGGAAGGAGAAGTGCCCTGTTTAAGTGCCTCACAGTGAATGAGTAGAAAATGAATTCTGAAGTGTTATACAGGTAACTACCAAAATAAAGGAAACACTTGAGTAAATAAGGGATACAAAGTATATTGAAGGCAGGTGCTTCCACACAGGTGTGGTTCCTGAGTTAATTAAGCAATTAACATCCCATCATGCTTAGGATCATCTATAATATTATTTATCTATAAAAATGTCCATTATTTTGGCTACCATGGTAGAGATGAAGAGGCGAAGCGAGAGGTTTCAATCTCGCCAAAATCAGCCAATGTGTTTCTATGGGCTTATTTTGGACCTATGCTTCTCACCTGCCATCCCGCCTTTGGGACAAGACATGAGCGTCTCGTCATTTTATACAGATCTCTAACCATGGCTAGCAGAAGAGATCTCAGTGACTTTAAAAGAGGGATCTCAAAGGAGCATAGGGGGTTTAAAAGGTGTGTGTGTGTGTGTCTCAGTCACCAGATTTTAACCCAATTGAACACTTATGGGAGATTCTGGAGCGGCACCTGAGACAGCGTTTTCCACCACCATCAACAAAACGTATGGAATTTCTTGTGGAAAGATGGTGTTGTATCCCTCCAATAGAGTTCCAGACACTTGTAGAATCTATGCCAATCTAGGCGCATTGAAGCTGTTCTGGCGGCTCGTGGTGGACCAACGCCCTATTAAGATGCTTTATGTCGGTGTTTCCCTTATTTTGGCAAACAACTGCTAGCCTCTTCAGTGTAATCTGACATTTTATAACCTACCTCTTCCCTCCTCCTCTCCCCACATAACCACATTGGAGTCTTTGCTACTGATTCTATGAAGGAAACCCCCCAGCCTCAACCTTTAACCATCCCACGTGACTGACCCCTGAATGACCTCTACCTGGTCCAGGGTGGTCTGTGACACTGAGTAGTCGGCAATGCCCAGCTCCTCGTGGTTGTTGGAAAGCACATCGAAGACCCGCGCCAAGGAGCAGGCGTTGGAGGGCAGCTGGTACTGCAGCACGTTCTGGTGCCTCTCCTTTAGCTCGATGCCCGGGAAGGAGCCCTTGATGTAGGTGTCCACCGGGCACGGGTCCTCGGGAGGCTTGGGTGGATTGGTCCCCGACAGGCGCAGGACGATCGTGTAGCCGTCCCCGAACCTGTGGGGAAAAGGTGACGAAGTGGAAATAGGGGGGAGGTGTGGGATTTGAAAGACTTAAAAGAGTGCCGGTGTAGATACTGTATTAAATGTAAATGGAGATTTGTATCATGTGTTAAACTGTATAAACACATGATACAGAGCATGAACAGACCAGCTGGCTGGTGTATTTACGGACATATTCAATCTCTCCCTATCCCAGTCTGCTGTCCCCACATGCTTCAAGGCCACCATTGTTCCTGTACTCAAGAAAGCAAAGGCAACTGAACTAAATGACTTTGCCCCGTAGCACTCATCTCTGTCATCATGAAGTGCTTTAAGAGACTAGTCAAGGATCATATCACCTCTACCTTACCTGTAACCCTAGACCCACTTCAATTTGCTTACCGCCCCAATAGATCCACAGACGATGCAATCGCCATCACACTTCCCTATCCCATCTGGACAAGAGGAATACCTATGTAAGAATGCTGTTCATTGACTATAGCTCAGCATTCAACACCATAGTACCCTCCAAGCTCATCATTAAGCTCGAGGCCCTGGGTCTGAACCCCGCCCTGTGCAACTGGGTCCTGGACTTCCTGACGGGCCGCCCCCAGGTGGTGAAGGTAGGAAACAACATCTCCACTTCGCTGATCCTCAACACTGGGGCCCCACAAGGGTGCGTGCTCAGCCCCCTCCTGTACTCCCTGTTCACCCATGACTGTGTGGCCAAGCACGCCTCCAACTCAATCATCAGTAGTCTTGATTACCAACAATGACGAGACAGCCTACAGGGAGGAGGTGAGTCTCGGAGTGTGGTGCCAGGAAAATAACCTCTCACTCAACAAAATAAAACAAAGGAGATGATCGTGGACTTCAGGAAACAGCAGAGGGTGCACCCCCCTATCCACATCGACGGGACCACAGTGGAGAAGGTGGAAGCTTCAAGTTCCTTGGCGTACATATCACTGACAAACTGAAATGGTCCACCCACGCAGACAGTGTGGTGAAGAAGGCGCAACAGAGCCTCTTCAACCTCAGGAGACTGAAGAAATGTGGCTTGGCACCTAAAACCCTCACAAACTTTTAGATGCACAATTGAGAGCATCCTGTCGGGCTGTATCACCGCCTGGTACGGCAACTGCACCGCCTGCAACCGCAGGGCTCTCCAGAGGGTGGTGCGTTCTGCCAAACGTATTACCCGGGGTAAACTACCCGCCCTCCAGGACACCTACAGCACCCGATGTCACAGGAAGGCCAAAATGATCATCAAGGACATCAACCACCCGAGCCACTGCCTGTTCACCCCACTATCATCCAGAAGGCGAGGTCAGTACAGGTGCATCAAAGCTGGGACCGAGAGAATGAAAAACAGCTTCTATCTCAAGGCCATCAGACTGTTAAAAAGCCATCACTAGCACATTAGAGGCTGCTGCTGCCTATTGAAATCACTGGCCACTTTAATAATAATGTTTACATATCTTGCATTACTCATCTCATATGTATATACTGTATTCTATAATATCCATGCCGCTCTGTCATTGCTTGTCCATTTATGTATATATTCTTAAATTCCATTCCTTACTTAGATTTGTGTGTATTGGGGAAAAAAGTATATGATCCCCTGCTGATTTTGTACGTTTGCCCACTGACAAAGACATGATCAGTCTATAATTTTAATGGTAGGTTTATTTGAACAGTGAGAGACAGAATAACAACAACAAAATCCAGAAAAACGCATGTCAAAAATGTTATAAATTGATTTGCATTTTAATGAGGGAAATAAGTATTTGACCCCTCTGCAAAACATGACTTAGTACTTGGTGGAAAAACCCTTGTTGGCAATCACAGAGGTCAGACGTTTCTTGTAGTTGGCCACCAGGTTTGCACACATCTCAGGAGGGATTTTGTTCCACTCCTCTTTGCAGATCTTCTCCAAGTCATTAAGGTTTCGAGGCTGACGTTTGGCAACTCGAACCTTCAGCTCCCTCCACAGATTTTCTATGGGATTAAGGTCTGGAGACTGGCTAGGCCACTCCAGGACCTTAATGTGCTTCTTCTTGAGCCACTCCTTTGTTGCCTTGGCCGTGTGTTTTGGGTCATTGTCATGCTGGAATACCCATCTACGACCCATTTTCAATGCCCTGGCTGAGGGAAGGAGGTTCTCACCCAAGATTTGACGGTACATGGCCCCGTCCATCGTCCCTTTGATGCGGTGAAGTTGTCCTGTCCCCTTAGCAGAAAAACACCCCAAAGCATAATGTTTCCACCTCCATGTTTGACGGTGGGGATGGTGTTCTTGGGGTCATAGGCAGCATTCCTCCTCCTCCAAACACGGCGAGTTGAGTTGATGCCAAAGAGCTCCATTTTGGTCTCATCTGACCACAACACTTTCACCCAGTTCTCCTCTGAATCATTCAGATGTTCATTGGCAAACTTCAGACGGGCATGTATATGTGCTTTCTTGAGCAGGGGGACCTTGCAGGCGCTGCAGGATTTCAGTCCTTCACGGCGTAGTGTGTTACCAATTGTTTTCTTGGTGACTATGGTCCCAGCTGCCTTGAGATCATTGACAAGATCCTCCTGTGTAGTTCTGGGCTGATTCCTCACCGTTCTCATGATCATTGCAACTCCACGAGGTGAGATCTTGCATGGAGCCCCAGGCCGAGGGAGATTGACAGTTATTTTGTGTTTCTTCCATTTGTGAATAATCGCACCTGTTGTCACCTTCT
The DNA here is from genome assembly GCF_020615455.1 of Coregonus clupeaformis. Lineage (NCBI taxonomy): Eukaryota > Metazoa > Chordata > Actinopteri > Salmoniformes > Salmonidae > Coregonus > Coregonus clupeaformis. The sequence continues at coordinate 35,226,860 of NC_059202.1, forward strand.
CACCAAGCTGCTTGGCGATGGTCTTGTAGCCCATTCCAGCCTTGTGTAGGTCTACAATCTTGTCCCTGACATCCTTGGAGAGCTCTTTGGTATTGGCCATGGTGGAGAGTTTGGAATCTGATTGATTGATTGCTTCTGTGGACAGGTGTCTTTTATACAGGTAACAAGCTGAGATTAGGAGCACTCCCTTTAAGAGTGTGCTCCTAATCTCAGCTCGTTATCTGTATAAAAGACACCTGGGAGCCAGAAATCTTTCTGATTGAGAGGGGGTCAAATACTTATTTCCCTCATTAAAATGCAAATCAATTTATAACATTTTTGACATGCGTTTTTCTGAATTTTGTTGTTGTTATTCTGTCTCTCACTGTTCAAATAAACCTACCATTAAAATTATAGACTGATCATTTCTTTGTCAGTGGGCAAATGTACAAAATCAGCAGGGGATCAAATACTTTTTTCCCTCACTGTATGTTGTGAAATTGTTCGATGTTACTTGTTAGATATTACTGCACTGTCGGAGCTAGAATCACAAGCATTTCTCTACACCCGCAATAACATCTGCTAAACACGTGTATGTGACAAATAAAATGTGATTTGATAAAGGGTTATGTCTGTATCATAATGACATTGGTGAGTGAAGGCCTATAAAGCACAGTATCACTGAGTTCAGGCCCATTTGAAGTGTGATATCTACACATTGACAGTGATCGTGCCATGTACAGTGGGGAAAAAAAGTATTTAGTCAGCCACCAATTGTGCAAGTTCTCCCACTTAAAAAGATGAGAGAGGCCTGTAATTTTCATCATAGGTACACGTCAACTATGACAGACAAAATGAGAAAAAAAATCCAGAAAATCACATTGTAGGATTTTTAATGAATTTATTTGCAAATTATGGTGGAAAATAAGTATTTGGTCAATAACAAAAGTTTCTCAATACTTTGTTATATACCCTTTGTTGGCAATGACACAGGTCAAACGTTTTCTGTAAGTCTTCACAAGGTTTTCACACACTGTTGCTGGTATTTTGGCCCATTCCTGCAGATGCAGATCTCCTCTAGAACAGTGATGTTTTGGGGCTGTCGCTGGGCAACACGGACTTTCAACTCCCTCCAAAGATTTTCTATGGGGTTGAGATCTGGAGACTGGCTAGGCCATTCCAGGACCTTGAAATGCTTCTTACGAAGCCACTCCTTCGTTGCCCGGGCGGTGTGTTTGGGATCATTGTCATGCTGAAAGACACGACGAGTTGAGTTTTTACCAAAAAGTTATATTTTGGTTTCATCTGACCATATGACATTCTCCCAATCCTCTTCTGGATCATCCAAATGCACTCTAGCAAACTTCAGACGGGCCTGGACATGTACTGGCTTAAGCAGGGGGACACGTCTGGCACTGCAGGATTTGAGTCCCTGGCGGCGTAGTGTGTTACTGATGGTAGGCTTTGTTACTTTGGTCCCAGCTCTCTGCAGGTCATTCACTAGGTCCCCCCGTGTGGTTCTGGGATTTTTGCTCACCGTTCTTGTGATCATTTTGACCCCACGGGGTGAGATCTTGCGTGGAGCCCCAGATCGAGGGAGATTATCAGTGGTCTTGTATGTCTTCCATTTCCTAATAATTGCTCCCACAGTTGATTTCTTCAAACCAAGCTGCTTACCTATTGCAGATTCAGTCTTCCCAGCCTGATGCAGGTCTACAATTTTGTTTCTGGTGTCCTTTGACAGCTCTTTGGTCTTGGCCATAGTGGAGTTTGGAGTGTGACTGTTTGAGGTTGTGGACAGGTGTCTTTTATACTGATAACAAGTTCAAACAGGTGCCATTAATACAGGTAACGAGTGGAGGACAGAGGAGCCACTTAAAGAAGAAGTTACAGGTCTGTGAGAGCCAGAAATCTTGCTTGTTTGTAGGTGACCAAATACTTATTTTCCACCATAATTTGCAAATAAATTCATTAAAAATCCTACAATGTGATTTTCTGGAAAAAATTTTCTCAATTTGTCTGTCATAGTTGACGTGTACCTATGATGAAAATTACAGGCCTCTCTCATCTTTTTAAGTGGGAGAACTTGCACAATTGGTGGCTGACTAAATACTTTTTTCCCCCACTGTATGTTACACTAAGATCCCTTATAAAGACATGATATTAGTCAAATAGCAGCAAACATGTACCTGTTCTTAAGGTGCTGAACGGAGCCCAGACACTGGAACCTTCCGTTCACCATGATGGCCATTCGAGTGCAGAGAGCTTCGCATTCCTCCATACTGCTCACACACATACAGCAAAACACCCCATTATAAGCCAATGTTCATACCGTACAAGTGTTAAGACATCAATAGAATAGACAACGTTCGAGGCCAGGGGAGGGTGTGCTGTTGGCATGAATAGCGTCACCTACCTGTGGGAGGTGAGAACAACGGCCCTTCCTTCCTTGATGACGCTCAGGATGCAGTTCCACAGGAATCTCTTGGCCTTGGGATCCATGCCAGTGGTGGGCTCATCCTATAAACAACAGGAGTGCAGACGTAACTGTAGGTTAGAGGAGATAGGAGAAAAGGAAAGCATCAACTGTTATATTAGAAATCCACTCATTCCTTTCTCTCATACCTACCAGGAATATAACAGGAGGAGCTCCGATCAGGGAGATGGCAGTGGAGAGTTTGCGTTTGTTGCCTCCGCTGTAGCCTCCGGCCTCTCGCTCTGCGTACTGGGTCAGCCCCAGCTTCTTCACTCCCCATTGAGCCACCTTGGAGGGACACAAGTTACATTTTCCCGGACATTTTCTGAGACAAATGATATGAGTGAATTGCTAGGTAATGTGTGTGTTTTTGTGTGCGTGTGTGTTAAGTACCTTGGCCACAGACTCCTCTGGCACCCCTCGGAGCCTGGCGTAGAATTCCAGGTGCTCCCTGCCAGTCAGCAGGTCGCAGATGGCATCAAACTGGGGGCAGTAGCCCATCAGCTGGTGGACCCGCTCCATCTCAGTCAGCACACTACATATCACAGAGTACAGGCATAATGAAGGGTTAGTGCGGTAGGAATTATCATTATGGATACAATGAATGTGAGAACAGCATTTCTAGACTCAGTATTTCACTTTCACTGCCTCTATTATGTCATTGAAAGTAATTTATTTACTTTTATTTTCACAGCTACTAAGCATATGAATAATGTCATAAAACAGCAGGAAGGAAAGGCGCAAACATGTTTGGTATATCTAAGGAGTAAATGGTGACCGCCTAATCAAACTGGTCTTACTTACCTGTGATGACTGAGAAATGCTTCTCCATAGGTGATCGCTGTGTCTCCAGTCAGCATGCGAAACGTGGAGGTCTTCCCAGCCCCGTTTACCCCCAGCAGCCCAAAGCACTGACAGGGAGAGGCAGAGAAAACACAACACTCACACCTATCTAAAACATTCATAGTGTGCTACTCCAATGCCCTCGCTAAGTGCTCTAAAGAGTTAACAGTAGATTTGTGGCTGGCAGAAACACAGCTCTATTTCTCACCTCCCCACGAGGAATACCCAGACACAGACGATCCACTGCTGGCTTCTTGCCAGCTTTGTACACCTGCACAAACACAGGGTCATCCGTTTTAAACCCTTAGAGATTAAACCCCATGCATTTAAACCTAAAATATACAGTAGATGACCCAACTTTTTCATCTACAAGTCCAAAGTTTGTTTTACTTGCCTTACTCAGGTCCATCATGGTGAGTATATCGGCTTGGGCTTTCCCACTCTTCACCCTCTCTCTCTCCCTGGCGATGTCCTCGTCCTCTGGGCCAAGAGGGGGCAGCTCAGGCTCTGAGCAGGGCCTGGAAGAATAGACTTATGAGTAAGATAACCTGACGTGAACTGAGGCCATAAAAATAGAATTCGATTATATTTCTATGATTTCACTGATCTGACACTAAGGAGTAAGAGGAGCCATGGGTTTCACTGTAAAGATTTCACCTATAATGATAGTAATATGTAGTAGTATGAACAAATAAATAAATAAAAATGTATGCACTCACTAATTGTAAGTCGCTCTGGATAAGAGCGCCGGCTAAATGACTAAAATGTGAAATGTAATACTATAGTAATGTGTTTATGTAGCTTTTTTCACTAGGTCTTAAAGTGCTTTTACATTGTGTCGGAGTGGCTCAGTCCATATATACCTAATCACATTGTGATCAGTAATAATTTTGAGCAAAGAATTAGGAAAGATGCATTTGACAAGCACAGTACTTGAAAAGGGATCTATGAATGAGATTATATTTTACCAACTGAAATGCCAGGATGTGTTTTGACATCCATGCACAGTCCTTGCAGCAGATGTCACAGTACCTACCTGCAGTTGATGAAGAACTTGTACTGTAGCAGTATTGTGAAGAGAAAGAACACGACTCCCTCCACAGCCATGGCAAACAAGTTCTTCCCCACAAAGTCCCATTCCAGGGGGTCCAGGGTCTGCTTTGTGCCTGTGGACATGGGTACCCACATGGAAACAATGAATTGACCTCAAACCAGATGATGTTGTTGGCACTGATTTGATGTTGAATCTTTAGACAAGCGTATTATCATTAAGAACTCTTCTCTCAACAGAGGAAGCCACCGTCTACTAAGCTATATGGAATTATTTTAAGAAAGTCATAGCAAGGATCATTTAGCTATTGGATTTAGAATTTTAAGACACCTTGAGATATAAAAAAATGATTTGATGAAAATGTTGAATTTCCTTTAATTTGCTATTAGCCCATACAAACGCATTGAATTACAGATTCACTAATGGAACAACAGATAGTCCCCCAAAAAATTCTAAAGGAAGTTTGTTCTCAAGTGTATGTTTTATATCTGAGAGATATAAGAAAGATCAGCAAACATTTTTATCTTATTTTTTTATTTGATTTTTTACATCTATTTAACCCCTTATTTTTGGCACTAAACTGTCTCATATACTTCCATTCATTTTTTAAACTGGTACCGGGGGACCTTCAAACGAGTCTTGTGAGGCCTGTGGGCGTCTTAAAGCAAAACAGTCGTCCAGGTCCTGAGGCAGCAAAGCATCCCCAAACCATCACACCACCACCACCACCATGCATGACCTTTGGTATGATGTTCTTACTGTGGAATGCAGTGTTTGGTTTTCGCCAGGCATAATGGGACCCATCTCGTCCAAAAAGTTGACTCAAGTTTGCCAAAAAGCACCTGGATGATCATCAAGACTCTTGGAAGAACGTTCTATGGACAGATGATTCAAAAGTATAACTTTTTGGACGACATGTTTCCAGTAATGCCTGGCGAAAACCAAACTCTGCATTCCACAGTAAGAACATCATACCAAAGGTCAAGCATGGTGGTGGTGGTGTGATGGTTTGGGGATGCTTTGCTGCCTCAGGACCTGGACGACTTGCCTTAATAGAAGGAACCATGAATTCTGCTCTGTATCAGAGAATTCTACAGGAGAATGTCAGACCATCCATCTGTGAGCTGAAGCTGAAGCGCAGCTGGGTCATGCAGCAAGACAATGATCCAAAACACACAATGAAGTCTACATGAAAATTGCTAAAAAGCAACAAATTGGAAGTTTTGGAATGGCCTAGTCAAAGTCCAGACCTAATCCCAATTGAGATTAACGTCACTGAGTTAAAGCAGTTCTGCATGGAAGAGTGGGCCAAAATTCCTCCACAGCGACGTGAGAGACTGATCAACAACTACAGGAAGCATTTGGTTGGAGTCATTGCAGCTAAAGGTGGCACAACCAGTTATTGAGTGTAAGGGGGCAATTACTTTTTCACACAGGGGAATTGGGTGTTGCATAACTTTGTTTATGAAATAAATGAAATAAATATGTAATTGTTGTGTTATTTGTCCACTTATGTTCCCTTTATCTAATATTAGGTTTTGGTTGAAGATCTGATAACATTCAGTATCACAAATATGCAAAAGTTGAGAAAATTAGAAAGGGGGCAAATATTTTTTCATAGCACTGTATATTGCCATGGCTGAATTTCTGTTGTTCAATGCTTCCCATGGCTCCCCCTTCTGGCTATTTGGAAAAAATTCATAGTGCAGTTTCAACATTTATATGGCAAGGTAAACGATCTCGGAAAGAGGGAAAGACATAGGAGACTATCCGTACCAAACTTTTAATTGTATTTCTAGGCACTGGCATTTTGCCTCATCCTAAATTGGTTTAGACATGATTCTTCTGCCCCCTGGCTGAGTATAGAGAGAAATATGGTGTCTCCTATTGCCCTGGAAGAGGTGGCCTTCACAGATATATCCCTTAAACAATGTAAACTACGCTTTGGTACTATTATTGCGCCCACAATTTATATTTGGCGCAAAATTGAAAAACAATGTAACTTGGAATCAAAATGGCATGCCCCGAGTGGCGCAGCGGTCTAAGGCACTGCATCTCAGTGCTTGAGGCGTCACTACAGACCCCCTGGTTCGATTCCAGGCTGTATCACAACCGGCCGTGATTGGGAGTCCCATAGGGCGGCGCACAATTGTCCCAGCGTCGTCCGGGTTTGGCCGGTGTAGGCCGTCATTGTAAATAAGAATTTGTTCTTAACTGACGTACCTAGTTAAATAAAGGTAAAAAATAAAATAAAAAATGCCCATACTCCAAAATGTCACAATAATGCCTTGCGATCTGGAGGGCGGCCTTTTGCATCCACCCCAATGGTCCAAATGTGGAATCTAATCCGTACCCTTGCCGATATCATGGACAGTAATGGTTTGAGAACATTCCAAGATTTGAAAGACACATACACATTACCAGGAAACTCATTTTTTCTATATTTACAACTTAGGTCAACTATGCTAAGTTGACCACCTAAATTATCCCGAAAGGACTGATCTCTATAATATATGAACAACTTTTGGAACGCTCATATTCTGAGATAGCCATTAAAAAGTATGGTCCACAGATCTAATTGAATCTGAATAACCCTTGAACTGGAACAGAATATGGAAAAATATGACCTTGGCATCCCGTAATCCAAACCATCAATTTATACATTTTAAGTTTGTTCACAGACTATTTAACACCAAGGAAACATTTTACGATGAAATTGGCCCCAACTCCCAAGTGTTCACTGTGTCCCCTAAATCAGGTAGGCACATTGCTTCATATGATGTGGGAGTGCCCTGCAGTTAAATGCTTCTGGGGCAAAGTTACAAAATTCATTTAGAAGTGCATGAATTGAAATATTCAATGCTTTGCATCTATTATGTTACTTAACGATGATAGCCCCTTGAATCTCTCAATCAATCAGAGAAGATTACTGCTGACAGGCAGCACTGCTGCGAAAGAAGGCGGGGTGGGAGGCATGGCTTCCGGGTGGGGATGGAGGATGTGGGCGTGTGGATGGGGACAGTTTTTTTGTACCTGTAAACCCCCCTCGGGAAAAAAATACTAAACTAAATAAAAAGTTGGTAAAAAAAAAAAAGAGTATTATTATACCCAGTCTCTGGAAAGCGTCCGACATAGCCTGGTTCTTAGCCATGTCGATGAGGCCTCGGCCCAGACAGAAGTGGGGGAAGATCAGGAAGACTTTCTTTAGGATCTTGTTGATATCGTTCAAGTGCTGAAAAGCAGACAGACAAGTTCATGTCTGAATACCATAGTAAAAGAACATTCACATCTGATTTGTTAACACTGGCAAACATTTTGCAATTGTAGTGGTGCAAGCAAGTTGAAAAAAACATTTAAAGAAGTACACTGTTGTACCATGTAACCAGACAGCCTCAGCTGAACTAGTGTTGGGTGTAAATCTAAATATCAGCTGTGCCCTGAGACTAATCAGTAACCCCGATTTAATATCATAATCAACTCCATGACCCACCTGATCTACGAACAGCTCCAAGACAAAGGTGGCGATGCTGCCGTTGATCCCGATAAAGAGGTTGATTGAGGTGAGGACAACATAGGCAGTGCTGGGGACACTGAACAGGAAGGAGGCTGGATACATGAGAGGAGTGATAGACCAGCTGAAATGGAGGAAAGAGAAATTCTAATCAGTAACAAGGAATTTGTTTTGTAATGCACCATGAACTTTGCTAAGAACAACTCTGTGTAACATTCTTTAAAGAAGGAGACCTCAGCTATAATGTTTTAAATTAAAAAAACATTGATATGACCACTCAAGCAAACATACTGTCGTATAGTTGTTTTAAAAGATAATTCATTATAATTTTTAATTACTAAATGTAATGTAATAAAGTGCACATACAACATAATTAGTTATGAGTGCAATGATAACAAAGCTACCAGTGTCCATGGCCCTTACCCATAAAGCAAGAGCAACAGGACCAGAGCAGGGAGGTTGGTTTCAGACACGTAGGACTGTTGCTGGAAGCAAATGAAGATGAGGACCACCATAGTGGCCGGGACTGTATAGTTCAGCTGGGAGAAAGTAGAAGGCCAGTTAAGTACAATTCAATAGAGATGAGACTTATCCCCAGGGCCCAGTTTTTCAAAAGTTATCCATCTGGATTTCGCCTTTCGGATAGGATTAAATGCATATAAATAAAATGAATAGAACAGGAGTCCCCATTCAAGTCAATGATTCATCCATTCTATTCATTCAATTTCTATACATTTAATCCTATCCGATAGGCAAAATCCAGATAGATAACTTTTGAAAAATTGGGCCCTGGAGTTACAGTACATGGCACTGAATTATAGAGACACAAGGATTGAAAGGATACTTTTTACTGTCAACATTATCAGGCTTCTGAAACGTAGACTATAAAAGTATTGCTGCACTGTTGGACCTAGAAACACAAGCATTTCGCTGTACCTGGGATAACATCTGAAAAATGTGTACACGACCAATAAAATTTGATTTGATACAAAGTTTATGTTTGAGCCAAAACTCAAGGTAACTAATGAATAAGACTCTGGAGTGTACCTTAAATATTAGTGCTAACAAAACGGGTATCAGTTAAGCCTATTAGGATGGTGGGCGACTAACCATGTCCCAGGTGAAGTTGGCCAGCCAGTAGAGAATGGGCCGGACTCCGCTGACAAACTGAAGGTGCTTGGCTTTGCTGACCCTCTCCTCGATGAGAAACAGCACGAAGCTGGCCGGCACAAAGGACATGGAGAAGATCACACAGATGGACACCAGAACATCTACTGAGGTGGTCATCCTGAAAACAGAGAGGCAATGAGTATGGTAAGATAAAAGTAAGCACAATTTATTCTGTATTTTGATGGCAGAACTTGTTAGTGACTTTTAAGGCCAGTGTGGTATCATGTTTTCCTACCTATCACATTTTCATACTAACATTACTCAACCTGCTCTGTACATTAAAAGTATTGTGTAATAGTGCTTACAACAATAGTGCTTGCAAATTGGATAAAGCAACTCCAAAAAGAGGGATTTGATTAACTCAGACACACTAAGCTTAGGCTTAATCAACAATGGGTCTTATTGGTGTGAATTGAATAGGAAACTAGAGAGAAAGAGACTGAGCTTACATGGCAATTTCAGTGAGCTGTTCCTTGGTGAGGTTGAGGGGGTGGTTGTAGGCGGTTATGCCATGCTTCATTCGCTCTGGCCCTGGGGGCAGGCTGGCACGGAGCAGGCCATTGTTCATGACATTGACAAACGATGCCATGGCGTGCCAACCCTTGTTGTTATACCACACCTAGCAGGGGCGAGGTAGAGCTTAGGTAACAGTGAAACAACATGCATACACTCACCCACACACACAGGTGCTCACACGCACTCATCTTTTGACCTCTCACCTTAACATTGTTCTGACTATTCAGTCCACCCAGAAACTCTGGTAGGCGACCCAGGAGCTGATCCAATGAGCTATTCTGTGAGAAACAGAGAACCAGACATTAAAAGAGACAACACAGAAACTATGAGGAAACCTGACGTTGAGGGTGTAAAAAGATGTCTATCTCCTACCTGTGCCACTCTGTAACGTGACCGTATAGACATGACTGAGTCCTCCATTTGGTAGGCCTGTGGGACAGCCTGAGTGCCTCTGCCCCCCAGAGAGAAGCCCCCATATCTACAACAGAAACAGGGTCACATTTACATCAGAGTAGATGGACTGTAATGTATTAGGGCTGAGGGAATCTCTCTTGGACAGCATCTGACCAAATTATGCAAGATTTTTGTTCTGGGTTAACCGAGATTAGGGCTGTAGACAAGTGATGTCTATGATTTTACACTCCACTTACCTGAATTCATTGATCCACTTCTTAGTGGCTGAAGTTAGGCTGAAATCGTAAGAGTGTAAGGAGAAATGAATTTGTAAGGTGGAAAAACACAGATTTAATCACAGTAATACTTTCTAACAAATATAATAATCAAGTGGAGAGGTGTAAGAGACCTTTTCTTCATTATCTGAGGGTAAGTCTTGACCAGGTAGTCCGAGATATTGCGGCCGGTCATATTCTGCAGGATATCCCCTGTCAATCTCTGGCTCTGTGGAACATAGAAACAAGTTACAGTATTCACAACACAACAGTATGTGGACATTTAGCTTTAGACATTTATTTAGGCAGGTAGCTAAGTCATTGAGAACAAATTCTCATATTTTAATTAAAGTCTGTCACAGGAGATTAGTTGCAGTACCAGTATTTATGCAATGTTTAACCACTGAGAACAAAGTAACAGTATATAAAATAATAATAATATGCCATTTAGCAGACGCTTTTATCCAAAGCGACTTACAGTCATGCGTGCATACATTTTTTTTTTGTGTATGGGTGGTCCCGGGGATCGAACCCACTACCTTGGCGTTACAAGCGCTGTGCTCTACCAGCTGAGCTACAGAGAACCACATATAATGCAACATTTAACTATAGAGAAGAATAAAGTAACAGTGTATTATGCGGTATTGACCTGTGGAGGGGGGATGCCTCCGGCTCCTTCGGGGCAGTCTGGTAGCATCCTGCGGACCTCCTCAGAGCTGCACTCACAGTCAGGAGAGGGCTTGTCTGCAGTCCAGTTGCCTCTGTTGAAGAGCTGCCAGGTGGAGTAGAGAATCTGGGGCCTCATGAACATGCCTTCCTCCTCCTGCAAACATTGAGGATCCCTGCAGGGGACACATCCTAGCGTGAACATGCAAAATACACCACGACACCCAACCCAATCGAGGAAACATAGGCCCAACTTAAATATCTTATGTTCATGCTAATACGCACTTTCCCTCCAGAAGTGTCCTTTGGAAAAGTCAATAGCCCTAAGTCACAAGTCATGTTGGGAACCTAGTGAATGACAGGTCCATAATAGAATGAACCCTCTTTCTCATAAAAAACACACCTTTACGCACAAACGAACTGAGAATACATTGAGACAATAGAAAAAACCTTGTTGGTAATGCCGAGAATGAAGATAAAGTGGTTTACACTTTAAGATGGTAACACATATGTGTCTGCTTTCCTTTGTGGTTGCAACTGGACAGGCCAGGTAACACAGTATTGTGTTTTTACAGTACGTATTGCTTTAGTAGAGGAGAGTAGAGAGGAAAAGGCCTTACATGCTGTTTTCCATGCACTTGGTTCCAAATCCAGGCCGGTCGAGAAGGGCATCCAGCAGATTCTGAATGGCAGGATCCCCAGGGGCATCGTTGCTGGAAAGAGGACACCACACAGATAAGAGGTTCAATACAGACAAAGAAAAATAGGAAGACAAAGCAGAATCTGGCAGGTCGGACAGAAAAACAGCATGGGAACAACCGACTCCTTGAAGTTTCAGTCCAAACATTTATCAGAATGTTAATCTGATAATTGCCATTCAAGACTACAGATGTAGGATCTTAATCTGATCACCCTGTTGCAGGAGAACTTTCCTGCAATGCAGGAAACTTAAAACTTGTAGTATATTTAAAGTTTAAAAAGGCTTCTGAAGTTTGTCATTTCCACTTTGAAATTTCAGACTTGATTTTCCCTTACGAAAAATGTATTAACCCCTACAACAATATCCATTAATTATAATCCACATAATAATTCACATTTCCCGTTGCTGCAGGATTATTTTCCTGCTGTAGCAAACTGGCACATATTAAGATCCTACATCTGTACTTGAGATCAATAGGTGTAGGCCTTTACCTGAAGAAAGTGTACTGTTCGCCATACATCCAGGGCTGCAGCTGGAGCGAGGGGTACTTTCCGAACGGAGGGACGATGAGGCTGAAGAGCAAAGCAATCAACACAAACACAGCAGGCAGCACGATCTGAAACACAAGGCCATCGTGTCACAATAGCCTGTTACTGGTCTCTCTTCATTGCATCACCTGCTTGTATTTGATACGGTCCACTAATTGAGAATAAAGTCACGTTTATGAGTCTGCACCTGAGCGAAGAAGCCCCTGCGACTGCGGAGGGCGTACAGCCACCTCTTGATGAAGAGTGCACGCAGCTGCTGCCACGTCAAGCCCCACCCGGTCAGAGGGACTCCGCCATGGCCATCCCCGCTCAGCAGGTCTGTCTCCTGGGGCTCTGTGTGTTGGAAAGGCCCAAGCATGGTGGAGAGAAAGAAAGACATTGTTCATTGAGCCAAACGACTCTTATTCCAACTGCTGCAGTTATCCCTGTCACTAGTGTTAGGGTTAGGGGTAGAGAGCTGAGCTCCCGAAAATTCTGAAAAAGGGAAGTTAAAAGGCACACAAGGCCCACTACTGTAGGTACCTTGCTTGCGAAGCCGTTTCATTCCTGGCAGCAGTGCAGAGAAAGAGGGTCAGAAAGGAGGACAGAGGACTGACCATGTTAAATAAAAACACATACTAGGAAGAAGACGGTGTGTTTCTATGCGTGTGTGTTACTATGTTTTCCCTTGTGTTTACCTGGATCCTCAGATGGCTCTCCAGACAAGCCCTGTCCTTGACCCTGTCCTTGACCCTGCCCCTGGGGCGTGTCGGCTTGTCCCGGGCTCTCCTCTGGGTCCACGTCCACCCCCGTCTCCTCAGCCACTCTCAGAAAGATCTACAGGAACAGATGCATTTTTTTTTTACATCTTCTGCGTTGTGTGTTGGAATCAAGTAGATAAATGTCATGTTTCAATTAAGCAATAAGGCCCGAGGGGGTGTGGTATATGGCCAATATACCACGGCTAAGGGCTGTTCTTAAGCACGACACAACGCGGAGTGCCTGGACACAGCCCTTAGCCGTGGTATAATAGCCATATACCACAAACCCCTGAGATGCCTTATTGCTATTATAAACTGGTTACCAATGTAATTAGAGCAATACAAATAATGTTTTTGTCATACACGTGGTATACCACGGCTGTCAGCCAATCAGCATTCAGGGCTCGAACCACAGTTTATAATAACTAATCGAGAACTCAGAACTCTAACACAAAAAACGCAGAACTCTGGGGAGAGAAAGGATCTGCCAGGAGCCAACCTACTGACTTATCTTTTCTGGTAATCGTGGTAAGCCTAAGCACATTACCGTGACAGTAACTCCGCAAATATACTATTTCGGGTAAACCCTGCTTAATCTAGTTAAAGCTGGGTTTCAACCATCCACAAGAGGTTCAATGGACGCGTTTTAAATACAGGTCAGTTTAGTGCAGTCATGAATATATTTAGGACGAGCTTCATGTAACTTTGGCCTGTTACACGCTAGTGTCTTTGTAATATAGTGCTTCTGACGCAAAGCCTCTTTAAGCCCTAAATGTATTTGAGAGAGACTGTGTGTATGCCAATGTGTGTGTGTGTTATGTGTGTGCTAATGCCTGTGTGTGTGTGCATGTGTGCCTGTGTGTGTGTGTGTGTGTGTGTGTGTGTGTGTGTGTGTGTGTGTGTGTGTGTGTGTGTGTGTGTGCGTGTGCATGTGAGAGTAGCCCATTACGAGCCAGCATGCTGACCTCTTCGCCAGCATGGGTGTCTGTGTTCATGTCCATCCCTCCCCCTCCTGCTGTGCCTTTGTAGTGTGCGCCTGTGTGTTTGTGTTTATGTGTGTATATGTGTGTGTGAGTGTGTATACGGAAAGTATGTAGACCCCTTTACTTTTTCCAAATTGTTACGTTACAGCCTTATTCTAAAATTGATTAAATAAAAAAAAATCCTCATCAATTTACTTACAATACCCCATAATGACACAGCAAAAACTGGTTTAAAGATTTTGCAAATGTATATATATATATATATATTTTTTTAAATATCTCATTTACATTAGTATTCAGACCCTTTGCTATGAGACTCGAAATTGAGCTCAGGTGCATCCTGTTTCCATTGATCATCCTTGAGATGTTTCTACAACTTGATTGGAATCCACCTGTGGTAAATTCAAATGATTGGACATGATTTGGAAAAGCACACACCTGTCTATATAAGGTCCCACAGTTGACAGTGCATGTCAGAGCAAAAACCAAGCCATGAGGTCGAAGGAATTGTCCGTAGAGCTCCGAGACACGATTGTGTCGAGGCATAGATCTGGGGAAGGGTCCCAAAAAATTGAAGGTGCCATAGAACACAGTGGCCTCCATCATTCTTTAAATGGAAGAAGTGTGGAACCACCAAGATTCTCCCTAGAGCTGGCCGCCCGGCCAAACTGAGCAATCGGGGGAGAAGGGCCTTGGTCAAAGAGGTGACCAAGAACCCGATTGTCACTCTGACAGAGCTCCAGAGTTCCTCTGTGGAGATGGGAGAACCTTCCAGAAGGACAACCATGTCTGCAGCACTCCACCAATCAGGCCTTTATGTTAGAGTGGCCAGATGGATGCCACTCCTCAGTAAAAGGCACATGACAGCCCGCTTGGAGTTTGCCAAAAGGCACATAAAGAAACAAGATTCTCTGGTCTGATGAAACCAAGATTGAACTCCTTGGCCTGAATGCCAAGCGTTATGTCTGGACGAAACCTGGCACCATATCTACGGTGAAGAATGGTGGTGGCAGCATCATGCTGGGGGATGTTTTTCAGTGGCAGGGACTGGGAGACTAGTCAGGATCGAGGGAAAGATGAACGGAGCAAAGTACAGCGAGATCCTTGATGAAAACCTGCTCCAGAGCACTCAGGACCTCAGACTGGGGTGAAGGCTCACCTTCCAACAGTACAACAACCCTAAGCACACAGCCAAGACAATGAAGGAGTGGCTTCGAGACAAGTCTCAGAATGTCCTTGAGGGGTCCAGCCAGAGCCCGGACTTGAACGTGATCGAACATCTCTGGAGAGACCTGAAAATAGCTGTGCAGCGACGCTCCCCATCCAACCTGACAAAGCTTGAGAGGATCTGCAGAGAAGAATGGGAGAAACTCCCCAAATACAGGTGTGCCAAGCTTGTAGCATCATACCCAAGAAGACACAAGGCTGTAATCGCTGCCAAAGGTGCTTCAACAAAGTACTGAGTAAAGGGTCTGAATACTTGCAAAAATTTCAAAAAACCTGTTTTTGCTTTGTCATTATGGGGTATTGCGTGTAGATTGATGAGGGGGAAAAGAACAATTTAATCCATTTAGAATAAGGCTGTAACGTAACAAAATGTGGAAAAAGTAAAGGGATCTGAATACTTTCCGAATGCACTGTATGTGTATTTATACACACGTGTGTATCCTCTCCTCACCTCCTCCAGGGTGGTGTCAGACAGGCCGTAGCTGGTGATGCCCAGATCAGCTTGCCTCCTGTCAAGCTCGGTGAGGAAGATGGCCAGGCTGCTGTCCTCTACCGACTTCTGGGGCAGGTTGATGACCGCCTCACGCCCCACGTCCTCCACCAGCCGGGCCCCGGGGATGTGACGCTGCACCAGGGCCAACAGGGCGGCCAGATCTGTTGGGGGGAGTGAGCGAGAGGGAGAGGGAGAAAGAGGAGGTTTGAAACTTCACTGTCCAGAAACATGCCCTAACCCCCCACTAGATACAGTGGGGAAAAAAAGTATTTAGTCAGCCACCAATTGTGCAAGTTCTCCCACTTAAAAAGATGAGAGAGGCCTGTAATTTTCATCATAGGTACACGTCAACTATGACAGACAAAATGAGAAAAAAAATTCCAGAAAATCACATTGTAGGATTTTTTATGAATTTATTGGCATATGATGGTGGAAAATAAGTATTTGGTCAATAACAAAAGTTTCTCAATACTTTGTTATATACCCTTTGTTGGCAATGACACAGGTCAAACGTTTTCTGTAAGTCTTCACAAGGTTTTCACACACTGTTGCTGGTATTTTGGCCCATTCCTCCATGCAGATCTCCTCTAGAGCAGTGATGTTTTGGGGCTGTCGCTGGGCAACACAGACTTTCAACTCCCTCCAAAGATTTTCTATGGGGTTGAGATCTGGAGACTGGCTAGGCCACTCCAGGACCTTGAAATGCTTCTTACGAAGCCACTCCTTCGTTGCCCGGGCGGTGTGTTTGGGATCATTGTCATGCTGAAAGACCCAGCCATGTTTCATCTTCAATGCCCTTGCTGATGGAAGGAGGGTTTCACTCAAAATCTCACGATACATGGCCCCATTCATTCTTTCCTTTACACGGATCAGTCGTCCTGGTCCCTTTGCAGAAAAACAGCCCCAAAGCATGATGTTTCCAACCCCATGCTTCACAGTAGGTATGGTGTTCTTTGGATGCAACTCAGCATTCTTTGTCCTCCAAACATGACGAGTTGAGTTTTTACCAAAAAGTTATATTTTGGTTTCATCTGACCATATGACATTCTCCCAATCCTCTTCTGGATCATCCAAATGCACTTCAGACGGGCCTGGACATGTACTGGCTTAAGCAGGGGGACACGTCTTGCACTGCAGGATTTGAGTCCCTGGCGGCGTAGTGTGTTACTGATGGTAGGCTTTGTTACTTTGGTCCCAGCTCTCTGCAGGTCATTCACTAGGTCCCCCCGTGTGGTTCTGGGATTTTTGCTCACCGTTCTTGTGATCATTTTGACCCCACGGGGTGAGATCTTGCGTGGAGCCCCAGATCGAGGGAGATTATCAGTGGTCTTGTATGTCTTCCATTTCCTAATAATTGCTCCCACAGTTGATTTCTTCAAACCAAGCTGCTTACCTATTGCAGATTCAGTCTTCCCAGCCAGGTGCAGGTCTACAATTTTGTTTTTGGTGTCCTTTGACAGCTCTTTGGTCTTGGCCATTGTGGAGTTTGGAGTGTGACTGTTTGAGGTTGTGGACAGGTGTCTTTTATACTGATAACAAGTTCAAACAGGTGCCATTAATACAGGTAACGAGTGGAGGACAGAGGAGCCTCTTAAAGAAGAAGTTACAGGTCTGTGAGAGCCAGAAATCTTGCTTGTTTGTAGGTGACCAAATACTTATTTTCCACCATAATTTGCAAATAAATTCATTAAAAATCCTACAATGGGATTTTCTGGATTTTTTTTCCTCTATTTGTCTGTCATAGTTGACGTGTACCTATGATGAAAATTACAGGCCTCTCTCATCTTTTTAAGTGGGAGAACTTGCACAATTGGTGGCTGACTAAATACTTTTTTTCCCCACTGTACTTGAGTAGACCTATCTGATCCCCTCAGATCAGTCTGTAGGGGGGTAGAGGCTCGCCATTTGGTTAGCTATGGACGAACAGAACAGTCAAGCGAAATGGTTGTTTTTACAGGTGTCTTCAATAATGGCGAGAAGTCAACACACAGCTAGCAGAAAGTCACTAAGTGACTTTGGGTGGGAGACCCCACCTGAGCCGCTAACATCACTGCCCAATCCTGTGTCGTCACTCATGGAGGAGTCGCTGTCCTGAAATATAGAGGGAGAGACAATCAGCGAAGGGTTCATAGTTCAGTGATAAAAGTCATGACCTTTAGCATCCCACAGTATACACAGCCCTATCGCGATAGTCTACAATGACCTTCTCCTCTCCTCTCAGAAGTAAATGAGACAAGGAGAGACACTTTTGACTATTAAGATGCACTGGTAAAATGGTCTTCAGGGCCCATATTCACAAAGTTTCTCAGAGTTAGAGTGCTGATGTAGAATTAGTTAATTATGAGGACAGGGGGACCTGATCCTAGATCAGCAATCCTATTCTGAGACGCTTTGTGATTAAGGGCTCAGCACACAATGTATTCCTGCTGAAATTTAATTTGCAGGGGTATACAATCTCTCACTCACCTTTGTGGCAGGGGGCAGTTTGGTAGCGCTGGCACTACTGGGGGTTCGAGTATCCAGTCCCTCCTTCTTGACGACGGTGAGGTAGTAGCCCATCCCCAGCTTGGCCTTGAGGAAGAGAGGGGAGCCGCAGCAGCACAGCTTCCCCTGGGAGATGATGGCTATGCGGTCTCCGAGAAGGTCAGCCTCATCCATGTAGTGGGTGGAGAGGATGATGGTGCGATCTGATTGAGAGAGAAGAAGAAAAAGATAAAGTAGATTCAATTTCATTATATTGCACCTGAATTTACATGAAATGGTCAACTCCGCAACCAAGTTAGACCAGGGCTTTCTGGAAATCCTGGGAATTTTGGAAAAGTTTACGGAAAATGTTGCAACCCTAGACACAGTTCAGGGCTAACCTTTGCGGTACTTGAGCAGCAGGTCCCAAATGCCTCGACGGGAATAGGGGTCCACCCCAGCTGTGGGCTCATCCAGGACCACCACCTTAGAGCCCCCCACAAATGCTATGGCCACCGACAGCTTCCTCTGCATACCACCTGAGAGATAGAGACAGAGACAGGGGGCGAGAGAGAAAGAGAGAGGGACAGAGACGACAGAGAGACACAGAGGGACAGAGAGAGAAAGAAATACACACACACACACACACACACAGAGAGAACTTGAGTGTGGTATTGTATATGTAGTGGTTATTGAAGGATATGTTATTCTGTAAAGTATACAGCTGAAGGCCATATATGTAATGGATGTCGAATAGTAGAGGGAGGGAGGGAGGGAGGGAACCATACCAGACAGGTTCCTGGTCTGTTCGTGGCGTTTGTGCAGCAGGCCCACGTCCTCCAGGAGAGTGTCCAACTCCTTCCTCACCTCGTCGCCTGATAGGCCCTTCAGACGACCATAGAACCACACATGCTCCTCTACGGTCAGACTATACAAGAATAACAAGGTTAAAGTCAGAGGGCTGATTGAGTACCATCACACTGTTTTACATGTACAGTGGGTAAATGTTTTAAGATGGCGCCTGAGGGGCAAGAGATTAAGTGAATGGGGCCTTTCGTTATTTAGATTCCCTCTAGTGATTTTTCATCTTTGTCATATCAGTTATTTAAAGGTGCAATATGCAGAAATCGCTCCGCCATTTCCTGATAAGAAAATGTCTAATAGTTCGCCTAATTTCAGTTTATGTGACAAAACAAGCAATGTATAGTGTAGAGAATCATTGTACCATCTAAACCACTGTGAAATATATTTTCCCCCAAAAATTAATATTGTATTTTCAGCTGGTGTACAAAACTAAAAGTAAAAGACGCAAAAACGAAACGAAGCATAGAAATAGCGCACATAGAACAGATATACCGCTTCTTAGACTTGCTTTCAATGAGATTGACAGATCTATAACTCACATTTCTCACATATTGCAGCTTTAACATCACCAAGGAATTAATTAACTTAGGAAGATAGAAAACAAGCACTCCATAAATGGAGTCAACATGGTAGTAATCCTATGCACTACAATATAATGAAATACATGTATAGGATACATTACTTAATGACATGTATTCAAGAGTAGAGCAGGGGCTTACATGTCAAAAAGGACATTGTGCTGAGGACACACTCCCAGGGTCTTCCTGATGATGTCCATGTCAGTGCGGATGTCCATGCCCTTAATGTACACGGTCCCAGCCGTGGGGGGAAACAGACCCGTCAGGATAGACCTGTCAATTGAAATGAACTGTGTATTAAGCATTATAACCAGTGGAGGGTAAACGCATGTAAACGACATTTACCCACATTTTGCAGAAAATGCATCGAAAGCATAGAAATAATTACTTTACTCACCACAAACGGCAGAGTTTACCCACTTATTTTTTAACTACTACATCGCCAATTATAAGTTATAACCCTACATTAGAGCTTCATAGCACATTCATAAGCAATATATAACACTTACATAAGCACCACATCAACAAGTACAAGGGCCCGAGATTAGACCTGTCAATGGAAATGAACTGTGTATTTTATCATGATAACCCTAAATTAGAGGTTAATAGAACATTCATAAGCAATACATAACAAGTACAATGGCCCTCGATTAGCGCGACAATACGTAACACATCCATAAGCAATACAAAACACCTACTGTACATAAGCACCACATCACCATTAATTTCTATGTGTCTGTAATGTAGGTGCAGGTTGACATGGTGGTGTTGGCTGTTCTACTATATTGATTCAATGGTTCTTAAAGCACAGCCCTTACATGGTGGTTGTTTTGCCAGCACCGTTGTGCCCCAGGAAAGAGGTGATCTGGCCTTCGTAGAACTTGAGATTGAGGTGGTTGACCGCCAGCTTGGCGCCTTGCTTATAGATTTTGACCAGGTTGCGGATGGCCACACCCAGTATGAGGTGAGAGGGGTCGGCTTCGATTCGATCTGAGACAGGTACAGAGAGGGAGCCTCAATACCATAAAATGGTGTCTGTTTTTTACATCATATTTAGTGTGTGTGTGTGTGTGCGTGCATGTTTTTCTTACCTCCTCCCTGTCCTCTGGGAGCAGGAGGGATGGGTATGCCGGCCTCTAGAGGAATTCCTCCCCAATAGTTCAAACTGAACACGAAATTCCATGGCCTGGGCACCCCATATTCACCTGGACAAAAGATCCCAACAACGTGTGTTTAGTCATACCAGTATAAGTGTCACGACTTCCACCAAGTCTGCCTCCCCTCCTTGTTCGGGCAGGTTTCGGCGTTCGCCGTCACCGGCTTACTAGCTACTGCTGATCCATTTATCATCACTCCATTTGTCTTCAATCACACACACCTGGTCCTTATTCCCTCATTAGTCATTGTATAAGTTTTCCCTCTGCGTCCTTGTCTGTGTGGGTTTGTTTATTGTGGAGGTTAGTGAAGCTCGGTGGAGCCTGTGTATTTTGTATCGACGGGAGTATTTTCCCGTGTGCCTTGTATTTTCCAGTGCGCCTGTTTTGTGCCCTGGAGTGTGTTTGACGCATTTCTGTGTAAACCTGTATTTTGCGGATTAAAGCCTGTTATTCTGTGATTTACCCTCCTGCACCTGACTCCTTCAACATCACCTCATCACAGAATCACCCACCCGCTATGGAGTTAGCGGGAGAGACGCGCATGCCTGGAGTCGTGGAACGGGTCCAGGAGCATTCAACTATGCTAGCCAGCTTGGGTGAAGCGATGGATCGGGTTCTTCAGGTCGTCCAACGCCTGGAGAGGAGAGAGCCCGATCCGTCGAGACCAGCTGGCCAACCGGATCCCACCACCTACACCCCAGCACCCGGAGGGATCCAGATATCCCGACCACGGGAGTTCGACGGGACAGCGGCGCTGTGCCAAGGATTCCTTCTCCAACTGGAGCTCTACTTCTCCAGCATCCGGCCAGTCCCATCGGAGCGGGAGAAGGTGTCCGCTCTCGTCTCCTGCCTCTCGGGGAAAGCCCTGGAGTGGGCCAACGCGGTGTGGAACGAAGGAGGAGCCGCGTTGGAGAACTACGGGGAGTTCGCTCGCCTCTTCCGGGCGGTCTTCGATCACCCGCCCGAGGGTCGAGAGGCGGGCGAGCAGCTGGTCCACCTGAGGCAGGGGACGAGGACTGCGCAGGACTTCACATTGGAGTTTTGAACTCTGGCAGCTGGGTCCAGGTGGAATGAGCGGGCCCTGATCGACCATTTCCGGTGCCATCTGCGAGAGGACGTCCGACGGGAGCTAGCCTGCCGTGACACCATGTTGTCCTTCTCGCAACTGGTGGACATGACCATTTGTTTGGACAACCTGCTGGCAACCAGAGGACGTCCTGGAGGAGGTCTGCCCGGTACGATCCCGGCCGACTCGGATCCGAACCGATGGTGATGGGGGGAACCGCTAGCCAAGAGAGCGGAGGATGACAGCGCCAGTGTCACACTGGTGGCGCGAAGGGACATTTCACCACACGCTCTTCTGGGTTTGGAGGCGGCAGGCAGGGCACTCTCGCATCACCCCAGGTATCGAACACCCACACTCGTTCAGAGCCCTATGCTGCGCACTGTAAAATACACATCTCCTTTCCTGAGCACATGGTAGTTCCCCAGTGTAAGGCGCTAGTCGATTCAGGCGCAGCTGGGAACTTTATGGACAGGGCATTCGCACACCGTATAGGCATTCCATTGATTCCCCTATCCATTCCACGCCCCATCAGAGCACTTGATAGTCGACCATTAGGGTACGGGTTGGTTAAGGAAGTTACTTCACCAGTCACCATGATTACCCAGGAGACTCATTGTGAGCAGGTTACTTTTTCCATTATTGAGTCTCCTGCTTTCTCTGTGGTATTTGGTATCCCTTGGCTAGCACTCCACAACCCCACCTTCTCATGGCCGCAGAGGGTTCTCACGGGGTGGTCGCGAGAGTGTCAGGGCAGGTGTCTAGGTGTTTCCGTTGGTGCAACCACGGTGGAAAGTCCAGACAGTACCTACACCGAGCGCATTCCCCCTGAATACCTCGATCTGGCGCAAGCGTTCTCTAAAACGCAGGCGACTAAATTACCACCTCATCGGGCGGGGGATTGCGCGATAAACCTCCGGTTAGACGCTGTACCTCCCAGGAGTCATATATACCCCCTGTCACAGGCTGAAACAGTGGCTATGGAAACATATGTCACGAGTCCCTGCGCCAGGGGTAATATACAGTGGGGAGAACAAGTATTTGATACACTGCCGATTTTGCAGGTTTTCCTACTTACAAAGCATGTAGAGGTCTGTAATTTTTATCATAGGTACACTTCAACTGTGAGAGACGGAATCTAAAACAAAAATCCAGAAAATCACATTGTATGATTTTTAAGTAATTAATTTGCATTTTATTGCATGACATAAGTATTTGATACATCAGAAAAGCAGAACTTAATATTTGGTACAGAAACCTTTGTTTACAATTACAGAGATTATACGTTTCCTGTAGGTCTTGACCAGGTTTGCACACACTGCACCAGGGATTTTGGCCCACTCCTCCATACAGACCTTTTCCAGATCCTTCAGGTTTCGGGGCTGTTGCTGGGCAATACGGACTTTCAGCTCCCTACAAAGATTTTCTATTGGGTTCAGGTCTGGAGACTGGCTAGGCCACTCCAGGACCTTGAGATGCTTCTTACGGAGCCACTCCTTAGTTGCCCTGGCTGTGTGTTTCGGGTCATTGTCATGCTGGAAGACCCAGCCACGACCCATCTTCAATGCTCTTACTGAGGGAAGGAGGTTGTTGGCCAAGATATCGCGATACATGGCCCCATCCATCCTCCCCTCAATACGGTGCAGTCGTCCTGTCCCCTTTGCAGAAAAGCATCCCCAAAGAATGATGTTTCCACCTCCATGCTTCACGGTTGGGATGGTGTTCTTGGGGTTGTACTCATCCTTCTTCTTCCTCCAAACACGGCGAGTGGAGTTTAGACCAAAAATCTCTATTTTTGTCTCATCAGACCACATTACCTACTCCCATTCCTCCTCTGGATCATCCAGATGGTCATTGGCAAACTTCAGACGGGCCTGGACATGCGCTGGCTTGAGCAGGGGGACCTTGCGTGCGCTGCAGGATTTTAATCCATGACGGCGTAGTGTGTTACTAATGGTTTTCTTTGAGACTGTGGTCCCAGCTCTCTTCAGGTCATTGACCAGGTCCTGCTGTGTAGTTCTGGGCTGATCCCTCACCTTCCTCATGATCATTGATGCCCCACGAGGTGAGATCTTGCATGGAGCCCCAGACCGAGGGTGATTGACCGTCATCTTGAACTTCTTCCATTTTCTAATAATTGCGCCAACAGTTGTTGCCTTCTCACCAAGCTGCTTGCCTATTGTCCTGTAGCCCATCCCAGCCTTGTGCAGGTCTACAATTTTATCCCTGATGTCCTTACACAGCTCTCTGGTCTTGGCCATTGTGGAGAGGTTGGAGTCTGTTTGATTGAGTGTGTGGACAGGTGTCTTTTATACAGGTAACGAGTTCAAACAGGTGCAGTTAATACAGGTAATGAGTGGAGAACAGGAGGGTTTCTTAAAGAAAAGCTAACAGGTCTGTGAGAGCCGGAAATCTTACTGGTTGGTAGGTGATCAAATACTTATGTCATGCAATAAAATGCAAATTAATTACTTAAAAATCATATAATGTGATTTTCTGGATTGTTGTTTTAGATTCTGTCTCTCACAGTTGAAGTGTACCTATGATAAAAATTAGACCTCTACATGCTTTGTAAGTAGGAAAACCTGCAAAATCGGCAGTGTATCAAATACTTGTTCTCCCCACAGTACGTCCCTCCACTTCACCTGCCTCCTCGAGTTTCTTCTTTGTGAAGAAGAAGGACGGAGGTCTGCGCCCGTGCATTGAATATCGACCACGGAACAGGGAGACGATAAGATTTAGTTATCCTCTCCCCCTCATTCCTTCAGTGATTGAATCAATGCATGGGGCGCGCTTCTTCACCAAATTAGATCTCAGGAATGCTTACAACCTGGTGCGTATCCAAGAGGGAGATGAGTGGAAGACAGCATTCAGCACAACCACGGGGCATTATGAATACCTGGTGATGCCCTATGGTTTGATGAATGTTCCCTCAGTTTTCCAGTCCTTTGTGAACGAGGTGTTTCGGGACATGCTTGATCGCGGTGTAGTGGTCTACATCGATGACTTCCTGGTGTATTCCACTACGCGCGCCGAGCATATGTCCCTGGTTCGCAAGGTGCTGGCCCGACTGTTGGAAAATGACCTTTATGCTAAGGAAGAGAAGTGTATGTTTTTCCAGCAGTCTGTCTCCTTCCTTGGATACCGCATTTCCACCTCAGGTGTGGAGATGGAGGGAGATCGCATTTCAGCCGTGCGTAATTGGCCGACTCCAACCACGGTTAAGGAGGTGCAGCGCTTCCTTGGCTTTGCCAACTACTATCGCAGGTTTATCCGGGGCTTTGGCAAGGTCGCAGCTCCCATTACATCCCTGTTGAAGGGTGGGCCGTCCGGGCTCCGCTGGTCTGCTGAGGCTGACCTGGCCTTGAGCAAACTGCGGGGTCTGTTCACCTCAGCCCCGGTACTGGCCCACCCCGATTCATCACTACCGTTCGTAGTGGAGGTGGATGCGTCCGAGGTTGGGATAGGAGCTGTCCTGTCTCAACGCTCGGGTACGCCACCCAAGCTCCACCCCTGTGTGTTCTTCTCTAAGAAGCTCAGCCCGGCGGAGCAGAACTACGGCGTTGGTGAACGGGAGCTGTTGGCTGTTGTCCGAGCCTTGACCGCGTGGAGGCATTGGCTCGAGGGGGTAAAACACCCTTTTCTCGTCTGGACGGACCACCATAACCTGGAGTACATCCGGGCCGCGAGGAGGCTGAATCCTCGCCAGGCCAGGTGGGCCCTATTCTTCACCCGGTTTGACTTCACTCTATCATACATCCCGGGTACAAAGAACGTGAAGGCAGACGCACTGTCCCGGCTGTATGACACAGAGGAGAGGCCCAGCGACAACACCCTCATACTGCCGGCCTCCTGCATTGTGGCGGCGGTAATATGGGCGATGGACGCGGATATAGAGCAGGAATTACGCACGGATCCCTCTCCACCTCAGTGTCCAGATGGGCTACAGTACGTGCCTGCTCTTATCCGTGATCGTCTGATCTACTGGGCACACACACGTCACCCTCCTCTGGTCACCCAGGTATCGGCCGTACAGTGCGTTGCCTGACCGGAAAATACTGGTGGCCTACCTTGGCTAAGGACGTGAGGGTGTACGTCTCCTCCTGCTCAGTGTGCGCCCAGAGTAAGGCACCTAGGCACCTCCCAGCTGGTAAGTTACAACCTTTACCAGTTCCACAACGACCATGGTCTCACCTAAGTGTTGATTTTCTGACTGATCTTCCCCTCTCCCAAGGTAACACCACCATCCTGGTCATGTGGACCGCTTTTCTAAAGCCTGCCGCCACCTTCCTCTGCCCGGTCTCCCCACAGCTCTGCAAACTGCGGAGGCCCTGTTTACACACGTCTTCCGGCACTACGGGGTACAAGAAGATATAGTGTCTGACCAAGGTCCCCAGTTCACGTCCAAGGTCTGGAAGGCGTTCATGGAACGTCTGGGGGTCTCGGTCAGCCTGACTTCTGGGTTCCACCCTGAGAGTAATGGGCAGGTGGAACGGGAAAATCAGGACGTGGGTAGGTTCCTGCGGTCCTACTGCCAGGACCAGCCGGGGGAGTGGTCGGTGTTCTTGCCATGGGCAGAATATGCCCAGAACTCTCTCCGCCACTCCTCCACTAACCTAACGCCTTTCCAGTGTGTTCTAGGTTACCAACCGGTTCTGGCACCATGGCACCAGAGCCAGACCGAGGCTCCTGCGGTGGATGACTGGTTTCAGCGCGCGGAGGAGACGTGGGATGCTGCCCATGTTCACCTCCAACGCGCCGTCAGAAGGCCAACGCTGACCGCCACCGCAGTGAGGCCCCCGTCTTTGTACCGGGGGATCGGGTCTGGCTCTCGACCCGGAATCTGCCCCTCCGCCTGCCCTGCCGGAAGCTGAGCCCGCGGTTTGTGGGACCGTTCAAAGTCCTGAGGAGAGTCAACAAGGTCACTTATAGGTTATTACTTCCCCCTGATTACCGTATTAACCCCTCGTTTCACGTGTCTCTCCTCAGGCCGGTGGTAGCTGGTCCACTCCAGGAGTCTGAGGTGCGGGAGGTCCCTCCAACTCCTCTGAACATCGAGGGTGCCCCGGCGTACTCTGTCCGTTCTATCCTGGATTCGAAGCGTCGGGTGGGGGGGACTTCAGTACCTCGTGGAGTGGGAGGGGTACAGTCCGGAGGAACGGTGCTGGGTCCCGGTGAGGGATATCCTCGATCCCTCCATGTTACGGTATTTCCACCGTCGCATTCCGGCTTGCCCTGCTCCGCGTCCTCCTGGCCATCCCCGAGGCCGGGGTTGGCACGCTGGTGGAGCCGCGCGTCAAGGGGGGGGGTACTGTCGCGACTTCCGCCGAGGCTGCCTCCCCTCCTTGTTCGGGCAGGTTTCGGCGTTCGGCATCACCGACTTACTAGCTACTGCCGATCCATTTATCATCAATCCATTTGTCTTGTCTTCAATCACACACACCTGGTCCTTATTCCCTCATTAGTCATTGTATAAGTGTTCCCTCTGCTTCCTTGTCTGTGTGGGTGATTGTTTATTGTGGAGGTTAGTGAAGCTCGGTGGAGCTCGTGTATTTTGTATCGACGGGAGTATTTTCCAGTGCGCCTGTTTTGTGCCCTGGAGTGTGTTTGATGCATTTCTGCGTAAACCTGTATTTTGCGGATTAAAGCCTGTTATTCTGTGATTTACCCTCCTGCGCCTGACTCCTTCAACACCACCTCATCACAATAAGTGCAGTTTTAGTTTGTCAAAGTGCCATTTTCTGCAAAGGTGCACTGGCAATGCAGTTACACGTTCATTATAATATGTATTTTAATATGCACTTTTATACAAAATGGCATGAAACCATAGAGCAGTTATCAATGAAAGAAATGTTCAACAATTAATTTCCTTACCTGGGAAAACAGCTTCAATGTACCAGGTGGCCAGAGCGTAGATACATGCATCGATATGCAGCATGATTATGGACGTGGTGAAATTGTAGGTGTCTCCCTCCATGGGGCTGGAATGCAGGTTGAACCACTGGATGCCCACTCCTTGCTCCTCGTACTGGGAGAAATACTCACAGCCAAAGCCAAAGGCCACAGGGGAAAACAGGCTCTGTGGTGAGAGAGATGAGAATTTGTAGTACTACCAGATTGGATGGGTTAATTTCATATATTTATACAGGTGACACCATTGAGATTCCAAACCTCATTCAAAAGAGCAACCTATCAGCAGCAAGTAATGGGTTAAATACAGTACCATAATCATTCTTCCTTATCAACAAAAAACGACTCACGGAAACCTCAACAAAACACAACAAAGAGAATGTGTATCATGAGGACTCACGGCTAGGACACAGTGTGTGGTGGTGAGAATGTGTATTATGAGGACTCACGGCTAGGACACGGTGTGTGGTGGTGAGAATGTGTATTATGAGGACTCACGGCTAGGACACGGTGTGTGGTGGTGAGAATGTGTATTATGAGGACTCACGGCTAGGACACGGTGTGTGGTGGTGAGAATGTGTATTATGAGGACTCACGGCTAGGACACGGTGTGTGGTGGTGAGGTGGTCTCTCCAGGCCACACACAGCACGTAGGGCAGGTAGAGGGCGAAGTAGATGAGGCCTCCGCAGGCGGCCGCCAGGTTGGCCCGGGAGAAGAAGGTGCTGATGAGGAAACACTGCATGATGGTGGCCGTAGCGAAAGCCGTCAGGAAGAAGAACACCACAGTCGGGTTGCTGTAGGGCAGGATGTCCCCCCACTGGAGGAAGAGAACAAACAGTATCCCTACTGCAATGCCTTAAAACTATACAGAGTGCTGTAAAGAACACAGTCATTAATCCAGGGCAAGATTCTAGGACAACTGCATAGCTGTGATGTGAATACTTTTCAGTCCTGCCAAAAGACTGCAGATACAAAATGGCTTGATAAATAATATATAATATATAAATATATAATATAAATAATAATAAATAATAAATAAATAAATAATTGGTCATTTAGCAGACGCTCTTATCCAGAGCGACTTACAGGAGCAATTAGGGTTAAGTGCCTTGCTCAAGGGCACATCGACAGATTTTTCACCTAGTCAGCTCGGGGATTAGAACCAGCGACCTTTCGGTTACTGGCACAACGCTCTTAACCACTAAGCTACCTGCCGCCCCTATAATAATTGGCTTGATAGCCTCTGAAGCAAAAAACAAGCTGTGCATGGTCCCGGGCAAAATAAACAAGTGACTAAATAATCAACACAAGGCTATTAGACCACATGCCTTGAGCAGAGCAATGAGGAGGCCGGCGCTGACCAGGAAGGGCACCAGGCTGCTGATGAACCAGCTGACCCACAGCTGGCCTGTACCAAGCCCCATGATCCTCATGGTCTCCTTGAGCCGCGCCTCCTTCTCGTACACCACGCCCTTGATGATCATGGCCACCGAGTAGATCCACGCCAGCGTCATGAACAGGGGCAGCGAGCGGTTCAGCACACGTAGGAAACTGGAGGAGGGAGAGAAGACAAGATAGAAGAAAAGAGAAGGTAAGGGAAAACAGGTATGAGGTAATATGGGTGGGTAATAGATAGTATGTGAAACCGTTTCATAGAGCATGAATAAAAGGAAAAGTTGAGAGAGAGGAGGATGGGTGGGGAAAAAAGTTGAGAAGGAGGTTGAGGAGGTTTTCAAATCCTGTTTATTTCACAATAGACTGAATTTGACAAGAGATCCTACCCAAATGTGACTTCAATGCTCTTTTAAACATAACATTAAAGTCCTACTCACACGTCATCCACGTAGCAGGGGTAGGGCATCTGCTGGATGTAGAGGCCAGTGGTCTGCTCCACACCACTCAGCACGCGGGCCACAGCTCTCTCCACCAGGTCCTGTACGTACACAAAGCCCCCCCAGATGTAGCGCATGTCACTGAAGGGGTCCGCTGCTGGGCCTGGGTCCCAGAACCTGGGGGGGGAAACATTCCCATGAACATTTATGGAACATTATTGGCAACAGGTATTGTCATGCAGCAGCACCATGGTTGCATCTAAAGCAATAGTGGAAGTCTATCAGGGGATAATGTACCCATAACATTACGATAAGACAATTTTAGGCAGGGGGCAACAGAGCTAGCCAGGGTTACCAGCCCTGATTCTTTGTATCAGCAACTCAACAGAAGTGGGCTTTAAGTTGGGTAAAAACTTTTAAAATCATCATAGACTTGGATCAACCGTAAAATGTTGGGTCATTGGATCAATAGTAACCTTTGACCCGATGACCCAAAATGCAACCAATAGCATTGTTCATATCAAACGTTCCACTGAGTGAGTTTACCTGTCCTTGATCTTGTTGGTGCGTGCGACATCGTCGATGTCCATACGGATCTTGTATGTGACGTGAGGGGGCAGATCGGGTGAGGTGGTATTGGGCAGGAGGAACACTATCCCAGCCCAGAACTCTCTCTCCCCCAGCAGCTCCAAGGCCCTGTCAATCATCTGGCCCTCTGTGGCAGCACCCTCCAGCTTGTTCAGGGAGAAACACTGAAGGATAACAAGGACATGAGTAATGTTACAGTACAAAACAATGTACAAGATAAACATAATGTAACTCAATGTGAGGGAATGGGTGAAGTTATACACGCTGTAATAAGTACATACACAATGGCTGAAACCACAACTGTAGACTAGTGAAGCTAACTCACATAGACACAATGCCAATGACAACTTCTAATTCAGTGGTAGAACAACTAAACTAATTAGACTAATTAACGGTTAAGTAAACGTTACACTAATCAAGGTCTTGACAATCTCTTCAGAACCAGGGTTGGTGACCACTGATCTACAATACACAGCATAGATGGGTGAGTAGGAGGAGGGGTAGCTACTTGGGTGACTTGAGCCAGGGTGGTGATGGTGTTGTTCAGGTCGGTGTACACATCCAGCCAGGTAGGGGGCGCTCCTTCTTTCCTGGGTTCGTTGGGCGTGGACAGGAAGCGGGCAATGCGCTTGGCCGTCCAGGGAGTGTCCTCCAGCTGCAGGTTGACCAACACGGCTACCTCTGGCCGCCTCAGCAGATCCTGCCACACAGAGGAAGTGACACGGTTGGCCAAAGCTGCCAAATGAGGAGGATTTCAAAGGCCAGACTAGAAATAGTACCACTCTCACCAGGGAGGCTCTAATTCCTAGATGTCCTGGCTGGCTGGCTCCTATGGTATGGACTACTTGGCACTTAAGCAACGTATACAGTAGGCTCTTCATAAACACAATACACAATAGTAATAGTGAACATGCACTTTGGTTGCTACGTCATAGCTACTGCCACACAGTATCCGCGGTGACGTTTTCTTAATCAAGACCGTTCCAGGTTTGTTGGCATATTTAATGTGTGCAGTACCTGCAGCAGCTGTATCTCCACACTACTCTCCATGTAGGTCTTGATACCAGGTCCCACCTCCATCCAGGCACCATTCAGCTCCTGTAGGATCTGCAGGTCCTGGAAGGTCTTGTTCACCTACAGGTGAAGACAGAGGATCATAGAAGAAAAAATAAATAAACAGAACTTCATAAAAAAATTAAAAA
This sequence comes from Coregonus clupeaformis, assembly GCF_020615455.1. NCBI lineage: Eukaryota > Metazoa > Chordata > Actinopteri > Salmoniformes > Salmonidae > Coregonus > Coregonus clupeaformis. The sequence goes on from NC_059202.1 coordinate 35,258,089, forward strand.
TAAAATAGTTACAAGCATAGAGATATTTTTTTTTACAACACCAAGAAATACAGAGCGAATGGAATGAGTGTGAAAAGACAACAGAGGCTTGATGTACCTCTTTCATGACGTTGTGTACGGCAGGGGTGTCTGGTGTGTACAGCAGCTTGCCAATGAACAGGGGCTTGATCCCTCGCCACACGATGCGAGACAGTGGGTTGGACTCCAGGCTCTGGATCAAGCTTTTACAGTACGGGGCTGGGAGAAACATTTACATTTACATTTTTGTCATTTACATTTACATTTTTAGTCATTTAGCAGACGCTCTTATCCAGAGCGACTTACAGTTAGTGAGTGCATACATTTTTTCATGACACAACACAACACCCATGGTAGGTAGGTTGTTGGCTCATCAGCTCACCACTTATTGTAAACAATACACCTTTTGAACATACGTCAATTCATCTACCACCCAAAAAGAGGTAAACACACGTCAATCTAATTATCAAATCCCCTTTCATCCAAGATTATCTACAGGTATGCTAGTCTTGCTTTTAATTAGTATTAGCTAATGCTACCACACAGAAACCCTATAGATATCTAGTGAACTTTGAAGTCTCTCTCTCTCTCACTGGTGACGTTGTCCTTGTCCATGTTGTTGTCCTCGGTGCCGTTCTTGCCCAGAAAGGACTTGATGTCGTTGTCCTCGTACCAGTTGAGTGAAGGGATCCTCTCGCCGCCCACCTCAGGGTGGCCACACATAATCCTGGAGAAGGCCCTGAAGCTCTCCCGCGGCAGGGCCGAGCGGTTCTCTGGCGAGAGCAGACGCAGCTCCGAGTTCAACTCCCTAAAGCTGGAGAGAGAGGACAGCTAGCGAGAAAAAAGAGGAGGGAGTAAGAGAGAAAAGAGAGAGGAAAAAGTAAGTGGAGAGAGAAGAAAGAGGGGGGAGATGCAACATGAATTGACTTTCCTGCAGGCGGATGTGAAGCATTGTTTTGCTACTACTGAGTGAGAATGTATTTTAGGCAGTGTCACAAAGCTATCAAGTCAGGTATTCAAGCTTGAACGGCTAACTATAGAAATGGCTAATTCTCATTTACCTAAGAGATATAACTTATTGCATCACACCGCAGTAGGTGAGGAAAAAACGGAATGTAATATTGAGAACAACTCATACAACAGATGGTAGACAGGATGGCAACATAAGTAAACAGTCAACAGTAAATCAATGTCAAAGAAAGAATAGAAGAGGGTGTTCTTACGTCATCCATGAGTACTGCCAACTCCTTGGACACGGAGGTGACCGCTTGACTGATGACCCGGAGGTCACCGGCGTTGGCCCTCAGTCTGTCTCTCTGAGGGAGGAAAGGAGAGCCAGGATTAACCTTGGGATTTAGCTTTGATCTGTTGTCCATTACTTCCATCTAGAGACTCTGAAGATTGGAGATTCTATTGGGTGCAATGATATTCTATGTTAGTGTTAAGAGTAGGATGCTACATTAGCACAAATGCTATGGTAAATGAGCTTTCTAAAAGCCTTCAAACAGTTGTGTTCCCCAATACAAATTAATTTTGAGCTCTCCTAAACATTTCTAAATAAAGCCACATAATTGCAGAGGGTCTGCTCATTCCATCACAGCAGCCAAAATAAATCAATAATAATATAATCCAAAAGTAAATGGCCAAACTGAACAAGCAATTTCTTACAGAATTCAGTGGACTATATACAGTGAGGGAAAAAAGTATTTGATCCCCTGCTGATTTTGTACATTTGCCCACTGACAAAGACATGATCAGTCTATAATTTTAATGGTAGGTTTATTTGAACAGTGAGAGACAGAATAACAACAAAAAAATCCAGAAAAACGCATGTAAATTTTTTTATACATTGATTTGCATTTTAATGAGGGAAATAAGTATTTGACCCCTCTGCAAAACATGACTTAGTACTTGGCGATAAAACCCTTTTTGGCAATCACAGAGGTCAGACGTTTATTGTAGTTGGCCACCAGGTTTGCACACATCTCAGGAGGGATTTTGTCCCTCTCCTCTTTGCGGATCTTCTCCAAGTCATTAAGGTTTCGAGGCTGACGTTTGGCAACTCGAACCTTCAGCTCCCTCCACAGATTTTCTATGGGATTAAGGTCTGGAGACTGGCTAGGCCACTCCAGGACCTTAATGTGCTTCTTCTTGAGCCACTCCTTTGTTGCCTTGGCCGGGTGTTTTGGATCATTGTCATGCTGGAATACCCATCCACGACCCATTTTCAATGCCCTGGCTGAGGGAAGGAGGTTCTCACCCAAGATTTGACGGTACATGGCCCCGTCCATCGTCCCTTTGATGCGGTGAAGTTGTCCTGTCCCCTTAGCAGAAAAACACCCCCAAAGCATAATGTTTCCACCTCCATGTTTGACGGTGCGGATGGTGTTTTTGGGGTCATAGGCAGTATTCCTCCTCCTCCAAACACGGCGAGTTGATTTGATGCCAAAGAGCTCGATTTTGGTCTCATCTGACCACAACACTTTCACACAGTTCTCCTCTGAATCATTCAGATGTTCATTGGCAAACTTCAGACGGTCCTGCATATGTGCTTTCTTGAGCAGGGGGACCTTGCGGGCGCTGCAGGATTTCAGTCCTTCACGACGTAGTGTGTTACCAATTGTTTTCTGGGTGACCATGGTCCCAGCTGCCTTGAGATCATTGACAAGATCCTCCCGTGTAGTTCTGGGCTGATTCCTCACCGTTCTCATGATCATTGCAACTCCACGAGGTGAGATCTTGCATGGAGCCCCAGGCCGAGGGAGATTGACAGTTATTTTGTGTTTCTTCCATTTACGAATAATCGCACCAACTGTTGTCACCTTCTCACCAAGCTGCTTGGCGATGTTCTTGTAGCCCATTCCAGCCTTGTGTAGGTCTACAATCTTGTCCCTGACATCCTTGGAGAGCTCTTTGGTCTTGGCCATGGTGGAGAGTTTGGAATCTGATTGATTGATTGCTTCTGTGGACAGGTGTCTTTTATACAGGTAACAAGCTGAGATTAGGAGCACTCTCAGCTCTTTACCTGTATAAAAGAAACCTGGGAGCCAGAAATCTTTCTGATTGAGAGGGGGTCAAATACTTATTTCCCTCATTAAAATGCAAATCAATTTATAACATTTTTGACATGCGTTTTTCTGGATTTTTTTGTTGTTATTCTGTCTCTCACTGTTCAAATAAACATACCATTAAAATTATAGACTGATCATTTCTTTGTCAGTGGGCAAATGTACAAAATCAGCAGGGGATCAAATACTTTTTTCCCTCACTGTAGACCAGACTATTCTTTTCCACTCCTAATGTGAATTGAGTGCATATTTAGAGCTTTAATGTAGTCCCTGTAACTAAAGAGTATTTTGTACAGTGGATGAAAGACAGATGTTCTTAGCTTGTTCACAGCTAAGAACATGACACAGTAGTTGATTCATTAACTTCATGCATACAGTACAGTAGTTGATTCATTAACTTCATGCATACAGTACAGTAGTTGATTCTTGGAAGACAACAATAAGCACCTGTTGTCAAGTAGAATTAAACTATAAAAGAGCTAGCAGACATACTATGTGACCCATTGTTATAGCATATAAACTTACATTTTCCTCCAAGAGTGGCCAAATATTTTTGTATATCAAGTTTATTTACATGCACTTCGATAGGAAAACAGCAATATCATTTTCCTTTCACAACAACATGAACAGCCACTGACAGAGAGTGTGCGACCTCAACTGACCGTGAAGAACTTGCTGAAGTCCAGCTGGGAGAGGAAGAGCTGCTCTGCTTGCTGCAGGGAGTCGGCTGGGATGGCACAGAGCTGGCTCTGCAGCTCCGCCATAGAATCCTCTTGATCTACAGTGAGGAACTGGCTCAGCACAGTGGAATTGCACACAATGTCCTTCAGCATCACTCCAGTGCCTGCCAGAGACACCTACAGAGAGATACATGTGGTCAAGAAGATACCCAAAGACACAGAAGATGTAAAACAAGTGTTCCCGTGTGGCTCAGTTGGTAGAGCATGGCGCTTGCAACGTCAGGGTTGTAGGTTCGATTTCTACGAGGGACCATTATGAAATTGTATGCACTCACTACTGTAAGTCGCTCTGAATAAGAGTGTCTGCTAAATAATGTAAGTGGTATGAATTATGAGTTGTAGGCATGTAAATAATCAGGTTTATGTTCACCGCTGATTCAATTGGGGTTTTTACTGTGCATATACTATGTTGGTTGAACTCATGAGCTACTTTTAGCCTGACTGGGAGTCAATATGTGTTACAGTGGTTGACGGTGGTGTCATGGAGGGGTTTACTGCAGTGCTTACCACCTGAAAGTTCAGGCGAGCCCTAAACAGCTGGTCTAGGGCAGAGGGAGACAGGCTGCCATTGGTCAAGAGAAAGTTGGAGAAGGTCTGATTGGCTCGCAGGTATTCTCCCACAGGAAGATCTGTAACGTAAACAAAAAACATGAATCAGGACATAACTGGACAACAAACAGCACGGACAGACAGACACTTTTCATTGTTTGCGCCTGTTTGAGACAATCCACAGAGGATTTGCGGACTGGAATACTCTGATCCATATTCACCGTCTCAAGTACACATATATCATCCCAAGCCATACCTAAGTACAGGTTGATTTAGTCTTTTGACTTTTCTTTGGATTAAATATACAATGTAAACAAGTAACTGGACATACCAAACTCAACTATACAACAACCATCTAGGGAAATATGTTGAATAGACAGCCACATACTTGGCCAGGTGCCTGGCCTCTCTCCAAGTCTCCGTATAGTATCTAGAAGGTCCTGAAAGCCAGAGAAGGCTGTCTGGTTACCACTGTAGGACAAGATTGTCTGGGAGTCCACTAAGAGTCGAGAGAGTCTGCAGGAGAAAAAAAAACACTTGGGGTCAGAGATAAAACAGTTTTATGGATTTGATTGTTATACAATTAAAGCTTAATATCAAACAACTCAGTGGCATGCAGTAGGGTTAGATGTCAACTCCAATTCAGTTAAAATAAAAAAATATATATATATATATTTGTAAAAAATAAACATTTTGAAATGTTCTGATTCCAATTTATGCCCTAAATCATTTACTTTAATTTTATCACATAATTTGACTGAGACCACTTTATCAGAACACATTGAAACAGAACTTGCCCAAATCCCTGATGTTCAACAGCCACCAATTAAGTACTTTGGCCCATACAAATACACTGCAGTATACCCACATGGAGTTGTCAAAGTTGCCCACCCGCCCTGGGGTCTCCCCCTGAGTGGGGCTGTGGAAGCAGGGGTTGTTGATGTTGCAGATGATCCCCTGAACCCATGGCAGGGTGCCTGCTGAGGGAAGTGCCTTGTTGGGGAAATGACCTGGAATTATACACACACACAAACGTGTTAGCTGTGGGATTGACCTGAGACATGCAAAACACTGTTGAACTGTTGCCCAGTTCCTGTGCTATATTTTGATGTGTGTAATAATCACACACAGTAGGATTGGCCTAGTCTCTGAGATGTCTGTCGGAACATTGTTATCCCAATGAGTCCCACCTTCTTACCCCTTTTAAACATTGACGATCACAAGCTCACATAGTTGCTGTCACAAACTCCACACAGTTGTCACTGACTAGTTGGATATTCATTTCCCACTGAGCAAACTATTTCTGTACTTACAGCATTCATATACATTCATTTTTATCAGGTTTTTGCTTTGGCAAACCTTATGTCTATTGACATTTGTCAATAAAGAGCGTGAATGCAACTGTTTGTCAAATTGTTTTGTATTCTACTTGTAGCCCTGGTTGTCCTGAAAAGAAAAGGGTACACCACTTCATTGTGAGGCTAAATATAAGGGCTGGACATGCAGATAAATGAAAGTCAGATAAAAGCCTGTTTTTGCTGGGGTCTCGGGACTGATAGGATTAATGTGGGAGGCAACCAGTCATGACCTGAACCATGGACAAATGTAAACACTGAGATTGAGCTAAAATACATACAACGTTATGACTGCGAGATTGACCCCACTGCATGACAAGAGTCTTTAAATAAGCAAGACGTCTATCAAGAGCAGAACATGTTGGAAAAAGTCTGGCGGCACCCAGAATCACTCTCACCTAGCTAATCAGTTTATGTGGTTGGCTGGAAATTTCAGGGGCGGGGAGGGAGCGTTTAACCTGTGTGTCACAGCGAGCTGGTAGGCAGTTTACACTAGAGCAGCACTGTCAACACAAGAGTAGACGGACTGATGGGCACTCACATTTGCTCTGTTTGTAGGGAGGATGAGAGTGACGCACTGAGATGAGGATGAGGAACAGGAACAGAGGCCAGACCAGCTCGATAATCAACTGGATCTGTAGGGAGGGAGGGATTACATCATCATCCTCACACACATTAGGCTAATAGTGGCTAGTAGCTACCGTTGCATTTGATGCCTGCCTTTTATTTTTTATTTATTTTATTTTATTTAACCTTTATTTAACCAGGTAAGCCAGTTGAGAACAAGTTCTCATTTACAACTGCGACCTGGCCAAGATAAAGCAAAGCAGTGCGATAAAAACAACAACAGAGTTACATATGGGGTAAAAAAAACATAAGGTCATAAAATACAACAGAAAATATATATACAGTGTGTGCAAATGTAGCAAGTTATGGAGGTAAGGCAATAAATAGGCTATAGTGCAAAATAATTACAATTAGTATTAACACTGGAATGCTAGATGTGCAAGAGATTATGTGCAAATAGAGATACTGGGGTGCAAAAGAGCAAAATAAATAACAATATAGGGATGAGGTAGTTGGGTGGGCTAATTTCAGATGGGCTGTGTACAGGTGCAGTGATCGGTAAGGTGCTCTGACAACTGATGCTTAAAGTTAGTTTATGTTAGGTTTGCACCTGTAGCCTAATGGTAAAAAAGGCCTCATTAATTAGTTAGGCTACATCATGGATATCAATTTCATTAAAGATAAAAAGGGGACATGTTCAATAGGAACGTTAGAATCAGAATTAGAATACATAAGACAAGTGGTACATAGATACATGTTGGCTCTTTACATCCTAGTTTCATCTGTTAACGTGATGCAGGGCCAACTACTGCTACACCACTGAACACATGCCAGTTCAGTTCCCACCTTGTTCCTCCTGCGGTAAGTGATGTTCTTCCAGAGCAGGAGCAAGAGCTGAGTCCCAATCCCCATGTTGTGCTGCAAGGTGCTACCAAGCCATAGTGCAGCACTATAGGAACAAAACATGAGGGAGAACAGTTGGACACCTGTGTCTTGACTAAAAAATTATTTTCTGACCAAAGATAATGAACTACACAACAGCAGTTCTAGCACCTCCACTTGGAAATGTAAAACAGGCAGAAAAATATGGATATTTCTTATCTTAACGTATTCCTTATTTCCACAGTACATGGCTAATTCAGGTACAGATGGGAGCACACTGTCCTGTAAATCCTACATCCTCACAGGGAGTCTGAAGACACTGATAGATCAGGACAGGTCAGTTTAATCCAGACAATAAACAAGCTCTTTTAATTACACATTTGTACTTTACAGATGTAGTGTAGCTACAGTTGGAAAACTTTGAGAGTAATGTTATCTAATACTGGAGAGGATAAATATTTAACAAAAACACAATGACATAGCATGAAGAGGAGGATACTATGCTATTATGTCACGGAGGAGACAACGTTAAATCTGCTCAAGACTCCCCCCTAGGTTGATCCTGCAATCCTCATTATCCCAATTGGTTTACGTGATTCTGAGATTTCTAAATTAACTTTTGCTCAACAAATGCTTCCACGTCCTATCATTTGTTGATAAACAGCATTGTGTCATCTAAATTAATTCACCAGCAAACACACAAGTGATTTCACTTGCAAATTCACCTCAGGAATTTTTCATAGGCCTACCCCTAGTGTCAAGCTATTATGTGTGCATTCATCTGTGTACAACTATTCACTTTATCCGCAGTAAACTTTTATAGCATGCTTATTACCATAATGTGCAAATAAATTAATAGGACATCACAATACATGCTCAATGAGTTCCTTTTCTTTAAACCTCTGCACAACAACCAGATAAAAATGGTAAGGCTGATGTCAGACATGGAAATGACTGTACAGAACACAGTTCAATTGAGAACCCAGCTGGGGCCTGGATGAATGACACAGGTGGTCAGCAGACAAATAGGCCTACTTAAGCCAACCCGGTCTCCCCCATAGAGAATATCAACTGACCGGGCTCAAATAAAATATTAAAACTGCACCCTAAAATTAATAAGAGAGACATTACTAAATGTTTATGACAATGGATATGACCACATATTTTGGGGTAGAGAAAGTATGTCAACAACATGCCATACCAGTTAATGCTACACTACACAGCGATCACTCAATACATGTATCTTAACACGTTCATTAGACATTCATTACTAATTAATTCAATTAAAATTAAGGTCTTCATTAATCAAATTATAACTAAATTAAACGTCATCATTTACAGGGCTGTATACCAGTGGTATTCATTCAAACAAGTCAGCAAAAATGTTTTTTGTTAAAGAAAATTATTATACAATCAAACTATAAAAATTGACAATTATGATACATTAAAATAAATGACTGGTTATACACATGTTATCATAGCTACAAAAATTGACAGAATATAACAACTGAACATTCTATTCTCCCGAAGTGATGCTAACGTGTGTCGGATAAAGCAGCCTACGCAGTATTAAGGATTAAATTAGGTAATTTAGCCTCAAGAGGCATCCCGGGACTAGAATGTAATATGCTCACCTTTTGCATGAATGACAATATTCCTATATATCAGTGTAGATGTCCCAAATAAGTCTTTTCGGTACCGCATTGACGTAAACTGTGTATTTCAAGTGTTTGTAATTGGAGATGAAATCTACAGACTTTACGCCCACTGGTGGATGTTTATTGGCTAAAGGAGGATTATGACAGGCCTCACAGAAACCGGTTTCCTGTCTCATTGGTTGCAACACCGTCAATTCTTCCACTATTTTGGTACACAAATGAAGATGATTGGCCAGGAGTATGACACGTACAGTGTTACACAAGGTCGACTACGAATACATAATAACAGAAAAAGTTAAAGGAATATATTTTTAGGTGTAGAATAAAGCAATATAACCGAACATTTCAAAACTAAAATGGAGACATTTATAGTCGCTTTACAAATATTTTAGAGGCAATATTATAATTTTTTGTACCTTTATTTTATCAAGGAGTCCAAGGTCTCTTTTACAGATGTCACGACTTCCGCCGAGGCTGCCTCCCCTCCTTGTTCGGGCAGGTGTCGGCGTTCGTCGTCACCGGATTACTAGCTACTGCCGCTCCCATTCTCGTCACTCCACTTGTCTTGTCTTGTCAATCACACACACCTGGTGCTCATCCCCTAATTAGTCTGCGTATAAGTGTTCCCTCTGCCCCCTTGTCTTTGTGAGTGATTGTTATATGTGGGAGGAGAATAGCTCGGTTGAGATACTTCCTCATTTATTTTGCCAGGGTTGATTTTCCCGTGTCATTACATTTATTGTATTTTCTGAGACTGTGTTTGGTCAGGGAGGATTGTTTCCCCTGTACCTGTTTCGATTGCCGTTGTAGGCGCATTGTATGTCTGGAAGGAATAAATCTGCATCCGGTTATTTTACTCCTCCGCCTGACTCCGTCCATCATTCACCACAACAGATCAGCCCTGAATTACAGAATACACATACCAATATGAATACAAAACGCAAGCAGAAAAAAAACGGTCATAAAAAACAAACATTCATCAGTAATAAGGTCCTCAGTCAGCTTTCTGAATTGCCCTAGAGGCACCAAAACATCACATTTACGAACAATTTGAAGATTGTTCCACAAATAAGGTGCAAAAAAACTAAAAGCTGATTTATCTAAATAAATCAGTGACCAAAGGAATTTCCAGATTTAACCATCCCTGAGACTGGGTGTGGTAACTCATGTCTAAAGTTCAGTAAAGATGTTAGGTACAGTGAGACTTTTTGTAAAAGGGCTTTTCAAATGAAAAAATAGCAATGTATCAACCTACTTGACATCAAAGAGGGCCAACCAACTGTAGTATATGAAGATTATGACTTTGATAAGGTTTTAAGTGGAACCTGAGAGGATGTTTATTTAGTAGAGGGAGCCATTTTTTAGTGACACCCCTGTTCATTGGAGACAGGTGATTGGACAGTAGAGGGAGCCACCCATATTTTTGTATATCTTATGAGTATAGGCTAGAGACGAAGAAGAGCAGAGCAGACATTGCAATTTGGGAACCACTGCTCACTGCTCTCTCTGTACACTTATGCTGAAATCTTGTGATATGAATAAAACTTATGATCAAAGTTCAGTATAAGCGGACTCCTTTGTTTAACAGCAATAATTAGCAACATTGACTCGACACTACACAACTTTCTAGTAGAGAATGCAGTAATGAGTACTAAAATTGTCGCCTGTAATAAAGCGCAGCGCGCTATGATAAACTGTATCTAACGGCTTTAATGAAGAAAGAGGCAGCTGCATTCATATAGATGACAGATAGGAACGTCGACTGAATAATCTGCTTTCACTATTTTGCAAGAGCCAGGACCTTTTCTATAGAAGCCCATTTTTATTCTCAGTTTAACTCATCAATATGCTTTTTAAAAGACAGCTTTTCATATATCCAGATATTTGTAAGCTGGGACATGATCAATATGGACACCATCCAAAGTACAGTTATTTTTATGCGCTCTAGAGAACAACATATACATCCTTTTACCTGCATTCAATACTCATTTCAGGTCAAACTTTTTTTGTAATACAATGAAGGCAGACTGAAGTTCAGATAGAGCCTGGTTAACCGTGGGGGCAATAGCATACACAACAGTATCATTGTCATACAAGTGCAGGTTAAATTTTTTACAGACAAGTCTATATTGTTCATGTAAACAGTAAAAGGTACAGGACCCAGAACCGACCCCTGCGGGACACCTTTCGTAATATCCAGGAAACCTGATTTAACACCATCAGTAGATACACATTGAGTTCTGTCAGGCCAACTGAGGAAAGCCTCTGAATTTGGAGGGAGTGATCAACAGTATCGAAAGCCTTTGACAGGTCAATGAAGAGGGCAGCACAATGTTGCCTTTTATCCATACATCAATTATAACTAGGGATGCAGCAGAGATAGTGCTATGACCTGGTCTAAAACACAACTGATGTACATTTAGAATACATTTCAAAGATCAGAAAGAACTTAGCTGAGAATTAATCAAGGATTCTAATATTTTAGCTAGGCAAGAAAGTTTAGAAATAGGGCGATAATTATTTAGGTCACAAGGGTCACCACCTTTGTGAAGGGGGAGTACATGGGCCGCCTTCCAACTTTGGGGATGGTAGCAGATATAATCGTGAGGTTAAAAATATGGGTTAATGATTCAGCAATCAGGGGGGCAGAGAGCTGCAGAAATTTTTTATCAAGCATATCAGCCCCAGAGTACCTTTTTTACATCAATCTTAAGGCATCTAGCACATCACAGATAGTAAATTGTTGAAATGAAAACAAAAATTCACTAGAAGTTGACGGGTTAACTGTCAATTGACTGACCAAGGTAAATTAAACCACAGTTTCTCTATAATAAAAATCCAGCCGAGATAAAATGATTAAAAGCATCAGTTATCCCATTCTTTTCAGTTATGATGCCAGAGTCAGACATTACTTGCTTAGGCAGGGAAGATACATTTGTATGCTTCAGTGCATTTATTGTTTCCCAAAATTTAGAAGGATCACCAGCAGTCAGATTAAAAAGTAGCTTGGATTTAGCTTTCTTAATGAATGGTTTTATACAGAAAATGTGTATAAAATCCCTATAAAATGTATTTATAATTATATGACAATATTTTATGTTGTCAATAATTCTATTAGACAATTTCAGATATATTACATGCCTTACTTTTATCTTCCTGCATAAGTAAAATCAGGATTATGACTGCCATTAATTCCAAATAGACTGGTTTGGATTTCTCCCTGACCAATATGGCTGCCATTTTCTCCCGATTCTGGAACTTTGAGGGTTAATGACATAGCCAATTCTACCTCTATTTTGGCACACAAATTAAGCCGATTGGCCAGGAGTATGACAGATAGTGTTACACAAGATCGACTACTACTACTTAACAGAAAAAAGTAAGAGGTTATATTCTTAGATGTACAATAAGGCAATATAATAAATAGCCCAACATTTGTTTTTTGTAGACACCTTCCTATTAAAAATAAACAATTATGCATGACATATTGCAAGCACACATCATTCTTCAACAGGAATTGTGTATGCTAAAAATAGTTGGCACTGCAGTAACTGATTTCAAAAGTGGATTCAATATCCATATTTAGTTCACCATTCCACAACTTTTCGAAACGTTTTGCTATTGTGTGCCCTTATATGAAACAGGTATTGACCTGTGGTGACCAACGTGGCCAGGCCATATTCCTATCATAGGAATGTTGCTGGGTGCTAGACGGCATTGAGAGCCTCTCATCACTCTCCAGTCCGGCTCTGTCACTGTGGGGTCAGGCCTGAAACTTATACAAAATAAGATCCCTACATTGCAGAGAATGCACACCCATACTGATACTCCCACATATGATGAGTATTCTAAGATGTCGATATGTCACGGGGTTAGTATGTACCTTTTTTTGAGTCGATTTCTTCAATTTTTGCATTAAATATAAAACTGTGGAGGTAGAACGACAAAACATATCACACAATACCATTAGAGAAACAGCCTACAATACAGGGTTTAGTCACACATATCCCCAGTCCATAATCAATCAAAAACAATTGCTTGGGATAGATCAATTGTAATAAACATCCAAAACTGCATTCATTAAAAATATATCTCTCTTACGCTAAAAGTTACCTTTGATTCTGCAAATACAGAACTCAACATTATGCATTCTTCTAGGCACTGAAATGGGAATAGCATGCAAAATACAAAATCTTTCAGCATATTAATAGTACACCGTTCGAAGATAGCGTAATAATGCAACACTGATGTAGTCGCCTGTTGACGTGCATGTTACACAATGACATTGTCTAGAATGAGGCAGGAAGCACGAAATGACGAGAGACATCTTCCTTAAATAAGGCTTCTCTCCATTAACTCAAGTTCAACGGAGGCACATCTGCAACTAAAGAGCGGTGGTGGAAGACATGAATTGCACGTACTGCTGTTCCTGTTGAGAAAGATAATTAGTATAGTCGAAAAATAACCTCACTTTTCCTATTGCCAATCTTAGTTATCATTTGCTTTAAAACATCCCATAAATATAAACTCAGTTTTATACTTAAAAAACAAAAAGTGCTGCATCATGTAATTCCAACATACATACATCAAATATTCTGTACAGGTGGACACCCCTTTATGTTCAGTGGTGTATCAATAGCCAGCTGATGCAGTACAATTGCATATTAAAAAAAGTCCAATGAGGCTGTGAGTGAGCATGTGTATAGTTTCAAAATGGCATGTGTATAGTTTCAAAATGGCATGTGTATAGTTTCAAAATGGCATGTGTATAGCTCGTTTGCTTGTGAGCGCAGCAGCATTCTCTCCTCCGTTCTCTCAGAGAAATACTGGCGTATCTTGTCCCGTTAGAAGGCGATATGTAGAGGCTGGCATGGTCTTCAAGTGAATCTGTTCAGAAAGATGAACACTTATGAATGACAATGCTAATATTTCTTTGACCAATTAATTGACTAACTGAGTAATGCTCTGTCAGCAAAGAGAAAGTAGGCTTCTTGAAATGAAAGTCTGTTAAATCTATTGCTTCTGAGTTAGGGTTGAATTCCTCTCACCTCCCCGACTGCGTTAGTCAAAATGTGGATGATCTTTTCGTGAGGAGTGGCTACCACACTCTGCCCGTTGATTTCAATGATGCGGTGTCCAACCCGGATGCCACCTCTCTCCGCGATCCCTCCACGCATCAGACTGCAGATCTGCTCAAGGCAACAAGGGTATGAGAAAGATAGAAAAATACAGATTGAAAAGATATGTGAGAGAGTTGAGGTGATTGAAGGCTGTGAAGTAAGGCTATGAAAGTGGGCAATTGACCATTTTAGCTTTACTACTATGGAGTTCCTAAAATGGATGCCGTACAGGTACTATTCAATCAAAAATTCTGTTTCAGACCACATTGATTTCAGATTAACTTTAATCAAGACCATGTTCGAGGTGAGAAACAAAAATAACCTCAAATGCATACTACTCACTACTGACTGGACAGGGCCTGAGCCAAATAAATATTGACATAAATAAAACATTAATAACCTGAATGTTAGATCCTGTTTGGGGATTCTGTCTGGCAGTTGTTTAATAAAAATGTATAGTAAAATGATATACAAACTAACTGTCACTTACAATGCCGTCCTCCACACTGAAGCCCAACTGAAATTTGGGGTCCAGTCGCTTGATTATTGCCATGGTGACGGGAGGGCAGTGGACGATACTGAGCTTCACCTCGGCTTGGTTTTTCAAATCCTTTTATAAATACAAAAAGGGGTAAATACATCATACAAATACTGGAGAGATGTCTGCAAACATAAATTTCTATGTCACCTTAAAGTATCCGTTCACTATCTAACTGCATTCTATGCTTCTTACATGATGAAAGGCATTCACAGAATGGGTATTGTGTGTGTGTGCATCCGTGCATGTGCGTAGAATACATTTAACAAAACACTATTAGGTGAACAAATCAAACATCCTACCATCAAGTCCAACCTCATGCCAAAATAATATTTTAGAAAGCAAACATTTCCACCAATTCTTCTCCCCCTCTACACATCAGTCTCAATGACAGGGATCATCAACTAGATTCAGCCGCGGGCAGATTTTTTTTCTACAGTGGATGGTCAGGGGGCCGGAACATAATTACAAATAACTTGTAGACTGCAAATTGACCGCAAGAAGCCCAAACAGATATAATACTTGACTAAAACAATCATTTCAAACCTTGCTTACATTTGTATACAATCGTACACTGAGAATACAAAACATTAGGAACACCTGCTCTTTCCATGACAGACTGAACAAGTGAATCCAGATGAAAGCCATGATGCCTTATTGATGTCACTTGTTAAATCCACTTCAAATCAGTGTAGATGAAGGAGAGGAGACAGGTTAAAGAAGGATTTTTAAGACTCGAGACAATTGAGACATGGATTGTGTATGTGTGCCATTCAGAGGGTGAATGGCCAAGACCAAATATTTAAGTGCCTTTGAACGGGGTATGGTAGTAGGTGCCAGGCGCATCGGTTAATATTAGGAAGGGGTTCCTAATGTTTGGTATACTCAGTGTATATTTCTCTATTATGCATGGGAATACTTTGGAACAGATTTTCAAAATGTGTATCACTTGGAGCTGATTTGCTGGTGTCTTTACAGTCTATTATGTCCAACATTAAAACATCTAAACAAACGTATTTTTGCTCAGTAAACATGGGGGGGCAAATAAAATCACCTGCGGGCCGCAGTTGGGGAACACTGCTCTATGACTTCAACTTCATCAATACAGCACCATCTAGTGTGCATTCTACGAACTACACGATAGACACAGCCAACAGTCACAGGAACTAATGAAACACAGAGGCACAACACAACCCCCTCTTACCCGTATGATACTCTGGCAGGTAGTTATGGGGAGGCCCACTAGGCTGGTGCTATTGACGGACATGATGCGGTCTCCAATGCTGAGGGCCCCGCAGCGCTCTGCAGGGCCACCATGGAGCAGGTTGGCCACCACCACCGTGGGCAGGATGGACCCCCAGCCCGACTCCACCACCGCCACCCCCACTATCTCTCCAGGAGCCTTGGAGATAGACACCTGGACACAGACAGCGGGAAGGTGGTTTAAGAGAAAGATGGAATTTCATCTGGGTGATGTTCAGTAGGTAAACACCGTAGCAATACCTTTTGCAATGGAAAACAAAAATCTATGTTCTTAGTGGACAAGTTCAGGGAGTACCTCACCCAGTTTCAATTTTTTTAAAATCTTAACTGAACACAACCTTGATGTACATTTCACTTAAATCATGAAATGTATGGATCTGTTTCAGTAGTGTCTTGAGCAATAGAGTAAGTGGTTGTTGCATAGTGTACAACAAGCAAATATCTCTTTGGTTTATGAAGGACAACATTATCTCCATGAACAATGTTAAAACAGATTCTTATCTAGGCAAGTACTTCCCAACCCTCTCCTCGGGGACCCCCAGACATTTCACATAGTTTTTGTCGCCCTGAACTGGCAAACCTGATTCAATTAGTTAAGGGCATGGTGATAGTTGACTAATTGACTCAGGAGTGCCAGTTTAGGGCTACAACCAATATGTGAAACATCTGGTGGTCCCCGAGGAGAGGGTTGGGAAACCCTGAGGGGTAGGAGGAATACTGCGTTTTTAGACCTACACTCAAAAGGACACCCCGGCTGGTACTAACAACAAGGTGCTGAAATGCTGGGTGTTACTGTACCTCTCTGATGTTATCTGAATCAGAGAAGTGCACCAGGTCTCCGTTGTAGAGCTCCTGTGTGCCCAGGTAGTCACTGTACTCGCTGGGCCTTAGCTCGCTGGCCTTGATGCCGTTGGCATGGAGGAACTGCTGGTAGGCCACACCGAAGGCTTGGCCAATCGCCTGAGCGATCACCTGGGCCTACATGCAGGAGAGAGACAGTGGGCGTGTTCAGACATCAGCCAACAGTTTGGTAATCCTTTACATACCTGTTCCTTCTCACAGAGTATTTCATGAAGCCAAAATAGGCTGTGGCTAACGTATTATTAAACCTAACCATAACCTATCCCAAACCTCAACCTAACCCTAACAGTAATGAACTGCTAATTAGTGTTTCCTCCTGTTTAGCGACTCCTAGCATGAAAACTAACCTGAGTGCCAGGCTGTTTGTTTCTGTATTCAACAAAGCTGGTTTACCTAGTTGCTTAGACAAGACAACAACAAGTTGGCTCAAGTACTGCAGAAAAAGACTGGCACCGGATATACAAATTTAAAAAACCAGTTCAACCCAATCTAATTATTTTCAACCAAATAAACCCACAGAAAACCTATTGGACATAATGTTGTATGGTTTCCGCTTGGCTGACTCACATCATCGGAGTTGAACACATGGCAGATCATACAGCACTTTTTCTGTGGCCCGGGGGAGTTGGCCCCAGCGGGGTTCCCCTCCTGGCCTTTACGGCCCCCGGCCGACTTCCTGCGAGCCATCAGGACCACAATGCTGCCGATGTCTGCGATGTAGGAGATCATCTGGAGAGGGTGGTCCATCATGGCCTCCTATAGGAGAAACAGGAGGGATGAATGTATGGAAACATTTACTGTTTACTAACACTTTAGGTGTAAGTTTACTAACACTTTCATGAAAAATATCCATGATAGATCCATTCCCACTGGGTCTAACAACGAAGACGGCCAGGTTAGTCTAACAGCAACCGCTATATATCTAGGAGCAGTCAGCCATTCAGAAGGGAGAAAGCTGAAAAACTGTGTTACAGAATTCTCTTGACTATTCAACTGTACAAGTCGAGTACGACTCAAATTAGAGACACTGCTATTCAAGGAATGACCTTAACTACTTTGACATCCATTCAAACCATGTCATACCTGTGTGTCTGCGCTGAGGACTTTGATGCGCTGAGTGGAGATGAAGAGATCCACCTCAGTCATAGGCTGAGACTCTCCCTCTGGGGCCTGGAGAAAGACAAGAGCAGATGTTTTGATGACACAATCTAAAGCAGATCACACCTTTTTAGTAGAACGGTCTGAGCCATTCTGGCACCTTTGGCCTCTTGGACCTCCCAGTTCCCGCTTATCCCAGTCAAAGCTGTACTCTGTCCTGGCACCCCAATGCTGGAACAAGCTTCCCCCTAACGTCAGGACAGCCGAGTCCCTGCCAATCCTCCGACAACATCTAAAAAAAAAACACCCTACCATTGTACTTGTCTTTTCTTACTAGCACTGACTTTGCTGTTAGCTGTTTTATTGAGGAAAAGTTACTTACTATGACTGTGACTGTAGCACCACCCCACAGTGGGGAAAAAACATGCGAAAGGTTCTGCCACAGCACATTCTAACCCCAGCGGTCCCAATCGACTGAGAAATGTGGTTGTCTTACCTAGCTAACTTAAGATGAATGCACTAACTGTAAGTCGCTCGGGATAAGAGCGTCTGCTAAACGACTAAAATGCCAAAAGTAAACACACTTTGATCCTGTCCACAGCCTCTTGGGCCTGTTTCATTCGGGCGTTGGTGGAGGGGTTCTTGTCAGACTTGAGCTGGGTGGAGCCCAGGTACTTGGCCCCAAATATGACCCCATCCAGGAGGTCATCTGGGTCACAGGGGCCAGGCACTAACAGAAAAACAAAGTGACTTATCAGAAACGCATTATTATTATTATTATTATTATTATTGAGACCCCAATAAAAGAAGCACAGAAGTATTACATAGCCTAAGTTACGCTTACCATCTTTATAGGCTGGGTGGTCCTCTGTGCCCTGTAAGTGAAGAGGTCAATGATTATTGAACAAAGTAAAAGACACAGCTCATTTAAACCAATCATCAGCAAAATAATTGGTACTATACTGAACAAAAATATAAAACGCAACATGTAAAGTGTTGGTCCCATGTTTCATGAGCTGAAAGAAAAGATCACAGAAATGTTCCATACGCACAAAATTCGTATTTCTGAAATGATGTGCACAAATTTGTTTACATCCCTGTTTGTGAGCATTTCTTCTTTGCCAAGATAATCCATCCACCTGACAGGTGTGGGATATTAAGAAGCTGATTAAAAAGTATGATCATTACACAGGTGCACCTTGTGCTGGGGACAATAAAAGGCCACTAAAATGTGCAATTGGCATGCTGACTGCAGGAATGTCCACCAGAGCTGTTGCCAGAGAATGTAATGTTAATTTCTCTACCAACGTCGTTTTAGAGAATTTGGCAGTACGTCCAACCGGCCTCACAACTGCAGACCAAGTGTAACCACGCCAGCTCAGGACCTCCACATCTGGCTTCTTCACCTGCGGGATCATCTGAGACCAGCCACCCGGACAGCTAATGAAACTGAGGAGGATTTCTGTCTGTAATAAAGCCCTTTTGTGGGGAAAAACCTCATTCCGACTGGCTGGGCCTGGCTCCCAAGTGGGTGGGCCTATGCCGTCCCAGGCCCACCCATGGCTGCGCCCCTGCCCAGTCATGTGAAAACCATAGATATGGGCCTAATGAATTTGAAAATTGTTGCATGTTGCGTTTATATTTTTGTTCAGTATAATAACACCACCATTAATCATTAATAACAATCTTTCAGCATGTCAAACCTACCCGCTCACTGTTCTCTGCAGCGTTGACCTCTTCTGGAGCCTCCTCCCCTAACTTCATCCACACAGGCTCAGGGACCTCATCCTCAGGGAAAGAGTCCATGGAGTCATCCCTGTGGCGCAACCGCCCGCCGTTCCCAAAGTGGTCCCAGAACCTCTCGCCGTCCTCCTGGTTGTAGGAGACAGACACCACCGCGTCCATCTCCTCTCTCCGGGCCATGTAAGGAGGAACCTGGGTGTCAGAGGGACTGGGCTGGGGAACCTTCATCTCTGTACACTCCAGCAGCCCTAATAGGTCTCTCTGGTGACTCTCAGAGAACAGCAGCCCCGTGGCCTGGTTCAGGTTCTGCTCTGGTAGCAACGGGCTGACGTCAGTCAACAGAGATGGGCCTGGAGGGTCAAAGTCAGAGGGCTCAGAGAATGCTGATGGTGTAGGGTCAGAGGTTGAGTCCCTGGGGAGAGGGCTTTCTCTGATGACCTGGAGTCGGTTCAACAGGTGATGGATCCGAGTGTGCTCTTCGTCACCTGGTCTCCGGACCTCAACCTTCTTCTCTTCCTCCACCACTCTTTCCTTTTCACAAGGATCCAGGACCTGTTCGGTTGGGGTTCTATCCTCAGGAGCAAAGTAGATTAGCTCCTCCTGGCTGACTACCACAGGAGAAGCTACAGTGTCACTGGTGTCCTCTGGAGGCAGGGACTCACCTCGTACATCCTCTGGACTGTCCACAGGGACCGAGGAGGGAGGAAAGCTGGGGTCGTCCATCTCTTCCACTGACCCTGCTTCACTAGAGTCATCCGACCTCCAGTCCAGAGGAGGGGGCTCTATCAGGTTAAAGGAGTCCAGGTCCTCTGATTCAGGGTGGGAAGCTTTGGAGGCAGCTTTAGAGGTCTGGCTTTGACTGTCTGGATCACCTACAGCAGTGTTCTCCTGTTGAGGTGAGGAAACTGTTTGTTCCACCTCGTTTCCAGCAGGGCAATTATCGGCCTCCATTTTGTGGATAGCAGCATGGGTCATAGGCAGCACATCAACAGGTTGAAATGATAGAGACTCCACATACAAGCCCCTTTCAATGCCTTGTGGGGTGTTTCGGCAAAGGTTGAGCCATTTACAGGGGTTAATATACTGTTTCACTGTGAAAGTAGACAATTTTAAAACATATACATTAAAATAGATTACTTAATGTATAATCGTTTATATTTACACCATCAAATTGTTTATCGTCTAACACTATCCTACATTAACCAAAAGTACAAATGCTTTTCACATCCCCCATTTTTTGGTGCAGGGGATAATGAAAGCACCCTCTTTTTCTGTCTCTTCATTGGCCTATGTCCAAGATAGCAGTGCTACTATTGCCTCAGGCTCAAAGTACATGTTATTGTCATGTGTCACTAAGTCCCCTTTGTGTAATTAGCCTGACAATATGGTATGTTTGTATTCGTATTAAGCTACTATCATTGTAAAATGTTCTCCATATGTAACAAAATAGAGCTGTAACCAATATAAAACAATTATCATATAAGTAATTATGATGGTGAGCTACTCAACACATACAAATACAAGACACCAGTGTTCTGAATAATGACACTGAAAACATCTCATTATGCTGCAGTGCTGCTAGCTAGAGAAATTACAATAGCTCCTTGTTGTAGCCTGGCCGGATCACCAGAGCTAATTTGCTAGCTAGCTAGCTTCGTTTCGCTTCGCTTAGCTAACGCGTTAGCAGGTATGGCTAGCTACTCAGCTAATTTTCAGCTAATTTACAGCCAATATAAACTTCACTAATCTTCCTGCTGGTTTGCGAACAAGTTACAGACATTTAGGGCGATATTGGCATTACCACCGTAACTGACATGATCCAGACGCTCACCCTGTTAAATTCTGTATCCGATGACTGCTTTAACTTTACTGCCACGGATGAAGTTGACGTGGCTGGGAACTCTTTTGCAACGAAACAAGTCGGCAATGTAGCAGTGTCTTCATAGTAATAGCTACAATTGTAACAGCATTGTGCTGAGTCAATTAGCAGTACACTTACACTCGTCTCGTGTATGAAACATAAAATGCTGTTGTATAAATCTCTGCTACAGAGTTGCCGTAAATTGTTTCGGTGGTCTTCTCTGCTGCTACAATCAACGTTGATGTAATGCGCATGCGTACGACTGATTCTAGTCATGCTCAATCTATTGTCAAACTGAACTTCATATCTATAATAATAAAAACAGCAGAAATACATTACGTAATTTAACTTCGAGTGTATTTTATTCTAGGAAAAGTATGAACATGAAAATTACAATTCACCATACAAATTGCAATTTGACACTGATCACAGCAACTGATAGCCAATTAACATGTCCAGCCTGTTTCAGTGGTTGAAATAGTAGCCACATAAATGTTGTGTTCAAGGTATTAGATTGGTTTTATGAGCATTACCATATTGAAAGGGCAATTGCTATTCTGAGCCAAAGTTATGATTATATTTTACAAAAAATGAGATTATTGGTGCCAAAATGCCAAACAATTAATGTTACAGCAATATTGTTAATATCTAACATTCAAAATTCTGCCCAAAAAAATCTAACAAAAACAAATAAACAATCTTCATTCATCCTGAATGATCCGTGGATTAATAGATTCATACATTTTCTAATAAAAAATTAGTAATAGATATTCTAGATTGTTTCACTTCACATTCCATGGGTTTATGTGAGAAATACTAAGAATCATGACAGATAATTGGAGTGCATAGCTAGGAGAAACAGTAGGCCAGCTGAACATGACTCCACTTAAGCACAGGCTGACAGAGCTTCCCATGTTTTACTGTATTCCTACTAGTATCAACAAGTCTGGCCTATGTTCAACATCGCTGAACAGTTGGTAGCGGTTTAAAACAGATAATAGTCAACTGTTGCATCTGGTTGTGGAGCTTTGGCAAGAACAGTGATAAACAAACCGTTAATTACCAACACTGGGCGCAACGATGTAATCCAGAACAGGGTTTGATGTTGGAATGTTCCCCCATTTTCAGTAGATTTTTCAACAAATTACATTGTCCACTAATGCTGATTGGGTTATGAAAATGTGTTAGTAAAAAAAAGATTTGTCAAAGCAATAAGACTAGGCACTGACTGCTTGACTGGCACCCATTTGGATCAAGCCAATCAGGGATGATGTGGTGCCCATAAGTCCTACTAGCCAATTGGGAAAGCGTCCTGCCCAGAGGAAACCAGGGGGCATCCAATGAATGGCGTTACTCAGATCTGCCATGCTGCTGAGAATACTGAGGACCTCCCCTCGCACCTGCCTCCGGAGCTGACACCTGCTGGCAACAGTTCCCTCACTGGAGAGAGACAAATCAAACCCAAGATACATTTATATACACTCATTTGTTTAGCAACACAAACTTATCTAGCATCCTTACCTGAAATGTCCTCCCAATTGATGTAATGAAAATGTATTGGGAACGCCAAGATTCCATCAACACATTTTACGTGATGGGACACAGTCATTGACACACACTGCCATTGAGACAACACAAGTCCACTGATTCAGTATTGACCAGACTCACCTACTGTCGCCTTGTCTTGACTTCCTTAACTTCTTCCTCAGCAGCATGATAACCCTCATAGACCTAGAATGGACAATGTGTATGGTGAGTAAAACTGGCTTATAGCCATTCTACATGCCTCCCCACTATCACTGAGTGTTTCAAATCCTGTCCAAAGCAATAGGCTACATTCTAAGGAAAGCTCCATGCCGAAATCTGTACTGTAGGTATGCCAATGTAATCTCGTCCCCCAGCCAGCTCCGAACCCAACCGCTCTCTATATGCAGTAGCAATTGAGCCTGAGAACAAGGATAATACCAACGTTTTCTGTACTTTCACCATATGCCAAATAGGCGAACAACATTGTAACTTTCACTGATTGAAGAGTGCCTCAGATTCGTTTTGTAGTATGAAACCATCAGCGGAGAAGTAGTCTTACCTGAAAACGCCTAAAAGCAGAGATACTCCCCAGAGTATACCGCTTAGTAGCCACCATTTGTCAGACTTGGCACTGATGATCTCGGCATCGGCAGCCCACGCTATATGTTCACAGGGGTAATACAGCTGGTCAGCCACATTATTCAGCACAGACATCAAGCGCAGTGCAGAATCTTCCTCCTGGAGAGAGGGACATGCATGTCAATCTAAATAAAGTGTCAAGTCTATGCTAAGTATTTGGCCCTCAATATCTTACTACGGGGAATCTGGCTTTAATTGGTTTCAATTGTGTGTTGACACTGACATGCCTTGATATTGAAGTGGGGCTATTGCCACGTCTTGAGACACAGGTGATGGCTGGCTACGTCATTTCAGAAATCTTTCATACAGGGCATTACTGGACATAGCAATAAAGGAAATCTATTATGTCTTGACAGAAAGGTCCAAGCCTATAGACAAGGGTTTCCCAAACTTGGTCCCCCAAGGGGTGCACGTTTTGGTTTTTGCCCTAGCACTGCACAGCTGATTCAAATGATCAACTAATCATCAAGCTTTGATCATTTGAATCAGCTGTGTAGTGTTAGGGCAAAAACCAAAACGCGTACCGAGTTTGGGAAACACTGCTATAGACTCTTTGCTCACCCCGGCTCCAAGACCATAGCTTTGTGAGTATGTGAGCATGGAGAGATCATCGAAGAGTCTAAGTACAGTCCGACAGTGGCTTAGCTGTGCAGAGAACAGTAGGAGGCTCTTTCCAAGCTGTGCAGATGACAGCCCTGGCTTCTCAGACAGAACCCCACCAACCAGCTGGGACCCATAGCACAGTGTCCTTATCTGCCCACAAATATCACACAAAACACAAGGCCATTATATTATATTATTTTATAGGACGTGGTATGCAACTTCATTTAAATAGGGCAATGACTCAACATTTATTAATTGTCATATTTAAAATAAGATGAAATAACTGAATGTAGTATGTATTCATACTACATCAGATTTTTTATTAAATGTTTTGGTGCTACACTTACCACTTTATCTCTTCCTCTGTACGACTCAAGCACATTCACAAGCGACTCCAAGGAATTTTGCATTATGTAAACACACTAGTAGCGGTCTGAAAGTCAGGTGCACGCAGCTATGCTCACTCGAATGGTAATCAAATTGATCCCGTCCGTGTTAACTGCAGCGTCAAAGTAACAACGATCTGTAAATGCACGTGACAGATGTCATCTTTTTCAGCATGAAGGTCCACACGAAGTTGTGTGAACTAGTCCCAAAAACAGGTTTCCTCTACTATCTGTCACCCTGAGAAAAATGGTGTTGTACTTTGAACAGGAAGTGTTGCTGTAATATTCAGGCAGTAGTAATAGATCACATATTCAAAGATGCAGTGAGAAAGGGGGTAGCTTTGGGTAATAAATTCCATGAGAATTTAGCAGCATATCAATAAATGTATCATCTTCTTAAATCCTTCTTCTAATTCTTGGGAGGATAATTTTGTTGAGTACACTAATAAAATATTAATAATACACAAAATACAATTGACAAAAAAATATTTATTTTTCCAACTCATCTCAAGAAGCCCAGCCATGAACAAAGTATAGTGTATTAAATAGTTCTACAAGCAAATTCGAGCAAACAACAATCATGCCACGATTGTTTCAATTCTTAGGACATTTGTGTGTGTGTGTGTGTCTCCCTTGAAGACGAGCATTAAATTGTCAGTCCAGTCAGTATTGGTGATCCATATTGGTCAGGAAAGGGAAAGGGTTTCAGTTGATTGTGTGATCTTAGACATTGTCATTGTCATAGATATCTGTAAAGAGGAGAGAGGAGGTCAACAAAGGGGTTAACTCCTTGTACTTTTCCTACTGTATATATACTGAACAAAACTATAAACGCAACATGCAACAATTTCAACGATTTTACGGAGTTACAGTTTCTATAAGCAAATCAGTCAACTGAAATAAATAAATTAGGCCCTAATCTATGGAGTTCACATGACTGGGCAGGGGTGCTGCCATGGGTGGGCCTGGGAGGGCATAGGCCCACCCACTTGGGAGCCAGGCCCAGCCAATCAGAATGAGTTTTCCCCACAAAAGGGCTTTCTTACAGACAGAATTACTCCTCAGTTTCACCCTTACAAAAAAAGATTGCAGTTTTGAAACTGCAGTAAAAGTGCAGTAACTGCAGTTGACTGTGAAATTTGGACGCAGTAACTGCAGAATTCAGTTACACTGCAAAATTACTGCAGTTAAAAAAACAGTGTTATTTTGGACGCAGTATTTGCAGCATAATGCAGTTATATTGCACTAAAACGACGTTGGATGCGGCTTATGGTAGAGAAATGAACATTAAATTCTGTGACAACAGCTCTGGTGGATATTCCTGTAGTCAGCATGCCAATTGCACGCTCCTTTTGTTTTCCCCAGCACAAGGTGCACCTGTGTAATGATCATGCTGTTTAATCAGCTTCTTGATATGCCACACCTGTCAGGTGGATGGATTATCGTGGCAAAGTAGAAATGCTCACTAACAGGGATGTAAACAAATGTGTGCACAAAATTGGAGAGAAATAAGCTTTTTGTGCTTATGGAACATTTCTGGGATCTTTTATTTCAGCTCATTACATTTACATTTACATTTTAGTCATTTAGCAGACGCTCTTATCCAGAGCGACTTACAGTTAGTGAATACATATATATTTTTTATTTTTTTTATACTAGCCCCCCGTGGGAAACGAACCCACAAACCTGGCGTTGCAAACGCCATGCTCTATCAACTGAGCTATATCCCTGCCGGCCATTCCCTCCCCTACCCTGGACGACGCTGGGCCAATTGTGCGCCGCCCATGAGTCTCCCGGTCACGGCCGGCTGCGACAGAGCCTGGATTCGAACCAGGATCTCTAGTGGCACAGTTAGCACTGCGATGCGGCGCCTTAGACCACTGCGCCACTCAGGAGCTCATGAAACATGGGACCAACATTTTACATGTTGCATTTATATTTTTGTTCAGTTTATATTACATGAGCTCATCTGGGGTCTGTGACTCCCGATGTTGTGTCCCAGAGCTAAGTTCATAATATGACAGTTAAAATATAAATGTATTTACAGTAAGCATGATTCATTCAAAAATAACTTACCGTTAATATGATCAACATCGTCGTAAACATCCTCCCCTTCCCTGAAAAGGAATATTGAAAACCATATTAACCAGAATGTTATGACACAGTTGTAGGCAGCAAAATATGATACCAGTGACTGAATAACAGGGACTATGGCTATTCTGAATTCATATTCTACCAATAATTGTGTTTAATAAATATATAAGAAACCTACGCCTGAAGAAGAAGAACCCTGGGAACATATCCATCTGTGAGAGAAAGAAAATGAATGAACAATTAAAATAATGACACTCATGCTGACAAAGTAATCAAAACAGGGAATTTTCTGCAATCTCTGATTGATAAGGCTGTACTACAAACATACATTGCTGAGTAGCCTAATCGATATACAACTAACTTTTACAGAAACTTTTCACAAGAGGGCGATGTATTCACATACATTTCCCTTGCTCATTGCGACACAGGGCTTTCTTGTCACTGGTGAGTTGAATGACCTCCAGGATCTCTCCCTGAACCACAGTTAGATCCTTCCCTCCTGCCTTCTTGACACTTGCGTCAACCATCATGCTGTGTAACACCTTAATCGGTCCCTCAAACTGACAGAACAAAATAAAAGTGATGTTTATTTTTTCATTTGACTTGGTAATGTCATATTATTAGGCGACTAGTGATTGTGCTTTTCAGAGGAATGTGTGCACATGAATTGCGGTAAAAGCAATTTTCAACAGTTCAACAGATATGCAAGAAGAGCAAACTAAGATTTACCTTAAACCTTTTTCTGAACTCCTGTTCGTCTTTCTCCAGTTTCTTTCTCATTTTTGGATCTAGACTGGAACATAAAGACAAACATGTCCTTTTTTGTCTGATCACAAAAGTAGTTTTTATTTATGCTTTCTTATTTTTAGCCATTAGCAACTACTTTATTTATATACAGTGCAATACATGCAACAGACAAGATAAACTATATACAAGCTTTCATTTTCATATTTTAAGTAAACATACAGGCCAAATTTGGCAAGCGATTAAAGCAACATCACACTACGAAAAACCACAGACAAAGGAAGGCATTTGACTAACCCTCCTGTGTATCTGAATTTGTTTGTAAATGTTTTATTGAATTCAAAGGTACTGTATATGAGGAATACCTCATTTCAGGAGGTGGAGGGGGGAAGTCATTGGGTATTCCTTGCACATCATCATAGTCATCTGGATGAGAGAGAGAGAGAGAGAGAGAGAGAGAGAGAGAGAGAGAGAGAGAGAGAGAGAGAGAGAGAGAGAGAGAGAGAGAGAGAGAGAGAGAGAGAGAGAGAGAGAGAGAGAAATAAATAAATATATGAACATAAGCATACTACATGAACAACTTAATGGAAAATGGTCATTCACAGCTCCACTTACCCTCCTCCTGAGTCATGCTGCTGTAAGAGAGAAACATATCAATCATATCAATCACTTGCATTCAGGTTACACTGTTTCAATTACAGACAAAGTGAAAGCAACATGGTGTATTTGTGCATGTGAGGGCTACCTGTTCATGTTATCTGAGGAGTCGACATCATAATAGATGTCATTGTCCTCAAAAGAGACAGGAGGTGGAGGTGGTGGTGGTGGCAGTGAGGGGTCAGGGGCTCTGGACAGTTTGAGTTTACGTTTCACTTCCTCATAGTCCACATCCACACATGTGTTAATGATGTAGCCATCTGCAAAACAACACTTCATTAATGGCTTTTGGTAGCTTTAGGTACATGAAATGTGTGGTTTTCAGCATTGTCACAGCAAATATGGAACTAGTATAAAATATGGAACATATATGGAATTGTTTAGGGACAGATCAACATTTACTGGAGCGGGGAGTGGGGCTTGTCCAACTCCAGGTGTAATAAAAAAAATGCACCCCCCTCCCCAAGGTTTAAAATATTTTCACATGACCTTCCCCTTGTACTGTAAAGAACGTGCACACCCTTCCCCCTCATAAAATGAACTCTAAAATAATTTGTGTTTATTTGGATATTGACTTGACCACTTCAGCATGGTTTTGTGGCACAGTCGATACCAAGCAGGGCTATGGGCCAGAAGGTTGAGGGTTCGCCGA
This sequence comes from Coregonus clupeaformis, assembly GCF_020615455.1. NCBI lineage: Eukaryota > Metazoa > Chordata > Actinopteri > Salmoniformes > Salmonidae > Coregonus > Coregonus clupeaformis. The sequence continues at coordinate 35,286,712 of NC_059202.1, forward strand.
ACACCACGGATGAGCTCACTCTCCCTGCCTGTCTCATTACACTATGATGAGAGCTGGCTGCAGACAATTATCAGCTTGGGGGAAATCACATTTTCAACATTTTGATGCTACATTTATAATTGGGTTTCTGTGCCAATGCACCACACACAACCAATAAGCAACGCTTAACTGCATACCGATTACCGACTTTGAGCGCTTCATCATGGTTTGCGTTTTCAACACCACAATCAAATAGAATATGCCAATCTCAACAAACAGAAAATTCATCCCTCCCTTATCAGTATTGAAGGCTTGGCTTGACAATCTCTGAATGCAATTCAACTTTTTGATGTTTTGTAACAGATGTCTCTTTCCATTCATCTAATGGCTGGGGCGCAGTTTGGATGCTGGAATGATATTAGAGTGGAGTGGATGAACATGCGTAGGTAGCCTACAGGAGACTTGAAGTAGCCTAATCAGATTAAAACATTGTGACTAGTTGTGTTTATGCCACACATAAAAGGTAGTACATTTTAAAAGTTAAATGACAAATATTTTTGCTATATTAAAGCGTTAGGTTCGAGGTCGAGGAATAGCTCTCAGAGGCAGAACGCGTGTTAAGCTTTCCTGAATAACTGGGCCTGCTGGGAGCATATACCTATATGGCCACTTGGACGACATGGGAGAATGATGACCGGCAACAGACAGTGCATCAGTATCAGAAGTAAAAATACAGCCAGACTGTCCTGTAATGTGTCGAGAGTAGACCCACAACTGATCCAAATGGAATGAAATATTGAAATAACAGAACTTTTGCGCCATTATTCAAATTACATGCTCACTGCAGTTTACAGCCTAGAGTAGAATTGTACTGAATTGTACTCACTTGAAAACAATGATGCAATATTCATTGCACTGTGGTGTTGTAGGCTAGTCTAGGTACAAGGCCATACAAATATAATGAACTGTATAACGGATACATTTATTTGAAAAGTGAGGGGAGCCAGCAAAAATAAGTAAATATATATATATCAATAAGATAGCTTTTTGAGCTGCGTGTCTCATGTCTTGACTGTTCTTTCATGTGCAATGACGCACCTGGGCTCTCCGCTGCCTATCAGCTATTCCTCTATGTTCTTGTGGATTTATATAGAAAATTGGTGCAGATTTGAATGTTTTTATGTGTGATATGATTGCTAGTTAACCAATTGCAGATCTGGGCAAACGATCCACCTACCACTATTGTCACTATATATAGATGGGCAAGATAGAGTTGACTGTATACTAAGCGTGCAGAAAAGCGTAGTGCTTAAGGGAAGTATCAAAACACCTTGATAGGGGAGGCGCATGCAAGCAGATGAGGAGATTTTGCTATATGGAAGAAATTATATAGTAAAGCCTGCAAAATGGGGACTGTAAACAAGCGGAAAAAATGCACTACCCTCCCCTGTGCCCAATAAAAAAATCAAACAACCCTCCCCAAAGCAAAAAAATAAAGTTAGACAACCCTCCCCTATTTTGGACCAGCCACCCCACCCCAGTAAATTTCGAACTGTCCCTTAGTTCTATAGAACTAAATAGTGTTTTACTTACAGGTGCCAGTCAGTGTGCGGGCTAGCCACATGCCCCCAGGATTGTTCTTAACCCGTAAGATCTCCACACTGTCTCCCTGCCTAACAGTTAGATCCTGCTTGCCCCCCTGCCAGTTGTGTCGAACCCTGGCCATGTGAAGGACCTCTATGTCCCCAGTCCCCAGCTGTGGAAGGGTACAAATAAATACAGAGGGTTGTAAAGTGGTGTTTGTAGACTACAGAGATTAATGAGATGTCTGTTCTGCATGTGAGATAACATTACTGTATTTCCATATATGGCAAAACACCATATGAAAAAGGCTCACAGAGATCTATTACAGGTGTGTTCCAAAATACCCAGCCTGGTCTCATAGATTAGACGTAACATAGTAAATGTAAATCCGGGACACTCAAATTAGAATGATATGTTATGTTTGGTATGGTTACATAATACAGATGGCTAATTAAGGCATTTTAGCTAATTAGTAAAGGTTCAACTACGTACTACTTTTTAGCTTTGCAACTACTTAGCATGTTAGCTAACCCTAACCCTAAACCTAACCCTAACCTTAACGCTTTTAGCTAACCCTTCCCCTAACCCTTTAACCTAACTTCTAAACTTAACCCTAACCCCTAACCTAGCTAACGTTAGCCACCTAGCCACCTAGCTAGAATTCGTAACATATCATACGTTTTGCAAATTCATAACATATTGTATGTTTTGCAAATTTGTAACATATAATATGAATTGTAATTCGTAACATATCACACAAAATAGGTTTTGGACATCCACAAATAAATACGAAACGTAACATATCATACTAAATGGAGTGTCTTGGATTTAAATACAGAATAATACAAAATGCTCTGAGACCAGGTTGCAGCACCATCTCCAAAACACTGGTATTCAAGTGTGTTATGACAAACATTACTGTTTGGGGGGATTTCTGGATTTGTTAGCGCATGGAAATGTGGCGTATCACCTTGAATTTCTTTCTGTATTTGTTTTCCCTTTCCAGTATTTCCTTTTGCTCTCTCCTCTCCTGCTCTTGCTGCCGCCTCAACTCTCTCTGTTTATTCTTATCAGAACTTGTGGTTTTCCCCTCCTGTTGGTTGCCTCTGAGATGGCAAAAGACAGAGACATTGACGGGTCAGTGATATTATTTGAAGTAGACACCTATTACGCCTATATAAACATGTTATAACAGATATGTGACTATTCAAATGTTTTTCATTAGCCTTGTGATATGGGCTGTTAAAAGTATGCTATGCCAGGTATTGAGTTGTCTACTTGTCAGACAAGCATAAACCCAAGATACCACGTACTGTATGTAGGCAGGGGATCAAAGTTGTATTTCAATACTATACTTACTTATCAATCATATCATAGACCTCACTTTCATCGCTCCCCTGCAGCCAGGAATAAGAAGATAGATTCAAGGTAAATGTCATGAAATGCATGTTTTCAAGAACAGTATTTCAGAAGTAATTCAAAAGCAGTGTTCTGCATTGATGTTCACTGATGGTAAACAGAATAGGAACACAGAATTTTTCACCTCATCTATTTGTGAAGAACTATTTTCATTCCAGGAGTCTGTGGGTGAAATAGCAGAAGATACTATTAATGACATGCATGAACAAGCGATGAACATGTAAAATACATGCATTATGGGATGATGGATTGAGATACTATATGTGTATACAATTCAAGCTTTCACATAAATCATACATTCACGATTTAAGAGTCATCACGATTCAGCCCTAAATTCATAATAGCTAGTGAATCTCTTGCATGCGTTCATGGTAAAATAGCAGTTATTTTCAGACATACCACTTTTGTCCCAGCTACCTGGGTGTTTTGGGGGTGGGGGAGGTGGTTTTACATCTAGGCCTAGGCCTATGTCATCATATACCCCCTGGTCATCCTCGGAATGTCTAACGAGATAACAGGAATCAGAGGGAAAAAATACATAAAGTGAAACATTTGGCTTTTTTGTTCCTGTAAATCCAGTTACCTACAGAGTAATCACAATTAGAAAAGCAACAATATAAGAACGATGTCCCTATCTGTGTTCATACTATCACTCAACATTTAACAATCAACACTTGACATTTCAAGTGAGCACACTCACACAGGGGTACACTCCCGTGGTAGGCTGCTGGGCTTGCTTGGGAGTCTTGAGGGGCCAGATAGACTAACGATCCCTGGAAGAGACTTACTACTGCCACCTGAGGAGAAGAAACAACCTGCACTGTAGGTCTACAGTAGGTCTTCACCAATTCATTCAATATCAACAGATATATTACAGGGCAATGCTCTGCACCAGCAGCAGCAGTCTGATGATTTCTTACAGAATATACTGTTTCGCATGTGATGTATACAATACATAATTCAAAAATACTTTTTAGAGAGAGACATGTTGAGGTTTTAACTGGTAACCAGATAAGGCACACTGCATATTTGTCCTAGACAGGTTGCAAATAAACAGATACCTATATTGTGTCATTATGGTGCTTACAGTAAGTCCATACATGTATTCAAATAGAATAGACACCGGCTGGAATGCGGTTTTAACCAACCAGCATCCAGGATTAGACCCACCCGTTGTATAAATGTATTCAAAACAGTCAGTTTTCCATTTTATACTTGTAATGGAAGGGGGGCTTTTTCAAAGGAAATTAAGGCCTAGATTTGATCAGACCCACACTAGCCTACACCCGCATAACGGTTGTTTTGGCGGTGTCAGAGGTGGAACTGCGTTAGAGCTGTCAAATCCACAAGCGGCTCCCGGCATTATACCTAAAGCGGACATTGCCATTGGCTGCACGGAGTCGCATTAAGAGAAATCCCATGCAGCCTTGTTTACAAGTTCGAACAGTGGAATCTGAGATGTAATCTACTTCTCGATTAGGCCGATAGAAATCCTCATTATTTCGTTTAAAGATTTTCAATTTGGGTGTGATTATTTCTATATAGCCTACACTTTCTAGTTATGATGCGATTGGGATGGGTGTGGCTTCGTGACAATGGCCACACGAGCAGCCGCTGTGATTTGACAGCTCTAAAGCAGTTACACCTAGCCTGGCTGACGCAACACAGGTGACTCACAGTGAAGGGAGAGCTGTGACCACATTGGTCTGGAAAGGAGGCTGTTTGTTAATGCAATATTCGCTCAGAAATTGTGCGATGGGTTTGATTGGTTCTCTCAAATATGTTTTTTCCCTGGGGGGTTGAAGTGTGTGTGGCTGTTTGAGTGAGAAAGACACAGAGGAAACCCAACCAGTAAAAGCACAGCCCCCTTCATTATCAACGCATTGTGCCAACAACATCAAAAAGTAATACCAGACTCTGGTCAGGAGGACTTCGAGAGTTACAGTGCCTTCAGAAAGTATTCACACCCCTTGACTTTTTCCCACATTTTGTTGCATTACAAAGTGGGATTAAAATTGATTTAATTTTAAATTCTGACATTTAAAAAAATTGTTTGTGGAAAATAAAACACTAATATACAGTATCTTTATTAGATAAGCATTCAACCCCTGAGTCACTACATGTTAGAATCACCTGTGGCAGCGATTACAGCTGTGAGTCTTTCTGGGTAAGTCTCTAGGAGCTTTGCACACCTGGATTTTTTCAAAATTATTCAAGCTGTCAAGTTGGTTGTTGATCATTGCTAGAATGCCATAGATTTTTGAGCCGATTTATGTCAAAACTGTAACTAAGCCACTCAGGAACATTCAATGTCATCTTGGTAAGCAATTCCAGTGTAGATTTGGCCTTGTGTTTTAGGTTATTGTCCTGCTGAAAGGTGAATTCGTCTCTCAGTGTCTGTTGGATTTTGCCTGTGCTTAGCTGTATTCCGTATATTTTTATCCAAAAAGTATTCAGTTTATAAAAATAAAATAAAAACTCCCTAGTCCTTGCCGATGACAAGCATACCCATAACATGATGCAGCCACCACCATGCTTGAAAATATGAAGAGTGGTACTCACTGATGTGTTGTGTTGGATTGTCCCCAAACATACTGCTTTGTATTCAGGACAAAAAGTAAATTTCTTTGCTAAATTTTTTGCCTCATTATTTAAGTGCCTTGTTGCAAACAGGATGCATATTTTGGAATATTTTTATTCTGTTACAGGCTTCCTTCTTTTCACTCTATCATTTAGGCTAGTATTGTGGAGTAACTACAATGTTGTTGATCCATCCTCAGTTTTCACATATCACAAACATTAAACTCTGTAACTGTTTTAAAATCCCCATTGGCCTCATGGCGAAATCACTGAGCAGTTTCCTTCCTCTCTGGCAACTGAGTTAGGAAGGACGCATGTATATTTGTAGTGACTGGGTGTATTGATACACCACCCAAAGTCTAATTAATAACTTCACCATGCTCAAAGGGATATTCAAAGGGATATTTTGTATTATACATCTACCAATTGGTTCCCTTCTTTGTGAGGCATTGAAAAACCTCCCTGGTCTTTGTGGTTGAATCTGTGCTTGAAATTCACTACTCGATTGAGGGACCTTACAGATAATTGTATGTGTGGGGTAAAGAGATGAGGTTGTAATTCAAAAATCATGTTAACCTCTACGGGATCGGTGTCCCGTATACGGGACGGTTGAGCTAACATGCGCTAATGTGATTAGCATGACTGTTGTAAGTAACAACAAACTTTCCAGGACATAGACATGTCTTATATGGGCAGAAAGCTTAAATTATTGTTAATCTAACTGCACCGTCCAATTTACAGTAGCTATTACAGTGAAAAAATACCATGCTATTGTTTGAGGAGAGTGCACAACAACAAAAAATGTATCACGGCAACTGGGTTGATACATTCATCTCTGAAGGTAAATAATGTACTTACATTCAGTAATCTTGCTCTGATTTGTCATCCTAAGGGTCCCAGAGATAAAATGTAGCACAGTTTTGTTTGATAAAATCAATTTTTATATTAAAATGTAGGAACTGGGTTCTACAGTTTGAAACCCAGCTGTCTCTGGCTCCACACCCACCCAGCCCGGCCATCTAGATATGTGAAAGTTCGTGTATAAGCTAATGATCCATCATGTATGACATTCGTGGGAGTGTGTAAACTTACATTTTGTATTACCATATCATTTTTGTATGTTTTCTATAGTTATGTACTTGAAAATGTAGCAATTGACCAATTCAGCACATTTGGGCAGACTTGATACAAAATAGTCCAGTATCGCAATGCTTCACTGGATCAAATTCTGAAACTTTGGACACACACGGCTGCCATCTAGTGGCCAAAATCTAAACTGCGCCTAAACTGCAATAATATATTGTGGCCTTTAACTTCCATTTCAAAGATGATGGAACAAAACATTTAATAGAAAACACGTTTTTTTGTTTGTATTATCTTTTACCAGATCTAATGTGTTATATCCTCCTTTATTAATTTAAAATTTCCACAAACTTCTAAATGTTTCCTTTCAAATGGTATCAAGAATATGCATATCCTTGCTTCAGGTCCTAAGCTACAGGCAGTTAACCACTATTGAACACAGAATCAGTCCATGCAACTTATAATGTGATTTGTTAAACACATTTTTACTCCTGAACTTATTTAGGTTTGCCATAACAAAGGGGTTGAATACTTATTATAAATGCAACATGCAACAATTTCAAAGATTTTGCTGAGTTACAGTTCATATAAGGGAATCAGTCATTTGAAAGAAATGCATTAGGCCCTAAGCTATGGATTTCACTTGACTGGGAATACAGATATGCATCTGTTGGTCACAGATACCTTTAAAAAAAAGTAGGGGTGTGGATCAGAAAACCAGTCAGTATCTGGTGTGACCACCATTTGCCTCATGCAGTGCGACACATCTCCTTCACATAGAGTTGATCAGGCTGTTGATTGTGGCCTGTGGAATGTTGTCCCACTCCTCTTCAATGGCTGTGTGAAGTTGCCGGATATTGGCAGGAACTGGAACACACTGTTGTACAAGTCGATCCAGAGCATCCCAAACATGCTCAATAGTTGACATGTCTAGTGAGTATGCAGGCCATGGAAGAACTGGGACGTTTTAAGCTTCCAGGAATTGTGTACAGATCCTTGCAACATGGAGCTGTGCATTATCATGCTGAAACATTAGGTAATGTCGGCGGATGAATGGCACGACAATTGGCCTCAGGATCTCTTCACGGTATCTTTGTGCATTCAAATTGCCATCGATAAAATGCAATTGCGTTTTTTGTCCGTAGCTTATGCCTGCCCATTAGTCAGCTGTTTGTTCACCAGTACCTGCCCGCAATTGCTAATAACCCATCCGCAACTGCCCGACTATATGTGATAAAGTGAAAATCTGAGGCCTGCACCCAACAAATATATAAAAAATGCGCTATAGGCTACAGTCAACGATGGCAGAACAATGTTTTGACAGGGGGTGCAGTTTCTGTAAGATTGCTTTGTAAATAAATAAAAGAGAATGCAGCTCTCTTCTTACAGACAGAGGGGTCCATCCCACATTTTTCTACAGACTACAATGATGAGTCCTAAAATTGTCCCCTGTGATAAAACGTATTTTGATAAAACGTATAATTTCCGACATAATTGTTCTTCAACTTGTCTATAATTAGACACATGTAGCTTATTTATTGTCATTATATGCTGTCCTAGAATATTAAATAAACCCTTGCTCAACAGAATAATGTAATAGATCGATAGAATGAATGCTTCAATCTAGTTGACATCTTTCGAGGAGCAAAGACGTTTAGGGACTTAGGAGAAAATTCAATAGCGCTTAGACTTCCTGTGCAAAATGTCCAAATGACATCAGTTTGACCGGTTGTAAGGAAAAAGAAAGCTGTGAAACCGACCCAACGTGTTTCTGATAAGATTTCAGTTCAGCTTCGATGCATATTTTATGTGATTGAAATACTATCAGCTTTTATGATGCTTGTATGATGAAGACAGCACCTATACATATGGTATCTAACTGAGCTTTGCATTCTCTCAAGATGCAAAATAACTCCTGTTCCCAAGTCCAAATTTCGCCTACTTTTGGTGTATAATTTTACTGCAAGAAATGCTTCATTCTGCAGGAGTTATTATTAAGGATATAGACCTACAGTCAGTGTCCAGATTTCAGTTTCTATTTAATAATATAATATATAATTTGCCATTTAGCAGACGCTTATATCCAAAGCGACTTACAGTCATGTGTGCATACATTTTGATGTATGGGTGGTCCCGGGGATCGAACCCACTACCCTGGCGTTACAAGCCCCATGCTCTACCAGCTGAGCTACAGAGGACCATTTAACGCAGCTAAATAGTAGGCGACAGTTCCCTTGACATGCCATAGGCCTATTAAATAGCCCCGTCTTGTGACTGTCGAATTTGTATAGTGCCTCACAATCATCACACATAACAAAGCCGGCACTGCTATCATCCTCTTTTACCACTTCAGAAAACATTTTCCAAACATTACTTTTCTGGCTCTCCCTTCTATTTATTTTCAAATATCCTTTCGCAGCTTTTGTCTTATTGAATTAAACTTTGACAATGTCCTTTTTGCCTCCGTGGTTGATGTTAACTTTTTCTGCCGGTTCCCAAAAACATGATTTGGCGATCGGGTGTGTAGGCTATTTGGCGCGTGTATGGTTAAGCCCTAAAGTTTAGGCTTATGCACTAATATCAGATAGCCTAAAATAAAGAACGACAAACCTCAATGTAGCCTATATAAATTGCACAATAATTGTAAATGTGTTGATTTTTTAAGTTATTGTTTCTCTTTATTCAACCAGCCCGCCACCCACACAATATTTAATGACCCTAAACTCATCCGCCCCGTGGATATAACCGCGTGGACTGCGGGTTATGAGTCAACCCGCGCATCACTACTGCCCATAGCATAACCCCACTGCCACCACGGGGCACTCTGTTTACAATGTTGACATCAGCAAACCGCTCGCCCACAAGACGCCATACAATTGAAACCGGGATTCATCCGTGAAGAGCACACTTCTCCAGCGTGCTAGTGGCCATTGAAGGTGAGCATTTGCCCACTGAAATCGGTTACAACGCTGAACTGCATCCAGGTCACGACCCTGGTGAGACTGTGTAATGATCATGCTTTTTAATCAGCTTCTTGATATGCCACAACTGTCAGGTGGGTGGATTATCTTGGCAAAGGGGAAATGCTCACTAACAGGGATGTAAACAAATGTGTTCACAATTTGAGAGAAATAAGCCTTTTGTACATATGGAACATTTCTGGGATCTTTTATTTCAGCTCATGAAACATGTTGCAAATATATTTTTGTTCTGTATAATTTCAAAAATGTTCTACAAACAAAATTCCACTTTGACATTATGGGGTATTGTGTGTAGATCACAATCTCAATCAATTTACAATTCAGGCTGTAACACAACAAAATGTGGAAAAAGTAAAGGTGTGTGAATACTTTCTGAAAGCACTGTTGGTGTTAGCTAGACTAAGTTACACCTCAGACACCGCCAAAACACCAGCTATGCGGGTGTCGGCTATCGCCAGTGACCGCTTGATCGGATTGAATCTAGAACCAAGCTGCTTACCTTCAGTCTTTCTTAACACTGGGCGCCCTGCAAGGTGTGGTGGTCTGGTGTTTCTCTGATGGGCCTGCAGGTTGACGTGCGGGGGTCGTCTGGGCTTTATGGGTCTGGGGCCCTCAGAGGGCAGGGTCCTTCTCAGGGGGGTTACCTCCGTCAGACTCCTCTGGCTGGGTAGGGAGGGGGGCACTGGCTTGGTAGGGGCGGTGGGTACTCCCTTGTGCATCATGTTCTGCAGGAGCTCCCCTGTGATTCTCCCCTTGCCTTGCCTGTCAGTGTCTGAGGGTGGGGGTAGAGGTCGGGGCAGCTCCTTGGTGGCTCCATGGGGGCGGTGTGATGGTGGAGGGCGGGGGAAGACACCATGAGGCTTGGGGCTGGTGGATACGCCCTCCAGTTCAGCCCTTACAGGTCGTGGTGGTAGCCTCTGAAGGTCCAGGGTGGAGCTTGATCCAGAAAGTGGTGGTGTGGGAACCAAAGGCATCAGTTTATGTCGGACCCCTCCGTTTGCTGTAACACCAGCGTCTGCCAACAACGGGCCTCCTCTACCAAATCCTGGCAGTGGAGATTTTGGAGAAGTACTATCTTGGCTACCTGCCATGTCAGCCTTGGCATGGAACCTGGCCCTCAACGCACGAACATCCACACTCTCCGCCTGACACAGATACAGCAAGGTGAGAATGGGGCTGCTCAGTTCGTAAGCAGGAAGTTAGCAGAATAGCAAAAACCAGTGCAACCACCCCCACACACATCTCTCTTTCTTCACACACCCATGCTGAGGCATCATTCGAATGAGGGACTGCACACATCAAATCACTAGCGGTTCCTGATCCTTGCATCATTACTGCCACTAAATGACACAATAGGCTCAATACATTACTTGCTCTGACCAATATAATGTCTCTCTCACAAGCACCAGAGTGAAAACACAGGTACAAGTATTTCTGAATGTGCTACTATCAGAGCAAGACACATAGAGACATTTCAATAGATGTGTGAATAGTGTTCTCTGAGGCACATTTAACATGTTATGTGCAACCAAACCACATGTCACATGCAAGCCAAACTACCACAGAGCCAGTAAGGGAAAATGTTCTGAGATAGAGGTCATGGCACAGTAAACAATTAGGTCAGATTGTCACAGACAGTGCACTTGTATGATCAATGCTACCTCTCTGAAAAGTTTTAGAGAACTTGGAAAAACCCACACTCAAAAATCATTACTTCAAGAGCAAAGATCTTTGCTGAATAAAGGGTTAAAAGAATGAAACAATGAAGAGAAACAGGAAGTAACTACAACCACACACCTATGCACCTTGTGTATCATTCTGCAATTGTTGCCATAGAAATGGCAGTTGCAGTCATAAATGGGCCAATGAGGTGCATGCTTTGCTAAAGATAATTTTCTTGTGACACACAGAGGAAATAAGAAAGACCTATCTCTGTACCACAACAGATGGAGCCTATCTGGCATTGTTCTCAAGCACTTGCTTACTCAAAACAGAACTGCATGTCCTTTAACATTCTCATTGCCTCTAGAACTTAAAAAAATTGTCTGAAAGAGTTCACATGAGTTATTAACATATAGTTTGTGTATGGCATAGGTGTATGAAGGTTAAAGGAAAATGCGATACCAAATAACAAAAACCAGATTAAACAAATATCGAATCTAGTAGGAGAGAAAGTGTGTGGATCCATTGTGTGTGGTATGCTGAGTGTTAATAATTAACTGGTGATAACAATGATCAATTATTCCTCTCATCACTGACTGAACCACCACTTCTTATACAGAGAAATAACAACAAATCAATTGGCTTGAGTGCAATGTTTAAATGTTCCACTTAATTGAGACATTTACAAACTGAACAGAATATTATTTTCACACTATATCCTAATGATCAATGTATATTAGTCCCTTGAAATAACATTATGCCAGACATTATTTTGTTCTTTAGGTACCTAAATCTAGGCTAATTCTCTTCACATCTGCAGCATTTAAGTTTGTACATTTTGGTTGAATCTAAACAAAAATGTATTTGAATTAGAGAACAGTGAAATCAATCATGGCCAGTCTTATAACAAGTGATTATTGTGTCTCATAAGAGTAGATGTGAAAGTCACTCTTCACCTAAAAGAGATTGTGGTTTAACATGTGGTTTATAGATGCCCGAGGCATTGACATTTCATTTCACGCATGTATTTGTAGAAGTGCAAAAAATGCGACCTTCGAATAACAAACGCGACCTGTTAGAGAATACTTGCTACAAAAAAATGCATAGACAGTAAACGTATGTTATAGCCTATATAGAGGCTGTCTAATAGTATTCATATTTTGCATGTTTTTCCTGTATCGTTTCATCAATATTTAAGTGATACCTTACCATCTTTGTCCGTGTGGAGTTTAACTTAAATTTAGATGAAAATTAAGTGGTCCATGTTGAACTGTGCCATTCAAGGATGCTGCGCGACACTGTTCCTTCTGTTATACAATGGATATCTCCAACGCTAAATCAGGAAATAGGTGGGGCAGGTGACGAAAAGGCTACTGTAAGAGTTAATTTATATCACCGTAAAAATTTGAATCTGAAGGTTAATTATAGACTATGGATTTTTATTATGAAATCCATGTGATACACAATTACTGTAGATACAGTATTTATTTTAATGACTGTCTTTTGATTTGATTACCATTTACGAAGCTTCTGTTCCTCGTGAAAAACGTTTACCTTTTTTTTTTTTTTTTACATTATCAGTAGGCCTAATACCCATTTAATCAAAATCGGAGATGCAATACTCATAAATGTATTTCACCTTCATTACTTGATTTACAAATGGAGACTAACATGATTTATGAGCACTCATCATCCGTCATTATGAGATCCACAGCCGCATGCATGGATTCACTTTCTGGAACATAAACATAACCACTTTATCTTGCTTACATAAATGGAGAAAATATAGTTAAAATAAAATTCACATTTGTCTGACTTTCATGAAAATTCTCAGAATTGTAATCAAGTTCGGCTATGAGATCCCTCCAAAACGAAAGCATTTGAATGTCATTTTCATACATCTTACTTATTCAGCTAAATTAATCAGTCACAAAAAAATTGTAAAGACTACTGAACAACCTACAAATATAATTCCCGTTGAGCTGAAATTCACAAATGTACAACATGATCAAAAAGCTATGTAAAACCGCACCCTAGTAAACAGATTCATACCGATACACTATATAATGGTCCTGTATGTCGTCTGCAATCTTTATCCTACGTTAACCAGGATGACAGAATCATTTCACCGCTCATTATCCTATAATGTAATTACGCTACTAAGTATTGGCCAGACATGAAGATAACAACAACATTTCATTGGCTCATTCCTGGGCTGGTTTGTTGTTGGAGGTGGGAGAGACCGCTGCTGCTGGAGTCCCTCTGCTCGGTAGGGCGTGTAATTGAGGGCAGAGGTTGGACAGCTGAATGTGTTCTGAAAAAAAGGATTGCCGTCTCGTGTGGCTCAATTGGTAGAGCATGGCGCGTGCAACGCCAGGGTTGTGGGTTCGATTCCCACAGTAAACCAATACGAAAGGTACAGAAATGTAGTTTTCATTACTGTAAGTCGCTCTGCTATAAAATATTTTATTGAGTCTAATATTGCGCTGTGCATATGAACCAGAACGTAATTATTGTCCGTTTACCGTGTGGACATAGCTTGACACTATGTCTGAGAAGCAGTTTGTTTGATGGTCTGGATGGATATTTACATATAGAATTCTGCCTAAATTCTTATTGAGTCAAGGGTTGAAATGAGGCCACGTCACAATGTCAATGATATAGGACGTGTATTATTCCAATGTTACTACCCAGCAAACAGTCAACATTCCTTTAATCTAGGTTATGTTGCAGTGTAGTCCCAACGTGGCCCTTAGGCAGCAAATGAAAACATTAGAATATCCCATGAAAGTTATTTAGAAAACTATAGGATACTTGCCAGATTTTAGCCTTCATTGCACTACATTTTATTACGGGAGATAGGTTCAGTACACATCACTGCATTCTGTATCAAAAAGTAGGCTGGCCCTCTCTTAACTCTTGAAGATCAATGCACTGCTCTCTTTTTGTTTATGAAGCCCTCTTGTTCAAACTTCCGCCATCTCTTCAGTCTCCACTGAGTTAGGTAGATCTGCATTTAGTTTTTTTGCACCTTACTTGTAGAATGATCTCCAGAACCCTCTAAGGTTGGATGTTTTGGTGCGACTAGGGCAGTTCAGAAGGCTGGTTGATGACTTTTTATTTTACTGAGGAATGTGTTTGTTTTTCATAATCGTGTTTTGTAAGATACTTTTCTGAATATTGTATGTTTTTAATAATAATAATAATAATTTAGTGGGTGCTTATATCTGTCCTATTTCACACATGTACAAGTGTGTATTAATACTTGTGTGAATTGGAAATGTGTTTTTTACATATCCCAACTCCACCTGAGACACCTTCAGAGAGTGGGGTCACGGCCACTTGTGTGCAGTGCTCCCTTGCAAAAATTCTAACATCTGTAAAAAAAAAAAATAATACACCTCAAATATCTTCATTAGATAAGTATTCAAACCCCTGAGTCAATACATGTTAGAACCACCTTTGGTGGTGATTACAGCTGTGAGTCTTTCTGGGTAAGTCTCTAAGAGCTTTGCACACCTGGATTGTACAATATTTGCGCATTACTCTTTTTTAAATTCTTCAAGCTCTGTCAAGTTAGTTGGTGATCATTGCTAGACAGCCATTTTCAAGTCTTGCCATAGATTTTCAAGCCGATTTAAGTAAAAACTGTAACTAGACCACTCAGGAACATTCAATATCGTCTTGGTAAGCAACTCCAGTGTATATTTGGCCTTGTGTTTCATATTATTGTCCTGCTGAAAGGTGAATTTGTCTTTCAGTGTCTGTTGGAAAGCAGACTGAAACAGGTTTTTGTTAGATTCATTTGTATTTTAAGAATAATGACTAAAGGATTTCACCCCAAATACAGTATAAATGTGTGAACGGTGTTAGAGTTATAATGTACAGTGGGGGAAAAAA
This sequence comes from Coregonus clupeaformis, assembly GCF_020615455.1. Lineage (NCBI taxonomy): Eukaryota > Metazoa > Chordata > Actinopteri > Salmoniformes > Salmonidae > Coregonus > Coregonus clupeaformis. The sequence goes on from NC_059202.1 coordinate 35,301,900, forward strand.
GTATTTAGTCAGCCACCAATTGTGCAAGTTCTCCCACTTAAAAAGATGAGAGAGGCCTGTAATTTTCATCATAGGTACACGTCAACTATCACAGACAAAATGAGAATTTTTTTTCCAGAAAATCACATTGTAGGATTTTTAATGAATTTATTTGCAAATTATGGTGGAAAATAAGTATTTGGTCAATAACAAAAGTTTCTCAATACTTTGTTATATACGCTTTGTTGGCAATGACACAGGTCAAACGTTTTCTGTAAGTCTTCACAAGGTTTTCACACACTGTTGCTGGTATTTTGGCCCATTCCTCCTTGCAGATCTCCTCTAGAGCAGTGATGTTTTGGGGCTGTCGCTGGGCAACACGGACTTTCAACTCCCTCCATAGATTTTCTATGGGGTTGAGATCTGGAGACTGGCTAGGCCACTCCAGGACCTTGAAATGCTTCTTACGAAGCCACTCCTTCGTTGCCCGGGCGGTGTGTTTGGGATCATTGTCATGCTGAAAGACCCAGCCACGTTTCATCTTCAATGCTCTTGCTGATGGATGGAGGTTTTCACTCAAAATCTCACAATAAATGGCCCCATTCATTCTTTCCTTTACACGGATCAGTCGTCCTGGTCCCTTTGCAGAAAAACAGCCCCAAAGCATGATGTTTCCACCCCCATGCTTCACAGTAGGTATGGTGTTCTTTGGATGCAACTCAGCATTCTTTGTCCTCCAAACACGACGAGTTGAGTTTTTACCAAAAAGTTATATTTTGGTTTCATCTGACCATATGACATTCTCCCAATCCTCTTCTGGATCATCCAAATGCACTCTAGCAAACTTCAGACGGGCCTTGACATGTACTGGCTTAGCAGGGGGACACGTCTGGCACTGCAGGATTTGAGTCCCTGGCGGCATAGTGTGTTACTGATGGTAGGCTTTGTTACTTTGGTCCCAGCTCTCTGCAGGTCATTCACTAGGTCCCCCCGTGTGGTTCTGGGATTTTTGCTCACCGTTCTTGTGATCATTTTGACCCCACGGGGTGAGATCTTGCGTGGAGCCCCAGATCGAGGGAGATTATCAGTGGTCTTGTATGTCTTCCATTTCCTAATAATTGCTCCCACAGTTGATTTCTTTAAACCAAGCTGCTTACCTATTGCAGATTCAGTCTTCCCAGCCTGGTGCGGGTCTACAATGTTGTTTCTGGTGTCCTTTGACAGCTCTTTGGTCTTGGCCATAGTGGAGTTTGGAGTGTGACTGTTTGAGGTTGTGGACAGGTGTCTTTTATACTGATAACAAGTTCAAACAGGTGCCATTAATACAGGTAATGCGTGGAGGACAGAGGAGCCTCTTAAAGAAGAAGTTACAGGTCTGTGAGAGCCAGAAATCTTGCTTGTTTGTAGGTGACCAAAGACTTATTTTCCATCATAATTTGCAAATAAATTCATTAAAAATCCTACAATGTGATTTTCTGGAATTTTTTTCCTCAATTTGTCTGTCATAGTTGACGTGTACCTATGATTAAAATTACAGGCCTCTCTCATCTTTTTAAGTGGGAGAACTTGCGTAATTGGTGGCTGACTAAATACTTTTTTTCCCCACTGTAGTGGCAACCCACTAACAGAGGGGGGCGGGACTAAACATTCCAGTGTGAAGGGGACTGAGAAAACGGGTTAAAAAAAGCCTCCTAAAGGTGGGCGGAGCAAAGTGCCTTTGTGTGTCAAGGGGTATAAAACAGTATGTATGGGTTTTTGGCGCCAGAGCTCTCCATTAATAAAAATACAGATCATTCTTGCTGGTTGTGGACCTTGAATCATTTATGATTAAAACCAGAGCCTTACAACCTCTGGTAATGATTCAAGCTTAGGTTGAATTAGAGATAGAAATTCTCGTGACAGTTTTTCTCTAGGATTTTGCCTGTGCGTAGCTCTATTCCGTTTATTTTTATCTTTAAAAAACTCCCTCGTCCTTGCCAATGACAAGCATACCCATAACATGATGCAGCCACCACCATGCTTGAAAATATGAAGAGTGGTACTCAGTGATTTGTTGTGTTGGATTTGCCCCAAACATAATGCTTTATATTCAGGACAAAGTTGATTTCTTTCCCACATTTTTTGCAGTTTTACTTTAGTGCCTTATTGCAAACAGGATGCATGTTTTGGAATATGTTTATTCTGTACAGGCTTCCTTCTTTTCACTCTATCGATTAGGATAGTATTGTGGAGTAACTATAATGTTGTTGATCCATCCTCAGTTTTCTCCTATCACAGCCATTAAACTCTGTAACTGTTTTAAAGTCACCCAATTGGCCTCATGGTGAAATACCTCATTGTGAAATCCCTGAGTGGTTTCCTTCCTCTCCAGTAACTGAGTTAGGAAAGATGCCTGTATCTTTGTAGTGACTGGGTGTATTGATATTCCATCCAAAGTGTAATTAATAACTTCACCATGTTGAAAGGGATATTCAATGTCTGCTTTTTTATTTTTACCCATCTACCAATTGGTGCCCTTCTTAGTGAGGCATTGGAAAACCTCCCTGGTCTTTGTAGTTGAATTTGTGTTTAAAATTCAGTGCTCGACTGAGGGACCTTACAGATAATTGTATTTGTAGGGTGCAGAGATGAGGTAGTCATTCAAACATCATATTAAACACTATTATTGCACACAGAGTGAATCCATGGAACTTATTATGTGACTTGTTAAGCACATTTTTACTTCTGAACTTATTTGGGCTTGGCATAACAATGGGGTTGAATACTTATTGACTCAAGACATTCCAACTTTCATTTTTTATCAATTTGTAAACATTTCTAAAAGCATAATTCCACTTTGACATTATAGGGTATTGTGTGTAGGCCAGTGACAAAACAATCTCAATTTTATCCATTTTAAATTCAGGCTGTAACACAACAAAATGTGGAAAAAGTCAAGGGTTGTGAATACTTTCTGAAGGCACTGTAATAGTTATGTCATGGGAACATATTTGGAAACCTCTATGTCTGAGGATTTTTTTAACTTGCCACTTGTATCTTCTTGAAGCGTTAACATTCTGAGAATGTATAGGGCACCAGGATATGTTTGCTAGGTAATAACTCACCTGGTTGATTCATGTCAGATTTTTGACTGGTGACAGAAAATATGTCCATCAGCTTATCCCTGGATGAGATCTGTGGGAACAAACCACAACAGAGAGAAAGGATCTGTCATCTCTGCTCACTGTGACATTCACAAAGAACAAGTCTGCTACCAGCTGAAAGTCAATGACTTATGGGGTTGCATTGGCCTACCATATAAAATCTTTAAAAAATGTTAAAGTTGATGAGAGAGCATTACATTTGTCCATTACTTGCTTTGGTTGCCCTGACGGAGAGCTAGAAATGGGATTGAACATGTCCATATCATCCAGGCCTAGGGCTGTATTACGAGTCATGATGGCAGTCAAATTCCATGTGACCGTTTAATCACGGTAATTAGGCTTCTCCAAGCTCTGATGCTGCTGATGGTCATTAGAGGCCTACCAAACTTGCTATCTACCTGGTACTCAGCACTCTATTGTCCCTCTAATCACTCTGACATCAATGCAAATGTAATCGAAAAAACCCTAATAAAACACTTAATGAAACCCATGAGCTCATGTTGTGCAACATTTCTATAGGCTATGCAATTGCGTGAGAAAACAGAGTTTTGATGGCCTCTATTAAAAAGAGGAGGATCCCATCAGCTTTCTATAGGCTAGGCCTACTATATTTATTTATAAACTTTCCTAATATTAAACACATTGCTTCTCCTTACAACAGGAGTATAGCCTACCTGGCTGGCATGAAAATGAACCACGGGAAAAGCGTCCTCCATTCGCTATTTACAGTGGAGTTGCAATGATCATGAGAACGGTGAGGAATCAGCCCAGAACTACACGGGAGGATCTTGTCAATGATCTCAAGGCAGCTGGGACCATAGTCACCAAGAAAACAATTGGTAACACACTGCGCTGTGAAGGACTGAAATCCTGCAGCGCCCGCAAGGTCCCCCTGCTCAAGAAAGCACTTATACATGCCCGTCTGAAGTTTGCCAATGAACATCTGAATGATTCAGAGGAGAACTGGGTGAAAGTGTTGTGGTCAGATGAGACCAAAATGGAGCTCTTTGGCATCAACTCAACTCGGCGTGTTTGGAGGAGGAGGAATGCTGCCTATGACCCCAAGAACACTATCCCCACCGTCAAACATGGAGGTGGAAACATTATGCTTTGGGGGTGTTTTTCTGCTAAGGGAACAGGACAACTTCACCGCATCAAAGGGACGATGGACGGGGCCATGTACCGTCAAATCTTGGGTGAGAACCTCCATCCTTCAGCCAGGGCATTGAAAATGGGTCGTGGATGGGTATTCCAGCATGACAATGACCCAAAACACACGGCCAAGGCAACAAAGGAGTGGCTCAAGAAGAAGCACATTAAGGTCCTGGAGTGGCCTAGCCAGTCTCCAGACCTTAATCCCATAGAAAATCTGTGGAGGGAGCTGAAGGTACGAGTTGCCAAACGTCAGCCTCGAAACCTTAATGACTTGGAGAAGATCTGCAAAGAGGAGTGGGACAAAATCCCTCCTGAGATGTGTGCAAACCTGGTGGCCAACTATAAGAAACGTCTGACCTCTGTGATTGCCAACAAGGGTTTTGCCACCAAGTACTAAGTCATGTTTTGCAGAGGGGTCAAATACTTATTTCCCTCATTAAAATGCAAATCAATTTATAAAATGTTTGACATGCGTTTTTCAGAATTGTTTTGTTGTTATTCTGTCTCTCACTGTTCAAATAAACCTACCATTAAAATTATAGACTGATCATGTCTTTGTCAGTGGGCAAACGTACAAAATCAGCAGGGGATCAAATACTTTTTTCCCTCACTGTAAGTGCATAGATGACATGTATTTTTTCCCCCTGCCCCTGTTTCGAGACAGATGCATGATAATGATCCATTCTATATCAAAACAAATTTCACACATACAGTGCCTTCGGAAAGTATTCAGACCCCCTGACTTTTTCCACATTTTGTTACATTACAGCCTTATTCTAAAATGGATTAAATAAATCATTTCCCTCAGCAATCTACACACAATACCCCATAATGACAAAGCAAATTTATTTGGCAAATTTATTAAAAATAAAAAACAGAAATACCTTATTTAAATAAGTATTCAGACCTTTTGCTATGATACTCAAAATTGAGCTCAGGTGCATCCAGTTTCCACTGATCATCCTTGAGATGTTTCTACAACTTGATTGGGGTACACCTGTGGTAAATTCAATTGATTGGACATGATGCATGTCAGAGCAAAAACCAAGCTATGAGGTCGAAGGAATTGTCCGTAGAGCTCCGAGACAGGATTGTGTCAAGGCACAGATCTGTGGAAGGATACCAAAATATTTCTGCAGCATTGAAGGTCCTCAAGAACACAGTGGCCTCCATTCTTAAATGGACGAAGTTTGGAACCACCAAGACTCTTCCTAGAGCTGGCCGCCCGGCCAAACTGAGCAACCGGGGAGAAGGGCCTTGGTCAAGGAGGTGACCAAGAACCCGATGCTCACTTTGACAGAGCTCTAGAGTTCCTCTGTGGAGATGGGAGAACATTCCAGAAGGACAACCATCTCTACAGCACTCCACCAATCAGGCCTTTATGGTAGAGTGGCCAGACGGAAGCCACTCCTCAGTAAAAGGCACATGACAGCCCACTTGGAGTTTGCCAAACGTCACCTAAAGACTCTCAGACCATGACAAACAAGATTCTCTGGTCTGATGAAACCAAGATTGAACTCTTTGGCCTGAATGCCAAGCGTCACGTCTAGAGGAAACCTGACACCATCCCTACGGTGAAGCATGGTGGTGGCAGCATCATGCTTTGGGGATGTATTTCAGCGGCAGGGACTGAGAGACTAGTCAGGATCGAGGCAAAGCTGAACGGAGCAAAGTAAAAAGAGAGATCCTTGATGAAAACCTGCTCCAGAGCGCTCAGGACCTCAGACTGGGGCGAAGGTTCACCTTGAGTGGCCCAGCCAGAGCCCGGACTTGAACCCGATCGAACATCTGTGGAGAGACCCGAGAATAGCTGTGCAGGGACGCTCCTCATCCAACCTGACAGAGCTTTAGAGGATCTGCAGAGAAGAATGGTAGAAACTCACCAAATACAGGTGTGCCAAGCCTGAAGCGCCATACCCAAGAAGACTCAATGCTTTAATCGCTGCCAAAAGTGCTTCAACAAAGTACTGAGTAAAGGGTCTGAATACTTATTTCAGTCGGAAGTTTACATACACCTTAGCCAAATACATTTAAACTCAGTTTTTCACAATTCCTGACATTTATTCCTAGTAAAAATTCCCTGTCTTAGGTCAGTTAGGATCACCACTTTATTTTAAGAATGTGAAATGTCAGAATAATAGTAGAGAGAATGATTTATTTCAGCTTTTATTTCTTTCATCACATTCCCAGTGGGTCAGAAGTTTACATACACTCAATTAGTATTTGGTAGCATTGCCTTTAAATTGTTTAACTTGGGTCAAAAGTTTCGAGTAGCCTTCCACAAGCTTCCCACAATAAGTTGGGTGAATTTTGGCCCATTCCTCCTGACAGAGCTGCTGTAACTAAGTCAGGTTTGTAGGCCTCCTTGCTCGCACACGCTTTTTCAGTTCTGCCCACACATTTTCTATAGGATTGAGGTCAGGGCTTTGTGATGGCCACTCCAATACCTTGAGTTTGTTGTCCTTAAGCCATTTTGCCACAACTTTGGAAGTATGCTTGGGGTCATTGTCCATTTGGAAGACCCATTTGCGACTAAGCTTTAACTTCCTGACTGATGTCTTGAGATGTTGCTTCAATATATCCACATAATTTTCCTTCCTCATGATGCCATCTATTTTGTGAAGTGCACCAGTCCCTCCTGCAGCAAAGCACCCCCACAGCATAAAAACTTCCACTACTGTGCTTCACGGTTAGGATGGTGTTCTTTCGGCTTGCAAGGCACCCCCTTTTTCCTCCAAACATAACGATGGTCATTATGGCAAAACAGTTATATTTTTGTTTCATCAGACCAGAGGACATTTCTCCAAAAAGTAAGATCTTTGTCCCCATGTGCAGTTGCAAACCGTAGTCTGGCTTTTTAATGGCGCTTTTAGAGCAGTGGCTTCTTCCTTGCTGAGCGGCCTTTCAGGTTATGTCGATATAGGACTTGTTTTACTGTGGATATAGATACTTTTGTACCTGTTTCCTCTAGCATCTTCACAAGGTGCTTTGCTGTTGTTCTGGGATGGATTTGCACTTTTCGCACCAAAGTACGTTAATCTCTAGGAGACAGAACGCGTCTCCTTCCTGAGTGGTATGACAGCTTTGTGGTCCCATGGTGTTTATACTTGCGTACTATTGTTTGTACAGATGAACGTGGTACCTTCAGGCGTTTGGAAATTGCTCCCAAGGATGAACCAGACTTGTGGAGGTCTACAATATTCTTTCTGAGGTCTTGGCTGATTTCTTTTGATTTTTCGATGATGTCAAGCAAATAGGCACTGAGTTTGAAGTAGGCCTTGAAATATATCCACAGGTACACCTCCAATTGACTCAAATGATGTCAATTAGCCTATCAGAAGCTTCTAAAGCCATGACATGGAATTTTCCAAGCTGTTTAAAGGCACAGTCAACTTAGTGTATGTAAACTTCTGACACACTGGAATTGTGATACAGTGAATTATAAGTGAAATAATCTGTCTGTAAACAATTGTTACAGAGTAGATGTCCTAACCGACTTGCCAAAACTATAGTTTGTTAACAAGACATTTGTGGAGTGGTTGAAAAACGAGTTTTAATGACTCCAACCTAAGTGTATGTAAACTTCCGACTTCAACTGTATGCAGTGCGTGAGTTTCAAGATCATTTTCACCATAATAATGCACCTTTATAATAAAAGCATTACATGCATAATCACATTTGCGGTCACGTTTGAGAATGGTGTTTTCCCGCTAATTGATTGCATTTTGGAACATTTGCGCTTATAGCCTACTGCCGTGTGCGCATTTCTGCTCTTATAATGTGGAGAAATAGCCTAATAGTTTATCAACATTTTAAGCTAAACGTTCTGATCTGTTGCGTCAGCCTCATTGCTTTGAAAAGGTTTTTTGATGCTAGTGGTTGTATTCATTTGGGATCTATTGCATCCCACAACTGTCCCAGACTATGTTTGGAAAATGTATTTCTCACACAGAATAGGTCAACTTTTGTACTATGGGGGATAGTAGATTGACATAGGCTAGTGCTTTTGCTGTTCGTTAGGGCTACTCATCTTGTTGGACAGTTCTTCCAACATCTTCAATATGCACCTCGGAATTCGATAAGGACGCGCTCAGTTGTGTCCCCCATGTGTCTGTCTTAACTTGTAGCCTGTAAGAAGGACCTGATCATGTGACGGGCATTGGCTAATAAGAATTGAGATATCTGAGAGAGCCATGTGAGTGAGAGGTGCTTCGGAGCACGCAGCCGCAATAAGGGAATTATAATTATTGTATTCAGCCCAAGGGCACAACGGCCACAAAAGGCATGTATTTTTTTAGGGGGCATTACGGCCACACAAAGGGGATGCCACCCCGTGAAATTCACTGCATTATCAAGTGCTTGCCAAATTGTGAATGAGAACTGATGAAGTGTGTGCAACCTGCGCAAAAAAACAAAGCAGAGCTCATGCCTTTCATGCAACTTTTTTCAAATCATCATTAGAGTCGCATCATGCAGCCTTAGAATGTATTAAACATCAAAACATATAGCCCAACGTTTGTATCACAACTAAAGTTGCATAAATAACTATATTTTAAGAATATAGAAGGACCTGTTTCTTTGTTTACCGCTCAACACAGAATAGCCGCATGTGCGCACTCCCTCAAATCGTTGTCACGAATGTCGGTGGAATGCGGTAGGCCAGAGTCAAGCACAGGACACAGAATGAGATGAAGAACCACTTTACTGAGTAGTAAAGAAATACAAGAAAACCCTCCAAAACAACAAAGGAGGAGCAAAACCCGCTCACAGAATGACACTCGTACAATCCAATAAACACGCACACCAAACAGTGGACGTGAACAGGTTAAATAGGCAGACAAACTAACATAATAGGGAACAGGTGTGCAACAACAGACAACAATCAAGTGAACATAGAAACATATAACATAGAGCGGCAGCAGCTAGTACTCCGGTGACGACGAACGCCGAAGCCTGCCCGAGCCAGAAGGAAGGGCAGTCTCGGCAGAATCCGTGACAATCGTATGGAGAAAATATCCTTTCTATTTTATTCAGCTATGTTCAATTGTATTCTTCATACTATAATATAAAATAATGCCACAGAATTCTAAGCAAATCTTGTCTGCTAAATGAACTAGTGTAGCCCACAGCCATATGGCATAGCCAGATCAGGGCCTAACATAAGGACAACTCAGAGTATGCTATTCTGTTCTTCTGAAATAGACTATATTTTCTTCATATCATGTTTCTTTAGACCTGTCTAAAATAAATAATGGATTGATTGTGATGTTGTAGGCTATATTACATGGATTTATTATACTTTTTTAAATGTAGATGTTCCAAAGGTCTGCATCATTGGCTTGTAGGCTATGCGTGGAAGCCAGGAGATGCTAAATGTGTTTATGTTAATTACTGGTAAATTACATTGAGACCGGCAGTTATTTTCTTGACAATCACCGGCTGACAAAATTTCATGACCGCCACAGCCCTATCCAGGCCCTTCAAAAGAGAAGTCAACATTGTGTCCAAAGACGATCTCATCTTATATTTCATGTTGGCAGTTGAGAGTAATGTACAGTAGCTAGAATATTTTAGTATGCAATACGATTTTTTCTCATTCAATCTAACTTGGTTTCACCATGCTAAAACTATAGGTGAACTACCCTTCTCTTAGCCTTTCCCACTCCTCTAGTTACTGGCTCTCCTTACATTTGGAGGAGCTACAGTGAGGGAAAAAAGTATTTGATCCCCTGCTGATTTTGTACGTTTGCCCACTGACAAAGACATGATCAGTCTATAATTTTAATGGTAGGTTTATTTGAACAGTGAGAGACAGAATAACAACAAAAAAATCCAGAAAAACGCATGTCAAAAATGTTATAAATTGATTTGCATTTTAATGAGGGAAATAAGTATTTGACCCCTCTGCAAAACATGACTTTGCACTTGGTGGCAAAACCCTTGTTGGCAATCACAGAGGTCAGACGTTTCTTGTAGTTGGCCACCAGGTTTGCACACATCTCAGGAGGGATTTTGTCCCACTCCTCTTTGCAGATCTTCTCCAAGTCATTACGGTTTTGAGGCTGACGTTTGGCAACTCGAACCTTCAGCTCCCTCCACAGATGTTCTATGGGATTAAGGTCTGGAGACTGGCTAGGCCACTCCAGGACCTTAATGTGCTTCTTCTTGAGCCACTCCTTTGTTGCCTTGGCCGTGTGTTTTGGGTCATTGTCATGCTGGAATACCCATCCACGACCCATTTTCAATGCCCTGGCTGAAGGATGGAGGTTCTCACCCAAGATTTGACAGTACATGGCCCCGTCCATCGTCCCTTTGATGCGGTGAAGTTGTCCTGTCCCCTTAGCAGAAAAACACCCCCAAAGCATAATGTTTCCACCTCCATGTTTGACGGTGGGGATGGTGTTCTTGGGGTCACAGGCAGCATTCCTCCTCCTCCAAACACGGCGAGTTGAGTTGATGCCAAAGAGCTCGATTTTGGTCTCATCTGACCACACCACTTTCACCCAGTTCTCCTCTGAATCATTCAGATGTTCATTGGCAAACTTCAGACGGCCCTGTATATGTGCTTTCTTGAGCAGGGGGACCTTGCGGGCACTGCAGGATTTCAGTCCTTCACGGCGTAGTGTGTTACCAATTGTTTTCTTGTTGACTATGGTCCCAGCTGCCTTGAGATCATTGACAAGATCCTCCCGTGCAGTTCTGGGCTGATTCCTCACCGTTCTCATGATCATTGCAACTCCACGAGGTGAAATCTTGCATGGAGCCCCAGGCCGAGGGAGACGGAAAGTTATTTTGTGTTTCTTCCATTTGCGAATAATCGTACAAACTGTTGTCACCTTCTCACCAAGCTGCTTGGCGATGGTCTTGTAGCCCATTCCAGCCTTGTGTAGGTCTACAATCTTGTCCCTGACATCCTTGGAGAGCTCTTTGGTCTTGGCCATGGTGGAGAGTTTGGAATCTGATTGATTGATTGCTTCTGTGGACAGGTGTCTTTTATACAGGTAACAAGCTGAGATTAGGAGCACTCCCTTTAAGAGTGTGCTCCTAATCTCAGCTCGTTACCTGTATAAAAGACACCTGGGAGCCAGAAATCTTTCTGATTGAGAGGGGGTTAAATACTTATTTCCCTCATTAAAATGCAAATCAATTTATTACATTTTTGACATGCGTTTTTCTGGATTATTTTGTTGTTATTCTGTCTCTCACTGTTCAAATAAACCTACCATTAAAATTATAGACTGATCATTTCTTTGTCAGTGGGCAAACGCACAAAATCAGCAGGGGATCAAATACTTTTTTCCCTCACTGTACATTCTCATCAAGAAGCAGTAAGGCTGCACCATTTTAGATAAATAAATCATTGTTATCAAAAGGCACCCTGGCTATCATATAGACTACAAATGTGCATGTATGTGTACCTGGACATCCATAAAATGGTTATCAGTGACTAGGTCCTCTTGTGTTACTGGGTTTTGGCAGACCTCTTTTATATCGTCAAGGACAGGGTCAGCCTGTTCCATAAGCAACCAAAAGTCAGTTACACACATTTGATTTCTTACATGTAAAGCAAGAATTTAAGCAAGAAATCAATCATTGCACTGCTGTGCAAATCAAACAAACTTCTGAAAGCGCAGAATGGAAATATAAATATAAATCTTGCAATGATTGAATTACAGACAGAATTATGGTCTATGTTCCAAAGACGTAGTCATAATTGATATACTGTACTAACAAGATATTTATTTGCTGGGATTAGGAATAATCTCTGGATTTTTGGATCAGATCAAAACCCCTTACCAAATTGGTCATCTTGATGTAGAACAGACTGTAGGTGTCTTCTGTAGGTGTCTTCACGACCAGGAGAGGGCTCTAAGGTCCGACTCCTCCTTTGTCAAAGAGCTGATCTTCCCACTCTCATGGTCGTGCTCCACAACCTAAATCATGAACACAACGGCATGACCGTGGAATGGCTATAGCAACCAGACAGTCAGCGACGTAAACATCACGTGGTCTGCAAAACGCATCATCATACTGTGACACTTTATGTATTTTTAAAGTTCTATATCTTGAAAACTTGATTTTGGGACTGTATAAACAGTGGACTAATGAAACAAATACCAAAAGCTGTTTTGGAGTGGAATATTTATTTGAATGGTTCTTAATATTCTCTACAATATCAATGTGTCCACAGCATTATCCAATTACCAAAATGAATCTGGATTAAGTCCCCTCCATAATCTTAAAATATATATATCTTCCCAGAACTCAATCCCATTCCTCATAATTGAATATGATAGGATATGATTATGGCCTGCTTCTTCTTTGCTTTCCCAAGAGAGACATTAAAGTCCTCTGTTTAGCTGAATGCATCTGGCCTGGCTGGCCCTGAACAGATTGGATAGTTCCCATCAGTCATCTTCTGTGGGCCTCCCAGAAAGCCAAGTCAGTGTTTAGGGGAAAACTGGGAGTGTGTGCGAGTCAAAATCAAATCAAATCAAATTTTATTGGTCGCACACACATATTTAGCAGATGTTATTGCGGGTGTAGCGAAATGCTTGTGTTCCTAGCTCCAACAGTGCAGTAATATCTAACAATACACAACAATACACACAAATCTAAAAGTAAAAGAATGGAATGAAGAAACATATACGTTTTAGTCAGCACTTAGAACAGGGATACATTTAATCAGCATGCGGGCCAGATGACTTACCCCAGTCATCTCCTCATATGTTCACCCCAATAGTGGACACTTTCAGCCACACCCTCTGCTTGTGTCTTCCCTGGCTCCTGCCTGACACCTCTTGGTCCTTCCTGTACACACACACAATTGAGAAGAAACTGAAAGTCAACACACATGCAACTGGTGCACATGGCCAAATTCACAAAAATGGTCTGTGCCCTTGAGCAAGGCACTTTAACCCTAATTGGTCCTGTAAGTCGCTCTGGATAAGAGCGACTGCTAAATTACTAAAATGTAAATGTAATTACTTTCAAGAAGTGGCCTACTTTTCACAATGTACAGTAAATAGTAGAGATAAAAGTTATTAAATTCTATAAAATAATACTTTGCTCTTATTGGTTAATAATATTTAACCTATTTTTGAGGTTTAGTGAATAACAACCAATGCAGTAAATACAATATTTATGTTTTGATTTTGGCTAAGATTCTCCTAGTCATGTGTGTTTGCCTAAACAACTTCTGCATTCAGAAACACCTGATGAGATGTTGATTTTAAGACTTTCAGTGCCAGTTTCGCGAAAACAGAGTATTTTAAATGCAGTAATAATTCGACATTAAACTGGTTATGGCAGTAGGCGGATTATGCTATAGTCATGTAAACAAACCCCTTACTCTGCTTATTTTATTGGCTAAGGTCAAAATCGAAGTAACCATACGCCGATTAAAACACCTGAGTTAGTTGTGTTCGAATACCCATACTAACATACTTAATGTGTATATACTACATATTATAAGTTCATTTTAGTATACTGTAAACGAACGGTATCCTTTCAGTTGAGTGTACTTTTATTTTAATCAGTTGAGTGTACTAGCGCTTCGCCTGTCTACCGGAAGTTGATGCTGTTGGTATGCAACTTCTTTCTAGCTTGTTAGCATAACAAATTACTAGCTAGACATTTTACGACTTCATTAACAATGTCCATTGAGAACGTACAATAGGCCCTTTTCACGTGACGTCAGACAACTTCCGTTCTGCCGCGATGCAGGTTATGTTTACATCCGGTGTCGCTTAGGAACGCTTAGCTAGTAGCACATCATTATGGAGTTCACCCAGTCCCTTTCACATCTGCCACCAATACGACTTAACGACGTAGAACGACTTGCTGACAAGTGGTCCCTTACTTCAAGATCGAAGCTTGATAAAGGCTACAAGTTCTTCGTTGAAGGTTACCTGTTTGATTATGAAGGTACGTGTTTATCTTTATTTAGCTTAAATTAGCCCTATGCTAGCGAAGGTTATGAGCTGACGAGTTTCTGTTTTGCAGCCTCTTTTTAATATTACTGCTGTTTGTATCGACCGTAAGATAAGAGTCAGTAATGTATTAATGGCTAATGCTGCGCCCTTTCTCCCAATCACTGTATTGAAACAGTCTCAAGTGTAGTTAACGGTGAGGTGACAGTGAGAGGGCGATGTTACAGGTCCATGAAGAAAAATGAGGAGGCTCATCGGCTTCAGGTTTCTCAGATAAACAGTTCTCTAACATTATGATAAGATAGGTTAAGATAGATAAGTTTTCTTTTTGTTGTGTTTTGCTGCGGTTGCAGATTTAATAAGAATGATTCCACAAAGTTCCACTGTGGATCAGTTTGTTTCTCAGTCTGAGCTCTGATTTTGTATCATTAAACTTAATACACAACGAAATTCTTACAAACCGATGTGGGTTGTTGACGGCAATAAAGACTGGGAAAGATTCTGTGATAACTCAAAATGTTCAAATTTTCGATAAGTGTTGGCACTACTTGTCAAAGGTTTCAGAACAGCCAATTTTTCTTAATTAAAAAAAGAAATTGGGTTTTGAAAATTGTGTACAGTAGTTTATAATGAAACGCAGAAAAAAATGTTTTGTAAGTACAGCACTAATTGTTATGTCTCTATGAACAGGTTACACTAGACTCTGCAGAGGTTCCTGTGGTACTCAATCACATGTCATGTTCCTGCTCTGCTGGGAAAGCACTATGTAATCACATAGTAGCACTTCTTTTTCAAAGTGCTCACTATGTTACCATGGGCTTTAAGACAGTGCCATTGCCTCTGTCATGCACCAGCGCACTGCAGACCTGGCACCGGCCTAGGACACAGGTCAGACATTATTTGTTACACTGATGCAGAACTTTGCAGTTCGTATTGACTTTTGACAATGTATTGTTCATCATTATTATATCACAGGGAATTGTACCAGAGGCCACCAATGATATGGCGGTGTGTAAACCAGCGGCTAAGAAAAAACAAGTGTCAGAGCTGGTGTGAAGTGCACACTGTACCGAGCCTATGATGGTGAGTCTGAATGAGCCCCCGCCTGTACTAGAGCACAAAGACTTTAGTGCATTTCTAAAATAATACAAACATAAAAGTGATTATTATTTGTTACTTTTTTATATAGACTTTCAGTGGATATTTTTTTATTTGTATTAGAAGCATGTACGAGACTGGATGAGTGTGGTTGTCTTTTTTAGTGAAAAAGATAAGGTGGCATTTAATGAAATCTAAACTTGACATATCTCACTTTCATGCCAGGGCCTATTCCGGATCCTCACGTCATGGCCAGTGCTGAGAAACTGAAAGACATCCGTCCACAACCAGGGATTTGCAAATTGCTGCACGGGCTTGAGGGCCTTAATTTGGTGGACTCTAAATTTGGCCCTGTGCCATTTGGGTCTGTGCTTTCTTACCAGTGCCCTCTAGAATTAAGTAGAGATATTATGAAACACCCTGGTGCCAGTGAGTTTCCTCAGTTGCCTATTGAAGGTTACAACTTTAAATTTCCCATTGATTTTGAGCCCAACTACATACAACAATGTCATTTGGACAGCCTGATTGTGTCAGAGGAGATGTCTGCTGCTATTGAAGCAGAAACAAGAATGCAGTCAGAATGCCAGCTGTGGAGCCAGGTACGCAAACCCCGACTGACAGCCAGCAGATTCCGTGAAATATGCCATGTTCGTGGGGAGTTGTCTGCCAAGGCTTTGGCAACCCGCATTCTGAGAGGAACTCCTCAGACAGCTGCTATGAGAAGAGGGTTGGATCTGGAACCTGAGATACTGAGGCAATATTCTGATTTTTGTGATGTCTCTCTGAAACAATGCGGGGTCATCATCCACCCTGATTCACCTCACCTTGCAGCCAGCCCGGATGCTAAAGTCTTCTGCCCAACAGAAGCACCACCATTTGGTCTTGCTGAGGTTAAGAGTTGCGATGTTGAAAATGTTACCCAAGTTAAACACCTGATCACAGTTAAAGGCCAGGCCTGCCTTAAGAAGAGCCACAAATACTACTATCAGGTTCAAGGCCAACTCGCCTTTAAGCGGACTTCAGTGGTGTGACTTCATTACAGATACCCGCACTGACTTCACAGTTGAGAGAATCTTTAGGGATGAGGAGATTATCCACTCAATGCGACAGAAGCTTGATCATTTCTATTATAACATCTACATGGATGTCTTCTTAAGTTATAAAACATAAGGCAGAATTTTATGTGTAAATAGTGTTAAGGTAAATGTGGAAGGTGAACCTTTGACATTTTTTTCTTTAACTGCAAATTAACTTGTCATATACTGTATATCTCCTATGTACTGAAACACACATTTTGAAAAGGATTGTGATGTAAATGTCGACATGTTTTTCTTTAACTGCAAATGAACTTAATTGTGTTATATACTGTATATCTATGTATAGAAATACAAATTTTGAAAAGGATTGCGATGTTGTAAATGCTCTTACCAAAATCAAAAAGGATTGGAAGCAGTTGCTTGCAAACATATATTTAATAGTTCCATCAGTGCCATGACACATAAGCACATAACATGGTTAATAGTTGGATATTTTTACAATATATCACATTAGGTTCATTAATAGCTATGAAAAAGTTATTACCCTTAACAAAAACATACAGTATAACATTAGATCAATTAAATTACCAACAAAGTTAATTCATATTTACATTTTTTTGTACATACAATACAGTAATATAAAAGTACTTCTATTTACAGCCCATCTAGCTTACTCAGGAAATATACAACTTCCAGTTGACAAAAACATCAGACTGGTTTGTCTCCTTTAATGTCAAGAGGTCCCTGATAGTTCGACATGAGGCAGCAGATGGCCCACAGCTGATTCACTGAACCCACTGTGGAAAGAGGAACAAGCCCATCCCAGATATGGTACTCCTTCACCCTCCGTATGGCCCTCTCGACTAAAATCCTCAGCCGGGCGATGGCCTGGGTCTTAAGAGTGTCCTCCCTGCTGAGCTGAGGAGATTTTTTTCAGTGGAGGGATGACGAGTGTTGCCCCCACTTCTGACAACATCCTCTCGATCAGGAAACCCTTGTCCGCCATTAATTCATCTCCGGGCTGAAGTAAATGCAAGATCTGACATTTCCGTGTTATTTCCATGTCGGAGATGGAGCCTGTGTAGAGCTTTGATACAAATGTGATAACACCACATGGAGCTACACCAATCAGCCCTTTAAAGGTGGTGTGATTTTTGTAGCTCGAAAAGGTTTCTGACTGTAGTGAGAGGGGAGGATGGTGTTTCACAGCGGATCTCGGTGCAGTCTACTATAACTCTCACCTGAGGGCAGTAGAGCTTGAACTTATCAGGCATTGTGGCCTGCACCTGCTCTCTTGTCATCCACACCGGCAGTGAGCCAAGAACCTGGTAAAGGTAGCTAGTCCATGTTAAAATGATGCGGCTAACTGTGGACAGGCTGACCTCAAAGATGGTAGACAAGGTTTTCTCCTGAAGCCCAGCTGCAACACGACACAGAAACATAAATAGTTCATCAATAAGTGGAAGTTTTCGGTGAGGGCTAGGTGTCACATGTGCCGTTTGCTGTGCCTTAGACCAGTATACAAGCCGTGAAGCAGAGGGATAAACAGAATCCCAAAACACAGTGAAGACCTCCTTTGAGCTGAATCGTGTGTAGTAGCGATAGTCCTCATCTGTGACACAAAAATTAAAAAGGAGTGGATGCTGCTTCTTAACTGTCAGGTGCTGGATCTCAATTTCTAGGGACAACACTTGCAGCTCCAACTCTCGAATTCTTTGAGTAGCACTGTCCAGTTTACCTTAAGGGGAAGAAAAAGCATACATGTTGGTAGGTTAGTTATTACTCATCTATCCCATCCCATTTTCAATAAATAAAACTGAAGAAGCTTCTAAGATGGATGAGGTTTAAAACGCCAAGTCTTTTTCACAGAGAGACCAGTTACTCCAAATCGTAGTATAAAATAGTATTTTTACTTAACTGCCATATACTTTTACTTTTTTTGCCAAACAGATACATGGTTACTCTTATTTGTAATACTAACCAGGAGAAGGACGGCAGGCATAGTCGTGATCGTTTGTCACTGCAGGCAAAGCACCCTCTGTGCTGTCAGGCATCTCATGATCAGAATCATCCAGGACAGCAACACCAAGACGCTTTCTTGCTCGCTGGTAAACTGACTCCCGAGCTTGTGAGCCGCCTCCTATATGTGTGAAATTAACCATATGCTTGTCATGATACATTTTGGTAATCACTTTTCAGTCCCTAAAATGACAAAATGTAGCAGCTATATTGCATCAGGATTAAATTATTAAACATTTTGTACAAGTAATATATTATTGGATTACAGTAGTATTACGTTTAACGCTGTCTACCTATCCTTACCCCAATCATTCCAGTGGAATCTAGACGGCACTGATCCCTGTTTAATACGGATCCGTCCACTGGCCGATGTGTATCTATCCTCAGGGGGAAAGTGCTGACTGCAAACAAAGGTGCTCCCACGAAGAATCTTAAAACTTGGTCCCTCATCTCTCCTGATCGCCCTCACCCAACGGGCACGTATTTCTCCATCAACAGGGAAATCGTGAAAACTCAGATACGGGAATTTCTGTTTGTTGTTTGAACAAAATGGTACACTGCAATAGCATCTTCTCGAAGATTGTGCCATGCTTCGGTGTTGGATGGGATACTGTTGCGATACAGACACCGAGAGAAAAGAAACAGCTAAATTAACATTCAGCTTTGACCAGGAATCAATATTTATCTAGCTATCATGCACAACAGTATTTGAATAGGTGAGTTACTATACATTCATGAATAAACTAACTGCCTAACAAAGGGTTAGATAGCTAGCTAAGTAAACTTGTTACATTACAGCCAGGCAGCAATGTAACGCTACCTTTTAACGTTATCGGTATCTGGTACTAAGTTGTTGTTAGCTAACGTTAGCCCACTTTTAAGTAACTAAGGCAGTGAACAATTATGAATTAACAATAACGTTAGCAAGTTACAAACCATTGCATATACGTAAACATTATTACTCTTAACTTTACTAATTTAACTTAAACGTACCTTTTGGAATTTCTTCAAGTAGCTAGCTTGCTAGTTAGTGGTCAACAGTTGTATTTTCGTTGAGAAGTCTCAGGTTACGGGCGAACGGAAGTGAAGTTAACCTGCTACGCGGAAAGGCGGAAGTTAGATGACGTCATCGTGAAAAGGGCCTATGACTATACCACGTAGCTAAGCTAAGAATGACGTCAATAAACGTTGGGTAGTTAGTTTGATAGTATATAGTTAATATACTGGCAAGTTCAACGTATAAGTAGCCAACTAACGTTAGGTAGCTAGCTAACATACCGAAACATACAAGCAACTGCTGTAATGATATCCTATGCGGATCATAAGGCTAGCGTAGTTGACAAATTATCAGCCAACGTAACGTCATTTATTTGAAAAGTCATTACTTTATTACATTGCTCAGCATTTCTTAAGATTTGTTTATCAGAGTGCCAACAGGATAAACGGGATTATTAGGTAGGGAAATCGTTCTTCTGGCAATGCATGTAAACATTTTAATCTAATTATTATTATATTAATCTGACTATCCACAATAATCGCATTATTTTACGCATGTAACCTTACTCACTTTAGAATATCCACTGATATAGTAGTTCAGGACTAATCTTAATCTTTGTCCCGGAAAGGGTCCCTCAAAGACCAGTAATTTATACATTTAATCTAAATAGATAAAATGTCAGCCTCTTCTAAATAACCTACTAGTTTGTAAAGCATTCAGGTAGTAGTATTCAGTAATACTATGCATGCTAACTGGCAGAAGTAATGGAAAAATACCTTTGAGAAGACAACTTAACATCCATTTACTCAATTACTTTCCAGAAGAAACTAGAAACAAATTTCAGCAGCCCCATGCTACTTAGAATGGACACAGTCCCTTAACTCTCTAGTTGGAGGACAGCCAGACAGTCTTGACAGTTCCTTGGCTTGGAGCTGGACAGCTCGCAGCTGCCTTGCAAGCCTCTTTGTCTGTCTCCATAATTATGTACTGTCTCTATTATGACGTGCTGTTTGCCACTGTGGCGTTACTCGCCTACTCTTGCTAATAACCTGCAAGGACAGGTCGCTGGTTCTAATCCCCGAGCCGACTAGGTGAAAAATCTGTTGATGTGCCCTTGAGCAAGGCGCTTAACCCTAATTGCTCCTGTAAGTCGCTCTGGATAAGAGCGTCTGCTAAATGAATAAAAATGTTTTTAAAAAATACTCAGCCATTGTTGTAGTAGTCTTGGTTACAGGGATATGCATACATGCGCATCACCATAACGGAAATTTAACACGTTCATATCACATTACATCTCCCCTTTTAAGTATAATGTCCCCATTTTCACATTACAGAGACATGTTTCATTTTCAGGTTAAAGTTAACACATTTCTTAGTCAGAAATAATAACAACACATTTCCCGGTGTCTTTCAGTAACAGAAAAAAACTATTCCCTGTTTTTCTGTCTTCTTCCTTTGTTCTTTGAATACTGTTAACTACAGTCGGCTCCGAAATTATTGACATCCTTCAATTACTTGATAAAGATTAGCAATAATGACTATAAAATAAATAATTAAAATAATGTGCTATATTGTATGCTCCCAAAGATTTTGTTTAACAAGTAAAACTATTTCCCCCCCAAAAATGCAGGGGTCAAAATTATTGACACCCCTAAAGATTCTTAGAAATAAATGAGTCAAAAGTTTAGTAATGGCCCCATATTGTGACTCCAAAATGACACAATACATTATTTACCATTAATTTCTGTTGGGCACAAAATCATCTGAAACACAACCAAAACGAACTGCAAATGCATCCAACCAGTCTGTAGGGTCACAAGCTTGATGTATTCATTACGTGCAAGGAATATGGGACCAAATACTCAATTTTTGACTACTTTATTATAAGAATCTTTAGGGGTGTCAAAAATGTGTCCCCTACCTTTTTAAGAAAAAAGTATTACTTGTTAAACAAAATCTCTTTCTCTGAGCAATTGTATTACTATAAAATATTGTAATTTCCCAATTTGTTTGAGCATACAATATAGCTCAGTATTTGAATTATTTATTTTATACAGTCATTATTGCTCATCTTTATCAAGGGTGTTAATAATTTCGGACCCCACTGTATGTAAAGTCTTTAGGCCTAGGGTATTGGGTAGACTGCCAAAAACCATTTTTAAATTTCCAAGCGAGAAGGTGGCTTTACAATTCGTCCAGATCTTTTGACCACAGGACCATCTTGAACTGTCCCATGATTTACACTTGTGTCACTGTTTTGGTGATTGAGAGGTGGATCTCATTGAGTGACATGCAGGTTGGTTGGACTGTTGGAGTGTTAATCTGGAGTAACTGGTTCTCTTTTCACCAGCTGAATGTGTCTGCGGATTCTTCTGGGAGTGAGACTGAATGAGCGTGGAGCGGTCTCCTGGTGTTGTACTACTGCAGTTGTAGTCCAGGCCTTTTCTCCATTGAGTTTGAGGCGAACTCTGGAGCTGGGTTGAGTGGCGGGAGAGCCTTGGCTGAATGCTTCCGGTTGTAGAACTTCTCGTAGGATTTATTCCTTTATACTTTTCTCAGATTGGGCCAGACAGGTGTGAGGTTCTCTTTGAAAGTTGTTTGAGATTTGTCCTGATGTTTCGGCCCACCATGAGTTTAGCCGGACTCTCACGTGTTGGCTCAGTAGGGGTAGAGCGGTAGCTCAGTAGAGAAGGGAGAAAGGTGAGGGTCAGCCTGTTTGAGGATTGACTTGGCTGTCTTCACCTCACGCTCGGCCATGTCGTTGGCCTGGGGCTAGTGCGGACTTGACGTAACATGTTGGAAGTCGTATTCTGCTGCAAAATCTTGGAATAACTTTGCAGAGAATTTGGGGTGCATTGTCCGTCAAAACAGTCTCTGCGATTCCGAATCATATGAAGATACTCTTCAGCTACGCTATGACTGTCTTGGAGTCCGTTCTGGGTAGGGGGAGTATTTCCAACCACCTAGAGTAGAAGTCAACGACGATGAGGTAGTTTTTTCCTTTGTGTTCGCAGAGATCGGCTGTGATCTTTTGCCAAAGTAGCTCTGGCAGAAGGGTTGTGATCAAGGTTGTGATCTTTGTTCTGGTTGGTCTGTACATGTTGCAGTGTTGGCACAACAGCACGAGCTCCCTGATGTTATTGGCAATGCCTAGCCACCAGACTGAGTTCTTGTGGCGCTCTCAGCATTTGGCGAGACCTTTGTGTCCCTTGTGGACTTTGTTTTTCATGCCAGCTCTCATGCTGGCTGGAACGACGATTTGGTTGCCGTGTCTGAGTAGTCCATTTAGTTCACTGAGTAATCCTTGGTCTGGGAAGAATGGCTTTGCTGCAGCTGTCACGATTTTGACATACTCAGGCCATCCACGTTTTATGTAGTTCAGTACGCGCTGAAACTACTCGTCCTTTGCAGTCTCCTGATTGATTTGTTCCAGGATGGATTTTCTGACTGTTCCATATTTCTCTACAGCATCCACATATGCCTGTACTTCCGCTTCCACGTCATCATTCGACAGTGTGTCTGCAACAACCAGGTATTTTCCTGGTACATACACTGCGACTGGATTGAACTTCATCAGCCTGATGAGAAGCCATTGGCAGCAGAGTGATGCTTTGTCAAGGTCCTTTTGTTTGATTAGCGTCACCAATGGCTTGTGATCTGTGATGAGCTTGTACTTGTCCAGCCCACACAGATAATGCTAGAATCACATTCTTTTTCGATCTGGGCATATCACTTTTCAGCATAGTTCAAGGTTCTCGAACAGAATGCTGCTGGCTTTAACAAACCATTGTGATCTTGAAGAAGTACGCCACCTAGGCTATAGCTGCTGGCGTCTGTGCTAATAACCGCCGGCCACTTCGGATCGAAATACTCCAGCACTGGAGCTGAAAAGATGAGTGTCTTCACGTCAGTGAATGCCTTGTCCTGCGGTGGGCCCCAAAACCACTCTCTGTCCAACTTCAGCAGTTCGTTCAGTAACTGTAAGCCATCGGAGAGCTTGGGTAAGTATCTACCGATGTAGTTGACCATTCCCAGCAGTCTTTTCAGCTCTGTGATGTTTGTTGGTGGTTCAACATTGTCATTGGCTTTGACTCGCTCTGGGTTTATTGTGATTCCGTCCTTGCTTATCACTTGTCCCAGCAAGTCCAGCTTTGGTTGACGTAGTTTGCACTTTTCTTTGTTTAGTTTCAGTCCTGACTCTTGAATTGTTTCCATCATTCTTTTGAGCCTCTCATCATGGTCCTGCATTTTCTTTCCGAAGACGAGAATGTCATCCATGTGGGTACGGTTCCTTCATGTCCATGCAAGAGTTCCAACTTCTTCCTCTGAATAAAAAAAAAATGTGGGTGCGGATGTTATGCCGAAAGGCAACCTTTTGAAGCAGTATCTGCATTGCGGAGTGATGAAGGTGGTCTGTCGTTGACTTTCCTCATCCAACAGGAAAGTCAACGACACATTCTGACATTTCCATTTTTCTTCACAACCACGACCAATGTTGCACACCATTCAGTCGGGTCAGTCACTTTTGTAACGATATCCGTTGACTCCATCCTCACAAGCTCCTTCTCCACTGTAGGAAGTAGGGGGATGGGAATGCGTTGTGGTGTGGCTACACTGTAGGGCTGTGCGTCATCCTTCAGAATTATCTTCACTGGGTCTCCTTTAAGTGGGCCAACTTCTCCAAACACAGACTTCTTCAATGCGTTTAATTAGCCCAAGGTTCACGGCTACCACTCGACTGAGTAGGTTTTCTCCACCGGATTTGACCACTACTATTCTGAAGTAGCAATCAGTCCATTTGTTTCTGATCTGTAAAAACGGCTAGCTGGAGCCGTCTGAGTGGTTGGCTGTAGATGCCCTCACCCACTAGTGACTTAAGCTGACTCTACTTTGCTCTGACCCACTACAGGCAGTCCGGCAAGAACCAGGCAGATGTCTCCATATCCAGAGTTTTATTCATTCTTGGTCACTCACCACCACATATTAGCACACACGCACATATAATAGAAGTGATCTTCGTGTTGATCTTGTCTAGCACGTATTCCTGGATGTTGGCCTGCATGATGATGGCGAACGCCATATAGAAGAAGACTTTAGCCAGATCCTTCAGACCATGGTGGAAGTGGTTCACTACAGCCTTCTCTGGTAGGCCATAGTTTGCTGCGATGGTAACGTTGTATTGGACCGTAATGAACAGCACTGATACCTTTGAGGTGACGTTGCGGATGCACGCACAACACTTCTAGAATAAACACTGAAAACTTGGTCG
This sequence comes from Coregonus clupeaformis, assembly GCF_020615455.1. Lineage (NCBI taxonomy): Eukaryota > Metazoa > Chordata > Actinopteri > Salmoniformes > Salmonidae > Coregonus > Coregonus clupeaformis. Next base: position 35,326,529 of record NC_059202.1, read on the forward strand.
CCAGCCAAACGTTGTGTCCTCGTCAGCTGAAGACAATAAACACTCTGAACTAGAGTGGGAGGAGCCAAAGTCCAAATGTCCATTCAAGCCCGCTGATTGGCTGAAAGGAAAGGGCCTTTTTTACATGATCTATACTTGTGTTTTGGCAATAAACTGCATTCTGGTGGACACTGTGCCTCCTGGACTTTGCAGATTATTCTTGACTGGTTTTAACTGAGGCTTCTTGGCTAACTTGTTAAGTAAGTAGCTTCAGACATCACTGATGTGTCTGCTCCAGAGTCTATCTTAAACAGTACAGCAGTCCTGGCGACTGTTATGATAGTTCGCCATGGGAGTTCATCATCTGTGATGACTGCATCAACAGATGTGTCCTCTGTGATCCTCAATTGATCCTCCTCATCATTCTCTGTAACTTCCTGCACTGATTTTGTGTGACAGACGGCTGCAAAGTGGCCTATTGTCTTGCATTTCATGCATCTTTTGCCTTTTGCTGTGCAATCATCTGTTTTTCTGTGGCCACACTCACATTCACTCTGTCTGTGTTGATTTGCGCTCTTGTAGTTATTTTTAGCTTTCCCTTTCCACTTGAATGATTTCAGCTCTTCCACTAGCTCTGCAGCCACTGGCCCCTCTGTGTTTTGTGTTTTCACTAACTCTGAGTGCCGTGCCATATCTACTACATCTCGCAGTGTTGAGAAGGGTGCAATTGTGGCCCGCAATTCGGGGCATAACTGCATGTGGGCATTCCTGCATCTGCAGAAACCCCTCTTTATACGTCTATTGGGCCATTTTTAAACTAGGACTCTGGTACAAAGGCCGGAGGTGGGGACGGGGGCGCTCCAGTACAGTAGGTGGCGGTAATGCACCATAACGATGGATGCCAACTGCCGATAAATCCCAAGAGGAAGAAGAAGAGGCGGGGGCGACAATGGTAGCTAGCTAGCTAGAACACCGGTAGACAGTATCCTTCGTCCCCGCCTGTCGGGCACTGCTTTCCCGCAGTTCTGTTAGGGACGACGAGGGCAGGTGTTCGGCAGGAGGGAGCGAAGGACACTGTGTGCTAGCTAGGAGGACTCCGGTACACAGCAGGCGGAAGGCGGGAAAACTCAGATAACTCACAGCAGCCAAAAAACTCAAATAATACTTTTATTTCCCTTTTGACCCACATTTTAAATCGTACAGACCATTAGGGAAATCCAGAATATAAAAAGTGTCACATAAGCATGAAGATGGCGTGCTCAAAGGGGGGGGCGTGTTCATGCAGGAACCAATGGGATGCTCCAGGGCGGGTATTACTTTTTGGTCCATGGATGGCCACATTTTACCAGCCACTCCAATTTTTTACCAGCCACATTTTTTAACAGAAAAAAGCCTAATAATTAAGATGAATCACAGAAAACGCATGCACATTTTGTAATGTTAAAACAACATGTATTGAATGGTTTTTAAATGGATTGAAAGTGATTTCGAAGAACAACACAGAACATGACAGACAGTAGTGGATACCAGTGTGTTCTAGAGCTGTTCCAGCCGTCTCCATCTTTCTCTTTATTTTTTGAACAAAATATTGAACCTATGCTTTACCCTACCCTGCTTTCACCACTGTAGAGTTAAGATTCTCTCTTGCATAGCTAACACACACACAAATATACAGTGCCTTCAGAAAGTATTCATACCCCTTGATTTATTACACATTTTGTTGTGTAACAGTCTGAATTCAAAATTGATTACATAGATTTTTTAAAGATATTTAATGTAATATACTGTATTATTTACAGTTAACTATAGTATAAATACTGTAGTAAAACAAAACTGTAGTATATACTATGTTTGCCGATTGTAGTATACTGTAATATTTACTGTAGTGTTTTTGCAGACTATAGTATACTGTAGTGTTTTTGCTGACATTATTGTAGTATTTACTACTATAATGTTTTAGTTTTATTAACTTTGACATAGAAGTGGAGGCTTTCTCCTTCAGGAAACCTACTAGAGAAATACTAAAAGAGCACACTTTGAGGAAGACATACATCTCACCTGCTTAGGATGTTGCTCCTTTCTGCTCCTTGGCTCGACTCAAGCCTCAGAGCCGTGTGAAATGTCTTGGAGCCAAAGGTTAGGAAGATGCCTCACCGCTTGCATTAAAGGTCCAATCCACAGTTGAAACAATAACAAAGTGGGCACCCCACTTCTGTTTTTCTAAAAGGCTGAGGGATGGGCCTGGATAATTGTAACCCTTCTGTCACGACTTCCGCCGAGGCTGCCTCCCCTCCTTGTTCGGGCAGGCTTTGGCGTTCGTCGTCACCGGCTTACTAGCCACTGCCACTCCATATATCATCATTCCATTTGTCTTGTCTTGTTAATTACACACACCTGGTTCTTATCCCCTCATTAGTCTGTGTATAAGTGTTCCCTCTGCCCCTCTTGTCCTTGTGGGTGATTGTTTATTCGTGAGAGTAGTGTAGCTCGGTGGAGCTACTCGTACCTTGTTATTGCCGGGGTAGATATTTCCCCTGTGCCTGTTATTGTTGGAGCTACCGTTACCTTGTATTGCCAGGGTAGATTTTCCCCTGTGCCTGTTTGTGTACGAAGGAAAAACTCTGCATTCGGTGATTACCCTCCTGCGCCTGACTCCTATCACACTCATCACACCTTCTCAAATTCATAGACAGAGCTATGGATGCAATGACTGTCCATCCATGATATCACATTTATAGTTTTAACCATGTTTTTAGGCTATACAGTGTTTGTTTACATTTGCAATGTTTACAAACATTGGAGTAAAACAAACTTTTATTTTGGGTTTTAACAGGGTGTGACAGTTGAACTATGCTCATGAGGCATTATGAGATATATTCTTCAAGCATCAATGGGTATATATCATTAATAAGTCAAAAAATGGATGTAGCAACTACAGATTTCCCCTTTAAAAAATAAATACTTTTCCCACCAACAGTATCATCTCCCAGGTGCTAATGATATCAGTAATAAAACAAGTAAAATCAAAGGTAATAAGGGCTACACTGGTGTAGAAACACTAAGCTATTCTTATCGGGACAATTTACATCTTAACAGGTATGGCTCCAGCATCCTCTCCACCAACATGTCTCTTACTCTTGCCTCATGTAGAGCCTTTGATACCTGACGTTGTGTATTTTCGGGGGTTGACTTTTGGGATTGTACGCTCCCCTATCAGACTATGTTCAATGCTCCTCTCCCAGTTTCATTAATTAGTCCCTCAATTGCAAATATGGAACAAACTTCAGCTAACAACCTTTCTGCAATTCCTAGATTATTGTCCAATCACCGTATTGCGAATACTACTTACATGCAGAGAGGTATTGTTAGTAGTAATCTTGTCCCCATAAAATTGAGATCTGTCAATAGCTCGAAAATGGTTTATTTCTCATTCAGTGCAGCTTCAGGTGCTACCCTGGATACTCCATCTGATATGAATACCCGTAGCAATGGCATTGGAATAATTCATTTGAATGCTAGAAGCCTGATCCAAAAGTTGGACTTTATTGAAATGTTGGTCTCACAATCAAATGTTGACGTACTGATTGTATCTGAATCGTGGCTGTGTGATTCTGTGCCTGATTCAGATGTTTAGTTGATTGGGTACAATATTTATAGAGCTGATAGAGTTGGTAGAGGTGGTGGTATCGTGATTTATGTAAAATGCTGCTTAAATGTTTCTGTGTCCATATCAACCTCTGTCCCAAAGCAATATGAATGTCTAGTTTGAAATGTGGTACTTGGTAATAATGCTCATTTTGTCACGCCCTGGCTCTGGGGACTCTTTAATGTTGAGCCAGGGTGTTAGTTTCTATGTTTAGTTTTCTAGGTTTATGTTCTAGATCGTGTGGATCTATGTTGGCCAGGGTGGTTCCCAATCAGAGGCAGCTGATTCTCGTTGTCTCTGATTGGGAACCATACTTAGGCAGCCTGTTTTGCACAGTTATTTGTGGGATCTTGTTCTGTATAGGTTTGTGTTGGTGAACCTGTAGACTTCACGTATCGTTTTGTTGTTCATGTATTAAGTACTCATTAAAAGATGTACGCATATCACGCTGGGCCTTGGTCTGCCTCTTATGACGATCGTGACACATTAAACTCTAGCAGGGGTATATCGCGCCCCCTCAGCTCCTCCTTGTACTCTATGCAAATTATCTGATATACTGTCTAATTATGCAAACTCTGAATTACTGATTTTGGGAGATTTTAACCTGGATTGGCTTTCACCAGTATCCGATAAATTAAAATATATTTGTACTGAGCTAAATCTAACTCAGCTGATAACTAAACCAACCCGTCCCAACTTTAAGAATCCAGTAAAATCTACTCTACTAGACATTATTCTAACAAATACCCCCCATAAATACACAGCCAGTGGGGTTTTTTCAAATGATATCAGTGACCATTGCTCTATTGCTTGTATTAGAGATACCAGGCTGAAACACTCTGATCCCTGTATAATCTCTAAGAGAAATTATAAACATTTCTCACAGCAAGCTTTTATCCTTGACTTATATCACTCTGAGCTTTTATCCACTTGCTGCTTTCTGGACCCGGTTTTAGCCCTTGCTTTTTTCTCTTCTATTGTTACCTCTATGTCTGATAAACATGCTCCGCTTAAGAATCACAGAGTAAGAAAACGAACCAGTTCTTGGTTCTCTCCTGAATTGTCAGGTCTTTTTCTGCAAAAGAATCGGGCCTGGGCCTTGGCGAGGAAAACAGGTACTCCAGCTGATTGGCAGTTTTTTAGGCAATTGAGAAATAAATGTACTGCAGCTGTCAAAAAGGCAAAATCAAATTACTTCCTTAATGCTATGACAGATTCTGCAGGAGATCCTGCAAAATTCTGGAAAACCGTTAATTCACTGAAACGGGGGAATTCTGCTGTTTCTCTTCCTAAGCAAATTATCTCAGACTCCTGTATTCTAAGTGAAAAAAATGATATTTGTGATGCTTTTAATAAGCATTTCATCTCTGCTGGTTTTTTATTTGAAAAGAAAAGTGGCCATTGTGGTACTGGCCAGTTAGTTGATTTTTCGTCTTGCTTTTCAACCGTTACTCTGAAAAATGGTAACCCTGTTTTTAGTTTCCAGAAAATAACTGAAGCAGAGGTTCTAGCTGCCCTGTGTGCCATTGGTACTAAGAAATCCTTAGGCGCTGACAATTTAGACCCGTACTTACTTAAGTGTGCTGCACCAATCATTGCTGGTTCAGTGACACACATTTTTTATCTAACATTAAGCACAGGAAATATCCCTAAGGTGTGGAAAGCAGCTTTTGTTCTGCCATTACATAAGGGAGGTGACGGTAGTGATTTGGATAACTATCGACCCATCTCTAGGCTTCCTTGTCTGGCAAAGATCCTAGAATCTATAGTCAACAAACAGTTACAATCTTTTCTTTCTGTTAACAGTATTTTTAGCACCAATCAATCTGGTTTTAGATCTAAACACAGTACCACATCGGCCACTATGCTTGTTGTAAATGATATTGCAAATGCCTTAGATGATAGAAAGCACTGTGCTGCGTTGTTTGTAGATTTGTCAAAAGCTTTTGACACTGTAGACCATGCTATCCTTTTGAGTAAGCTGTCATCTATAGGACTGGGCACTGACGCCTGTCGATGGTTTTATGACTATCTTAAAGTGTAACGATCCCGGCAGTCTGAGTCGGGTCCTGTCTGTGGACTAGTTTTTCTGTTCGTGATCTCCAGTTTCCCGAGGGTTCGGGAACGCTCCGGGGAGCTCTCTTGATTTCCGCACCTGCATCCCATCAGCAATCTGCACACCTGGTCCTGATCATCACCCTTCTTAGGCTCTGGCCTAACATCCATTCCCTGCCGGATCGTTAGCCATGAACAGTAGGTTTACCAGAGTATCAGTCTTAGAGCCTAGCGTTAGTTTTGTTGTTTTTGCACCTTGTTGGTTTGTTGCTTACTTACCCCCGTTTTGTTCCATCTGCAGTCACCCGTCCGGAACCTTCATCCAACCTCTGCCTGGTGGTCGGCGGCTGCCGACCCAGGATGGGATCAACCACTGCACCCCCAACAACTAATCAACGCCGCCCGCTCTGTTCCCTGGATTATTCAGCATCACTCTTGAATTTGTAAATAAACACTCACCTTCGTTTCAACTTACCTTGTCCTGGTCTGCTTCTGGGTTCTGGCTTAGCAACTCGTGACAGAACGATCCGGCCAGTAATGAACCCAGCGGACCTGGACTCTGTTCGCCATGCCATTACCCAGCAGGAGAAGATGTTGGGCCATCATAGCACGGTACTACAGGAGATCGCGTTGTCAGTTCGGAACCTTTCTACCGGTCTGACGGAGGTCCAGAACCAACGCAAGTGTCCGGTGGAGGATCCACTACCGGTTTCACCCATCTCGCCTGCCGCTTCTGAAGCTGTGTCCTTCCGTGAGCCCAAGGTTCCGGCGCCGGATAAATATGAGGGGGAGCTGGGAAGATGCCGTTCCTTCCTTATGCAGTGTGGATTAGTGTTCGATCTACAGCCCTACTCTTATGCCACAGACAAGGCTAGGATAGCCTTTGTGATTGAGTTGCTGCGTGGTCGAGCGCTGGAGTGGGCTTCAGCCGTTTGGGAACGACAGGATCCCTGCATGGCTTCATACCAGGGGTTCACGGCCGAGATGAGGAAGCTCTTCGACCATTCCGTCCGAGGGAGGGACGCAGCTAGGCGCCTGTTTTCGCTTCGCCAAGGAACTCGCAGCGTGGCCGACTTCGTGATCGAGTTCAAGACGTTGGCTGTGGAGAGTGGGTGGAATGAGGAGGCTCTGCAAGCGGCCTTTTACCAGGGTCTGTCGGAGCAGCTCAAGGATGAGTTGATCTCCTATCCGGAGCCTAGTGACCTGGACAGCTTGGTAGCCTTGTCTATTCGGGTGGATAATCGAGTCCGAGAGCCGAAGGAGGGAGAAGCAATGGGTTCCGTCCAACCGATCAGCTTCTCAGGTTCCAGTCGGGTCGTCAAACTGCGCGGCTCGCTAAAGTTGGGAGGACTTTTAGCGAGCCAGTTTCGACCTCTCAATACCTCTGTCAGACCCCGTTTCCCGGCTACCCTTATGAACAGGAATCAGAGCTTAGCGATTAACGCTTTTATCGATTCAGGTGCCGATGGAAGCTTTCTAGATGCCGAGTTGGTGGAACAGCTGGGGCTTTCCAAGGAGCAATTGCGGAAGCCATTGAAGCTACCACTCTGGACGGCAGTAGTCTGGCACGTATCACGATGAGGACTGAACCGGTTAAGATGCGGTTGTCGGGGAATCATTCTGAGATGATTTCATTCTTCATTCTGCCGTCTTCCCATGTTCCTTTGGTCCTTGGATACCCCTGGCTGAAGGAACACAATCCCACGTTCGATTGGGTGACGGGCAAGGTAACGAGTTGGAGCCTTGATTGTCATGCTAACTGTCTCAAGACTGCCTGCCCCCATTCGGTTCCCAGTCAGGTGATTGAGGCTAAACCCCCAGATTTGTCCCTGGTTCCCGAGACATATCACGATTTGGGGGAAGTTTTCAGTAAGCAGAAGGCTCTGTCACTCCCTCCCCACCAACCATATGATTGTGCCATCAACCTGTTCCCTGGAGCTGTCTACCCCAAGGGAAGGTTATACAGTATCTCCCGACCTGAACGTGAGGCTTTGGAGACCTACATCAAGGAGTCCCTAGCTGCTGGTCTCGTTCGTCCCTCGTCATCACCCCTGGGGGCAGGATTCTTCTTTGTGGGTAAGAAGGATGGCTCTCTTCGACCGTGTATTGATTATCGGGGGTTGAATGACATCACGGTCAAGAACAAGTATCCCCTGCCCTTGATGAGTTCTGCCTTCGACTCCTTACAGGGTGCTACGGTGTTCACCAAGCTAGACCTACGCAATGCGTATCACATGGTCCGGATCAGAGAGGGGGACGAGTGGTTGACGGGTTTCAATACACCGATGGGTCACTTCGAGTATCAGGTGATGCCGTTTGGACTGACCAATGCTCCAGCGGTATTCCAGAGTATGGTGAACGACGTCCTGAGAGATATGATCGGTCTCTTTGTGTTTGTTTACCTGGATGACATTCTGATCTTCTCGAAGGAACCTTCCGACCACGTCCAGCATGTCCGGCAGGTTCTGCAGCGATTGTTGGAGAATCGCCTGTTCGTGAAGGCCGAGAAGTGCGAGTTTCACGCCCACACGACATCCTTTCTCGGGTACATCATCTCCAGGGGAGAGATTAGGATGGACCAGGAGAAGGTTAGAGCGGTTCTGTAATGGGCCCAGCCCGGTACGAGATTGCAGCTCCAGAGATTTTTGGGGTTTCGCGAATTTCTACCGCAGATTCATCCGGGATTACAGCCGTGTGGCCGCTCCGTTAACTGCCTTGACTTCCAGTATCAGGACCTTCAAGTGGAATCCGGAGGCGGATCGAGCGTTTCTGGATTTGAAGAGGCGATTCACCAACGCACCGATTCTCTCTCAACCGGACACGGCCCGTCAGTTCGTCGTTGAAGTGGGACGCGTCTGATGTGGGAGTTGGCGCCATCCTGTCGCAGCGATGCTCCACGGACAGTAAACTCCATCCCTGCGCCTACTACTCGTCGCCTTTCGCCTGCGGAGAGGAATTACGATGTGGGTAACCGGGAGCTTCTCGCGGTGAAACTTGCCTTGGAGGAGTGGCGCCACTGGTTGGGGGGCGGAGCAACCGTTTATTGTCTGGACTGACCACAAGAATCTTGCTTACGTGCAATCGGCTAAACGCGTCTCAACTCCCCGTCAGGCCAGGTGGGCGTTGTTTTTCGGACGATTCAAGTTTTCCCTGACGTTCGACCTGGATCTAAGAACGGCAAGGCGGACGCCTTGTCCCGGATGTTCTCCAAGACGGAGGAGAGTGGGTCCAAGACCGAGACAATTCTCCCCCGGAACTGCGTCGTGGGAGCAGTTATGTGGAAGATTGAGGAGGAGGTGCTGGCGGCCCTTCGGACTCAGCCCGGTCCCGGTAACGGTCCACCCGGTCGGTTGTTTGTGCCTGAGTCGGTTCGTCCTGCTGTCCTCAAATGGTCCCACGCCAGCAAGATGGCTTGTCACCCTGGCGTGGCTCGGACAATGGCGTTTCTTCGCAGACGTTTTTGGTGGCCTGCCATGGCCGAGGATACTCGGGGTTTTGTTGCTGCCTGTCCAGTGTGTGCGCAGAATAAGAGTACCAATCGGCCCAGCTCTGGACTACTTCACCCCCTTCCTATTCCCCGGCGACCATGGTCGCATCTGGCCCTGGACTTCGTCACTGGGTTGCCCGCTTCTGAGGGAACACGGTCGTTCTGACTATCGTGGACAGATTCAGCAAGTTCGCCCACTTTGTGCCAATTGCCAAGCTTCCCTCTGCCTCGGAGACGTCCGAGATCCTGGTTAGGGAGGTTTTCAGGGTCCACGGTTTGCCCAGTGATATCGTTTCCGACCGTGGCCCTCAGTTTACCTCTGCTGTCTGGAAGTCCTTCTGTTTGGCCATTGGAGCTACAGTCAGTCTCACATCTGGTTTTCACCCCCAATCCAATGGTCAGGCGGAGAGAGCCAACCAGAAGATGGAATCCACGCTACGCTGCCTGGCCTCTTCCAACCCCACCTCCTGGGTCTCTCAGTTGCCTTGGGTTGAGTATGCCCACAATACTCTCCCTACATCTGCCACTGGGATGTCTCCCTTCCAGTGCCTGTATGGCTACCAACCTCCCCTGTTCCCTTCTCAGGAGAAGGAGCTCTCAGTGCCTTCTGTTCAGGCCCATATTCGTCGTTGCCACCGGACCTGGCATCGGGCCAGAAAGGCACTCCTTAGAGTTTCGGACCGGTATCAGCTCCAGGCGAATCGTCGCCGGATCCCCGCTCCCACCTATACCATCGGAGATAGGGTCTGGTTGGCCACACGGGATCTTCCGTTACGGACTGAGTCTAGGAAGTTGTTACCGAAGTTCATTGGTCCGTTTGTGGTGGAGAAGGTGATCAATCCAGTGGCAGTTCGACTCAAACTACCGAGGACGCTCAGAGTCCATCCCACCTTTCATGTCTCCTGCCTCAAGCCTGTTTTCCTCAGTCCTCTGTTGCCTCCTCCGCCTCCTCCTCCTCCTCCTCGGATGATCGGAGGTGGTCCTGCCTACACGGTGCGACGCATCATGGATTCCAGACGGCGGGGCCGGGGTTTCCAGTATCTCGTGGACTGGGAGGGGTATGGTCCTGAAGAGAGGAGTTGGATTCCGCGGCGACAGATCCTAGATGCTGACCTCATCCGTGACTTCTACCGCCTCCATCCTGGCGCTCCGGGGAGTCCGCCCGGTGGCGTTCGGTCGGAGGGGGGGTACTGTAACGATCCCGGCAGTCTGAGTCGGGTCCTGTCTGTGGACTAGTTTTTCTGTTCGTGATCTCCAGTTTCCCGAGGGTTCGGGGAACGCTCCGGGGAGCTCTCTTGATTTCCGCACCTGCATCCCATCAGCAATCTGCACACCTGGTCCTGATCATCACCCTTCTTAGGCTCTGGCCTAACATCCATTCCCTGCCGGATCGTTAGCCATGAACAGTAGGTTTACCAGAGTATCAGTCTTAGAGCCTAGCGTTAGTTTTGTTGTTTTTGCACCTTGTTGGTTTGTTGCTTACTTACCCCCGTTTTGTTCCATCTGCAGTCACCCGTCCGGAACCTTCATCCAACCTCTGCCTGGTGGTCGGCGGCTGCCGACCCAGGATGGGATCAACCACTGCACCCCCAACAACTAATCAACGCCGCCCGCTCTGTTCCCTGGATTATTCAGCATCACTCTTGAATTTGTAAATAAACACTCACCTTCGTTTCAACTTACCTTGTCCTGGTCTGCTTCTGGGTTCTGGCTTAGCAACTCGTGACATAAAGATAGAACTCAGGCCGTCATGGTCGACGGGGTCAAGTCTGACCCCTTACAGTTACTTAAAGGGGTCCCTCAGGGATAATAATTGGCCCACTATTGTTCTCACTTTATATAAACAACATTGGTGATGATGTCAGTTATTGTAAATTCCATTTATATGCAGATGACACAGTGATGTACTCTATTGCTCCAACAGCGGACCAAGCTTTAATGCAGTTGGAGTCTGATTTTAGGATACTACAGGGGTCTCTTTTACAGCTTAAACTTGTTTTAAATGCTAAGAAAACAAATGTCATGTTTTTTTCTAGGTCTAAACTCTCAATTAGAAACACTTTTGTAATCACTAGCTTGGATGGTACTCAAATCAAACAGGTCTCTGCATATAAATACTTAGGGGTATGGTTAGATGATAGGCTTTCTTTTAAAAAACATGTTACTGAATTGGGAAAAAAGCTCAAATTCAAGATAGGGTTCCTTTACAGAAACAGGGCTTGTCTGTCCTCCGTAAATAGAAAACAAATTGTGCAGGCTACTTTTATGTCCGTTTTAGATTATGTTGATATTATCTATATGCATGCATCGGCAAACACATTAAAACCACTGGATGCTATTTACCATTGTGCACTCAGGTTTATCATGGGTGATAGTTACAAAACTCATCACTGTTTCCTATATCAACATGTGGGTTGGGCCTCTCTATCTGTGAGGTGAGAGCAACATGCTCTCTTGTTTATTTATAAAGCACATCTTTTAAAACTACCTCCATATATATCATCATTAATTTCCACTAGATATACTAATTTTAAAACCAGATCACAGATGTGGATTACATTAGAGACTCCTGTGGTCTCCACAGAGTTGGGTAGGACTGCCTTCAGTTCCTTTGCACCTTATTTATGGAACAAACTGCAGATCCAACTTAAGTTAGACATTCTGGTGTCCCTTGCCCATTTAAAATGTTTTATGGAGGATCAATATGATGTTGTCTGTGATTGTTTCTGTTGAATTGTGTTTTTGTTTTGTATGTTTGAAATGTTCTTGTCTGTATGTCTAAAACTGTACATGTCAACATGTTTACACAGGGCACAGCCGTAAAAGAGATCCAGGTCTCAGTCTGTTTTTCCCTGTTAAAATAAAGATTTAAAAAAAAACATACTAAATAGAATGAAAATGTCAGGGGATCAGCTCAAAAACACACTGAAATAGTAATACACAGATTATATAGCATTTATCAATTTCAAGTGGTGACAGCATAAGGTTGGCTATATCGTGAACATTTATTTAACTGATGTTATGGTTGGGCATCAGGTTAGGGGTATCAAGGTTAGGAAGGTTATGGTTTTTCAGAGAAAAATTGCCTAACCGGCTTGGAAAATTTTCCTAATTTGCGGCTTGGCCTGATAGTGACAGCTCGGCAAAAGGAGCTAAGTAAGGGCTGTTAATGCAATGTGTCCTTCTTTGATTTATTCAATACATTCAAAAGTTATTTTCATTGCAACCAGTCAAACGTGTGTCACCAAAGGCAGAAGGGACCTTTGCACCAAACAGCCCCAAGTCTAGCATTACCAGTCTTTTCGATTCCCACACAAACTGTCCCACTTCATTTCCAGTGGCACGGTATCAATAATGTTCTCCCATGAAGAGTTTTGGAAAATCTTCTGATACAGGAAGTCTTAAAGCACAATCACAACTAAAGCCGAGTTACCAGCAAAAATATTAGCTACGCATTTAATTATTTTTCAACAAAGTAATGACAATTTGTAGCATCTTAAAGTATAAGGAAGAAGGCTTATACTGAGTTTACACAGCGCTTTTAAAAAAACTCTTCAAAATGAAAGTAAACATAGACAATGATGAAACTTTAATACGGCAACTAAAAAAGTGAAGGATATTTGGCAGAGAGAACGAGGTGACCTGAGGATATGACATACGTTACACTAGTATTCAATTAAATTGTCTTATTTTTCCGGTTTCCTAAGAAGTTGGACCATGGAAAAAGGACACTTGCCCTAGTCCAAGATTAAAATGATTTTCCCATGATGTCAAGCAAAGAGGCACTGAGTTTGAAGGTAGGCCTTGAAATACATCCACAGGTACACCTCCAATTGACTCAAATGATGTCAATTAGCCTATCAGAAGCTTCTAAAGCCATGGCATAATTTTCTGGAATCTTCCAAGCTGTTTAAAGGCGCAGTCAACTTAGTGTATGTAAACTTCTGACCCACTGGAATTGTGATACAGTGAATTATAAGTGAAATAATCTGTCTGTAAACAATTGTTGGACAAATAACTTGTGTCATGCACAAAGTAGATGTCTTAACAGACTTGCCAAAACTATAGTTTGTTAACAAGACATTTGTGGAGTGGTTGAAAAACAAGTTTTAATGACTCCAACCTAGGTGTATGTAAACTTCCGACTTCAACTGTACAAATGGTGGGAATCACAAGGATGAATGAGGTTGATTGTAATATTTCTCAATAACCAACTCAGTGACTTGTGGTTAGAGTGTCTGCCCTGAGATTGGATGGTTGGGAGTTTGATCCCCAGCTGAGACATACCGAAGAATGTAAAAATGGGACCCCTGGTGGTATTCCCTGTTATAGACTAGTGTCATGTCCACGGGGTGTACTTGCACATCAAGCTGCCTCATGCTACAGGAACAGGCTCCTGCTCCTATCTAAACCAAGGCTACTTACTTAGTGTTTCTTAATGAGGGCATCAGTAAGTCATTGATCACTTCATCCTCAAATCAAATCAAATTGTATTTGTCACATACACGTGTTTAGCAGATGTTATAGCGGGTGTAGCGAAACGCTTGTGCTTCTAGCTCCGACAGTGCAGTAATATCTAACAAGTAATATCTAACAATTTCACAACATATACCCAATACACACAAATCTAGTAAGGAATGGGATTTAAGAATATATACAGTGGGGGAAAAAAGTATTTAGTCAGCCACCAATTGTGCAAGTTCTCCCACTTAAAAAGATGAGAGAGGCCTGTAATTTTCATCATAGGTACACGTCAACTATGACAGACAAATTGAGAAAAAAAATCCTGAAAATCACATTGTAGGATTTTTTATGAATTTATTTGTCACGATCGTCTTGAGAAGAAGCGGGCCAAGGCGCAGCATGATATGCGTACATAATGTTTATTGAATGTACAACACAACGAACAAAACAACAAACGATACGAAACGTGAAGTCCTACGGTTACACAAACCAAACGGAACAAGATACCACACCAAAACAATGCCAAACGGCTACCTAAGTATGGCTCCCAATCAGAGACAACGAGCTACAGCCGTCTCTGATTGGGAACCACCCTGAAAACATAGAAATACCAAACTAGAACACAAAACAATGAAAACTCACACCCTGGCTCAACATACAAGAGTCCCCAGAGCCAGGGCGTGACATTATTTGCAAATTATGGTGGAAAATAAGTATTTGGTCACCTACAAACAAGCAAGATTTCTGGCTCTCACAGACCTGTAACTTCTTCTTTAAGAGGCTCCTCTGTCCTCCACTCGTTACCTGTATTAATGGCACCTGTTTGAACTTGTTATCAGTATAAAAGACACCTGTCCACAACCTCAAACAGTCACACTCCAAACTCCACTATGGCCAAGACCAAAGAGCTGTCAAAGGACACCAGAAACAACATTGTAGACCTGCACCAGGCTGGGAAGACTGAATCTGCAATAGGTAAGCAGCTTGGTTTGAAGAAATCAACTGTGGGAGCAATTATTAGGAAATGGAAGACATACAAGACCACTGATAATCTCCCTCGATCTGGGGCTCCACGCAAGATCTCACCCCGTGGGGTCAAAATGATCACAAGAACGGTGAGCAAAAATCCCAGAACCACACAGGGGGACCTAGTGAATGACCTGCAGAGAGCTGGGACCAAAGTAACAAAGCCTACCATCAGTAACACACTACGCCGCCAGGGACTCAAATCCTGCAGTGCCAGACGTGTCCCCCTGCTTAAGCCAGTACATGTCCAGGCCCGTCTGAAGTTTGCTAGAGTGCATTTGGATGATCCAGAAGAGGATTGGGAGAATGTCATATGGTCAGATGAAACCAAAATAGAACCTTTTGGTAAAAACTAAACTCGTCGTGTTTGGAGGACAAAGAATGCTGAGTTGCATCCAAAGAACACCATACCTACTGTGAAGCATGGGGGTGGAAACATCATGCTTTGGGGCTGTTTTTCTGCAAAGGGACCAGGATGACTGATCCGTGTAAAGGAAAGAATGATTGGGCCATGTATCGTGAGATTTTGAGTGAAAACCTCCTTCCATCAGCAAGAGCATTGAAGATGAAACGTGGATGGGTCTTTCAGCATGACAATGATCCCAAACACACCGCCCGGGCAACGAAGGAGTGGCTTCGTAAGAAGCATTTCAAGGTCCTGGAGTAGCCTAGCCAGTCTCCAGATCTCAACCCCATAGAAAATCTTTGGAGGGAGTTGAAAGTCCGTGTTGCCCAGCGACAGCCCCAAAACATCACTGCTCTAGAGGAGATCTGCATGGAGGAATGGGCCAAAATACCAGCAACAGTGTGTGAAAACCTTGTGAAGACTTACAAAAAACGTTTGACCTGTGTCATTGCCAACAAAGGGTATATAACAAAGTATTGAGAAACTTTTGTTATTGACCAAATACTTATTTTCCACCATAATTTGCAAATAAATTCATTAAAAATCCTACAATGTGATTTTCTGGATTTTTTTTCTCATTTTGTCTGTCATAGTTGACGTGTACCTATGATGAAAATTACAGGCCTTTCTCATATTTTTAAGTGGGAGAACTTGCACAATTGGTGGCTGACTAAATACTTTTTTTCCCCACTGTACATATATGGACAAGCAATGACAGAGCGGCATGGACTAAGATACAGTAGAATATTATAGAATAGAATGCAGTATATACATATGAGATGAGTAGTGCAAGATATGTAAACAGTATTAAAGTGACTAGTGTTCCATTTCTTAAAGTGGCCAGTGATTTCAATAGGCAGCAGCAGCCTCTAATGTGCTAGTGATGGCTATTTAACAGTCTGATGGCCTTGAGATAGAAGCTGTTTTTCATTCTCTCTGTCCCAGCTTTTATGCACCTGTACTGACCTCGCCTTCAGGATGATAGCGGGGTGAACAGGCAGTGGCGTATATTGATCCTTGAGATCAATATACGCAATTAGCCTGGGGACAAGGTTAGTGCGTAATTAGTTTTTTTTCTTGGGCATCCCTTTACTTTTGAGTAGTTGTCCCCCACGATGAAATCGGGGAGGGGACTGTGGACCGGTCTCCGTCCGTTGGTACGTTCGTCACACGCGATATCTCAGACAGCACTGGCCCAATTTGGACGAAACTTGGGTGAATGATGCGTCTCGCCATAGAGATCCAGCATTTACAAAATTAGACTGAGTGGCTATATAGTGGTGCTATAACAAGCGATTGAAAATGCTAACTTTGAAAGGTCACGCACCTCACCCCGTTTTGACCTAAAGTCATGAAATTCGGTACATACAGTTGAAGTCGGAAGTTTACATACACTTAGGTTGAAGTCATTAAAACTCATTTTTCAACCACTCCACAAATTTCTTGTTAACCAACTATAGTTTTGGCAAGTCGGTTAGGACATCTACTTTGTGCATGACAAGTAATTTTTCCAATTGTTTACAGACAGATTATTTCACTTATAGTTCACTGTATCACAATTCCAGTGGGTCAGAAGTTTACATACACTAAATTGACTGTGCCTTTAAACAGCTTGGAAAATTCCAGAAAATGATGTCATGGCTTTAGAAGCTTCTGATAGGCTAATTGACATAATTTGAGTCAATTGGAGGTGTACCTTTGGATTTATTTTAAGGCCTACCTTCAAACTCAGTGCCTCTTTGCTTAACATCATGGGAAAATCAAAAGAAATCAGCCAAGACCTCAGACTACTGTTTGCAACTGCACATGGGGACAAAGATTGTACTTTTTGGAGAAATGTCCTCTTGTTTAATGAAACAAAAATAGAACTGTTTGGCCATAATGACCATCGTTATGTTTGGAGAAAAAAGGTGGTGCTTGCAAGCTGAAGAACACAATCCCAACCGTGAAGCACAGGGGTGGCAGCATCATGCTGTGGGGGTGCTTTGCTGCAGGAGGGACTGGTGCACTTCACAAAATAGATGGCATCATGAGGAAAGAAAATTATGTGGATATATTGAAGCAACATCTCAAGACATCAGTCAGGAAGTTAAAGCTTGGTCGCAAATGGGTCTTCCAACTGGACAATGACCCCAAGCATACTTCCAAAGTTGTGGCAAAATGGCTTAAGGACAACAAAGTCAAGGTATTAGAGTGGCCATTACAAAGTCCTGACCTCAATCCTATAGACAATTTGTGGGCAGAACTGAAAAAACGTGTGCGAGCAAGGAGGCCTACAAACCTGACTCAGTTACACCAGCTCTGTCAGGAGGAATGGGCCAAAATTCACCCAACTTATTGTGGGAAGCTTGTGGAAGGCTACTCAAAACTTTTGACACAAGTTAAACAATTTAAAGGCAATGCTACCAAATACTAATTGAGTGTATGTAAACTTCTGACCCACAGGGAATGTGATGAAAGAATTAAAAGCTGCAATAAATCATTCTCTCTACTATTATTCTGACATTTCACATTCTTAAAATAAAAGTGGTGATCCTAACTGACCCAAGACAGGGAATTTTACTTGGATTAAATGTCAGGAATTGTGAAAAACTGAGTTTAGATATATTTGGCTAAGGTGTATGTAAACTTCCGACTTCAACTATATGTCCCTCCTCACAATGACCCATAAATCCGCCATTATGGATTGTCCACCATTTAGAATTTTGTGAAAAACACTTAAAACGCTAGTCATCTGGCACCGAATGACCGATCTGCACGAAACTTGAAATGTGGCATCTATGGACAAAGGTCTCTCAAAACAATATTTTCCAGACTAGTATCTAAAACAACATTGCCGCTTTTGACCAATAAACATTCACATGGGCGTGGTCTGGCACATAAAGGCATATAAATCAGTCACAGATTTTCGCAAACAATGTCAAGACTCAACATATGCAAGAACATTCATATCGACCACATGGCAGCACTATAACGGCACATGTTTTGTTACCATCAGTATAGTCTAGTTTGAATTGTTGTCCCTAATTGGCACAAGGGAGGGGTGCTGCATCATTCGTGGGGGACAACATGTTTACTGTTGCCTTGTTTTATTTTGACATGGTAAAAAGTTAAACATTTTACTATACCAACAACCAAATTATTTTTGTTTAATATTCAAAATGAAACAGAAAACTCTCTGAAGCCAGTAGCACCCAATTGTGAGTTATCAAGCTTACTTGCTATATGCACACATAGTATGTGTGGCAGTCTGGCAGACTGCCAAATGCTGTTAACATGAAAACTTAAACAATGCCTTCTAAGGAGAACTACAGTATAAAATAAAGACAATGACATGGAGTACAAATGGTTGTCATTTGAAATCTTGAACCGAACACACCTAACTAGGGAATAGGCAACATATTATATCCCTCAGATGAAACCCAGTACAGGAGTTTGGTCATGACTGGTAACACCTCATGCAGCACCAAGATGTGACGTCCAGTGCTCTATATGGAAGGAAAACGAATAGGCAATTTGGATGCAGGACGTTGATATGTCTAAAATCTAAAGAATTGGCTTGACTAATGGGGGTCAACTGCTTCTTAGTGATTATATGAGTAAGTCATGGTGAGCCCAAACAGTGCATGGTCAGTATCAACGCATGCAAACTTTTAAACAACACCTTCTAGGGAGACCTACAGTATACAGTATTATATCATCTGACAAAGACCATGAATGGCATTCAAATGGTCCATTTTCAATACTAAACTGAAAGTGAACACACCATACTGAGGGTATACATACTGTATATACCACTCAGATGAAACATAACCTAATCTGTTTATTCACTCACCGGCCAGTTTATTAGGTACACCCATCTAGTACCGGGTCTGACCCTCCTTTGCCTCCAGAACAGCCTGAATTAGTCGGGGCATTCTACAAGGTGTCGGAAACGTTCCACAGGGATGTTGGTCCATGCTAACGCGATGGCATCTCGCAGTTGCTGCAGATTGGACGGCGGTACATTCATGCTGCGAACAGTCCGTTCAATCTCATCCCAAAGGTGCTCTATTGGGTTGAAGTCTGGGGACTGCGCAGGCCACTCAAGTAAATTGAACTCGCTGTCATGTTCCAGGCAATATTTTTCCACTCCTCAATGCCCACGGGAGCCACTTCTTCTTGTTTTTAGCTCATAGGAGTGGAACCCGGTGTGATCGTCTGCTGCTATAGCGCACCCGTGACAAGGATCAACGAGTTGTGCATTCTGAGATGCCGTTCTGCACACCACTGTTGTACTGCACCATTATTTGTCTGTTTGTGGCATGCCTGTTAGCATGCACGATTCTTGCCATTCTCCTTCGACCTCTCTCATCAACGAGCTGTTTTTCGCCCACAGGACTGCCGCTGAATGGATGTTTTTTGTTTCTCGTACCATTCTCGGTAAACCCTAGACACAGCCACAAGAGCATTAGTGAGGTCGGGCACTGATGTTGGGCGATTAGGCCTGGCTCACTGTCGGTGATCCAATTCATAACAAAGGTGTTTGATGGGGTTGAGGTCAGGGTTCTGTGCAGGCCAGTCAAGTTCTTCCACAAATGTCTCAACAAACCATTTCTGTATGGACTTTGCTTTGTGCACGAGGGCATTGTCATGCTGAAACAGGAAAGGGCCTTCCCAAAACTGTTGCCACAAAGTTGGAAGCACAGAATCGTCTAGAATGTAATTGAATACTATAGCGTTAAGATTTCCCTTTACTGGAACTAAGGGGTCTAGCCCGAACAATGAAAAACAGCCCCAGACCATTTTACCTCCTCCACCAAACTTTACAGTTGGCACTATGCATTGGGGCAGGTAGCGTTCTCCTGGCATCCGCCAAACCAAGATTTGTTTGTCGGACTGCCAGGTGGTGAAGCATAATTCATCACTCCAGAGAACGCGTTTCCACTGCTCCAGAGTCCAATGGCGGCGAGCTTTACACCACTCCAGCCGACGCTTGGCGTTGTGCAAGGTGATCTTAGGCTTGTTTGTTGCTGATTGGCCATGGAAACGCATTTCATGAAGCTTCCCACGAACAGCTCTTGTGCTGATGTTGCTTCCAGAGGCAGTTTGGAACTCGGTAGTGAGTGTTGATTTTTACACGCTTCAGCACTCGGCGGTCCCGTTCTGTCAGCACTTACAGTTGGCCCGGGGTAGCTCTAACAGGGAAGAAATTTGATGAACTGACTTGTTGGAAAGGTGGCATCCTATTAAGGTGCCACGTTGAAAGTCACTGAGCTCTTCAGTAAGGCCATTATACTGCAAATATTAGTCTATGGAGATGCCCATATCTGTGTGCTCGATTTTATACACCTGCCATCAATGGGTGTGGCTGAAATAGCCGAATCCACTAATTTGAAGGGGTGTCCACATACTTTTGTGTATATATAGTGTATTTACATAATTTGGGAGTTGTGACATTTGAATGGTTAAAACCAAGAGAACAAATCCATTCAACGAATTATAATGTTCTTTCTTGTGATCCAGTCCATCCACAGTCTGGGTTTTGCTGTTGAGATGTTAACATCAACACAGACGCCCCACTGGGTATGATACATCTATTAGGACCAGATTGCTGGGCGTCACGAGTGCATTTTCAGGTTTTTCCATTCACGGGATATTTCAAAGATTGATGTCAATGTAGGCTATTGAACAGAAATCATGAACATGAAACAGGGATTTTACAAGAGAAAATACATTTGGCAACATCTGCTTGGATTTGAATGGACTCTCAAGAAATAAGGAGCATCTATCAACAACAAAAAGGAACAAATAGCGCGCATTGGATCGCCTTCTTTTGGAACGGAAAACATGAACGATACATATAATTTCACTACACACACTGTGCCTGACAAGTCAGCTGCAGCGATGGCTTTACCTGTATTTATGTTTGCAGTTGGTGTCATTGGAAATATAATAGCAATAGCCGCTCTATCTGGATCTAAGCAAGGGCGCAAATCGTCCGCGTTCTTCGCCCTAGTTTGCGGTTTGGCTGTCACCGATCTTCTTGGAACTTGTCTGGCCAGCCCAATCACTATAGCCACTTACCTCGACAAAAATGTGCTATATGACCGTCATCTTTGTGAATTCCATTCCTTTTTGTTGCTGTTCTTCGGAGTGGCTGGACTAAGTATTATATGCGCAATGTCTGCTGAGCGCTACCTCGCAATATGCTGCCCTTACACATACCAAAGATGGGGAATTGGCCAACATTTTGCGCGCAAGTGCTTGTTTTGCATTTATCTCACCAACATTGTATTTTGTTGTCTCCCAGTGATGGGTATGACTGAAAGCATGAGCCAGCCCTCCAAAACCTGGTGCTTCATCAACTGGATGGCTCATGAGCCGTTGTCTGTAGCCTATTCGTTTTTATATGCCAGTGTGAGTTTTCTACTCATATTGATGACGATAGTCCTCAACTTTGCAGTTTGTGGCACTCTATTGATAATGCATCGCAAGAAAATCCAAAGTCCAGTTACAAGAGGGAGCACACGGGCGCGTTGGACAGCGCTTTCCTCCGGCGTGGAAGCCCAAATGATGACGGTGCTCATGGTGACCTCCGTGGTGGTTTTAGGTTGCTCAGCCCCGCTGGTGGTAAGAAACGTCTTCATATTTTATATGTTTGTTTAGTTTGTCTAAGAGGAAAGCAGTAGGTCTAATGGGCATATATCTTGTCATTCTGTTGTAGGTGCGCGTATTTGCTAACCAGATATCACGGGAAGATAATTCCCATGCAGATTTGAAGGCTATTCGGATTGCCGCCGTCAACGCCATCCTTGACCCTTGGATCTACATTCTGCTGAGAAGGACTCTGTTCAGTAAGATTAGGAGATTCTCTAAACGGGTTTACATTAGTCGAAAAGGCAAAGAACCCATGTTACCAGTCAAATCGTCACAAAGAACTTTGCACTACCAAGGAGATATTACAAACACCCATGTATTCACACACCTCCGTGAAGCACTGTGCAGCAGCACCAACATCAACCAACTGTCAGCCAGTCTCCAGGTGAGCCCACATCACGCAGGGGGGACAAACATACCTGCGGAAAGTAGGGATGCTGAGGGTGCTGCAGCACCCCCTGAAAAATCAGAATTTAAAAAAACAGTGAATTCGGAAAGTATTCAGAACACTTGACATTTTCCACATTTTGTTACCTTACAACCTTATTCTAAAATGGATTAAATTGTTTTTTCCACTCAATCTACACACAATACCCCATAATGACAAAGCAAAAACAAGTTTAGAAATGTTTGCAAATTTATTTTTTTTAAAAAAGAAAAGAAATATGCCATTATTATTCAGACCCTTTACTCAGTACTTTGTTGAAGAACCTTTGGCAGTGATTACAGCCTCGAGTCTTCTTGGGTATGACGCTACAAGCTTGGCACACCTGTATTTAGGGAGATTCTCCCATTCTTCTCTGCAGATCCTCTCAAACTCTGTCAGGTTGGATGGGGAGCGTCGCTGCACAGATATTTTCAGGTCTCTCCAGAGATGTTAGATCGGGTTCAAGTCCGGGCTCTGGCTGGGCCACTCAAGGACATTCAGAGACTTGTCCGGAAGCCACTCCTGCATTGTCTTGGCTGTGTGCTTAGGGTCGTTGTCCTGTTGGAAGGTGAACCTTCGCCCCCAGTCTGATGTCCTGAGCGCTCTGGAGCAGGTTTTCATCAAGGATCTCTCTGGACTTTGCTCCGTTCATCTTTCTCTCGATCCTGACTAGTCTCCCAGTCCCTGCCACTGAAAAACATCCCCACAGCATGACGCTGGCACCACAATGCTTCACCGTAGGGATGGTGCCAGGTTTCCTCCAGACGTAACGCTTGGCATTCAGGCCAAAGAGTTCAATCTTGGTTTTGTCAGACCCTAGAACAATTGTTTTTCATGGTCAGTCCTTTAGGTGCCTTTTGGCAAACTCCAAGCGGGCTGTCAGAGTGACCATCCGGTTCTTGGTCATCTCCCTGACCAAGGCCCTTCTCCCCCGATTGCTCAGTTTGGCCTGCGGGCAGCTCTAGAAAGACTCTTGGTGGTTCCAAACTTCTTCCATTTAAGAATGATGGAGGCCACTGTGTTCTTGGGGACATTCAATGCTGCAGAAATGTTATGGTACTCTTCCCCAGACCTCTGCCTCGACACAATCCTGTCTCGGAGCTCTACGGACAATTCCTTTCGACCTCATGGCTTGGTTTTTGCTCTGACATGCACTGTCAACTGTGGGATGTTATATAGACAGGTGTGTGCCTTTTCAAATCATGTCCATTCAATTGAATTTACCACAGGTGGACTCCAATCAAGTTGTAGCAATATCTCAAGGATGATCAATGGAAACAGTATGCACCTGAGTTCAATTTAGCATCTCATAGCAAAGGGTCTAAATACTTATGTAAATAAGGTATTTCTGTTTATTTTTATTTTATAAATTTGCTAACATTTCTAAAAACCTGTTTTCACTTTGTCATTATGGGGTATTGTGTGTATATTTATGAGATTATAAAAAAAAAATCCATTTTAGAATAAGGCTGTAACGTAATAAAATGTGGAAAAAGTCAAAACATTTTTTCAGTATCTCTGCTTTGGCAAAAAAGGTAGTTGTATAATTAAGAACAGTATCTTGCAGGATTCAATAGTTGGAATTGTAAGAGTTGTTGCCCTGTCCCTTTCTCTGGGATTGTCCTTCTAATGGAATCCAGAAAGAACAAAACCCTGTCCTCAAACATTTACATCAAAAGGTACAAAGTTATGGAAAAACACACAACATCCACATCAAATAAAATATTTTTCTTGATCAAATAACATGGAAAAAACCCACTTTTTGTGCAGTATTAATTTATCATCCTTACAAACTACTTAATGTAAGTTACTGTATTGTACATAGGCTGGTCATCTAGGTTTGTACCTGTAGACTTCTCCATCACCATGAAGAAAAACAATGCACAATACAGTAATTGATTACAGTGATACATCAAGTGGTTTGTGATGATGTGGCTCAGTTGGTAGAGCATGGCGCTTGCTTGGTTGTGGGTTCGGTTCCCACGGGGGACCAGTACGAAAAAGTATGAAAATGTATGCACTCACTACTGTAAATTGCTCTGGATAAGAGTGTCTACTGAAAAAGAATGAATAAACCATTTCAGTTTTCACATAGAAATAAGTTGCATTTGCAAAGTATTTCAAGCACGCCAATACTCCCCACTTCCCCCAGATTGTCCGATATCGAGTCTCACTGAATGTGTTGTGTCTAAATAATTGATGATGGTTGGAAATTCACCTGTTTTCATTATAGAACTTTCAAAAACATTAGGTAAATTGACTAAATTAGACAATCAATGTTAACATTTCAATTAAAGATAGGTCTTGTGCTCAGGCACTTGGCCTATCACAGCGAGGTATAAGTATTACACCAACAATAACTTTCACAATGTGAAGTTAAAGAGACCAAGAGTTATCCGTTTTATAAAACACCAGGTGTGATTAGTGCTGCAAACCAATTCAGACTTTCTAATCCAGGGATCATCAACTAGATTCAGTCGCGGGACTATTTTTTTCTTGAGAGGATGTTCGGTGGGCCGGAACATAATTACAAATAATTTGTAGACCGCAAATTGACTGCAAGAAGCCCAAACAGACATAATGTTTGACTAAAACATAATCATTTCAAACCTTGCTTACATTTGTATACAATCATGTGTCTCTCTATTATGGTGGGAATACAGATTTCTTAAATTAAAATCACGTGGAGCTCATTTCCTGGAGTTTTTACATGTCCAATATATATATATATATATATAAATATATATATATATATTATTGTTTTTGTTCAGAAAACTGGGGGGATAAAAAACAGAGTTGGTCTAAGGAATTATCAGGTTTTGAGTCTGTTGAGCTTGGTCTGAGATGACCTGTTTTTCCCCATTGAGGCCCCAGAGAAGGGTGTCCATTACTTGTTAAACCAAGACCCTTGCTAATAGTGTGATTAGTCACTGTATAACAGACCCTTGAGGGGCTAAGGGATCAAGCTCAAAGGCAGTTAATGCACAAGATGTAGAGTTTAATTTCCCGGATCTACCCCTCACCAACCCTAAAAAAGCACACGTTTCACAGCAGACACTTTGGTGCCTCTTCTGCAGAGATGTAAACAACCTCAGAGGAGCAGGAGGATGTAACCTGGACTCAGGGGTAGACGTAACGTAGTAAATGTAAATTTGTCTCCCTCCATCTAGTATACAAAACATTAGGAACACCTGCTCTTTCCATGATATAGACTGACCAGGTGAATCCAGGTGAAAACTATGATCCCTTATTGATGTCACCTGTTAAATCCAATTCAATCAGTGTAGTTGAAGGGGAGGACATTTAAAGCCTTGAGACAATTGAGACATGGATTGTATGTGTGACATTCAGTGAGGGTGAATGGGCAAGACAAAATATTTAAGTGCCTTTGAACAGGGTATGGTAGTAGTTGCCTGGCGCACCGGTTTGAGTGTCGAGAACTGTAATGCTGCTGGGTTTTTCACCCTCAACAGTTTCCCGTGTGTATCAAGAATGGTCCACCACCCAAAGGACATCCAGCCGATTTGACACAACTGTGGGAAGCATTGAAGTCAACATGGGCCAGCATCCCTGTGGAACGCTTTCGACACCTTGTAGAGTCCATGCCCTGATGAATTGAGGCTGTTCTGAGGTCAAAAGGGGGTGCAATGCAATATTAGGAAGCTGTTCCTAATGTTTTGTACACTCAGTGTACGTTACGTTTCATTTGGTACAGTATGTATTAATTTGTGGATGCCAATCAACCATTTCATATATGTTACGAATTACAGTTAATATGATGTTACAAATTCCTATTTGTTGTGGCTAACATTAGCTAGGTGGCTAAGTAGTTGCAAAGTAGCAACAAAAAAAGTGAGTACAATAGTTGACATTCGTGTTATACGCCCGACCAACCGCCTTACTTTCATTTTTGGCTTAAGTAACCTTCTGTCTTATGTAACCATACCAAACGTAACATATCATACTAATGAGTGTCCAGGATTTATGTTACGTCTAGTCTATCCCACTGGGCACACACTAGTGTAACCAATGTGGAATAGACGTTGAATTGACGTCTGTGCCCAGTGGGATGAGACCAGGCTGGATTTCCCCACGTTTCTCTCCTCTAAAACTTGACTGGACTGCAGCTATGCATCTCAGGAGTGCTGTTACCCCAAAAAAAATCTGTCTTTGAACTTTGTCATGGGAGAGTGACTCATCCCAAGGGAGATGACTAGTTCCTCTAGGTTGTGTTCTTATTCTCTGCCCGTTCACCCAGAAGTGTGCACTTGTTCACTTCCCCTCATGCTTTAGGGGCTATATTACCAAACTGTTAAATATCAATAAAAAGTACAAGATTGGTGAAAGCAGCTGGAGGGACTGCTGTTCCTATTAAATCCATGTGAGGAAATGTACTGGTGCATTATTTGTGAGAAGGGTAGAGTGGAACAGCAGCCGCAAGTCTTTGTGTAATAGTTGTTAGATAAATGTGTGGGTAAAGTCTCCACCTCTCCATTTCTGAATTCCCTAGCCCAGCATTTCCCAAACTCGGTCCTCGGGAC
Organism: Coregonus clupeaformis; assembly: GCF_020615455.1. Lineage (NCBI taxonomy): Eukaryota > Metazoa > Chordata > Actinopteri > Salmoniformes > Salmonidae > Coregonus > Coregonus clupeaformis. The sequence continues at coordinate 35,353,199 of NC_059202.1, forward strand.
CCCAAGGGGTGCACATTTTGGTTTTTGCCTTAACACTACACAGCGGACTCAAATGAGCAAAGCATGATGATTAGTTGATTATTTGAATCAGCTGTGTAGTGCTAGTGCAAAAATCAAAACGTGCACTCCATGGGGTCCCGAGGATAGTTTGGGAAACCCTGCGCCTAGCCCCTATGGCACTGTAAACATTGGATAGGTGTCGCTACAAAATGGATACAAAGCTACATTTCCACTTAGTGGGTAGTTAATTCCACCAATACAAAGTCCTATTGTCCTCATCCAAGCAACCATCAAATACCCATGCCATGCCTGAAAGTAAGAAATGGAGGGGAAATATTATGAACTTGTGAGAATTCTATTCTTATTCTTGACACAAGAGGGAGCACTAGTTTTATATTGGATAGGCTGAAGAGTTGAGTTAAAATTCATACTAGCCCAGATTAAACAATTGAAAACAATGCATTGAACATAGATAATCATCATTATAATTACTGTCAACAATAACAATAGTACATATAAGTTATAGTAATAGATTTGAGACTCACGTTCATCCTTTACCAATGTAAGCACCCACCTGTCCAAAGTCAAATTAATTTTTACTATGCATTCACCTTTATCAAGAAAATTAAATCATACATTCATTTCACAATGCATTTATTTTTTAGACATTTAAAAATAGTATTTACTAAACGTAAGACGACAACACTGTGCATGGTTGCACTTATGTATACTTTTCTGTACCTAGACACCATAAATAAAAATCTATAAAACATTGGTTCAGTAAAAATGCAGTTTTTCAAGATCCTTTAAAACACACTTTTTTTTGCATTTATACAACTTTTACAAAGCAAACCCCACACATCCAAATGTACATTCCAGTAAATAACCTCATAGCAAATACCGTCCCAGAGCTAACAAAGTTTCTCAAAGTTCATGTTCAAAATGTTATCCATTAGCTTACTGTATAGACAAATTAGGCTTTATGTTAAATTAAACATATCCATAATGCACATCAGAATCCATCACTCCGTGCTACTGCATCAAAAAATAAGAGTAAAACAAATCCTTGTGTTGCACTTGATCCAGGTAGCGCCTTTCATTTGGCACCTCGCATAAGGACGTGACAAACTCAACCATAGATTTAAGAAGAGACCTTGAGACAGTTGAACAAAATGACATACAATAATAAAAAATAAGTAGCAAAATAATACGATGGGATCAAAGTTTGCTTAGCACAGCTCTTCATACATCTTATGTTGTGGGGTGACAGAAAAATAATTTTGTCTAATCCAAATCGTGGCTCCAACATTTGATCTTCCTTCCACAAATAAAACATTGCCGTACTTTATAAGCCAAGGTGAAATCAACCTTTATACAAGTTATCAGATTTCTACAAATAGTTTTCCCTGTAAAGACGATTCAATAGACAATGATAGGAAAAAGTCATGTCAAAACTCATTCATGAGGACATGCAGATAACAGGCATAAATGACAGTCAAATGTAATCAAATCCCCATGGTTACCTATAGCCTAATCACCACGCCAGTATCAATTTCATTACATCACCAGACCAAACCTGCCCAACTAAATGATATGGGAGTTTCACTAAATGGACTATGATAAACTTGGAACTACCTGAGAATTCCACACAAGCTCACGCATAACACAGTTCCTCAAGTGTGTAAATACACATGGACCCTCTCTGTGCAGCCATCTATAACTATACAGCACATACCGTAGGGGGATTTTCAAATACATTATTTATATTTATGGTAAACAGCAAAATTGCTTTTTCTAAATCTCAGCATATAGTTTGTTGCCGGCCAGTCGCTGAAAATGCAATAAATAAAAGGTTAGAGCCAAACTTTCCTGCCATTAGGAAACAGCAAAGAAATTATCCACTTAAAATGCTTGAATGTGGTACAACAAATTGAAACGCGCAAACTCAAATGAAAAAGTATTTATATTCAACAAGGATTACATTTAAGTTAATGGGGATTGATAACATTTTACTAGAGCTTCACACAAAAGTTAGTTACAGTCTCTGTCACATCTTTCATTGATTTACAAAGTGCAAACCTTAACCAGTTCAGGTGCTTCACACCGGCTTTGAAGAACAGCTATTGTTCCCTGTAGGCTAAATTACTCGCATGCAGGGGGAAATACTATTCCTTATTCGGAACATGATTTTAAGTGTGAATATTAGGAACAAAATGACAGCCAGGCTAAACAAGTGGAGTCTGACACTTAAGCCTGAACCAATAGGTCTGCCACATTAAACTAGGTCCATCTCAGTTACCTGACCCTTCTACCCACATATTACACAGGTATTACCAGATCAGATATGAATTGATTAAATTACCGTGATGTAAATATGAAGAAAATAAATGATAGAAAAAAATATGTTTTATTGTCACGCACACTGGCTAGGAGCAGTGAAATGTGTTGTTTTACAGGGTCAGCCATAGTAGTACGGCACCTCTGGAGCAAAATAGGGTTAAGGGCCTTGCTCAAGGGCACAGACAGATTTTTCACCTTTTCGGATTGGGTATTCAAACAAGCGACCTGTCTGTACCTACAACCGATTACATACATTTTCATGCCTCCATCACTAGTTAAAGACAAACCAGAAAATGTCATCAGGTCAAACGGTTTTACATGTATAGGACAAACATTGCCAATCATTAATGTAAAATGTTCAGGTCTTCTGTGATAAAATTGGGGTCAATGTAACTGAGGGCAAGCCTGATTCACAAGGCATTATGGGCATGGTAAACATTTCATGGTCTTTGATATACAGTTAAAGTTGTGATGTATTTATTTTTAACTACGCTATTGTAGCTACAGTAACAATTATTCCCACGTTAGCAAACTCCCACAGAAAAAAATAATACAAGAACATCCCTTCCTTAGCAAGCAAACAAAAAACAAACAGATAGTTCACTCCAAAATCTAAATGTCAAACGAGTCCATGTTCCAAGCCATCTGTTACGTAGATCCAGTGGTATGCCTCAATCCCAAATTAACTGGAAAGATTGATACTATCTGCAACAGTTGACGAGGGACAGGGTTGGAAGTGGACGACTTTTGGGGTCTGAAAACATCTGACAAACTTTGATTTTGACTTAACTATCCCTTTTAAGTGTTCATATCAAAATAAATACAACACAAGGAGGTGAAGAGAAGATGTTAGAGAACGTGTTTGGGACAAAACGCTGGCCAACTCATGACTGATACTTCACTCTTCCGCCAATACGACAGTCCTTGCCTTCCTTTTTGTTAGAGGTGGTTTAAGAATGCTGCTGGAAACAAATACAATATGTCCTTGGAGGAATCCACCAGCCTAAACCACATACTGGTGATTGGAGGCGCCGTAGTTCATTGTATAGGCCTGCCGGCTGTACTGGAAGTGGTCGGTCAGCACGTTGCTTCGACCATACTGAATGTCTGAACCTTGGGAGAAAGGCACTGAACCATTGGGCTGCGTCTTGTCCACTCCCAAGTTGTCGAAGGACATCATGTCCTGCTTGGAGGAAGGCAGCAGCTTTTTCTTAGCTTCCTTGTTGCCGTCATATTTCGCCTGTTGGCAGTGAAGAGAAGGGAATAGCTTAGTGTAGCACATAACAAAGGATAACAAAAAAATACACATTTATGTAAATTAATCTGTGTGATTTCCCAAAGTTAAATGTGGTAAACTTTCCTCAGTGGGGGAGGGTTTCAGAGCACCTTACAGAGCCACTGTTAGAAACGTTTATTTTTAATGCAGCGTGAGCACTGTGGCAGCAACAAGCACAATTGCAAGTTTGGTTGTCATTTAAGACAGTTGAGTGACTTTAAATATCAAATTGCATGATGTGAGGAGTGTAGCGCAGTACATTGGGTTATTTAAAATCACATCTGGGGCTAGGTTTAAAACCAATTGGCAATAGATTTTCATGCGAATATTCAAAAATCTGCATAAAGACAATATGCACATTTTCCCACCAGTGGTGTGTTTCCACAAAATTGACTTGTTGCGGATGATGTAGTGCACATAAAAAGTGTTTCCATCGCATTTTCAACTCTACAGATCATTTTGTCACAAAAAGTGTTGCATTAATTAGCAAATGTGCCCACTCTGGTCTTGGCAGGTACACTCTATCCAACAGCTGGCAGATACAGTGCGGGTAGGCTAGCCTACATGATGACATTATTATGGATAGAGGAAGATTATTTGTATTTGTCAAATGGCAGCCAAGCATCGATCATCATGTCACCAGAATAAGAGCCTCTGTATTTATTGGAAAGCAGCATCAAGCTCATCAGAATGCACTTTCACCACCCTGTGAAGTTAATCATAATTTATTTCATCTGTAGCCTAATAAATTCAGGGCCCTATAAAATCTGTGATACTGAGACAGCGGACGGAATCACTGAATCCAGACATTAAAACAGAATTCAACATTCAAAAATGTATTGAACTTAGTAGGGAACCAACTAAATGAATTGAAAATTAATTAAATTTGCAGAAGTTTATCATAAGACATGAACAGAACGCATCAGTGATATGTATTTCCTGCAACTTTCTGTAGAGGCAACGAGAATTCCCCTGTCTGTGTATGCGCAGCTACCACTGTGTAGCCGTTAACGATGATGCTAATGAAAAATCTTCTGCTAGATGGAAAGGCTTTCCCAAAAACTACAAAGTAGCCTATGCTTGCTTACCTGGCAGAATGAAATCATTATTTGCATCAATCCAGTGGGTATTTGTTTTGCAAACTCTACCATCACATGTGCGCTACAAAAACATCGCTAAATAACAGCCTCTTGCTAGGTGTGGACTGGAATTAAAGGGAACTACATCAAAAAATCGACATTTCTAAACATTTTCCCAGACCTCAAGTGGTCTCTTGGTGTGGTTTAAGCATTGTTGTGGACTTAGAACATCCAATTTAGTTGTTTTCTATTTTAAAAAGTGTGATTTTGAGTGAAAGCCTGAAAATAAAATAAAAATAAAAAAAGGGTAAAACGGAAACCTGGAGAAAGCCCCCCTGGAGAAAACGGAATCAGACAAAAACTAAAACTGATTTTATAGGGCCCAATAAACGGCATGCTTTCCTGAGACATTGTGGGAGGACCACACAACATATCATTGCATGAGTCCAAGTTTACTTCGATATGATATTTGCACATAAAGGCATTTTCACCGCCATCTGTCGCATAATTAAGTTGACCGACGTAAAAAGATTCCACCATGTCTAATGAAAAAATAGTCTATTGACATTTATGAAATTGTATCGACATTTCCTGTTTCCATCAGCCCGGTGGTTAATTTATTTTATGCGTCAGGTAATTCATCCACATGAAATGGTTGGATGGAAACCTGGTTCGGGATGACATATATATATATTTTTTTACATACATGTAGCTATACAGACGCCGCGTAATACAATAGAATCTGACATTTTCCAAAACGTTGGCCACCAACAACTAATTCAACTTAGTTCATGAAATAGATGAACAATTAAATCAAACTCAGCATTAAGCATGCAGGTGCATAATATAGCCCAAATGGGAGATGTAAAGCCATGTGTGACTCTTTTCAGGAAACTAGGCGTATGTCGCAAGTCAGTACTTCACAGGAGAGGCATTTGAACGTGAATATTTATTTTTCTATCAAAATACGTTATACGCAAATACAAATAAAATTGTTAAATTACAAACCTAGTTGGTTTAGCCACGGAAAAAGACAGGAACCTTCCCACTAGCCATGATAATGGATGGGCTGGACATGCCGGGAGATGAGTTTGGATTGGTCTGCCATGTAGCATGCTTCTGTGTGTAACGTGAGCTGTTCAGTATGTGTTGATAGTCCTTTCTACCACACCGTTTTTGAAAGATTTAACATTAGCCATCGAGAACTACAAAAGTTTTGCTACTTTTCTCAACAACACTGATGCGCTGAATTTAGCAAGAGCTATCGACAGATCAGTTGGAAAAAGTGATGGGCTACCTTCTGCACACGCCACGGTCAGTGTGAACCGGAGTGACTTGACAACACTGGCCAAACAAGATGTAGCTACAAACAAGAGAGTTAAATGGTTCCAGTCTGCCGTGAAGCGTTCATCCATGTATACAGGTAAGAGTCTAACTACATTTTCAGATATAAACGTTTCTAATTTTGTCAGAAAGTCGTTGTTATTGCATGTTAAAGCATACTGTTAGTTAGCTAGCGAACATTAGCTTGCTGGCTCGCTAGCTAACATTATGTGTATGATCTGTGTAGTAACATTATTCAAATCAGAAATCCATTTGCATTGCTAGTTATAGCCTAATGTTAGCTAGCTAACATTGAACCTAGTTTGTTAGCTTAAGCTACCTTCAGATTCATACTACAGCTATGACAATGTTTGTATTGGTAGTAGTATGAGTTAGGATTATGCCGGTTCGTTGTTTTAGCTAGCTACATGTCTAAACAATAGACTCCACTTCGGCCTGATTATTGCATGACCCATCAAATTAGCCAGGTGGTTCTGGGGGTGATTATGGCCATCTATTGTATTTCATGAACATGTGTACATGTCTAGACAATAGTGACCCATCCACTTAGCTAGATGTGGCTGGGGGGGATGGTTATTGCGTTTCCTTCACGACCCATCAATTTAGACAAGTGTGTCGGGTAAGCATAATCTAATAATTATAAAATGCTTATAAAATATTTTTATCTGGCCTTAGCCCCACCCATCTCTTTAAGGATTCACATGAGGCCATGTGGTAACCATTTCAGTGTACCGTTTACACCTTCTGTATCCTGTGCATGTGACAAATAAACATATATTTTATTTGATATAGCATGTGTTTAGCACATGGCCTCACATGTGAATCCTTAAAGAGATGGGTGGAGCTAAGGCTTACGAGGGTGTGAACGATGCTGAATGGGTGTAGACAAAGAAGAGCTCTCCAGTAGGTGTACCAAAACATTCAAGAGCCATTTTCTCAAAAGTGGGATTACAAGTTTATCAACTTTGAAAGCAGAATTACTTTCCCATTGTTCCTCAACTGCAGTGTATGATATACCATTTTCTAGCTCTGAGTCTCTACTTTTATCCAATGTAAAAAACACAATTTCAAATTTTGCTACATAAGACCGAATCGAGGCGGTCGGTCGGTCACATTTGACATTTTAGTCATTTAGCAAACGCTCTCATCCAGAGCGATTTACTATTAGTGCATTTATCTTAAGATAGCGAGGTGAGACAACCACAAAAACACAGTTTTCCTCAATAAAGAAGTTATCAGCAAAGTCGGTGCTACTAGGAAAAGACAAGTGCAAGGTTATTCTTTTTATATGTGGTTGTCTCACCTTGCCATCTTAAGATGAATGCAAGAACAGTAAGTCACTCTGGATAAGAACGTTTGCTAAATGACTAAAATGTCAAATGGCTTTACGTCTCCCATTTGGGCTATATTATGCACATGCATGCTTAATGCTGAGTTTGATATAATTGTTCATCTATTTCAAGAACTAAATTGAATTAGTTGTTGGTGGCCAAAGTGTTTGAACATTTCAGATACTATTGTACTACGCTACAGATGTCTTATTTAAGATACTATTTAAAGAGGTAGGGTTTCAGACGTTTTTGAAAGATGGACTGAGTCCAAGAGTCCTTCACACTCGCACTTCTCTTTTTTCTTACTAGCACTGATTTAGCAAACAGTGACTATTTTGAAGGTTTAACTTGCAATAATTTTGATAAGTGGTTGTTTTATCCATTTTAGTTGAATGCAGTGATTGTAATGACTGGATAAGTGCGTCTGCTAAATAACTCAAACGTAAATGTAAGCATGTCAAAGAGACTCACCTTGTTGTACAGGAAGACGCCCACTATGGCTGTCATCATGCCCATGATGTTGGTGGAGCTGACAGGGTTGCGTAGCATTAGGAGCGATATGCTGATGACCATGATCCTCTTGGTGGCGTTGGCCACAGCATAGCTCAGCGGGCTGACCAGGTTGAGGACACTGAAGGCAATGACGTTCTGGGCAAAGTTACAGAAGCCGCTGACCAGGAGGAGGAGGAAGGTGCCGGTCCATTCAGACATTCCCGTCTGGAGGGGTTATGCAGAGGAGGGAGAGAGAGGAGAGGGGAGAGGGGAGAGAGAGAGGGAGTGATTACTTGGATATTTGGAGAGAACAATGGGTTTAGTCATGAATTTCTAGGATCCAGGTTGTGGTCTCAATGGGACAACTGAATAAAAGGCAACCGGATACTACAGATTTTGTTGTGTGGAGGTAAATGTAGTATTAGGCAAAAGCAAGTGGATAATAAAAGTATGGTACATACTGTGTAAAAAAAGGTTTTATGGTACACACCAGAGGAAGCTGGTAGGAGGGAATCATTGTAATGGCTGGTATGGAATAAATGGAACCATATCAAACATATGGAAAACACGTTTGACTCTGTTCCATTAATTCCATTCCAGTCATTACAATGAGCCCGTCCTCCTATAGCTCCTCTCACCAGCCTCCTCTGGTACACACTGTATGACATCCTGTGGACTTGTGTATGGTACATATATAATATGTATGACACACACACACCACTACCAGTAGATGAAACACTATCATATAAGCCCATAAGCCGGACAACAAAATATCACATTATTTGACGCATAACGTATATGAACCTGTGCATACACTTTACCAAACTGAAGCACATATTATTTTAACTCACAAAATCCCCCTCAACCAAGAATGAGGAGAGGTCCACCAGAACCCACGTAGGCACCATGAAGAAAACAGCATTGAAGCCCAGTATGTTGAGAAGTCTCAGGTGGTGGATCCTCGTGTCCCGCAGCACCTAAAAAGCAATGCATATTAATTCATAGCTTTGTCATTTCTTAGGCCCACCATTGCAGAAAACAACTGTTGTTGTGTTGACCTTGGAAATCCGTGGGCAGCAAAATATACCTCAAGGCCACACAAAGACACATCATTATAAATTGAGAGGGCACAAATTCCTTGTTCGTTGAATGCTTTGGTTTTCTTCATCAACAGCATGATAATTAACAGTTGGTAATTAACAAGACATGGTTGTTAAAGTCTAACACTACAAATTCAAACAATAATTTAACTGCAGGGTTAGTAATATCAAAAGTCATTCTTAATTCTAGCGCATGTCAGTTTTCATAACACAACATTTAACAGAGTAATGTCTAATGGGGGAAATATGTCTTCCTCAAATATTGGTTGAAGGGAGGCCACATCAGCATAGTACAGGACACACCCATACTGCACATCTACAGTATGTAAAGAAAAAATACATTGAAAAGATTCACAAGGCTTCACACTCATTAGCCTTGCACTTGAGTTTTCCTTTCAAGTGTTTTCATGTTTAGTATGAGTGCTGTCTACTATATCTGCACTTGAATATTGCAAGGAATGCTTTTGCAGTGTGCATGATCCATTCCTTCAAGGGCAATACAGTATTCTATTAAATAAAACATCTTGAGTTTATTCTACAACTATTACCCAAACGCATACTTCATTCAAAAGTCCACCAGAGTTCAAAATGTGCTCTCCAGCTATACTTTTATCCATCATCTAACAACACATAAATAATAGCATTTTTCAAAGGGTGCAGACTGGTAAGACGTACCTTTTTGGAGAAGATGTTTTGCAGAGAGAAGCAGAGTGTGGCGGCCAGGGCACTGACTAACCCAGATACATCAAAGGACATTTCTGTCATGGTGGCCAGAAGCACTCCTCCGATGATGGGGATGAGAGATAGGTACACCTGAGACAGCCACAGGACAGGAGTGCAAAAGAGAAAGGGTCACACTTTATTTGGGCAGTCCAGATTTTCCATCTGTAGAGGCTCTACAGATGGTCATACTATCAACAAACGATCTGTTGATAAGCAACTGCTTGCTAAGGTTACAGTTAAGGTTACTTTTAGAATAAGGGTAAGGGTTAAGGTTAGGGTTGAGTTAGGGTTAGGTTAAGGTTAGTAGATTGTTAGTTGAAATGTTACTGATAGTCTGTAGAGTATCTACAGATGGACTATCCAAATAAAGTGTTACTAGGCCAGAGTCAGGAGGATTTTCCTAATCATGGAGGAGTCTCAAAAAGTATGGTTGAAACAATTGTCATCCATACACATGCAGCTGTTTTGCTCATTTGTCACATTCACCCTACCTCTAAATGGCTATGACACATAAATAGCTTTGTTATTGTGTAACACTACTACAGGCCCTGCAGTGTTAACATTATGTAAGAAGAGGAGGGGTACTTTTTCCTGCCTTAAAGCTGCTACCTGTAAATACACCTGCAAGGCTGGCAGTAATATGCGCCAACACACAGGCTCACATTGTGCCACATCACCATTGCTTGGACAAAATATCTTCCAAAGCTGCTTTATGTACACAATACGTTTCCTGAGTTACTCACTTTCGTCGTTTGCTTCTCCTTCATGATAATCCTTGATAACAACACAACCCATATTGGCATTGTGGCTTTGACTGTGGGGTGAAAATAAACAAAGAATGTCAGATTGGAAAATGGATCCTGTTCAGTGCTTGAATTGAGGACGGGTATTGATTGGAAAGGTAAGGAGCATGACTTTTGAGATACAGTGGTTTAAAGACTTCAGGCCCATGTGACTGTGCCTCACACCTACAGTTTAAGTTTCATTGTGTCTTGTGCGTCACAGACACGCCCCTGGTAACAAAACAAAAAAAACTTGGAACTTGCATATTGCATCATCACACACCTTTTTTATGACCGTGCTTCAACCATAACTTCACGTGTCAGTTAGTCTGGTGAGACAGCAATGAGTTACAGTTACACTGTATGAGGTCTTACATCATACATTAGGTACCTAGCTAATTAGGAAGTAAAGGGCATAATACATAGGGATTGACATTAAGTGTTATCGGGGGCAAGTTAACTGTGCAGTCAGGAAACAGTAATTTGGCAGGTAGAATTTTCGCCAAATAATTTCAGCCCCCTAAACGGATCATTCTGGTTCCTCACAGTTAGTTAGGTGACAGACAATGGCATTTCCGTGTGTAAACAACTACTTTACATTTTCAGTCAAGTGACCATAATCTTCGGTTAACCAAAAAATACTTCTGACTTGCCCGATGGGCTAGTGCTGTTCAGACCTAAATTCCAAATCATGACACGGTACCATGAAGTTCTGCTTTCTCATAGTAATGAGAGCATAATTCAGATACTCATTGTGAATAATCATACTATACGCTTTTATTTAAGGATGACAAACTGCAGTCACATATTCCCCTATAGGCTGTAGCAGGTAGTTGTATTAGGCTAAGTACGCTGTAGTTGTAACTATGGACATCACATGACAGGCAAGAAGGCATCATAAGGAAGAACACAATATAAAACCTACTGTGAGCAGAAAAACGATGGTAAACTCACAGGTCTAACCATTTACTTAATGATATCTGGACCAACCACAACTCAACGGAGACTCAGCCTTACTGTTCATTGCCATTGATGCACTCACTAACTGTAAGTCCCTCTGGATAAGAGCGTCTGCTAAATGACTAAAATGTAGTGTAGCTACAAGTTTCTAGCCACTGCCACTGGCTAGGTGGGGCCCTCCCCCAAACAAAAAGGTATTCAAATAACCCAGTAGTTATATTACTAAGGGGAGACGCAAGCTCCTATGTTAATCGAAACGTGGGTAATATAATTAACAGCCTCATGCAAATGAAGCTAATTCACTTAAAGCTTGTCTAAATCGTCCAGCACAATATACCAATTCATTCCTCATTGAGGTTGTTGCTAGCAAGCTAACATTCCATATAGCTAGTTAGAATGGCAAGTAATGATTCTGAGCTAGCTAGCCTGATTCAGAGCTCGTGCAATGCTTACCAGTGTGTGCGTAGGAAACAGGTACCTTCCATATACTGAAATGGGCCGACACAGATGCGAAGTATTTTCCAAAAGCTAAAGGGAGAATATACCATTTGAAGTATCTAGTTGGTACTTCTGTTTTGGGGACTCCCCATGCCCGCAGCAGCGGTGGAAGGAAGACGACGATTGAGAATATATGAAAAAGCGAAACGGTGACAGGATAAGGGAACCCATTTAGAATAATTTTGTTAACTACGTTGCCTCCCGAACTAACAGTATACCAACAGAAACAGAGTAAAGCTATCCGGACCCCTTCCTTGACTGGGGGACGCTCCACCGCAGCCATCTTCCAGTTCGGAGTCACCGGCGGCAGTGTATGGCAGCAAGGCCAGCAGTGAGACGTGGAGCAGCTACTATGCCGCGTTTCACACCACTCGGAAACTCAGAACCTCCGAGTTAATATTAAGTGCGTTTTTTTTGTAGAGCTTCCTTTTGGTTGATTCTGATACGTTCCAAGTGGGGAAACTCGGACATTATCTTTCTACAACGAGTTTCCAAGTCATAAAGTTCCGAGTTGTCATGAACGCGGTAGTATGTACAACGCTGAGAAAATACTCCTCGAGCCTGTTCGAGAGCATCAAACCCGTGATGTGTCATGGGTAAATTCTGACTGACTGACTGATCTACAAATAATAATGAGTCGTTATTTATGATGCAAGGTGATTTGTAGATCAGTCAGTTGGCAGTCGGCTGCACTGGCCGTGTTCGAGAGGATCAAACCGTAATGTATCATGGGTAAATTGTGACTGAATTACAAATAATAATGAGTAGTTATTTATGATCAGTCAGTCGGCAGTCGCCTGCACTGTCAGCTGAAATGTCGAACAAGCCCATTGTCGGCTGCAATGTCAAACAAACCCATAGATGTATTGCTGATTGCGTCACTTCCTGCAATCAAACCGCCTCCAAAGATTCCCCTGCTCAGACCATTCTCACTGGTTTTGACTAGATGGGATACCGGTTATGTCAGAATGGACTTTTCGTAGCAGCCGCAGGTTATGAGAATTTACGCAGCAGATTAGGATAATTAATGTAGCAGGTTAGGAGAATTAGGTTAAGGTTAGGAAAAGGGTTAGTTAAAATTCAAAACAAAAATCACATTTAGAGGTCAATTTGACATACACTGTATCCCATCTAGCCATGATCCATTGCACTGAGCTATAAAATAATGGACCATCGCGGTATGAAGGCTCAGACAATGGTTGCTTCATTGACTGTTTAGTCGGGCACCAGATTGCTATGATGTGGTTAGCTGATACTTAAAATACCTGACCAGGCGTTGTAAGATCTGACATGCATAATAATTGACATAGTTCAACTATATGGCTCAAAGGCTGCTGATCTGATTGGTCAAAAAACCAAATCGTTTTTACAAAAATAATCAGAATTGAGCTTCCTGTGTAACTGCAGACATATCCAGAGGTGGCAAACTCATTCCATGGAGGGCCTAGTGTCTGCAGGTTTTTGGTTTTTCCTTTCAATTAAGTCCCAGACAAGGTGTCGGAGTTCCTTACTAATTAGTGCCCTTAATTCATCATTCAAGTAGAAGGGAGGAGCGAAAACCCGCAGACACTCGGCCCTCCGTGGAATGAGTTTGACACCTGTGATAGACATATTTACCATGCACCATTAAACACTTCCACGTGTTATCATGTTGCAGCTCATATGGCTGTGTAGCTGCCGACTGAAAGGGTTATGAACTTGTTTTACTTTTTAAAAAACAAACATCGTTTATGTCTGGCTGTCCATACCAATATTTACTATTAAAGAAACCTCCAGTGTTGTAGATATTTACTGAATACAATTTTTTGTATTTATTTTGCATATTTTTTATGGGGCTAACATAACTTAAACATTTCCAACTGTAGTGCAGCGATAGTAGGTCCTCCTCCACCAGAGGACGTTCTATACCAGGGACTCAGAAACGTGGGAAATTATCAAAAATTTTCATCTGGATAGCGCATTAAAGTCACAGGTATGTTGTAGGCTACTTTGAGAAAGACGGGCTCAAAATAGTTCCTTTTACTGCTTACAATGTGGATATTGAGTTTAAAAGTAGAGCCACTGCTGATGCGCTCGTCTGTACTGAGATGTTTGCAAAAAGGCAAGAAAGTGTGTCCTGAGGCACACAGTTCCACTAAAAGGGAGAGACACTCACAATTTATGCATTTTTGTATTTTTTATTAACACATACTGTATCAACTTGTCCATTTAAAAAAAGGACTTAAGTAGCAAATATGTTCTCTTCTGCATTCCTGAACACAAAAGGCAAATTTCTGTACATTCACTAAGGCTCCGTTTGAGGAAAAACATTGTTTTCCATAAGGCAAACAATATCTAAAGGAATGGTAACAAGTATATTTCCAGCATATAAACAATTTATTTTTCAGTTTTTCCTCACAATTGCAATGTTGTAGCATCATCTGCTTTGCCATTAGAATTCATATATACTACCGGTCAAACGTTTTAGAACACCTACTCATTCAAGGTTATTATATACTTTTTTACTGTTTTCTACATTGTAGAATAATAGTGAAGACATCAAAACTGTGAAATAACACATATGGAATCATGTAGTAACCAAAAAAAGTGTTAAACAAACCAAAATATATTTTATATTTGAGATTCTTCAAAATAGCCACCATTTGCCTTGATGACAGCTTTGCACACTCTTGGCATTCTCTCAACCAGCTTCACCTGGAATGCTTTTCCAACAGTCTTGAAGGAGTTCCCACATATGCTGAGCACTTGTTGGCTGCTTTTCCTTCACTCTGCGGTCCGACTCATCCCAAACCATCTCAATTTGGTTGAGGTCGGGGGATTGTGGAGGTCAGGTCATCTGATGCAGCACTCCATCACTCTCCTTCTTGGTAAAATAGCCCTTACACAGCCTGAAGGTGTGTTGGGTCATTGTCCTGTTGAAAAATAAATGATAGTCCCACTAAGTCCAAACAAGATGGGATGGCGTATCGCTGCAGAATGCTGTGGTAGCCATGCTGGTTAAATTCTAAATAAATCACAGACAGTGTCACCAGCAAAGCACCCCCACACCATACCACCTCCTCCATGCTTTACGGTGGGAAATGCACATGCGGCGATCATCCGTTCACCCACATCGCGTCTCACAAAGACACAGCGGTTGGAACCAAACATCTCCAATTTGGACTCGAGACCAAAGGACAAATTTCCACCGGTCTAATGTCCATTGCTCGTGTTTCTTGGCCCAAGCAAGTCTTCTTCTTATTGGTGTCCTTTAGTAGTGGTTTCTTTGCAGCAATTTGACCATGAAGGCCTGATTTACACAGTTTCCTCTGAACAGTTGAAGTTGAGATGTGTCTGTTACTTGAACCCTGAAGCATTTATTTGGACTGCAATTTCTGAGGCTGGTAACTCTAATGAACTTATCCTCTGCATCAGTGGTAACTCTGGGTCTTCCATTCCTGTGGCGGTCCTCATGAGAGCCAGTTTATCATAGCGCTTGATGGTTTTTGCGACTGCACTTGAAGAAACGTTCAAAGTTCTTGAAATGTTCCGTTTTAACTGACCTTCATGTCTTAAAGTAATGATGGACTGTCATTTCTCTTTGCTTATTTGAGTGGTTTTTGCCATAATATTTACTTGGTCTTTTACCAAATAAGGCTATCTTCTGTATACCACCCCTACCTTATCGCAACACAACTGATTGGCTCAAACGCATTAAGAAGGAAAGAAATTCCACAAATTAACTTTTAACAAGGCACACCTGTTAATTGAAATGCATTCCAGGTGACTACCTCATGAAGCTGATTGAGAGAATGCCAAGCGTGTGCAGAGCTGTCATCAAGGCAAAGGGTGGCTATTTGAAGAATCTCAAATATAAAATATATTTTGATTTGTTTAACACTTTTTTGGTTCCTACATGATTCCATAGGAGTTATTTAATAGTTTTGATGTCTTCACTATTATTCTACAATGTAGAAAATAGTCAAAATAAAGAAAAACCCTTGAATGAGTAGGTGTTCTAAAACTTTTGACCGGTAGTGTATTTTACTACCTAGAAACAGGAATAAAGGCAAAGATAAAGAAAATGCTATTAACTCGCACATTTCCATAATGTGTCATTTTTTCCCTGTATATTAAGATGTTAGTGTTGGTGCAATAACCATTCTAGTTTTATGGTGTTATGGAATGTTGCTACTGTAAACTATTTTTTGGAGAAAATATGCAAAACTCTGTTTTACCTTATCTGACAAGCAGAACTGATTGAATAAGTGATGTGGATGATTTTTTTGTTTGTTGCACATTTATGTAACTAACAAAATAAAGAAGAGAATAAGTAGAGATAAATAAATGCATACTTGATATAACCACACGTTTCATTCTCTTTGCCAGCTTGTACCTGCCAAACAGGTTCCATACTTGAAGTTACTGGGCACCTTAAACTCTTAGCATTTGGCAGACAATGCATGGACCCATTCCACTCAAAGAACTTCAGTGATGCTACAGCTGATCTGTCTCCCATCCAACACTGATCAGCGATTGCTTTTAATGGGAGCAGCACAATAATCAGGGCCTCTCTTACACCACCTCTGCAAAGGAGTGAGCAGGTTCTCCCATTGATAATTGTCTTTTTTGCACTCAGCCAAGGAAGGTGCTATTTTTCCCTCTTGAAGCCACAGCTCATTAAACTCAGTCCAGGCAGACATATGGCAGGATGTTCAGCTTGCTCTCATCCCCATGTGAGTCTAAGGAAATGCACTCCGTCCAATCATACCAGTTGTCCTTTGTGTCATAGCAACCGTTCACCCCAGGCCAGTGCTCCTTGTGTATTCTGTTGAGATCCTCGTTTGTGACCTCTCGGCTCACCCCTGGTAAGTCCGTCTCAGGGATATTTGGTACCAGCATGTGTTTTTTTCTGCCCTCTTTGATATGATGTTCCTCATGTTTCAAGTACTCAGACATAAAGTTTGCCCCCGAGGTTTGAGCCCCAGACGATGTGAGCACATTGCTTTGACGGTTAAGGTAGGACTGGATGATTTCATTCCTCGACAGCTCTTTCCAGTTGGTCTGTTGAAAGGGACTTGGAGTAACAGGGGTATTCTGTGCACATTGGTTCTGCTTGAGCAGTTCTGTCCGAGGAAGTTCTGGTGTGACCGGAGCCACTGTAGCCTCCTGTTCCGGGTAAAACTCTTTGTGGGTCGAGGGTTTGATCTGCCCTGTTACAGGGTCAAACGTAAGTCTACGGTCTTTTAACCTACATGGCTTTGTGGTCTCTTCCGTGGGCTGCCCACCCAAGTTCACTGTATAGTCTCTGGACCTGTATTTCTTTCTCTTTCTCTCTGTGCTAGAGACAGCACCATCGCCCTCTGCCTTCACCTCCTCGCTGTGGGACGAGGCTTTGGAGTTGTGCAGCGAGTCGGGTCTCCTGGTACTTTGCTGAAGACGTTGGTCCAAGTCTGATGGTCCGTCCCAATGAAGGGCGGACTCTGTAGGCAGAGGCCCAACAGTGAGGGAACCCTGGATACATGATGTTAAAAGCTGTGGAGAACGCAAAGGAGAGGGCACCAGTCTAGAGCTGTCCATAACCCTGGGGCTCTGAGCAGGGCTCAGTAGAGTCGTTGATTTGGGCGTAGACAGTTTAACTACTGTGTCCTGTTTCGTACTTCTGGGACTATACGAGTTGCTGCGGGGGCTTTTGGGCTGATGCGGCCCCCCTCCTGAGACAGCCAGGTCCATTTTGCCCTGCTGTTGCAAAACAGCAGTTTTGAGCAATGCGGAAGTGCTAGGAGGTTTGGCGAGTCCCGGTGAGCTAGGGTGAGGTTTGACGGCGTTGACAGGGATTTTGTTGAGCCTGTCAATGTCAAGATGCTCAGCACCATCCTTGTCTGATTTCAGATGTGCATGAGGGTCAAATGTGTCCGTAAAAGCCTCAGGGCTTGGCCCAATTCCATTTGTTGGCAGTTGTGAGTTTTGTGTTCTTTCATAGGCGGTTGTTTTGGAGATTTTCACTGGTATGTGATGTCTGTCCCTCTGCTCCACCTTGCGTTTTCGGTTGCCCGACTTTTCCGCTTTGGGGGAGTAACGGTTGTTGAAGTCATTTCTACTCTTGAGCTCCGGAACCATTTTACCTGAAGGTGGGATGGTAGCTGGAGGGGAGACGTCCGTCCGGCATGGATGCATACCACCGTTGGCAGCGCCTGGCGGACCCATATACGCCTTGGATAGTGACTCACTCTGCCCAGGCTCAATTAGCTTCTGCCAGGTGCGCAGGAGCTTCTTTGCACGCTTGGCGAGATCCTCATCCTTTGTCTTTTTCCTTACGTCATTGATCAGCTTGCCAAGGCGGGTTTCCTTGAGGAAGAACAGGAAGGTTTTTTTAGTAAAAACCCCATCTTTACAACATATATTTCCAAGAGCTGACACATATGCATATTTGCCCCTAGCGTTACCTACCTCAAGTGCTTCCTTGGTGATGGGATATTTCTCCAAATAGGAAATGACCTCCATTACAGCCACCATGTTGCAGATCTGCTGGAAAGTAAACATCAAATCATGTTAAACTAATAAAGAAAGACATAAAATGGCCAGAGGAAAACCCCCAATTACTCTTTACAAAGACAGATGAGACATTTGGATATTTGTTGATTGATTTGTTGATCTGGACATTTCTGATAAGTTATAAATAGCCATCTAAGGCAGTGTTTCCCCACCCTGGTCCTCGATTACCCCCAACAGTACACAGTTTCGTTGTAGCCATTGACAAACACACCTCATTAAACTCTTTGAGGGCTTGATGATTATTTGTCAAGTTGAATTAGGTGTGCTTGTCCAGGGTTACAATAAAAATGTGTACTGTTGGGGGTACTCGACTGACATGACAAGAGGAAAACTAATGATACACTACCTAATTTCGAAATTGCACCTTGTGCATTTTACTATTACAACTTTCAAGAGTATGTTGAAAGCTGGACTGAGTTTCTTAAAAAAAACGAACAAAAATAGATGATGCCTAACGGATCGGTTCCTCAGATCAATGGATGTATGGATGTACCCCCCCCCCAAACATTAGCCTACACAGCCAAAACCACTTGTACAATGCAAATAGTAGTCTGTCAGTAGCCTATCAAGATGTCCATGGTGTAGCCATCTCTGTATAACAGAATTCTCACTGATGAATTTACTTTTGTTGATTATCAAATACAAACGGCTGTTATTCAGATTAGCACCCCACAGCGATTTCCCCTGCAAAATGTGGACGACAACAGCATATAGCTAAATTTGAATGGACTTTCAGATGTGCACCTGTACCGGGGATGTAAACCGATAGCAGTTTGAGATGACAAAACTGAGAATATACATGCAAATGTTAGCCATTCTAGTCATACCAGTAAGGTGCATTATTAGGCGAATCTTACCCAATCCACTAAATCTGACTGGCTAGGTTTATTAATTTTCAAAAAACTTGGCTCATCAATAAGGGGGTTTTGTGCAAGATCTGTTCAAGTTCAACTAAAAGTGTTTATACACCATTTCAGTATATATATATATATAAAATAAAAACAGATCAAATCTGTGCTCTGAATTGGCTCAATGAATATTATGCTGTAAGCCTTGGCAGAGAGAGGTTATTTTCAGCAGTGTATGACTATTAGTGCTGAGTGATTAACCAACATTTTAGGGGGGGGTTCGGTTATCATTACATTTACATTTTAGTCATTTAGCAGACGCTCTTATCCAGAGCGACTTACAGTTAGTGAATACATGTTTTTTCTATACTGGCCCCCTGTGGGAATCAAACCCACAACCCTGGCGTTGCAAACGCCATGCTCTATCAACTGAGCTACATCCCTGCCGGCCATTCCCTCCCTTCCCGTCCATTCCCTTCCCTTGCTACAGACCCCCCTCAGCCCCCAGCTGTGCCCTGGACACCATATGTGAATTGATTGCCCCCCATTTATCCTCAGAGTTCGTACTGTTTGGTGACCTAAATTGGGATATGCTTAATCCCCCAGCCATCCTACAATCCAAACTAGATGCCCTCAACCTCACGCAAATTATCAACGAACCTACCAGGTACAACCCTAAATCCGTAAACATGGGTACCCTCATAGATATCATCCTGACTAACATACCCTCTAAATACACCTCAGCTGTCTTCAACCAGGATCTCAGCGATCACTGCCTTACTGCCTGCGTCCGTAACGGGTCCGCGGTCAAACGACCACCCTCATCACTGTCAAACGCTCCCTAAAACACTTTAGCGAGCAGGCCTTCCTAATTGACCTGGCCCAGGTATCCTGGATGGATATAGATCTCATTCCGTCAGTAGAGGATGCCTGGTTGTTCCTTAAAAGTAATTTCCTCTCAATCTTAAATAAACATGCCCCATTCAAAAAATACAGAACTAAGAACCGATATAGCCCCTGGTTCTCCTCAGACTTGACTGCCCTTGACCAGCACAAAAACATCCTGTGGCGTACAGCATTAGCATCAAATAGCCCCCGCGATATGCAACTTTTCAGGGAAGTTAGGAACCAATATACACAAGCAGTCAGGAAAGCAAAGGCTAACTTTTTCAAACAGAAATTTGCATCCTGTAGCACTAACTCCAAAAAGTTTTGGGACACTGTAAAGTCCATGGAGAATAAGAGCACTTCCTCCCAGCTGCCCACTGCACTGAGGCTAGGAAACACTATCACCACCGATAAATCTACAATAATCGAGAATTTCAACAAGCATTTTGCTACAGCTGGCCATGCTTTCCATCTGGCTACCACTACCCCGGCCACCAACTCTGCACCCTCTGCTGCAACTTGCCCATGCCCCCCCGCTTCTCCTTCACACAAATTCATACAGCTGATGTTTTGAAAGCGCTGCAAAATCTGGACCCCTACAAATCAGCTGGGCTAGACAATCTGGACCCTTTCTTTCTAAAACTAGCCGCCGAAATTGTCGCAACCCCTATTACTAGTCTGTTCAACCTCTCTTTCATAACGTCTGAGATCCCTAGAGATTGGAAAGCTGCCGCGGTCATCCCCCTCTTCAAAGGGGGGTGACACTCTAGATCCAAACTGCTACAGACCTATATCCATCCTGCCCTGCCTTTCGAAAGTATTTGAAAGCCAAGTTAACAAACAGATCACCGACCATTTCGAATCCCACCGTACCTTCTCCGCTATGCAATCCGGTTTCGAGCTGGTCATGGGTGCACTTCAGCCACGCTCAAGGTCCTAAACGATATTATAACCGCGATTGATAATAGACAGTACTGTGCAGCCGTCTTCATCGACCTGGCCAAGGCTTTCGACTCTGTCAACCACCGCATTCTTATTGGCAGACTAAATAGCCTTGGTTTCTCAAATGACTGCCTCGCCTGGTTCACCAACTACTTCTCAGATAGAGTTCAGTGTGTCAAATCGGAGGGCCTGTTGTCTGGACCTATGGCAGTCTCTATGGGGGTGCCACAGGGTTCAATTCTTGGGCCGACACTTTTCTCCGTGTATATCAATGATGTCGCTCTTGCTGCTGGTGACTCTCAGATCCACCTCTACGCAGACGACACCATTTTGTATACATCTGGCCCTTCATTGGACACTGTTAACAAACCTCCAAACGAGCTTCAATGCCATACAACACTCCTTCAGTAGCCTCCAACTGCTCTTAAACACTAGTAAAACTAAATGCATGCTTTTCAATCGAACGCTGCTGGCACCCGCCCACCCGACTAGAATCACCACTCTCGACGGGTCTGACCTAGAGTATGTGGACAACTACAAATACCTAGGTGTCTGGTTAGACTGTAAACTCAACTTCCAGACTCACATAAAGAATCTCCAATCCAAAGTTAAATCTAGAATCGGCTTCCTATTTCGCAACAAAGCCTCCTTCACTCATGCTGCCAAACATGCCCTCTTAAAACTGACTATCCTACCGATCCTTGACTTCGGCGATGTCATTTACAAAATAGCCTCCAACACTCTACTCAGCAAATTGGATGTAGTCTATCACAATGCCATCCGTTTTGTCTCCAAAGCCCCATACACTACCCACCACTGTGACCTGTACGCTCTTGTTGGCTGGTCCTCACTACATGTTCGTCGTCAAACCCACTGGCTCCAGGCCATCTATAAATCACTGCTAGGCAAATCCCTGCCTTAGCTTAGCTCATTGGTCACCATAGCAGCACCCACCCGTAGTCTGCGCTCCAGCAGGTATATCTCACTGGTCATTCCCAAAGCCAACACCTCCTTTGGCCGCCATTCCTTCCAGTTCTCTGCTGCCAATGACTGGAACGAATTGCAAAAATCTCTGAAGCTGGAGACTCTTATCTCCCTCAATAACTTTAAGCATCAGTTGTCAGAGCACCTTACCGATCACTGCACCTGTACACAGCCCATCTGAAATTAGCCCACCCAACTACCTCATCCCTATATTGTTATTTATTTTGCTCTTTTGCACCCCAGTATCTCTATTTGCACATAATCTCTTGCACATCTAGCATTCCAGTGTTAATACTATTGTAATTATTTTGCACTATAGCCTATTTATTGCCTTACCTCCATAACTTGCTACATTTGCACACACTGTATATATATTTTCTGTTGTATTTTTGACTTTATGTTTTTTACCCCATATGTAACTCTGTGTTGTTTTTATTGCACTGCTTTGCTTTATCTTGGCCAGGTCGCAGTTGTAAATGAGAACCTGTTTTCAACTGGCTTACCTGGTTAAATAAAGGTGAACAAAAAAAAATAAAAAAAATAATAATAATAATACCCTGGACGACGCTGGGCCAATTGTGCGCCGCCCATGAGTCTCCCGGTCGCGGCCGGCTGCGACAGAGCCCGGATTCGAACCAGGAGAGCACAGTTAGCTCTCCACAGTTAGCTCTCCTAGTGGCACAGTTAGCACTGCGATGCAGTGCCTTAGACCACTGCGCTTAGACCAGGAGCACTGAAACAAATAATTGACCAACAATGGTTCAATAACTTCAATTCCATTTAGGTCGTTTTTTGCTCACGCCGTTTCTCAGATATGGCTAGAAAGACTCCAGCTTTTGTCAAAGTAACGTCAAAATTTGAAATGTTTGTATTTTGTCAAAGTAACGTCAAAAATTGAAGTGTTTGTATTTGAGCTAACCCTAAACCTTTTCCTAACCTTGACCTAATTATTCTAACCTGCTGCGAAAAGTAAAATATGACGTTAATTTGACAAAAGCTGGAATCCCTTCTAGCCATGACCCCGTTTCTCGTTCACGAGAAAAATTAAAGTCAAGATATGAGACGCTGGGCTGATGGGAGTTGTAGTTTTCCATAAGCAAATATTCAACCTAGTTCAGCGCACAAACGTGGTAATTAACTACAATGGCCATAATCCATTGCGGCTGTTCTTTTCCGGCTCAAAGTAAATACACTTTTACGCCTGCTCCGTTAGGTAAGATACACACAGACCGCAAACACCGCCGCATGAGAGCGGAATGTACACAACACTACGACGAGAGAGGGATAGAGACAGTTCGTGAAAGTCAGTTGTGGAAAAAGTACCCAATTATCATACTTGAGTAAATGTAAAGTTAACTTAATAGAAAATAACTCAAGTAAAATTCACCCAGTAAAATACTACTTGAGTAAAAGTCTAAAAGTATTTGGTTTTAAATATACTTAAGTATCAAAAGTAAAAGTATAAATGATTTCAAATTCCTTATATTAAGCACACCTGACAGCACAATGTGTTTTTTAAATTATGGATAGCCAGGGACACGCTCCAACACTCAGGCATAATTTACAAATGAAGCATTTATGTTTAGTGAGTCCGCCAGATCAGAGGCAGTAGAGATGTTCTCTTAATAAGTGTGTGAATTGGACCATTTTCCTGTCCCGCTAAGCATTCAAAATGTAACAAGTACTTTTGGGTGTCAGGGAAAATGTATGGAGTAAAAAGTACATTATTTTCTTTAGGAATGTAGTGAAGTAAAAATTGTCAAAAATATAAATAGTAAAGTAAAGTACAGATACCCCAAAAAACTACTTAAGTAGTACTTTACACAACTGGTGAAAGTATGCCTTATCTACTTTGAAAAACTAGTAAAATTATGGTCTGACATCTCTGCAGCATACAGTACTTAGACAGTACAGTATGGTTGTCTGGCTGCTACTGCCTGAGCCGAGAAGAGATTACTTTAAGGAATGAAAAATAATAAAATCAAATAAAACGAAGTAATATACACAACTGAAATATTTTATTATTTCATAGTAATTTCCTATTTTTCTATGTAGACCTGACATAGACAATGCAATATTTTCATTTTCACTATTTTTGGCTTTGGAATTTACATTAAAAAGCTCTTATCATTTAATGTTATTATTTCATAATGCATGTACAAAATAATGTTAAACAGAAATACGTGATATATATTTTTTAATCGAACCGACTTCAAAAAGCACTAAATTGCTCAGCACTAATGCCTATGATGACAGGTAGGCTACAGACCGTAGGCAACAAGTCTTGACCAACAGACTTGGCAAGCAGCCTTGTAATGTGTTGTCACTTAAACAACACTTTTGGTTGCCTCAGCCATTTCTTTCATGAGAACACTTCGTTAATCACATAATGAACATACAAGTAGATGGGCCTTTGTGACTGATGGCACCCATACTAAGCCTACAATACAAACTGATCCAAGTCTGGCTGTGCTGAATATGTGTTTTGTGCCCTTTCAATTTAAACATTCTTGTCTGTCTGTCAAATTCTCTTTACTGGGTAATAGGCCTAATCACTGTGACTGTAGGTGTGAATGCTACAGGTAGCTAATTACATTAACATTTACATTTTAGTCATTTAGCAGACACTCTTATCCAGAGCGACTTACAGTTAGTGAGTGCATACATTATTTAATTTTTTTCATACTGGCCCCCCATGGGAATCGAACCCACAACCCTGGCGTTGCAAACGCCATGCTCTACCAACTGAGCTACATCCCTGCTGGCCATTCCCTCCCCTACTCTGGACGACGCTGGGCCAATTGTGCACCGCCCCATGGGTCTACATTATATGTGATTACCAAAGGCATTGCTGACGTTGGTGCTAGGTTAAGGTCAGGTCATTCTTCTACTTAGTTAGCTGGTTAGCTAGCTGCAGTGCCTAGTAAGCAGCACTAGCTGGATGTCCACACTCACCAGTCTGCTTGGTCCTAACTTAAGTCAGTAAAAGGGTAGCGGACTAAACTCCAGTTAAGTGGCAACTTAAGCAACAGTACTGTTCCCAACATCTAACTATACTGAACAAAAAGAAACGCAACATGCAACAATTTCATTGATTTTACTGAGTTAAAGTTCATTTGAGGAAATCAGTCAATTGAAATAAATTCATTAAGCCCTAATCTATGGATTTCACATGACTGGGAATACAGATATGCATCAGTTGGTCACAGATACCATAAAAAAAAAAAAAATGGGCCTCACAATGGGCCTCAGGATCTCGTCATGGTATTTTTGAGCATTCAAATTGTCATCGATAAAATGCAATTGTGTTCATTGTCCGTAGCTTATGCCTGCCTGCCCATACCATAACCCCACCATGGGCACGGTCTTCACAACATTGACATAAGCAAACCGCTCTCCCACACGGCGCCATACACGTGGTCTGCGGTTGTGAGGCCAGTTGGACGTACTGTCACATTCTCTAAAATGACGTTAGAGGCGGCTTATGGTATAAAAATGAACATTCAATTCTCTGGCAACAGTTCTGGTGGACATTCCTGCAGTCAGCATGCCAATTGCATGCTCCCTCAAAACTTGAGACATCTGTGGCATTGTGCTGTGTGACAAAACTGCACATTTTAAAATGCCCTTTTATTGTCCCTAGCACAAGTTGCACCTGTGTAATGATCAAGCTGTTTAATCAGCTTCTTGATATGCCACACCTGTCAGATGGATGGATTATCTTGGCAAAGGTGAAATGCTCACTAACAGGGATGTAAACAAATTTGTGCACAACATTTGAGAGAAATAAGCTTTTTGTGGGTATGGAACATTTCTGGGATCTTTTATTTCAGCTCATGAAACATGGGACCAACACTTTACATGTTGTGTTTATATTTTTGTTCAGTGTAGTTAGCTTGCTTTCTAGTTAGCTAACATTAAGCTTCGAATGTCAAAACGAACTAGCTAGCTGTGCTAAATGACAGGTAGGCAGCTAGTTAGTTTTAATAGCATAACTGAGACAGGTTGAAAACACTGAATTATAATAACGGTTGAGAACATTGATTGATTTATACTATTGGTTGAGAACCGAATATGTCAACATGCTAGCCTTGCAAGCCGCCTGATCTCGCGAGCTTACACGAATAGTTCGCTAGCAAAACAGCGGTATTGTTTATACGAGGCTATCAAGATGCTGGGGGACAGTCCAGAGTCCAGTGTGTTTAGCTAACTAGCTACTACACAGCTAATTAACTATCTTAGTAACTAGTATTTACTTAGCTCATCTAACAAACTCTTAGATTTAGCTAGCAGGCTTCCAGCTAACTAACGCGCGTCAGCTACCAGGCTACCACACTGGCTCAGATAACGTTAACTAGCTAGCTACTGTAGTTAGCTAACGTTAGATGTCGACGTTTGTCATAAAACTTCACAATAGGGAACCATTGCAATTGTGGGAACAGGCACTTAAAATTGGTTGAAACATTACGTTAACTCACATTGCTTTGGCCATCGATGGCCTGCATCAGCCGGTCTCTCATCTGCTGCGGAGTTGCCGTAGCCGCTGTCATTGCCTGGCAGTGGTGCGGATCAGTACAGTAACGTTTGACAGGGGAGAGGAATCCTCCGAAAAGACGGGTGGGTGACTTACAGACACTCACAGGCCTTTCGGGATATGTGCTAGTAAATAAAGCCCCATATTCTATGGCGCTTTATTGTTTGTCCAGGTGTATTCATGTATTTCGCAATGAATAACTATCTCCAGATAAAGGATCTTCCAAATACTCATGTGTCCGACTGCCTCTTCGGCAGTACCCAACGCTGTGGCAGTGGTCTTTCAACATCGATTTCTCTGCTGTTGAAAAACGCTCTCCTGGTGCATGGTGGGAAATTTTGTAACACAGAAACGTCAGATGTTGTTGTCACCACGTACACTGCCATCGACTGTGAATGTGAATGTATCAACATTAGCAGGTATTATTTTTGAATACCTTCAGTTTCATTACTGGGTTGTCATATTGCATTATGGATGTGTAACCAAACACTAGCTGGACAACGTGGTCTCAGAGCATTTCGTATTATAATTTAATTTAAATAATAAATTTTTAATAATTTTTTGTCATTTAGCAGACGCTCTTATCCAGAGCGACTTACAGGAGCAATTAGGGTTAAGTGCCTTGCTCAAGGGCACATCGACAGATTTTTCACCTAGTCGGCTCGGGGATTAGAACCAGCGACCTTTCGGTTACTGGCACAACGCTCTTACCCACTAAGCTACCTGCCGCCCGTATTATTCTGTATGTATACTGAACAGAAATATAAACGCAACAATTTCAACAATTTTACTGAGTTACAGATCATCATAAGGAAATCAGTCAATTGAAATAAATTCATTAGGCCTTAATCTATGTATTTCACGACTGGGCAGGGGCATAGGCCCACCCACTGGGAAGCCAGCCCCAGCCAATCATAATGAGTTTTTCCCCACAAAAGGGCTTTATTACAGACAGAACTACTCCTCAGTTTCATCAGCTGTCCGGGTGGCTGGTCTCAGATGATCCAGCAGGTGAAGAAGCCGGATGTGGAGGTCCTGGTCTGGCGTGGTTACATGTGGTCTGCGTTTGTGAGACAGGTTGGACGTACTGCCAAATTCTCTAAAACGATGTTGGAGGTGGCTTATGGTAGAGAAATTAACATTAAATTCTCTGGCAACAGCTCTGGTAGACATACCTGCAGTCAGCATGCCAATTGCACGCTCCCTCAAAACTTGAGACATCTGTGGCATTGTGTTGTGTGACTAAACTGCACATTTTAGAGTGGCCTTTTATTGTCCCCAGAACAAGGTGCACCTGTGTAATGATCATGCTGTTTAATCAGATTCTTGATATGCCACACCGGTCATGTGGATTAATTATCTTGGCAAAGGAGAAATGCTCACTAACAAGGATGTAAACAAATTTGTGCACAACATTTGAGAGAAGCTTTTTGTGCATATGGAACATTTCTGGGATCTTTCATTTCAGCTCATGAAACATGGGACCAACACTTTACATGTTGCGTTTATATTTTTGCAGCCCTGCAAATTAGGGCCTAATGAATTTATTTATATTGACTGATTTCCTTATATGAACTGTAACTCAATAAAATCGTTGAAATTGTCGCATTTATATTTTTGTTCAGTATAGTTGCAGAGTTGCTAATTAGCTAAAATGCTTAAGTTGTCTGTGATGAGATTCAAACATGGAACCTTTGGGTTGCTAGACGTTTGCGTTATACACCCGACCAACCACCCTCCTTTCATTTTTGCCTTAAGTAACCTTCTGTCTTCTGTAACCATACCAAACGTAACATATCTAATGAGTGTCACGGATTTACGTTTACTATGTTAAGTCTAGTCTGAGACTAAACATTTTGTAGGTCTCAATTGAATACATTTAGCATGAACAGTAGAGCCCAACAAATACATTCTGATAAAATGTCAAAGCTGTAGCCTATATAGGCCTATGCACATTAATTTAATTGATGAATCAAGTCTTAATGCACAAATGTTTGACATGCTTACACAGGTGAGTGAGTGTGTGTGTGTTAAACAGTGCACGATTAAGTACAGCAACCAAATAAGGTTGAGAACCACTGAAACACTACTCAAATACCAGAATAGGAAAGGAAAAGAAGAAATGAAAAAGGTAAGATGAAAACATCAAGTGCATTTCAGAGTAAAGGTTTATTATACAGAACTAGATTATAGTCAAAAGTATGCAACAAAGCAATGATGAAATGAAGTCTTACTGCTGGTAACATCAGAAGGCCTATGTACGACAAACATCAAACGTCTAAAATGGTTGTGGATTTACATATTTTCTCATTGTATTCACAAGTTTTAGAAGAAAATGAGGACCATAAAACACAGGTCAGCAACTCAAATAAGATAGTAAAAGCCTGAAAGGAACTGAAAAGTATGAAGAAAACAGCCAAGACTCCAATGTTTCGTATATTCGAAGTTGAATAAACAAGGAGGTCCAAATCTCTACATGTAGGAATAAGTGTTATATTGTGCAGAATAATCTTCTTACTGAAAAGTACAGGCAAGACATTGAGATATATAAATACATACAAGGTAACTGCAAAGAATGGTCGTGGGTCGCAGGATCTGACATGAGCAACCCATCAAAGAATCTCAACTCGAAAAAGATTGAATATTTAGTGTGTTTTTTTGATGTTGCAGGGGTCCCCAATCCAACAACAAAGTTGATCACGATCCAAACAATCTGTAAGTGTAATAGACATGGGCAATAAATTCACAATACATTATAGTCAATATGGGGTATACCTTTTGAGGCACAGAAGCACCCCAGTGTGAAAAGTACTATTATAAACTGGGTGGTTCAAGCCCTGAATGCTGATTGGCTGAAAGCCGTGGTATATCAGACTATATACCACAGGTATGACAAAACATTTATTTTTACTCTTGTAATTACGTTGGTAACCAGTTTATAATAGCAATAAGGCACCTTGGGGATTTGTGGCATATGGCCAATATACCAAGGCTAAGGGCTGTATCCAGGCACTCCGCGTTGCGTCGTGCTTAAGAACAGCCCTTAGCCGTGGTATATTGGTCTCATACCACACCCCCTCGGGCCTTATTGCTTAAATAGATTACCCTCTACAAGATGGCAGATACTTACAGAATCATGCAAAACATCATGAAGATGTTCCATAAGGCAATGAAGATCCGGAAGTATCGTAGACTCAGGAGGAACTCCCTGATGTTGTCACCTAAAACAAATACGCCATGACATCATTTCAGATCTATAGAGAGCTTCATTGTGTGTTCATGGACCTGTCCATCTAGCCCATTCGTCGATGCTAACTACCTTGTAAACGGAAGACTGACGCCACAAACGTGTTGTCACTGAAAAATACTGTTGGATGCAACTGTTAAAACAGTAAGTATATTTTGCATTTGTGAAATTAATTTGATGTGATATGAAAGTAGAGGGCTTTATGTGTCTAGAACCATACAGCAATTGAGAATCAATTCACGTTTAGATGGAGTATTTGGCTGTTTTGGCTGCAAGAGCCAATTCACCTCTAAAGAGAACATGTAAGGTTCTTGTACTATAAGGAGTAAGGTTAGGCGCCTTTAGTCCAATATTGGGCTGATGTCCATCATGCAATGGAGTGTACCAATTGTGCTTCAGACCAACTCAAAGGCTCAGAGGAAGGTGTACAAACAAAGCATAAACATCAGCCATATCTGCCTACAGCCTAATGTTCTTGAAAAATAGATGATCTATCTCAATGCAGACTTCTTGAGTGTCCCTACTTTTTCATGGATAGTTACCCTGTGAAGTTTTCTGGGGTGAGGTTTTTAATGCACCATCATGTATCACACACCTGTAGTTGGTCCACGAGGTTCATCTCCAAATCCTCCATGTGACTCCTTTCTCTTTCTGTAATAGAGGACAGTGTTGTTTGTCTTGTATTGATGAGCTAGTAAAAATAATATGGGGTCCAGCAATATTGGCTGTTACTAGTGTTAGCATGCACAACCAGCACAATGTCTTCAGGGCAAGACTCAAATTGTATCATACTCACAGTTTGAAGTTTAACACAGCACCAGCATTCATGAGTAACGTCCTAAAAAGGAGGACACAGAAATAGTTAGAAATGATCACTTCTAATATAGCACATGACATGGCACCGAACTCCAATTTTGGCACTAAGCAAGTCAACTGGGCTACTGTAACTAGCTAACGTTAATGAGCTGGCAAAGAAAGTAGCTAACTAGGCTTGCTCAGCCACACAGGCGTAGGTGGTAATAGCTAGCTTTCTTTTCTGCCTGCTACGTTAGTTAGCTTGCTAAGAACAACAATTAAACTACACACTGGCTGGTTAAAACAAAATACCACTATTGCTTAACATCACATTTCCTGGTTTTTCAAATAGCATTAATCTCTTCATTAAGTCGTTTGTTTGTTTTGTTTCATAATAAAAAAAGGCGAACATTACCCGAATATCAAGAGATCCCCGATCATTTTGTCCACATCAGAGGCGCTTTAACTTCCGTAAACGTCATCAAAAGATTGTCGAATGGCTGAAGGGAAACCCTGGGTTGTGTTCAGTAGAGAAAAAACGTTTTGAAACGGATAGGTAGCCACATTAGAAATATGATCGATCACGTTGGGCAGTGGTGTCAAACTCATTCCATGGAGGGCCTAGTGTCTGCGTTTTTCTTCTTCTTCTTCTTCTTCTTCTTCTTCTTCTTCTTCTTCTTCTTCTTCTTCTTCTTCTTCTTCTTCTTCTTCTTCTTCTTCTTCTTCTTCTTCTTCTTCTTCTTCTTCTTCTTTCAGACCTAGACAACCAGGTGAGGGTTGTCTACTGTACCAAGTTAGCTAGCTGAATAAACTAAGTTGGAGTCTGTTCCTAGAAAACATTGAACCGCTGTAGTTTACAACAATTAATTTCTAAAGTGGAAGTTGGGAGAGTTATATTTGAGTGTTTCAGTGACACGTAAGTGAGGGAGGCCCCGCTCTCTCGCTTTCCCAGATGTTTAGTTCATTTCATTCCGATCTCCTTAGCATTATTTTAGCCTTTTCTGTAGCCTGTCAACTATGTGTCTGTCTATCCCTGTTCTCTCCTCTCTGCACAGGCCATACAAACACTTCACACCGCGTGGCTGCTGCCACTCTAATCTGGTGGTCCCTGCGCGCACGACCCACGTGGAGTTCCAGGTCTCCGGCAGCCTCTGGAACTGCCGTTCTGCTGGCAACAAGGCAGAGTTCATCTCAGCCTATGCTACCCTCCAGTCCCTCGACTTCTTGGCGCTGACGGAAACATGGATTACCACAGAAAACAGTGCTACTCCTACTGCTCTTTCCTCGTCTGATCATGTGTTCTCGCATACCCCAAGAGCATCTGGTCAGTGCGGCGGTGGCACAGGAATCCTCATCTCTCCCAAGTGGACATTCTCTCTTTTCCCCCTGACCCATCTGTCTATCTCCTCATTTGAATTCCATGCTGTCACTAGCCCATTCAAGCTTAACATCCTTGTCATTTATCGCCCTCCAGGTTCCCTTGGAGAGTTCATCAATGAGCTTGACGCCTTGATAAGTTCCTTTCCTGAGGATGGCTCACCCCTCACAGTTCTGGGCGACTTTAACCTCCCTACATCTGCCTTTGACTCATTTCTCTCTGCCTCCTTCTTTCCACTCCTTTCCTCTTTTGACCTCACCCTCTCACCGTCCCCCCCTACTCACAAGGCAGGCAATACACTTGACCTCATCTTTACTAGATGCTGTTCTTCTACTAATCTCACTGCAACTCCCCTCCAAGTCTCCGACCACTACTTTGTATCCTTTTCTCTCTCGCTCTCCTCCAACACTACTCACTCTGCCCCTACTCAGATGGTAATGTGCCGTCGCAACCTTCGCTCTCTCTCTCCCGCTACTCTCTCCTCTTCCATCCTATCATCTCTTCCCTCTGCTAAATCCTTCTCCCTCCGATCTCCTGATTCTGCCTCCTCAATCCTCCTCTCCTCCCTTTCTGCATCTTTTGACTCTCTATGTCCCCTATCCTCCCGGCCGGCTCGGTCCTCCCCTCCTGCTCCGTGGCTTGACGACTCATTGCGAGCTCACAGAAGAGGGCTCCGGGCAGCCGAGCGAAAATGGAGGAAAACTAAACTCCCTGCGGACCTGTCATCTTTTCACTCCCTCCTCTCTACATTCTCTTCCTCTGTTTCTGCTGCTAAAGCCACTTTCTACCACTCTAAATTTCAAGCCTCTGCCTCTAACCCTAATCAAATCAAATCAAATCAAATTTTATTGGTCACATGCGCCGAATACAACAGGTGCAGACATTGCAGTGAAATGCTTACTTACAGCCCTTAACCAACAGTGCATTTATTTTAAACAAAAAAAGTAAGAATAAAACAACAACAACAAAAAAGTGTTGAGAAAAAAAGAGCAGAAGTAAAATAAAGTGACAGTAGGGAGGCTATATATACAGTAAAATAAAGTGACAGTAGGGAGGCTATATATACAGGGGGGTACCGTTGCAGAGTCAATGTGCGGGGGGCACCGGCTAGTTGAGGTAGTTGAGGTAATATGTACATGTGGGTAGAGTTAAAGTGACTATGCATAAATACTTAACAGAGTAGCAGCAGCGTAAAAGGATGGGGTGGGGGGGGCAGTGCAAATAGTCCGGGTAGCCATGATTAGCTGTTCAGGAGTCTTATGGCTTGGGGGTAGAAGCTGTTGAGAAGTCTTTTGGACCTAGACTTGGCACTCCGGTACCGCTTGCCGTGCGGTAGCAGAGAGAACAGTCTATGACTAGGGTGGCTGGAGTCTTTGACAATTTTGAGGGCTTAGGGAAGGAGGTTCTCTTTGCTCTTTGCCACCTTCTCCTCCCTGCTGAATCCTCCTCCTCCTCCTCCATCCTCCCTCTCTGTGGATGACTTCGTCAACCATTTTGAAAAGAAGGATGACGACATCCGATCCTCATTTATTAAGTCAAATGACACCGCTGGTCCTGCTCACACTGCCCTACCTTATGCTTTGACTTCTTTTTCCCCTCTCTCTCCAGATGAAATCTTGCGACTTGTGACGGCCGGCCGCCCAACAACCTGCCCGCTTGACCCTATCCCCTCCGATCTTCTCCAGGCCATTTCCGGAGACCTTCTCCCTTACCTCACCTCGCTCATCAACTCATCCTTGACCGCTGGCCATGTCCCTTCCGTCTTCAAGAGAGCGAGAGTTGCACCCCTCCTCAAAAAACCTACACTCGATCCCTCCGATGTCAACAACTACAGACCAGTATCCCTTCTTTCTTTTCTCTCCAAAACTCTTGAGCGTGCCGTCTCTAGCCAACTCTCCTGCTATCTCTCTCAGAATGACCTTCTTGATCCAAATCAGTCAGGTTTCAAGACTGGTCATTCAACTGAGACTGCTCTTCTGTGTTACGGAGCAATCAATCAATCAGATTCCAAACTCTCCACCATGGCCAAGACCAAAGAGCTCTCCAAGGATGTCAGGGACAAGATTGTAGACCTACACAAGGCTGGAATGGGCTACAAGACCATCGCCAAGCAGCTTGGTGAGAAGGTGACAACAGTTGGTGCGATTATTCGCCAATGGAAGAAACACGAAAGAACTGTCAATCTCCCTCGGCCTGGGGATCCATGCAAGATCTCACCTCGTGGAGTTGCAATGATCATGAGAACAGTGAGGAATCAGCCCAGAACTACACGGGAGGATCTTCTCAATGGTCTCAAGGCAGCTGGGACCATAGTCACCAAGAAAACAATTGGTAACACACTACGCCATGAAGGACTGAAATCCTGCAGCGCCCGCAAGGTCCCCCTGCTCAAGAAACCACATATACATGCCCGTCTGAAGTTTGCCAATGAACATCTGAATGATTCAGAGGAGAACTGGGTGAAAGTGATGTGGTCAGATGAGACCAAAATGGAGCTCTTTGGCATCAACTCAACTCGCCGTGTTTGGAGGAGGAGGAATGCTGCCTATGACCCCAAGAACACCATCCCCACCGTCAAACATGGAGGTGGAAACATTATGCTTTGGGGGTGTTTTTCTGCTAAGGGGACAGGACAACTTCACCGCATCAAAGGGACCATGGACGGGGCCATGTACCATCAAATCTTGGGTGAGAACCTCCTTCCCTAAGCCAGGGCATTGAAAATGGGTCGTGGATGGGTATTCCAGCATGACAATGACCCAAAACACACGGCCAAGGCAACAAAGGAGTGGCTCAAGAAGAAGCACATTAAGGTCCTGGAGTGGCCTAGCCAGTCTCCAGACCTTAATCCCATAGAAAATCTGTGGAGGGAGCTGAAGGTTCGAGTTGCCAACATCAGCCTCGAAACCTTAATGACTTGGAGAAGATCTGCAAAGAGGAGTGGGACAAAATCCCTCCTGAGATGTGTGCAAACCTGGTGGCCAACTACAAGAAACGTCTGACCTCTGTGATTGCCAACAAGGGTTTTGCCACCAAGTACTAAGTCATGTTTTGCAGAGGGGTCAAATACTTATTTCCCTCATTAAAATGCAAATCAATTTATAACATTTTTGACATGCGTTTTTCTGGATTTCTTTGTTGTTATTCTGTCTCTCACTGTTCAAATAAACCTACCATTACAATTATAGACTGATCATTTCTTTGTCAGTGGGCAAACGTACAAAATCAGCAGGGGATCAAATACTTTTTTTCCCTCACTGTATCCGCTGCCTTTGATACTGTGAACAATCAGATCCTCCTCTCCACCCTCTCCGAGTTGGGCATCTCCGGCGCTGCTCACTCTTGGATTGCGTCCTACCTGACAGGTCGCTCCTACCAGGTGGCGTTGCGAGAATCTGTCTCCGCACCACGTGTTCTCACCCCTGGTGTCCCCCAGGGCTTAGTTCTAGGCCCTCTCCTATTCTCTCTATACACCAAGTCACTTGGCTCTGTCATATCCTCACATGGTCTCTCCTATCATTACTACGCAGACGACACACAATTATTTTCTCCTTTCCCCCTTCTGATAACCAGGTGGCGAATCGCATCTCTGCATGTCTGGCAGACAAATCAGTGTGGATGTCGGATCACCACCTCAAGCTGAACCTCGGCAAGACGGAGCTGCTCTTCCTCCCGGGGAAGGACTGCCCACTCCATGATCTCGCCATCACGGTTGACAACTCCATTGTGTCCTCCTCCCAGAGTGCAAAGAACCTTGGCGTGACCCTGGACAACACCCTGTCGTTCTCCGATAACATCAAAGCGGTGACCCGATCCTGCAGGTTCATGCTCTACAACATTCGGAGAGTACGACCCTACCTTACACAGAAAGCGGCACAGGTCCTAATCCAGGCACTTGTCATCTCCCGTCTGGATTACTACAACTCGCTGTTGGCTGGGCTCCCTGCCTGTGCCATTAAACCCCTACAACTTATCCAGAATGCTGCAGCCCGTCTGGTGTTCAACCTTCCCAAGTTCTCTCATGTCACCCCGCACCTCCGCACACTCCACTGGCTTCCAGTTGAGGCTCGCATCTACTACAAGACCATGGTGCTTGCCTACGGAGCTGTGAGGGGAACGGCACCTCCTTACCTTCAGGCTCTGATCAGACCCTACACCCAAACGAGGGCACTACGTTCATCCACCTCTGGCCTGCTAGCCCCCCTACCTCTACAGAAGCACAGTTCCCGCTCAGCCCAGTCAAAGCTATTCGCTGCTCTGGAGACACTTGAAACCCTACCTCTTTAAGGAATACCTGGAATAGTATAAAAGTAATCCTTCTGCTTTCAAGGAATGAAATTACGTTTGAGGTTTTCAGCAAAATAGCCCCTACATGTCTCATCATTAGGCCATTTAAATGACCGAGGTCCATGAATAGAATAAAGAATACATTTATTATATTATTTTTTAGCATATGTATTGCAAATGCCTTTATTGTAGGCCACCAGATCCAGTCAGTGGAATTGTCTTTCTAAAGCAATACAAATATTAATCTATAATAGTTTCTATAAGCATATCCATAGGATTCAGCACCGATTTTTCACATCAGGTTCTAATGCCAATTAAATTAGGCTACCCACGATTTAGGCCTATATAAAAACGTGTAATCGTAAAATAAACCGTAAACCGGTATAGTGTCATGCGCATCGTGTGTCCTTTCTCTTGGCTTTCTCTCTGTCTTTGTGTTATTTGCAGAGCACTATGGCAAATCGTCAATATATTTCTTAGGCCAGCTGTCCTTCAAAGATTTTATGAAATAATTTATATCACTGCATATCTGATAAAAAAATCGGGATCCGAAAAGAAAAGGCTATCTGTCACGAGTTGGGGATGTCCTTTAAATGGAGCGGACAAATAAGACCAGTTGGCTTAGAAAAAATGGTCGGCCGAGAACAAATGATAAGGCTGTGCAGATGAGGTATATTAATAGGAAGGTTTGAGTGTCACAGTTTTTGCTCGTGAAGACGGGGGGCTTCGTGGCGAGTCGCCGGACAACTGACATTCTAGTTACGCGGTGATCATATACGATACATGCGGTAGCGTTATAAATCTTAAATCATGGACGTGTTGGGAGTCCTCAATTTGGGCGATGTTGCCCAAACTTTCTCAAAAATTGGAATGTTTCCAGTTTTTGATCTTGCTTATTACATCGTGTCCATACTCTACCTCAAATATGAACCAGGTAAGTGTTTTTTTTAATCCCTATAAATGCACGTTCAAAAAATGATATCAACAATGATTGTGAGGTTGAGAGTAGTTTATAATTATGTAGGCTATAGAATATAACACAGGTCAACATTGAAATAGATGGCTATATTGGCTAGGTTATACCCTATATGAGTTGTCAACCTCTGAAAAGTATAACACCTATAGATACATGCACCTATACAAGCAATACTTTGGCAACTTATAGGCCTACAATGGAAGCCACAATACACTTTTGGTAAATGAATGAAAATTGTATTTGTCCCATAAATAACATTGGCTTGGCTTATACCTTGAGGGAAGAATTAAGAAACCACAACAGGAGTGTAGTCCCGTGTAGCTCAGTTGGTAGGGCATGGCGTTTGCAACGCCAGGGTTGTGGGTTCGTTTCCTACGGGGGACCAGTATGAAAAAAAAAAATGTATGCACTCACTAACTGTAAGTCGCTCAGAGCGTCTGCTAAATGACTAAAATGTAAATATTAACCCAGTTTTCTTTAATACATCACATTTCCTAATATTTAACCCTTTAAACAGACAGGGTCTCTTGTATGAAATCTGATACCAAAGCTTTGGCCCTTATGCAATAAATAGAATGTCCTTAAATAGATGTCAGTGGGCTACACACTACATCAAGTCTCCACTGCTATAGAGTAAGCTTGTTCATAGACCTTTTTTAATGATGCATGTTTGTAAGACCTCACTGACATTGTATTAGTCAGAAGTGAAACCTACAATACTCTATAATATTTTCAGCCGAGCCTCTTAGAAACAAAGAATATGGGCAAAAGCACTTATGTTGTCCATGTTTAATGAAATCCCAGCACTATTCCACCCTTCTGGATCTCCCTTGTTCACACACAGAACGGTAAACTGAATAAGGAATTGCACATAATAATTGTGAAATTACTTAGAAATATTTTATTATTTACTTTTTGACACCGTTTTATGTTTTATAAATAAATTATAGTGGCCTATAAAACCTTATGTTAAAATACTCTAATTCCCTACCTGGCCTCTTTAAATAAATGTTAGCCTAATTATGGGTTAGTAAAAACAGGTGGAAATTTTTTCTCTCTCCAGTAATGGTTTTAAGAAGACTCATGAGTTCCTAGACCTAGACCTATGTAAACCAATCACTGAGTCACATGTTGGAAGTGGTTCCCTGGTTCCCATGAATGAGTTTGGGGGCTGGGGGTGTTAAGGGTCAAAGTTAATGTCAGGCCTACCAGTTGCTTTGCGAGGCAGGAAAATAAATAGAGCAATGTGTATTTTTAGGCCACATTTCTAGGGATCAGTTTTCTGTCAAACAGCAGGCTAATCGCTCCTCCACCCAGAATCACACCTGTTCTTTTAGATCTTGACAGTTCTGGCGCCCAGTAGGGTGACTCACATATCCTGATTTACTCCACAATGTTGCAACGATCCATAGATGTTTCATTGTAGTATCTTTGGCCTTTTTAAATTACTTTGTGGTTTGTTTGGTTGTAGTGTAAGACTTGATTTCTCTTTCCTCATGACCAGTAACACTCAAGAGTAAAGTTAATTAATAAGTGAGTAATGGATGAGTTAAAGGATCAGAGACCTTCTCATGTGGTGTGTACTGCAACTTTACCCTTGAGTAACTCACTCAATGTTGGAAGTTGGTAGACATGTGATGTGGGGATGAGAGCTAAGGAAGAACCAACCAAAACAGAATTGTACACACACGTTAACACTTTATAATAACATTTAGCAGACGCCGTTATCCAGAGAGACTTAGTTAGTGCATTCATCACAGATAGCTAGGTGGGACAACCACATATCTCAATCCTAGTAAGTACTTTTTCCTCAATAAAGTAGCTATCAGCAAAGTCAGTGCTAGTATGTATGCACTCACTACTGTAATTCGCTCTGGAAAAGAGCGTCTGCTAAATGACCAAAATGTTTTTTCAAAAATGTTTTTACGAAAGGCAAAACAAAATTGGCTGTGGGATTATTTAAGATACCCTTTGAAGAGGTAGGGTTTCAGATTTTTTCAGTAGATGGGCAGGGATTCTGCTGTCCTAGCTTCAGGGGGAAGCTGGTTCCACCATTGGGGTGCCAGGACAGAGAAGAGCTTGGACTGGGCTGAGCTGAGTGGTGGGCCAACATCCAAGCTGAGATATCTGCCAGGCACGCAGAGATGCGTGTCACCACCTGGGTGTCAGAAGAAAAGTAGTTGAATGTCATTCTCATAGCAATGATAGGAGAGACCATGTGAGGCTATGACTTGGTGTATAGAGGAGAGGACCTAGAACCGATCCCTGGGGGACACCAGTAGTGAGAGTACGTGGTGCAGACACAGATCCTCTCCACGTCACCTGGTAGGAGCGGCCTGCCAGGTAGGATGCAATCCAAGAGTGTGGAGAGCCTGAGACGCCCAGCCCTAAGAGGGCTGAGAGGAGGGTCTGATGGTTCACGGTGTCGAAAGCAGCGGATAGATCTAGAAGGATGAGAACAGAGGAGAAAGAGTCAGCTTTGGCAGTGGGGATAAGCCATAAAACAGTGATGAATAAGCATGAATAAACAATAAATAAACTATTAATAAATGTGTTCTTCATGCTTTACTAACATTTAGAAACATTTATAAGCATTATAAGCATTACAAATCATGAGTATTTATTACATTTCAAATAATTTATGAAGCGTTTATAAACATTTATAGGGATTAATAATGGATTATTTATGAGTTACTATAAAGTGTTACCGATGTCTGACTTTGTGTGAAGAAAATATCTAAATCCTTATTCTTCTACAGGGTCAGTGGAGGTGGCTCGCAAGAGCCCTGTGGCCTCTTGGCTTTGTGCCATGCTCTATTGCTTTGCGAGCTACATCTTAGCAGACGTTTTGCTCGGAGGTTGCCCCCTGGACTATTTTCAATACAACAGCCACGTTCTCCTAGCCTCCACTATTTGGTAAGATCTTTAAATGGTTAATGTTCTAATCTTCATCGTTGGTTTAGTTTTTGCTGAGAAACTGCAAAACCTTTGTCTGTATAGTGGCGCAGCGGTCTAAGGCATTGCATCTCAGTGCTTGAGGTGTCACTACAGACCCCCTGGTTCGATTCCAGGCTGTATCACAACCGGCCGTGATTGGGAGTCCCATAGGGCGGCGCACAATTGGCCCAGCGTCGTCCGGGTTTGGCCGGTGTAGGCCGTCATTGTAAATAAGAATTTGTTCTTAACTGACTTGCCTAGTAAAATAAAATATGCCTAGGATTGTTGAAATAGATTAAATTTGATAGGAATTATTTAGAAATTATTTTTGAAACGTTGTTGTCAAGTAACCAAACCACCACCACAACATTAAAGATGTCCTTTTTTGTTTCTCTCTTGTTCACTGAAATGTAACAACAGGTACCTCATCTTTTTCTGCCCATTTAACCTGTTCTACAAATGTGTGGCTTTCCTGCCTGTAAAGCTTGTGCTGGTAGCCTTAAAGGAGGTTGTCCGCGCTCGTAAAATTGCAGCTGGCGTGCACCATGCCCATCATGCCTACCATAACGGCTTCCTCATCATGGTAATCATCGGCTACGTCAAAGGTTGGTGTCTCCCTGTGTGTTCATTTTGTAGGGGGAGGAAGGAAAAATGAAGATTAGACCAGTGAAGCGAGATACAGACCTTTGTCCTAATTATTTGTACTTTCTATTTATATCCTCTCAGGGTCCGGAGTGGCTCTCATTTCCAATTTTGAGCAACTGCTTCGTGGTGTGTGGTGCCCCGACACCAATGAAATCCTCAACATGTCATTGTGAGTTGGTTTCCCTCACGGCTCTGTGGTTTATGTCAGCCGCCAACATTTGTCGCTGCCTCCTCTCATGAGAGATTTATTTGAGATATCTGGTTGTTAGTAACCTAAGCCGTTTCATGGGGGCTCAGGGGGTCCCAGCTCTAGTTTTTGAAGATTTATTTTTCTATTACAGCAAATAATCTGATATTGATATTTACATCTATAACTCCTGAAGTTATCAGGTATTTACACAACTTGATTTGAAGGCTATCTATAATATATAAAATATTTGGAATTTGGGCTGGACTATCCCTCTTAAAGCTGCCAAATGGATAATAATGGATAGTTTTTTTAATCAAGAGACGGTGTGACTTTGTCTGATTTTCATAAAATGTTTCCCTCTCCAGCCCTACTAAAGCTAGTCTGTATGGAGCCATTCTGTTTACACTTCAGGAGGCACACTTGCTTCCCGTGTCCAAGAGCACCCTCATCTGTCTTTTCACTCTGTTCATGGCTACTACCAAGGTAGGTCCTGAAGTCCATACTAGTGAGTGAACAGGGATTGGGGCAAATATGCTTTAACTCAATAAGTTGTGTAAATGAATGAACAAAAATCCTTCTGGAAAATAATTGACATTTTCCAATTCATGGATTCAATGTACAGTTAACTGCCAAGACAAAAGAAACACCAACATAAAGTGTCTTAATAGGGCGTTGGGCTACCACAAGCCAGAACAGTTTCACTGCACCTTGGCATAAATGGGTTAGCTGACAACGTCACGAAAACGATGTGCGTGCTTCCATGGGGCAGAAGTCAGCGTGTTGTGTTGTTGTGATTCTGGATGACCAGATTGCTAGCAAGAATGACAAGAAACTGTCATGTGGGGAATCGTAAGTGGCTCGTTTCAGCTCCTTTCATCTTGTTTTTGATACCATGTCTTGTTTTGAGGTGTATTAACTGATTTATTTAATGTCAGTGCTAATATGGCAAAAAAAAAAATCGCTAGATGGCTAGCTAACCAACAACTCTAACAATGTATTTAAGAGACAACAAGTGTTCATTGTGCAAACTTATTTATGTTTTCAATAAACATTGAAGACGAAATTTAGCTTACATGTTGTCAGCAATCTAAGCCAACCCCGTCTGTTTTGCCCCATATTTGCACACGCGTCGGTTTTGTTGCTAAACAACCAACCCCTCTATAGATTCTATAAGTGTCTGGAACTCTATTGGAGTGATGCCACACCATTCTTCCATGAGAAAAATTCCATTTTTTTAAATTATTTTTTATGGTGGTGGAAAATGCTGTCTCAGGCACCGCTCCAGAATCTCTATGGTGACTGAAACGGCCATGGCATATGGTTTACATCGTGACCACTTGTGCCCTGTGGATGGGGGCATTGTCATCCTATGGGGGCATAGCCATGGTAGCCAAAATAATGGCTTAACCAGCATTTTTATACATGACCCTAAGCATCATGGGATGTTAATTGCTTAATTAACTCACGAACCACACCTGTGTGGAAGCACCTGCTTTCAATATACTTTGTATCCCTCATTTGCTCCCTTATATATGTCTCTATAAGCTTGGCACATCTAACCACTGGGATTTTTGCCCATTCTTCAAGGCAAAACTGCTCCAGCTCCTTCAAGTTGGATGGGTTCCGCTGGTGTACAGCAATCTTTAAGTCATACCACAGATTCTCAATTGGATTGAGGTCTGGGCTTTGACTAGGCCATTCCAAGACATTTAAATGTTTCCCCTTAAACCACTTGAGTGTTGCTTTAGCAGTATGCTTAGGGTCATTGTCCTGCTGGAAGGTGAACCTCTGTCCCAGTCTC
The DNA here is from genome assembly GCF_020615455.1 of Coregonus clupeaformis. Taxonomy (NCBI): domain Eukaryota; kingdom Metazoa; phylum Chordata; class Actinopteri; order Salmoniformes; family Salmonidae; genus Coregonus; species Coregonus clupeaformis. Next base: position 35,396,110 of record NC_059202.1, read on the forward strand.
AAATCTCTGGAAGACTGAAACAGGTTTCCCTCAAGAATTTAATAATAATATTCCATGTATTTAGCAACATCCATCATTCCTTCAATTCTGACCAGTTTCCCAGTCCCTGCCGATGAAAAACATCCCCACAGCATGATGCTGCCACCACCATGCTTCACTGTGGGGATGGTGTTCTCGGGGTGATGAGAGGTGTTGGGTTTGCGCCAGACATAGCGTTTTCCTTGATGGCCAAAAAGCTCAATTTTAGTCTCATCTGACCAGAGTACCTTCTTCCATATGTTTGGGGAGTCTCCCACATGCCTTTTGGCGAACACCAAACGCGTTTGCTTATTTATTTCTTTAAGCAATGGCATTTTTCTGGCCACTCTTCCGTAAAGCCCAGCTCTGTGGAGTGTACGGCTTAAAGTGGTCCTATGGACAGATACTCCATTCTACGCTGTGGAGCTTTGCAGCTCCTTCAGGGTTATCTTTGGTCTCTTTGTTGCCTCTCTGATTAATGCCCTCCTTGCCTGGTCCGTGAGTTTTGGTGGGCGGCCCTCTCTTGGCAGGTTTGTTGTGGTGCCATATTCTTTCCATTTTTTAATAATGGATTTAATGGTGCTCCGTGGGATGTTCAAAGTTTCTGATATTTTTTTATAACCCAACCCTGATCTGTACTTCTCCACAACTTTGTCCCTGACCTGTTTGGAGAGCTCCTTGGTCTTCATGGTGCCGCTTGCTTGGTGGTGCCCCTTGCTTAGTGCAGACTCTGGGGCCTTTCAGAACAGGTGTATATATATACTGAGATCATGTGACAGATTATGTGACACTTAGATTGCACACAGGTGGACTTTATTTAACTAATTATGTGACTTCTGAAGGTAATTGGTTGCACCAGATCTTATTTAGGGGCTTCATAGCAAAGGGGGTGAATACATATGCACGCACCACTTTTCCTTTATATTTATTTTGTATAATTTTTTTAAACAAGTTATTTCTTTCATTTCACTATTTTGTGTATGTCCATTACATGAAATCCAAATAAAAATCAATTTAAATTACAGGTTGTAATGCAACAAAATAGGAGAAACGCCAAGGGGTATGAATACTTTTGCAAGGCACTGTACCTGTATATTTGTATTCTGAACAGATTTTTCACCTCACTGAACAAAAATATAAATGCAACATGCAACAATTTCAAAGATTTTACTGAGTTCAGTTCATTTAAGGAAATCAGTCAATTGAAATAAATAAATTACGCCCTAAACTATGGATTTCACATGACAGGGAATAGAGATATGTATCTGTTGGTCACAGATGGGGCACTCTGTTCACAACGTTGACATCAGCAAACTGCTCGACCCACACCACACCATACACGCTGTCTGTCATCTGCCCGGTACAGTTGAAACCGGGATCTGTGAAGAGCACACTTCTCGAGCTTACCAGTGGTCATCGAAAGTGAGCATTAGCCCACTGAAGTTGGTTACGACGCCGACCTGCAGTCAGGTCAAGACCCTGTCGAGGACGACGAGCACACAGATGAGCTTGGTTTTTGACAGTTTGTGCAGAAATTCTTCGGTTGTGCAAGCCCACTGTTTCATCAGTTGTCTGGGTGGCTGGTCTCAGACCATCCCGCAGGTGAAGAAGCCGGATGTGGAGGTCCTGGGCTGGCGTGGTTACACGTGGTCTGCGGTTGTGAGGCCGATTGGACGTACTGCTAAATTCTCTAAAACGACGTTGGAGGCGGCTTATGGTAGAGAAATTAACATTAAATTATCTGGCAACGGTGGTGGACATTCCTGCAGTCAGCATGCCAATTGCACACTCCCTCAAAACATGAGATATCTGTGGAATTGTGTTGTGTGCCAAAACTGCACATTTTAGAGTGGCCTTTTATTGTCCCTAGCACAAGGTACACCTGTGTAATGATCATGCTGTTTAATCAGCTTCTTGGTATGCTACACCTGTCAGGTGGATGGATTATCTTGGCAAAGGAGAAATGCTCACTAACAGGGATGTAAACAAATTTGTGCACAACATTTGAAAGAAATAAGCTTTTTGTGCATATGGAAAATTTCTGGGATCTTTTATTTCAGCTCAGGAAACATGAGACCAACACTTTACATGTTGCGTTTATATTTTTGTTCAGTATACTTACCTCTGACATCCTATTATCTGCTATTAGTATTAGCAATTAAACACAATTGATAGTGATCCTACTATATGGCAATTTGGTTGTCTCAACTAGAAATTACGCAAACTAAGCAAATATTTCCACACTGATGATTAGTATTTTTTTTAGGTGATCTTGACCGCCCGCCACTCTCACGGCTCTCCCTTCGTCCTCATCGAGTCTTGGGTGTGCCGCTTGCTCTTTGGCTCCCCTCTTGGAGATGGTGAGGAGGAGCACCACACCGCCCCTGCCCCAGCCCCCGTCGCCCCCGTCTCACCAGTCAAAACCAAGGAGGAGCTCGGCGAAGGCACCCGCAAGAGGAAGTCCAAGAAAGCCGAGTAGAACGCAAACTACTACACCAGTGAAGGGGGGAAAGGTCCCCCCGACAACTAACTGCATCTGATCTCCTCTCATAGTCCAGCCTTTTATTTAGACATGATGGAGTCTCCCATTCCTTGCTGGGGAAAGTGGCAGTTTGATGTTTACCAAATGAGCAAATGAGCAAGTCTATTGAAGCAAATTGTGCTTTCTATGACATATTACACAGTATGGAGATTCTGTAAATAGCTCACCGAAGTCAAGTCAAACACTTAAATCATCCTCCCAGCCCGTACATACAGAATAAACATATTTATTTATGTATTTATTTTTCATCCGTGAATATCTCTGTTACTGTGTGCAACAGCATGAGGATAACAGTGAACTGCAAGTTACTTGATTGTTTTAGGATGGGCTTTGTTACAATGCTTCTTGCTGTAAGCTATCAATGGTTTTGGTTTAAACCCTGTCAGACCTATTTCAGTAATGTAAAGAAATTGGATCAAAAGAACAATCTGACCCTAGATCAGACAACAGAATCAATCAGACAATACAACAGAACATGAAGTAAGTAATATAATGTGAAGAATACATGGCTGCTTTCTACAAAGAAAACAAGTGAAATGCATGTCCTTTATTAATAAAGGCAAGTCAGAATTCTTACGTGGTGACACTTTTTGATTAATTTGTTTAGTATATGACATTGTTATATGTTGTTAAAGGTTACCATAAAAAATAATGTATGAGGTAGAAGAAAGCTGTGCATTCATATAGAAATATATATATTTTTAAATGTGCAACATCAAATTACAATCAATTTTGTTTGCAAAAGAGAGGATCTGACAGAGCTTAATAGTAAGGAATTATTTTATAAAATGTTGTTTTTATATTGAGACGTTAAAGATATCAATGAGGGCTAATTGCCACTGTACCCATATACAACACATTAAATAAAACAAGTGACCACGCAAAAAACAACAGAAATGCAGGTATTTAAGGAGAATGTCTCAATATACTTTTCCATGAAGAAATTGAATTTATTGAAAAGTGAGCAGTGTCATTACAAAAGTATCTTCAAGGGTTGTCATACTGAACTCAAAATGGTGTTGTAAGCTGAAGCTACGTCTGTGTTTTTTATTTTTTATTTTTTTATTTTTTTTGGGGGGAATGGATCAGCTTAATATTGCAGATAGATTGTATCTTCTATCAATGTAATTGTCTGCATCACTTCCAATCCCCCATGTTTTTTTTATTATATATATATTTTTATATATATACTCCCCTTTATTACTTTTCAACCCCACCATCCTTTCCCTACTTGGAGTAAATTAGTGAACAACAATGCCCAGGCCTCTACTTCCGGTCTATACTTACTATCTACACCTTATGGACAGAGTTAATTTTACAATAATTCTATTATATATATATATATATATTTTTTTTTATTGTAATTTTTTTTGCTCCTGAACATCTTCTACTCTCAACCTCTCCAATCATTTTCATGATGTCCATCCGGTTTGCTTCTATATGCCATATCTTTCTAACTGTGCTCTTTCCCAAAAGCTCCCAACATACAACCTATATACTTATTATGGACACAGTATGCTTACATTATTAGCTATCTTTGTTATTATTTGTTGTTATTTGTTATTAGTTATTTGTTATTACGTCTGTGTTTGTTTGCACTAGTCTCACTTCCTGTCCTTTGTAGTACCACTAATGAACCATCACTGATTAACTTTACAGAAGGTCACAACCTGGTCACAACCCCTGACCCCTGACCCTTACATACCTCACAGCAGTAGAAGAGATCACTGACCAAGAACAAGCATTCCCTTTATTTTCCCTCTTCATAGAAACGCTAGCTTATTTTGTATGCACCTCAGTCACATCTCATATACAGAAAACAATGCTATTTTTCAAGTGAAACCAAAAGTCAGCACAGAGAGCTATTGAGGACACAGAAAGATTCAGTGTATTCTCAGATTCGTCAGCCTGGCTCAAAGTTTAAATGCACAACTAGAGAAAAGTATTAACGTTTTTCCAGAGTTGGACTTGGACCATCAAAGGTGACTTGTAAGGGAACAAGTCATGCATCACCTTGTTTTTCCTGCCAACCTTCGAGTCCATGTCCAAAACACCCAAAGAAACATCAACATCTTTAGAAAGAGATGCCTTGAAGTCAACCCCATGCCTTCCCTTTTTATCTACCCTCTGACATAACAGTTTGTAGAGAGAGTCAAAGAGACAGTCAAATGTAGTGTAATTTTGTTTCCCTTCTGAGATCACCATCGAAGCATTCAAGCTAGTAGCGAAGACAGAAGTCAGGGCTTCTTGATTAGTTTTTCCAGTGAGGGACCAGGAGGAGGCTTCCCTCTCACCGAGGGTTAAGGAGGGAGCTAGGATAAATGTACTGGAAGTCATGAAAGCCAGTCAAAGTGCATGCACCACAAAGCCTCAGGGGTGCCTGCACTGGAATGCAACCAACATCTGTTGGTTCCATCACTGGCAAACAAAACATACAACACAAATCCATGCTTCCCATGCAATCAGTGGTAAATCAGGGTTCAAGCAAATACTGGAGTTGATCTGGGTCCCCCCTTTCTTTTAATAAAAGTTGTGATGTCCATGAGGTGTACCCAATAGACAACCTGATCAGAAAAAATACTCAACATTCAAATTCATAATAACTTAATAGATGATTGAAGACTTGAGGCATGGTCAGTTTCAGTTCATGCTGCTTATTGGTTTCTCTCTTAATGCTTTATTTATTTGATAAGCTGATAATTTAGTTGCTAAACTGATTAGGCCTACTAGCATGATGACATCATTATGATGGTCAGGTTGTATACTGGTCATGGTTAGGTTGTATACTGGTTGTAGTAACAAAGACCAGTTGGTTGTAACAGAGACCAGTTGGTTGTAACAGAGACCAGTTGGTTGTAACAGAGACCAGTTGGTTGTAACAGAGACCAGTTAGTTTTAACAGAGACCAGTTGGTTGTAACAGAGACCAGTTGGTTGTAACAGAGATCAGTTAGTTTTAACAGAGACCAGTTGGTTGTAACAGAGACCAGTTGGTTGTAACAGAGACCAGTTGGTTGTAACAGAGACCAGTTGGTTTTAACAGAGACCAGTTGGTTGTAACCGAGACCCGTTGGTTGTAACAGAGTAACAGAGACCAGTTGGTTGTAACAGAGACAAATTGGTTTTAAATGTCTTCACCCCAATCCGTCATTTTAAGATAGAGATATCAGTTTTTTGCATTGGATGTCTCAATCCACCGCATCCGCCTATGTCACACTTCCGCATCTGTGGTGAAAGGTGACAGAACTGGAGCAGTGTTTGTCAGACCATGAGACATCCCATAAATCGGTCTGTAGCGTCAGAATGGTTATGACCCCTCTATGGAAAGATGAGACTCTCACGAATACTATGGTGTTCTCTGTTCTGCTCTATGTCCCCCACAAGCGTCTTGGGACTCGTCTGAAGTCAGTACAGCCGATCTGCTAACTTTTGTCTGTAGCATCCGAAGAGTTTGGGCTACATACTAATATGACCCCTTTGTGGAAAGGTGAGACTGTCACGAACACATACACGTTTTGCTCTAGGATGCCCACAGGCTTTACAAGTCTCATCTGAAGGTCCCCCGGTACCTGTTGAAAAAAATGAATGGAAGTACACTATATACTGTATGGACACTGTTTAGTTCCAAAACTGTTTAGTGCCAAAATAATAACAAATGTTTCCTGATCTTTCTTATATCTCTGAGATATAGGACAGAGACTTCAGAACAAACTTCCTTTAGATTTTTTGGGGGGGACTATCTGTTGTTCCATGTAGTGAATATGTTATTCAGTGTGTTTGTATGGGCTAATAGCACTAAGGCCAAATACAATTTTGTATCAAATAATTATTGGGAATATTGTTTTGATTCTTCAAGGGTCTTAAAATTCAAAATCAAATAGCAAAATTATCCTTTTGTGGACAGCTTCCAGGTTCTGGTTTCACAAGTTCTTTCATTTTATCTGTGGAAAAACAATACATACTGTGGCTTAGTAGGGCGGAAGTGATGTCACTCTAGGAGAGATGTATAAAAAGGCAGGCAGGAGAGGAGACAGATCCCACTCTATCTCAGCCTCTCCAAACCCTGCTGCAGGAGCCTTCTCTGGTCCTACTTGAAGACACGGGGCAGAATTTGGATAAAGGACCCAGTCGAACCACACCAGACTTCACACAGTGGCTCCAGACTTCGCATACCTTTACTTGTCTGTTGCCGTAGAGACGTCTAAGGGCAAATGAGAACATGCTGTGGATCCTGGTGTTGGTGATTTCTCTCAGTGTGAGCAGTGACCTAGTAGTTGGTCAGAGAGGTATGTCTATCATCACTTTAGTATCTGTAGTGAGAATAACTTTTACCAAATAGGGCTATCTTCTGTATACCCGCCATACCTTGTCACAACACAACTGATTGGCTCAAACGCATTAAGAAGGAAATAAATTCCACAAATTAACTTTTAAGAAGGCACACCTGTTAATTAACATTTTACATTTACATTTTAGTCATTTAGCAGACGCTCTTATCCAGAGCGACTTACAGTTAGTGAATACATATTTTTTTTTATACTGGCCCCCCGTGGGAATCGAACCCACAACCCTGGCGTTGCAAACGCCATGCTCTATCAACTGAGCTACATCCCTGCCGGCCATTCCCTCCCCTACCCTGGACGACGCTGGGCCAATTGTGCACCGCCCATGAGTCTCCCGGTCGCGGCCGGCTGCGACAGAGCCTGGATTCGAACCAGGATCTCTAGTGGCACAGTTAGCACTGCGATGCAGTGCCTTAGACCACTGCGCCACTCAGGAGACTGCGTTCCAGGTGACTACCTCATGAAGCTGGTTGAGAGAATGCCAAGATTGTGCAAAGCTGTCATCAAGGCAAAGGGTGGCTATTTGAAGAATCTCAAATATAAAATATATTTTGATTTGTTTAACACTTTTTTGGTTACTACAAGATTCCATATGTGTTATTTCATAGTTTTGATGTCTTCACTATTATTCTACAATGTAGAAAATAGTAAAAATAAAGAAAAACCCTTGAATGAGTAGGTATTCTAAAACTTCTGACCGGTACTGTACTTGTAGGTCAAAAATGTTGGAGAGATTTGAAAGTCTGGTAACACTTTATAATAACTGTGTCATGAATAAGGCATTTATAAATGCTTCATTAATTATTCTAAATGTTATAAATGCTTATGAATTGTTATGCTTATAAATGCTTATAAATGTTTCTAAATGTTAGGTATTATTTATAGTATATAAATTGTTGATTAATGCTTATTCTTGGAAGTTATTATAACGTGTTACCGACTTCAGAGATAAAATCGTTTTGGGAGCCTATGATAAATGTAAAATTAATGTATTGTCAATGGCACGTAAAATCATATTAGTCTAAAATGCTAAGTTTATTTGATAATCATCCCAATTGAATGTAACTGTTTTTATTAAGCATATTCCTGAAATAGAATACAATTAATTAATTCAGCATTCATTTACTAAACTGAATTCGTAAGTCCTATCATCTTCATGGCCAATGGGCTGATTCATTCAGCAGCTTATGCTGTTGAGAAACTTGTCAGTCTGGCAATGTGACTAAATCACACTGGTAGTGTCATTGGTAGTGTTCACACCATTATTTCTGGAGCCTGTTTGCTTGGAATTCATTCAGAAAACATTTCAGATCCTAATGTGAAGACCACACTTCCTCTCCTCCATGCTCAAGAGACGTTGACACAATACAGATCCCTGAGGAGTTGGCCCAGGTCAATTGATATATCTAGTAGGTTTCTGTTGGAGCAGCACAACAGGCCCCACACACCAGGTTATCCCAGCATCCTATTCATCTGGGACACCTCTTCCTGGATGAGGCCCAGACCTCAGGGCCTGTAAATCTAACTTCCACAGGAGTCCATAATTAAGCCTTAAAGTGAGTGACCTTTCCATGATTCTTGCCAACAACTGTGAAACCAAACCACAGACTCCAGTATAGTATCTGCTCTGTTCTTTCCAAGCTCCTGTTCGATATCTTTCACATTGAAATGAGTGTGAAATTTTTTATAAATTCCTTATCGACCCATATTTGAGAAAAATTGGTTTTGCAGCGGTATGAAAAAGCATTTTTGCACAAACCCCATGACATGTAAGTCTCTGTGTTTGAGTATGCATGTGATTCAGGCCAATGGATAGTCTTGGAATGCCAGCTCTTGTGGCAGGGGGATAGTAGTGCAGAGGCAGAGAGCCCACTCAGGTAGTAAAGATGATGAATGGGTAGTGGACTATGTTGTTTTATAGAGGGACATCTGCATAGTGCATCCCCAACTCATTGCTCACTGACGTCTTGAGTCCAACACAGATGTGCATCCAAAACAATGTCACAAGAAGAGGAATGAGGTACACTCTTAGAAAAAAAAGGGTTCTAAATTGTTTCTTCAGCTGTCCCCATAGGATAACCCTTTTTGGTTCTAGGCAGAACGGTTCTACCTAGAACCAAAAAATAATTATTCAAAGGGTTCTGCTATGTGAACAGCCGAAGAACCCTAATTAGGTTCTAAATAGCACTTTTTTTTCTAAGAGTGTATGAGCAGGAGCTTTGTGACGTGCCTAACATTCAGTTGCAACATGAGGAGGACTTTGGTGGGGTTGACATTAGTCTGAGTTGATCTTGGCATCCTATGATGGTAATACCCCATTCACCTAAAATGTATATTCTTAGTGTCAACTGACTAGTTCTTTGACTTTGGTTGAAACTTAGTATACTGGAAAAGGATGTGGGAGTATGACTCAAAGATGATCTGTCCATTGCTAATGTGTCGCTAATACAGTATTATGAAATATTTCATTTTCAGATGGAGAAATCATCAATCAGATCAAGGGAACGAATCAAGCTCTTGCTGAGATCAAAGAACTGCTGAAGCAACAGGTAAAGCCGCTGTTTGGACATACAGGGCAACTCTCTGTGAGGATGTCAGGTTCAGTACATGGTCCCATACAGTATAATAATGTGAACTAATAGTGTCTTTGTACCTCCATGTAGATCCAAGAGATTGTGTTCCTGAAGAACACAGTGATGGAGTGTGAAGCCTGTGGTGAGTAGCCTAGGCCAGCCAGCAGAAATAGATCTCCCAGTTGGATGGCAGTAAATACTGTGGTGGAGCAAGCTAGAGCTCTTTCAGGCACATAATACAGTTACTGTATTTTGAATAAATAAATTGGTCATTTAGCAGACGCTCTTATCCAGAGCGACTTACAGGAGCAATTAGGGTTAAGTGCCTTGCTCAAGGGCACATCGACAGATTTTTCACCTAGTCAGCTTAGGGATTAGAACCAGCGACCTTTCGGTTACTGGCACAACGCTCTTAACCACTAAGCTACCTGCCGCCCTATACAGTACATACATGAATAAGTACATAATTAATATATAACTATGTATACTTTCCACATAGTACATTACACCAATATATCAACAGCATGATTGCTATCTCAATTGTATGTAAATATGGTAAATGTATCATACCATTGGCTCTCATGTACTTTTGAATATATACAGTACATACATCAACATATTAATATTTAATGGAAAATGTAAACAAATGGAAAATGCTATTATTTTACCAGGTAAGTTGACTGAGAACAAATTCTCATTTACAGCAACGACCTGGGGAATAGTTACAGGGGAGAGGAGGTTGGATGAATGAGCCAATTTTGTTTATAACCTCCAGTAGATGGAGACATTGTACAGGAGAGCGCTACAATTCAGAACATTCATTCAGGTGGTCTACTCGGCTGATGAATTGGTGTATCACCCTCTTCCCCTCTAGGCATGCAAGGTCCCCCTCGCCCCTCCTGTGACCCTAACCCCTGCCACCCGGGGGTAAAGTGCATTGAAACAGCCGGGGGCATCAAGTGTGGCCCCTGCCCTGAGGGCATGGTGGGCAACGGTACCCACTGCATGGATGTGGATGAGGTAGGACACTTGAGCAAACCCCCCCCCCCCAAAATGTCACCTAGTATTCTGTAGTGGGCCTAGATTGAAATATGACCACGTACTCACAGTATGTGTTATTTAAGCAATAAGGCCCAAGGGGATGTGGTATATGGCCAATATACCACGGCTAAGGGCTGTTCCTTCGCACTACGCAATGCGGAGTGCCTGGATATAGCCCTTAGCCGTGGTATATTGGCCATATACCACCAACCCTCGAGGTGCCTTATTGCTATTATAAACTGGTTACCAACGTAATTAGAGCAGTAAAAATAAATGTTTTGTTATACCCGTGGAATACGGTCTGATATACCATGGCTGTCAGCCAATCAGCATTCAGGGCTCAAACCCCCCCAGTTTATAATAATAATAATAATATGCCATTTAGCAGACGCTTTTATCCAAAGCGACTTACAGTCATGCGTGCATAATTTTTTTTGTGTATGTTTATAATGTGTATTACACAAGCTATTGTGTATGTTGGTTTTAAATCAACTGTTAAAGTGTCTGATTTCATGATATCTCAATGGCGAGTTCTAATACCTATTGAAGAGTCACATTTTGAACATGTTAATGCCCTCTCTCCCCTCTCCTGTGTAGTGTGTGGTGAAGCCTTGCCACGTGAGTGTGCGTTGCATAAACACGTCCCCAGGCTTCCGCTGTGGCCCCTGTCCAACTGGCTACACCGGCCCCCAGGTGCAGGGAGTAGGCCTCTCCTACACCACTAAAAACAAACAGGTAGCCATTTTGGCTCAAGCAAAAAGCTTATGAGCTTGGCATTGGCAACATGTAAGGTTTTGTTTGAAGATGGACGATATATGCATTAGGGCTTTCTTTTTTGTATTTTAATTCTACCCAGGTCTGCAAGGACATCAATGAGTGCGAAGGACCCAAGAATGGAGGTTGTGTGGAAAATTCCAACTGTGTAAACACACCTGTAAGTTTCAATTATAACCAGTAAATGCCACTCAAATACTATTTATTATTAGAAAATCCAGAAGTCTTTCCTCTGAGGTCTTGAGAAACGAAGTTTATAATGTGTTGGTTGTGTTTGTTGTTGTCAGGGCTCGTTTAGGTGTGGCCCCTGTAAGGCAGGCTATGTTGGGGATCAGCGCAAGGGCTGTAAGCCTGAGAGAGCGTGTGGTAATGGCCAGCCCAACCCCTGCCATGCCAGCGGAGAGTGCATTGTCCAACGAGATGGGAAAATAGAGTGTCAGGTAATGGGATACAATTATGTTGCAATGGATCAATGTCAATATGAATACAGTCAAAATGTATACTGTTCCTTTAATACATGTTGTCTATAGCTCTCTATTGATTCAGCTGATATGGAATTGAATGTTAATTCACATTCCATATACAGTACAGTCCATAACTCTGGCTTTATCCTGATTCACAGTGTGGGGTGGGATGGGCTGGCAATGGCTACTTCTGCGGCTCTGATATTGACATTGATGGCTTCCCTGATGAGAAACTGGAATGCACCGAGAGGAACTGTGCCAAGGTAATACACTTTTGTCTCCTTGAAAAGACTATGGAAATCCATGACTATACTATTTGGAACAGAAAGGAAAATAAAAAGTATAAAAACGAAGTCACTGTCATGTGCTTTATATAGGATAACTGTCTAACAGTACCCAACTCTGGCCAAGAGGACGCAGACAAGGATGGTATAGGAGACGCCTGCGATGAGGATGCAGATGGGGATGGAATCTTAAATACACAGGTTACTGGTCTCTCTCTCTCTTTCTCTCTCTCTCTCTCTCTCTCACACACACACACACACACTGGCTGTTTTGCTGTGTCATGCTTACAAGCCTTTACACCCTATTTTGTATCTTAGTGTAAAGACAGGCTCTGATAAGACTCTGATGCCTCTTTGGTAGGACAACTGTGTGCTGGTACCAAATGTCAACCAAAGAAATGTGGACGAAGACGACTTTGGAGACGCCTGTGACAACTGCCGTATGATCAAAAACAACGACCAGAAAGACACTGATGTTGATAGACTGGGTGACGAATGTGACGAAGACATTGATGGCGACGGTAAGTATGCATGGACAGTATTTGACCGTGACAAGACGGATTCTGCCATTGCTGTAATACATGTCAGTTGACATATGACAAAGATAATCTTCCCTACTACAGGAATCCCCAATAACCTGGACAACTGCAAAAGGGTTCCCAATGCTGACCAGAAGGATCGAGATAGGGACAAAGTCGGAGATGCCTGTGACAGTTGCCCCTACGTTCGCAACCCTGACCAGGTCTGGTTTCTGATTTCCATGTTTGGCTGTACTTTTACACATTCTAGTCATTATAGTATGTTGTACATAACAGCGTAACAAACTTTTGTTTGTTTGAGTGATATTTATGTTTCCACAGTTGGATATGGACAACGACTTGATCGGAGACCCTTGTGACACCAATAAGGACAGGTATAGTAGTGTTACTAGCTTTCTTGCCACCTCCCTGCCTTTAACCATTCTAGACCTGTCCGTGTCGTTCCAATCTATTGGTACTCCATTACTAAAAACCTTCCAATTCTTATTTTATATGTTATGTAATGACTTTGGTTCAACACTTAAACTTTCAGAAACCCACAACAGTGAGAACAACAGTAAAATAGTATCCAATGCTGAATCCTACCCCAACTATCTTTCTACCATTCTCAGTGATGGTGATGGTCACCAGGACTCTCAGGACAACTGCCCTGCGGTCATCAACAGCGCCCAGCTGGACACGGACAAGGATGGCCTGGGGGACGAGTGTGACGATGACGATGACAATGATGGTATTCCTGACCTTCTTCCCCCGGGACCAGACAACTGTCGCCTCATCCCCAACCCCCTACAGGAGGACTCTGACGGTGAGTCTAGCACCTGTTTCAAAACAGTTCTCCAATATATCCGTGTCATGTTGACAGTAATGTTATCCTGTGTCTTCAAAGTCACATATTGCGTCGATCTCCTTGTTACAGGTGATGGAGTTGGGAATGTGTGTGAGAACGACTTTGACAATGACACCATCATTGACAGCATCGATGTGTGCCCAGAGAACGCTGAGGTCACTCTCACAGACTTCAGGGCCTACCAGACAGTGGTGCTGGACCCGGAGGGAGACGCACAGATAGACCCTAATTGGGTGGTGCTCGATCAGGTATTGATGCATGCATTACATCTCATCTAAATCAAAGGATGTAACAGTATATACAAATCAGTGCCAGGAGACATGTCAACTGCTTAAGTTCCATCATTTTCTCTGTTTCTCTTTCCACAGGGAAGAGAGATCGTCCAAACTATGAACAGTGACCCTGGACTGGCTGTTGGTAGGAGCAACAATCACGCCGTCTCACGTTGGATTCATTCAATAAACCGAGTTAGGTATGACCTTCTGAAACATACCCTGACCCAAACTCACGCCATTCCCTCAAGGTTACACGGCTTTCAACGGCGTTGACTTCGAAGGGACGTTCCATGTGAATACGGTAACGGACGACGACTATGCAGGCTTCATCTTTGGCTACCAGGACTCTTCCTCCTTCTATGTAGTGATGTGGAAACAGGTTGAGCAGATCTATTGGCAGGCCAATCCGTTCCGAGCTGTGGCAGAACCAGGGATCCAACTGAAGGTACAACAAAATCCTATATGCACATCCTATATATGACTAATCTAGTCATGTAGTAAAAGTCACATTCATATACAAATTCATGCAAACATACCACAACTCGGTCAATAGTCTGACCTACACATGACTCACCCTTTGTAGGTAATACTCATAGGGCCAGTTTCTTAGACCAAGATTAACTCTACTCCAGGACTAAATACCAGCTCAACATAGAATAGATACATTTTCCAGTTTCTCCCCCCTTGAGCTTAAGTATTAAAACACCTGCCCAGATCGATACATTGGAAGAGATCCACAGTTATGTAACATTGGTGCCTATGCAATTGTGTTGACGACTAGGCTGTGAAGTCCAATACGGGACCAGGGGAGAATCTACGTAACTCCCTGTGGCACACCGGAGACACCAGTGACCAGGTGAAGCTGCTGTGGAAAGACGCCCGCAACGTGGGTTGGAAGGACAAGACCTCCTACCGCTGGTTCTTGCAACACAGGCCCCAAGATGGCTACATCAGGTAGTAGGCTGCTATCAGACACAAGTCATAGGCGTTTGATGGCTTTTGGCGCAGTTTGCCATTTATGACATGACATTGTCCTTTGATAATATATTCAATTATAATTTGTGGCATTACTTGTATAACTGATTGAACTGACAACATTTTATAAGACCACATACTGATGAACTTGAACATGAAATTATTATCATGCATGTTTTCTCTTATCATATTATCCATTTGGTATTCTTTACCACAATAGGTAAAGTTCTAACATAACTATTCTGGTTTGAGATGGTCTTACTTTGGCTGCATTTACACAGGCAGCCCAACTCTGATCTTTGCACAATTATTGGCAAAAGATCTGATCTGATTGGTCAAAAGACCAATCATTGGGCAAAAGATCAGAATTGGGCTGCCTGTGTAAACGCAGCCTTTGTCATATTTTGGTGTTCTTTACTGGTCTCCCTCTCTGCGTTTGTGTGTGTCATGTTCAGGGTGCGTTTCTATGAGGGTCCTCAGCTAGTGGCAGACACAGACATCATCATAGACACCACCATGAGAGGAGGCAGACTGGGTGTCTTTTGCTTCTCCCAGGAGAACATCATCTGGGCTAACCTACGCTACCGCTGCAATGGTGAGCAGCACACTAATGCCGACCCCCCCAACCCCCTTTAGAATACCCTTCTAACAAGCAGGAAGTAGAGGAGGAGAATGATGACCTCAGGGAATCAATTAGGGAATGATTGCCTAGCAGCATCCCGATAATATAATTCCTGTACTGAGAAATGGATGATACTGGTCTCTGGCTAAAGAGGAACTACATTGACTTATGTTTCTAGCCTGCTTCTATCCCTTCACATTAGCATGAAGTGATACTGTGGCTGCATTTATATAGACTCCATTTAAATTACCTCTTGGTACACATACAACTAGTTTGAGGCTTTAGAGAAACACATGAGGCAATCAGCAGTTGAAACAATCAAGTGTTTTCCCCACCCTTTTCAGTAAAAAGCTGAGGGATGGGGCTGGAGAAATGTAACCACTCTCAAATTCATATACACCGCTATGGATGCAAGGACTGACTATCCATGATATCAACATTATAGTTTCAACCATGTTTTGAGGCTATGTGTTTACATTTACTTTGCTTATAAACAGAGTAAAACAGGCTTATATTTTGGGTTCTGATGCAGTACGATAGTTGAACTAAGCTTAAGCTATAAGTTATATTCTTTAAGAATCAATGGGTACATATCCTTAATTTATGAGTCCAAAAATGGATGTAGCAACTGCAGATTGCACCTTTAATTATATTGGTCCGTTGGTATTGTATTAAAGACATTTGGATGTACTACAGACACCAACTAACTTACAATATGACTCATGTAGGTAGGCCTATTGCTATGCACAGATTCTATATTGACTTAACATCTCGCCCTCTCCCTTTAGATACAATCCCTGAGGACTTCGACTCATACCAAGCCCAACAGGTCCAGCTGCAGTTCTAACAGGGAATACACATCTGCCCAAACAAAGACTGGGAGGACATTCCATCTACAACCACATTCTGGAACGCATGGCTCCCAGATAAACAGTGCAGTGTTGTATCTGAAATGGCACCCTATCTCCTATATAGTGCACTACTTTGGACTAAAGACTATATAGGGAATAGGGTGCCATTTCAGACGTACCCAGTGAGATTTGACTCAGCAAAATGGAGGCTGACATATTGATCTCCACCAGCAATGACAGAGCATTTTCCTGTCTGAGATTCGCTCCCCAATAATTCCAGTTCTCGGGGGACTTTTTTGTCTACTACTAATCTGTCAACAATATAGAAATGTGAAAATAGATGTTTTGAATAATCAGGGTGTTGCCAGTAAATGTTTGTTACATTGTGAGGGAACCCTATAAAAAAAAAAAAACATTTGATATGCAGTAGATGACATGTGATCAATTATTACTGTTTAGAGTGCCCTAGGAATAAATGTTTAACCACACAACTGTTCTTATTCTTTAGCATATACTGAATATATAGGACTTACTTTTAAGTCAAAACTGTGAAGTCCTCCTACTACTAACTAGACCAAAACTGTGATGAAAAGTCCTCCTACCACTAACTAGACCAAAACCGTGAAAAGTCCTCCTACTACTAACTAGACCAAAACTGTGATGAAAAGTCCTCCTACTACTAACTAGACCAAAACCGTGAAAAGTCCTCCTATTACTAACTAGACCAAAACTGTGATGAAAAGTCCTCCTACTACTAACTAGACCAAAACTGTGATGAAAAGTCCTCCTACCACTAACTAGACCAAAACCGTGAAAAGTCCTCCTATTACTAACTAGACCAAAACTGTGATGAAAAGTCATCCTACTACTAACTAGACCGAAACTGTGAAGCCATGAGCAACTGCTTTGAATGCTGATAAAGTTTGGGACTGAAAATATTTTAAAAACACATACAGAAATAGAAATGACAAAATATAAATAACAGAACAAGGACAATATGATATATAGATAGTTCATTAGTCATGCATTTAGTAAACCTTGGTGAAAATGACTGTTTTAATTGATATCGAGACTATACACAGAAAAAAGATGCCTCCCACAATCAAGTTTCATCTTACAAATGGGTCACATACGTAGTTTCACATAGCAACAAAGAAATACTACATCTCAGAATATGATTTACAGCACAATGGTTAAATATGTGATACCCACTTAAAGCTGACCAAGAGATTCTCTTTACATTACTAATTGGAAATACTTGCCAAAAGTGTCATTTTAGGTTTTCCAACTTCAACTGTTCTAGAGACGGCAATTATATAGATTCATACTGATCCATTTAAAAAATATAAATCTTCCTTTCATTCACTTGAGTGAAAGTTCCTTTGCAATCGCTCAATGTTTACCTTATTAGTTGAGGGAATTTATGGTGACAGGTACTCAAGGCAGTGACAGTATACTTAGTGAGAATCAAGATAAATGCTCACCAATTCCCTCAAGGCTTAAATTCCTTTCATTCTCACTTCAGTCAGTTTATTTCAATAACTACTGTCAATACAGGAGTCCACATCACCTTATTTGATTTCCACTTCCCATGCATTTGCAGAGCAGTATGGTACATCTATCGACAAGTATACATTGAGTGCTATTCCTTTTTTAACATGATGGGAAAACAAGCTGCATTGGAATAAGCCCTTTCTGGTTTTGCATCCCAAAATAAGGAATACGCTTCCAAGTCACATTTGAAATTACCGGCTTTACAAAAAGAAGAGAATATACATTATATGCCATCTTCAAATCTTGGGTAAAACAGTCAGCATTGACAGAACAGTCACTGTTCACATTCACAAGGCAGGTGACCACAACTAATGTGCAAAAACAACAGAATAAAAACACATCCAATATAATAAACATATTTGTCAGTCACAGTAACTGATATCTGTTTAGAACTGATTTCAAACATGCCTCAATTTATGTTAGCTAGCTAGCTATCCATAGTTCATATGCATACTGCTGAAGTCAACATGATAGTGTTGAATCATTTTCAATTAACCCGCATCTGCAATAGGGACTGCTTATAACATTAGTCATGTCATGCAACTGACAGTAATCTCTCTTGACAGTCATGTTCTACTGCCAATACAGAGTACAGTTGCAGTCAAATATATTGGCACTTTACAATTGAGTGCAATGGAGCAGAATGTTTTCTCTTTTCAAAATGGTTTGAATGGCAATTTTTTACCTGTAGGCACCTGCAATTTACCACAGGTGAGAAATTACACAGTAAAAGAGAATCACTTGACTCCAAACAAATTAATTTGAATTTGGAATAATTCAGTCTACCAATTTCTTAACTTTGAAGTAAGAAATCTCAATTTCAGTTTCTCTCTTGGTCATGTGCAGTTGTAAATCAAACAAATACACGTGAAAACCAAGTTTTTTCAATTTCAACTTATTTTTGAAAAAATAGTGAACCGTGCCAAATTTGACCGCAACTGTAAGTGCCATATTTAAGTAGCTGGTGAAACAGTTTTTATTATTATCACTCTTACCAGGCCATTGAAGTGACAGTACACTCCAAAATATTTCAAAAAAGTGGTCTAATGTCAAGATGAGTCCATGACCCAAGCCATATGTTCTGTAGCTCCAGCTATTCAGTGTATGCCCCAATCTTAAAGGAATGGAAAAGATGCGCACCATCTTATTTCATCATGGTACCCTGTACCCATTTTTCCCTTTCAGTTCACACGTGTAGCTCAGTAATTTGGGTGGTTATTTAGACAAAAAGAAATATCAAACT
Organism: Coregonus clupeaformis; assembly: GCF_020615455.1. Lineage (NCBI taxonomy): Eukaryota > Metazoa > Chordata > Actinopteri > Salmoniformes > Salmonidae > Coregonus > Coregonus clupeaformis. The sequence continues at coordinate 35,415,054 of NC_059202.1, forward strand.
AATTACAGTATGCATGCTATAATCACATCAACTATTGGGCTTTTATCCACATCCATCAATTTGATTTGATTATTTGAGGAGAACGTGACGATGTGAATTTCCAAGTTCAAGATATGAGTTAACCTGCAAGGAAGCCGGTTAGAGTTGGAGGACTTGTTGACATGGTTTTTAATTAGGCTAGAAAACCTTTTCTGTATCAGGAAATTCAAAGTTGATTCATAATTTGACAGAAATTAACTCATTAACCCGCTTTTTGAAATGGATTAATCTCAACAGACAAATTTGAGGTCTGAAATCTTGAGACAATCTTTGGAGTGAACTACCACTCTTGGCATCTGATGTGTTATGAAGATGGGATTCATAATAGGTTCACCTTACAGGAACAACTGCCAATTTAAACACACAGTGAAGAACTAGGTGCAAACGCAAGTAACAGCCAATTCAATTGAATAACAAGTGGATGGTGGTAAGAAAGACTAAAAGGAAAATGCTTTTGGCTTATGTCATTTGGTGAAACAGAAATTCCAAGACAATGTTTCACAAATACATTCTTATTTCAGCAAAGTGCTAGCATTATGCAGAAATGGCGGTAACACAGTCATCTGAAAAGTAAACCGTTTATGTGAATCATTAGGAACAACTGACACATGCATCAATTTTTGACTGGGTTTTTACTACATTGTAGAGCGTGATATAAATCAAACCTGCTTAGCAAATGAAGGCCTTTTTCTGAGGTTGACGTACATCATGCGGTAATTTTCTTTCAGCTATAGCCTATGTACAGGATATATCAGAATGCACATTTTGGAAAATGTTCGGACAAACAAAAATATTTAGCAGAGAATTAATGTGGATGGCACTGTAAAAAGTAGCATACTTGCGTATTGCCGTTTGGCTAAAATCTCTCTCTCTCACCCTCGACTTTTTCCACATTTTGTTAGGTTACAGCCTTATTCTAAAATTGATTAAATTGTCCCCCCTCCTCCTCTCTCAATCTACACACAATACCCTATGGTTCCATGTGGCTCAGTTGGTAGAGCAACTATTTGGGGAGTTGCTCCCATTCTTCTCTGCAGATCCTCTCAAGCTCTGTCAGGTTGGATGGGGAGCGTCGCTGCACAGCTATTTTCAGGTCTCTCCAGAGATGTTCGATCAGGTTCAAGTCCGGGCTCTGGCTGGGCCACTCAAGGACTTGTCCCGAAGCCACTCCTGCGTTGTCTTGGCTGTGTGCTTAGGGTCGTTGTCCTGTTGGAAGGTGAACCTTCGCCCCAGTCTGAGGTCCTGAACACTCTGGAGCAGGTTTTCATCAAGGATCTCTCTGTACTTTGCACCGTTCATCTTTGCCTCGATCCTGACTAGTCTCCCAGTCCCTGCCGCTGAAAGACATCCCCACAGCATGATGCTGCCACAACCATGCTTCACCGTAGGGATGGTGCCAGGTTTCCTCCAGACGTGACTCTTGGCATTCAGACCAAAGAGTTCAATCTTGGTTTCATCAGACCAGATAATATTGTTTCTCATGGTCTGAGAGTCTTTAAGTGCCTTTTGGCAAACTCTAAGCGGGCTGTCATGTGCCTTTAACTGAGGAGTGGCTTCCGTCTGGCCACTCTACCATAAAGGCCTGATTGATGGAGTGCTGCAGAGATGGTTGTCCTTCTGAAAGGTTCTCCCATCTCCACAGAGGAACTTTAGAGCTGTCAGAGTGACCATCGGGTTCTTGGTCATCTCCTTGACCAAGGTCCTTCTCCCCCGATTGCTCAGTTTGTCCGGGCGACCAGCTCTAGGAAGAGTCTTGGTGGTTCCAAACTTCTTCCATTTAAGAATGATGGAGGCCACTGTGTTCTTGGGGACCTTCAATGCTGCAGAAATGTTTTGGTACCCTTCCCCAGACCTCTGCCTCGACACAATCCTGTCTCGGAGCTCTATGGACAATTCCTTCGACCTCATGGCTTGGTTTTTGCTCTGACATGCAATGTCAACTGTGGGACCTTATATAGACAGTTGTGAGCCTTTCCTAATCATGTCCAATCAATTGAATTGACCACAGGTGGACTCCAATCAAGTTGTAGAAACATCTGAAGGATGATCAATGGAAACAGGATGCACCTGAGCTCAATTTCGAGTCTCATAGCAAAGGGTCTGAATACTTATGTAAATTTACATTTTTTGGTTTTAATACATTTGCTAAAATTTCTAAAAAACAGTTTTTGCTTTGTCATTATGGTGTATTGTGTGTAGATTGCTGAGGAAATTGTTTTTTTGAATCCATTTTAGAATAAGGCTGTAACGTAACAAAATGTGGAAAAAGGGGTCTGAAATATTTGAAGGCACTGCATATAATAATCTATATTCTAGTAATGCAATGGTATGATCTAATTCCGAGTTGCATAATAATCACAAATATTTTAAGCTAAACAGTCTGAAGTAAACCAACTAATTATTTTTTGCTTATCATTAACATAACAGTTGGGGAAATATGCCTCTTCCCACATTGGGATTTAGGTAAGTAAAGTAACATTTACGTTTTCTGTATATACACAATTCACTGTACAATAGCAACATGATCACACATAGCTACAGTATAAAAACGTCAAAGGTTAAGTGGAAAAACAAAAGTTTTGATAGTGTTCTTTCCCAAACAAATAAATGGTTGACACTTAGATTCTGAGCCCATAGAAGGAAACATCCAATTTAGCCAAGTTGCTATTCACTTACTTCCATCTCGCTATATTAGTTTTCAAAACAGAAATGTCACAATATGAATCAGAGGGGAAGATAGAGTAAAGTAAAAAGTTAGAAGTATTTCAGCTCTACAAGTTGGTGTATAGACAAAAGCGCTTTTGGGACTCATTTTGCTGTGTGCATAAAATGGAATGGTTCCGATATTTTTCTACCAGCCCTAGTCTGGAGGGAAGTACCAAATATAAATTATGATAAGTAACATTGTCATTTTATCATAACAATTGCCTACCAAAATCATTTTATTTGCCTTTGTAAGTTTCCCTTTAAGGAGAAGAAACCCTCCCCATATTTGCACTCTCCATCACAAATTTAAACCCAACATTTGCTTTTTTACAAAACATCCATAACGTGTACCAGTACAAAATACAGTACAGTGATTTGTCAAACTTTACACTACATAACCACAAATATCGTCACTGACTAGGAGTTAAAAATCCTCTCAAATACAAGAAAATGTTACGAGAAGTTAAGAAAATACACTGTCACATTAGTTACACTTAAAAACAGTATAATACTCAATATGTAAGGCAAAATCAGGTGATCTCACAGTGACAAGTTCAACAGGTTTCTGAGGAGTTTGTATCTTTCAGATTTTCAGGAGGCATTCAATCTGGATATACATTTTCAATGAGAAAAGGAGAAATATGGCCATCTAGTTTTGGGAATTTGCATTTGCTATGTTTACTTTGTCACATTTGTTAAGCTTATGAGCAGCTAAATATAAGCATCTGTTATATACGTTTTCATTAATTATGATAAACTTAAAAACAACAGAGCTGGCACAAGATGAAATCCAATGATTTCTGGCCCATGTAAGTGATAAAAACACTTACAATTGGAGATCCTATCCTATATTTTAAGAGGCCTTATCTGATTCTATCTAGCGAGATGTCGTAGCAACTGGCAACCGTATGAGCAAACATGGGGAGGATTTGTACTCCTTAAGTTTAACAGAGTAGCTTAATAAATACATAAATATGTAGGTTAAAAATGTATAAATAGATACATAAACGTAAGTGTAGTTTGTACAATACAGTTAGAGCAGAGCAATTTTGGCATCGAACTCAAACACATTTTGAAATGCAACATAAAAAAACATTCAACTGAATTAATAAATATTTCAATAAATAAACATACATTTAAACAGAACATAATCCAACACACGCATAACGCAAACATTAACATTTGGTTGTCATTCAAAATAAAGCTTTGAGTGTGAAGTATAAAGCTGTTATGGTTGGTAGGGAATGATAATTGTCAAAATAGGTATGGTGCAGCTCACCTTCCTAGTGACTTTTTGCTTTTTAAACACAAAATAATGTAGATTTGTAAAAAAATAAAAAATAATCAAATCAAAAGGAGATATACAATCTGTTCTCAACTGTGACACTGTAGGATATATGGTAAGTAATTATATATAGTTAACGCAGCAAGCTAGCAAAGCTTTGACCAACCAACAATCTCATTGGAAATGACAGCAATTCCATTCCTGACCCTAACAAGCCATTGCATGTCCTTCTCCACAATGGGTTTTGGTGGCACATAATTTCAAAGGACTTGAGGGTGAGTGCGAGGTTGAATAGCTGAATGGCCATGCAACTGCGTAGATGATTCACCCCTACCATGCCTGGTTTCCCTTTCTTCCCAGGGTTCTTTTTTTGTTGGCCACTGACAGTTTTCTGCATTACAGCCTATCCATCCTGAACGTGTCCTCAGTGGCAGTGTCGGCCAGAACCATGTCGGGGTCATTGAGCATGTGCAGTCCGTCCAGGGTGAGGGGGTCGATCTTCAGCTCATTCAATGGGAACTGAGAGTCCGCATCGAAGCTGACATCTCCAACGCCGGCCAGTGAGTTGGTTAACTCCTTAGAGAGGCTGGGTGGAGACTCTCCTGTCACTAAAACGCAACATTTAGGGAAACATTTGACATTTGTGAAATCAAAGCAGCTGCTAGATAATTACCAATATTATTTTAAATAACAGTCTTCACTCAAATAATCTGTAACAAGAGAAACTAAATACAATTCATCTTACAAAACACATGTTTTCCTCATACTGGCCAACCTTCATAAATGACTCTAATCAAGCCAGGATGAATGAATAACTTGAATAGGTGTGTACAGTGCCAGACTAAGTGCTCTCTAATTGGCTCAGCTGCTGCTTGGTACCTGTGAGGATAATGTTGGGGATGTTGCCATGGCTACTGTAACCCAACGGCTGGGAGTGGTGCAGGCTGCTCCCTGTAAGGCCCATCATGGCTGCTTGTGTGTAGTTGAGGGTGGAGCACTGGTTGTACAGGCTATTGGAGCTGATCGGGTTCTCAATCATATTGAACTGCTCGAGCTAGGCAAGTGAAAAAAATTATAATAGGTCAAGTTAGGGAATAGAACACAGATCAGGCACAATTTGTAATATGTGGGGATATAGTGGCAGTGAAATTCATGGCCTAGTTTAGTGTGGGTTAAGTCACCTGGTGGGAGAGAGCGTTGGTCTGCCTTGATGCTAGCTGCTGGTCATAGAAAGAATCCCCAAATATACTGCCCACCACTGGAATGTGCTGAAAGAGACATTTTACATCTGATTAGAGCTTTTAAAAAATGGGTTATGGAAACTAATATACCTACAGTCAATGGGTAAAGCCTTTTCTTGGGTATCTGAGGGATATATAAGGGAACATTACAATCATGAGACGTCACAAAAAGCATGAGGCAATTTACAAGCCAGTCAATTCAAGCATCGTTAGGTAAATGGCTGTTCATGATGGCACAAACATCAGCATCTCATAACACTTTATTATGCCTATTCAGGCACAAAATTACCATAGACCACATGATTCATAAGAGCCACATCCACATAAATGTTTCAGCAGTAAGATTTGATCTGAACTCTAACATTATAACAATCCTGAGCAATAGGCCTTCGTTTAGAAAATAGAAATATCACAATTACCATCTTGTCATTTTTAGAGGGATTATATTGTAAGCTAGCAAAACAGTGCTTTAGCTAACGACAGCAAATAAATGCACATGACTTTGGCTAGCTACTGTAGCTAACTTGGTTTACTGTGGGGTGAAGTTAATTAGCTTCTGCAGTTTCTCTACTAGCAACTGAAATGCTGTTTCATGCCTTCAAAACTGACTTGCTCCAGTAATATTTACCATTTGATACATTTTGTGATGTATCCACTTTCTAAGCATATAATAAATTGCCAAAGTTTGGTAATGTAACACACTAAACTTTGGCATTCAGTAACACAATAGAAAATAAAAAACAGCACAATAAGTTAGTGGAACATGTAGTATTTATAAAGCTAATTTTCCCATGGAAGATTACATGTATTACAGCTAGCTACAGTAATGTAAAGGTAGGTTTAGATGGAATCAGACACTTTCACACGAAAAGCAGTGAACAGAACTAGAAAGAGTTCAAACCCATTTCTCAAACCTCTGACACTTAGTGTTATTTTTTGTAAAATATGCTGGAAACAAGGCTATGTAAACAGGAAACAATCAAAGCTGCTATAAAAAAGGGTTGGACTATCTAAAACTAAATCATATTTAAGGTTCTATGTAGGTGCTGCATATACACAGGACATACAATGAGTATACAAAACATTAAGGACACCTGCTCTTTCCATGACAGACTGACCAGGTGAAAGCTATGATCCCTTATTGATGTCACCTGTTAAATCCACTTCATATCAGTGTAGATGAAGGGGAGGAGACAGATTGAAGAAGGATTGTGTATGTGTGCCATTCAGAGGGAGAATGGGCAAGACAAAATATTTAAGTGCCTTTGAACTGGGTATAGTAGCAGGTGCCAGGCGCACCGGTTTGTATCAAGAACTGCAACGCTGCTGGATTTTCACGCTCAACAGTTTCCCGTGTGTATCAAGAATGGTCCACCACCCAAAGGACATCCAGCCAACTTGACACAACTGTGGGAAGCATAGGAGTCAACATGGGCCAGCATCCCTGTGGAAGGCTTTCGACACCTTGTAGAGTCCATGCCCCGATAAATTGAGGCTGTTCTGAGGGCAAAAAAAGGGGTGGGGGGGTGGGGGGGGGGATGCAACTCAATATTAGGAAGGTCTTCTTGATGTTTTGTACACTCAATGTATATTGGGTTCAAGCAAAAACACAAAAAGCTGCTATGCGACAACACTCAAAGACCTGAGCCAATATGATAAGCAAACAGCGAGCAGTGGTCTGGAGGATAGGAGATGGGGGTGGGATTGCTGACACTATGGAGGGGAGCGAGAGGCTGGGATGAGTAGCAGCTGGACCAATTACAGCCAATTTTAGGCAAAAAACCCTCCAACAAAGCAGCTTGGTGGTTTCGCCCTTACTTGAGGCGAGCCGCCAGGGGAGAAGCCTTGATTGGAGACTGGGGAGGTTGGAGACTGATTGGCCGGAGAGCCAGTCTGATTGCGGTACTGTTGGAGGGAAGAGTGTTAACCGGTGCAGAGTTCCATAATACTAGCCACAGAGCACTCAGAGAGGGCCCAAGGAGAGTCTGAGTTGGGCTCTTACACCATCTAATCACAGACCAGTTCACTCCCCCAAAAACCATCAGCCATTGCTGAAGGGGACCAATGAACCAAACTTTGTTGGAGCTAGAATTTCACTGGGTATATACAGTCAAGGTATCGACAAGCAGGAAACTCAATCCAACAGAAGAAACTTGTGTAAAGAGACTACAGAGAGCTTAAACTGACACAGTTTTAACTACTTTGCAGATACTGTATGAAACAAACAGACAATCATATTAAATTCACCAACTTGTCATGACGTGACTCATTAATATGATGACTTATTTATCGAATAAACTAACTATGTTTATTGTTACACAACTAAATTCATCATGTAACAATTTGGGGCACCACGGAGGTAGTTGTTTATAGAGTTACCATCTCCCAAATTAAACTCTAAAAAGGTCTTTACCTATCAATACAGTGGGGAGAACAAGTATTTGATACACTGCCGATTTTGCAGGTTTTCCTACTTACAAAGCATGTAGAGGTCTGTAATTTTTATCATAGGTACACTTCAACTGTGAGAGACGGAATCTAAAACAATCCAGAAAATCACATTGTATGATTTTTAAGTAATTCATTTGCATTTTATTGCATGACATAAGTATTTGATCACCTACCAACCAGTAAGAATTCCGGCTCTCACAGACCCGTTAGTTTTTCTTTAAGAAACCCTCCTGTTCTCCACTCATTACCTGTATTAACTGCACCTGTTTGAACTCGTTACCTGTATAAAAGACACCTGTCCACACACTCAATCAAACAGACTCCAACCTCTCCACAATGGCCAAGACCAGAGAGCTGTGTAAGGACATCAGGGATAAAATTGTAGACCTGCACAAGGCTGGGATGGGCTACAGGACAATAGGCAAGCAGCTTGGTGAGAAGGCAACAACTGTTGGCGCAATTATTAGAAAATGGAAGAAGTTCAAGATGACGGTCAATCACCCTCGGTCTGGAGCTCCATGCAAGATCTCACCTTGTGGGGCATCAATGATCATGAGGAAGGTGAGGGATCAGCCCAGAACTACACGGCAGGACCTGGTCAATGACCTGAAGAGAGCTGGGACCACAGTCTCAAAGAAAACCATTAGTAACACAGTACGCCGTCATGGATTAAAATCCTGCAGCGCACGCAAGGTCCCCCTGCTCAAGCCAGCGCATGTCCAGGCCCGTCTGAAGTTTGCCAATGACCATCTGGATGATCCAGAGGAGGAATAGGAGAAGGTCATGTGGTCTGATGAGACAAAAATAGAGCTTTTTGGTCTAAACTCCACTCGCCGTGTTTGGAGGAAGAAGAAGGATGAGTACAACCCCAAGAACACCATCCCAACCGTGAAGCAGGTGGAAACATCATTCTTTGGGGATGCTTTTCTGCAAAGGGGACAGGACGACTGCACCGTAATGAGGGGAGGATGGATGGGGCCATGTATCGCGAGATCTTGGCCAACAACCTCCTTCCCTCAGTAAGAGCATTGAAGATGGGTCGTGGCTGGGTCTTCCAGCATGACAACGACCCGAAACACACAACCAGGGCAACTAAGGAGTGGCTCCGTAAGAAGCATCTCAAGGTCCTGGAGTGGCCTAGCCAGTCTCCAGACCTGAACCCAATAGAAAGTCTTTGGAGGGAGCTGAAAGTCCGTATTGCCCAGCGACAGCCCCGAAACCTGAAGGATCTGGAGAAGGTCTGTATGGAGGAGTGGGCCAAAATCCCTAATGCAGTGTGTGCAAACCTGGTCAAGACCTCCAGGAAACATATGATCTCTGTAATTGCAAAAAAAAGGTTTCTGTACCAAATATTAAGTTCTGCTTTTCTGATGTATCAAATACTTATGTCATGCAATAAAATGCAAATTAATTACTTAAAAATCATACAATGTGATTTTCTGGATTTTTGTTTTAGATTCCGTCTCTCACAGTTGAAGTGTACCTATGATAAAAATTACAGACCTCTACATGCTTTGTAAGTAGGAAAACCTGCAAAATCGGCAGTGTATCAAATACTTGTTCTCCCCACTGTATAACATGATTATTCTTTAGGTCCCCACTGACCATTCCCCACATTCTGATGTTGGAAATATTGTTCCAGTGTCTACTTTTTGGACGTTATAATTTTGGCGGCAAAAGTATTCTGGAGACAAAGGGACATTCCAATCAATACTGGAAAGCAAGAAAGAGATTCCCCTACTGCCTAAGTTACGGCCGACCCCCCCCTTCCCCTCTTCTTTGGGTGAGAGTGGGTCTGGTTGTCATCAGCCATTGCCAAGCTGATCTGAGGCCTTGGATCCTCACCCAGGAGAGTCATGACAAACTTCATAAGAGGTTTTAATTTGACTCAAAATTCCATTGCTTATAGTCAGACATTCTTGGCAGAATAGATTAATGCCCCAATACATTGCTTGGTAGTCTACTAAATATTGCTATTAGGTTGTAAATCACAGCTGGCATGCTACATTATTTGCTGCCTCCTGCCATTCGGTTGGCACGCACTTAATATTTTGGACAAAAACATACAAAAATAAGGCTGGGAATCTCAACACCATCAAACTAGGAAAGGCAATGATCACAAGTCATAACGTGGCTAATAGGCTAGCTAGCTTATCTAATATGCATTTATTAAGCAAGCTAAAAACATAGCCTTGTAGCTACAGTGGGGAAAAAAAGTATTTAGTCAGCCACCAATTGTGCAAGTTCTCCCACTTAAAAAGATGAGAGAGGCCTGTAATTTTCATCATAGGTACACGTCAACTATGACAGACAAAATGAGAAAAAAAAATCCAGAAAATCACATTGTAGGATTTTTAACTAATTTATTTGCAAATTATGGTGGAAAATAAGTATTTGGTCAATAACAAAAGTTTCTCAATACTTTGTTATATACCCTTTGTTGGCAATGACACAGGTCAAACGTTATCTGTAAGTCTTCACAAGGTTTTCACACACTGTGGCTGGTATTTTGGCCCATTCCTCCATGCAGATCTCCTCTAGAGCAGTGATGTTTTGGGGCTGTCGCTGGGCAACACGGACTTTCAACTCTCTCCAAAGATTTTCAATGTGGTTGAGATCTGGAGACTGGCTAGGCCACTCCAGGACCTTGAAATGCTTCTTACGAAGCCACTCCTTCGTTGCCCGGGCGGTGTGTTTGGGATCATTGTCATGCTGAAAGACCCAGCCACGTTTCATCTTCAATGCCCTTGCTGATGGAAGGAGGTTTTCACTCAAAATCTCACGATACATGGCCCCATTCATTCTTTCCTTTACACGGATCAGTCGTCCTGGTCCCTTTGCAGAAAAACAGCCCCAAAGCATGATGTTTTCACCCCCATGCTTCACAGTAGGTATGGTGTTCTTTGGATGCAACTCAGCATTCTTTGTCCTCCAAACATGGCGAGTTGAGATTTTACCAAAAAGTTCTATTTTGGTTTCATCTGACCATATGACATTCTCCCAATCCTCTTCTGGATCATCCAAATGCACTCTAGCAAACTTCAGACGGGCCTTGACATGTACTGGCTTAGCAGGGGGACACGTCTGGCACTGCAGGATTTGAGTCCCTGGCGGCGTAGTGTGTTACTGATGGTAGGCTTTGTTACTTTGGTCCCAGCTCTCTGCAGGTCATTCACTAGGTCCCCCCGTGTGGTTCTGGGATTTTTGCTCACCGTTCTTGTGATCATTTTGACCCCATGGGGTGAGATCTTGCGTGGAGCCCCAGATCGAGGGAGATTATCAGTGGTCTTGTATGTCTTCCATTTCCTAATAATTGCTCCCACAGTTGATTTCTTCAAACCAAGCTGCTTACCTATTGCAGATTCAGTCTTCCCAGCCTGGGGAAGGTCTACAATTTTGTTTCTGGTGTCCTTTGACAGCTCTTTGGTCTTGGCCATAGTGGAGTTTGGAGTGTGACTGTTTGAGGTTGTGGACAGGTGTCTTTTATACTGATAACACGTTCAAACAGGTGCCATTAATACAGGTAATGAGTGGAGGACAGAGGAGCCTCTTAAAGAAGAAGTTACAGGTCTGTGAGAGCCAGAAATCTTGCTTGTTTGTAGGTGACCAAATACTTATTTTCCACCATAATTTGCAAATAAATTCATAAAAAATCCTACAATGTGATTATCTGGATTTTTTTTTCTCAATTTGTCTGTCATAGTTGACGTGTACCTATGATGAAAATTACAGGCCTCTCTCATCTTTTTAAGTGGGAGAACATGCACAATTGGTGGCTGACTAAATACTTTTTTTCCCCACTGTAAATGTTTTTAGCAGCTTTGGTGGCTACAGCTAATGGATTGCATTTGTTTAGTTAGCAATAAATGTGACTCACTTAGCTAACTATACTGAACTTGAACGACTTATCTCATTGTCTCTTATGTATTTGGGATGTTCAAATGGGCAGGCGAGCTAGCTGTAAATCCCATTCAGTTGTCAAAAAAACGTGGGGACAGATGCAGGCATTGGCAGCTGGCAGGCAGGCTCCAGCAGTATCAGTGCAATTCTGACTGCCAACATTTTTAGAGGGTTTTATCGTCCAAAATAGGGGATGGTCCAAAATAGGGGAGGGATGTCCAACGTATTTTTATTGGGCACAAGGGAGGGTCGTGCGTTTTTTCCCCCTGGTTTACATTAGCTCTTTTTCAGGTTTTACCATATCATTTCTGTGGTCCTCTGTAGCTCAGCTGGTAGAGCACGGCGCTTGTAACGCCAAGGTAGTGGGTTCGATCCCCGGGACCACCCGTACACAAAAAAAATTATGCACGCATGACTGTAAGTCGCTTTGGATAAAAGCGTCTGCTAAATGGCATATTATTATTATTATTATTTCTTCCATCCTAGCCAAATGTCCTCATCTGCTTGCATGCTCCTCCCCTATTTCAAGGTGTTTTGGTACTTCCCTTAAGCACTACGCTAAATACAGGGAAATTCTTGAGGGAAACCTGTTTCAGTCTTCCAGAGATTTGAGACTGGGACAGAGGTTCACCTTCCAGCAGGACAATAACCCTAAGCATACTGCTAAAGCAACACTCAAGTGGTTTAAAGGAAAACGTTTAAATGTCTTGGAATGGCCTAGTCAAAGACCAGACCTCAATCCAATTGAGAATCTGTGGTATGACTTAAAGATTGCTGTACACCAGCGGAACCCATCCAACTTGAAGGAGCTGGAGCAGTTTTGCCTTGAAGAATGGGCAAATATCCAAGTGGCTAGATGTGCCAAGCTTATAGAGACATACTCCAAGAGACTTGCAGCTGTAATTGCTGCAAAAGGTAGCTCTACAAAGTATTGACTTTGTGTTTGTTTCACCCCAAAAAATGTTTTGCATCTTCAAAGTGGTAGGCATGTTGTGTAAATCAAATGATACAAATTTCCCCAAAATCCATTTTAATTCCAGGTTTTAAGGCAACAAAATAGGAAAAATGCCAAGAGAGGTGAATACTTTTGCAAGCCACTGTAAATACTGTATTTGCAGGAAACCATTCAGGTGTATTGTGGCTTTTGCGACTGCTTTCAAATTTTTCTAGCTGCCTATAAACACACAGTCCAGTTCAAAGTGAATGGCACAGGCCCGTATGGCAATGGTCTATTTGCATATAGGGCTACTGTAGATATCATTGGTTATGGCGTGCACCGGTTTGTGTAGACTGGACAAGACTGACAAGCTTTTATTTACTGCAGTGTCTATTAATTGCCCAAACGCACAACCATTTTCCCACTCTTATTACTAGAATTTTCACAAATATTCTTTGAATGTATGAAAACCCCTTGAAGTATTAAAAATAATTTGATTAAAATGATTATTTGGCCTTACTGCTATTAGCCCATGCAAATGCACTGAATAACATATTAACTACATGGAACAGATAGTCCCCAAAAAAACTAATGGAAGTTTGTTCTGAAGTGTCTGTCCTATATCTGAGAGATATAAAAAAGATCAGGAAACATTAGTAAACATTATGTTTTTTACATGTATTTAACCCCTTATTTCTGGCACTAAACAGTCTCCATATATTTTTTCAACTGGTACCGGGGGACCTTCAGATGAGTCTTGAGGCCTGTGGGCATCCTAGAGCAAAACATGTATGTGTTCGTGATGGTCTCACCTTTCCACAGAGGGGTCATAATAGTTTGTACAGTGAGGGAAAAAAGTATTTGATCCCCTGCTGATTTTGTACGTTTGCCCACTGACAAAGACATGATCAGTCTATAATTTTAATGGTAGGTTTATTTGAACAGTGAGAGACAGAATAACAACAAAAAATCCAGAAAAACGCATGTCAAACATTTTATAAATTGATTTGCATTTCAAATGAGGGAAATAAGTATTTGACCCCTCTGCAAAACATGACTTAGTACTTGGTGGCAAAACCCTTGTTGGCAATCACAGAGGTCAGACGTTTCTTGTAGTTGGCCACCAGGTTTGCACACATCTCAGGAGGGATTTTGTTCCACTCCTCTTTGCAGATCTTCTCCAAGTCATTAAGGTTTCGAGGCTGACGTTTGGCAACTCGAACCTTCAGCTCCCTCCACAGATTTTCTATGGGATTAAGGTCTGGAGACTGGCTAGGCCACTCCAGGACCTTAATGTGCACTCCTTTGTTGCCTTGGCCGTGTGTTTTGGGTCATTGTCATGCTGGAATACCCATCCACAACCCATTTTCAATGCTGGCTGAGGGAAGGAGGTTCTCACCCAAGATTTGACGGTATATGGCCCCGTCCATCGACCCTTTGATGCGGTGAAGTTGTCCTGTCCCCTTAGCAGAAACCCCCCCCACAAAGCATCACTGTTTGACGGTGGGGATGGTGTTCTTGGGGTCATAGGCAGCATTCCTCCTCCTCCAAACACGGCGAGTTGAGTTGATGCCAAAGAGCTCGATTCTGGTCTCATCTGACCACAACACTTTCACCCAGTTCTCCTCTGAATCATTCAGAAGTTCATTGGCAAACTTCAGACGGCCCTGTATATGTGCTTTCTTGAGCAGGGGGACCTTGCGGGCGCTGCAGGACTTCAGTCCTTCACGGCGTAGTGTGTTACCAATTGTTTTCTTGGTGACTATGGTCCCAGCTGCCTTGAGATCATTGACAAGATCCTCCCGTGTAGTTCTGGGCTGATTCCTCACCGTTCTCATGATCATTGCAACTCCACGAGGTGAGATCTTGCATGGAGCCCCAGGCCGAGGGAGATTGACAGTTATTTTGTGTTTCTTCCATTTGGGAATAATCGCACCAATTGTTGTCACCTTCTCACCAAGCTGCTTGGCGATGGTCTTGTAGCCCATTCCAGCCTTGTGTAGGTCTACAATATTGTCCCTGACATCCTTGGAGAGCTCTTTGGTCTTGGCCATGGTGGAGCGTTTGGAATCTGATTGATTGATTGCTTCTGTGGACAGGTGTCTTTTATACAGGTAACAAGCAGAGATTAGGAGCACTCCCTTTAAGAGTGTGCTCCTAATCTCAGCTTGTTACCTGTATAAAAGACACCTGGGAGCCAGAAATCTTTCTGATTGAGAGGGGGTCAAATACTTATTTCCCTCATTAAAATGCAAATCAATTTATAAAAAATGTTAAATGCGTTTTTCTGGATTTTGTTGTTGTTATTGTGTCTCTCACTGTTCAAATAAACCTACCATTAAAATTATAGACTGATCATTTCTTTGTCAGTGGGCAAACGTACAAAATCAGCAGGGGATCAAATACTTTTTTCCCCCTCACTGTAGGCCAAACCGTTCGGACGCTACAGACGATTCTGTGAGAAGACCGATTTTCGGGATGTCTCATGGTCTGACAACAATACTCTAGCTGTCACCTTTCACCGCAGATGCAGAAGTGCGACATAGGTGGATGCGGTGGATTGAGACGCATCCAAAGCAAAAAAAAAACAGATATGTCTAGCTTAAACTGACATATTTTTATGGGGATTGTTTTATTATGCTAACTAGATTTCCATGGGGGGGGCAGACATCGACCTTAGGGGGTTAAGTAATTCCTCTCTACCCGTTTACCTCTAAGCAAAGTAGAATTTATGGTACGCAGCTTGCTAGCGAGCGTTATCTAGTTAATATAATTTGATTATTTTGAGAAATAATTTAATGATTTTGATGAAACGAGAACAAAAAAACACAAAAATCATGGGAATTACTACTGGTAATAATGTCACCTCCCATACTCTTGTGGAAAAGGCTAATCCAACTTACACTTAGCAACAATCCCACCTCCAATGTCACAAACAAAATCATTTGATCATGTAGAGCACCATACAAAAAGCCCATGGTAAATCTTATCGAAACAAGGACTACAACACTGGCTTTTTTTTTGGGAACTTGTCAGCTCAATTTTCCCCCCGTGTCATCGGTCTACAGAGTGTGCGACTCACCGAATTGATGTTGATGCTGGCAGTCGTCGCAATCTGGCTGACTGGGGAGGACTGGGTGGCTGTGGGGGCAGTGGTGGTGGCCAGGGGCAGGGTGATCAGCCTGATGCCCTGGGGCAGGGCCTGCTGCTGCAGGTCATTGAGCACTTGGGCCTGGGACTGCGCTGTCAGCTGGCTAAAGAAGGCGTACTGGGATAGCTGCTGCTCCAGAGTCAAGGCCTCCATCGCCACTGCCTGGTAACAATACAGGAAGGGAAGAAAAGCATGAACTTTACCTGACGAGAGGCCAAGATTTTGGGGTGAAACAACGAAAACAAGGTATCCAACACTGTTACGACAGGGTTACAGTAGCTGGCAAAATAACATAAGAGCGTTTGGTAACTTTAAACTGTAAATAATTTAAGCAAGCTAGCTAACTTGGCTAACTGGTGAAACAATTAAATTATATCCAGTTAGTTAGCTACCGCACCGCTCAACACTGCCAAAACTGATAAGTTGGCTCAACTAATGCTTACATTCAGACATTTTACATATCGTCTTCAAGTGTATTATAAAACTGGATCAATATACACTACCAGTCAAAAGGTTGGACACACCTACTCATTCAAGGGTTTTTCTTTATTTTTACATTGTAGAATAATAGTGAAGATATCAAAACTATTAAATAACACATATGGAATCATGTAGTAACCAAACAAGTGTTATATTTGAAATTCTTCAAATAGGCACCCTTTGCCTTGATGACAGCTTTGCACACTCTTGGCATTCTCTCAACCAGCTTCATGAGGTAGTCACCTGGAATGCATTTCAATTAACAGGTGTGCCTTGTTAAAAGTTAATTTGTGGAATGTATTTCCTTCTTAATGCGTTTGAGCCAATCAGTTGTGTTGTGACAACGTGGGGGGGGGGGGGGGTATACAGAAGATGGTCTTTTACCAAATAGGGCTAAGTCCATATTATGGCAAGAACAGCTCAAATAAACAAAGAGAAACAACAGTCCATCATTACTTTAAGACATGAAGGTCAGTCAATATGGAATATTTCAAGAACTTTGAAAGTTTCTTCAAGTGCAGTCGCAAAAAACATCAAGCGCTATCATGAAACTGGCTCTCATGAGGACCACCACAGGAATGGAAGACCCAGAGTTACCTCTGCTGCAGAGGATAAGTTCATTAGAGTTACCAGCCTCAGAAACTGCAGCCCAAATAAATGCTTCACTGAGTTCAAGTCACAGACACATCTCAAAATCAACTGTTCAGAAGGGACTGTGTGAATCAGGCCTTCATGGTCGAATTGCTGCAAAGAAACCACTACTGAAGGACACCAATAAGAAGACGAAGAGACCTGCTTGGGCCAAATTAGAGATTTTTGGTTCCAACCACCGTGTCTTTGTGAGACGCGGTGTGGGTGAACGGATGATCTACGCATGTGTAGTTCCCACCGTAAAGCATGGAGGTGGTGTTATGGTGTGGGGGTGCTTTGCAGGTGACACGGTCATTGATTTATTCAGAATTCAAGGCACACTTAACCAGCATGGCTACCACAGCATTCTGCAGCGATACGCCATCCCATCTGGTTTGGGCTTAGTGGGACTACGATTTGTTTTTCAACAGGACAATGACCCAACACACCTCCAGGCTGTGTAAGGGCTATTTTACCAAGCAGGAGAGTGATGGTGTGCTGCATCAGATGACCTGTTCTCTACAATCCCCCGACCTCAATCCAATTGAGATGGTTTAGGATGAGTCGGACCGCAGAGTGAAGGAAAAGCTGCCAACAAGTGCTCAGCATATGTGGGAACTCCTTCAAGACTGTTTGAAAAGCATTCCAGGTGAAGCTGGTTGAGAGAATGCCAAGTGTGCAAAGCTGTCATAAAGGCAAAGGGTGGCTATTTGAAGAATCTCAAATATAAAATATATTTTAATTTGTTTAACACTTTTTTTGTTAGTACATGATTCCATGTGTTATAGAAATATTCTCAGTTCATGGACAGAACAGGAAACATTAGGGATTGGAGCCATGGGCAGAGGAAGGTTATTGTTTTCCATTTGAAAGTATCACACACTCGGAGCATTGTTTGTGATGTAATGCCTTCCTCTAGCAATTGAAAGCTCTAAATTACTCTTGAGGGATCTTGGCTAGCTGAGCCATTCCAGGTAACAAGGCCAAACTACACCTGGTAGGCATCGCTTGCTCACCTCACATAGGGATTCAGCCATGTATATAGGGCGGCAGGTAGCCTAGCAGTTAGAGCGTTGGTTCAGTTACCAAAAGAGTGCTAGTTCGAATCCCCTAGCCAACAAGGTGAAAGGCAGACCCTGGACGTGACCCCACTCTCTGAAGGGTGTCTCAGGGAAAGTTGGGATGTGCAAAAAACACATTTTCAATTCATTCATGAAATAGGACAAATATAAGCACCCACCAAATTATTATTATTATTATTATTATTATTATTATACACTGAACAAAAACATAAACGCAACATGTAAAGTGTTGGTCCCATGTTTCATGAGCTGAAATAAAATATCAAACATTTTCCATATGCACAAAAAGGTTATTTCGCTAAAATGTTGTGCACAAATTTGTTTACATCCCTGTTAGTGAGCATTTCTCATTTGCCAAGATAATCCATCCACCTGACAGGTGTGGCATATCAAGAAGCTGATTAAACAGCATGATCATTACACAGGTGCACCTTGTGCTGGGGACAATAAAAGGCCAGTCTAAAATGTGCAGTTTTGTCACACAACACCACAGATGTCTCAAGTTTTGAGGGAACGTGCAATTGGCATGCTGAATGCAGGAATGTCCACCAGAGCGGTTGCCAGAGAATTGAATGTTCATTTCTCTACCATAAGCTGCCTCCAACATCGTTTTAGAGAATTTGGCAGTACGTCCAACCGGCCTTACAACCGCAGACCACATGTATTTATGGCGTCGTGTGGGCGAGCGGTTTGCTGATGTCAATGTTGTGAACAGAGTGCCCCCTTGGTGGCGGTGGGGTTATGGTATGGGCAGGCATAAACTACGGACAACAAACACAATTGCATTTTATTGATGGCAATTTGAATGCACAGAGATACCGTGATGAGATCCTGAAGCCCATTGTCGTGCCATTCATCCGCCGCCATCACCTCATGTTTCAGCATGATAATGCAAGGCCCCATTGTGCAAGGATCTGTACACAATTCCTGGAAGCTGAAAATGTCCCAGCTCTTCCATGGCCTGCATACTCACCAGACATGTCATCCATTGAACATGTTTGGGAGGCTCTGGATCGACAGCGTGTTCCAGTTCCCGGGCAATATCCAGCAACTTCGCACAGCCATTGAGAGGAGTGGGACAACATTCCACAGGCCACAATCAACAGCCTGATCAATTCTATGTGAAGGAGATGTGTCGCGCTGCATGATGCAAATGGTCACACCAGATACTGACTGGTTTTTTGATCCACGCCTTACCTTTCTTTAATGGTATCTGTGACCAACAGATGCATATCTGTATTCCCAGTCGTGTGCAAACCATAGATTAGGGCCCAATTTATTTATTTGACTGATTTCCTACAACTCAGTCAAATCTTTGAAATTGTTCTATGTTTAGTTTATATTTTTGTTCAGTATAAAATAGAAACACCACTACCAGTTCTCCTTTTGAAGTTTTAGGGTCGAGGTAAAATACATTTGTCTGCATAGCCGTTTAGCTAACTCCAGCACCTTTATCTCTCAGAATTGACCTTGTTGATTAAACAATATAATGAATCAAAATGTTACATCATGCTTTTGGCCCTTTAAAAACATCAAGGTAAAATCCCATTTTAGTTAGAGATTTACTGGAAGTGATATCCCTATGTTAAAAATTACTTGTTTACAATCCCTTTGTTAAAGTTCAATAATATCACTGCTGAATGCGACCATAGAAATAGCATCTCACCTGGATGTTGAGAGGGGGCGATAGGGTGGGGGAGAGCTGCTGCGGTGACTGCTGTGGGTTGGCGTTGAGGGTTAGGGGGACCAGGGTGGGCTGCCTGCGCTGGGCCGTCACAGTCATGGTAGGCTGAGATGTGTTCGGGATCCCTGCCAAGACAACAGGACAGGCATCAGTGGCTCTTCTCTGAAATACAGCAAAACTCCTTCTGGGCATTGCTGTGCAATCTAACATTTCTAGAGGGTTTTCACAACTACATTGTACAGATTTTCTAGTGACTTGTGCTGTATATGTTTATGATATGCATGCATCCACTCATATGCCAATCCCTAAGTAAGTAAGTACCAATCACTAAGTAATAAAGTACCTATCCATCTACCTATCTAGCTTGCATAAGCTTGACAAATGGCATTTATGGCGTAACTTGACGCATAATCATTCTGTGAAATGTTTGCAGTTGTGAAAGGTTCATGTTCTACCTCAAAGATAATCTAGTCTGCATTTTAACTACAGATGCTCAAGGAGCCATAAATAAATAAGTGGAGCCATCCATATTCCTGCCAGCCATCTGTGCATGTTCTTTGAACAGCATCTTTCCAGAGAGACAGAGGGGTGGGAAACTGAGTCTAGTCAAGACATTCAAGGCACTCCAGTGTCAGTTTGATGCAATATTTTGCAGGGTAATGGGAAACACCTTGCAAAGACAATGTAGTTGTGTCACATGATTTTCATTGTACACCATGCAGATATTACATTAACAGGTTATTCTTCTTAGGCATGTGGATGATTGCCAACGTTAGATTTTTGGATGTTATGTCCCTTAAAACTGGCAAAGAATAAAAAATTGGGTTTCCGTGCTCAAACAATGGGAGAAACTGTGCTGCATGGAGTTCAGCAAGGTTTCGTACATAAACCACCAGTAAAATAGTGGATCACAAAATTTACTTTTGATACAGAACTTGCTGAAAAACACGTAGAGTATCCTTGGTTACATTATCAGAATTTCAAATATATAAAATTTGCCACATTCATTTTGCCATCAATGGCTTACCGTGGCTGGCAGCACTGATGCCTAGGAGGGTGAGGTTGGTATTCAGGTTGCCCGTGCTGTTGGAGGAGCTAAGGGAAGGAAATGCCAAAGTGTCGCCCGGGTCCAGCGGAGTGGGCAGCGGTGGGGGGAACTGGATGTTGGTGAGATCGGGCAGGGAGCCTCCCGTGTTCAGCGTGGCCGGTATCAATGACGTGTTCACTTCCTGATCGGGTGATGGAAATATACTATAGGGGAGAAAGAACAGGGGTACACATTACCTAAAACAGCACATGGCAAAGGTAATCCATTCTGAATTATTTTTGTTTGTTTTTATGAATTATGACATTTTTTGTTGCTTTGTGTGGAAATGACAGTTGTTAGCTATCTGGTGTCATAGGTCCTCTCTCACACGGAGACATCCTTGAACATATTAATTCTAAGCATGGCCTGGATAGGGATCTTTCTCACACAGCACCTTTCTACAGTGTACGGTCTTGCCGGAGTACCATATTTAGATTTATGAATGATAGGATGTGCAGTATGTACTCACTTAATCCCAGGGACTTCACAAGACTTGAGTCTTGATGAGTCATTCTAAAAGGGAAAGCACACTCAACATAAAAAAAATGCCCAAAATTGTGAGCAAGCACTGATGTAACAACTAGGCTACATGTTCCCTCCTCTACCTTTTTGTTATCCCACTGTGTATCCTTGTCTGCGTGTGATTCAGACTCCTCAGTCCCAGGAACTGTAAGCAGCAGCACTGAATGATGAAAGAGTAAAAGAAAACCAGGTAATGACCAACAATTGATGGTACTAATGTAATCAACTCACATTGCAGTATTTTCAGAGTAGTATTTTTCCTGTAGTGAAATGAAGTTGAGTAATGGTTTTTAGATACTGTTAAAACATCAGTTAGACCTCCATGACAGGTAGCTAGATGCTTCCCATTTTCAGAAGACCACACAATTGTGTGTCATCACAATATTATTGATCCGTTTTCCGTGCCATCTTGAGTGATTTCAATTACAAATACAACTCAAAATACTATACCAATATTTCCCTCATCAGAAAGCAGTGGTTGGTTGTACACATAATGTAATAGATTCACAGAAAGAGAATAGTTACCCCAACATGGACAAAACCTGTTAGCTAGTGGAACCTGTGATGGTAGTTAAGGATTTTGGGTACTGGCCAGTCGGGATAGTAGAGCACAAATTTTACTAGCCATGGTCCGAAATCTGTGCCATGCGAAATTTGAAGACATTTCACCAGCTGGCGGCCTAGTTGGGCACATTTTCTACTAGCCCGGTCTAAAAAGTACTAACCACGGGCTAGCGAGCTAGCTTAATTTCCATCCCTGAGCGGAACCCAACCCATTCATGTCATAAATACATTGGTACAGGCCTGAATAAATAGAAGTTGTTCCGTGTCCATGTTTCCTGGATCCTCCATTACCTTGTTTAGGCTGGAGCTCTTGTGAACCCCCTGCAAATGAGTCCTGGGGCACAGGGTTCGTGGTGCTCTGGTGTAGGGCTGAGTCGGAGTTTGTCCTGTGGCATTAGAATGAAGAGAGATCAACAACATCTCTCTGTGGCCCCTATTCCCCAAACACATTTGTGGCATGCTATTTTTCACACTGGGTCAAATACATTTCAGTTGTTAAATTGAGCATGCAATTTCTAATAAAAAAAGGCTATATAGATGGGCATCGCATCTCCTGTGCTCTTCCTGAAGGTAGATGAAATTGCTCCCAACATAGGTTTTTTCAGAATATGAAGTCGTCATTAATGGCCTACCTCCTCCAACTGGTATCCGGTGGGGGTGAGAGATAAACTGAGCCATAGGGGCAGCTGTCAATGTGAAGCTCAGTTAAGGACCAAAAAATAGGGGTGAAATATAAAATGTAAATCTATATTCAAAATATCAGTATTCATCGACTGAAGTGCAAAGTCTAACTGTAAGAATTATCCAACAATGACAACATGTAAAGACCACTGTGTTCTACTCTAAAATAATCTGAGTCAGAGAGGTAGAAGCAAAGCGAGAGGGTTTACTCCGCCCAAAATCTGTCCATGAAAATAAGACCACGACGTGAGGAATATTTGTGTCAAATTTGGTCAACAAAAAATGCAATTGCTAATTTGCTAAGTAAGGCCTATTTGATCGAATATAAGTTTTGTAATGGTTAGGTTGTGACGAATGCACTTTATATTGGATTTGTCCCCGTTGTTCATATGAATATCTGCCCTTTCATGGGCTAGAATGGTCCCACCTGATCTCGCCTTCCTTACATCTTTGAGGACATGTATTTTCATTGTTAGAGCAGTCACTCAACTATCTTGTCAATATAATAGATCATCTTTGGCTGAGTGCAGAAGAAGGATATCTGGCGGCCATGTTTGTCCACAGAGAGGGGCCGGCGGTGCGGGGAGGGGATGCGGTTCCGATCGCGGTAAACGCGGTCCACCAGCCCGTGATGCCTGGTCGACCGACTGCTGTCCAAGGTGGAATTCTGGACAGGAAACGCAAAATCAACCATATGAGAAAAATTGGTCATTTGAAGCATACACACACAAAAATAAATACAATTTAAAATGTCTTTGTATAATATGGTGCAAATGTATTCATTTCAAATGGGTGAAGCTATGGGTCCTCATACTCATTCTCAAGTTAGCAAACATATTTCAAAAATGGAATGCCATGATATAGAAAGCAATGACATACAGTGAGGGAAAAAAGTATTTGATCCCCTGCTGATTTTGTACGTTTGCCCACTGACAAAGAAATGATCAGTCTATAATTTTAATGGTAGGTTTATTTGAACAGTGAGAGACAGAATAACAACAAAAAAAATCCAGAAAAACACATGTCAAAAATGTTATAAATTGATTTGCATTTTAATGAGGGAAATAAGTATTTGACCCCCTCTCAATCAGAAAGATTTCTGCTCCCAGATGTCTTTTATACAGGTAACGAGCTGAGATTAGGAGCACACTCTTAAAGGGAGTGCTCCTAATCTCAGTTTGTCACCTGTATAAAAGACACCTGTCCACAGAAGCAATCAATCAGATTAAAAACTCTCCACCATGGCCAAGACCAAAGAGCTCTCCAAGAATGTCAGGCACAAGATTGTAGACCTACACAAGGCTGGAATGGGCTACAAGACCATCGCCAAGCAGCTTGGTGAGAAGGTGACAACAGTTGGTGCGATTATTCGCAAATGGAAGAAACACAAAATAACTGTCAATCTCCCTCGGCCTGGGGCTCCATGCAAGATCTCACCTCGTGGAGTTGCAATGATCATGAGAACGGTGAGGAATCAGCCCAGAACTACACGGGAGGATCTTGTCAATGATCTCAAGGTAGCTGGGACCATAGTCACCAAGAAAACAATTGGTAACATACTACGCCGTGAAGGACTGAAATCCTGCAGCGCCCGCAAGGTCCCCCTGCTCAAGAAAGCACATATACAGGCCCGTCTGAAGTTTGCCAATGAACATCTGAATGATTCAGAGGAGAACTGGGTGAAAGTGTTGTGGTCAGATGAGACCAAAATAGGGCTCTTTGGCATCAACTCAATTCGCCGTGTTTGGAGGAGGAGGAATGCTGCCTACGACCCCAAGAACACCATCCCCACCGTCAAACATGGAGGTGGAAACATTATGCTTTGGGGGTGTTTTTCTGCTAAGGGGACAGGACAACTTCACCGCATCAAAGGGACGATGGACGGGGCCATGTACCGTCAAATCTTGGGTGAGAACCTCCTTCCCTCAGCCAGGGCATTGAAAATGGGTCGTGGATGGGTATTCCAGCATGACAATGACCCAAAACACACGGCCAAGGCAACAAAGGAGTGGCTCAAGAAGAAGCACATTAAGGTCCTGGAGTGGCCTAGCCAGTCTCCAGACCTTAATCCCATAGAAAATCTGTGGAGGGAGCTGAAGGTTCGAGTTGCCAAACATCAGCTTCGAAACCTTAATGACTAGGAGAAGATCTGCAAAGAGGAGTGGGACAAAATCCCTCCTGAGATGTGTGCAAACCTGGTGGCCAACTACAAGAAACGTCTGACCTCTGATTGCCAACAAGGGTTTTTCTGGATTTTTGTTGTTGTTATTCTGTCTCTCACTGTTCAAATAAACCTACCATTACAATTATAGACTGATCATGTCTTTGTCAGTGGGCAAACGTACAAAATCAGCAGGGGATCAAATACTTTTTTCCCTCACTGTAGGCTACTTGTATTTGTCTTTTTAAAAAGGCCCAGTGCAGTTAAAAATGTGATTTTCCTGTTTAAAAATAAATAAATAAATACACTGAACAAAAATATAAAAATGCAAAATGCAACAATTAAGATATTTTACTGAGATACAGTTCATACAAGGAAATCAGTCAATTTAAATTAATTAATTAGGCCATAATCTATGGATCTCACTTTTTTTTGTCATTTGACTGAGAATACAGATATGCATCTGTTGGTCACAGCTACATTTAAAAAAAGGTAGAGGGCGTGGATCAGAAAACCAGTCAGTATCTGGTGTGACCACCATTTGCCTCATGCAGCGCAACACATCTCCTTCGCATATAGTTGATCAGGCAGTTGATTGTGGCCTGTGGAATGTTGTCCCACTCCTCTTCAATGGCTGTGCAAAGTCGGTTACGACGCCGAACTACAGTCAGGTCAAGACCCTGGTGAGGACGACGAGCACACAGATGAGCTTCCCTGAGACAGTTTGTGCAGAAATTCTTCAGTTGTGCAAACCCACAGTTTCATCCGCTGTCGGGGTGGCTAGTCTCAGACAATCCCACAGGTGAAGAAGCTGGATGTGGAGGTCCTGGGCTGGCGTGGTTACACGTGGTCTACGGTTGTGAGGCCGTTTGGATGTACTGCCAAATTCTTTAAAACCATGTTGGAAGCAGCTTATGGTAGCATAATTAGCATTCTGGCAACAGCTCTGGTGGACATTCCTGCAGCCAGCATGCCAATAGCACACTTCCTCAAAACTTGAGACATCTGTGGAATTGTGTTGTCTGACAAAACTGCACATTTTAGAGTGGCCTTTTATTGTCCCCAGCACAAGGTGCACCTGTGTAATGATCATGCTGTTTAATCAGCTTCTTGATATGCCACACCTGTCAGGTGGATGGATTATCTTGGCAAAGGAGAAATGCTCACTAACAGGGATGTAAACAAATGTGTGCACAAAACTTTAGCGAAATAAGCTTTTTGTACTATGGAAAATTGCTGGGATCTTTTATTTCGGCTCACTTAACTCAACATGTATATATTTTGGTTCAGTATATTTCTACACTATGAGGTTGGAAAAACACTGTGAAGATTATAATAATACCCTTTTAGTGTAAGAGCTGTTTGAAAAGACCGCCGGCAATCTCTGCCTGTTTTGGTGGGATGGAGTTTTGGCCTGCCTGGTGATATCACCAGGCGGTAAATTTGTTAATAGACCAATAAGAAAGAGAGTTCCAAACCTCTCCGCAAATAACAGCTAGTTTTCCCCTCTCTACTCAGACCATTCCCAGACAGTAATATAAAACGATCATAGAGTAAGGTACTTAATTGTTACCCAGAAATTATTTGATATGGAGATAAAAACTACTGCATTGGACCTTTAAACATTCAAGATGGGGTGAGGGTGTCTGATGCTCAATGTTAGCTTCCTTCTGAGACTGTTGGTTTCAGAAAATGCAGTGGATCGGTACCGATACGCCAGGGCAAGTCTTCAAAATTGTAAAATATTAAAGAAGTGTCTTGAATTGGATTCCTGTTAACAACACAAGGTAACGTGAGGGTAAAACAGCCTATCATGGAAGCTTTCAAAGATTACATTTCCCTCAGGTGAGAATTAATTGTTTTATGATGCAAATCAAAAAAAAATTTTTACCAACTGATAGAGAAGCTGAGAGCTCACCTGAAAAGGCAGGTCAATGTTGCTATTTCCAATCTGATTGACATTGGGCAGTGAGCCTCCATAGCACTGTCCACGATTCTGCCCTAGTTGCAAATACTGGGTCTTCTGTAACTGCAACTGTGCAAAGTAAAATTGCATGAAAGCATGAATGAATGATTAAACTGATAGGCCTACATGAAAAATGACATACCAAAATGGTTGATATAAAAAGTTAGTGCTAAAGATAGAATGGACCACATCTAAAAAAAAAAGAAGAAAAAAGGACAGATGAGATAAGACATACAGTACCAGTCAAAAGTTGACACACCTACTCTTTCAAAGGTTTGTCTTATTTGTACTATTTTCTACATTGTATAATAATAGTGAAGACATCAAAACTATTAAATAACACATATGGAATCATGTAGTAACCAAAAAAGTGTTACATCTATTTTGATTTATATTTGAGATTCTTCAAATAGCCACCATTTGCCTTGATGACAGCTTTGCACACTCTTGGCATTCTCTCAACCAGCTTCACCTGGAATGCTTTTCCAACAGTCTTGAAGGAGTTCCCACATATGCTGAGCACTTGTTGGCTGCTTTTCCTTCACTCTGCGGTCCAACTTATCCCAAACCACCTCAATTGGATTGAGGTCGGGGAATTGTAGAGAACAGGTCATCTGATGCAGCACTCCA
Source organism: Coregonus clupeaformis (assembly GCF_020615455.1). Taxonomy (NCBI): domain Eukaryota; kingdom Metazoa; phylum Chordata; class Actinopteri; order Salmoniformes; family Salmonidae; genus Coregonus; species Coregonus clupeaformis. The sequence continues at coordinate 35,442,251 of NC_059202.1, forward strand.
TCATTCTCCTTCTTGGTAAAATAGCCCTTACACAGCCTGGAGGTGTGTTGGGTCATTGTCCTGTTGAAAAACAAATGATAGTCCCACTAAGCCCAAACCAGATAGGATGGCGTATCGCTGCAGAATGCTGTTGTAGCCATGCTGGTTAAGTGTGCCTTGAATTCTAAATAAATCAATGAGTGTCACCAGCAAAGCACCCCCACACCACAACACCTCCTCCTTCATGCTTTACGGTGGGAACTACACATGCAGAGATCATCCGTTCACCCACATCTAGTCTCACAAAGGCACGGCGGTTGGAACCAAATGTCCAATTTGGACTCCAGACCAAAGGACACATTTCCACCGATCTGATGTCCATTGCTCATGTTTCTTGGCCCAGGCAGGTCTCTTCTTTTTATTGGTGTTCTTTAGTAGTGGTTTCTTTGCAGCAATTCGACCATGAAGGCCTGATTCACTGTCTCCTCTGAACAGTTGATGTTGAGATGTGTCTGTTACCTGAACTCTGTGAAGCATTTCATTTGGGCTGCAATTTCTGAGGCTGGTAACTCTAATGAACTTATCCTCTGCAGCAGAGGTAACTCTGGGTCTTCCATTCCTGTGGCGGTCCTCATGAGAGCCAGTTTCATCATAGCGCTTGATGGTTTTTGCAACTGAAATGTTCCGTATTGACTGACCTTCATGTCTTAAAGTAATGATAGACTGTCGTTTCTCTTTGCTTATTTGAGCTGTTCTTACCATAATATGGACTTGGTCTTTTACCAAATAGGGCTATCTTCTGTATATCCCCCCTACCTTGTCACAACACAACTGATTGGCTCAAACGCATTAAGGAGGAAATAAATTCCACAAATTAACTTTTAAGAAGCCACACCTGTTAATTGAAATGCGTTCCAGGTGACTACCTCATGAAGCTGGTTGAGAAAATGGCAAGATTGTGCAAAGCTGTCATCAAGGCAAAGGGTGGCTATTTGAAGAATCTCAAATATAAAATCTATTTTGATTTAACACTTTTTTGGTTACTACATGATTCCATATGTGTTATTTCATAGTTTTGATGTCTTCACTATTATTCTACAATGTAGTAATATTTTTTTTTAGAAAAACCCTTGAATGAGTAGGTGTGTCCAAACTTTTGACTGGTATACCTCAATCCAGGGATGAATTCCAAAAAAACTAGCAGTCGTTCAATCGTCTCGGTGTAACAGTTGGGATAATGGGACAATTCGGAGTACAACGTATTTCTTATATCTGGATTAAGGTACATTTTCGAAGCCATATCTCGTGCCGGCGCCGCAGTGTCTTAATTTAAAGGGATACTTCAGGATTTTGGCAATGAAGCCCTTTATCTACTTCCCCAGAGTTTTTATATCTCTGCGTGCAGTTTGAAGTAAGTTGCTAACTAATGTAAGCGCAATTTCTAACTAACGTAAGTGCAATGATTTGAAGTCTATGGTAACTGCTAGCATGCTAGTCCGGGGCACTGTGAGAGTTATTTAAGATACTCTTCAAAGAGGTAGGGTTTCAGATGTTGTCAAAAGATGGGCAGGTACTCCGCTGCCTAGACTTTAAGGGGAAGCTTGTTGCACCATTGGGGTGCCAGGACTGAGAAGAGCGGGAGCTGCCCTCCCATAGGGCTGGGTGGGCCAAGAGACCAGAGGGGGTGGAACAGAGTGCTCGGGTTGGGATGTACACTACCAGTCAAAGGTTTTAGAACACCTACTCATTCAAGGATTTTTCTTTATTTTTACTATTTTCTACATTGTAGAACTATAGTGAAGACATCAAAGCTATGAAATAACACATATGGAATCATGTAGTAACCAAAAAAGTGTTAAACAAGTCAAAAATATATTTTATATTTGAGATTCTTCAAATAGCCACCCTTTGCCTTGATGACAGCTTTGCACACTCTTGCCATTCTCTCAACCAGCTTCATGAGGTAGTCACCTGAAATGCATTTCAATTAACAGGTGTGCCTTCTTAAAAGTTAATTTGGTGAATTTCTTTCCTTCTTAATGCGTTTGAGCCAATGAGTTGAGTTGTGACAAGGTAGGGGGGGCATAAAGAAAATAGACGTATTTGGTAAAAGACCAAGTCCATATTATGGCAAGAACAGCTCAAATAAACAAAGAGAAACAACAGTCCATCATTACTTTAAGACATATAGGTCAGTCAATCCAGAACATTTCAAGAACTTTTAAAGTTTCAAGTGCAGTCGCGAAAACAATCAAGCGTTATGATGAAACTGGCTCTCATGAGGACCGCCACAGGAATGAAAGACCCAGAGTTAGCTCTGCTGCAGAGGATAAGTTCATTAGAGTTACCAGCCTCAGAAATGGCAGCCCAAATAAATGCTTCACAGAGTTCAAGTAACAGACACATCAACTCCAACTGTTCAGAGGAGACTGTGAATCAGACCTTCATGGTCGAATTTCTGCAAAGAAAAACACTACTAAAGGACACCAATAAGAAGAAGAGACTTGCTTGGGCCAAGAAACACGAGCAATAGACATCAGACCGGTGGAAACGTGTCCTTTGGTCTGGAGTCCAAATTGGAGATTTTTGGTTCCAACCGCTGTGTCTTTGTGAGATGCTGTGTGGGTGAACAGATGATCTCCGCATGTGTATTTCCCACCGTAAAGCATTGAGGAGGAGGTGTTACGGTGTAGGGGAGCTGTCTGTGATTTACTTAGAATTCAAGGCACACTTAACCAGCATAGCTACCACAGGATCCTGCAGCGATACGCCGTCCCATCTGGTTTGGGCTTAGTGGGACTATCATTTGTTTTTCAACAGGACAATGACCCAACACACCTCCAGGCTGTGTAAGGGCTATTTTCCCATGAAGGAGAGTGATGGTGTGCTTCATCAGATGACCTGGCCTCCACAATCACCCGACCTCAACCAAATTGAGATGGTTTTGGATGAGTCGGACGGCAGAGTGAATGAAAACCAGCCAACAAGTGCTCAGCATATGTGGGAACGCCTTCAAGACTGTTGGAAAAGCATTCCAGGTGAAGCTGGTTGAGAGAATGCCAAGAGTGTGCAAAGCTGTCATCAAGGCAAATGGTGGCTATTTGAAGAATCTCAAATATAAATCAAAATAGATTTAACACTTTTTTGGTTACTACATGATTCCATATGTGTTATTTAATAGTTTTGATGTCTTCACTATTATTCTACAAATGTAGAAAATAGTAAAAATAAAGAAAAACCCTTGAATGAGTAGATGTTCTAAAACCTTTGACCGGTAGTGTAGGGTTTGAGCATAGCTTGAAGGTATTTGTATTTATTAAGGTTCCCCATTAGCTGCTGCCAAGGCAGCAGCTACTCTTCCTGGGGTCCTGCAACATTACGGCAGTTATATACAATTTAAAATATTACATGACATTATATTTCATAACACTTCACCCAATACATTTAGTGTGTTCCCTCAGGCCACTACTCCACTATCACATATTTACAATACAACATCCATGTGTACGTGTGTGTAGAGTGAGTATCTATATGTATGTGTGTATGTGCCTGTGTGTGTGTGTGTGTGTGTCTCTTCACAGTCCCCGCTGGTTTGAATCTGATTCTACTGCTTGCATCAGTTACCTGATGTGGAAGAGAGTTCCATGTAGTCATGGCTCTATGTTGTACTGTGTGCCTCCCATAGTCCGTTCTTGGACTGTGAAGAGACCTCTGGTGGCATGTCTTGTGGGGTATGCACGGGTGTCCGATACATGCTGTGTGCCATTATTCCAAACAGACAGCTCGGTACATTCAGCTCGTCGACACCTCTCACAAAAACAAGCACTGATGAAGTCAATCTCTCTTCCACTCTGAGCCAGGAGAGACTGACATGCATGTCATCAATGTTAGCTCTCCGTGTACTTTTAAGGGCCAGCCGTGCTGCCCTGTTCTGAGCCAATTGCAATTTTCCCAAGTCCCTCTTTGTGGCACCTGACCACACTACTGAACAGTAGTCTGGGTGAGACAAAACTAGGGCCTGTAGGACCTGCCTTGTTGATAGTGTTGTTAAGAAGGCAGAGCAGCGCTTTATTATGGATACTTCTCCCCATCTTAGCTACTGTTGTATCAATATGCTTTGACCATGACAGTCTACAGGGTTACTCCAAGCAATTTAGTCACCTCAACTTGCTCAATTTCAACATTATTCATTACGAGATGTAGTAGAGGTTTAGGGTTTAGTGAATGATTTGACCCAAATACAATGCTTTTAGTTTTGGAAATATTCAGGACTAACTTATTCCTTGCCACCCATTCCGAAACTAACTGCAACTTTGTTAAGTGTTGCAGTTATTTCCGTTGCTGTAGTAGCTGACGCGTATAGTGTTCAGTCATCCGCATACATAGACACACTGGCTTTACTTAAAGCCAGTGGCATGTCGTTAGTAAAGATGGAAAAAAGCAAGGGGCCTAGACAGCTGCCCTGGGGAATTCCTGATTCTACCTGGATTATGTTTGAGAGGCTTCCATTAAAGAACACCCTCTGTGTTCTGTTAGACAAGTAACTCTTTATCCACATTATAATAATAATAATAATAAGCCATTTAGCTGACGCTTTTATCCAAAGCGACTTACAATCATGCGTGCATACATTTTTGTGTATGGGTAGCAAGGGGTGTAAAGCATACGTTTTTCCAGCAGCAGACTATGATCGATAATGTCAAAAGCCGCACTAAAGTCTAACAGAACAGCCACCCCCAATCTTTTTATCATCCATTTCTCTCAGCCAATCATCAATCATTTGTTTAAGTGCTGTGCTTGTTGAATGTCCTTCTCTATAAGCATGCTGAAAGTTTGTCAATTTGTTTACAGTCAAATCGCATTGTATCTGGTCAAACACCATTTTTTCCAATAGTTTACTAAGGGTTGGTAACAGGCTAATTGGTCGGCTGTTTGAGCCAGTAAAGGGGGCATTACTATTCTTAGGTAGAGGAATGACTTTTGCTTCCCTCCAAGCCTGGGGGCACACACATTCTAGTAGGCTTAAATTGAAAATATGGCAAATAGGAGTGGCAATATCGTCCGCGATTATCCTCAGCAATTTTCCATCCAAGTTGTCAGACCCTGGTGGCTTGTCATTGTTGATAGACAACAATACATTTGTTCACCTCTTATACACTCACTTTACAGAATTCAGAATTACAATGCTTGTCTTTCATAATTTGGTCAGATATACTTGGATGTGTAGTGTCAGCAATTGTTGCTGGCATGTCATGCGTAAGTTCGCTAATCTTGCCAATGAAAAAATTATTAAAGTAGTTAGCAATATCAGTTGGTTTTGTGATGAATGAGCCACCTGATTCAATGAATGATGGAGCTGAGTTTACCTTTTTTCTAAAAATTTCATTTAAGGCGCTCCAAAGCTTTTTACTATAATTCTGTGTGTCATTTATCCTTGTTTCATAGTGTCGTTTCTTCTACTTTTTATTCAGTTTAGTCACATGATTTCTCAATTTGCAATACGTTTGCCAATCGGTTGTGCAGCCAGACCTATTTGCCATTTATTTTGCCTCATCCCGCTCAACCATACAATTTTTCAATTCCTCTTCAACCCACGGGGATTTAACCATTTTTACAGTCATTTTCTTAATGGGTGCATGCTTATTAGTAACTGGAATAAGCAATTTCATAAATGTGTCAAGTGCAGTGTCTGTTTGCTCCTCATTACACACCACGGACCAACATTTATTCTTTACATCAACAACATAGGAATCACTACAAAACGTATTGTATGACCTCTTATACACAATATTAGGCCCAGCCTTTGGAACTTTGGCTTTCCTAGATATGGCTACTATATTGTGATCCCTACATCCAATGGATTTGGATACTGCTTTCAAACAAATCTCTGCAGCATCAGTAAAGATATGACCAATACATTTTGATTATTTAATTCCTGTACTGTTTGTAACCACCCTGGTAGGTTGACTGATAACCTGAACCAGGTTGCAGGCACTGGTTACAGTTTGAAGCTTTCTCTTGAGTGGGCAGCCTGATGAAAGCCACTCAATATTTAAATCAAGCAGAAAGTATACCTCATATACCTCTCTATTGATATCACATACATTATCAAGCATTTCACACATGTTATCCAGATACTGACTGTTAGCACTTGGTGGTCTATAACAGCTTCCCACCAGAATTGGCTTTAGGTGAGGCAGATGAACCTGTAGCCATATTACTTCAACAGTATTTAACATGAGATCCTCTCTAATTATCACAGGAATGTGGTTTTGAATCTAAATAGCAACATCTCCACCATTGGCATTTCTATCTTTTCTGTAAATGTTATAACCTTGTATTGCTACCACTGTATAAAAAAGGTATTATCCAAGTGAGTTTCAGAGATAGTGAGAATATGAATGTCATCTGTTACTAGCAAATTATTGATTTCATGAACCTTGTTTCTTAAGCTACATATGTTAATGTGGGCTATTTTGAGCACTTTTCTTCTGGGATGCTTACTTGTTTTTATTGCTTTACTGGGAAGCTTAGCAGCAGTAGATGTGCTCATGTTCTTTATGTTAGTGCACTGTGAGCTGCACACAGTGGACTGCCTCCTCGGGCACACCGGCTAAATGCTAACAGTATAAATCTGGTTCTTAGGCACATGATTACTGCACACAATAGCTGTAGGATCAGCGGTGGCATTCAGGGCAGTTAGAGGGACATAAATTAGGATACTTATATTGTGACTACCGACGCCCCTGATGTAATGTACATTTGCTGAAGCATTTTGACAACTGTGCGTCACAATGGTAGGGATTAGCTGAGCTGGGCTTGGGTCATTGTTAAGTCATTGTCTCAACGTTGCCTTATAATGCTGTGAAAAGATCCAGGAACCCAAATGATTTGTGTGGATCCCATCCTCCTTACAAAACGTGTTTTGTTTCCAAAGGGTATCAAAATTGTCAACTAAAGTTACACCCATTGAGCTGCAATAATCACGTAGCCAGTTGTTAAGAGCAAGAATCCTGCTAAAACGTCTTTAAAATCTAGTTCCAACTGTTCAGAGCTGCCCTACGGAATGTCATTAAAACCCACATGGACTACGATAGAATCCATTTCCATGTCCTGACGTAGTACATTCGGGATCAGCTTAGTAATGTCATTTACTCGAGCTCCGGGATAGGACATTGTTTTTGCACCAGGAACGGTCATATTTCTTACCATGGAGCTGCCAAAAATCCCGGCTGGCGAGAAGGACGAGGAAAGCGACATGGAGGGGGGATGCAGTGAGATTAGTAGGCGAACAGCCTCTAGTGAAGATGAGGTCAAGCATATTGCCTGCCTTGTGAGTGGGAGGTGACTGGGAAAGGGTGAGGTAAAAAGAGGAAAGGAGTGGAAAGAAAGAGGTTGAAAGACATGAATTGAAGTCAGGCGTCGGGAGGTTAAAGTTGCCCAGTACGGGAAATTAGCTTATCAAGGTGTCAATCTCATTGAGGAACTCTGCAAGGGCACCTGGTGGGTGATAGGCTAACATGGGCAGTAATCTGTTTATATCTTAATCGATTCGATACAGTATCAAGTCAGTACTATGTCCCAAGTCAAGTGGACAAAGTCAGTAGGCCTAGGCTTAATAGCTGGAAGCTGTTTCAATCAAAGAAGACGTCACTGAATTTGTCAAATTTGATTTGTTTTTTTCTATTTGTCTTTAAAGAAAACAATAGGCATATTGTAAAACCACAACATAAATCCATCCTATACTCCAAAACCATTCCTTTATTATATTCATAACTGGTAGGTTCACCACCATACTCCTGTCAATAATTACTGAATGATTTAGGTCACCAATTGCTTTAATAATGAATTGCATGAAGGATGGATTAACCAAAGGCCTGATTTGATGGGGATGAATAAACAGACTAACATGGACATTTGATACAAACCAGACTGAATTATTGCCAGTAACCAACTTTGCATTACACATACTGAACATCTACAGTACCAGTCCAAGTTTGGACACACCTACTCATTCAAGGGTTTTTCTTTATTTTTACTATTTTCTACATTGTAGAATAATAGTGAAGACATCAAAACTATGAAATAACACATGGAATCATGTAGCAACCAAATAAGTGTTAAACAAATCAAAATATATTTTATATTTGAGATTCTTCAAAGTAGCCACCCTTTGCCTTGATGACAGCTTTGCACACTTGGCATTCTCTCAACCAGCTTCACCTGGAATGTTTTTCCAACAGTCTTGAAGGAGATCCCACATATGCTGAGCACTTGTTGGCTGCTTTTCCTTCACTCTGCGGTCCAACTCATCCCAAACCATCTCAATTGGGTTGAGGTCGGGTGATTGTGGAGGCTTGATGGTTTTTGCGACTGCACTTGAAGAAACTTTAAACGTTATTGAAATTTTCCGGATTGACTGACCTTCATGTCTTAAAGTAATGATGGACTGTCGTTTCTCTTTGCTTATTTGAGCTGTTCTTGCCATAATATGGACTTGGTCTTTTACCAAATAGGGCTATCTTCTGTATACCACCCTACATACAGTGGGGGAAAAAAGTATTTAGTCAGCCACCAATTGTGCAAGTTCTCCCACTTAAAAAGATGAGAGAGGCCTGTAATTTTCATCATAGGTACACGTCAACTATGACAGACAAATTGAGGGAAAAAATTCCAGAAAATCACATTGTAGGATTTTTTATGAATTTATTTGGAAATTATGGTGGAAAATAAGTATTTGGTCACCTACAAACAAGCAAGATTTCTGGCTCTCACAGACCTGTAACTTCTTCTTTAAGAGGCTCCTCTGTCCTCCACTCGTTACCTGTATTAATGGCACCTGTTTGAACTTGTTATCAGTATAAAAGACACCTGTCCACAACCTCAAACAGTCACACTCCAAACTCCACTATGGCCAAGACCAAAGAGCTGGCAAAGGACACCAGAAACAAAATTGTAGACCTGCACCAGGCTAGGAAGACTGAATCTGCAATAGGTAAGCAGCTTGGTTTGAAGAAATCAACTGTGGGAGCAATTATTAGGAAATGGAAGACATACAAGACCACTGATAATCTCCCTCGATCTGGGGCTCCACGCAAGATCTCACCCCGTGGGGTCAAAATGATCACAAGAACGGTGAGCAAAAATCCCAGAACCACACGGGGGGACCTAGTGAATGACCTACAGAGAGCTGGGACCAAAGTAACAAAGCCTACCATCAGTAACACACTACGCCGCCAGGGACTCAAATCCTGCAGTGCCAGACGTGTCCCCCTGCTTAAGCCAGTACATGTCCAGGCCCGTCTGAAGTTTGCTAGAGTGCATTTGGATGATCCAGAAGAGGATTGGGAGAATGTCATATGGTCAGATGAAACCAAAATAGAACTTTTGGTAAAAACTCAACTCGTCGTGTTTGGAGGAAAAGAATGCTGAGTTGCATCCAAAGAACACCATACCTACTGTGAAGCATGGGGGTGGAAACATCATGCTTTGGGGCTGTTTTTCTGCAAAGGGAAAGAATGAATGGGGCCATGTATCGTGAGATTTTGAGTGAAAACCTCCTTCCATCAGCAAGGGCATTGAAGATGAAACGTGGCTGGGTCTTTCAGCATGACAATGATCCCAAACACACCGCCCGGGCAACGAAGGAGTGGCTTCGTAAGAAGCATTTCAAGGTCCTGGAGTGGCCTAGCCAGTCTCCAGATCTCAACCCCATAGAAAATCTTTGGAGGGAGTTGAAAGTCTGTGTTGCCCAGCGACAGCCCCAAAACATCACTGCTCTAGAGGAGATCTGCATGGAGGAATGGGCCAAAATACCAGCAACAGTGTGTGAAAACCTTGTGAAGACTTACAGAAAACGTTTGACCTGTGTCATTGCCAACAAAGGGTATATAACAAAGTATTGAGAGACTTTTGTTATTGACCAAATATTTATTTTCCACCATAATTTGCAAATAAATTCATTAAAAATCCTACAATGTGATTTTCTGGATTTTTTTTCTCATTTTGTCTGTCATAGTTGACGTGTACCTATGATGAAAATTACAGGCCTCTCTCATCTTTTTAAGTGGGAGAACTTGCACAATTGGTGGCTGACTAAATACTTTTTTCCCCCACTGTATCTATATCACAACACAACTGATTGGCTCAAACGCATTAAGGAGGAAAGAAATTCCACAAATTAACTTTTAACAAGGCACACCTGTTAATTGAAATGCATGGGATGTAGCTCAGTTGGTAGAGCATGGCGTTTGCAACGCCAGGGTTGTGGGTTTGATTCCCACGGGGGGCCAGTATGAAAAATACAAAAAATAATGTATGCACTCACTAACTGTAAATCGCTCTGGATTAGAGCGTCTGCTAAATGACTAAAATGTAAAATGTAAATGTAATTCCAGGTGACTACCTCATGAAGCTGGTTGAGAGAATGCCAAGAGTGTGCAAAGCTGTCATCAAGGCAAAGGGTGGCTACTTTGAAGAATCAAATATATTTTGATTTGTTTAACACTTTTTTGGTTACTACATGATTCCATGTGTGTTATTTCATAGTTTTGATGTCTTCACTATTATGAAGAAAACCCTTGAATGAGTAGGTGTGTCCAAACTTTTGACTGGTACTGTACAAGACAGGGAAGTAAATCCCATGTTCTCCATCTGTGCCTTCAGGGCTTCAGGGCTTCGAAGTTGCAAATCTCAGCATGCATATACACATAAGTGCTGGGGGGGTTATTGGTGCTGTCAAATATGGTTTGGTACTTTGTAAACATGCAAACCCATTGCATGGCATGCATGCAAAACAATTTAATGGGGAATTCTGTCAAAATGGCTTGTCAACATTAGAGTTATATGCATTGCAAGTGGTGCTTTAGTTTGCAGGTAAACAATTGAAACGTTAGTCAGTGTCAAGTACACCAGTTTGAGTCGAACTGGTAAACATGTTCAGTCTTCATTGCAATTTCTAGCGGTTAAATCGATATCTAGCTTACTACACGGAACCTTTTGATTGATGCATGGGAATATGAATAGGAGCAGGTGCTTGCTAGCTATAACCTAGCTACTGTTACCTGAGCCTGCCTGGCTGCCTACCATAGCGAACATCAACAAAGACAGTTCACGGGAAAGCTACGGTTAACAAATTGCAAATGCTGGTAAAATAACGCCCCAATCAATGATGGTTATCAGAATAAAAATATTTAGCTTTAATTGTAAGGGCAGTCAATCTGCCACTTCTGCTTGCCACTGCCAGCTGGCTAAAAACAACTTGTCATAAAACGTGCTGCAGTTAACGTTAGTTAGCTACTGCCAGTACAGCAGTAGCTAGCTAGCCTAGTAGCAGAATTAATCAACAAAACAAGGCACTTACCCGTGCAGCTCTAGTAATGTTTAGGTCTTTCATCACCTCTTCGAAAGCCGCAGTCTCCTCTGCCTGTTTCTGATTATGTAAAGCGATTTTCTCGCTAAATTTACGTGGATTGTTTGAGCTCGCCATCTTTTGCTCTTCTTCTCAATGGGACCTTACGCACAACGCTTGGCTACGATGGTTTGTCGTCATTACGCGCGTACATTGTTCTATTGCATTTCGTGGAAATCTAATGGGTATTATCACATAATTAAATCAGGATTTACCGTGTGTAGGCCTATTTGATTTATATTGTGTGCTCTAAAATATGTCAAGGAACTTCTGTTTAAAGGGATAGTTCACTCAAAAACGCTATGTTGTGCATGTCAGCAGTCAAGTTTAAGATAGATCACTTCAGTACAGAGCAAAAACTGTGATATCCTATTTTTCATAAGAAAAGTTGATAAAAGGAACAAATATATTTCTTGAAGTTAAGAAGTTTTATTAAAAGCCAATCAACATCTGAACAACACAATGACCTGGGCGAACAAGGTACTGTATAGGCCCTTTTCACGATGACGTCATCTAACTTCCGCCTTTCCGCGTAGCAGGTTAACTTCACTTCCGTTCGCCCGTAACCTGAGACTTCTCTTCTGAGGTACGTTTAAGTTAAATTAGTAAAGTTAAGAGTAATAATGTTTACGTATATGCAATGGTTTGTAACTTGCTAACGTTATTGTTAATTCATAATTGTTCACTGCCTTAGTTACTTAAAAGTGGGCTAACGTTAGCTAACAACAACTTAGTACCAGATACCGATAACGTTAAAAGGTAGCGTTACATTGCTGCCTGGCTGTAATGTAACAAGTTTACTTAGCTAGCTATCTAACCCTTTGTTAGGCAGTTAGTTTATTCATGAATGTATAGTAACTCACCTATTCAAATACTGTTGTGCATGATAGCTAGATAAATATTGATTCCTGGTCAAAGCTGAATGTTAATTTAGCTGTTTCTTTTCTCCCGGTGTCTGTATCGCAACAGTATCCCATCCAACACCGAAGCATGGCACAATCTTCGAGAAGATGCTATTGCAGTGTACCATTTTGTTCAAACAACAAACAGAAATTCCCGTATCTTCCCGTAAAATCTCCTCAGCTCAGCAGGGAGGACACTCTTAAGACCCAGGCCATCGCCCGGCTGAGGATTTTAGTCGAGAGGGCCATACGGAGGGTGAAGGAGTACCATATCTGGGATGGGCTTGTTCCTCTTTCCACAGTGGGTTCAGTGAATCAGCTGTGGGCCATCTGCTGCCTCATGTCGAACTATCAGGGACCTCTTGACATTAAAGGAGACAAACCAGTCTGATGTTTTTGTCAACTGGAAGTTGTATATTTCCTGAGTAAGCTAGATGGGCTGTAAATAGAAGTACTTTTATATTACTGTATTGTATGTACAAAAAAATGTAAATATGAATTAACTTTGTTGGTAATTTAATTGATCTAATGTTATACTGTATGTTTTTGTTAAGGGTAATAACTTTTTCATAGCTATTAATGAACCTAATGTGATATATTGTAAAAATATCCAACTATTAACCATGTTATGTGCTTATGTGTCATGGCACTGATGGAACTATTAAATATATGTTTGCAAGCAACTGCTTCCAATCCTTTTTGATTTTGGTAAGAGCATTTACAACATCGCAATCCTTTTCAAAATTTGTATTTCAATACATAGATATACAGTATATAACACAATTAAGTTCATTTGCAGTTAAAGAAAAAACATGTCGACATTTACATCACAATCCTTTTCAAAATGTGTGTTTCAGTACATAGGAGATATACAGTATATGACAAGTTAATTTGCAGTTAAAGAAAAAAATGTCAAATGTTCACCTTCCACATTTACCTTAACACTATTTACACATAAAATTCTGCCTTATGTTTTATAACTTAAGAAGACATCCATGTAGATGTTATAATAGAAATGATCAAGCTTCTGTCGCATTGAGTGGATAATCTCCTCATCCCTAAAGATTCTCTCAACTGTGAAGTCAGTGCGGGTATCTGTAATGAAGTCACACCACTGAAGTCCGCTTAAGGCGAGTTGGCCTTGAACCTGATAGTAGTATTTGTGGCTCTTCTTAAGGCAGGCCTGGCCTTTAACTGTGATCAGGTGTTTAACTTGGGTAACATTTTCAACATCGCAACTCTTAACCTCAGCAAGACCAAATGGTGGTGCTTCTGTTGGGCAGAAGACTTTAGCATCCGGGCTGGCTGCAAGGTGAGGTGAATCAGGGTGGATGATGACCCCGCATTGTTTCAGAGAGACATCACAAAAATCAGAATATTGCCTCAGTATCTCAGGTTCCAGATCCAACCCTCTTCTCATAGCAGCTGTCTGAGGAGTTCCTCTCAGAATGCGGGTTGCCAAAGCCTTGGCAGACAACTCCCCACGAACATGGCATATTTCACGGAATCTGCTGGCTGTCAGTCGGGGTTTGCGTACCTGGCTCCACAGCTGGCATTCTGACTGCATTCTTGTTTCTGCTTCAATAGCAGCAGACATCTCCTCTGACACAATCAGGCTGTCCAAATGACATTGTTGTATGTAGTTGGGCTCAAAATCAATGGGAAATTTAAAGTTGTAACCTTCAATAGGCAACTGAGGAAACTCACTGGCACCAGGGTGTTTAATAATATCTCTACTTAATTCTAGAGGGCACTGGTAAGAAAGCACAGACCCAAATGGCACAGGGCCAAATTTAGAGTCCACCAAATTAAGGCCCTCAAGCCCGTGCAGCAATTTGCAAATCCCTGGTTGTGGACGGATGTCTTTCAGTTTCTCAGCACTGGCCATGACGTGAGGATCCGGAATAGGCCCTGGCATGAAAGTGAGATATGTCAAGTTTAGATTTCATTAAATGCCACCTTATCTTTTTCACAAAAAAAGACAACCACACTCATCCAGTCTCGTACATGCTTCTAATACAAATAAAAAAATATCCACTGAAAGTCTATATAAAAAGTAACAAATAATAATCACTTTTATGTTTGTATTATTTTAGAAATGCACTAAAGTCTTTGTGCTCTAGTACAGGCGGGGGCTCATTCAGACTCACCATCATAGGCTCGGTACAGTGTGCACTTCACACCAGCTCTGACACTTGTTTTTTTTCTTAGCCGCTGGTTTACACACCGCCATATCATTGGTGGCCTCTGGTACAATTCCCTGTGATATAATAATGATGAACAATACATTGTCAAAAGTCAATACAAACTGCAAAGTTCTGCATCAGTGTAACAAATAATGTCTGACCTGTGTCCTAGGCCGGTGCCAGGTCTGCAGTGCGCTGGTGCATGACAGAGGCAATGGCACTGTCTTAAAGCCCATGGTAACATAGTGAGCACTTTGAAAAGAAGTGCTACTATGTGATTACATAGTGCTTTCCCAGCAGAGCAGGAACATGACATGTGATTGAGTACCACAGGAACCTCTGCAGAGTCTAGTGTAACCTGTTCATAGAGACATAACAATTAGTGCTGTACTTACAAAACATTTTTTCTGCGTTTCATTATAAACTACTGTACACAATTTTCAAAACCCAATTTCTTTTTTTAATTAAGAAAAATTGGCTGTTCTGAAACCTTTGACAAGTAGTGCCAACACTTATCGAAAATTTGAACATTTTGAGTTATCACAGAATCTTTCCCAGTCTTTATTGCCGTCAACAACCCACATCGGTTTGTAAGAATTTCGTTGTGTATTAAGTTTAATGATACAAAATCAGAGCTCAGACTGAGAAACAAACTGATCCACAGTGGAACATTGTGGAATCATTCTTATTAAATCTGCAACCGCAGCAAAACACAACAAAAAGAAAACTTATCTATCTTAACCTATCTCTTATCATAATGTTAGAGAACTGTTTATCTGAGAAACCTGAAGCCGATGAGCCTCCTCATTTTTCTTCATGGACCTGTAACATCGCCCTCTCACTGTCACCTCACCGTTAACTACACTTGAGACTGTTTCAATACAGTGATTGGGAGAAAGGGCGCAGCATTAGCCATTAATACATTACTGACTCTTATCTTACGGTCGATACAAACAGCAGTAATATTAAAAAGAGGCTGCAAAACAGAAACTCGTCAGCTCATAACCTTCGCTAGCATAGGGCTAATTTAAGCTAAATAAAGATAAACACGTACCTTCATAATCAAACAGGTAACCTTCAACGAAGAACTTGTAGCCTTTATCAAGCTTCGATCTTGAAGTAAGGGACCACTTGTCAGCAAGTCGTTCTACGTCGTTAAGTCGTATTGGTGGCAGATGTGAAAGGGACTGGGTGAACTCCATAATGATGTGCTACTAGCTAAGCGTTCCTAAGCGACACCGGATGTAAACATAACCTGCATCGCGGCAGAACGGAAGTTGTCTGACGTCACGTGAAAAGGGCCTATTGCCAGAGGAAAACCTACCTTTCTTCTTCATTGGGGTTTATCGGCGGTTGGCATCCAACGTTATGGTGCATTACCGTCACCTACTATACTGGAGTGTGGGCCAGAGACCGGGAGAAACTACAGTCGTGGTCAAAAGTTTTGAGAATGACACAAATATTAATTTTCACAAAGTCTGCTGCCTCAGTTTTTATGATGGCAATTTGCATATCCTCCAGAATGTTATGAAGAATGATCAGATTAATTGCAATTCATTGCAAAGTCCCTCTTAATCCCCAAAAAACATTTCTACTGCATTTCAGCCCTGCCACAAAAGGACCAGCTGACATCATGTCAGCGATTCTCTCGTTAACACAAGTGAGAGTGTTGACGAGGACAAGGCTGGAGATCACTCTGTCATGCTGATTGAGTTAGAATAACAGACTGGAAGCTTTAAAATGAGGGTGATGCTTGAAATCATTGTTCTTCCTCTGTTAACCATGGTTACCTGCAAGGAAACGTGCCGTCATCATTGCTTTGCACAAAAAGGGCTTCACAGGCAAGGATATTGCTGCTAGTAAGATTGCACCTAAATCAACCATTTATCGGATCATCAAGAACTTCAAGGAGAGAGATTCAATTGTTGTGAAGAAGGCTTCAGGGCGCCCAAGAAAGTCCAGCAAGCGCCAGGACCGTCTCCTAAAGTTGATTCAGCTGCGGGATCGGGGCACCACCAGTGCAGAGCTTGCTCAGGAATGGCAGCAGGCAGGTGTGAGTGCATCTGCACGCACAGTGAGGCGAAGACTTTTGGAGGATGGCCTGGTGTCAAGAAGGGCAGTGAGGAAGCTACTTCTCTCCAGGAAAAACATCAGGGACAGGCTGATATTCTGCAAAAGGTACAGGGATTGGACTGCTGAGGACTGGGGTAAAGTCATTTTCTCTGATGAATCCCGTTTCCGATTGTTTGGGGCAAAGCTTGTCCGGAGAAGACAAGGTGAGATCAGTCTGGTGTCATGCCAACAGTAAAGCATCCTGAGACCATTCATGTGTGGGGTTGCTTCTCAGCCAAGGGAGTGGGCTCACTCACAATTTTGCCTAAGAACACAGCCAAGAATAAAGAATGGTACCAACCCATTCTCCGAGAGCAACTTCTCCCAACCATCCAAGAACAGTTTGGTGACGAACAATGCCTTTTCCAGCATGATGGAGCACCTTGCCATAAGGCAAAAGTGATAACTAAGTGGCTCGGGGAACAAAACATCGACATTTTGGGTCCATGGCCAGGAAACTCCCAGACCTTAATCCCATTGAGAACTTGTGGTCAATCCTCAAGAGGTGGGTGGACAAACAAAAACCCACCAATTCTGACAAACTCCAAGCATTGATTATGCAAGAATGGGCTACCATCAGTCAGGATGTAGCCCAGAAGTTTTTTTTTTTTTTTTTTTTTTTTTCTGGGGGGAATGGATCAGCTTAATATTGCAGATAGATTGTATCTTCTATCAATGTAATTGTCTGCATCACTTCCAATCCCCCATGTTTTTATTTTTTTTATTTTTTTTTTATATATATATATTTTTTTATATATATACTCCCCTTTATTACTTTTCAACCCCACCATCCTTTCCCTACTTGGAGTAAATTAGTGAACAACAATTCCCAGGCCTCTACTTCCGGTCTATACTTACTATCTACACCTTATGGACACAGTTAATTTTACAATAATTCTATTATATATATACATATATATATACATATACATACATACATACATACATACATATCATTATTATTATTATTATTATTATTTATTTATTTTTTGCTCCTGAACTACTTCTACTCTCAACCTCTCCGATCGTTTTCATGATGTCCATCCGGTTTGCTTCTATATGCCATATCTTTCTAACTGTGCTCTTTCCCAAAAGCTCCCAACATACAGCCTATATACTTATTATGGACACAGTATGCTTTACATTATTAGCTATCTTTGTTATTATTTGTTGTTATTTGTTATTAGTCCCATCCTTCAACTCTATTCAATACCTCCCATCTATCTCTTAACACCATCCATATCGGATTTCTATTTGCCATATATATTTCAACCGTACTGTGATGTTTTACAAAAGTTCTGAACCTTTCTATTCTCATTGCTTCTACAGATTGAGAGTTAAAAATAAACAGCTTTGCTAAAAGTATTATTATATTATTGATTGATTGACTATGGCTTTTCAGATCACCCAGTAATGCTATCTGCAAGGTTAGTTCCAGGTAAATATTGCAATCCTTTAGCCATTCCTGGACCAGTGTCCAAAAACAAGCTACAAATGGACAGAACCAAAACAAATGGTCCAATGATTCCGTCTCTTCACAGCAAAATCTGCAGAGCTGGGAAGATTGTATCCCCCATATAAATAACATTCTATTGGTAGCAAGGATTTTATATAATAATTTAAATTGAAAGATTCTAATTTTTGAATCCGGTGTCGTTTTTGCGTGTCAGTTCATAAACACTATGCCATGGGATCGGTACATCAAAGATCTCTTCCCAACTATTTTGCAATCTATATGGGACGGCTGTCAATCCTTTGGTCCTTAAGTGAAACTGATATATTTTTTTATTTATCACAGTTTTCCTTAACCAATTATGTTCTTTAATGCAAGGCCGACAGACAAGTTCCTTACTTTCTCCCCCTTCCACTTTCCTCTTCCATTTTTGCGGTAAAGCTGCCATTATTTGGTTGTAATTTTGGGTAGAGCAGACATTTCCATATGTTTTTGTTAGCTGCATGTGCGTCATAACTCCACCAGTCCTACCGATGATATCATTTACAAAGATTATAGCCCAGAAGTTAATTGACAGCATGCCAGGGTGGATTGCAGAGGTCTTGAAAAAGAAGGGTCAACACTGCAAATATTGACTCTTTGCATAAACTTAATGTAATTGTCAATAAAAGCCTTTGACACTTATGGAATGTTTGTAATTATACTTCAGTATACCATAGTAACATCTGACAAAAATATCTAAAAACACTGAAGCAGCAAACTTTGTGAAGACCAATACATGTCATTCTCTTTTGACCATGACTGTACATCCTACCTGCCAGCCGTGTTGCTCTTAAAAAAGATAACAACATATGAGACTATATCTAATGACGTTCTACTCAATATACTCTTTAAACGAATTTCCTGTATCCCCTTCTCCCTCCCTCATACTAGATCTCATCCTCTCTCTTTCCCTCTGATACTGCCCACACTGTAGCAATACATGCTCCACGGTCTCTGTTTCCTGACAATAATCACTTTCCTGTTGGATGCTTTCCTATCACATTTAATGTCTTATTCAACTGGCTGTGTCCCACCCTTAATATTGTAAAAATAGCCTCCTCTCTTCTGTCCCTTCCTGCCGTCCTCCCCTCCCCGACTTTCCTTTGTACTTGAAATAAATGCCTTCCCTTAATATTTATATTCCACTGCTCCTGCCATCTCTGCACCATCACTGTATATATCAGTCTTTTTGCCTCTGCCTTGCTCATTGAAACTTCAACATCACCATCCCCACTACTAAGTGCTTGTTTAGCCTGTTCATCTACTGCCTCGTTCCCCTCCACCCCCACATGGGACCCAAGTAAATCTTATCTGTATACCCATCTGTTCAATCCTGCCATGGGTTTGTAGCACCTCATAAAGCAGGTCTTGTCTGCTACGTGAGCTAAAGGACTGGAGACTCATTAACACTGCACATGAATCAGTGAAAATAACTACTCTGTCTTGTTTGACTTCCTCCACCCACTGCAAGGCCAACAGTATGGCCATCAGCTCCGCCGTATATACAGCCAGATGATCTGTAATACGTTTCCTGACATCCACCCCACATTCCTGCACTACAAATGCTGACCCAGTATGTCCTGTCCTTGGATCTTTTGAACCATCTGTGTAAATGGCCACAAAATCCTGATACACAGTTTCCAGACGTCTCTTAAAGAAATCAAATGGATCAACACCCTCCCTATCTTTCTGTAGTCTCTCCAACACTTCTAGATGAACTACTGGAGGCGGGAGTAGCCATGGTGGATTTACAGGAATAACTACCGTTGGACTAAACTCCCTTCTATTCAGTCCCATCTCCTTCACCTGGGTATTACCCACCCACCCAAAGCTCGTGTTCTGTCTTCGCTCATGTTCCCAGCATGCCTGTAAAATCCCTTTCGCAGGATGAGACACCCCATGTCTGTCACGGTTTCGGCCGAGGCTGCTCCTCCTCCTGGTTCGGGCAGGCTTCGGCGGTCGTCGTCCCCGGAGTACTAGCTGCCACCGATCTATGTTTCATGTTCGTTTGGTTTTGTCTTGATGTTGTACACCTGTGTCTTCTTAGTCCTCGTTAGTGTCCTATTTAGTTCTCGTTGTGTGTGTTTGTCTTTGTGTGTGATTGCTCTTCTGTTTTGTGTTGGAGCTACGTACTTCCCTCCAGTGTTTTGGAGAGGTTTTTCGCACATGTTTGTGCGCCGTTTGTTTGACGCCTGTGTGCGCCGTTATTTCGCCTTCGGGCTTATTGTGCTTATTTTCTACGTGAATATTGCACTAAAGTCTTTTGGACTGAGCTTCTGCGTCCTGCGCTTGATTCATGCACCACACCCACCTTCAGCACCCCTTGACAATGTCCTTGTAGGTTGACCCAATAATTAATTGCCAGCTGCTGTCTCCTAATCTGCGATGGCATATCCCCCATCTCCACCTGTAATGCAGCAACTGGGGACGTCCAAAACGCCCCACTACATATTCTGAGTCCTTTCCCCTGTATAACATCTAGCCTTTCCAGTGAGGTCCGGGCTGCCGAACCATATGCTATACTGCCATAGTCTATTTATAAGCCTGCTCCCTGCCAGTTTCATTACAATATATATATATATATAAAGTGGGGAGAACAAGTATTTGATACACTGCCGATTTTGCAGGTTTTCCTACTTACAAAGCATGTAGAGGTCTGCAATTTTTATCATAGGTACACTTCAACTGTGAGAGACGGAATCTAAAACAAAAATCCTGAAAATCACATTGTATGATTTTTAAGTCATTAATTTGCATTTTATTGCATGACATAAGTATTTGATGCATCAGAAAAGCAGAACTTAATATTTGGTACAGAAATCTTTGTTTGCAATTACAGAGATCACACGTCTCCCGAGTGGCGCAGTGGTGTAAGGCACTGCATCACAGTGCTAGCTGTGCCACTAGAGATCCTGGTTTGAATCCAGACTCTGTCATAGCTGGCCGCGACCGGGAGACCCATGGGGCGGCGCACAATTAGTCAGCGTCGTCCAGGGTAGGGGAGGGAATGGCCGGCAGGGATGTAGCTCAGTTGGTAGAGCATGGCGTTTGCAATGCCAGGGTTGTGGGTTCGATTCCCACGGGGGGCCAGTATGAAAATGTATGCACTCACTTAACTGTAAATCGCTCTGGATAAGAGCATCTGCTAAATGACTAAAATGTTTCCTGTAGGTCTTGACCAGGTTTGCACACACTGCAGCTGGGATTTTGGGCCACTCCTCCATACAGACCATCTCCAGATCCTTCAGGTTTTGGGGCTGTTGCTGGGCAATACGGACTTTCAGCTCCCTCCAAAGATTTTCTATTGGTTTCAGGTCTGGAGACTGGCTAGGCCACTCCAGGACCTTGAGATGCTTCTTACGGAGCCGCTTCTTACGGAGCCACTCCTTATTTGCCCTGGCTGTGTGTTTCGGGTCGTTGTCATGCTGGAAGACCCAGCCACGACCCATCTTCAATGCTCTTACTGAGGGAAGGAGGTTGTTGGCCAAGATCTCGCGATACATGGCCCCATCCATCCTCCCCTCAATACGGTGCAGTCGTCCTGTCCCCTTTGCAGAAAAGCATCCCCAAAGAATGATGTTTCCACATCCGTGCTTCACGGTTGGGATGGTGTTCTTGGGGTTGTACTCATCCTTCTTCTTCCTCCAAACACGCCGAGTGGAGTTTAGACCAAAAAGCTCTATTTTTGTCTCATCAGACCACATGACCTTTTCCCATTCCTCCTCTGGATCATCCAGATGGTCATTGGCAAACTTCAGACGGGCCTGGACATGCGCTGGCTTGAACAGGGGAACCTTGCGTGCGCTGCAGGATTTTAACCCATGACGGCGTAGTGTGTTACTAATGGTTTTCTTTGAGACTGTGGTCCCAGCGCTCTTCAGGTCATTGACCAGGTCCTGCCGTGTAGTTCTGGGCTGATCACTCACCTTCCTCATGATCATTGATGCCCCACGAGGTGAGATCTTGCATGGAGCCCCAGACCGAGGGTGATTGACCGTCATCTTGAACTTCTTCCATTTTCTAATAATTGCGCCAACAGTTGTTGCCTTCTCACCAAGCTGCTTGCCTATTGTCCTGTAGCCCATCCCAGCCTTGTGCAGGTCTACAATTCTATCCCTGATGTCCTTACACAGCTCTCTGGTCTTGGCCATTGTGGAGAGGTTGGAGTCTGTTTGATTGAGTGTGTGGACAGGTGTCTTTTATACAGGTAACGAGTTCAAACAGGTGCAGTTAATACAGGTAATGAGTGGAGAACAGGAGGGCTTCTTAAAGAAAAACTAACAGGTCTGTGAGAGCCGGAATTCTTACTGGTTGGTAGGTGATCAAATACTTATGTCATGCAATAAAATGCAAATTAATTACTTAAAAATCATACAATGTGATTTTCTGGATTTTTGTTTTAGATTCCGTCTCTCACAGTTGAACTGTTCCTATGATAAAAATGGCAGACCTCTACATGCTTTGTAAGTAGGAAAACCTGCAAAATCGGCAGTGTATCAAATACTTGTTCTCCCCACTGTATATATATATATATATAATGTATAAGCAAGATATTGCTCTACCAAAGTTTAAATACCGGTAGTGGTTAAATCAAATCCTTGTAACTGTATCAAGGCCATGATGTACAGAGCAGAACTGAAATATACCAAATGTATCAGATACAGTACGCCTATAATTGACTGACAGGAAAGTCAATATTGGGATTAATGTCTTTCTGTCATGACCTTAGTGACATTTAACAATGATGATGGAGTTGCACAGTAGTTCGCTAAATGCAGTGTATGGTCAAGTATAAAAAGGCAAAGAATAGCATACATTACTTCAAATTTTATTTGTCACGTGTTTAGCAGATGTTATTGCGGGTGTAGCGAAATGCTTGTTCTTCTAGCTCGACAGTGCAGTAATATCTAACAAGTTATTCTAACAATTTCACAACATATACCCAATACACACAAATCTAAGTAAGGAATGGAATTTAAGAATATATACATATATGGACAAGCAATGACAGAGCGGCATTGACTAAGATACAGTAGAATATTATAGAATACAGTATATAAACTCAGCAAAAAAAGAAATGTCCCTTTTTCGGGACCCTGTCTTTCAAAGATAATTCGTAAAAATCCAAATAACTTCACAGATCTTCATTGTAAAGGGTTTAGACACTGTTTCCCATGCTTGTTCAATTAACCATAAACAATGAATGAACATGCACCTGTGGAATGGTCGTTAAGACACTACAGATAGTAGGCAATTAAGGTCAGTTATGAAAACTTAGGACACTAAAGAGGCCTTTCTACTGACTCTGAAAAACAACAAAAGAAAGATGCCCAGTGTCCCTGCTCATCTGCGTGAACGTGCCTTAGGCATGCTGCAAGGAGGCATGAGGACTACAGATGTGGCCAGGGCAATAAAAATATTATTTTTTTGAAAAAAACTAAGACAGCGCTACAGGGAGACAGGACGGACAGCTGATCGTCCTCGCAGTGGCAGACCACGTGTAACAACACCTGCACAGGATCGGTACATCCGAAAATCACAGCTGCGGGACAGGTACAGGATGGCAACAACTGCCCGGGTTACACCAGGAACGCACAATCCCTCCATCAGTGCTCAGACTGTCCGCAATAGGCTGAGAGAGGCTGGACTGAGGTCTTGTAGGCCTGTTGTAAGGCAGGTCCTCACCAGACATCACGGAAACAATGTCGCCTATGGGCACAAACCCACCGTCGCTGGACCAGACAGGACTGGCAAAAAGTGCTCGTCACTGACGAGTCGCGGTTTTGTCTCACCAGGGGTGATGGTCGGATTCGCGTTTATCGTTGAAGGAATGAGTGTTACACCGAGGCCTGTACTCTGGAGCGGGATCGATTTGGAGGTGGAGGGTCCGTCATGGTCTGGGGCGGTGTGTCACAGCATCATCGGACTGAGCTTGTTGTCATTGCAGGCAATCTCAACGCTGTGCGTTACAGGGAAGACATCCTCCTCCCTCATGTGGTACCCTTCCTGCAGGCTCATCCTGACATGACCCTCCAGCATGACAATGCCACCAGCCATACTGCTCGTTCTGTGCGTGATTTCCTGCAAGACAGGAATGTCAGTGTTCTGCCATGGCCAGCGAAGAGCCCAGATCTCAATCCCATTGAGCACGTCTGGGACCTGTTGAATCGAAGGGTGAGGGCTAGGGCCATTCCCCCCAGAAATGTCCGGGAACTTGCAGGTGCCTTGGTGGAAGAGTGGGGTAACATCTCACAGCAAGAACTGGCAAATCTGGTGGAGATGCACTGCAGTACTTAATGCAGCTGGTGGCCACACCAGATACTGACTGTTACTTTGGATTTTGACCCCCCCTTTATTCAGGGACACATTTTTCAATTTCTGTTAGTCACATGTCTGTGGAACTTGTTCAGTTTATGTCTCAGTTGTTGAATCTTATGTTCATACAAATATGTACACATGTTAAGTTTGCTGAAAATAAACGCAGTTGACAGTGAGAGGACGTTTCTTTTTTTGCTGAGTTTACATATGAGATGAGTAATGCAAGATATGTAAACATTGTTAAAGTGACTAGTGTTCCATTTCTTAAAGATTTCAATAGGCAGCAGCAGCCTCTAATGTGCTAGTGATGGCTATTTAACAGTCCTTGAGATAGAAGATGGTTTTCCTTCTCTCGGTCCCAGCTTTGATGCACCTGTACTGACCTCGCCTTCTGGATGATAGTGGGGTGAACAGGCAGTGGCTAGGGTGGTTGAATCGTTTCCTGTAAATCCTCTGACATACTTTTAAAATATGAAGCTCTGGAGCAAGGGGTTTTCTCAACACCTTATTGAACAGAATTTTCTGTAAAAACCACTTTCAAAAATGACAAACAAAAGGATAATTATGCAGATTACAAAAAATGTGCACAATCTTCATTTCACATCTTTATTACAGTACTGTATATATTAAACTGACAGGTCAGGTTTAATTTTCTACAATTGGGAATAAGGATTTACTGGTCTTCAATTTACATTCATCTGCCATCCCATGGACATTTTTGTAGGTCTTTGTAAAATGATGCATTCCACCATTGAGACTACAACACCGGAATACCTTTTTCAGTTCACGTAACACCTTTTAATTAAAGTTATACATATGGATACACAAAAGTCTACATTCTCATTTGATTACAGTGTACTCCACTTATAATGCACTTAAAAGATAACTATGTGCTTCTGAGTTGGACTGACAAAACATCACAAAAACACTGTTACTAAGGCAAACAGGTGACATTCTCAGAACCAAACATTTTTCAACGAGGGCCATGTTGTGCTTCCAAATAAAATTCAGCTTGTCTCAGCATTGCCAACAGTCTAAAATGAGTAAAAGCCATACGTTTTGCATACAATACTGAAAGCCTCACAAACAGGCTACTCCTCATAAATCAAATGTTACCGTCTACACTGTACTAAAGGAAGAAATACACTAGGGGAAATAATCACATATCACTGCTTGTGCGCTGTTCTTTCCATCTAGGCCTTTACTTGAACCCTTACGTGAATTTCAGCCACTTGCACCCAGCTCTTTGAGATTCACAGTTCTGGCAGGACTGGATAAGTGAAAGCAGTACGCCTGTCTAGGTAAATCCATTACCATAGTGCTCACACCGATGCTGTCCTTTTGTGTAGGAGCTAGGAGAAAAAACGTGGCACCAAAATATAACTGACCACTTGACCAGTTCCCCTCACAACTAAACACTGCAAGAGTTGGACAAGACAAAAGCACTTCATTCTGATCTACTGTATATTGATTATATACAGTATGACTTTAGAATACTCAGGAAGCCTACCTAATTCCTACACAAGGAGCTCTAACTACAGATGTTCTCACGCACTTACACAAAGGAGTTGAAAAAAATGATTAAGCTGCCATAAGAGACATTTTAGCTTGTCAGTTTGGAATACACGTTTCATTACGATGGCTGTGTGTAAATGTCTCCAGTCATTTGAACAGCCTAATGAGCACATCATCTTACACAGTAAAAACAGATGTTCTGAAATAAACATAAAACATTAGGAGCTACTGAAAAAATATGTTTCTCTTCTTCAGTCAATCACTAGTTCTCAAATGGTCCTAAGCAGTCAAATATGTCATCAAATCTGTGGTAAAAAAAATTGTCAAACCCTGCAAAATTATTATTTGATTGAATATACTCAATGAAATAATCCAAACATGCTTCCTTGATGCATGGCACAAATTACATTTTTTATCCTGAAATTTGTTAATTGGTTTCTTGACTGTAGGTAGTGCTTTAAGTGTTTTTTAAAGACCCTAAAAGTGAGTTTGTCCCGGGAAGCTAACACTTATTTCCATTAAAACTGCTCATTACGATGCAGCACATGGACCTCAACCATAGGATGGAAAATGAAGCAATACACTGTTATTATAACAAAATCTTGTTCATATTTCCACTTATTCCCTCAACAGTAAGAATGCATGGAATCAAATTGTCACAATCACTTTGGGCCAAAGGATTACCGTTGCGTGGTGGTTTGTGGAAGTATGATCGGCGTACACGCAATTCCTGCATAAGACTCAGGAAAGTGCAAATCCCTCTCCCACTCATCAGTCTCTGTGTTGTACACTTGCACAATGCTTGTGACATTGTTTAGATGCCAATTGTACCCTCCAACGATATATATCTTTTTATCCAACAAGCAGCAGCCTGCCTCAGATTGCCCTGTTCGCATGGGGCTAACAGTGGTCCACTGGTCATTCTCTGGAATATAATACTCAACTGCCAGGACGTCAAAGCAGCGGTCCACGTGGTCCATGCGACCGCCCAGGCAGTAAACACGGTCTTTGGCGCTGATCATAGCATGAAGCACTCTAGGCTCGTTCATGGGCGTTTTGAAGTCCCATTGGTCAGACGTGGGGTCGTAACAGTGCAGGGTTTTCTTATCGTCCACCGAGACACCGTAACCCCCTGAGATGTAGAGCTTGTCGCCACAGGGAGTTCCTGCATGGCCCCAGATTCTGCGTTTCAGTGGTTCCACGTAGGTCCACTCATTTTTCTTGGGACAGTAGCACTCTACGGACGACAGACTTCCGGATCGGTTGCGCCCCCCAGTGGCGTAGAGTTGTCCTTGAAGAGCGTTGAGGTGGAACTGAATACGCCCCTCCTGCATTGGCTGGATACGCAGCCATTTGCTCAGGTGCGGGTCGTAGCGTAAGCAAATGTCCACTGCCCCTTCACCGCTGCGGTACTGCAGGTGCTGTCCGCCGACTACGTACACAAAGTTGTCCAGCACCGATACACAGGCGTGGCTGGATCCTCTCTCCATCTCGGTTAGTTCCTTGAACTGACGCGCTGCAATGTCTGGGAGATAGAACACCTTACTGCTCACAGTGCGATCGTTGTCAGTATAGGGTGTCCCACCAAAGGTAATGAGTGAAACCACGTCGGAGCGGATCACAGTCCGCGGGGACTGCATCTCGTGCTGACGGAACGGGAGGATCTGGTAGTTGAAGGCCTCCAGGAGGTATTGCCTGCACAGCACATCCTCCACCATGATGTCCACCGTCTGCACGCTGTCCACCAGCTCCGAGGAGGGCATGAGGGGGAATCGCACGTGGCAGAGCACCTCGTTGGCTCCGGCTCGGCGGGCCTCGTCATGCTGCAGCCAGCGGATGGCAGCGTGGAACAGGTCAATCTCGCTGCAGTTCTTCAGCTTGTTGCTCTGCAGGAAGAAGACCAGGCGCTCCATGGGGATGTGCAGGAAGTCTTCCTCCTCTGCAATCTGCAGAAAGTGGCGGAAGGTGAAGGTGTCCACTGACTCCTTGAGGGAGGTCAGGTTGAAGGTGGTGGCCATCTGGCCGATGTTCAGGCAGGTCTCTACGCTCATGGCCGACTTGAGGAACTCTTCGCAGAGGTCCACGACTGGGACCATCTGTAGAAAGACTGCTGCTCCCAGTACATCTTGAATGCAGTCCAGGTCAAGTGTGACCTCTGCACTGTAGGCAAAGTCAATTATGTGTTTCAGGCCGCGGGCGGACAAGCCCTTCAGCTCAATGTTGTCCTGGTTTGACTCCCTCATGCCTCCAGTGAACATGGCTCTGCAAGGCAAGTGAAAAATCCATTTAAATAACTGTCATTATGTTAAACTTGTTTTATTGATTTCCCTCCATTCTGAACAACATTTTAATCTCTGGTTAATTAGACACTGAACAACAACTCCCCTCTCTACCTGCCATGCAACATCAGGATGAGAACATCAGATTATTAATTTATATTTATACATATTCACATTATACACCTGTAATGTTATTATATCCCTACCTATCAGTTCCACATACTTCACCAATTCCTCTGTTTTCTCTCTACCATACCTCATCTGACTAAGCTTTTGATGTATCAATTATTTCACACCAAAGACAAATTTACCAACACAGTCTCTCAACACTCTTCCCTTCACCTCTACATCTGTATGATGATTTGATTTGTATATCTGTCTTTACCTGGGTCTCTCTTTCCCGGTCAGTGTATCTCTATAGTCAAAGAATACATCCAGTGTCCAGTTCTCTCAAATCAGTGCAGAGGAAAGGAAAAGACATGAGGAGAAGAAGCCATGTCGGAGACACAGGGTCAGTCTCACCTGAAGTAGTCACTGCAGGAGGCCAGCACTGCCTTGTGAACCTGGAAGCGCTCCTCATTGATGGCCAGCACCACATCCAGGAGCTGACCCTGGGCTCGCAGGACCGACAAGCCCTGCAGGAGAGTGGCGCTATGGCTTGGGGCTGAGAACGTGCAACGCAGGGTGCTATTTTTGTTAGCCATACTGCAAGAGAAAAGGCCCATCACTGTCAGTGTATCAGAATAGAGTATTTTAGAATGTTAAAAAGTTAGACTCAGTGAAATTACATTGCCACGAGCAGCACCGCCGTTATTGAGATGAGCGAGATGCAAGACTTTGCTCTCACAGTCACACACAGTATCTGTGTATGTGCACCGGTTCGCTTCACGCTGTTCACAGCATGGTAGCCAGGGCACCAAAACAGAGGAGAAGTTGAGCCTTGCGCTTCAACGCTCTTAGTTGTTGCAGAAAATGACCCACTATGCTGTTTACATTCTGCATCTACGCCATATCACTGAGTCTACCTTTAAGCTTCTAGGATGCTTGTCAGAGTTTACTGATGTTGTTGTAGCATCAGTGACAGTGCTGAGCTCTTGCTCTCCTGCACTTTGTCCATCCGTTTTCCCGGCAGCTGCATCATTACCCTCCTCCCAACTCTATTTTCTCTTGAATTATTCAGCTGCTTCATGGGAAAAAAATGCCTTATTTTATATTCAGAGCGCACAACCTGTGTTAATGATGATGATGATATTCCTTAAACACTGAAGAACATCTTTAATTGTTCACCACTGTCAGGACACTTTAATCTCACTAGATTTTGAGTGAGGATATGACCTTCTCCATGGATCAAAGCCACCACTGAAAAGTTGTTTTAAATGTATTTTTAAGATGTAGCTATAGGCTACATTATCATCATAATGGAGCGGATTAAATTCAATAGGCCTAGCCATAAAAAAATGTAATTTGATGCTGACAAGATAGGGACTAGTATTTAGCCCATTCATAGATGCTAACTACCTTTAGCGTCTATTCATGAAGGTATATTTAGGCCGGGGGTGTTTTGTTAAGCGCCGGATGCTCATTCTGACCGTTAACATGCATCGCTTGCGCTACAGTTTTGGAAACATAAGTAAAGTATCTTTATATCAGTGAGAAATCTTTTTTTTTTTAACAAAAGGTTAAATTACTACACACCCTTTATAGGGTTAGTGTTCCCACACAGCCATATCGCCATGTTCCAGCGCTTATTTACGGAAGACAGAGGCGACCACCTAATTAGTTATCTAGCGTGCTCGAACTCCTGTCTGTAAACGTAACTCCGTAACTGGGGCGGAAGTGTAGTTCGTCATCTGGAGGCACACAGCCGTATGGATTTCACATGCTACAGTAAGTGTAATCTTTTTTATTTGAAAGATTATTTCTCGCTGATATTAAAGATACCCGTACAAAAAAAGATTGCAGTTTTGATACTAAAGTCGACTGTGGTTACACTGCAAAATTACTGCTATATTACTGCTGACGTTTCTAAACGTTAAAACAAAGCGTCGGGATTGTAGTTCACATGGTCCCACTGGTAAAGGGTGCTTGGAGCTGAGAACCCTTGGGACTGTTAATGTCTTGGTTCTCTAAAGCAAGGAACTATGCAACGTGTTGCGCCGCTGCACCTGCTAGAATAAACTTATAACTATGAATGTAACAATGTTACGACAGAATTCCAAACATATTCCTAACATTACTTCTAACTCGATACCTTGTCATTGGCAACATTTACAGCCTGCAATTTTAGACTACAATGGATACAATGTACAGTGAATTAATCAATCTGCAACGATATGACAATTCATGCAAAATATGACCAGTGTCCTCAGAATTTCCTGATGATCCAACCGAAAGTCCTCTCGCCCAATGTTTCATATTTATCTAATTAATTAATTATCCCTAGCTGCCCTTTGGCCTAAATACAGTTTTCCCATATTGATTTCCCCGCTACAGTGCCATCCTCACCTGTTCTGTGAACGATTCGAGGCGAAATCCCCAACATCCGACTCCGCCATCTTCTAGCACTGTGCGGAATGCAAAGGGCATTATTCGTAAATGTAGCAGTGGGTCAACGGCATAACTGCCCCGTTCATGACACAATAAACGCATCAATCAATCCTATCGATAACCAACTATTGAACAACATATGTTGCTTTCCCCCGTGCTGAAAGATGTTGACCTCTGCACCAGATGTAAATGTTCTCTCATGCTCTGTGTTCGACTTCAGTTTGTCGTGCTTGTGCTGAGCCCATGCGCTACTGCTGTTCACCACTAGGAAGCGCTGAGGTCACAAGACAATCACTTTGGGACATTTTTCACATAGGTGGTATATTTTGTAAACTCTTAAGTACAAAACTCTAAACTGATAACACTTGTAATATCCGCTATCTTATGTTCAGAACCTTTGATTGTACATTCATTGGGATTTCACACATCTTTCACAGCTGAGTCATTCATGCAAAATCAGTTTTCTGGTAAACACCATGAGAACATTTTGTTTAGTCACCAATACATCAGATAATGATAGGCTCACAATTTAGTCATTTTAACTACCATTTAATCCAATAGCAAATAATACAAGATACACATTTCAAAACTGTTCTTTTTGGAGTGCTGAATAGAAGAAATAGTAGATAGTAAATATAATTTTCGATACAGTTTTTGACTATAACTTGACATGCACAATTTTGTATAATTTGTATCCAATGGCAGGTTGTGAGCATTACATTTACATTTACATTTTAGTCATTTAGCAGACGCTCTTAACCAGAGCGACTTACAGGAGCAATTAGGGTCAAGTGCCTTGCTCAAGGGCACATTAACGTCATTTAGCAGACGCTCTTAGCCAGAGCGACTCACAAATTGGTACGTTCACCCTATAGCCAGTGGGATAACCACTTTACAATTTGGGGGGGGTTAGAAGGATTACTTTATCCTATCCCAGGTATTCCTTAAAGAGGTGGGGTTTCAAATGTCTCCGGAAGGTGGTGAGTGACTCCGCTGTCCTGGCGTCGTGAGGGAGCTTGTTCCACCATTGGGGTGCCAGAGCAGCGAACAGTTTTGACTGGGCTGAGGGGGGAGCTATGCTTCCGCAGAGGAAGGGAGCCAGCAGGCCAGAGGTGGATGAACGCAATGCCCTCGTTTGGGTGTAGGGACTGATCAGAGCCTGAAGGTACAGAGGTGCCGTTCCCCTCACTGCTCCATAGGCAAGCACCATGGTCTTGTAGCGGATGCGAGCTTCAACTGGAAGCCAGTGGAGTGTGCGGAGGAGGGGGGTGACGTGAGAGAACTTGGGAAGGTTGAACACCAGACGGGCTGCGGCATTCTGGATGAGTTGTAGGGGTTTAATGGCACAGGCAGGGAGGCCAGCCAACAGCGAGTTGCAGTAGTCCAGACGGGAGATGACAAGTGCCTGGATTAGGACCTGTGCCGCTTCTTGTGTAAGGCAGGGTCGTACTCTCCGAATGTTGTAGAGCATGAACCTGCAGGAGCGGGTCACCGCCTTGATGTTGGCGGAGAACGACAGGGTGTTGTCCAGGGTCACGCCTAGGCTCTTCGCACTCTGGGAGGAGGACACAGCGGAGTTGTCAACCGTGATGGCGAGATCATGGAGCGGGCAGTCCTTCCCGGGAGGAAGAGCAGCTCCGTCTTGCCAGGGTTCAGCTTGAGGTGGTGATCCGTCATCCATACTGATATGTCTGCCAGACATGCAGAGATGCGATTCGCCACCTGGTTATCAGAAGGGGGAAAGGAGAAGATTAGTTGTGTATCGTCAGCGTAGCAATGATATGAAAGGCCATGTGAGGATATGACAGAGCCAAGTGACTTGGTGTATAGGGAGAAAAGGAGAGGGCCTAGAACTGAGCCCTGGGGACACCAGTGGTGAGAGCGCGTGGTGCGGAGACAGCTTCTCGCCACGCCACTTGGTAGGAGCGACCGGTCAGGTAGGACGCAATCCAGGAGTGAGCCGCGCCGGAGATGCCCAGCTCGGAGAGGGTGGAGAGGGAGGATCTGATGGTTCACAGTATCAAAGGCAGCAGACAGGTCTAGAAGGACAAGAGCAGAGGAGAGAGAGTTAGCTTTAGCAGTGCGGAGAGTCTCCGTGACACAGAGAAGAGCAGTCTCAGTTGAATGACCAGTCCTGAAACCTGATTGGTTTGGATCAAGAAGGTCATTCTGAGAGAGATAGCAAGAGAGTTGGCTAAAGACGGCACGCTCAATAGTTTTGGAAAGAAAAGAAAGAAGGGATACTGGTCTGTAGTTGTTGACATCAGTGGGGTCGAGTGTTGGTTTTTTGAGAAGGGGAGCAACTCTCGCTCTCTTGAAGACGGAAGGGACATGACCAGCGGTCAAGGATGAGTTGATCAGCGAGGTGAGGTAGGGGAGAAGGTCACCGGAGATGGTCTGGAGAAGAGAGGAGGGGATGGGGTCAAGCGGGCAGGTTGTTGGGCGGCCTGCAGTCACAAGTCGCAGGATTTTATCTGGAGAGAGAGGGGAGAAAGAAGTCAGAGCATAGGGTAGGGCAGTGTGAGCAGGACCAACAGTGTCATTAGACTTAACAAACGAGGATCGGATGTCGTCAACCTTCTTTTCAAAGTGGTTGACGAAGTCATCCACAGAGAGAGAGGAGGGGGGGGGAGGAGGATTCAGGAGGGAGGAAAATGTGGCAAAGAGCTTCCTAGGGTTAGAGGCAGATGCTTGGAATTTAGAGTGGTAGAAGGTGGCCTTAGCAGCAGAAACAGATGAAGAAAATGTAGAGAGGGAGGGAGTGAAAAGAAGCCAGGTCGGCAGGGAGTTTAGTTTTCTTCCATTTCCGCTCCGCTGCCCGGAGCTCTGTTCTGTGAGCTCGCAATGAGTCATCAAGCCACGGAGCTGGAGGGGAGGGGCCGAGCCGGCCGGGAGGATAGGGGACACAGAGAGAGTCAAAGGATGCAGAAAGGGAGGAGAGGAGGGTTGAGGAGGCAGAATCAGGAGATTGGAGGAGAAGGATTGAGCAGAGGGAAGAGATGATAGGATGGAAGAGGAGAGAGTAGTGGGAGAGAGAGAGCGAAGGTTGCGGCGGAGCATTACCATCTGTGTAGGGGCAGAGTGAGTAGTGTGGGAGGAGAGCGAGAGAGAAAAGGAAACAAAGTAGTGGTCAGAGACTTGGAGGGGAGTTGCAGTGAGATTAGTAGAGGAGCAGCATCTAGTGAAGATGAGGTCAAGCGTATTGCCTGCCTTGTGAGTAGGGGGGACGGTGAGAGGGTGAGGTCAAAAGAGGAGAGGAGTGGAAAGAAGGAGGCAGAGAGAAATGAGTCAAATGTGGACATAGGGAGGTTGAAATCCCCCAAAACTGTGAGGGGTGAGCCATCCTCAGGGGAAGGAACTTATCAAGGCATCAAGCTCATTGATGAACTCTCCAAGGGAACCTGGAGGGCGATAGATGACAAGGATATTAAGCTTAAATGGGCTAGTGACTGTGACAGCATGGAATTCAAATGAGGAGATAGACAGATGGGTTAGGGGAAAAATTGAGAATGTCCACTTGGGAGAGATGAGGATTCCTGTACCACCACCCCTCTGACCAGATGCTCTCGGGGTATGTGAGAACACATGGTCAGACGAGGAGAGAGCAGTAGGAGTAGCAGTGTTTTCAGTGGTGATCCATGTTTCCGTCAGCGCCAGGAAGTCGAGGGACTGGAGGTTGGCATAGGCTGGGATGAAGTCAGCTTTGTTGGCAGCAGAACGGCAGTTCCAGAGGCTGCCTGCGACCTGGAACTCCACGTGGGTGGTGCGTGCAGGGACCACCAGGTTAGAGAGGCAGCAGCCACGCGGTGTGGTGCGTTTGTGTAGCCTGTGCAGAGAGGAGAGAACAGGGATAGGCAGAGGCATAGTTGACTGGCTGTAGCAAATGGCTACAAAAATGCAGAGGAGATCGGAATGAAATGAGCTGAGCATCTGGGAGCGGAGAGAGCAGGACCTCCCTCACCAAAACTTCTACCTCAGAAACTAAAATTGTTTCACTGAACCACCCGAACAAAAACTCTCCCAACTTCCACCTTTAGAAATCAGAATTGTTGTGAACCACAGCGGTTCAATGTTTAAAGGAATAGACTCAACCCACTTTATTCAACTATGACACCATAGCTAACTAGCAAGCTAGCATCCAATAACAATAACACACCGTATAGCACCAACACTTGGTCACAACAAACCACCAATAGTGTGATAACACACTAAACAGATCATTCGTGTCTGTGTCAAATTCCTTTCATGACACAGCAATGATTAGACATTGGCTAGCTAGGACAAGTATATTGTATTTAGCTACTACCGTACAGTTAAGCTGGTAGTAGCTAATCCAGCTAGCAATGGCCACTGTGTTGACTTTGTTTGAAGAACGGCTAGCTGGCTAGCTTCGTGCACACCCGGCACACAATGGCTATTGTGTTGACTCTAACTCAGTTCGAAAAAAACGGCTAGGTAGCTCGCTTCGTGCTACAGCCGGCACTGCCAGGACACAGTAACTACCCACAACAACCCACGATGCTTAGCTATGACGCCGTAGCTAACCTGCAAGCTAGCATCCATTAACACACAATTTAGCATCAATACTTGGTTACGACAAACTGCCAAGAGTGTGTTAGCACACTAAACAGATAATTCAAGTCCGTGTCTAGTTCCTTTCATAACGCATAACGCAGCAAAAATTAAACGTTGGCTAGGACTACATTAACATTTGGAAACAGCTCTCCAGCGTTGCTAAT
Organism: Coregonus clupeaformis; assembly: GCF_020615455.1. Classification (NCBI taxonomy): domain Eukaryota; kingdom Metazoa; phylum Chordata; class Actinopteri; order Salmoniformes; family Salmonidae; genus Coregonus; species Coregonus clupeaformis. The sequence continues at coordinate 35,477,733 of NC_059202.1, forward strand.
CGATACCAGTAGCTACCCGCTAGCTAGCTAGCCTCGTGCTTTGATACCTAACCTACAATTACCTACGGAAACCTACAATAACAACAATACTAACCTATAATAAATACAATACCTAACTACAGCTAACTACCTACCTACGTTGGCTAGGACTACATTAACATTTGGAAACAGCTCTCCAGCGTTGCTAATCGATACCAGTAGCAACCCGCTAGCTAGCTAGCCTCGTGCTTCGATACTAACCTACAATTACCTACGGAAACCTACAATAACAACAATACTAACCTATAATAAATACAATACCTAACTACAGCTAACTACCTACCTACGATCTAAAACATGGTTAAGCTTTACTCAACACCATATGAGAAGCTTACCTCCTGCTTACCTCCAGCTAGAGAAAAACACGACCTCAACCGAGCATGTTGAGAAAAACGTCAGTCTTACAGTTTAATTATCCTTATACAGTACATAAGTAGGACAAATCATCAGAAATTGGGGTATTGTAAAGCAGTTGGCAACTGTAAAAACGTAGCATGGTGTTGTATGCCATTTCTGCCCCATGCAACATTGTACAAGATCACTTTTTTTTACGTGACTTGTCAACTGATACAGTATCGCCTGTCTCTCTGCTTACAGTGTATTAATGAAATTCAGATAAGTGGAATATATTGTTGTATATGACCCAGGTATTTCAGCAGTGCATTGTACACAACACTACAATTCCAAAATGGCAGCCCAATTCTGACCTTTATTTCACTAATTGGTCTTTTGACCAAACAGATCAGCTCTGAAAAAAATCTTATGTGAAAAGGTCTGATTGGTCAAAAGACCAATTAGTGAAAACATTTCTGAATTGGGCTGCCTGTGTAAACTAAGCCTTAGTGACTCTTTCCACTTTGTCTTATTGAAGCACACTGGCTGATGGAGAGAGATTATGTATTATTTACAGCCAAAACCATATATAAGTTTGGTTTTACCTTCCAACATAAAATGATGTCAAATTGATACATTTATGAGGTAAACATATAGAAATGTAGTGTTCAGCAGTTATCAAACTATATACGTTAACAAGGCACTACGTAATTTTGGTTGAGTAGTTATCAGTTTTGAGCAGTTTGATTAAGTGATAGTTAATTGTATTGTTAACAAATGACAAGAAAATCATATCAAAAGTAAAGTGAATATTGCATTTTCAAAAGCAGATACTTAGTGAATATGTATACAAATTGGTAGTGATTTGGTGCAGTGAGCAAGTGACTGTGAATTTGCTTGTTGTACTCAGTCAATTGAAAATGTGCATAGAGTTTTGAAACATTAGCCATTTTGATGATCTGTTTAGAATTTCGTGCTTAGAGTTGTGAAATGTACCACATACTTGTGAAAATTGCACCAAACCCACTGGGCACAGATGTAATTTCATCATCTATTCCACGTTGTTTCAACGTAATTTCATTGCAATGATGTGGAAACAACGTTGATTCAACTAGTGTGTGCCCAGTGGGAAATGACTGAAAAAAAAACTGTAATAATATCAGTCTACTCCAATGTACAGAACAATAGTAGTCTAGCCTAAGCCTTCTATTACTAATGACAATAGTGATACATTAATAGGCTCCCCTGATGTTTTACAGTTAGAAATGTAGTATGAAGCCAATTATGATTTTCTTGAAGTGAATGCACCACCATGGGCAGCAGCTGTAGGCCAAGTTGTTGAGGTAAAACAGTAGGCATCACATCATGTCTTGTTGTTTCGGTGTAGCCTAGGGCCTAGGCCTCACTCCCACTTCTCACTCACCTCTCTTTCACCTTCCTTTCCCACCTTGGCCAAAGGTGAGTGGCTATAAAACTATATTTCTTCAGGCCCTACATAAAAAAAAATGAAATATTTACATTTACATTTACAGAGACAGAACCACAGGGAAGATTATTTAATGTGTTTCAACATTAATGATATTACATTTGTTCAAATAACTTGTTCTCACCAGTTGCTTAAGCCAGATGGTTTTTGGATTCCCCAACTACACCCAGTCATGTTGGCTCATTTTGTGATTGATGGTAGACACCGGACATGCTCAGAAGGCCCACTCCTCAAACAGATTATCTGTCTTTCTATCTATGAATGAGGTAGGATCATTGTGATGCAATCGTTAATAAATCAGGCTTTGACAGCATATACATTTTGACAAGTGTAGAGGCCTGTCCCCTGTATTCAAATTCTGGTACTTTAGAATAAAATAAACGTGAATTAGGTATCATATGAACAGTCATTGCAACTATTCTGTGAAATTGTTTAGTCTTTGTATTCATGTATTCTGACAGTGTCTAAAATATCTACACATGATGTATGATGGTTACATTCTTCTGACATGGCTCTTTTCTTTGTCACATTTATATTCTGGTATGATAAGTCAGTGCCTCTTCTCCCTCAGGAGGCTGAAACAATTTGGCATGGCCCCTAAGATCCTTAGGAACTTTTACAGCTGCACCATCGAGAGCATCCTGACTGGTTGTATCACTGTTTGGTATGGCAACTGTACTGCCTTCAACCGAAAAGTCCTACAGAGGGTGGTGCGGACGGCAGTTTATCACTGAGGGTGAGCTCTCAGCCATCCAGCACGTACATGCCAAGCAGTGTCTGAGAAAGGCCCGAAAAATTTGCCAAAGAATCCAGCGACCTGAGACATGGACTGTTCTCCATGCTCCCGTCCGGAAGGCAGTGCATCAAGGCTCAGACCAATTTTTTATTTTTTTATTTCACCTTTATTTAACCAGGTAAACCAGTTGAGAACAAGTTCTCATTTACATCTGCGACCTGGCCAAGATAAAGCAAAGCAGTGCGATAAAAACAACAACACAGAGTTACATATGGGGTAAAACAAAACAAAGTCAAAAATACAACAGAAATAAATATATATACAGTGTGTGCAAATGTAGCAAGTTATGGAGGTAAGGCAATAAATAGGCTATAGTGCAAAATAATTACAATTAGTATTAACACTGGAATGATAGATGTGCAAGAGATGATGTGCAAATAGAGATACTGGGGTACAAATGAGCAAAATAAATAACAATATAGGGATGAGGTAGTTGGGCGGGCTAATTTCAGATGGGCTGTGTACAGGTGCAGTGATCGGTAAGGTGCTCTGACAACTGATGCTTAAAGTTAGTACCAACAGACTCCTAAACAGCTTCTATCCCCTGGCCATAAGACTACATTATTATTGATTAGATGTATTACATTTGAGTCATTTAGCAGACGCTCTTATCCAGAGCGACTTGTGAGTGCATACATTTTTTTATTTTTTTATTACTACCACTACACTGCTGTTCATTTACTATTGATTGCCATTACCATTAGTATCTATCTATTTATCCTGCTACTGGTCACTATTACTCCTGTTCACATGTATATAGAATATTACCATTCATATATTATAGGGGTGTAACGATCCATCTACTACATCGATGTATCGATTTATATTCCTATGATCCAACTACATCGATCTGTGCTCGGCGAGTTGGCCTTTTGGACAACATATATCAATCTAACATCGTTTTAAAATGTAATAAATCGATTGTATCGATACTAGGAAATAACCCATTGGATTTAAGCACGTCAGACTTTATATGGATGTTTTTTCTTAGCACTTTTAATGATAAAGGCTTTAAACATTACTCGATTCTGTCTGCCTATCCGTGACGTCATCGCCGCGCCAGCAGCAGCGCAAAGGCGCAAAGACAACAAAACATAGCATGGCGGACGACAGAGGAGAAGCCGACGAGCGAGAAATTATCAAGCCACCATTGCGGTCCTTACAAGAAACAGGAATCTAGGAAACTTCACCTGCACTGTCCAGTATCCAGGTATTTATTTCAGTCACACTGGTTGAATTTTTGGCTAAAAGGTTACTGAATCGATTTCAAGTCACTGAATCCTTTCGGATCGTATCGTTCTAAATGAACCAATATCGTCCTTGAATCGTATCGACAACCACGAATCGTGATACAAATCGAATCGTTGTTAAAACGAATCGTTACACCCCTAATATATTACCATAAGTATTTATATATTGCTGTTACCAGTCACTTTTCAGCCCTGTTTACATGTATATCCATCCGCCTATCACGCCTACACTGACACTCTTGCGCACACACACACACACACACACACACACACACACACACACACACACACACACTAAATGTATTGGGTAAAGTGTTTTGAAATATAATGTCATGTAATATTTTAAATTGTATATAACTGCCTTAATGTTGCAGGACCCCAGGAAGAGTAGCTGCTGCACTAACACACACACACGTACACTTAAATACACACACTCACCACCACGCAGGCACCCACCAACCACTTATGCTGCTGCTATGCTGTTTACTATTATTAATCCTGTTACCAGTCACTTTCTCCTAATCCCTGCCTACATGTACATATCTACCTCCATACTCCAGTATCCCTGCACATTGTACATTTTCTACTGGCACTGACCCAGTATATAGCTTCCGCTCTTATTTCTCATGTTTTTGATTTATTTTATTTTATTATTACCTATACTTTTTTATATTGAATACTGCACTGTTGGGTAGTTTGTGCAAGTTATGCATTTCACTGTACTGTGAATGTGACAAAATAAACTAGAACTTGATAGGCACTGTCTATGCGTGGACAGATTGCTATCAAACCTGAAAAAAGGGATTGAACAGAATATAATTACATTTTGTTCCCCACACACCTATGTCCACATCCAGACATCCACAAAACCCAGTAACTATTTATTTCAAAATCATTTCTGATCTTGTTGTGGTTCGAGTTTGCAATTTGTTAATACTATGGGTCTTTCTAGTGGCAATGAATATACCAGTAGTTCAAATACATGGCTCGGTTTGTACTTACATATTGTCATAATGTTAATGATTGTGATGCTTTTTGCCTTATCGTCTGTGAACATCATGGTTAGATTCCATTGTGATTCCATGTACCATGTTTGTGGTTCACAATAGTAACCCAAATCTGACCAGAATCTATCCCACAATAGATAGTGTGTATATATATTGAATCTTAATCTGATGTGTGGTCAGATACCGAGGTCTACAAGATTAAATATGCGATTTGGATGTTCTTTTAAACACCTATTCATTCTGAGACACATGCCATTCTCTGAATTTAGAATTCATGCCTTAAAGGAAAGACAAATATTTTTTCATAAAGGTGAACACCGTCATCAGAAACATTTTATTTTCCATGAAGTAGGTCGAGATGAAACACTAACAACCATAACAAAAACATGAATGAGTCAGCAATATTGTCACCCTGGTAACGTACATACATAGGTTGTTTTTAGGCCAGTGTTCTGTGTCTCACCACTTCCTGTCTAGCATACTGAGTAAAGGTTCTTACAAGGGGAGTTCACACTTCAGTTTCATTGTTTCACTTGTTGTCTACTACCCCTGTATGATTTTACATACTCACTTAGGCCTTTAAATATAGCATTTATAATGATAAAAGTCATTATTCAGTACTATTCCAAGGCATTTTTACATTGTAGAAGACAACACAAATTAACACAGCCCTTATTGCTAACAATCAATCAATTTTATTTTATATAGCCCTTCGTACATCAGCTAATATCTCGAAGTGCTGTACAGAAACCCAGCCTAAAACCCCAAACAGCTAGTAATGCAGGTGTAGAAGCACGGTGGCTAGGAAAAACTCCCTAGAAAGGCCAAAACCTAGGAAGAAACCTAGAGAGGAACCAGGCTATGAGGGGTGGCCAGTCCTCTTCTGGCTGTGCCGGGTGGAGATTATAACAGAACCATACCAAGATGTTCAAAAATGTTCATAAGTGACAAGCATGGTCAAATAATAATCAGGAATAAATCTCAGTTGGCTTTTCATAGCCGATCATTAAGAGTTGAAAACAGCAGGTCTGGGACAGGTAGGGGTTCCATAACCGCAGGCAGAACAGTTGAAACTGGAATAGCAGCAAGGCCAGGCGGACTGGGGACAGCAAGGAGTCACCACGGCCGGTAGTCCCGACGTATGGTCCTAGGGCTCAGGTCTCTCAGTTGGCTTTTCATAGCCGATCATTAAGAGTTGAAAACAGCAGGTCTGGGACAGGTAGGGGTTTCGTAACCGCAGGCAGAACAGTTGAACAACATAAAATAGTATACAAAAATAACTTTTTCAAGGCATTCACATCAATGCAAACTATTTATATCTACAGTATCTAATTGTTGTAAAACATCAACAAGACTATAATAATAATCTGTTCATGAATTAGCCTGGTCATTTGAACAGGCAAAGTGCTAAATGGCCCAACCAGGCCACAGTCACAGGCCCTAGCAGTGTTGGTAACGCTTTACTTAAAGTCTGTAGCTATAATGCTTTATAACTTGTTATAAACTTGTATGAGCCTTTTATAATGTGTTATTATAAGGCTTATTATAAACCTGGTCGTTTGAGCCCTGAATGCTGATTGGCTGAAAACCACAGGTATGACACAAAATTACTTGTTTACTGTTCTAATTGTCTTAGTAACTAGTTTATAATAGCAATAAGGCACCTCAGGGGTTTGTGGTAAATGGCCAATATACCATGGTTAAGGGCATTGCGTCATGCCTAAGAAAAAGCTCCTAGCCATTGGCCAAAAACCACATCCCCTCTGGCCTTATTGCTTAATTATATTATGTCATGTTTCTCAACTGACTCAAAATGGCTGTTACTCAGGATCAATAGGAATTGACAATACACCATGTTAAAGGGGTCTTACATGCTTAAGTTATGACAAGTCGTATAATGCATCATAATGCATTTTAATTACAGGCTTTAAGTAAGTGCTACTGCAAAGATGTCTAGAGTGGTGTCCCGACATCCTCGGTGGAGTCTGCCTTCATATCAAAGACCAGACCATTCCTGTACATCAGCATGGTGACCTCACAGTCAATCTCTCCTTGGCTTGGATCGGTGGTTTCTAGACTTAACACCTGGCCCTTATAATCAGGGCTCAGCATGTCACTGACTTCATCTGGGGTGCTGGAGTCTCCTAGGCTCTTCTCGTCCGCGTCTTCACACACCTCCAGGAGAGTGGCCTCCTCAGGGTTGGGGTCTTGGCTGCTCTTGTCATGTATCTGCAGCTCATGCACCTCTTCCTTCATCTCATACATGTCCTGTTGAGACCAAGGGATTCCAATTCAGGACCAAATCCTGACTTGAGATGCCCCAAGTTCACCGGAACTCTGGCTGCACAGGTTCGAAGGGACTCGAACATTCAGACCAATGTCTCAGTAATAACAGTCTCAATACATGACTTGGACAAAGGTTCAAGTTAGTTATGCTTTACAAGTATAATGCACCAGTTAGGCATTATTTAAACTGTTACGCAAGAAAGTTGACCTCATTCACATTCGTTTATGAACCAGGTGTTGACTACGTTTTGGGGTGCAACATTGTTTGTTGAATGCATGGAAAGTTTGTGGCGACTGAGTGCAGAAGGCAGTTTCTCCTCAGATTGTGCTTTGCTTGCTCAGCAGGTGCTTTCCTCCCACCAATGTATTCACATAGACCTAAGCACCTCTATGGACGCAATCACTAACCCTACCTTTTATGGTGACAGCCTGACAGGGCTCAAGGGATTGCACTACTTTTTGCATCAATCATGGCTATAGCATTACTCTATAATTGTGGATTTTATGTAAAAGAACAAAGCATGTCATGTGATGTGTCTAGTTTCAATTCTGTTTCGTATCAATAATGTGATGCATGTATTCTGACAATAGCGCAGATCTAACTTTTACATTTATGGAAAAGGTTCTGCACAGTAAAGTCAGAACACAATCCTAAATATGTAAATTGTTAAGAGGATCTTACCTGAGTCCTCGCTCGATAGTTCTCGGACTCTGCGACCATAGGACGTGGTATTGGTGGGAATATCTTGCTTTTATGTCTGAGAATTAGAATAAAGGTAAAGATGCTTTTTAGTATGATGTGTGAAATCTTGTTGATGTTTTTAGAAAATGAACAATATTCATCCCTGGAAACTAGGTTTTCTTACTAGTGATGATGTGTTATTAAACATATTCAGCTCACCTCTTGATGATAAATAAGCATATTGTTATTAATATTGCAATTAAAACAATTATGCCAGCTAACATCCAGCCTTATTGGAGAAGAAAAATAAGATAATTATATTATTTTCAGATGGTAAGTTATTAGTGTTAAGCATCTTGAGTCTGTATGAACACATAATCCAGGCAGCATCCACATATCAATCATTTGAAAAGTATGGACTCTCAATTTCAAAATATTTTTACCGTTTTGATTGTTCTCTGGTCTAGTATAGTCTGTGCCATAAAAATAATTTCTAAGTTCCTGATTCCTACCAATAATGGACTTGGGTTGAGGCTTTGTCATGATATGGATAGTTGTCCATGGTCCTGAGCCTGCAGCTGTTGCTCCAGCAAGATGGATCTTGTACCTGGACTCGGGTGTCAGGTTTTGAACAAGGTACTCTGTTTTTGATGCTGAAATGTTGTGACACTCTGATAAGAGACAGAAATGTGACATTAAAATATACAGTTGAAGTCGGAAGTTACACTTAGGTTGGAGTCATTAAAACTCGTTTTTCAACCACTCCACAAATGTCTTCTTAACAAACTATAGTTTTGGCAAGTCGGTTAGGACATCTACTTTGTGGATGACACAAGTAATTTTTCCAACAATTGTTTACAGACAGATTATTTCACTTATAATTCACTGTATCACAATTCCAGTGGGTCAGAAGTTACTGTGCCTTTAAACAGCTTGGAAAGTTCCAGAAAATGATGTCATGGCTTTAGAAGCTTCTGATAGGCTAATTGACATCATTTGAGTCAATTGGAGGTGTACCTGTGGATGTATTTCAAGGCCTACCTTCAAACTCAGTGCCTCTTTGCTTGACATCATGGGAAAATCACAAGAAATCAGCCAAGACCTCAGAAAAAAAATGGTAGACCTCCACAAGTTTGGTTCATCCTTGGGAGCAATTTCCAAATGCCTGAAGGTACCACGTTCATCTGTACAAACAATAGTACGCAAGTATAAACACCATGGGACCACGCAGCCTTCATACCGCTCAGGAAGGAGACGTGTTCTGTCTCCTAGAGATGAATGTACTTAGGTGCGAAAAGTGCAAATCAACCCCAGCACAACAGCAAATGACCTTGTGAAGATGCTGGAGGAAACAGGTACAAAAGTATCTATATCCACAGTAAAATGAGTCCTATACCGATGTAACCTGAAAGGCCGCTCAGCAAGGAGAAGCCACTGCTCCAAAACTGCCATAAAAAAGCCAGACTACGGTTTGCAACTGCACATGGGGACAAAGATCGTACTTTTTGGAGAAATGTCCTCTGGTCTGATGAAACAAAAATAGAACTGTTTGGCCATAATGACCATCGTTATGTTTTGAGGAAAGAGGGGGAACTTGCAAGCCATAGAACACCATCCCAACCATGAAGCATGGGGGTGGCAGCATCATGCTGTGGGGGTGCTTTGCTGTAGGAGGGACTGGTGCACTTCACAAAATAGATGACATCATGAGGAAGGAAAATTATGTGGATATATTGAAGCAACATCTCAAGACATCAGTCAGGAAGTTAAAGCTTGGTCGCAAATGGGTCTTCCAAATGGACAATGATTTTCCCATGATGTCAAGCAAAGAGGCACTGAGTTTGAAGGTAAGCCTTGAAATACATCCACAGGTACAGCTCCAATTGACTCAAATGATGTCAATTAGCCTATCAGAAGCTTCTAAAGCCAGGACATCATTTTCTGGAATTTTCCAAGCTGTTTAAAGGCACAGTCAACTTAATGTATGTAAACTTCTGACCCACTGGAATTGTGATACAGTCAATTATAAGTGAAAAATCTGTCTGTAAACAATTGTTCTAAAAATTACTTGTCGTGCACAAAGTAGATGTCCTAACCGACATGCCAAAACTATAGTTTGTTACAAGAAATGTGTGGAGTGGTTGAAAAACGAGTTTTAATGACTCCAACCTAAGTGTATGTAAACTTCCGACTTCAACTTTCTATCTATCTATCTATCTATCTATCTATCTATCTATCTATATATATATATACAGTGGGGAGAACAAGTTAGATTTTGCAGGTTTTCCTACTTACAAAGCATGTAGAGGTCTGTAATTTTTATCATAGGTACACTTCAACTGTGAGAGACTGAATCTAAAACAAAAATCCAGAAAATCACATTGTATGATTTTTAAGTAATTAATTTGCACTTTATAGCATGACATAAGTATTTGATACATCAGAAAAGCAGAACTTAATATTTGTACAGAAACCTTTGTTTGCAATTACAGAGATAATACGTTTCCTGTAGGTCTTGACCAGGTTTGCACACACTGCAGCAGGGATTTTGGCCCACTCCTCCATACAGACCTTCTCCAGATCATTCAGGTTTCGGGGCTGTCGCTGGGCAATACGGACTTTCAGCTCCCTCCAAAGATGTTCTATTGGGTTCAGGACTGGAGACTGGCTAGGCCACTCCAGGACCTTGAGATGCTTCTTACGGAGCCACTCCTTAGTTGCCCTGGCTGTGTGTTTCGGGTCGTTGTCATGCTGGAAGACCCAGCCACGACCCATTTTCAATGCTCTTACTGAGGGAAGGAGGTTGGCCAAGATCTCGCGATACATGGCCCCATCCATCCTCCCCTCAATACGGTGCAGTCGTCCTGTCCCCTTTGCAGAAAAGCATCGCCAAAGAATGATGTTTCCACCTCCATGCTTCACGGTTGGGATGGTGTTCTTGGGGTTGTACTCATCCTTCTTCTTCCTCCAAACACGGCGAGTGGAGTTTAGACCAAAAAGCTCTATTTTTGTCTCATCAGACCACATGACCTTCTCCCATTCCTCCTCTGGATCATCCAGAGGGTCATTGGCAAACTTCAGATGGGCCTGGACATGCGCTGGCTTGAGCAGGGGGACCTTGCGTGCGCTGCAGGATTTTAATCCATGATGGCGTAGTGTGTTACTAATGGTTTTCTTTGAGACTGTGGTCCCAGCTCTCTTCAGGTCATTGACCAGGTCCTGACGTGTAGTTCTGGGATGATCCCTTACCTTCCTCATGATCATTGATGCCGCGCGAGGTGAGATCTTGCATGGAGCCCCAGACCGAGGGTGATTGACCGTCATCTTGAACTTCTTCCATTTTCTAATAATTGCGCCAACAGTTGTTGCCTTCTCACCAAGCTGCTTGCCTATTGTCCTGTAGCCCATCCCAGCCTTGTGCAGGTCTACAATTTTATCCCTGATGTCCTTACACAGCTCTCTGGTCTTGGCCATTGTCGAGAGGTTGGAGTCTGTTTGATTGAGTGTGTGGACAGGTGTCTTTTATACAGGTAATGAGTTCAAACAGGTGCAGTTAATACAGGTAATGAGTGGAGAACAGGAGGGCTTCTTAAAGAAAAACTAACAGGTCTGTGAGAGCTGGAATTCTTACTGGTTGGTAGGTGATGAAATACTTTTGTCATGCAATAAAATGCAAATTAATTACTTAAAAATCATACAATGTGATTTTCTGGATTTTTGTTTTAGATTCCGTCTCTCACAGTTGAAATGTACCTATGATAAAAATTACAGACCTCTACATGCTTTGTAAGTAGGAAAACCTGCAAAATCGGCAGTGTATCAAATACTTGTTCTCCCCACTGTATGTATGTGTATATATATATATATATTATGTATGTGTGTGTGTGTATGTATGTGTGTGTGTGTGTGTATGTATGTATGTGTATATATATATATATATATATATATATATACAGTGGGGAGAACAAGTATTTGATACACTGCCAATTTTGCAGGTTTTCCTACTTACAAAGCTTGTAGAGGTCTGTCATTTTTATCATAGGTACACTTCAACTGTAAGAGACGGAATCTAAAACAAAAATCCAGAAAATCACATTGTATGATTTTTAAGTAATTAATTTGCATTTTATTGCATGACATAAGTATTTGATCACCTACCAACCAGTAAGAATTCCGGCTCTCACAGACCTGTTAGTTTTTCTTTAAGAAGCCCTCCTGTTCTCCACTCATTACCTGTATTAACTGCACCTGTTTGAACTCACTACCTGTATAAAAGACATCTGTCCACACACTCAATCAAACAGACTCCAACCTCTCCACAATGGCCAAGACCAGAGAGCTGTGTAAGGACATCAGGGATAAAATTGTAGACCTGCACAAGGCTGGGATGGGCTACAGGACAATAGGCAAGCAGCTTGGTGAGAAGGCAACAACTGTTGGCGCAATTATTAGAAAATGGAAGAAGTTCAAGATGACGGTCAATCACCCTCGGTCTGGGGCTCCATGCAAGATCTCACCTCGCGCGGCATCAATGATCATGAGGAAGGTAAGGGATCATCCCAGAACTACACGTCAGGACCTGGTCAATGACCTGAAGAGAGCTGGGACCACAGTCTCAAAGAAAACCATTAGTAACACACTACGCCATCATGGATTAAAATCCTGCAGCGCACGCAAGGTCCCCCTGCTCAAGCCAGCGCATGTCCAGGCCCATCTGAAGTTTGCCAATGACCCTCTGGATGATCCAGAGGAGGAATGGGAGAAGGTCATGTGGTCTGATGAGACAAAAATAGAGCTTTTTGGTCTAAACTCCACTCGCCGTGTTTGGAGGAAGAAGAAGGATGAGTACAACCCCAAGAACACCATCCCAACCGTGAATCACTGAGGTGGAAACATCATTCTTTGGGGATGCTTTTCTGCAAAGGGGAGAGGACGACTGCACCGTATTGAGGGGAGGATGGATGGGGCCATGTATCGCGAGATCTTGGCCAACAACCTCCTTCCCTCAGTAAGAGCATTGAAGATGGGTCGTGGCTGGGTCTTCCAGCATGACATGACCCGAAACACACAGCCAGGGCAACTAAGGAGTGGCTCCGTAAGAAGCATCTCAAGGTCCTGGAGTGGCCTAGCCAGTCTCCAGACCTGAACCCAATAGAAATTCTTTGGAGGGAGCTGAAAGTCCGTATTGCCCAGTGACAGCCCCGAAACCTGAAGGATCTGGAGAAGGTCTGTATGGAGGAGTGGGCCAAAATCCCTGCTGCAGTGTGTGCAAACCTGGTCAAGACCTCCAGGAAACGTATGATCTCTGTAATTGCAAACAAAGGTTTCTGTACCAAATATTAAATTCTGCTTTTCTGATGTATCAAATACTTATGTCATGCAATAAAATGCAAATTAATCACTTAAAAATCAAACAATGTGATTTTCTGGATTTTTGTTTTAGATTCTGTCTCTCACAGTTGAAGTGTACCTATGATAAAAATTACAGACCTCTACATGCTTTGTAAGTAGGAAAACCTGCAAAATCGGCAGTGTATCAAATACTTGTTCTCCCCACTGTATATACAGTGGGGAAAAAAAGTATTTAGTCAGCCACCAACTGTGCAAGTTCTCCCACTTAAAAAGATGAGAGAGGCCTGTAATTTTCATCATAGGTACACGTCAACTATGACAGACAAAATGAGGGAAAAAAATCCAGAAAATCACATTGTAGGATTTTTAATGAATTTATTTGCAAATTATGGTGGAAAATAAGTATTTGGTCAATAACAAAAGTTTCTCAATACTTTGTTATATACCCTTTGTTGGCAATGACACAGGTCAAACGTTTTCTGTAAGTCTTCACAAGGTTTTCACACACTGTTGCTGGTATTTTGGCCCATTCCTCCATGCAGATCTCCTCTAGAGCAGTGATGTTTTGGGGCTGTCGCTGGGCAACACAGACTTTCAACTCCTCCAAAGATTTTCTATGGGGTTGAGATCTGGAGACTGGCTAGGCCATTCCAGGACCTTGAAATGCTTCTTACGAAGCCACTCCTTCGTTGCCCGGGCGGTGTGTTTGGGATCATTGTCATACTGAAAGACCCAGCCACGTTTCATCTTCAATGCCCTTGCTGATGGAAGGAGGTTTTCACTCAAAATCTCACGATACATGGCCCCATTCATTCTTTCCTTTACACGGATCAGTCGTCCTGGTCCCTTTGCAGAAAAACAGCCCCAAAGCATGATGTTTCCACCCCCATGCTTCACAGTAGGTATGGTGTTCTTTGGATGCAACTCAGCATTCTTTGTCCTCCAAACACGACGAGTTGAGTTTTTACCAAAAAGTTCTATTTTGGTTTCATCTGACCATATGACATTCTCCCAATCCTCTCCTGGATCATCCAAATGGACTCTAGCACGGGCCTGGACATGTACTGGCTTAAGCAGGGGGACACGTCTGGCACTGCAGGATTTAAGTCCCTGGCGGCGTAGTGTGTTACTGATGGTAGGCTTTGTTACTTTGGTCCCAGCTCTCTGCAGGTCATTCACTAGGTCCCCCCGTGTGGTTCTGGGATTTTTGCTCACCGGTCTTGTGATCATTTTGACCCCACGGGGTGAGATCTTGCGTGGAGCCCCAGATCGAGGGAGATTATCAGTGGTCTTGTATGTCTTCCATTTCCTAATAATTGCTCCCATAGTAGATTTCTTCAAACCAAGCTGCTTACCTATTGCAGATTCAGTCTTCCCAGCTTGGTGCAGGTCTACAATTTTGTTTCTGGTGTCCTTTGTCAGCTCTTTGGTCTTGGCCATAGTGGAGTTTGGAGTGTGACTGTTTGAGGTTGTGGACAGGTGTCTTTTATACTGATAACAAGTTCAAACAGGTGCCATTAATACAGGTAACGAGTGGAGGACCGAGGAGCCTCTTAAAGAAGAAGTTACAGGTCTGTGAGAGCCAGAAATCTTGCTTGTTTGTAGGTGACCAAATACTTATTTTCCACCATAATTTGCAAATAAATTCATAAAAAATCCTACAATGTGATTTTCTGGATTTTTTTTCCTCAATTTGTCTGTCATAGTTGACGTGTACCTATGATGAAAATTACAGGCCTCTCTCATCTTTTTAAGTGGGAGAACTTGCACAATTGGTGGCTGACTAAATACTTTTTTTCCCCACTGTATATACAGTGAGGGAAAAAAGTATTTGATCCCCTGCTGATTTTGTACGTTTGTCCACTGACAAAGACATGATCAGTCTATAATTTTAATGGTAGGTTTATTTGAACAGTGAGAGACAGAATAAAAACAAAAAATCCAGAAAAACGCATGTCAAGAATATTATACATTGATTCGCATTTTAATGAGGGAAATAAGTATTTGACCCCTCTGCAAAACATGACTTAGTACTTGGTGGCAAAACCCTTGTTAGCAATCACAGAGGTCAGACGCTTCTTGTAGTTGGCCACCAGGTTTGCACACATCTCAGGAGGGATTTTGTCCCACTCCTCTTTGCAGATCTTCTCCAAGTCATTAAGGTTTCGAGGCTGACGTTTGGCAACTCGAACCTTCAGCTCCCTCCACAGATTTTCTATGGGATTAAGGTCTGGAGACTGGCTAGGCCACTCCAGGACCTTAATGTGCTTCTTCTTGAGCCACTCCTTTGTTGCCTTGGCCGTGTGTTCTGGGTCACTGTCATGCTGGAATACCCATCCACGACCCATTTTCAATGCCCTGGCTGAGGGAAGGAGGTTCTCACCCAAGATTTGACGGTACATGGCCCCGTCCATCATCCCTTTGATACGGTGAAGTTGTCCTGTCCCCTTTAGCAGAAAAACACCCCCAAAGCATAATGTTTCCACCTCCATGTTTGACGGTGGGGATGGTGTTCTTGGGGTCATAGGCAGCATTCCTCCTCCTCCAAACACGGCGAGTTGAGTTGATGCCAAAGAGCTCCATTTTGGTCTCATCTGACCACAACACTTTCACCCAGTTCTCCTCTGAATCATTCAGATGTTCATTGGCAAACTTCAGACGGGCCTGTATATGTGCTTTCTTGAGCAGGGGGACCTTGCGGGCGCTGCAGGATTTCAGTCCTTCACGGCGTAGTGTGTTACCAATTGTTTTCTTGGTGACTATGGTCCCAGCTGCCTTGAGATCATTGACAAGATCCTCCCGTGTAGTTCTGGGCTGATTCCTCACCGTTCTCATGATCATTGCAACTCCACGAGGTGAGATCTTGCATGGAGCCCCAGGCCGAGGGAGATTGACAGTTCTTTTGTGTTTTTTCCATTTGCGAATAATCGCACCAACTGTTGTCACCTTCTCACCAAGCTGCTTGGCGATGGTCTTGTAGCCCATTCCAGCCTTGTGTAGGTCTACAATCTTGTCCCTGACATCCTTGGAGAGCTCTTTGGTCTTGGCCATGGTGGAGAGTTTGGAATCTGATTGATTGATCGCTTCTGTGGACAGGTGTCTTTTATACAGGTAACAAGCTGAGATTAGGAGCACTCCCTTTTAAGAGTGTGCTCCTAATCTCTGCTCGTTACCTGTATAAAAGACACCTGGGAGCCAGAAATCTTTCTGATTGAGAGGGGGTCAAATACTTACTTCCCTCATTAAAATGCAAATCAATTTATAACATTTCTGACATGCGTTTTTCTGGATTTTGTTGTTGTTATTGTGTCTCTCACTGTTCAAATAAACCTACCATTAAAATTATAGACTGATCATTTCTTTGTCAGTGGGCAAACATACAAAATCAGCAGGGGATCAAATACTTTCCCCCCTCATTGTATATATAAACTAATTAATTAATTAATTACATTACACATGTTCACTCATCTAGTTAGGAGGAGAACTTTACTTTTTTCTTCAATGAGGTCCTCATAATTTTCGCTTCTTGTATAGCGGACTTCATAGTGTGTAAGGAAGCCTCGCTGGTCTGGCACAGGAATAGGTTTCCAATGCAGCATTGCAGAGTTGGTTGTTACATTAACAAAAGGACCAGTGAAATTCTCAGGTGCCTTACTAGGTGCTGAAAAATATATATTCCTGTTAAATACTGTAAACAGTATTTTGTAGTAAAGAACTGCATCATCTAGCATTGCTGTGACAGTAAGATTTTTTATATGAGCTTTGCTTACCACCCTCTTTTTTATACATGAGACGCATTTCTTTTGTTTGTGGATTTCCATCAGTTTGTTTGTGAACGAGGTAATAGTAACGTACATACTTGTCCATCTCTAAAAATCAAAACCAGACATTATCTTCAGTTTGGGAGATTTACCAAGATATACAGTTGGTACAGTATATCACAGTAAGACGAACACAGACATTTCTTATTCTTAAAAAATATATACTTTTAGTGAAGTTCCCCCTTACTTTGTCTGATAGCTCTTAGTTTTTTATTGACTGTTCCATGTTTAGTTATTGATATATTCACTTTGGCTGGTCGTGTTTCTCCGTCTGTTAGCTTGTACCATTCCAGGCAGGATATTTTAAGGTCAAGGGTATAATTGCGCGGGATGAGTTTGTCATCAGGCCAAGCTAATTGGAAATGAAATAACAAAATGTTGATTTAAGGAATGAACATCATTGTGTAGAGGTAAATGAAGCAAAAGCACAAACACACATGCACGCACACACAAACGCACACACATACTTACACTTGCTGGGATATGTAAGATGTTTTTCTGGGACAAGGATATGTGTCAGTGATGACTTTCCCACCTTATTAAAGGCAACAATGGAACCACTGACAGCAGAGTAAGTCACATAAACACTGAACTCAGTGGTAGGGATATTGTTGAAGTTCTTTTGCTTTAGTAGGCAAGGCCAAATATGGAGAGAGAGGTTGTAATTCACCTGTCCCATAGAGACTGGATAAGGTGGTGTCTGGAAGACACAGGGGAACAAATTAAGTTATGAAACTGTTTAAAACACGATTTGAGCCTAACTTTAATCAGCAGATTCTAGAATGTTGATTAATTTTTAACGTTTTGTAGCATTCTGTAACTTACACCCCAAGTCAGCTTGAGTAGTCGGGTACCATTGTTAAAATCCTCCACTGTCCAGTTAACCTCTGTGGGATTTTGGATTTCTGCAACAAAATGAAAGTTACAACCAGAAATGGTAAGCCCTTTGAAATTCTAGAAGGACAAAGCCAGGAACGTGTCTTCATCTTGGGGCAGAGTCACAGTGAATTCAAAATTCAGACAATACAGAAAATTAAAATACAATTTATGAATTGGAAAAACTGGCCACTGTTTCCAATTATCATCTACTGCAGTTGGCTTATATATGTACACTACCGTTCAAAAGTTTGGGGTCACTTAGAAATGTCCTTGTTTTCTAAATAAAATATATATTTTTTGTCTATTACAATAACATCAAATTGATCAGAAATACAGTGTAGACATTGTTAATGTTGTAAATGGCTATTGTAGCTGGAAACGGCTGTTTGCACTGTTTTGTGAAGGGAGTAGTACACAGCGTTGTACGAGATCTTCAGTTTCTTGGCAATTTCTCGCATGGAATAGCCTTAATTTCTCAGAACAAGAATAAACTGATGCGTTTCAGAAGAAAGTCATGCTGATGCTCCAGATACTCAACTAGTCTCAAGAAGGCCAGTTTTATTGCTTCTTTAATCAGCACAACAGTTTTCAGCTGTGCTAACATAATTGCAAAAGGGTTTTCTAATGATCAATTAGCCTTTTAAAATGATAAACTTGGATTAGCTAACACAACGTGCCATTGGAACACAGAACTGATGGTTGCTGATAATGGGCCTCTGTATGCCTATGTACAGTTGAAGTCGGAAGTTTACATACACCTTAGCCAAATACATTTAAACTCAGTTTTTCACAATTCCTGACATTTAATCCTAGTAAAAATTCCCTGTCTTAGGTCAGTTAGGATCACCACTTTATTTTAAGAATGTGAAATGTCAGATTAATAATAGAGAGAATGATTTATTTCAGCTTTTATTTCATTCATCACATTCCCAGTGGGTCAGAAGTTTACATACACTCAAATAGTATTTGGTAGCATTGCCTTTAAATTGTTTAACTTGGGTCAAACATTTCGGTTAGCCTTCCACAAGCTTCCCACAAAAGTTGGGTGATTTTTGGCCTATTCCTCCTGACAGAGCTGGTGTAACTGAGTCAGGTTTGTAGGCCTCCTTGGTCGCACACGATTTTTCAGTTCTGCCCACACATTTTCTATAGGATTGAGGTCTTTGTGATGGCCACTCCAATACCTTGACTTTGTTGTCCTTAAGTCATTTTGCCACAACTTTGGAAGTATGCTTGGGGTCATTGTCCATTTGGAAGACCCATTTGCAACCAAGCTTTAACTACCTGACTGATGTATTGAGATGTTGCTTCAATATATCCACATAATTGTCCTTCCTCATGATGCCATTTATTTTGTGAAGTGCACCAGTCCCTCCTGCAGCAAAGCACCCCCACAGCATGATGATGCCACCCCAGTGCTTCACGGTTGGGATGGTGTTCTTCGGCTTGCAAGCATACCCCTTTTTCCTCCAAACATAACAATGGTCATTATGGCCAAACAGTTCTATTTTTGTTTCATCAGACCAGAGGACATTTCTCCAAAAAGTACGATCTTTGTCCCCATGTGCAGTTGCAAACCGTAGTCTGGCTTTTTTTATAGCGGTTTTGGAGCAGTGGCTTCTTCCTTGCTGAGCGGCCTTTCAGGTTATGTCAATATAGGACTCGTTTTACTGTGGATATAGATACTTTTGTACCTGTTTCCTCCAGAATCTTCACGAGGTCCTTTGCTGTTGTTCTGGGATTGATTTGCACTTTTCGCACCAAAGTACGTTCATCTCTAGGAGACAGAACGCGTCTCCTTCTTGAGCGGTATGACGGCTGCGTGGTCCCATGGGGTTTATACTTGTGTACTATTGTTTGTACAGATGAACGTGGTACCTTCAGGCGTTTGGAAATTGCTCCCAAGGATGAACCATACTTGTGGAGGTCTACAATTTTTTTTCTGAGGTCTTTGCTGATTTCTTTTGATTTTCCCATGATGTCAAGCAAAGAGGCACTGAGTTTGAAGGTAGGCCTTGAAATACATCCACAGGTACACCTCCAATTGACTCAACTGATGTCAATTAGCCTATCAGAAGCTTCTAAAGCCATGACATCATTTTCTGGAATTTTCCAAACTGTTTAAAGTCACAGTCAATTTAGTGTATGTAAACTTCTGACCCACTGGAATTGTGATACTGTGAATTATAAGTGAAATAATCTGTCTGTAAACAATTGTTGGAAAAATGACTTGTGTCATGCACAAAGTAGATGTCCTAACCGACTTGCCAAAACTATAGTTTGTTAACAAGAAATGTGTGGAGTGGTTGAAAAACAAGTTTTAATGACTCCAACCTAAGTGTATGTAAACTTCCGACTTCAACTGTAGATATTCCATTAAAAATCAGCCGTTTCCAGCTACAATAGCCATTTACAACATGAACAATGTCTACACTGTATTTCTGATCAATTTGATGTTATTTTAATGGAGAAAAAATGGCTTTTCTTTCGAAAACAAGGACATTTCTAAGTGACCCCAAATTTTTTAACGGTAGTGTAAGAACAGAATTGACTGATTTGAAATAGAACTGTCCTCAACCCTGGTGAGTTGGACTGTAGGTGGCTGCACAGCTTGTTACATGAAAATATCCATTGCTCACCAGTGGGAACGTCCAGGATTGGAGTCCAGTCGCTCCACAGGGGATGTTTGACACGCTTGGACCGTTGTCTGACCTGCAGTTGGTACACAGATTGGTTCTGGAGATTCTCCAGAGTGACCATGGCTGTACAGACAAACACAGGTTTACAGTCTCACTCTAGAGATAGTTTTGCACTGTTCGAACACTCAGGCTGAATTTTATTCAGACCCACACGAACATTACAATGAGGTGTTGACTCTCTACTGCATTTGGGATATGCCAGAAAGGGCTGGAATTTCTCAATCAAAGGGCTGCTTATTTCTCAAAAGAGCTTAAAGTGAAACTGAAAATAGCTCACCTTGTTTGACTTCTGTTTCAGTTGTGTTCTAGACCAACAGAGAAAAGGTCAAATGAATTAAGGCAAAATACTTATCATCAGATAATAAGAAAATAATGATTGGGAGCATTGTTGCAAGGAAAATAAGAGGTCTCACCCATATCCCTGAGGTATCCTCTAATCTTCTGAACTTGACCTCTAATACAACATCTTCTGGCATGTATTCTTTCACTCCTATGACAAAAGTGCCCTTTCAGAATTGTAGGAATTTTTTTATGACTACATTTTTATTTGACTTCCAGCCTCTTTTCTCTTGTGTTACTTGAAATGTAACACATCAAACTATCTAAACTCTTGAATTTGGAAAAATGTTCACTTTGAGCACAGCCTTTATTACCTTTCTTGTTAACCCAGCTGAGGGTAAGATTACTCAAGGATCTTGACATAGACACATTTTGGGGAGTTTCATACTTAACTGCAGGGAAATAGCAAAAAAAAAGTTATTTACAATATGACTCTTGGGATTAAAATCATGCCATGGTCATTCATGTGAAGTCTTTTGTGGATTCTTAATAATACATTGTATTTGGCAGATGCCTTTCAGGACACTCAATGACATCTTATATTAAAGTAGGCCTACATAAAATCTAGTGCAGTACATAAAATCATAAAGTCAAGTGCATCAGTCAGTAGTGCAATTAAAAGGACCAGACGAAACCGGACAGATCTCATAGGGCTACTGGAAAGGCACAAAACGGGGGGTAGGAAAGAGTCAATCAGGGACCAAAGGCTATCTGGAAGAGGTGTGTTTTGAGTTGTTTTTTGAATGTGTTGACTGTCTGCATTTTGTATTTCTTAGCCTGTATTTTACACAGAATAACAGTATCTAGTGATTTGTATTTTTTTATTACCACTTTCATTAAGTCGAACAGAGGTATTGAGTGACTGGCAGCTCCAGTTGCCCGTATAAGCGACCACCCATAGATCCACAAGCACTTTTCCGAGCACTATATCATCATTCACAAAGATATAGCTCTTCTTATCACTGCCCAATAATGTCCTACTTTCAGTGGAATTGGAGCGCCTGAAAACATAAAGGATGACAGCAACATTTGGTACACACACTGAACAGAAATATGTATTTCAGGAACAGAAAATGATTAATATTTTATTGAATGGGGAATTTACTACAGTTGATATTGCCTTGCTTTATCTGCCAGTCCACATAATGTGCACACACACACACACTCACATTTCACAACACTTATTGTCATAACTACTTCATGCTGAATGATGAGTCAGAGATCTCTGACAAACAGTGCATTCGGAAAGTATTCAGACCCCTAGACTTTTTCCACATTTTGTTACTCTACAGCCTTATTCTAAAATTGATTAAATTGTTTTTTTCCGTCGTCAATCTACGCACAATACCCCAGAACGACAAAGCAAAAACAGGTTTTTAGAAATGTTTGCAAATGTACTGTATATAAAAAATAAAATAAAAAATATTACATTTACATAAGTATTCAGAACCTTTACTCAGTACTTTGTTGAAGCACCTTTGGCAGCGATTACAGCCTTGACTCTTCTTGGGTATGATGCTACAAGCTTGGCACACCTGTATTTGGGGAGTTTCTCCCATTTTTCACTGCAGATACTCTCAAACTCTAGCAGGTTGGATGGAGAGTGTCGCTGCACAGCTATTTTCAGGTCTCTCCAGAGATGTTAGATCGGGTTCAAGTCCGGGCTGTGTGCTTAGGGTCGTTGTCCTGTTGGAAGGTGTACCTTCACCCCAGTTTGAGGTCCTGAGCAGGTTTTCATCAAGGATCTCTCTGTACTTTGCTCCGTTCATCTTTCCCTCGATCCTGACTAGTCTCCCAGTCCCTGCCGCTGAAAAACATCCCTACAGCATGATGCTGCCACCACCATGCATCACCATAGGGATGGTGCCAGGTTTCCTCCAGACGTGACGCTTGACATTCAGGCCAAAGAGTTCAATCTTGGTTTCATCAGACCAGAGAATCTTGTTTCTTATGGTCTGAGAGTCCTTTAGGTGCCTTTTGGCAAACTCCAAGTGAGCAGTCATGTGCCTTTTACTGAGTGGCTTCCGTCTGGCCACTCTACCATAAAGGCCTGATTGGTGGAGTGCTGCAGAGATGGTTGTCCTTCTGGAAGGTTCTCCCATCTCCACAGAGGAACTCTGGAGCTCTGTCAGAGTGACCATCGGGTTCTTGGACACAATCCTGTACGGACAATTCCTTCGACCTCATGGCTTGGTTTTTGTTCTGACATGCACTGTCAACTGTGGGACCTTATATAGACAAGTGTGTTCCTTTCCAAATCATGTCCAATCAATTGACTTTACCACAGGTGGACTCCATGTTGTAGAAACATCTCAAGGATGATCAATGGAAACAGGATGCACCTGAGCTCAATTTCGAGCATCATAGCAAAAGGTCTGAATACTTATATAAATAAGGTATTTCTGTTTTTTATTTTTAATACACCTTTTTTCACTTTGTCATTATAGGGTATTGTGTATAGACTGGTGAGGAAAAAAATAATTTAATCAATTTTAGTATAAAGCTGTAATGTAACATAATGTGGAAAAAGTCAAGGGGTCTGAATACTTTCCGAATGCACTGTAATAGCAAACTGGATCCTGCCAGGTTCATGGAGGCATAATAATACCACCCTAAGTTAGAGGTCTCTGTCTGTGTAACTTATGTAAAGTACACAAACATGCATAGCTAGTTAACTTACTTGTAAAAAAGCTCATAGGTGGCATTTTTCATAGACCCAGACGTCATCCATTCACATGTATAGGTGGTAGCTTTTTCAGTTTTCTTGTAGCATTGAGGACTAAAATTACATTTACTAGTTGTTCCTTTATAAAGAAATGTAAAAATAGTGTTTAAATGAAGAAGATGAAAATTATTTGAGTTGCTGTCCTATTCAGTAGTATGTATACAACTTTGCTCTCACCAGAGAGGTTTGAGTTAAACTGAATATGCCCTCCGTAGTTATTGGGACAGTGAAGCATTTTTTAATTATTTATGGCTCTGTATGTGATACAATGACTATGAGGTTAAAATGCAGACTGGTATTTTCATCCATATCATGTGAACCATAAAAAAATTACATCACTTTTTGTACATAGACCCCCAATAGAAATGAATGGTAAATAATGTGTCATTTTGGAGTCACTTTTATTGTAAATAAGAATAGAATATGTTCCTAAACACTTCTACATTAATGTGGATGCTACCATGATTACAGAGAGTCCTGAATGAATCGTGAATAATGATGAGTGAGAAAGATACAGACACACAAATATCATACTCCCCAAAATGCTAACCTTCCGTAATTGAAATGGTGAGAGGTTATTATGTCTTGCGGATATGATATTTGTGCATCTGTAACTTTGTCACTCATCATTATTCACGATTCATTCAGGACTATCCGTAATCATGGTAGCATCCATTATTAATCATTGCGTGCTACGAATATGGGACCAAATACTCAACTTTGACTACTTTAATACCCATAAGGGAATTTGTCCCAATACCTTTGGTGCCCTAAAATGGGGGGACTATGTACAAAAAGTGATGTAATTTCTAAACGGTTCACCCGATATGGATGAACATAGCCTCAAATTAAAGCTGACAGTCTGCACTTTAACCTCATAGTCACTGTTTGATTTCAAATCCAAATTTTGAGTATAGAGCCAAAATAAGAAAAAATGCTTCACTGTTTCAATAATTACAGAGGGCACTGTATATTATGAATAGAATATGCTATGAATTATTATATCATATTAGATGTTACTTTGCATAAGCATCCCCAAATAAGTATTTCAAAAGTTAGATAGAAATACTATTCATTGTAACTATCAGTGTGAAATAAATTAGACACATATTTCATCTGTAGTTCTGTACAGTTAATTTACAGTAGCAGCGCTGTCACAATCTAACCAAAAGCTTCCGCATTGTGTCAAACCTTGATCACAGTCTTAGCGTTCTTTTATGGTTTTGGTAGTATGACAAGTGTATCACCAAGGAGATAAGCTGAACAGAACTGATGCTGAGCCAAGAGCCACTGAAAGCCACTGAGAGTTACTGAGTAGAGAGAAATATAATCGTACCTTGAGCTATTACCATAGCAAGAACCAGAAACCCTGGCAGGAACCAGTGTTCTTTTGCCTCCATCACCTCAACAACCCCTTGAGGGAGTTAATGTGTAAAGTGTCCAAACAAGTGGTCATCCAGGGTTGATCTGTCTGCGTATGGCCAAGGAGACTGTTAACACTGTCCCATGCAGACGTCCTCAAACCTGTTTCAGTTACTCTTCTTGTAAAGGAAACTGTGGGTAGAGAAATGTCAGCATACTCTCGTTCTTTCTCAGGTAAAAAGGCAGCGCAAGCTGCCTCTCAACCACAAAGTTGGGGAGGGGACTGTTCAGACTGTTGGGGGATTAAGAAAGTGGTGCCACATTGGCGTATGGTGGCCACTGCGATCTCCTGGGGTGACAGAAAATAACATACCTTCCCACACACAGAAGCGTCATTAATTTTCACACTGCTCCCGAACAACCAGCTCAGGCTTTGATGGACACTTTCATATTGAAAGCATCACTCATCACAGAGGTTTAGAAGCATTGCTTTGCAATGGTTTGCTCAACCAATCTGAATGAAGCCACTTTGGGAGGGCTTTCTGGGAATCAGCTGAAGGTGAAAGCAATTTTGAGGCTAAAGATTGAAAGTTGTCCTCTCTTACATCCTCAAATTGGATTCCCATTTTCAGTTTCCCTGAAATTAATTTAAAAAATGTACATTGCCTTGGTCACTTCACACCTAAACAATGTACCTATTCCACCTGATATGAAATGTGTGTTAGATTTCCATATGGTGCTCCTCACCAGAAGTATTACTGATTACATTTATTTTGTGCATTTTATTTACTGTACAATGTTTTAGCCAACACAACAGAAAAATGACAATTCACACAAATGTAAGATGGTACAGGGTTTCATGCCCATCCTTCTACTGTCAAAGGCGTCAGTGAATTGCGGTGGGCGAAGTCAAACACAGGACACAGAGCTTATCCGAAACGTATTTTACTTGAAAGTAAACTGAGCATATACAATCTCCACACAGGGAGGAAATAACCCGCACACTAACGACAGCTGATAACGAATACAATCACACACAACACACAGTGTACGACAGAGGGTTAAATAGGGAAGACAATACAACATAATGGGAAACAGGTGTACATAATCAAGACATAACAAGTCTACCACAGGAACATGGATCGGTAGCAGCTAGTACTCCGGTGACGACGAACGCCGAAGCCTGCCCGAGCAAGGAGGAGGAGCAGCCTCGGCTGAATCTGTGACAGTACCCCCCCCCCCTAGACGCGCGGCCCCAGCCGTGCGCCGGCCTCTGGGACGGCCAGGAGGATGCGGAGCAGGGCGAGTCGGATGACTCTGGTGGAAATCTCTCAACATGGAGGGATCTAGGATGTCCCTCCTAGGGACCCAGCACCGTTTTCCTCCGGACCGTACCCCTCCCACTACACGAGATACTGCAGGCCCCCCACCCGACACCTCGAATCCAAGATGGAACGGACTGAGTACGCCGGAGCCCCCTCGATGTCCAGTGGGGGTGGAGGAACCTCTCGTTCCTCAGACTTTTGGAGTGGACCAGCTACTACCGGCCTGAGGAGAGACACATGGAACGAGGGGTTAAGGAAGTTGTAACCTATATCAAACCTCGTTCAATCTCCTCAGGACTTTAAATGGCCCCACAAACCGCCGACCCAGCTTCCGGCAGGACAGGCGAAGGGGCAGGTTTCGGGTCGAGAGCCAGACCCGATCTCCCGGTGCATACACCGGAGCCTCACTGCGGTGGCGATCGGCGCTCGCCTTTTGTCGCCTGATAGCCCGCTGCAGGTGTACATGCGCAGCGTTCCAGGTCTCTTCCGAGCGCCAAAACCACTCGTCCACCGCAGGGGCTTCGATCTGGCTCTGATGCCAAGGTGCCAGGACCGGCTGATAACCTAACACACACTGAAAAGGCGTAAGGTTAGTTGAGGAGTGGCGAAGTGAGTTTTGGGCTATCTCTGCCCAGGGGATATATCCCGACCACTCCCCTTGCTGGTCCTGGCAATAGGACCTCAGAAACCTACCCACATCCTGGTTCACTCTCTCCACCTGCCCATTCCTCTCGGGGTGAAAACCTGAGGTAAGGCTAATCGAGACCCCCAGACGTTCCATGAACGCCCTCCAGACTCTAGAGGTGAACTGGGGACCTCGATCTGACACTATATCCTCAGGTATCCCGTAGTGCTGGAAGACGTGTGTAAACAGGGCGTCAGCAGTTTGTAGGGCTGTAGGGAGACCTGGCATAGGAATGAGATGGCAGACCTTCGAAAACCGATCCACAACGACCAAGATCGTAGTGTTCCCCTGTGAGGGGGGAAGGTCCGTGACAAAGTCCACCGATAGATGAGACCACAGCCGTTGTGGAACGGGTAGGGGTTGTAATGTCCCTCTGGGAAGGTGTCTAGGTGCCTTACACTGGGCGCACACCGAGCAGGAGGAAAACATAAACCCTCACGTCCTTGGCTAAAGTGGGCCACCAGTACTTCCCACTAAGACAGTGCACTGTCCGACCGATACCAGGATGACCAGAGGAGGGTGACGTGTGAGCCCAATAAATCAATCGATCACGAACCTCGAGCGGCACGTACATCCGATCCTCCGGACACTTGGGGGGAGTAGGCTCGGTACTTAACGCCCGCTCGATGTCCGCATCAACCTCCCACACCACCGGTGCCACCAGACACGACGCCGGGAGTATGGGAGTGGGCTCAATGGACCTCTCCTCTGTGTCATATAGTCGGGACAGGGCGTCTGCCTTAGCGTTCTGGGAACCTGGTCTGTATGTGAGCATAAACACAAATCTAGTGAAAAACATAGCCCACCTTGCCTGACGAGGGTTCAACCTCCTCGCCGCCCGGATGTACTCCAGGTTACGATGGTCAGTCAAAATGAGAAAAGGATCGGTAGGGAAACAGGTGTACATAATCAAGACATAACAAGTCTACCACAGAAACATGGATCGGTAGCAGCTAGTACTCCGGTGACGACGAACGCCGAAGCCTGCCCGAGCAAGGAGGAGGAGCAGCCTTGGCTGAATCCGTGACATCTACTTATTCAGAGCCAGGGGGATTGATTCTTGTATGGATGTAAAGTCAGTGTAATGTGATGTAACATTGTTGGTTGTTGCTGTGTCTTTGATACACTGTGGTTCACTAAACTATGAGAACCATGACTTGTAAATGTGTTAGAGTGCATTATGTTTGTATGTTATTTCAACTTGTCAATATTTACGTTATTTCAACTACATTTCAACCTGTTAGTAATGACGTTATTTCAACTGGAGTTCAACCTGTCTGACATGACGTTATTTCAACCCGTTAGTAATGACATTTACTCAAGTTTGTGAAACATGCTGAATTTATGAATGTAAAAGTTCTTTAAGCAGTATACAACAAGCGCTCTGTGATGTAGACTTAGTTCTCCTTACTGAGGAGAGGCAAACTTGTCTAGGAAGAGGGTGGAATTGGTTTTGTTGTGTCTGATGAAGAAGAGGAAGGGGTGGTCTGCAGGGAAGTAGAACTGCTGTACCTCAGCGAGGCCATACTACTGCACATGCGGCAGCTTCTGTTCCCTTCTCGTTCACCTCCACAACTACCTTGTGGATCACGGTGGACAGAGAGTGATTTGTCGCCGTCATCCCAGACAGGTCTGCCTTGTCCTGGTCAAACACGTCTGTCATGCCCAGTTAAGTCAGATGCTCCCTCAGTTGGTAGTCCTCCTCAACTTTAAACTTAGGAAGTTTGACGATGACCTTGGTGTCGGCATCCATATTTCTCCTGTCCGTCCACTGATTGATTTTCTCTGGCATCAGCTCTCTTTCCAGCTTTGACACAAAGACGGAAGAGACCACTTAGAATAGAACAGGCTTAATTAATGTAACTTCTACAATTATATTGACACACTTCATTTATACTTCAGATAAACTATATAGATGTTGTAAGGCTCTATACATTCAGTGTAAAGTCTGTAACTTGGTTGTACTTGAAGGTTCAGTAGTGGTTCAGTTATGAGCCGGACTCTAGATTAAAGTTTTGTCTATGGCAGTATACAGTCGTGGTCAAAAGTTTTGAGAATGACGCAAGTATTGATCTTCACAAAGTTTGCTGCTTCAGTGTTTTTAGACATTTTTGTCAGATGTTACTATGGTATACTGAAGTATAATTACAAGCATTCCATGAGTGTCAAAGGCTTTTATTGACAATTACATTAAGTTTATGCAAAGAGTCAATATTTGCAATGTTGACCCTTCTTTTTCAAGACCTCTGCAATCCGCCCTGGCATGCTGTCAATAAACTTCTGGGCCACATCCTGACTGATGGCAGCCCATTCTTGCATAATCAATGCTTGGAGTTTGTCAGAATTTATGGGTTTTTGTTTGTCCACCCGACTCTTGAGGATTGACCACAAGTTCTCAATGGGATTAAGGTCTGTTGTGTTGGTACCATTCTTTATTCATGACTGTGTTCTTAGGCAAAATTGTGAGTGAGCCCACTCCCTTGGCTGAGAAGCAACCCCACACATGGTCGGTCTCAGGATGCTTTACTGTTTGCATGACACAGGACTGATGGTAGCGCTCACCTTGTCTTCTCCGGACAAGCTTTGTCCCAAACAATCGGAAACGGGATTCATCAGAGAAAATGACTTGGCAGGTTTGTTGTGGTGCCATATTCTTTCCATTTTTTTAAATAATGGATTTAATGGTGCTCCGTAGGATGTTCAAAGTTTCAGATATTTTTTTATAACCCAACCCTGATCTGTAGTTCTCCACAACTGTGTCCCTGAACTGTTTGGAGAGCTCATTGGTCTTCAGGTTTTCCTACTTACAAAGCATGTAGAGGTCTGTAATCTTTATCATAGGTACACTTCAACTGTGAGAGACGGAATCTAAAACAAAAATCCAGAAAATCACATTGTATGATTTTTAAGTAATTAATTTGCATTTTATTGCACGACATAAGTATTTGATACATCAGAAAAGCAGAACTTAATATTTGGTACAGAAACCTTTGTTTGCAATTACAGAGATCATACGTTTCCTGTAGGTCTTGACCAGGTTTGCACACACTGCAGCAGGGATTTTGGCCCACTCCTCCATACAGACCTTCTCCAGATCCATCAGGTTTCGGGGCTGTCGCTGGGCAATACGGACTTTCAGCTCCCTCCAAAGATTTTCTATTGGGTTCAGGTCTGGAGACTGGCTAGGCCACTCCAGGACCTTGAGATGCTTCTTACGGAGCCACTCCTTAGTTGCCCTGGCTGTGTGTTCGAGTTGTTGTCATGCTGGAAGACCCAGCCACGACCCATCTTCAATGCTCTTACTGAGGGAAGGAGGTTGTTGGCCAAGATCTCGCGATACATGGCCCCATCCATCCTCCCCTCAATATGGTGCAGTCGTCCTGTCCCCTTTGCAGAAAAGCATCCCCAAAGAATGATGTTCCCACCTCCATGCTTCACGGTTGGGATGGTGTTCTTGGGGTTGTACTCATCCTTCTTCTTCCTCCAAACACGGCGAGTGGAGTTTAGACCAAAAAGCTCTATTTTTGTCTCATCAGACCACATGACCTTCTCCCATTCCTCCTCTGGATCATCCAGATGGTCATTGGCAAACTTCAGACGGGCCTGGACATGCACTGGCTTGAGCAGGGGGACCTTGCGTGTGCTGCAGGATTTTAATCCATGATGGCGTAGTGTGTTACTAATGGTTTTCTTTGAGACTGTGGTCCCAGCTCTCTTCAGGTCATTGACCAGGTCCTGCCGTGTAGTTCTGGGCTGATCCCTCACCTTCCTCATGATCATTGATGCCCCACGAGGTGAGATCTTGCATGGAACCCCAGACCGAGGGTGATTGACCGTCATCTTGAACTTCTTCAATTTTCTAATAATTGCGCCAACAGTTGTTGCCTTCTCACCAAGCTGCTTGCCTATTGTCCTGTAGCCCATCCCAGCCTTGTGCAGGTCTACAATTTTATCCCTGATGTCCTTACACAGCTCTCTGGTCTTGGCCATTGTGGAGAGGTTGGAGTCTGTTTGATTGAGTGTGTGGACAGGTGTCTTTTATACAGGTAACGAGTTCAAACAGGTGCAGTTAATACAGGTAATGAGTGGAGAACAGGAGGGCTTCTTAAAGAAAAACTAACAGGTCTGTGAGAGACGGAATTCTTACTGGTTGGTAGGTGATCAAATACTTATGTCATGCAATAAAACACAAATTAATTACTTTAAAAATCATACAATGTGATTTTCTGGATTTTTGTTTTACATTCTGTCTCTCACAGTTGAAGTGTACCTATGATAAAAATTACAGACCTCTACATGCTTTGTAAGTAGGAAAACCTGCAAAATCGTCAGTGTATCAAATACTTGTTCTCCCCACTGTATATACTGAGATCATGTGACAGATCATATGACACTTAGATTGCACACAGGTGGACTTTATTTAACTAATTATGTGACTTCTGAAGGTAATTGGATGCACCAGATCTTATTTAGGGGCTTCATAGCAAAGGGGGTGAATACATATGCACGCACCACTTTTCTGTTATTTATTTTGTATAATTTTTTTAAACAAGTGCTTTTTTCAATTTCACTTCACCAATTTGGACTATTTTGTGTATGTCCATTTAAATTACAGGTTGTAATGCAACAAAATAGGAAAAACGCCAAGGGGGATGAATACTTTTGCAAGGCACTTTATGCTTAACAGTTGGCTTCAAAGATTTGGACGAATTTTACTTACAAAAATGGAACGTTCGTCTGGATAATCTCTCCAGCTTTATCATTATCTGTCCGATCAGTTTATTAAAATGATCAACCAAACAAACTTCAATTATATCTGGAAGAACAAGGTTCACTACATAAGAAAGGGTGATGTTTTAAGACCTCACGAGGATGGGGGCTTGAATGTTATTGATTTTGAATGTATGAATGGTATGTTGAAACTAAAGTGGATACAGTCTTTTCTCTGTGATATGGATAGTCTGTGGTTCAGTGTCCCTGCTTCCATCTTTAAAAAGATTAGAGGAATAGATTTCTTGCTTAGATGTGACTTTAATATTAAAAACTACCTGTGAAACTTTCTGCATTTCACCAACAAGTGTTATTATATTGGAAATTGGCATATAAACACAACTTCACTCCACAAAACACACCGATATGGAACAATAGGTGTATTCTGTACTGTAACAAGACCATATTCTTTGAAGAATGGATGAACAAAAATATTGGGTCTGTTACAGATCTTTTAGATGAAACTGGTAATATCCTCAGCTATAATGATTTAATGATAAAACATTACTTTCCTTGTCACCTTATTCAATACTGTACAGTCATAAAGGCTATTCATTCTAACCTGCTGGTAAAAGGGATGTTATTATATTCAGATGTATCTCCTTGCCTGCTATCTTTATACATAGATGGCTGTTGTTTGCAGGATATTGAGTGTAACAATAAACATGTCAGACAAGTTATTTCCAAATAATTCTATCCCAGAACAGTTAAAAAGGAATTATATCTGTACAGTATCTGTAACTAAGAAAATAAGAACAAAATATTTGTCTTTCACTATACCACCCAAGGCCCAAGAGAACCACTTTAAAACTCTAAATGATATTTATCCATTAAATTAATTTTTAAGATTGAGATTCAATGTAGAGCGTAATGACTTTACATTTTGTGGGAATAATATTGAAACAACAGAACATACAGTATATATTTTTTTACCGTGATCATATTACCACTTTCTGGGTGGAGTTACATGATTTATTATTTTAAAAGAATATTAATATTGCCAATTTCACATACAATGATGTCAAATTTGTCTAATCTCTGACACAAAAAAAGCAACGTTTGGAAAAAAAATGGGTATGTGGATGAAGGTCATGCTGAGGCAAATCAACTATAAACGGAAATAAATGGCTACAGTTTACACTTTTTTAGGTATTTCATGAAATGTTGTTTTTAGAAAAGGGGCAGGGTTTTTAAAGTACTGGGGTAAATGCCCTCCCCCCAATGGGGTAACTGGCCCTTGGGGGTGCCAGTTACCCCAGTAGAAGATTATGGCATAGGGTTTAACACAAGTGTGTTAAAATATCATTTAATCAGTTTTATTTAGAAATTATTTAGTAAGTAATACTTCAAAGCTAAGTCTAGTTGTCTTGTTTTGATTATTTAAATAAAATATGGGGGGGAAATGTTGTTGCACATGTCACCATTAATATCCACACTATGAAGAGATTTGATTTAAAGACCCTCTTTTGCACTCACCTTCACACACATTTTCTTTGTTCTTTGTTGTTTCTTTTCCATACAATACATTATCCCCACCTGTGACTGAAAATGGGTGGATAGATGCCAATTGAAAAGCTCTCTCTTCAAAACGTAGCTAGCTATATGACATAAAATGCTGTGTAAAATAGCTAAAAGGCTATTAAGTTGCATTAACTGTAAAGCTATCAGTCACTAGTGGAAACATTTACAACAGCAATTAAGTCACGTTATCTTTTTTAATGTATTTTACCTCAGACGATCTGGTAGTAAGGTTGCTAGCTAGCACTCCTAGCAGCTTATGCTAACTAGCTAGCTGGCTAGCATTTACTGCTTGTGAAATTGCTAGCTAGCAAGTTAGCATAAACTAGCGCTAACTGGGCTAGTCATTGTCTAAATGACAGGTAGAAACACATTCATAACTATAAAGGGGTAACTAGCCTCCAGGGGCCAGTTACCACCTAAAATAAATAATCCAACATATTACTACTTTACTCAAAAAGTCTCTAAATGTTTCTCTCTAAACAAGTGGATTATTTATCTTAAGACTTTCCTACTTGTATATATATTTTTTAATTATAGATCTAACTTCATTGGAATATATCTACACCTTTTTCAAAATTTCAAAAACATTTGATCAACTTGCCACAAAATTATTTTGTTGATCTCCAAAAGTTGTGATGACACAGAGGAAATGTTTTGCTGATCAAGAGCAGTGGCAGACAGGGAAAGTGTTGGGTTAATAATTTGGTGACATCTTGTGGTCTTAATGTGAATTACAGGTGTGGAGGGGGCTAGTTACCCCCTAGTACCCTATGTTTGTACAATTTGGGAAGTTAGTTAACAAAACCAAAAAAATAGTTGCCTAAAGTTGGGAAAATGTCAAAGTACGCGGTGTCGGTCTAGCAACGGAGCCTTCAACCGCATGGGGGCGTTGCGATTCCACTCCGTTGTGGACGTCGCTATTGAAATGCATGACATCCGGCGTATGGGTATTGTGAACGAGGCTTTAGGAGGTAAAATAGTCGTACACTCTCAACATTTATACATATATTTTATTTGACTTTTCTCTCCCAACACCTTCTCCAGGGCCGATTGATTACCTTGATCAACACTCCCACCATTTCCCTCGCCCCCGCTAGACATGGGAGTGACCACTGTTCCAACAGCGCTGTCGCTTCACAGTTTTTCACTGGTGCGCTTTGGACTACAAACTTGACGCGCGCCTTTTCAGAAACGGATTGCCTATGCTGAGTTTGCTTTCCTTGACATGTTGTGTTGACAGTGTTGGGACTAGTTAGCGACGATGTGCTGAAGCCACTGATAAACGATAGCTTGTTGACAGTTATTTTTAGTTCCCGCCCGCCGCACGATGAAAGAGAACCGGACCGCGAAATTACCAGTGGTGCACCGTGACAAGTGAAGTGCAAGCAGCAGTCAACGGAGGTCCCTTTTGGAAGGAGTCGTAGAACGATGAAGTTGAGGAGAGACAAACTGAAAATCCCCTCCCTTACTTTGGAGTAAGTTGTATGTTTTTATATAGTGTATAATTTATGCATAACTGATCTACATAACTGAATAATTAAATGTTGTCGGGGAACCAATGGAAATCACTTTAATAGTTACGTTAAGGTACTTTAGAAAGACGTCTTATGTGCTTGATACGAAAAGACAACAGGCTACAGTTGTGTGCCAACGTATTTCTTAACTCTACCAGTTGCAA
The DNA here is from genome assembly GCF_020615455.1 of Coregonus clupeaformis. Classification (NCBI taxonomy): domain Eukaryota; kingdom Metazoa; phylum Chordata; class Actinopteri; order Salmoniformes; family Salmonidae; genus Coregonus; species Coregonus clupeaformis. Next base: position 35,512,768 of record NC_059202.1, read on the forward strand.
CCAGTTTGTGGAACGCAGTATGGAAGACGCAGTATAGAAACTACAGACCTATATGCGTGTTTCCCAATAGTGTGTATCGAAACCCACTACAGCTTGTAGGCTACAGGAGTTTTGAACTTGCACTTGATTGTGTGATTATTGTGATGTAGAACTCGCAACATAAATTGTTCTGTCTATGATCTATTTAAGCAAAAAGGCCTGAGGTGTGGTATATGGCCAATATACCATGGCTAAGGGCTGTTCTTAAATTAGGCACTGAGTGGTATATTGGCCATATATCACAAACCCCAGAGGAGCCTTATTGCTATTATAAACTGGTTACCAACCTAATTAGAGTAGTAAAACTAAATGTTTTGTCATACCCGTGGAATAGGGTCTGATATGCCATGGCTTTCAGCCAATCAGAATTCAGGGCTTTATATTGAGATTTGACCAATGGTTTACTTGTTCTGCCTTGATATAAAATAAGCTACTGTAGCCAGCCTACATGGCATACTTGGTTCATTATCAAGAAACTGACATTTGACAAAAAAAAGGTGTAATTTTTCACGATTCACAATTTCATTTACATTACATTTAAGTCATTTAGCAGACGCTCTTATCCAGAGCGACTTACAAATTGGTGCATTCAACTTATGATAGCCAGCGGGACAACCACTCCTTAAAAAAAAAAAAAATTATGGGGGGGTGGCGGGTGGGTGGGGGTAGAAGGATTAATGTTATACTATTCCAGGTATTCCTTAAAGAGGTAGGGTTTCAAGTGTCTCCGGAAGGTGGTCAGTGACTCCGCTGCCCTGGCGTCGTGGGGGAGCTTGTTCCACCATTGGGGTGCCAGAGCAGCGAATAGCTTTTAGGCTGAGCTAGCTAGCAAACTATTGACAGTTACAGCCGACCTCGGGATTGTACATCGATTCTCTCTCCTCCAATATTTGTCGTCCGATGTATTCGCTTCAGTCTCTGAAATGTTTGATCAAACTCCCCGCCACCGGCTCCCGACATCAGGGCACAAAAACAAGTGTCCTGAATAAAAACAAGTGTCCTGAATAAAAACAAGTGTCCATAGTTTCCTCTTGGATCACTGAGATTGGAATCTGTACTTATCTAATATTTCATAATTAATCGTTTTTTTGATAAGATCTGCATTATACCACAATTTCCAGAATATTCTCACTACTGCAACAGTCCAAAAAAGTAATAAATCAATTGCTGATAATTTTTTAAAACTTTGCTCCCCTAATGAAACATTGAATAACACTGAAAATACAAATATTAAAAATAAATTATAAAGTTATTATAAAATTAAATTGGTAATGAGAAGGCCAAGTGGGGTAAATGGGGTGTTTTGAGAATAATACCTCATTCTGAATGCATATAAGCGAATAAATTGATACATAGTTTAATGTAAACTTAAACTAGGATACAATTTTTATGATTTATGGACAAATTACACCAACATATTTTGTTTTATTCAAATAAGTTCGGTTTTTCTAAAGTAAAATTGTATAAAATGACCAGAGAATTTAATCCGGACACATTTCGGTAATGAACATTTGGTATGAAATTGTACACAATTCTTGTGAAAATGTTAAATGTATTTAAAATAAGACACTTTTGCCAAAAACTAGACATCTTAGTCCTCAGAATGATAGTTGATTTTTGCAGATGCATCATGGTTTTGTAACTGAATTTGCTACAGACATGTAGGTGTATTTATGGATGTTGGTATACAGTATACTTTATTTAAATTGAGGTAAGACGTTACTTGACACCCAGCGCCATAATACGTTATGACACGGTCATAACCATGTCATAACAGCTGACATAACTTGTCATAACCTGTCATAGTATGGTCATAACACTGACATGACCCATTTATTTACACCAGTTGTGACATATATTGTGTTATTTTATGGCTGGTTATGACACCTACAGTGGGAGAAAAAAGTATTTAGTCAGCCACCAATTGTGCAAGTTCTCCCACTTAAAAAGATGAGAGAGGCCTGTAATTTTCATCATAGGTACACGTCAACTATGACAGACAAATTGAGCGAAAAAATTCCAGAAAATCACATTGTAGGATTTTTAATGAATTTATTTGCAAATTATGGTGGAAAATAAGTATTTGGTCTCCTACAAACAAGCAAGATTTCTGGCTCTCACAGACCTGTAACTTCTTCTTTAAGAGGCTCCTCTGTCCTCCACTCGTTACCTGTATTAATGGCACCTGTTTGAACTTGTTATCAGTATAAAAGACACCTGTCCACATCAAACAGTCACACTCCAAACTCCACTATGGCCAAGACCAAAGAGCTGTCAAAGGACACCAGAAACAAAATTGTAGACCTGCACCAGGCTGGGAAGACTGAATCTGCAAGCTTGGTTTGAAGAAATCAACTGTGGGAGCAATTATTAGGAAATGGAAAACATACAAGACCACTGATAATCTCCCTCGATCTGGGGCTCCACGCAAGATTTCACCCCGTGGGGTCAAAATGATCACAAGAACGGTGAGCAAAAATCCCAGAACCACACGGGGGGACCTAGTGAATGACCTGCAGAGAGCTGGGACCAAAGTAACAAAGCCTACCATCAGTAACACACTACGCCGCCAGGGACTCAAATCCTGCAGTGCCAGACGTGTCCCCCTGCTTAAGCCAGTACATGTCCAGGCCCGTCTGAAGTTTGCTAGAGTGCATTTGGATGATCCAGAAGAGGATTGGGAGAATGTCATATGGTCAGATGAAACCAAAATATAACTTTTTGGTAAAAACTCAACTCGTCGTGTTTGGAGGACAAAGAATGCTGAGTTGCATCCAAAGAACACCATACCTACTGTGAAGTATGGGGGTGGAAACATCATGCTTTGGGGCTATTTTTCTGCAAAGGGACCAGGACGACTGATCCGTGTAAAGGAAAGAATGAATGGGGCCATGTATCGTGAGATTTTGAGTGAAAACCTCCTTCCATCAGCAAGGGCATTGAAGATGAAACGTGGCTGGGTCTTTCAGCATGACAATGATCCCAAACACACCGCCCGGGCAACGAAGGAGTGGCTTCGTAAGAAGCATTTCAAGGTCCTGGAGTGGCCTAGCCAGTTTCCAGATCTCAACCCCATAGAAAATCTTTGGAGGGAGTTGAAAGTCCGTGTTGCCCAGCGACAGCCCCAAAACATCACTGCTCTAGAGGAGATCTGCATGGAGGAATGGGCCAAAATACCAGCAACAGTGTGTGAAAACCTTCTGAAGACTTACAGAAAACATTTGACCTGTGTCATTGCCAACAAAGGGTATATAACAAAGTATTGAGAAACTTTTGTTATTGACCAAATACTTATTTTCCACCATAATTTGCAAATAAATTCATAAAAAATCCTACAATGTGATTTTCTGGATTTTTTTTTCTCATTTTGTCTGTCATAGTTGACGTGTACCTATGATGGAAATTACAGGCCTCTCTCATCTTTTTAAGTGGGAGAACTTGCACAATTGGTGGCTGACTAAATACTTTTTTTCCCCACTGTACATAAGTGTCAAAACCCACATTTATTCAAATGTGTTTTTTCCCTGCCAAGAAGTTTCCTTTCATTTGAAAGTTTGTTTCTTAAACCCTTTGTTGTTGTTGTGATAATGAATTCTTTACAGTCATGTGTTTTCATCATATTTTAAATCACTTGTAGAAAATACATTTTATGACAGTCATGAAGCATTATGACCATCCTGTATCACTTTGCTTGGACTAAGAAAATGCACTTTATGACACTGCCAAGAAGCGTTATGACCATCATAATCATATAAGCCAGATAGGCCTATCACGTACACGCCCTTATGTCAGTCATCAGTCACAAAGAGGGTGTCTTGTCCTGCTCCTGAAATCTGCTCCTGCATTCATCCCAGTCATCAGCAACAGAGCATTGGGGTAGGAGCATGTCTGACATCAATGTGTGCGCAATTACAATGATAATTTAATATGGTCAATTTCAGAAAATATTTAATTGACATTTTGCAGGATGAAATCTCTTGAGATGCACCATCTCGTTTTCAAGTGTGTCCAAATGAAAAATACAAATCAAACAAACAATACTTAGTAACAATAATATGGCAACTACTGTCTAATAATAATAACAATGAAAAATAATAATAATAATACACATTTTTAAGTACATTAACAGCATACATTTTTTTTGTACAACTACTAATAGGCCTACAACTAATAACACTTCTGCTATAACTACTAATACAACTAATAGTACCTATAATATATACAAATATCGTTACATAGTGATGTTTCTATTAGTTAAAAACAAACAGTTGAAAAAGGGCTTTCTTAAATTCACTGTGTGATTTTAATGCCCTGATTTCTATAGGTAAATTATTCCAGGCAGTTGGGCCTTTGTATCTGAAATATCTTACTCCAACCTCATGATGTACCCTTGGAATTTGTAAAGTTAGGTGTTTCTTAATATATACAGTACAGGGAATAGAACATAAACATACTGTTGACAAGTAGGCTATGGTGTAATGGAATGTTTTGCCTTGTGTGGTAGGTTTTGTGGATTTTTACACTCTTAAGTAGGTGTCATAACCAGCCATAAAATAACGCAATGTATGTCACAACAGGTCTAAATATGTGTCATGACAGTGTTATGACCATATTATGACAGGTTAAGACAAGTTACGTCAGCTGTTATGATATATTATGACATGGTTCTGACCGTGTCATAATGTGTTATGATGCTAGGTGTCAAGTAAAGTGTTACCGAAATGGAACCAATTATCAGATCATAAACTTGCTGTGAATTTGAGGGATACTTCTTACTTTGTTGGGGGGGGGATGGTTTCAGATGTCACATAGCTTTGATTCAGGCCAGTGTCAAACACATGATGTGGTATTAATTATGACCAAAATCCCAATTCACATATCACTCACTCCCTACTCAAATGTCTGTCATTTTGGTAATATGCACCCATTTTTCAACCGCTTTACTGTGATTCCTACCTCCCTCAAAGGATTAGCATTGCTGCAGTTATTTTCTTTCCACCCACTCTCCTTCCTGAGCCAATGTAACCAGGGGCTGCCTGCCTTCTGCCCACTAGATGTTGATCTATAAAGTGTACAGTCGGAGCTTCCTCTCCAAAACCTATCTGACTCTCGCATGGATCACAAGCTCAGCGCATTGACCCCCACTTTTGTGGGTGCAGCACGATGAGCATTATAACCGCACTGCAGAGCCCCTTTTCTAAACGAGCACAGTGTTCACAGAACGCTTCACACATCAAGTTATTTTCACAAAATTCAATGAAAACATGGGAGCTCTCAGGTTTGAATGTGTGATGCAGCAAATTCAGTGTGTAATGAAGTAATGAAGTGGGTGGAGAGCTGCAATCCAATGTGGGACCGTCGTGATTCAGAGCATTGTAGATGGGTTGGAGGGGTGAGAAGAAAATCAACTGAATTGATGAGGATATAAAGAGGCGTGAGTGATAGGTAATTATGACCTAGCACAGTGCAGTGTCTTTGTGCAGAGGCTTGTTTTCCAACCATCTCTCTTTATTACTATGACAACAGGCTCATCTCGCTGCTGCAGTAGCCGGTGCTATGTTCTGCACTGGTTTCTAAAGAGCCCTCTGCTGCAGTAGCCGGTGCTATGTTCTGCACTGGTTTCTGAAGAGCCCTCTGCTGCAGTATGTTCTGCACTGGTTTCTGAAGGGCCCTCTGCTGCAGCAGCACTGAAACCATATAAACAGTGTGCAGTCATGATAGCAAAGCACAGATCTGTACATGAAAATCAATATGGCCAGCCTTCTAGCTGGGTCAGCATGTTCTGAAAGCCGGCCTACTACAGTATTATAGCTGGCATATTTTGACGATGACGGGTGTGTTGGGTAGTATACAGTCAGGTCCATAATTATTAGCACCCTTAAAAAGATTAGCAAAGACTATATTGTATGCTAAAAAAAATTGAAATAATATTATTTTATATCAATTTATTTGCTCAGAGAATATATATTTTGTTTAACAAGTATCTAAAAAAGATAGGGGTCAAAATGATTGGCCATGTTACTGTTGGCCCTGTTGCTGTTTTCGATACTCTTGCACCCTCCCGTTGTGAGGATAACGACACTGAGCCTTTTTTCTAAAATGTTTTATGAGATTGGAGAACATGTTGGGAGGGATCTTAGACCATTCCTCCAATGGCCATCTAAGTCTACGGACTTGAACCCCAATGAAAACCTGTGGTTTGAATTGAAGAGGGCAGTCCATAAGAGCAGACAAAGGATATTACAGATCTAAAAAGGTTATGTATGGAGGAATGGTCTAAGATCCCTCCCAATGTGGTCTCCAGTCTCATAACAACACTGAGCCTTTTTCTATAATGTTTTATCTACAGTGAGGGAAAAAAGTATTTGATCCCCTGCTGATTTTGTACGTTTGCCCACTGACAAAGAAATGATCAGTCTATAATTTTAATGGTAGGTTTATTTGAACAGTGAGAGACAGAATAACAACAAAATAATCCAGAAAAACGCATGTCAAAAATGTATGAGTTCATTTGCATTTTAATGAGGGAAATAAGTATTTGACCCCCTCTCAATCAGAAAGATGTCTGGCTCCCAGGTGTCTTTTATACAGGTAACGAGCTGAGATTAAGAGCACACTCTTAAAGGGAGTGCTCCTAATCTCAGTTTGTTACCTGTATAAAAGACACCTGTCCACAGAAGCAATCAATCAATCAGATTCCAAACTCTCCACCATGGCCAAGACCAAAGAGCTCTCCAAGGATGTCAGGGACAAGATTGTAGACCTACACAAGGCTGGAATGGGCTACAAGACCATCGCCAAGCAGCTTGGTGAGAAGGTGACAACAGTTGGTGCGATTATTCGCAAATGGAAGAAACACAAAATAACTGTCAATCTCCCTCGGCCTGGGGCTCCATGCAAGATCTCACCTCGTGGAGTTGCAATGATCATGAGAACGGTGAGGAATCAGCCCAGAACTACACGGGAGGATCTTGTCAATGATCTCAAGGCAGCTGGGACCATAGTCACCAAGAAAACAATTGGTAACACACTACGCCGTGAAGGACTGAAATCCTGCAGCGCCCACAAGGTCCCCCTGCTCAAGAAAGCACATACACATGCCCGTCTGAAGTTTGCCAATGAACATCTGAATGATTCAGAGGAGAACTGGGTGAAAGTGTTGTGGTCAGATGAGATCAAAATCAAGCTCTTTGGCATCAACTCAACTCGCCGTGTTTGGAGGAGGAGGAATGCTGCCTATGACCCCAAGAACACCATCCCCACCGTCAAACATGGAGGTGGAAACATTATGCTTTGGGGGTGTTTTTCTGCTAAGAGGACATGACAACTTCACCGCATCAAAGGGACGATGGACGGGGCCATGTACCGTCAAATCTTGGGTGAGAACCTCCTTCCCTCAGCCAGGGCATTGAAAATGGGTAGTGGATGGGTATTCCAGCATGACAATGACCCAAAACACATGGCCAAGGCAACAAAGGAGTGGCTCAAGAAGAAGCACATTAAGGTCCTGGAGTGGCCTAGCCAGTCTCCAGACCTTAATCCCATAGAAAATCTGTGGAGGGAGCTGAAGGTTTGAGTTGCCAAATGTCAGCCTCGAAACCTTAATGACTTGGAGAAGATCTGCAAAGAGGAGTGGGACAAAATCCCTCCTGAGATGTGTGCAAACCTGGTAGCCAACTACAAGAAACGTCTGACCTCTGTGATTGCCAACAAGGGTTTTGCCACCAAGTACTAAGTCATGTTTTGCAGAGGGGTCAAATACTTATTTCCCTCATTAAAATGCAAATCAATGTATAACATTTTTGACAAGCGTTTTTCTGGATTTTTATTTATTTATTCTGTCTCTCACTGTTCAAATAAACCTACCATTAAAATTATAGACTGATCATTTCTTTGTCAGTGGGCAAACGTACAAAATCAGCAGGGGATCAAATACTTTTTTCTCTCACTGTATGCATAGTCACTTTAATAACTCTACCTACATGTACATATTACCTCAATTACCTCGACTAACCGGTGCCCCCGCACATTGACTCTGTATATAGCCTCGCTATTGTTATGTTACTGCTGCTCTTGAATTATTTGTTACTTTTATTTCGTATTATTTTATATAGTATTTTTAGTGTGTAAAATTTTTTGGGGGGTATTCTTTCTTAAAACTGCATTGTTGGTTAAGGGCTTGTAAGTACGCATTTCACTGTAAGGTCTACACCTGTTGTATTTGGCGCATGTGACAAATACAATTTGATTTGATTTGAGCCTCGAAGGATAGGGTGCTGGAGTACTGAAAACAGGGGTGCCAATAATTCTGACCCCTATCTTTTTGAGTTTTTTTATTACAAAATATATTTCTCTGAGCAATTGTATTAGTATAAAACAATATAATTTTCCAACATTTTTTGCATGCAATATAGCTCAGTATTTGTATAATTAATTTTATACAGTCTTTTTTGCTCATCTTTATCAAGGGTGGCAATAATGATGGACCTGAATGTATGAGTCTTCCTATAGAATACAGAGGACAGACAGCATGAGCTAATAGTATGTTCAAAACATAAGACTGTGTACTGGGATTTTAACAAAGCAAATTTGAGGAAAACGCTACTGAAGTTCTATCTTTACGTTGCCTGTAGTACTCGCGCTACAAAAACTCTCGACCATTGTTACTCTCCCTTCCGGGATGGCTACAAGGCCCTCCCTTCGGCAAATCAGACACAACTCCATTTTGCTCCTCCCTTACATTCTGCTCCTCCCTTCCTATAGGCAGAAACTCAAACAGGAAGCACCCGTTCTAAGGTCTATTCAACGCTGGTCTGACCAATCAGAATCCATGCTTCAAGATTGTTTTGATCACGTGTACTGGGATATGTTCCGGGTTGCTTCTGAGAATAACATTTACGGATACACGGACATGGTGACTGAGTTCATCAGGAAGTGTATACAGTGGCTTGCGAAAGTATTCACCCCCCTTGGCATTTTTCCTGTTTTGCTGCCTAACAACCTGGAATTAAAATGGATTTTTGGGGGGTTTGTATCATTTGATTTACACAACATGCCTACCACTTTGAAGATGCAAAATATTTTTTCTTGTGAAACAAACAAGAAATAAGAAAAAAAAAACAGACAACTTGAGCGTGCATAACTATTCACCCCCCCCAAAGTCAAGACTTTGTAGAGCCACCTTTTGCAGCAATTACAGCTGCAAGTCTCTTGGGGTATGTCTCTATAAGCTTGGCACATCTAGCCACTGGGTTTTTTGCCCATTCTTCAAGGCAAAACTGCTCCAGCTCCTTGAAGTTGGATGGGTTCCGCTGGTGTACTTTTTAAGTCATACCACAGATTCTCAATTGGATTGAGGTCTGGGCTTTGACTAGGCCATTCCAAGACATTTAAATGTTTCCCCTTAAACCACTCGAGTGTTGCTTTAGCAGTATGCTTAGGGTCATTGTTCTGCTGGAAGGTGAACTTCCGCCCAGTCTCAAATCTCTGGAAGACTGAAACAGGTTTCCCTCAAGAATTTCCCTGTATTTAGCGCCATCCATCATTCCTTCAATTCTGACCAGTTTCCCAGTCCCTGCCGATGAAAAACATCCCCACAGCATGATGCTGCCACCACCATGCTTCACTGTGGGGATGGTGTTCTCGGGGTGATGAGAGGTGTTGGGTTTGCACCAGACATAGCGTTTTCCTTGATGGCCAAAAAGCTCAGTTTTAGTCTCATCTGACCAGAGCACCTTCTTCCATATGTTTGGGGAGTCTCCCACATGCCTTTTGGCGAACACCAAACGCACCACTTTTCCATTATTTATTTTTTTAGAATTTCTTTAAATAAGTTATTTTTTTCATTTCACTTTACCAATTTGGACTTTTGTGTATGTCCATTACATTAAATCCAAATAAAAATCAATTTCAATTACAGGTTGTAATGCAACAAAATAGGAGAAACGCCAAGGGGGATGAATACTTTTGCAAGGCACTGTAGGGGATGTTGTTCCCACTGTGAATATTAAAACCTACCCAAACCAAAAACCGTGGATAGATGGCAGCATTCGCGCAAAACTGAAAGCGTGAACCACCGCATTTAACCACGGCAAGGTGACTGGGAATACGGTCGAATACAAACAGTGTAATTATTCCCTCCGTATGGCAATCAAACAGGCAAAACGTCAGTACAGAGACAAAGTGGAGTCGCAATTCAACGGCTCAGACACGAGACGTATGTGGCAGGGTCTACAGACAATCACGGATTACAAAGGGAAAACCAGCCACGTCGTGGATACTGACGTCTTGCTTCCGGACAAGCTAAACACCTTCTTCACCCGCTTTGAGGATAACACAGTGCCACCAACGCGGTCCGCTCCCAAGGACTTTGGCTTTCATTCTCCGTGGCCGACATGAGTAAGACATTTAAGCGTGTTAACCCTCGCAGGGCTGCGGGCCCAGACGGTATCCCTAGCCGCGTCCTCAGAGCATGCGCAGACCAGCTGGCTGGAGTGTTTACGGACATATTCAATCTCTTCCTATCCCAGTCTGCTGTCCCCACCTGCTTCAAGATGTCCACCATAGTTCCTGTTCCCAAGAAAACAAGGGTAACTGAACCAAATGACTATCATCCCGTAGCACTCACTTATGTCATCATGAAGTGCTTTGAGAGGCTAGTTAAGGATCATATCACCTCCACCTTACCTGACACCCTAGACCCACTTCAATTTGCATACCGACCCAATAGATCCATAGATGATGCAATCGCCATTGCACTGCACACTGCCCTATCCCATCTGGACAAGAGGAATACCTATGTAAGAATGCTGTTCATTGACTATAGCTCAGCCTTCAACACCATAGTACCCACCAAGCTTATCATTAAGCTCGGGGCCCTGGGTCTGAACCCCGCCCTGTGCAACTGGGTCCTGGACTTCCTGACAGGCCGCCCCCCAGGTGGTGAAGGTAGGAAACAACACCTCCACTACCCTGATCCTCAACACAGGGGCCCCACAAGGGTACGTGCTCAGCCCCCTCCTGTACTCCCTGTTCACCCATGACTGCGTGGCCACGCACGCCTCTAACTCAATCATCAAGTTTGCAGACTACACAACAGTAGTATGCCTGATTACCAACAATGACGAGACAGCCTACAGGGAGAAGGTGAGGGCCCTGGCGGGGGGTCCTGGAAAATAACCTCTCCCTCAACGTCAACAAAATGAAGGAGCTGACTTCAGGAGACAACAGAGAGAGCACGCCCCTATTCATTTGAGAGAGAGCACGCCCCTATTCAAGGTGAAAAGCTTAAAGTTCCTCGGTGTACACGTCACTGACAATCTGAAATGGTCCACCCACACAGACAGTGTGGTGAAGAAGGCGCAACAGCGCCACTTCAATCTCAGGAGGCTGAAGAAATTCAGCTTGGCCCCTACGACCCTCACAAACTTATAGATGTACAATTGAGAGCATCCTGTCTGGCTGTATAACCGCCTGGTATGGCAACTGCACTGCCCGCAACCGCAGGGCTCTCCAGAGGGTGGTGCGGTCTGCCCAACCCATGCCCTCCAGGACACCTACAGCACCCGATGTCACAGGAAGGCCAAAAAGATCATCAAGGACATCAACCACCCGAGCCACGGCCTGTTCACTCCGCTATCATCCAGAAGGCGAGGTCAGTACAGGTGCATCAAAGCTGGGACAGAGAGACTGAAAAACAGCTTCTATCTCAAGGCCATCAGACTGTTAAATAGCAATCACTAGCCTACTACCACCTGGTTACTCAACCCTGCACCTTAGAGGCTGCTGCCCTATGTACATAGACATGGAATCACTGGTCACTTTAAATGGAACAGTAGTCACTTTAATAATGTTTACATACTGTTTAACTCATTTCATTTGTATATACTGTATTCTACTGTATTTTAGTCAATGCCACTCAGACATTGCTCGTCCTAATATTTATATATTTCTTCATTCCATTATTTTACTTTTAGATTTGTTGTGAATTGTTAGATACTACTGCACTGTTGGAGCTAGAAACACTAGCATTTCACTACACCCGCAATAACATCTGCTAAATATATGTATGTGACCAGTAACATTTGATTTGCAGTGGAGGCTGGTGGGAGGATCTATAGGAGGACGGGCTCATTGTAATGGCTGGAATGGAATGATGGAAAGGTATCAAACACATCAAACATATGGAAACCACATGTTTGAGACTGTTCCAAGAATTCCATTCCAGCCATTACAATGAGCCCGTCCTGCTATAGCGCCTCCCACCAGCCTCTTCTGGTGTACTGGTATGTGTAAATCTCTGATTCTCAATGGTGTCTACATTGGGACATTAGCGGCTAGACCTATCAGACCACCAGTGTTATAGCGATAGACTTGGACAATAACCTTATCAATGGGGAAACCAGGCCAAAGTAATCAATAAGTGGTCTGAAAGGTCTGTTCATTTAACTTCTGCTTTGACTGGAAACAGCAAGCGACAAAAATCATGCTGTGACATGCCCTGGACATTGATCTGGTGTCATGTGTGACTCAGTTGGTGGAGCATGGCGCTTGTAATGCCAGGGTTGTTTGTTCGATTCCCATGGGGGACCAGTACTTAAATGTACGCACCCACTACTGTAAGTCGCTCTGGATAAGAGCGTCTTCTAAATGACTAAAATGTAAACATTGAAGTATCTATCCGATGACAGACTATCATATATACTGTACAATCAGGTACTGTCTGGAAAAAGTATCCCAAAACAGCGGCTGCGGAGTGGGGTGCTGCCCCACCATTTGCAAACAGTTGCCGAGTGTCTATCACGGAACTATTAGTGTCAGCCAATGAAAGTGAGACGTTACCCAGACACTGGTTGGCAACAGCGACCATGCTGAGTCAACACACTTATTCATGTGACTGTGTCTTGTCTTACAGTTTGTCACCCACTTGCCAGAGCCCAACTTTACTGAGCCCATGCAGCCCCTGCAGCCCCTTACAAACCCTACATCCCTGGAGGTAAGAAAGACAGCCCACATACAGTACACAGCCACACAAGTGGCTTGAGAACAGATCCTGTGAGGGACATGGGCGGCAGGTAGCCTATCAGTTAAGAGCGTCGGACAGTAACTGAAAGTTTGCTGGTTCGAAATCCCAAGCCGAATAGGTGAAACATCTGTTGATGTGCCCTTGAGCAAGGCACTTAACCCTAATTTCTCCTGTAAGTCGCTCTGGATAAGAGCGTCTGCTAAATGACTAGCTAAAATGTAACATTTAATTATGAAGATAGTGCTTTAAAGCAGACGTAGATTTACAGAAATTATTTTTGCTTATTTCATTTGACTGATGAATGTCCTACATTTTTCAATCTCTGAACCATACATATTGTTTGGATAAAATGTTGCAACGTACAAAATGAAGCTGCTATTAAATGTCTTAACTATTGGAAGTCATTTGGAGGAAAGGTTACAGTGGGGGGAAAAAGTATTTAGTCAGCCACCAATTGTGCATGTTCTCCCACTTAAAAAGATGAGAGGCCTGTAATTTTCATCATAGGTACACGTCAACTATGACAGACAAAATGAGAAAAAAAATCCAGAAAATCACATTGTAGGACTTTTAATGAATTTATTTGCAAATTATGGTGGAAAATAAGTATTTGGTCAATAACAAAAGTTTCTCAATACTTTGTTATATATCCTTTGTTGGCAATGACACAGGTCAAACGTTTTCTGTAAGTCTTCACAAGGTTTTCACACACTTGCTGGTATTTTGGCCCATTCCTCCATGCAGATCTCCTCTAGAGCAGTGATGTTTTGGGGCTGTCGCTGGGCAACACGGACTTTCAACTCCCTCCAAAGATTTTCTATGGGGTTGAGATCTGGAGACTGGCTAGGCCACTCCAGGACCTTGAAATGCTTCTTACGAAGCCACTCCTTCGTTGCCCGGGCGGTGTGTTTGGGATCATTGTCATGCTGAAAGACTCAGCCACGTTTCATCTTCAATGCCCTTGCTGATGGAAGGAGGTTTTCACTCAAATTCTCACGATACATGGCCCCATTCATTCTTTCCTTTACACGGATCAGTCGTCCTGGTCCCTTTGCAGAAAAACAGCCCCAAAGCATGATGTTTCCACCCCCATGCTTCACAGTAGGTATGGTGTTCTTTGGATGCAACTCAGCATTCTTTGTCCTCCAAACACGACGAGTTGAGTTTTTACCAAAAAGTTATATTTTGGTTTCATCTGACCATATGACATTCTCCCAATCCTCTTCTGGATCATCCAAATGCACTCTAGCAAACTTCAGACGGGCCTGGACATGTACTGGCTTAAGCAGGGGGACACGTCTGGCACTGCAGGATTTGAGTCCCTGGCGGCGTAGTGTGTTACTGATGGTAGGCTTTGTTACTTTGGTCCCAGCTCTCTGCAGGTCATTCACTAGGTCCCCCCGTGTGGTTCTGGGATTTTTGCTCACCGTTCTTGTGATCATTTTGACCCCACGGGGTGAGATCTTGCGTGGAGCCCCAGATCGAGGGAGATTATCAGTGGTCTTGTATGTCTTCCATTTCCTAATAATTGCTCCCACAGTTGATTTCTTCAAACCAAGCTGCTTACCTATTGCAGATTCAGTCTTCCTAGCCTGGTGCAGGTCTACAATTTTGTTTCTGGTGTCCTTTGCCAGCTCTTTGGTCTTGGCCATAGTGGAGTTTGGAGTGTGACTGTTTGAGGTTGTGGACAGGTGTCTTTTATACTGATAACAAGTTCAAACAGGTGCCATTAATACAGGTAACGAGTGGAGGACAGAGGAGCCTCTTTAAAGAAGAAGTTACAGGTCTGTGAGAGCCAGAAATCTTGCTTGTTTGTAGGTGACCAAATACTTATTTTCCACCATAATTTGCAAATAAATTCAGTAAAAATCCTACAATGTGATTTTCTGGATTTGTTTTTCTCAATTTGTCTGTCATAGTTGACGTGTACCTATGATGAAAATTACAGGCCTCTCTCATCTTTTTAAGTGGGAGAACTTGCAGAATTGGTGGCTGACTAAATACTTTTCCCCCCCACTGTATCTGTGCTTATGGTGGAAAAAACAAAACATCTTAGTTGTCTTTCCAGCCTATGTGGGTTGTCTGGCAACCCCCAATGGTGCACTGCAGAGGAAAGAAACTGATTTGGCAAACAGAAGCTGCATCCAGCATGCTATGTAGCGAGCACTAGGTTATTTTAATATATAGCGAGAAATCATATCTGTATCTTGATAATTTGGCAAAACTACCAAGAATGTTGTTCAGTTCTGTTAACAGAGGAACTGTTGATATTTTAAGATTACAGATGAACTTCATTTTAGTTTAAATTAAATTATTTATTTGATCACCAGCCAAGATTCTTCTATTTTACAGTGTTGTGCATCAATTTGTTTCTCTATACTATCCTGAAATCTCTACACCAACCATTCCTTACCCTTAACTCAATTAAAGTTTTATGAAGGCCTTGATCCAACTGTAAAACTATTTTGGCCTCCCACCATGCACCATATCATACAGGCAGCCAAAATATCATATGACATCTCTTCTCATCCTTCTCTACTGGCCTCAAGTTATGGCTCAGCTAAAATTCCAAACTCTACTTTTAGTTAGTAGGAATGCACCTAATGTAGAGGAGAGTGGGGTAAGTTGAGCCATTTTTGACATTCAGCATCACTACGTCAAGGGAAATATAGTATTCGTTCAAACAAAGAGATCTGCATATATTTCAGGAGGTTGTGTATCCCTGGAAATAATCAGAATTTATGTAAACATAACAGTTTTGAAAACCATAGCTTGTCCAAAAAAAGTGGTCTCTTGGCACAACTTACCCCGAGTATGGGGTAAATTGAGCATAGGGACAGGGTAAGTTGAGCCACCTTGGAGTAAGTGGGTGAAGGTGTCCTGTTACAGTGGATGATGGTGCTTGTAGGTCAAAGTTTAATTCATGGAATGGGGGTGTGGTATATTGTATAACTGAAATGCACAGTATGCCTACATTCAGATCAAGATCTTTCTGTTCAATATCACTTACCCTTCCGTTTTTTGTAGTGCTGAGCATTTAACCGTCATTTTTGTTATTTTTTGTTTTTTAAACAACTATTATTTGAAATACATTATGCATAAAACGAACTAAATGTAATCATAATTTGTATGTTGAATTGTGGCCATTGGCTCAATTTACCCCAAGGCAAACATTTGGACTATATTAAGGATGCACTTTCATGCTAGGTTTAGGACCTCATATTGTAGCTTATAGAGACCCCAACTGATGTATAAAACAATCTTAAAACGGTCTACTTTGGTTTAGATAGAAGCATCATGAAACCTATAACACAATAAATTCATTTGACTTAGTGAAAATCTGTTTTTTGGATCTAACTTGCTTACCACCATGTGGTTTCTTCATTCACAGGCTCCATGAAATGATGAGCTCTTCCTAAGTATTTGGTCACATGATACATTTTATGTATGGTTTCCTAGAAACAAGGGGTGGCTCAACTAACTCTTTGGCTCGATTTACCCCACACTCCCCTACCTGTAATCTTCTAACAAATCCCATCTCTGGTCCTGCCACATTATCTCGGATTGAATAGCTGCTCCTGTGCAGAATAGACCCCATGCTCCCTAGCAATAAGTACACTATAAAGTTGCTTGTCATCTCCAGGAAAATGACTGTATCGGCTAGACGCCCACCAATATCTTTGGCACCCCTAACCAGGATAACATTTCAACCGCTGATCAGTAGCCTGAAGCTCTTCCATAGACCTAGGGTCATCCCACAAATTAAAAGACAGCAGAGGTGCATACTGTATCCAGGGAAAGACACACCACTTCCATTAAGAGCTTGGCATCCCTAACCTGGATAGCACTGCCCCCTCCAATAGCCATAGCTCATCCACAGCTGCAACACTGTCTATCTTGAGTGCACTTGATCATGACATTTGCACTGTTGTGGATGCGTTTTACACACTCACTTGAGATTTTTATCAACTGCTCACCTAACATTTTCTTTGTCATTATTTGAAAGGTGCACTATGGAGAAAGGAGAAAAGCATCCTCTTACTGAAATAATGTGACTACACTAGTACACTTGCATGCAATATACACTGATTGTACAAAACAATATTGAGTTGTTCAATTCATCAGGGCATGGACTCTAGAAGGTGTCGAAAGCGTTCCACAGGGATGCTGGCCCATGTTGACTCCAATGCTTCTCACAGTTGTGTCAAGTTGGCTGGATGTCCTTTGGGTGGTGGACCACTCTTGATACATACGGGAAACTGTTGAGCATGAAAGATCCAGCAGTGTCGCAGTTCTTACATTTTAGTCATTTAGCAGACGCTCTTATCCAGAGCGACTTACAGTTAGTGAGTGCATACATTTTTCATTCTGGCCCCCCATGGGAATCGAACCCACAACCCTGGTGTTGCAAGCGCCATGCTCTACCAACTGAGCTACAGGAGGCTTGACACAAACTGTTGCACCTGGCACCAACTACCATACCCCGTTCAAAGGCACTTCAATCTTTTGTCTTGCCCATTTACGCTCTGAATGGCACACATACAGTGGGGAAAAAAAGTATTTAGTCAGCCACCAATTGTGCAAGTTCTCCCACTTAAAAATATGAGAGAGGCCTGTAATTTTCATCATAGGTACACGTCAACTATGACAGACAAAATGAGAAAAAAAATCCAGAAAATCACATTGTAGGATTTTTAATGAATTTATTTGCAAATTATGGTGGAAAATAAGTATTTGGTCAATAACAAAAGTTTCTCAATACTTTGTTATATACCCTTTGTTGGCAATGACACAGGTCAAACGTTTTCTGTAAGTCTTCACAAGGTTTTCACACACTGTTGCTGGTATTTTGGCCCATTCCTCCATGCAGATCTCCTCTAGAGCAGTGATGTTTTGGGGCTGTCGCTGGGCAACACCGACTTTCAACTCCCTCCAAAGATTTTCTATGGGGTTGAGATCTGGAGACTGGCTAGGCCACTCCAGGACCTTGAAATGCTTCTTACGAAGCCACTCCTTCGTTGCCCGGGCGGTGTGTTTTTGGGATCATTGTCATGCTGAAAGACCCAGCCACGTTTCATCTTCAATGCCCTTGCTGATGGAAGGAGGTTTTCACTCAAAATCTCACGATACATGGCCCCATTCATTCTTTCCTTTACACGGATCAGTCGTCCTGGTCCCTTTGCAGAAAAAACAGCCCCAAAGCATGATGTTTCCACCCCCATGCTTCACAGTAGGTATGGTGTTCTTTGGATGCAACTCAGCATTCTTTGTCCTCCAAACACGACGAGTTGAGTTTTTACCAAAAAGTTCTATTTTGGTTTCATCTGACCATATGACATTCTCCCAATCCTCTTCTGGATCATCCAAATGCACTCTAGCAAACTTCAGACGGGCCTGGACATGTACTGGCTTAAGCAGGGGGACACGTCTGGCACTGCAGGATTTGAGTCCCTGGCGGCGTAGTGTCTTACTGATGGTAGGCTTTGTTACTTTGGTCCCAGCTCTCTGCAGGTCATTCACTAGGTCCCCCCGTGTGGTTCTGGGATTTTTGCTCACCGTTCTTGTGATCATTTTGACCCCACGGGGTGAGATCTTGCGTGGAGCCCCAGATCGAGGGAGATTATCAGTGGTCTTGTATGTCTTCCATTTCCTAATAATTTCTCCCACAGTTGATTTCTTCAAACCAAGCTGCTTACCTATTGCAGATTCAGTCTTCCCAGCCTGGTGCAGGTCTACAATTTTGTTTCTGGTGTCCTTTGACAGCTCTTTGGTCTTGGCCATAGTGGAGTTTGGAGTGTGACTGTTTGAGGTTGTGGACAGGTGTCTTTTATACTGATAACAAGTTCAAACAGGTGCCATTAATACAGGTAACGAGTGGAGGACAGAGGAGCCTCTTAAAGAAGAAGTTACAGGTCTGTGAGAGCCAGTAATCTTGCTTGTTTGTAGGTGACCAAATACTTATTTTCCACCATAATTTGCAAATAAATTCATTAAAAATCCTACAATGTGATTTTCTGGATTTTTTTTTCTCAATTTGTCTGTCATAGTTGACGTGTACCTATGATGAAAATTACAGGCCTCTCTCATCTTTTTAAGTGGGAGAACTTGCACAATTGGTGGCTGACTAAATACTTTTTTCCCCCACTGTACACAATCCATGTCGCAATTGTCTCAAGGCTTAACAATCCTTCTTTAACCTGTCTTCTCCCCTTCATCTACACTGATTGAAGTGGATTTAACAAGTGACATCAATAAAGGATCATAGCTTTCACATGGATTCAACTGGTCAGGGGGGGGGGAATATATCTGGAAAGGGGAAGGAACACTCGTAAACTAACACTCACACTGGATAAGAGCATCTGCTAAATGACTCAAATGTAATGTAAATGTACTGACAATTTATATTAACATGACATTTATAATGAAAACTAAAAAGTTTTATCCTATATTGATGATCTCCCAGTTCCTTGCAAAACTGATATTCGTCTTGCATTTTTGTGAAATATGAGATCCTTATGTTTTAATGCTCAACACAAGAATGGAAGCAGCAATTGGTTTTAAATGTAACTATTTAAAGAAGCCTATGTCAGAGGAACAGTCTCAAATTGGTTTTACCCTAACCTTATAGGCCTATGCCTACCTCATACAGCGCCTTGCAAATGTATTCATCCCCCTTGGCGTTTTTCCTATTTTGTTGCGTTACAACCTGTAATTTAAATTGATTTTTATTGGGGATGTTTTTCATCGGCAGGGACTGAGAAACTGGTCAGAATTGAAGGAATGATGGATGGCGCTAAAGCAACAGTCGAGTGGTTTAAGGGGAAACATTTAAATGTCTTGGAATGGCCTAGTCAAAGCCCAGACCTTAATGCAATTGAGAATCTGTGGTATGACTTAAAGTTTGCTGTACACCAGCGGAACCCATCCAACTTGAAGGAGCTGGAGCAGTTTTGTCTTGAAGAATGGGCAAAAATCCATTTTAATTCCAGGTTGTAAGGCAACAAAATAGGAAAAATGCCAAGGGGGGTGAATACTTTTGCAAGCCACTGTAGATGTTTTTTATTCAAGTGTTATTGAATTTATTCATCCATTTGATGCCATACATTTCAGAGGCAATACATTTGTATTTATTTATTTATTCATTTATTTATTTTATTTCATCTTGAGTATGTGGTATTTAATTAGGCTATTTACTAATTTATCTTCATTTATTTATATATTTCATTTTGAGTACTTTGGTCCTCCATAATGTAATGGGCTTTTACATTGTGGATAAGGAGGTCGTGAGAAAATGGGCATGAAGAGGGGACCAGGAAGATGGCGGAAGTGGATGCTGTGTTCGAATCAAGCAGTGAGTCGAGCAAATTTGGTGAAGATGAATGCTCTGAATGGACAACAGTAGTATTGTAAAACTGGAACAAAAAGGAAATAGTCTAAAATTGGAGTGGAGGATACGTGTGTGATATTGAATCGCTTTTTGTTGGGATGCATTTGTTGAGTAAGGATGCATACAGTGCCTTCGGTAAGTATTCAGACCCCTTGACTTTTTCCACATTTTGTTACGTTAGACTTTTTCTAAAATGGATTAAATAAAACATTTCCCACAGCAATCTACACACAGTACCCCATAATGACAAAGCGAAAACAGGTTTTTAGAAATTTTAGCACATCTTATAAAATAAAATAAACTGAAATACCTTATTTACATAAGTATTCAGACCCTTTGCTATGCCAATCGAAATTGAGCTCAGGTGCATCCTGTTTCCATTGATCATCCTTGAGATGTTTCTACAACTTGATTGGAGTCCACCTGTGGTAAATTCAATTGATTGGACTTGATTTGGAAAGGCACACACCTGGCTATATAAAGTCCCACAGTTGACAGTGCATGTCAGAGCAAAAACCAAGCCATGAGGTCGAAGAAATTGTCCCTAGAGCTCCGAGACAGGATTGTGTCGAAGCACAGATCTGGGGAAGGTTACCAAAAAATATTGAAGCATTGAAGTTTCCTAAGAACACTGTGGCCTCCATCATTCTTAAATGGAAGAAGTTTGTTATCACCAAGACTCTTCCTAGAGCTGGCCGCTCGGCCAAATGGAGCAATCCGGGGAGAAGGGCCTTGGTCAGGGAGGTGACCAAGAACCCGATCGTCACTCTGACAGAGGTCTAGAGTTCCTCTGTGGAGATGGGAGAACCTTCCAGAAGGACAACCATCTCTGCAGCACTCCACCAATCAGGCCTTTATGGTAGAGTGGCCAGACGGATGCTACTGCTCAGTAAAAGGCACATGACAGCCCACTTGGAGTTTGCCAAAAGGCACCTAAAGACTCTCAGACCATGAGAAACAAGATTCTCTGGTCTGATGAAACCAAGATTGAACTCTTTGGCCTGAATGCCAAGTGTCACGTCTGGAGGAAACCTGGCACCATCCCTACGGTGAAGCATGGTGGTGTCAGCATCATACTGTGGGGATGTTTTTCAGCGGCAGGGACTGGGAGACTAGTCAGGATCGAGGGAAAGATGAATGGAGCAAAGTACAGAGAGATCCTTGATGAAAACTTGCTCCAGAGCGCTCAGGACCTCAGACTGGGTCGAAGGTTCACATTCCAACAGGACAACGATGCTAAGCACACAGCCAAGACAACGCAGGAGTGGCTTCGGGATAAGTGTCTGAATGTCCTTGAGTGGCCCAGCCAGAACCTGGACTTGAACCCGATCGAACATCTCTGGAGAGACCTGAAAATAGCTGCGCAGCAACGCTATGCAGCAACACTCCCCATCCAACCTGATAGAGGATCTGCATAGAAGAATGGGAGAAACTTCCCAAATACAGGTGTGCCAAGCTTGTGGCATCATACCCAAGAAGACTCAATGCTGTAATCGCTGCCAAAGGTGCTTCAACAAAGTACTGAGCAAAGGGTCTGAATACTTATGTAAATGTGATATTTCTGGGGGTTTTAAAATACATTTGCAAACATTTCTAAAAACCTGTTTTTGCTTTGTCAATGGGGTATTGTGTGTAGATTGATGAGGGGGGGAAAACAATTTAATCAATTTTAGAATAAGGCTGTAACATAACCAAATATGGAAAAAGTCAAGGGGTCTGAATACTTTCTGAAGGCACTGTATGTGGAAAACCTGTTTGAGATGTCGAAAATGGTATGCGCTTGGAAAAGTGGAGTCCGTCAGAGTGACTAGGAGTGGTCTTATTTTGAAGAGCAGAGGAAGATTGCAGTGGGCCTCAAAAGAATCCAGACAACATAAGTTTTGTGTTTTGATCTTTGGAGTAGAGTACCCGTCAAAGGAGTCATCTCAGGGGTGACGACTGATGTTCAGGTTGAATACCTGAAGAGAATTCCTGGTGTGGTTGGTGCCCGACGTCTCACCCCCTGGGTGAATGGAGAAAAAGAAGAAAGTCTGTCGGTCCTGTTGTTTTTTGATAAAGACCAAATACCTACGCATGTTAATCTTGGTTACGTAAGATACGCCGTAAGAGCTTTCGTCCCCCAACCACTGCAGTGTAAGAATTGTAAAGGATTTGGCCATGTTTCAAGTGTGTGCCGAAAAACGGAGTATACTGAAGAACGGTGTGTAGAAGACGACGTGTTGCAATTGTGGTGGGGATCATGATCCTGAGTTCCTGGAGTGCCATGTAAGGGTGAAGGAGATTGAGGTGGCAAAAGTTAGAGCGGTCAATCGAATCTCCTATGCAGAAGCGATTTAAAATAATCGAGAGAACAAATGATGCTAGTGAAGATATCGTAGTGGATGCACCACAGCATGTAGTAAATGTTTGCTGGCCGACAAAATATACCCTGTGTGTTAAAAATATGGATTTTGTTGCGTTCATTGCCACAGTTATAAACTGAACAGTACAAGTCTCAAAGAAGTCTAAGAAACCGGACATTATTGAGGCTGCGGCAGAAAAGTTTTTGGGACTTAAGGATTTTACACATGAAGACATGCAAGGGGTACTGGTGCCGGAAGACCCGCCCTCCCATGTTCCCCTTGAGCCTGTGTTGGGATCAGATCTATTGTTTGATTGATTGATTTATTTAATTTTTTGTTAGTTTGTTCATTTTGGGGGGGAATCCTGTTTCCATCCCGCATAGTAGGTTGTGTGATCGCCAATATACTGAAGAAGAAGAAGAAGAAAAAATGGGCATGAACCACTTTTGGTAGCATAGGGGCACCTCGGGGCTTTCAAGAGGTTATCCCCTTACCCACTTCACATGAACGACTATGGTATATCCCAACTACATCGATTACCTGAACTTACGTCATCGTCCCAACAATTCGTTTCAAGCGTCGTAGTAGTCTACTGTGTGTGTGTGTATGGTAGGTCACTTCAGTGAACTATGTAGTACTGGCAGCAGAGAGAGTTAGCAGCCTATGAATGTTCACCAGGATCACTAACTAGAGACAGTTAACCAACCAACAGATGTAGGTGCTTGGATATGAGGCAAAAGAAAGCGACGGTGGAACCGAAAGCTGGCTTCATCAATCATGAAGGAGTTGAATGAGGTTGTGAGTCTAGCTAACTGGCTAACTAGTCCAACACAAAAGACTTCCACAGCGATGGAGGGTCTACCCGGGATTTTGTTGCTTCCATTCTCGGGTCCTGTATCTACCGTTTAGAATTCTCTGTTCTTTTGGATCGGAATTAGCGTTATTTTTCGTTGTAAACAACATCCACTATGTCGGACCCAAGTTACTGTACCACAGTGCCAATCCACAACAAGTCGCATTTTGTAACAGGAGCGATGCTAAAACGATCAAAAAGGTAGGTTGACGTAGTTATTTAACCAAGCTCAACGGCAACAAATTATTGACATTTTAATGTGTTTGTATTGTTATTTTTTAGGCTTTTTTCTTGTATTGGCCTGGCGTTCTCAGACAAGTCTCTGAAAGAACCCGTCTATGGTGCAGATGGACATCCTAGATGGACACATTGACCGCAACATTTTTGCATTGTGTCCATTGCACACATTCAGGAATAATGTAATACAAATTTTCTCGTTACGTTGTAACTAATAACATAGCTGATGTTGACGCGTCATTGGCTCGTCAATTTGCTTTGCCGGGTTGTTTTGGTTTCAGAGCGTGCAACTAGGTAAACTTGGCCTGTGCATAGAGAATTGGCTGTTGTGAATATTTATCGTTTGCTACAGTACAGTTATGGAAATGTTTAAGTCTGTAATATTGTTTGTTAGAAGGAGAAGGGAACAAAATCTAAGTACACCTACAGTCCTTGTGAGATTCAAAACAATGATACTATGCAGAATAAACACACATTCCTGTTTCACGGGGCATTTTGTGTTGTTCACTGCTGTGTCCTTTGCAAACCATCCTAGATCTGGTAGGCCTGTGGTCTATGACAGTATCTACTCCTCATTGGTCAGTAAGTGATGCTATTCTGTCCTTTTATATTGACCCTTATTGTTCCCCTTCTGCTCAAATCGAGGAGATGATTCACTTGACTCCTCCTCCCAGTCTTTATCATAAACTGTCTGTGTCTGTCTGTGTGCCTCCTGTTGATACACAAAACCTATGCTTAAAGTGAAATGCATGCGTTTCCCCCCTCATATTTTGTTGCTTCACAGTTAACAACAAAATACATTTGCAATTGTGTTGCTTTTGGTTATATTGAACTGGCAACCTATTAAATACTCAAGCACCCCTTTTGTTTTTTACATCGACCTGTCCTGTTGCTTATGGCAAGTATTGGTTGCTGCCTTTCAAAGCCAGTTAAGCCGGCAGTGTTAGCCTGAATGTTGCATAACAAAGGTGATCTAATCATATGCCAAAGTTTATTTTTATTTTCCCAAAGTGTGTTGAACTATTCCTGTTATTTACAAAGCGGAACTAACTCATGTTTTTAAGCACTGCAAGATGGATGACTGAAGTGTTTTGGTGTAGCTGGTGACTGACATCTCTATTCCTGTTTGTGTTTCACAGTTGCCGGAGCAGCAACAGGAAGAGTCTTGGTGTGGGGACACCGTCGCCCACTCTGTCACGCCCTCTCTCCCCGCTCTCCGTCCACACCGGTAAGAACCATCACAGGAACAGAAGTTTGTCTCCAACGTATTGTTTTTGTGGCCTATACTACACTATGTAGACCTATGCCCTCACATTGACACGTTTGAATGTTTCAGAGTAGGCTGTACTACTACGACATAGCAGGTGCAAATATCAATATTTTGGATTTGTCACGGTACCGTTGGGGCCTCAAAGCATTTGTAGATTTATGCTGTGCTGATTGTGGAAAGGAAGGAGGAGAAATAAATCTGATTTGGCAGGAGAAAATTCAAAAGTTGGCTCTTCAGTAAAGGGGTGGGTTTTGGTGTTCCCCCTCAGCATTTGAATCAATGGGAGTGTACAGTGGGGAAAAAAAGTATTTAGTCAGCCACCAATTGTGCAAGTTCTCCCACTTAAAAAGATGAGA
Organism: Coregonus clupeaformis; assembly: GCF_020615455.1. Lineage (NCBI taxonomy): Eukaryota > Metazoa > Chordata > Actinopteri > Salmoniformes > Salmonidae > Coregonus > Coregonus clupeaformis. The sequence continues at coordinate 35,538,276 of NC_059202.1, forward strand.
GAGGCCTGTAATTTTCATCATAGGTACACGTCAACTATGACAGACAAATTGAGGAAAAAAAATCCAGAAAATCCCATTGTAGGATTTTTAATGAATTTATTTGCAAATTATGGTGGAAAATAAGTATTTGGTCAATAACAAAAGTTTCTCAATACTTTGTTATATACCCTTTGTTGGCAATGACACAGGTCAAACGTTTTCTGTAAGTCTTCAAAAGGTTTTCACACACTGTTGCTGGTATTTTGGCCCATTCCTCCATGCAGATCTCCTCTAGAGCAGTGATGTTTTGGGGCTGTCGCTGGGCAACACAGACTTTCAACTCCCTCCAAAGATTTTCTATGGGGTTGAGATCTGGAGACTGGGTAGGCCACTCCAGGACCTTGAAATGCTTCTTACGAAGCCACTCCTTCGTTGCCCGGGCGGTGTGTTTGGGATCATTGTCATGCTGAAAGACCCAGCCACGTTTCATCTTCAATGCCCTTGCTGATGGAAGGAGGGTTTCACTCAAAATCTCACGATACATGGCCCCATTCATTCTTTCCTTTACACGGATCAGTCAGTCCTGGTCCCTTTGCAGAAAAACAGCCCCAAAGCATGATGTTTCCAACCCCATGCTTCACAGTAGGTATGGTGTTCTTTGGATGCAACTCAGCATTCTTTGTCCTCCAAACATGACGAGTTGAGTTTTTACCAAAAAGTTATATTTTGGTTTCATCTGACCATATGACATTCTCCCAATCCTCTTCTGGATCATCCAAATGCACTTCAGACGGGCCTGGACATGTACTGGCTTAAGCAGGGGGACACGTCTCGCACTGCAGGATTTGAGTCCCTGGCGGCGTAGTGTCTTACTGATGGTAGGCTTTGTTACTTTGGTCCCAGCTCTCTGCAGGTCATTCACTAGGTCCCCCCCGTGTGGTTCTGGGATTTTTGCTCACCGTTCTTGTGATCATTTTGACCCCACGGGGTGAGATCTTGCGTGGAGCCCCAGATCGAGGGAGATTATCAGTGGTCTTGTATGTCTTCCATTTCCTAATAATTGCTCCCACAGTTGATTTCTTCAAACCAAGCTGCTTACCTATTGCAGATTCAGTCTTCCCAGCCTGGTGCAGGTCTACAATTTTGTTTTTTGTGTCCTTTGACAGCTCTTTGGTCTTGGCCATTGTGGAGTTTGGAGTGTGACTGTTTGAGGTTGTGGACAGGTGTCTTTTATACTGATAACAAGTTCAAACAGGTGCCATTAATACAGGTAACGAGTGGAGGACAGAGGAGCCTCTTAAAGAAGAAGTTACAGGTCTGTGAGAGCCAGAAATCTTGCTTGTTTGTAGGTGACCAAATACTTATTTTCCACCATAATTTGCAAATAAATTCATTAAAAATCCTACAATGGGATTTTCTGGATTTTTTTTTCTCAATTTGTCTGTCATAGTTGACGTGTACCTATGATGAAAATTACAGGCCTCTCTCATCTTTTTAAGTGGGAGAACTTGCACAATTGGTGGCTGACTAAATACTTTTTTTCCCCACTGTATATCACTCGTAGTTGTCAAGCAGGTGCACCCTATAAATAGAGTTCTGTACGAGGGCAGACACTCTCTTTCAAGTTAAATTATGTTGAGGCTTATCTTATTAGGTGGTACAATTAAGCGTTAATTTGGTTTACAGTTGCTTAATTGGTAACAAACCGCTCGCGTATTAATGAACTCTTGTGTCTCGAGTACAAAACAATCCAGTCACCGTCAAAGACAAAACTAAATTCTACATTACAACGGCGCATAGACTCCTCTCCATTAATGCCCTTTGATGGTAACTGCTGCTTTGTTTGGCACCCTACACCAGACCTATTTAAGATATTATTCAGTCTAGCGACTTGCAGTAGCTGAGACATGCCTCCCTCCATAGAGTTTGCTTCATCCTTATTCAAAATATTTAAAAAAGGGTTTTGCTACAAAGCTTTAATTACTTATTCTTGTTATCCAAGCTTAATTTACTGTAATGATGGTAATCATCCCTTGTTTTTTTTAGCTGCAAGCAGTCCCCTAGACAGCCCCCGGAATGTATCCACCTGTGCCTCCCTCAACTTCCCATTCGCTCGCAGGTATGTTGGGACCCTGCTACACTTAAGCTCTGGATGTTTATTTGTGTGGGTTTGTCTGAGTTCTAAGGGCCATTTTCCTCTACCTTCAGATCAGACTTACTCTAGAGTAGTAGACCAGTCTTTCTCCACCTCTCTTGCACCTGGTCCTCATCCCTTGAAAACCATTTATGTTAATCAAACACAGAAAAGCGTTTCGTTATTGATTGACCGACCAGTGTCGTTGCACGCACGAGGTCGAGAAACAGTCGGCTCCTCTAATTCCTCCCCTTCAACGTTTGCTTGCTCGCGTCCCTCTTGCCATTTGCTGTGGGTTTAACAATGATGTCACACTCAACGCATTGCCAGCATTTTAGTTCAAAGCAAGGGGAGCAGCCAAATTACAAATGCATCATGCCTGATTGCAAGTTAGTTGGTTGAGTCAGAGTGGAGATCACATCCTCCCTGCTAGGTTAGCCTGCTCCTCACTCAGCAAGGGAAACTGCCCCTCCCTACCTTCAGGCTATGCTCAAATCCTACACTCCAACCCGAGCACTCTGTTCTGCCACCTCTGGTCTCTTGGAACCTCCTACCCCTATGAGGGGCCGGCTCTTCTCTTTCCTGGCACCCAAATGGTGGAACAAGCTTCCCCCCAAAGTTAGGGAAGTATACTGCACAACACTAACACCCTTGCCTTTTTTGCACTAACACTCACGCTTGTCTTTTCTTACTAGCACTGACTTTGTTGATAATTGCTTTATTGAGGAAAGGTTTTACTTACTATGACTGTGATATATCTTTTTTTCACCTAGCTACCTTAAGATGAATGCACTAACTATAAGTCACTCTGGATAGTAGCGACTTAACCATTTTCAACCAATCTGCTAACCTCACAGCAAGAGGCTTTCTGGTCCAGTGTGGGTCCATACAGTAGTACACATTGATGTAGCTGTGTGTATGCAGTAGCAGTGCGTGGGTAAAATCACAGGAAGCCAAGCCAAAAAGAAAAGCCATATTACAACCTACAGTGGGGAGAACAAGTATTTGATACACTGCCGATTTTGCAGGTTTTCCTACTTACAAAGCATGTGGAGGTCTGTAATTTTTATTATAGGTACACTTCAACTGTGAGAGACGGAATCTAAAACAAAAATCCAGAAAATCACATTGTATAATTTTTAAGTAATTAATTTGCATTTTATTGCAAGTATTTGATCACCTACCAACCAGTAAGAATTCCGGCTCTCACAGACCTGTTAGTTTTTCTTTAAGAAGCCCTCCTGTTCTCCACTCATTACCTGTATTAACTGCACCTGTTTGAACTCGTTACCTGTATAAAAGACACCTGTCCACACACTCAATCAAACAGACTCCAACCTCTCCACAATGGCCAAGACCAGAGAGCTGTGTAAGGACATCAGGGATAAAATTGTAGACCTGCACAAGGCTGGGATGGCCTACAGGACAATAGGCAAGCAGCTTGGTGAGAAGGCAACAACTGTTGGCGCAATTATTAGAGAATGGAAGAAGTTCAAGATGACGGTCAATCACCCTCGGTCTGGGGCTCCATGCAAGATCTCACCTTGTGGGGCATCAATGATCATGAGGAAGGTGAGGGATCAGCCCAGAACTACACGGCAGGACCTGGTCAATGACCTGAAGAGACCTGGGACCACAGTCTCAAAGAAAACCATTAGTAACACACTACACCATCATGGATTAAAATCCTGCAGCGCACGCAAGGTCCCCCTGCTCAAGCCAGCGCATGTCCAGGCCCGTCTGAAGTTTGCCAATGACCATCTGGATGATCCAGAGGAGGAATGGGAGAAGGTCATGTGGTCTGATGAGACAAATATAGAGCTTTTTGGTCTAAACTCCACTCGCCTTGTTTGGAGGAAGAAGGAGGATGAGTACAACCCCAAGAACATCATCCCAACCGTGAAGCATGGAGGTGGAAACATCATTCTTTGGGGATGCTTTTCTGCAAAAAGGACAGGACGACTGCACCGTATTTATGGGAGGATGGATGGGGCCATGTATCGCGAGATCTTGGCCAACAACCTCCTTCCCTCAGTAAGAGCATTGAAGATGGGTCGTGGCTGGGTCTTCCAGCATGACAACGACCCAAAACACACAGCCAGGGCAACTAAGGAGTGGCTCCGTAAGAAGCATCTCAAGGTCCTGGAGTGGCCTAGCCAGTCTCCAGACCTGAACCCAATAGAAAATCTTTGGAGGGAGCTGAAAGTCCGTAGTGCCCAGCGACAGCCCCGAAACCTGAAGGATCTGGAGAAGGTCTGTATGGAGGAGTGGGCCAAAATCCCTGCTGCAGTGTGTGCAAACCTGGTCAAGACCTACAGGAAACGTATGATGTCTGTAATTGCAAACAAAGGTTTCTGTACCAAATATTAAGTTCTGCTTTTCTGATGTATCAAATACTTATGTCATGCAATAAAATGCAAATTAATTACTTACAAATAATACAATGTGATTTTCTGGATTTTAGTTTTAGATTCCGTCTCTCACAGTTGAAGTGTACCTATGATAAAAATTACAGACCTCTACATGCTTTGTAAGTAGGAAAACCTGCAAAATCGGCAGTGTATCAAATACTTGTTCTCCCCACTGTATGTGTTGTGATAATTGCATTGTTTGCTCTATAACTTGTTAGTTCATATGCCTTGCGACCGTGATATACAGTACCAGTCAAAAGTTTGGACACATCTACTCATTCAAGGGGTTTCCTTTATTTTTACTATTTCCTACATTGTAGAATAATAGTGAAGACATCAAAACGATGAAATAACACGTATGGAATCATGTAGTAACCAAAATAGTGTTAAACAAATCAAAATATATTTTAGATTCTTCAAAGTAGCCACCATTTGCCTTGATGACAGCTTTGCACACTCTTGGCATTCTCACAACCAGCTTCATGAGGAGTGCTTTTCCAACAGTCTTGAAGGAGTTCCCACATATGCTGAGCACTTGTTGGCTGTTTTTCCTTCACTCTGTGGTCCAACTAATCTCAAACCATCTCAACTGGGTCGAGGTCGAGTGATTGTGGAGGCCAGGTCATCTGATTCAGCACTCCATCACTCTCCTTGGTCAAATAGCCCTTACACAGCTTGGAGGTGTGTTTTAGGTCATTGTCCTGTTGAAAAACAAATGAAAGTCCCACTAAGCGCAAACCAGATGCGATGGCGTATCGCTGCAGAATGCTGTTGTAGCCATGCTGGTTAAGTGTGCCTTGAATTCTAAATTAATCACCAACAGTGTCACCAGCAAAGCACCGCCACATGTCCTCCATGCTTCACGGTGGGAACCACACATGTGGAGATCATCTGTTCACCTACTCTGCGTCTTACAAAGACATGGGGGGTTGGAACAAAAAATCTCAAATTTGGACTCATCAGACCAAAGGACAGATTTCCACCGGTCTAATGTCCATTGCTCGTGTTTCTTGGCCCAAGCAAGTCTCTTCTTCATATTGGTGTCCTTTAGTAGTGGTTTGTTTGCAGCAATTCGACCATGAAGGCCTGATTCACGCAGTCTCTCCTGAACAGTTGATGTTGAGATGTGTCTATTACTTGAACTCTGTGAAGCAATTATTTGGGCTGCAATCTGAGGTGAAGTTAACTTTAATGAACATATCCTCTGCAGCAGAAGTAACTCTGTGTTTTCCTTTCCTGTGGCGGTCCTCATGAGAGCCAGTTTCATCATAGCGCTTGATGGTTTTTGCGACATTTTCCGGATTGACTGACCTGTCTTAAAGTAATGATGGACGGTCTTTTCTCTTTGCTTATTTGAGCTGTTCTTGCCATAATATGGACTTGGTCTTTTACCAAATAGGGCTATCTTCTGTATACCAACCCTACCTTGTCACAACACAACTGATTGGCTCAAACACATTAAGAAGGAAATAAATTCCACAAATTAACTTTTAGCAAGGCACACCTGTTAATTGAAATGCATTCCAGGTGACTACCTCATGAAGCTGGTTGAGAAAATGCCAAGAGTTTGCAAAGCTGTCATCAAGGCAAAGGGTGGCTACTTTGAAGAATCTCAAATATAAAATATATTTTAATTTGTTTAACACTTTTTTGGTTACTACATGATTCCATATGTGTCATTTCATAGTTTTGATGTCTTCACTGTTATTCTACAGTCGTCAAACGTTTTGACAATGACACAAGTATTGGTCTTCAACGTTTGCTGCTTCAGTGTTTTTAGATATTTTTGTCAGATGTTACTATGGTATACTGAAGTATAATTACAAGCATTCCATAAGTGTCAAAGGCTTTTATTGAGAATTACATTAAGTTTATGCAAAGAGTCAATATTTGCAGTGTTGACCCTTCTTTTTCAAGACCTCTGCAATCCGTCCTGACATGCTGTCAATTAACTTCTGGGCCACATCCTGACTGATGGCAGCCCATTCTTGCATAATCAATGCTTGGAGTTTGTCAGAATTTGTGGGTTTTTGTTTGTCCACCCGCCTCTTGAGGATTGACCACAAGTTCTCAATGGGATTAAGGTCTGGGAGTTTCCTGGCCATGGACCCAAAATGTCGATGTTTTGTTCCCTGAGCCACTTAGTTATCACTTTTGCCTTATGGCAAGGTGCTCCATCATGCTGGAAAAGGCATTGTTCGTTACCAAACTGTTCTTGGATGGTTGGGAGAAGTTGCTCTCGGAGAATGTGTTGGTACCATTCTTTATTCTTGGCTGTGTTCTTAGGCAAAATTGTGAGTGAGCCCACTCCCTTGGCTGAGAAGCAACCCCACACATTAATGGTCTCAGGATGCTTTACTGTTGGCATTACACAGGACTGATGGTAGCGCTCACCTTGTCTTCTCCGGACAAGCTTTTTTCCGGATGCCCCAAACAATCGGAAACGGGATTCATCAGAGAAAATGACTTTACCCCAGTCTTCAGCAGTCCAATCCCTGTACCTTTTGCAGAATATCAGTCGGTCCCTGATGTTTTTCCTGGAGAGAAGTTGCTTCTTTGCTGCCCTTCTTGACACCAGGCCATCCTCCAAAAGTCTTCGCCTCACTGTGCGTGCAGATGCACTCACACCTGCCTGCTGCCATTCCTGAGCAAGCTCTGCACTGGTGGTGCCCCGATCCCGCAGCTGAATCAACTTTAGGAGACGGTCCTGGCGCTTGCTGGACTTTCTTGTGCGCCCTGAAGCCTTCTTCACAACAATTGAACCTCTCTCCTTGAAGTTCTTGATGATCCGATAAATGGTTGATTTAGGTGCAATCCTACTAGCAGCAATATCCTTGCCTGTGAAGCCCTTTTTGTGCAAAGCAATGATGACGGCATGTGTTTCCTTGCAGGTAACCAGGGCTAACAGAGGAAGAACAATGATTTCAAGCACCACCCTCCTTTTAAAGCTTCCAGTCTGTTATTCTAAGTCAATCAGCATGACAGAGTGATCTTCAGCCTTGCCCTCGTCAAAACTCTCACCTGTGTTAACGACATGATGTCAGCTGGTCCTTTTGTGGCAGGGCTCGCAAGCCTAACTTCCTTTCATTGGCAACGTTAGCTAGTTAACATTAGCCTTCTACATCTAGGTACTGTACATATTGAACTTCCATCCTCTCAGGCCAGGGGCACAATGTATGAATTTATGGTTGGCTCAGTATCGCCTTCATAATCATTGGCCAGTACGGCGAATGAAGTAAAACCAGTAAAATTAAGTAAAGTCCAAATCCCTATCGCCATCCATGGCTGATTTAGGAAAGGGACAATTTTAGCTTGCTAGCTAGTGTTGATAAAACAAGTTTACTGGAGAACGGAGACCAAGTAGAGACTTTCGGACAAGGTGGATAATTGTATAATATGAGGCAGTTTATTCAGAGGTAAAGATATCTGTAAATAGCGTGCACGGACCCGTTCGTCAACCTCGTAGGGAGATATCTGAGAGAGCGAGCCCCTAAACATTGTGTGCTGACATTTTATACAATAAAATAAAGTAGGTTGATTCTAGTAGTTCTGATCTTCTGATTGGTCCTGATGAGTTGGTCGAGGTCACTTCCATTGCATTGGCTCTGAGTCGGGTTCTCTGTCTTCAGATGTTCAGCCTAAGAGAAGGGGGGTTTTTGTGTGTGTGTGCTTAACAATGATGATGTGTGTGTGTGTGTGTGTGCGTGTGTGTATGTGTGTGTGTGTGTGTGTGTGTGTGTATGTGTGTGTATGTGTGTGTGTGTGTGTATGTGTGTGTATGTGTGTGTGTGTGTGTATGTTTAACAATGATGATGTGTGTGTATGTGTGTGTGTGTGTGGGGGGTGTGTGTGTGTATGTCCTCAGAGCAATAACTTGTGAGTTGGGAGAACTGAGAGACCTATGGCGTGGGTGTTGTCCATAGCCACCTGCTGATAAGGCCGACAAGATAGAAGTCTTTGTGCATTGTATTAAATCCAAAGGCCCAACACAAGATGGGTCATGCACAAGATTTTAGTCAGACCAAGCTATAACATTATATATATTTACTACGACACTAGCCACCGGAGGACAACAACACAACGAGATGCAACAATTCATGTAGTTTCTGTCAATTAAGTATTGCTCTCGATGTGATGTGAATGTAGGGAAGCCAAATCCAAACTGGCTTCCCTTGACACTTTTTTTTTTTGGTGCGCCAGGACCATTCAGAGCTGAGTTCACTCAGTTTAGCTCAATGCTGATTGGCTATTATTTTATGGTTATTTTTATCCAGGGGATGCCAAATGTTCGCTGGCTTCCCTTGCGCTCAAAGCAATGGGCGGCAACAATGTCATACTCTTTTTGACCAGACAGCATCAGATAAATTGCATATACTTACAGAGAGAGAGTGGCGCTTTTTCGCTTGCTCGTGTGCTTACTCCTGTGAGATACATTCAGCCTCTTGCGAATTGAAGGAAAATTATGAAACACAGAGAGATGAAAATACCTAATTTTATGTGATTTTTTTATTTTGTACATTTTTTGGGAAGCCTGCCTTCCCTTGGCGTCCATGAATACACGCCACTGTGTGTGTGCAGAGATGTATAAATATAAAGTAAATGACTGTTGATTGAAGTGTGTTGATATCTTTACCATGCGTTTGATAGAGGTTGTCGTAACGTTCAACTAGGTGCTGCTCCATCCTTTAAGCTGGAGCGATTTGTTTTAAGTAGGCTTTCATCTGATCCTCCTCAAAATCACATTTGGCCAGCAATGTGCTCGCAGTTACTCAACATCCCTTAATTCACGACCCTGGCTTTTCCAGTGCAACCTGTAAACACTTAGATTCCTGATGGCAACAGCTGTCTGCAGTCTTCAACATTGGGTAGATCCTCTTAATGTGAAAACATTGGAATAAGTCTCTGATTTAGAATAAAGGCACATCACATTATTGGTTATGCAAACCTAGAGAAATTCAATTTTTCTTAACCCCGATGTGATAGGAAAAGACATGGTTTTATACAATGTCTCTGGAAATAGGCTGAAAAATATATCCACTGGACTAGAGCCCCCGTATAATGTCAGTTGCCCATATCCCTGGTTATTACAGTAGAAAGAACAAAACTGCTCAGCACATTTTTTTGCTCTTCAAATTCATGTTGGGCCGGTACTCTCCAAGCTAGACAAATTAAGACTGACACATAAGCCAATTGTGTCAGACTTCATTCGTCAAATTAAATGTCACAGGTCAGTGGCTCACTATCACAGTCATGTTCGGTCTAAGCATGAGACTGTAGAAAGATGAAGACTTAACCTGTAACAGTTCAAAATGTTCACCATCTCTCTCTCTTGCTTCTCTCCTGCTGTCGTGACCTCAGCCACATGGCTCGCACTGACAGGTAGTTATTTCGCTTATCCAATTGTCCTTCAGTAAGCATTTCACTGTAATGTCTGCACCTGTTGTATTCGGCGCATGTGGCCAATAAAATTGGATTTGATTTGATTCATGCTTTTCTCATGCCCTGCTTTAAATTGATAACCACATTTCCTCAAACCAAAATATAAAATCCCCTTTTCTTTCATCAGCCCAGATACATTGTGACACATATAATCCCTCAATGCATATTACATGAACAACAGAGTAATAACAAGACACAGCAAAGCTTTGTAGTGCGGGGACGACATAACGTGTTATAAGGGAGTTTGGGAGATGATATGCAAATATACAAGCTTGCATAACAATGTGTGTGTCCGTTTTTCTCCAGAGCGGAAGGCAGAAGATGGTCGCTGGCGTCCCTCCCCTCTTCCGGCTACGGAACCAATCCCCCCAGCTCCACCGTCTCTGTAAGTCTCTAAACCTCACCCCGCTCCACTCCCACAGTAGCCATATGAAACTGCAGTTTCACAACACCACATATACCATTAAACAAGATATGAATAGGATAAGATACAGTATACATCTGAGGCTGACAGAGACTATGTATGTACACTGTGACCATGTTACCAGACAGGACAAATCCTGACTGGAATTATCACCTGTCTGAATGAGTCATCATGTTTGACTCCTAGCCTGCGGTGGATAATGTCAATAGGACATGCATGTATTAAGTGTGATGTGATGGGCAAATGTTCTTTATTTGTCCTTGTAATATGATTTGATGCTTCGGGCTAATGTTCTGTATTTGTGCTCGTAATATGATTTGATGCTTCGAAGAGCATTATCAATGGTCTGGTGCCTTAGTGGTTCGCACTCAAATGCCCTCATCTTATCTTTTTTTTTTGCCTGTGAATATTGTTAGTTGTTATGCATTAACATAATCATCAGAATAAGTTGTGAACATTAAGCATTCTATAAGAGAGAAAGAAAGTGTAGGAGCTCTATAGCAGTGGAGGCTCCTCAGAGGAGGAAGGGAGGGACCACTGCTCTATTGCGACTGATGAGAGATTAGGACTCTGCTCTTCATATGCCCCAACAAACCCTAAACACAAACTCCTCTGCTCACAACTCCACCAGCATCCACGTTTCTGACAGACAGACTAACTTGGTTCCTTTTCCCCTCTAAACGTCCTCCGTGACACTACTGAGGACGACATGAGACAAAGTGAAAAATCAAAGGTCTCCATTCTGTAGGAGAAAGATGGTGAGATGAGAACAGGCCATGTGTTCCTCCATTGTGAGGTAGTTTAATGAGGTAAAACTCGGCACATGCGGCGATGTCAGACTGGGACAATGGCCCTGTCAGTGGTCCTCTTTATGTGCAGGCAGAAAAGGGGCATCACTGCTATTCAGGACTCATGGGGTGAAAAATCTGACAGATTGCCAGGAGCGGCCAGTGTGCGCTTTTCATAGAATAAAAAGATTAACAAAAAGCCTCAATAGCCGCAAGAAAAAATAACCGCTCTTGTCCTAAATACGATACCGATCCTCCATCTTTCAGGATGAAGTGTTGGCTTTTGAATGTTAAAATATGATGTCAAACACAGTTCTCTTACATATGTCAGTGGGATCATGTTTAGATTTTTTTCAGTGGGCATTTACCGAGACCAATGGAACCCTTGAACAATATGTAACACATCCCTGTACTTCTTTTTCTCCAGTCCTCCTCATCTTCCCAGGAGCGCCTGCACCAGCTGCCCTACCAGCCCACTCAAGACCAACTCCACTTCCTGTTCAAGCACTTCCGCAGCTCAGAGAATGTGACCGACGAGGAAGCACAACCCTCGCCGTTCATGCGCCCTCGCTCCCGCAGCCTCAGGTAGCCGCCCGTTACCCCTCGCCTGAACTGTAATGAGCCGCCCGTTACCCCTCGCCTGAACTGTAATGAGCCGCCCGTTACCCCTCGCCTGAACTGTAATGAGCCGCCCGTTTCCCCTCGCCTGAACTGTAATGAGCCGCCCGTTACCCCTCGCCTGAACTGTAATGAGCCGCCCGTTACCCCTCGCCTGAACTGTAATGAGCCGCCCGTTACCCCTCGCCTGAACTGTAATGAGCCGCCCGTTTCCCCTCGCCTGAACTGTAATGAGCCGCCCGTTTCCCCTCGCCTGAACTGTAATAAGCCGCCCGTTTCCCCTCGCCTGAACTGTAATGAGCCGCCCGTTACCCCTCGCCTGAACTGTAATGAGCCGCCCGTTACCCCTCGCCTGAACTGTAATGAGCCGCCCGTTACCCCTCGCCTGAACTGTAATGAGCCGCCCGTTTCCCCTCGCCTGAACTGTAATGAGCTGCCCGTTTCCCCTCGCCTGAACTGTAATGAGCCGCCCGTTTCCCCTCGCCTGAACTGTAATGAGCCGCCCGTTACCCCTCGCCTGAACTGTAATGAGCCGCCCGTTTCCCCTCGCCTGAACTGTAATGAGCCGCCCGTTACCCCTCCCCTGAACTGTAATGAGCCGCCCGTTACCCAATTTGCCAATGTTCAGCACGCCTCAAGTTGACCTCTAGCTAAAGTCACTACTGGGGTTGGGCGGTATCCAGATTTTCATACCGTTCCAACACTAGGTAGCCTAGCGGGCTATTTTCATACCGTTCCTGCTTTTATTTTTTACTTATCTATTGTTTACTTAACACTTATTTTTCTTAGAACTGCATTGTTGGTTAAGGGCTTGTAAGTAAGCATTTCACTGTAAGGTCTACACCTGTTGTATTCGGCGCATGTGACAAATAAAATATGATTTGATTTGGTCAATATCTGACACTAGCTGTTGTCTTACCTAATACTGAATAGTTTTTTTTATCTAAAGTGGCAAAGTAAAACAGGAAATGAGCTTGGAAGTAAAATAACATGTTGATTTTAGATGTTTTGAAGGGATTAGATTTCATTTTTTGTCAAGATGGTACACAATCACTTTTCCACAATGAATCTTTACGTGGGATGATCATTTTTGCCATTATTCAAAATATTGCACCAACCCAATAAGAACGGCAGAGCTCTGTCAGTCCATTTGGTTGGATTGGAATAATAGAAATTGACCAGCTTTATGTCCTTTTCTGTTGTAGCCCTGGAAGAACAATGGGTTCATTCGATAATGAGATCGTCATGATGAACCATGTTTACAAAGAACGATTTCCTAAGGTATGTCATGCTGTCTCTTCCCCCTTTGTTGTACAAGAGGCAATGTCTGTTTGTATTTTCCCCAATAAGAAAGCTTTCGAGCTCTGATCTTATGTAACGAATCAAATCAAACTTTGGTGTGTGTTTGTGGAAAATGTGTGTTTGTTGTCTTTAGGCCACAGCACAGATGGAGGAGCGCTTGCTGGATATCGTCACTGCCTGCTCCCCAGACAGCACCCTCCCACTGTCTGACGGCGTACTGGGCTTCATCCAGCACCAGCTGGTGGAGCTGGTCCGAGACTGTCTGGACAAGTCCCACATGGGCCTGGTCACCTCGCGCTACTTTGTGGAGTTGCAGGAGAAACTGGAGAAGCTGCTCCATGAGGTGGGATATCCACATATCTTTGCGTCTGGGTTTAGCAATGTGATCGGCCGATAACTGTCCATGATATCGATAGATATCTTAGATTCAAGAATGTGATCGGCCGATAACTGTCCATGATATCGATAGATATCTTAGATTCAACAATGTGATCGGCCGATAACTGTCCATGGTATCGATAGATATCTTAGATTCAAGAATGTGATCGGCCGATAACTCACTCACTTGAGTCTGTTCCCTCAGACTACCCATTGTTTAATGATTTGCATGATTTGCTTATGATTCTCTGATGGTATCAGAGGGAAAAGTTGATGGCATTCAAACAATTCCTGAGGGATCTTCTGGCTTCTGTCCTTTTGCTTCGGTTCACCATTCACTAACAGTGACTCAGTGAGCAAAGCCTCATGCCAACACTGACAATGAACTTTGCCTGTTACATCACTTCCTCCCCTCATTGATTCTGCTGTCTGTTTAGGAAAGCATCAACATAATTAAACTGTACATGTAGACAACCCTACCATATTAGTGCTGCTGGGTATAAATAAACTAGTTGTTCATCAGTTGAACATTCAAATGTGATCGTGTTGAATCAAGGGGAATTGATTGAGCCAGGCTAAGTGAAACGAATGGCCAGACACAGTCTCAAGCCCCAAGGCGCACAATAGATTTGGAAATGGAATTGGGAGTGCGACTGATCTGTACAGTTTTATCCATATAGATCCTATTAAATTACTAATGTATTCTAATTTACATTTTAGTCATTTAGCAGAATCGAACCCACAACCCTGGCGTTGCAAGCGCCATGCTCTACCAACTGAGCTCTGGTCTTATCACTGTTATGATAGAATGGTCATTTCTATGGCAACCTCTTCCACCTTTCTCCTGTGTGGACAGCCAGTGTGTGTACTTCCACATAACAGGCATGGCAGGGGCACGGCTGAGATTATAAATGTGTTCCCATACAGTGAAATAAATGGTGTCAACCAGTATTCTAGCACCGAAATGTCCTCAACTACGGTATGGGAAATGTCAACCTCCTGAGGAATAGATAAGTTGTTTTTGGAGGGCATGTTAGTTGTGTGGTTTCAGTAGTGCAGTTTGTCACCCTACCCATGTTAATTCAAGGCAGACGCAACGATGATGACTCACTGTTTGAATCAGGAGGCTCTCGGAACGCGCCTGAGGAATATTCTCGTTTGTTTAATGTAACGTCCTCTCTGACGCGTTGTCGTGGGGATACGCATGCGTGAAATATTTCTGGCCACTTTTTATCCATCTGTTCAGGGGGACACATTACTTTTCGCTTCCCTTTTCAGACATTCGTCCTCATTGCGTTGGCTTGTTTGGTATTTTTTTTTTTTTTTCGAGTCACAGAAACCACTGAGCCTGACTGAGCCCGTCTCATGTGGTTCCGTGGAGTTGTTTCCAGTGAGTCGTCTTTCCATGATGCGCATCTTTAATTCAAAAGAGTTATCTTACTGCACTCTTGCTCTGTGTAGGTGGTTCATCTAGATAAGACTTCAGAGCATTCTCTTCCCTTGAGCTGCCCTTATTCAAAACTCAGTGTTGCTCTCACCACTCTAACCCTAGCAGACAGTTTGCCTTGAAGGCAGACTCACTTAATGCAATGTGTGGTAAATAGTTAGTCGTCCTCTTTTTGTGCGTGTCTGTACACTGTTATACAGCTGTCCAGACACTTGCACCTGACCTCAGAAGGACAGCGCAGCAATCGCCTAAGCTATTCTGCCTCTTGGTCCTCGTATACAAATGAACTAGAACATTATTACGCAGCTTATATTGGGTATCCTATACTGATGCATAGTGTAAGGGCTTAAGATCCATTGGCTTCCTGATTTGTGTACTGTAGAACAATTTATTATCTGGAATTGATCATCCACTGAAGTATGTTCTAACAAGCACAAGTGTTATTTCTTCCTTTGAAGGCACCAAAGAGATTTGAATAGAAACTGCACTGTATGTGGTCCTGTCCATGAACAACCCCTAGCGGTTAGCCACTTCCCCCAAGGCATTTGGGTGGAATTATTGCCATATTACTTACACTTATCCAGCCCTCTCAGATCTACAGAGGTGCCTATCCACTGTGCACAGACGTCAATTCAACGTCTATTCCACGTTGGTTCAAATGTAATTTCATTAAAATGACGACGAAACAACCAGTGTGTGCCTAGTGGGTAGGGGCTAGGCGCCCTCAAACTCAACTCTGGACCTCGAAGCCAGTTCCACTGCATTTTTTTTCATTGTTCCCCTCTAATCAGGGGTTGATTTAGACCTGGAACACCAGGTGGGTGGAATTAATTATCAGGTAGAACTGAAAACCAGCAGGGTCCGGACCTCGTAAGTTAAGAGTTGAATACCCCTGGGCTAGGGTTTCTTTCTGGACAGGTCCTATGTCTGCAAGAAATGCATTCTGTGATCATGCTGCATGTAGCTAGGTTGTTTTGGACATACAGTGGCTTGCGAAAGTATTCACCGCCTTGGCATTTTTCCTATTTTGTTGCCTTACAACCTGGAATTAAAATGGATTTTTGGGGGGATTGTATAATTACATTTACACAACATGCCTACCACTTTCAAGATGCAAAATCTATTTTATTGTGAAACAAACAAGAAATAAGACATAAAACAGAACTTGAGCGTGCATAACTATTCACCCCCCCAAAGTCAATACTTTGTAGAGCCACCTTTTGCAGCAATTACAGCTGCAAGTCTCTTGGGGTATGTCTCTATAAGCTTGGCACATCTAGCCACTGGGATTTTTGCCCATTCTTCAAGGCAAAACTGCTCCAGCTCCTTCAAGTTGGATGGGTTCCGCTGGTGTACAGCAATCTTTAAGTCATACCACAGATTCTCAATTGGATTGAGGTCTGGGCTTTGACTAGGCCATTCCAAGACATTTAAATGTTTCCCCTTAAACCACTCAAGTGTTGCTTTAGCAGTATGCTTAGGGTCATTGTCCTGCTGGAAGGTGAACCTCCATTCCAGTCTCAAATCTTTGGAAGACTGAAACAGGTTTCCCTCAAGAATTTCCCTGTATTTAGTGTCCATCATTCCTTCAATTCTGACCAGTTTCCCAGTCCCTGCCGATGAAAAACATCCCCACGGCATGATGCTGCCACCACCATGCTTCACTGTGGGGATGGTGTTTTCGGGGTGATGAGGAGTTGGGTTTGCGCCAGACATAGCGTTTTCCTTGATGGCCAAAAAGCTCAATTTTAGTCTCATCTGACCAGAGTACCTTCTTCCATATGTTTGGGGAGTCTCCCACATGACTTTTGGCAAACACCAAACATGTTTGCTTATTTTTTTCTTAAAGCAATGGCTTTTTTCTGGCCACTCTTCCGTAAAGCCCAGCTCTGTGGCGTGTACGGCTTAAAGTGGTCCTATGGACAGACACTACAATCTCCTCTGTGGAGCATTGCAGCTCCTTCAGGGTTATCTTTGGTCTCTTTGTTGCCTCTCAGATTAATGCCCTCCTTGCCTGGTCCGTGAGTTTTGGTGGGCGGCCCTCTCTTGGCAGGTTTGTTGTGGTGCCATATTCTTTCAATTTTTTAAATAATGGATTTAATGGTGCTCCGTGGGATGTTCAAAGTTTCTGATATTTTTTTATAACCCAACCCTGATCTGTACTTCTCCACAACTTTGTCCCTGACCTGTTTGGAGAGCTCCTTGGTCTTCATGGTGCCGCTTGCTTGGTGGTGCCCCTTGCTTAGTGGTGTTGCAGACTCTGGGGCCTTTAAGAACAGGTGTATATATACTGAGATCATGTGACAGATCATGTGACACTTAGATTGCACACAGGTGGACTTTATTTAACTAATTATGTGACTTCTGAAGGTAATTGGATGCACCAGATCTTATTTAGGGGCTTCATAGCAAAGGGGGTGAATACATATACACGCACCACTTTTCCGTTATTAATTTTTTAGAATTTATTGAAACAAGTTAATTTTTCATTTCACTTCACCAATTTGGACTATTTTGTGTATGTCCATTACATGAAATCCAAATAATAATAATAATTAAAATGTCAGGTTGTAATGCAACAAAATAGGAAAAAGTCCAAGGGGGATGAATACTTTTGCAAGGCACTGTAGTATGTTGGCTTTAATGCTATGTGGTTGTGCTCTTGCTATGGTGAAATAAATTAATAGGTTTTTCTGTTTTTGAGCTCTGTGTCTTCAACAAAGTTAATAATCTCCATGTTATGCTCTGTTAAAAAGCTGACAACATTTTGTCTTTGCATTTCAGGCATACGATCGCTCAGAGAGCGAGGAGGTATCCGTCATCACCCAGCTGGTGAAGAAGATTCTCATCATCATATCCCGACCGGCGAGGCTGCTCGAGTGCCTGGTGAGATGGAAAGAAGGTCTCATTCTGATTGAAAATGAGATTGATTCCATCGAGTGCGATGGAAAGCCGTCTCTCTTAATCTGTTGTGTCGATGGGGGAAGTTTTTTTTTAAACCACTGCATGGCCAATAAGCTCTTTCATGGCTAGGTGATTTTATTATCCTTAATCCGATTTAATTTAATGGGCTTTGGATGTGATTGGCAGGAATTTGACCCGGAAGAGTTCTATCATCTGCTAGAGGCAGCCGAGGGTCATGCCAAGGAGGGCCAGGGCATCAAGACGGACATTCCACGTTACATCATCAACCAACTGGGCTTGACTCGCGACCCCCTCAAAGGTATTGGTACATCTTTTGCCATAACATTGACCTGAATTTCCCACACTTGAGGCAGACATCCAGAACCAGTCAATATCATGCGTTGCTGTTCAATCATATCTTTCTCCCCTGCTCTTTTAGATATGGTACAGCTTGAACAGTCTGCTCCGTCAATGACAGTGGAGTTTGATGAGTCGGTGGAGGTAAGGAGTTAGCCAGCCTAAGAGAGCCCGCAGAATCAAATAAACTGGACTTTCAATTAACAATATAGGTCCTGATAGCAGCTTTGTTTACATGACTTCATTTAGTAGTCTGGCTATGTAATCATACTGGCGCCAGTGGGATAATGAGTCCCCGGGCACCTTCTGCATAATGTGAGCCTCCTAACTTCTCTTGTTGTTTGCACTATTTGCAGCAGAACAAGTGTCCACAGACACTCACCCCGACGCGAAGGAAACCACTGGAGAGTGACTTTGAAACCATCAAGCTCATCAGTAATGGAGCTTATGGGTAAGCGCTAAACAGGAAGGTGGTTAACCACACTAATAACTAAAAAACATGGACTCCCAATTAGCTATTAGCATACATGTATTTACTCTAAATCAATGCACTCTGTCACCTCAGCAATAGTCAGTTAAAGGTTAAAGTTAAAAGGTCAATGGTAGACTTCTGTCATGATCAGTAAACATTTAGAGAACTACTGAAAATAAACTACACTTCCACTTACAATGAATTAACCTACCCCTGTAGTAATGGATTATCAATGTGGAGGTATTTTATGACATGGCTCCTGTCCTGTGGCGGTTGGCAGGGCTGTGTACCTGGTCCGACACAGAGACACCCGGCAGCGTTTCGCCATGAAAAAGATCAACCGGCAGAACCTAGTCCTGAGGAACCAGATCCAGCAGGTGTTTGTGGAGCGGGACATCCTGACCTTCGCTGAGAACCCCTTCGTGGTCTCCATGTTCTGCTCCTTCGAGACACGACGCCACCTGTGCATGGTGATGGAGTATGTGGAAGGTAATGTAATATGATATTCTACCCCAAGAGTGATATGTTTATCATGACGCTCTCATTTATCATGTTTCTAAAAGAGGGGGACTGAATGGAAATAGTTTGAAAGGTGAATGTGTTCCACCAATGATTTCTCGTAGCTATAGCATAACAGTTGGTTATCTCTTGCAGGTGGGGACTGTGCTAACCTGCTGAAGAATATGGGCCCCCTTCCTGTGGACATGACCCGGATGTACTTTGCTGAGACTGTGCTGGCCTTGGAGTACCTTCACAACTACGGCATCGTCCATAGAGACCTCAAACCTGACAAGTGAGTCCAGAAACAGCTTTAAACATATTTAAACAGCTCAAGAAAGTGTAGTTTGAACATTTCTCTCCATCCCCCCCTGCAGCTTGTTGATCACCTCTATGGGCCACATCAAACTGACCGACTTTGGCCTGTCCAGAGTTGGCCTGATGAACATGACTACCAACCTGTATGAGGGTCACATGGAGAAAGACACCAGGGAGTTCATCGACAAACAGGTGAGAGTCAGTGCTGTACCTCTTAAACCTTTATTTGTCCATAGGACAAGAATATACAGAAAATGCCAGACACATGTCTTGAACACAAACGCACACACTTACACCAGGTCAAATACTTTCAAGTACTGAACCCAGTATAGATGTACCATCTCATAACTACTGTGTAACTAAATTCCAATGTGCAAAAAATAAATCTGAATACACATGCTAACGGTATAATTCAACATTATCGGTGTGGTTCTCTAGGTGTGTGGCACCCCAGAGTACATAGCCCCGGAGGTGATACTAAGACAGGGCTATGGGAAGCCAGTAGACTGGTGGGCCATGGGAGTCATCCTGTATGAGTTCCTGGTTGGATGTGTGCCCTTCTTTGGGGACACGCCTGAGGAACTCTTTGGGCAGGTTGTCAGTGGCAAGTATCCATTGATGGAATAAAAACAGTGTATAGGCTTTTTAAAATGGTGTTTAATGTGGTGATCCTCTCATTAACGTGTGCTTGCCCAAATGTACAGATGACATCATCTGGCCCGATGGGGACGAAGCTTTACCTGCAGACGCCCAGGACATGATCACACGGCTGCTGAGGCAGAGCCCTCTGGAGCGCCTGGGAACAGGTACGTAAACCACTCAGCTACATTCCAATGTCCATACTAACATCCCACATAGAATTCATGTCCAATTTGCACATAGAATTAATGTCCAGTCCCATATAGAATTCATGTCCAGTCCCACATAGAATTCATGTCCAGTCCCACATAGAATTCATGTCCAGTCCCACATAGAATTCATGTCCAGTCCCACATAGAATTCATGTCCAGTCCCACATAGAATTCATGTCCAGTCCCACATAGAATTCATGTCCAGTCCCACATAGAATTCATGTCCAGTCCCACATAGAATTCATGTCCAGTCCCACATAGAATTCATGTCTAGTCCCACATAGAATTCATGTCCAATCCCACGTAGAATTCATGACCAATCCCACGTAAAATTAATGTCCAATCCCACATAGAATTAATGTCCAATCTCACATAGAATTAATGTCCAATCCCACATAGAATTCTTGTCCAATTGCTTCATTCTTAGTGGTGCGCTAGTGTAGATAGTGGAACCAAGCCCTCGTATTCCATTTCACTTCATCCCGGTCTGACGTTTTGCTGTTGGCTATTGTTCTGAAATCTGCACACATGACTGTGATCTAAAAATATATATTTTGTTCTAGGAGGAGCACCTGAGGTCAAACAACACCCCTTTTTCTTTCGTCTGGACTGGAACGGGCTACTGCGACAGAAAGCAGAATTCATCCCTCAACTGGAAGCGGAGGATGACACCAGCTACTTTGACAGTACGTGGCAGTCCTTCACAAGTGCTCTTTTTTCATGTCTTTTTATTTATCCTTTATTTAATCAGAAAAGTCACATTGAGATTTACAGTGGGGGAAAAAAGTATTTAGTCAGCCACCAATTGTGCAAGTTCTCCCACTTAAAAAGATGAGAGAGGCCTGTAATTTTCATCATAGGTACACGTCAACTATGACAGACAAAATGAGAAAAATAATTCCAGAAAATTACATTGTAGGATTTTTTATGAATTTATTTGCAAATTATGGTGGAAAATAAGTATTTGGTCAATAACAAAAGTTTCTCAATACTTTGTTATATACCCTTTGTTGGCAATGACACAGGTCAAACGTTTTCTGTAAGTCTTCACAAGGTTTTCACACACTGTTGCTGGTATTTTGGCCCATTCCTCCATGCAGATCTCCTCTAGAGCAGTGACGTTTTGGGGCTGTCGCTGGGCAACACGGACTTTCAACTCCCTCCAAAGATTTTCTATGGGGTTGAGATCTGGAGACTGGCTAGGCCACTCCAGGACCTTGAAATGCTTCTTACGAAGCCACTCCTTCGTTGCCCGGGCGGTGTGTTTGGGATCATTGTCATGCTGAAAGACCCAGCCACGTTTCATCTTCAATGCCCTTGCTGATGGAAGGAGGTTTTCACTCAAAATCTCACGATACATGGCCCCATTCATTCTTTCCTTTACACGGATCAGTTGTCCTGGTCCCTTTGCAGAAAAAACAGCCCCAAAGCATGATGTTTCCACCCCCATGCTTCACAGTAGGTATGGTGTTCTTTGGATGCAACTCAGCATTCTTTGTCCTCCAAACACGACGAGTTGAGTTTTTACCAAAAAGTTCTATTTTGGTTTCATCTGACCATATGACATTCTCCCAATCCTCTTCTGGATCATCCAAATGCACTCTAGCAAACTTCAGACGGGCCTGGACATGTACTGGCTTAAGCAGGGGGGACACGTCTGGCACTGCAGGATTTGAGTCCCTGGCGGCGTAGTGTGTTACTGATGGTAGGCTTTGTTACTTTGGTCCCAGCTCTCTGCAGGTCATTCACTAGGTCCCCACGTGTGGTTCTGGGATTTTTGCTCACCGTTCTTGTGATCATTTTGACCCCACTGGGTGAGATCTTGCGTGGAGCCCCAGATCGAGGGAGATTATCAGTGGTCTTGTATGTCTTCCATTTCCTAATAATTGCTCCCACAGTTGATTTCTTCCAACCAAGCTGCTTACCTATTGCAGATTCAGTCTTCCCAGCCTGGTGCAGGTCTACAATTTTGTTTCTGGTGTCCTTTGACAGCTCTTTGGTCTTGGCCATAGTGGAGTTTGGAGTGTGACTGTTTGAGGTTGTGGACAGGTGTCTTTTATACTGATAACAAGTTCAAACAGGTGCCATTAATACAGGTAACGAGTGGAGGACAGAGGAGCCTCTTAAAGAAGAAGTTACAGGTCTGTGAGAGCCAGAAATCTTGCTTGTTTGTAGGTGACCAAATACTTATTTTCCACCATAATTTGCAAATAAATTCATAAAAAATCCTACAATGTGATTTTCTGGATTTTCTTTCCTCAATTTGTCTGTCATAGTTGACGTGTACCCATGATGAAAATTACAGGCCTCTCTCATCTTTTTAAGTGGGAGAACTTGCACAATTGGTGGCTGACTAAATACATTTTTTCCCCACTGTATATCTCAATTCCAAGTGAGCACTGGCAACGAAAGCAGCATACATAGGCTGTTCTCCTATGGGGACAGCTGAAGAACCCTTTTAGGTTCTAGATAGCACCTATTTTTTCTAAGAGTGTATGGCTGCGTTTAGACAGGCAGCCCAATTCTGGTCTTTTGACCAATCAGATCAGCTCTGAAAAAGAGCTGATGTGAAAAGATCTGATGTGATTGGTCAAAAATATCAGAATTGGGCTGCCTGCGTAAACACAGCCATACACTCTTAGAAAAAAGGGTGCTATCTAGAACCTAAAAGGGTTCTTCGGCTGTCCCCCATAGGAGAACCCTGTTGAAGAACCCTTTTTGGTTCCAGGTAGAACTGTTTTGGGTTCCATGTAGAACCCTTTCCACAGAGGGTTCTACATGGAACCAAAAAGGGTTCTCCTATGGGGACAGCCGAAGAACCCTTTTGGAACCCTTTTTTCTAAGAGTGTATAGTTACACATGAGACATAACACAACATAAAACATAACAATGAATGGAAGTTAAAACAGTGTAAAGGGCATAAGAGAACTTAAAAGAGCAGGTCTTATTAAAGATGCTACACATAGGATAAAAAAAAAATTGTATTGTAATTTCAGAAAATGGCCTTAATATATCTGCAGTAATAGTGAAATGATAATGTTTCACAATATTACTTAAACACCAGTGTTGTGATTGGCTGTGATATTCTCCTATAGATTCTTCCCACCGGAGCGGCATCTTGTCAAAATGTGAAAGCTGTTTTGACTTTGTGCCTGTGCTGTCTAGTGGAAATCGCTCTCATTTCCTGGTTGCAAAAATTCTACACTGTTTGCTCAATTTCAGTTTATGTGAGAAAACAAGCACTGAATAGTGTAGGGAATCGATGTGAAATGTTGTTTCTACAGCTGTTTGAAGATGGTGGACAAAAACCGAAAGTAAAATGCTCAAGTTCGAGTTTCTGCCATGTTACAGGGAAATGGAATGCGAGGGAGTGGGGAGATTTGTTTTGAATGCAGCCTAGTGCTGTTGCAATTCACCTAGCTTCCACATGGGGGAGAATTTGAGAATTTCTGTGTGTAGCACCTTTAAAACAAAGATAAATTTCCTGCTATTGCCAGTGTACTGTATCTCCACAGATTTAGTGATATTTGCTCTTCATCCAGGTCTTGCTGATTTTATATTTTCATTTGTCAATTATGTTGAATAAAGATGATATGTTTTTCTGAAATACTGTAAATGACCCGGTTGGATATTATGGTATGGTCCCAGTTCCATGCATTCTGTGTTGTCATGTTTTCAGCTCGCTCAGAGCGGTACCACCATTTAGCCTCGGATGAGGATGATGAAACCAATGATGAAGAGTCTTCCCTGGAAATCCGACAGTTCTCCTCCTGGTCAAACCGCTTCAGCAAGGTTCGGAACATACCTCTTCATATATTTGTAATTTTGTCAGAACCGATAAATGTCAATAATATTACTAGTTAGTAGAGTATTTCTCTTTAAATAGAATAATGACAAAAAAAATTACATCTGTTTTTGTTTGGAGCCAAGTTCACCAAACTCGGCCACCCTAGCAAATGTGGCTACTCCATGCTTTCAGCACAGAACATACAGCAGTACAGAACGTCTGGCCACGCCGTCCAACCTGAGCTTCTCATCGGACCGCAGCCACAGCGAGGAGGGCTGGGATGGACGTTTCACACCCTCCCCAGGAGGAGACATCCAGAGACAGGAACGCCAGCACCAAGATCGCAGGGGCAGGTGAGCAGAGCCAGGACGAGCTTATAGCTCTCTCTCTTTCTGTTAGGATTCTCTGTGTAGTAGTTCAAATACTTTCTTATCGGAAGCACTGCAGAACAGTGGGTGAAAGTGCATAAAATGATGATTAGTTCAGAAAAGTCAAGAAATGTTGCTGAATAGGGTGTGCATAAATGATGGCTGCACATGTCCTAAATGACTGCTAGCTTTATATAGGATATAATTTGGTGCTTATATCTGTCCTATTTCACACATGTATAAGTGTGTATTTAAAAGCATGTGTGAGTTGGAAAAGTTTTTTTTTTTATCCCAACTCTCCCTGAGACACCGTTGGAGAGTGGGGTCATGGCCAGAGTCTACCATTATTAACGTCGACCCTGGAGCAATTGGGGTTAAGTGCCTTGCTCAAGGGCACAGCAACAGATTTCTAACCTTGTTTCGGTTCCTGGACCAACGCTCTAACCACTAGGCTACCTGCAGCTTGATATAATGTGTCACCGTCGTTATGTCCCCTCCTCCTAACTTCCACTGAGGTTGATGTGTTGCAGCCTGCGCCCACGGACCTCGTCCAGTTCCTCCCAGTCTGAGAGGAGTGCCAGCCCACTGGTGATGAGCAGCACCCACAGTCTGGAGACCACGCCCCGCTTTGCCTTCTCCACTGATGATGAAGGTGAGCTCAGCCGCAAGCCCCTCCCTCCACCCTGCTTCAAGTCTGCACAGCCTTATGGAAACCAACAGAAATTGAAACATTGCCTCAGTGCAGACTGATAAAAGGGGAAGCCGTCAAAACAATCTAAATCTAGGCACAAACACAGAGTTTACCGAGAGTTTGAGTGTACACGCTTCCTCTTTTGTTTTCAATGACCTTCCATCCAGACCAATTATTGTGTCTGCAGAGACACTTCAGAGATATTGATATATGCCCTTACTCCTGTGCATTACAGCTGAGGTGGTCGTATCAAACCTGCATCGGATCCGGATTCGTAGCAACAGCACCGGGAAAAAACACTCTTCCCCCAAGGACCACGGGGCCCCCCGACGCTTTGGGAACCAGCTGGAGACGCCAGACAGACAGACGCCAGACAGACCGAGGCTTGGGGGCAAAGTACCCAAATCTGCCTCCGTCTCTGCCCTGTCTCTCATCATCACTGCAGGTTAATACTACTGTCATGCAAGTTTCCTCTGGACACAGCGGTAACGGTTCAGAAGCTAAATAAGTTAGTCATACAGGGTTGCTGGTCCCCAGCAGGCAAATATCACTGAATAGGGTGTGGATATACAGTGAGGGAAAAAAGTATTTGATCCCCTGCTGTTTTTGTACGTTTGCCCACTGACAAAGACATGATCAGTCTATATATTTAATGGTAGGTTTATTTGAAGAGTGAGAGACAGAATAACAACAAAAAAATCCAGAAAAACACATGTCAAAAATGTTATAAATTGATTTGCATTTTAATGAGGGAAATACGTATTTGACCCCTCTGCAAATCATGACATGGCAAAACCGTTGTTGGCAATCACAGAGGTCAGATGTTTCTTGTAGTTGGCCACCAGGTTTGCACACATCTCAGGAGGGATTTTGTTCCACTCCTCTTTGCAGATCTTCTCCAAGTCACTAAGGTTTTGAGGCTGACGTTTGGCAACTCAAACCTTCAGCTCCCTCCACAGATTTTCTATGGGATTAAGGTCTGGAGACTGGCTAGGCCACTCCAGGACCTTAATGTGCTTCTTCTTGAGCCACTCCTTTGTTGCCTTGGCCGTGTGTTTTGGGTCATTGTCATGCTGGAATACCCATCCACGACCCATTTTCAATGCCCTGGCTGAGGGAAGGAGGTTCTCACTCAAGATTTGACGGTACATGGCCCCGTCCATTGTCGCTTTGATGCGGTGAAGTTGTCCTGTCCCCTTAGCAGAAAAACAGCCCCAAAGCATAATGTTTCCACCTCCATGTTTGACGGTGGGGATGGTGTTCTTGGGGTCATAGGCAGCATTCCTCGTCCTCCAAACACGGCGAGTTGAGTTGATGCCAAAGAGCTTGATTTTGGTCTCATCTGACCACAACACTTTCACCCAGTTCTCCTCTGAATCGTTCAGATGTTCATTGGCAAACTTCAGACAGGCCTGTATATGTGCTTTCTTGAGCAGGGGGACCTTGCGGGCGCTGCAGGATTTCAGTCCTTCACGGCGTAGTGTGTTACCAATTGTTTTCTTGGTGTCTATGGTCCCAGGTGCCTTGAGATCATTGACAAGATCCTCCCGTGTAGTTCTGGGCTGATTCCTCACCGTTCTCATGATCATTGCAACTCCATGAGGTGAGATCTTGCATGGAGCCCCAGGCCGAGGGAGATTGACAGTTCTTTTGTGTTTCTTCCATTTGCAAATAATCGCACCAACTGTTGTCACCTTCTCACCAAGCTGCTTGGCGATGGTCTTGTAGCCCATTCCAGCCTTGTGTAGGTCTACAATCTTGTCCCTGACATCCTTGGAGAGCTCTTTGGTCTTGGCCATGGTGGAGAGTTTGGAATCTGATTGATTGATTGCTTCTGTGGACAGGTGTCTTTTATACAGGTAACAAGCTGAGATTAGGAGCACTCCCTTTAAGAGTGTGCTCCTAAACTCAGCTCGTTACCTGTATAAAAGACACATGGGAGCCAGAAATCTTTCTGATTGAGAGTGGGTCAAATACTTATTTCCCTCATTAAAATGCAAATCAATTGATAAAATTTTTGACATGCGTTTTTCTTGATTTTTTTGTTGTTATTCTGTCTCTCACTGTTAAAATAAACGTACAATTAAAATGATACACTGATCATTTCTTTGTCAGTGGGCAAACGTACAAAATCAGCAGGGGATCAAATACTTTTTTCCCTCACTGTATGACAGGTGTGTCTGCACAGAGCTAATAGATGTTAAGTAAATGCTAAACAAGAGCAGTCTCTTGTTCTAAATTCCACCATTGTCCCATACTTTTTATAATTTCCTGAACATGAACTCATCCTTTATGCACCTTTCCAGACGACATAGCCGGCGGTCTCCAGCCCAGCCCCATCTTAACGCGCTCCCTCTCGTCCAACCCTTCGTCCCGCGACTCATCCCCCAGCCGAGACCTGTCGCTTAGCCTCAGCATCCTGGGGCCACCCATCGTCATCCACAGCTCGGGGAAGAAGTACGGCTTCACCATGCAGGCCATCCGCGTTTACATGGGCGACAGCGACATCTACACCGTGCACCACATGGTCTCGGTGAGTGCCCCGTACTATTCTGCTCCAGAATTAGCCAATAGTTACATAATCAAAGGCTGCATCACCCCACAAAGACTTTGAGTAATTGTGATAATAATAAACCACTTTTGTTTTACAGAGTGTGGAAGATGGCAGCCCAGCCTTCGAGGCAGAACTGAGGGCCGGTGACCTCATCACTCACGTGAATGGAGAGTCGGTGCAAGGCCTGGTCCACACAGAGATGATGGAGCTGCTTCTGAAGGTACAGAAACAAACACAACCTCAAGCCTAATGTCAACCTATACTCACACTCTTTATGATATTATAAGACCTTTAATCAATACTAATACCTAATTGGTTTTTGTCAAACACCAAAAGAGTGGCGGCAAGGTGGCCCTTCAGACCACGGCACTGGAGAACACGTCAATCAAGGTTGGGCCGGCTCGAAAGACCAGCCACAAGGGCAAAATGGCAAGACGCAGCAAGAAAAGCAAGAGAAGGGACAATCAGGACAGGTGAGGGAAGACATTTTGGTTGTTGTGTGCTAATTTAATTAAATGGAATATTGCTGCCGTATTGCCATTGTTATGATATATTAACTTGTTGGGGTTGATATGAAAACATACATTTTATATATACTGAACAAAAATATAAACGCAACATGTAAAGTGTTGGTCCCATGTTTCATGAGCTGAAATAAAAGATCCCACAAATTTGTTTATATCCCTGTTAGTGAGCATTTCTCCTTTGCAAAGATAATCCATCAACCTGAGGAGGTGTGGCATATCAAGAAGCTGATTAAACAGCATGATCATTACAAAGGTGCACAATAAAAGGCCACTCTAAAATGTGCAGTTTTGTCAGACAACACAATGCCACAAATGTCTCAAGTTTTGAGGGAGCGTGCAATTGGCATGCTGACTGTAGGAATGTCCACCAGAGGTGTTGCCAATGAATTTAATGTTAATTTCTCTACCATAAGCCGCCTCTAACGTCGTTTTAGAGAATTTGGCAGTACGTCCAACCGGCCTCACAACCGCAGACCACGTGTAACCACGACAGCCCAGGACCTCCACATCCGTCTTCTTAACCTGTGGGATGGTCTGAGACGAGCCACCTGGACAGCTGATGAAACTGTGGTTTGCACAACTGAAGGTTTTCTGCACAAAGTGTCAGAAACCGTCTCAGGGAAGCTCATTTGTGTGCTTGTCATCCTCACCAGGGTCTTGACCTGACTGCAGTTCGGCGTCGTAACCGACTTCAGTGGGCAAATGCTTACCTTCGATGGCAAATGGGACGCTGGAGAAGTGTGCTGTTCACGGATTAATCATGGTTTCAAATGTACCGGGCAGATTGCAGACAGCATCTATTACGGACTACAAAGGGAAACCCAGCCGCGAGCTGCATAGTGACACGAGCCTACCAGACGAGCTAAATGCCTTTTCTGCATGCTCGCTTCGATGCATGCAACACTGAAGCATGCTTGAGAGCACCAGCTGTTCCGGACGACTGTGTGATCACGCTCTCCATAGCCAATGTTTAAAAAAATAAAAAATTATTTCACCTTTATTTAACCAGGTAAGCCAGTTGAGAACAAGTTCTCATTTACAACTGCGACCTGGCCAAGATAAAGCAAAGCAGTGCGATTAAAAACAACAACAACACAGAGTTACATATGGAATAAACAAAAACAAAATGTACAGTCAATAACGCAATAGTAAATCTATATACAGTGTGTGCAACTGTAGTAAGTTATGGAGGTAAGGCAATAAATAGGCCATAGTGCAAAATAATTACAATTTAGTATTAACACTGGAATGATAGATGTGCAGAAGATGATGTGCAAATAGAGATACTGGGGTGCAATTGAGCAAAATAAATAATGTAAATAACAATATGGGGATGAGGTAGTTGGGTGGGCTAATTACAGATGGGCTGTGTACAGGTGCAGTGATCGGTAAGCTGCTCTGACAACTGATGCTTAAAGTTAGTGAGGGAGATAAGTGTCTCCAGCTTCAGAGACTTTTGCAGTTCGTTCCAGTCATTTGCAGCAGAGAACTGGAAGGAATGGTGGCCAAAGGAGGTGTTGGCTTTGGGGATGACCAGTGAGATATACCTGCTGGAACGCATACTACGGGTGGGTGTTACTTGGTGTCCAATGTTCTAAGATAAGGCGGGGATTTGCCTAGAAGTGATTTATAGATGACCTGGAGCCAGTGGGTTTGGCGACGAATATGTAGTGAGGACCAGCCAACAAGAGCGTACAGTTCACAGTGGTGGGTAGTATATGGGGCTTTGGTGACAAAACGGATGGCACTGTGATAGACTACATCCAATTTGCTGAGTAGAGTATTGGAGGCTATTTTGTAAATGACATCGCCGAAGTCAAGGATCGGTAGGATAGTCAGTTTTACGAGGGCATGTTTAGCAGCATGAATGAAGGAGGCTTTGTTGTGAAATAGGAAGCCGATTCTAGATTTAACTTTGGATTGGAGATGCTTAATGTGAGTCTGGAAGGAGAGTTTACGGTCTAACCAGACACCTAGGTTTTTGTAGTTGTCCACATATTCTAAGTCAGACACGCCGAGAGTAGTGATTCTAGTCGGGCTGGCGGGTGCAGGCAGCGTTCGATTGAAGAGCATGCATTTAGTTTTACTAGCGTTTAAGAGCAGTTGGAGGCCACGGAAGGAGTGTTGAATCATTGATATACACAGAGAATAGAGTCGGCCCGAGAATTGAACCCTGTGGCACCCCCATAGAGACTGCCAGAGGTCCAGACAACAGGCCCTCGGATTTGACACATTGAACTCTATCTGAGAAGTAGTTGGTGAACCAGGCGAGGCAGTCATTTGAGAAACCAAGACTATTTAGTCTGCCAATAAGAATGTGGTGATTGACAGAGTCAAAAGCCTTGGCCAGGTCGATGAAGACGGCTACACAGTACTGTCTTTTATCGATCGCGGTTATTATATCATTTAGGACCTTGAGCGTGGCTGAGGTGCACCCATGACCAGCTCGGAAACCAGATTGCATAGCGGAGAAGGTACGGTGGGATTCAAAATGGTCGGTGATCTGTTTGTTAACTAGGCTTTCGAAAGGCAGGGCAGGATGGATATAGGTCTGTAACAGTTTGGATCTAGAGTGTCACCCCCTTTGAAGAGGGGGATGACTGCGGCAGCTTTCCAATCTCTGGGGATCTCAGACGATACGAAAGAGAGGTTGAACAGGCTAGTAATAGGGGATGCGACAATTTCGGCGGCTAATTTTAGAAAGAAAGGGTCCAGATTGTTTAGTCCAGCTGATTTGTAGGGGTCCAGATTTAGCAGCTCTTTCAGGACATCAGCTATCTGAATAGGGGTAGCCAGGTGGAAAGCATGGCCAGCCGTAGCACAATGCTTATTGAAATTCTCGATTATCGTAGATTTATCGGTGGTGACAGTGTTTCCTGGCCTCAGTGCAGTGGGTAGCTGGGAGGAGGTGCTCTTATTCTCCATGGACTTTACAGTGTCCCAACACTTTTTGGAGTTAGTGCTACAGGATGCAAATTTCTGTTTGAAAAAGCTAGCCTTTGCTTTCCTAACTGATTGTGTATATTGGTTCCTGACTTCCCTGAAAAGTGGCCCTGTGTAGCTCAGTTGGTAGAGTATGGCGTTTGCGACACCAGGGTTGTGGGTTCGATTCCCACGGGGGGCCAGTATGAAAACTGTATGCACTCACGAACTGTAAGTTGCTCTGGATAAGAGCGTCTGCTAAATGACTAAAATGTAAACTGTAAAAGTTGCATATCGCGGGGGCTGTTCGATGCTAATGCAGTACGCCACAGGATGTTTTTGTGCTGGTCAAGGGCAGTCAAGTCTGGGGTGAACCAGGGGCTATATCTGTTCTTAGTTCTGAATTTTTTGAATGGGGCATGCTTATTTACAATGGAGAGGAAAGCACTTTTGAAGAACATCCAGGCATCCTCTACTGACGGAATGAGGTCAATATCCATCCAGGATACCCGGGCCAGGTCAATTAGAAAGGCCTGCTCGCTGAAGTGGATAAGAGCGTCTGCTAAATGACGTAAATGTAAATGTAAGTGTTTTAGGGAGCGTTTGACAGTGATGAGGGGTGGTCGTTTGACCGCGGACCCATTACGGACGCAGGCAATGTGGCATTGATCGCTGAGATCCTGGTTGAAGACAGCGGAGGTGTATTTAGAGTGTAAATTAGTCAGGATGATATCTATGAGTGTGCCCATGTTTACGGATTTAGGGTTGTACCTGGTAGGTTCCTTGATAATTTGTGTGAGATTGAGGGCATCTAGTTTAGATTGTAGGACGGCCGGGGTGTTAAGCATATCCCAGTTTAGTTCACCAAGCAGTACGAACTCTGAGGATAGATGGGGGGCAAGCAATTCACATACGGTGTCCAGGGCACAACTGGGGGCTGAGGGGGGTCTGTAGCAAGCGGCAACAGTGAGAGACTTATTTCTGGAAAGTTGGATTTTTAGAAGTAGAAGCTCAAACTGTTTGGGCACAGACCTGGATAGTATGATAGAGCTCTGGGAAATATTCAGTATGATAGAGCTCTGCAGGCTAACTCCACCCCTTTGGCAGTTCTATCTAGACGGAAAATGTTGTAGTTCGGAATGGAAATTTCTGAATTTTTGGTGGCCTTCCTAAGCCAAGATTCAGACACTGCTAGAACATCAGGGTTGGCAGTGTGTGCTAACGCAGTGAATAACTCAAACTTGGGGAGTAGACTTCTGATGTTAACATGCAAGAAACCAAGGCTTTTATGATTACAGAAGTCAACAAATGATAGCGCCTGGGGGGTAGGAGTAATACTGGGGCCTACAGGGCCTGGGTTAACCTCTACATCATCAGAGGAACAGAGGAGGAATAGAATAAGGATACGGCTAAAGGCTTTAAGAACTGGTCTTCTAGTGCGTTGGGTACAGAGAAAGGGGGCAGATTTCCGGGTATTGTAGAATAGATTCAGGGCTTTATGTACAGACAAGGATATGAGTACAGTGGAGGTACACCTAAGCATTGAGTAACTATGAAAGAGAGAGCATCACTGGAGGTACCGATTGAGCCGGTCTCTGTGTGTATGGGGGGTGGGACAAAGGAGCTCTCTGAGGCTGGTTGAGCTGAACTTGGGGCTCTACAGTGAAATTGTATAATAAGAACTAACCCAAACAGCAATAGGCTAGGCATATTGACATGGGAGAGAGGCATAACGCAATCACAGGTGTTATTCGAGAGGGCTAAGACAACAACTGGTAATGGCGACCAAAGTTTGGCTGAGGCTAAACAGATGAACAGGATGGGGTACCGTGTAAAGGAACAATCCAGCAGGCATTAGCTGTGTAGCTGAGTGATCATAAGGTCCAGTGAACAGCACTAAGTAAGTCCGGGAGCAGATCGTAGGCTGCTAAAGCACAGGCGAGCAGGAGGCACGGCTGTTGATTGCGCGTGCTAGCGGGCAGGGGCTAGCAGATGGATCTTCGTGGTCGTCGCAACGGGATGCCTGTTGAAACCACATCAGACGATTACGTTGGCAGACCAGACGTGATGGATCGGCGGGGCTCCGTGTCGACACTAGGAGGTCCCGTCCGGTTGACAGAGAGGTAGATAGCCGGGAGATGGGCCTGGCTCGAGGCTAGCTCAAGGCTAACTGGTACGTCGGGAAGTGGATATTAGCCAACAACAGCCATTCGGTTGCAGCTAGCTAGTTGCGATGGTCCGGTGATAAGGTCCAGTGATTCCGGCAGAAAATCCGATATGCTGAGCAAGACCTCGAAAAATATTAACATTCACAAAGGCGCGGGGCCGGACGGATTACCAGGACGTGTACTCAAAGCATGCGCGGACCAACTGGCAGGTGTCTTCACTGACATTTTCAACCTTTCCCTGACCGAGTCTGTAATACCTACATGTTTCAAGCAGACCACCATAGTCCCTGTGCCCAAGAAAGCGAAGGTAACCTGCCTAAATGAATACCGCCCTGTAGCAGTCACGTCTGTAGCCATGAAGTGCTTTGAAAGGCTGCTCACATCAACACCATCATCCCGGAATCCCTAGACCCACTCCAATTCGCATACCGCCCAAACAGATCCACAGATGATGCAATCTCAATCGCACTCCACACTGCCCTTTCCCACCTGGACAAAAGGAACACCTATGTGAGAATGCTGTTCATTGACTACAGCTCAGCGTTCAACAACATAGTGCCCACCAAGCTCATCACTAAGTGGGACTAAACACTTCCCTCTGCAACTGGATCCTGGACTTCCTGACGGACCGCCCCCAGGTGGTAAGGGTAGGCAACAACACATCTGCCACGCTGATCCTCAACACTGGGGTTCCTCAGGGGTGCATGCTTAGTCCCCTCCTATACTCCCTGTGCATCCACGACTGTGTTGCCAAACACGACTCCAACACCATTAAGTTTGCTGACGACACAACAGTGGTAGGCCTGATCACCGACAACGATGAGACAGCCTATAGGGAGGAGGTCAGAGACCTGGCAGTGTGGTGCCAGGACAACAACCTCTCCCTCAATGTGAGCCAAACAAAGGAGCTGATCGTGGACTACAGGAAAAGGCGGCCGAACAGGCCCCCATAAACATCGACGGGTCTGTAGTGGAGCGGGTCGAGAGTTTCAAGTTCCTTGGTGTCCACATCACCAACGAACTATCATGGTCCAAACACACCAAGACAGTTGAGAAAGGGCACGACAACACCTTTTCCCCCTCAGGAGACTGAAAAGATTTGTCATGGGTCCCCAGATCCTCAAAAAGTTATACAGCTGCACCATCGAGAACATCCTGACTGGTTGCATCACCGCCTGGTATGGCAACTGCTCGGCATCCGACCTTAAGGCGCTACAGAAGGTAGTGCGCACGGCCCAGTACATCACTGGGGCCAAGCTTCCTGCCATCCAGGACCTATATACTAGGCTGTGTCAGAGGAAGGCACAAAAAATTGTCAAAGACTCCAGTCACGAAAGTCATAGACTGTTCTCTCTGCTACCGCACGGCAAGCGGTACCCGAGGGCCAAGTCTAGGACCAAAAGGCTCCTTAACAGCTTCTACCCCCAAGCCATAAGACTGCTGTACAATTAATAAAATGGCCACCCGGACTATTTACATTGACCACCCCCCCCCTGTATAGCTACTCGCTGTTTATTATCAATGCATAGTCACTTTACCTACCTACATGTACAAATTACCTCGACTAACCTTTACCCCTGCACATTGTCTCGGTACCGGTACCCCCTGTATATAGCCTCGTATTTTGTTACTTTTTTTTTTTTTTTTACTTTAGTTTATTTAGTAAATATTTTCTTAACTCTATTTCTTGAACTGCATTGTTGGTTAAGGGGCTTCTAAGTAAGTATTTCACGGTAAGGTCTACAGCTGTTGTATTCGGCGCATGTGACAAATCTAATTTAATTTAATTTGATGGCATCGTGTGGGCGAGCGGTTTGCTGATGTCAACATTGTGAACAGAGTTCCCTATGGTGGCGGTGGGGTTATGGTATGGGCAGGTATAAGCTACGGACAACGAACACAATAGGATTTTATCGATGGCAATTTCAATCCACAGAGATACCGGGACGAGATCCTGAGGCACATTACATTGACATTTTAGTCATTTAGCAGACGCTCTTATCCAGAGCGACTTACAGTTAGTGAGTGCATAATTATTATTTTTTTTCATACTGGTCCCCCGTGGGAAACAAACCCACAACCCTGGCGTTGCAAGCGCCATGCTCTACCAACTGAGCTACACGGGACATTGTCGTGCCATTCATCCGCCGCCATCACCTCATGTTTCAGCATGATAATGCACGGCCCCATGTCGCAAGGATTTGTACACAATTCCTGGAACCTGAACATTTCCCAGTTCATCCATGGCCTGAATACTCACCAGACATGTCACTCATTGAGCATGTTTGGGATGCTCTGGATCGACGTGTACGACAGCGTGTTCTAGTTTCCGCCAATATCCAGCAACTTCGCACAGCCATTGAAGAGGAGTGGGACAACATTCCACAATCAACAGCCTGATCAACTCTATGCGAAGGAGATGTGTCGCGCTGCATGAGGCAAATGGTGGTCACACCAGATACTGACTGGTTTTCTGATCCACGCCCCTACTTCTTTTCTTTTATGGTATCTGTGACCAACAGAGTCATATCTGTATTCCCAGTCATGTGAAATCCATAGATTAGGGCCTAATGAATTTATTTCAATTGACTGATTTCCTTATATAAACTGTATCTCAGTCAAATCGTTGACATTGTTGCATGTTGGTTATATTTTTGTTCAGTGTAAATACATCCAGCAAGAGTTATTCTGCAAAAGTCCCTATTCTGTCTCCCCCCAGTGTTCGATAGAGATCGCTGCACACAACTGCATGGATGGATGATAACAAACTATACCTCAGCAGTGTTGTCCTTTTTCAAAATGGAGTTATACATCTAAGCCTTGACTTTAAGTTAAGAAACTTAAGTTATACTGTAGAAGACGTCCTTAATGCACAGAGTATTCTCTATAATTTTTTACTTATATGTTTTACTTCTATTGCTCTACTGTCATCAGCCTCAATATCCCCGATATTATTATGCAACCAGTTCGATTAGAAAACAATATTATACTCAATAAGGAAATTTGTTTTGCAGAAAAAAACCCTCTGTGAATCACATACTATAAATAATAAATGTTATGCGACTTGTTACCCTTCAAACCCCTTCACAACCCCTTTATAACTCTCTGTAACCACTAACTATCCCAGGCGGCGGAGCATCCTGAAGAAGCTGTCCAAGCAGAGCACAGTGATGCACAGCAGCCGCAGCTTCAACTCTGGACTGCAGCACCACTCTGTGTCATCCAGCGAGAGCCTGCCAGGCTCCCCCACACACAGCCTGTCACCCGGCCCCTCCACCCCCTGTCACAGCCCTGCCCCTCACCACCAGGCTGGAGGTAACACCAGGCCCAGGCAGCACAGTTTTTTTATTTAACCTTTTATTTAACTAGGCAAGTCAGTTAAGAACAAATTCTTATTTACAATGATGGCCTACCCCGGCCAAAGCCGGACGATGCCGGGCCAATTGTGCGCCGCCCTATGGGACTCCCAATCACGGCCTAATTGTGATAAAGCCTGGAATCGAACCAGGGTCTGTAGTGACATCTCTAGCGTTGAGATGCAGTTCCTTAGACCGCTGCGCCACTCAGGAGCTACTAGCACTGTTACTGTGACTACTGCTGCTTCCACTATGATTATGATTACTAGCCAACTACTACTACTGTTACTATTACTACTACTCTGTTACTATTACTACTACTATTACCACTACTACTACTACTACTCTGTTACTATTACTACTACTATTACCACTACTACTACTACTACTACTACTACTACTACTACTTCTGTTACTACTACTACTACTACTACTACTCTGCTACTACTACTCTGCTACTACTACTTGTGTTTGTTTCACGTGATATATTGTTGTCTCTACCTTTTTGTCCTTCGTGCTGTTGTCGGTACAAACATAGTTAGGCACAATGTTTCTGCTACCATGTTGTGCTGCTGCCATGTTGTGTTGCTACCATGTTGTGTTGCTACAATGTTGTGTTGTCTTAGGTCTCTCTTTATGTAGTGTTGTGGTGACTCTCTTGTCATGACGTGTGTTTTGTCCTACATTTTTATTTCTAATCCCAGCCCCCGTTCCCACAGGAGGCCTTTTACCTCTTGGTAGGCCGTTATTGTAAATAAGAATTTGATATTAATTGACTTGCCTAGTTAAATAAAGGTTCAATATATTTTTTTAAAAGAATAATACTACTACTACTACTGCTGCTACTATTATTACTAATACTACTGCTGCTGCTACTACTATTACTACTACTATTACTGCTACTACTATTACTATTACTACTGCTGCTACTACTACTACTACTATTACTACTACTACTGCTTCTATTATTACTACTGCTGCTGCTTCTACTACTGCTTCTATTACTACTGCTGCTGCTACTGCTACTGCTACTACTACTGCTGCTGCTACTACTACTGATGCTACTACTACTGCTTCTATTATTACTACTGCTGCTACTACTTCTATTATTACTACTACTGCTGCTGCTACTACTACTGCTGCTACTACTGATGCTTCTACTACTGCTTCTATTACTACTGCTGCTGCTACTACTACTGCTGCTACTACTGATGCTACTACTACTGCTTCTATTATTACTACTACTGCTACTGCTGCTGCTACTACTACTGCTTCTATTATTACTACTACTACTGCTACTACTGCTGCTGCTACTACTGCTTCTATTATTACTACTGCTGGTGCTACTACTACTACTACTGCTGCTACTACTACTGCTACTACTATTACTAATACTGCTGCTACTACTACTACTACTACTGCTGCTGCTACTGCTTATATCATTACTACTTCTACTACTGCTGCTACTACTACTGCTTCTATTATTACTACTACTACTACTGCTGCTACTACTACTACTACTACTACGGCTACAGTCACTACTGTATTACTAAGGCTACTACTAGTACTGCTACTGTTACTAGTAACGTTAGCTTTTATCTCCCAATTTTGCTTGCAATATGTCTTTGTCCATTTTATTGTTAATGACAGTGCAATAGCCCCGTTGAGGTGGACTATAAGCTGGTGGTTTTAATCAGGTTATCTTACTCTGTATTTACCTCTCCCTCAGACACCAACTCTCCACAGAGCACTTCTCCCAGCTCCAGCTCTCCCAGCTCCCCAGCTGCACACATCCGGCCCAGCTCCCTGCACGGCTTGGGCTCCAAGCTGGTCACTCAGCATTACACCAAGGTGGGTCGCCGCAAGTCCACCAGCAGCATCCCCCCGTCCCCCCTGGCCTGCAACTCTTCCACCCAGCCCCTGTCGCCCCAGCGCTCCCCCTCCCCCCTTCCTGGCATCACCAATACCTTCCACGGCAAGACTCTGTCCCCCCCCACCATCGTCCGCCATTGTGTGCGCCCCCGCAGCGCCGAGCCTCCCCGCTCCCCCCTCCTCAAGAGGGTGCAGTCGGCTGAGAGGCTCTCGAGCGCCTACCACACCGACAAGAAGTCGTACCCCCACCGAAGGCACACGTTGGAGGTGCCTTTCCAGGATGAGGGGGAGGAGGTGGAGGGGGTCTGCAGCGGAGGGGTCTCCTACCTCGGGGACCACGGGAGGCTGCAGGGGGGGTACGGGGGCTGCCAGAGGCTGAGGGACTGGGCGACGGAACGCTCAGAGCAGCTGGTGGTGATGAGGAAGCTCAACCTGTCGGAGCGCCGCGACTCCTTCAAGAAGCAGGAGGCGGTGCAGGAGGTGAGCTTTGACGAGCCTGACGACCAGAAGACCATCCCCACGCTCACTGCGACGCTCAACGCCCCTGGAAGCAATCGGCTCCCGCAGCGGGCGGCCTCCTGGTCGGCCATTTCCCAAACCAGCGAGGAGGTGACTGTGGTGAAACGTTTCATCCAGGTGCCTCAGATCGCTGTGCAGGGCTCGATGGAGAGCGTGGACCAGGACGTCTGGGAGCCGTGCTCAGACGGAGAGGAGGAGGACGACGAGAGGGAGGAGGCTGAATCTACCGATTCCAACATTGGACCACAACAGCCGAGCAAGGATGTCTTTCTCATGGTAGAAATCTCCAGTAAGGCACCAGAAGAGACAGCTGCTTTGCACAAAGAAAGGCCTGCCTCGGATCAAGTTGGGGATACCGCAGTAGACTCTAGCCCCCAGAAAGGGAAGCTAAGGAAGTGACATTTCCTTGACTCATTTTATAGAGTAATTTCTTCCAAGGAAGCACCTTGATACTCATTGCTAAAGGAAGGAAATGTTTGGGCGAAATAGTATTTCGCCACATTGATTTTGTTTTGTAGATTTCACTTGATTCAAGATTTAGTTTCGGAAATATGTAACACTAGGAAATAGACTGCACTTTATTTCCTGGGCTTATTTATTACTTTTAAGCTAATAGGATTTACAATGGGGCCAAAAAAGGAAAGTGTTCAATTGATAGTGACTAGCCAAGATTAAATCATGTTTTGTATCCATAGACACATTTCTATTTTCTATTGACATGATTTTTCTAGAAATGTCTATTTTTAAACATGGTACAGAGTAGTTGATAATGGTAGGAAGTTCACAGAAGTAAGTCGTTTTTGGAGAGGAAAGTTTTTGACAATTTATTCGCATTCATAAATGGAAAGTATTAATGTATAAATCTTCATTTCTACAGATTACCACATAATTTGAAAGTTGTTTTGATTTAGGCTTGGAAGCTGAGACTACAGTTTTGAAGTATATTTTGAATCGTACAAAACTGCAGGGCAATTCTTATATGAACTACTTAGGTCAGTTCTTAGTTGATGTGAAGACTACGCTCACTATTTATTTGTTTGGTTTTTGTTCTCTTAAGCCATATTTTATGAACTGATGGCCTTTTTTGTTTGACAAATAGATGTTATTTCCTTGTTGGCAGGCTTGACAGTAGCAGGAAAATGTAGTCCCCTTTACAAATATAGTTTATATTTCAAAGCAATTTTATGCAAATCTCAAACAGAGGGTATTTCTTCAAATCTAAGCTACCATAGAAATGAAAGCAAGTATTTCACATGAAATTCAGCAACTAGTTAGTTTTAAAACCTGTTAATTATATTGCACAATATTCTGTCATAACCTCATTGTCATGTTCGTTCATCCTGACATGTTGTTCTATTGGGTTCCTGTACTGATTCTCATGGCAACAGGGTTTACCCCTTGGTTTTGCTGAAATCATGGTGGACTTAAATCAGTTGAACATTGGTGTAGCATGGCAATTTGAGCTTGCTGTCAATGCTTGTACTACTAAAGCATGGAACTTTGTTCTTATCAAATAGTGTTACCTCATCGCTGTCACACAGGCAATTGTTGACAGGATATTGTTTTGATAAGGCACAGATAGTTTTGCTCTTAACCCTGTTTTAGGCTACCTCAAGGAATACAGTTGTCCAGGTGATACCACCAAGCTAAAGAGAAACCGTTTAAGCTTTCACAGGAGCCGCTTGCATATTTTCAATTATCCTCGATACAGCCTTTGACCGTATCTACATATAATATGCAGATTTAAGCATAATGACTGTTGTGCATGTGAAAATGTTCATGCGTAAGAAACCTGTTCCTATTTCATCTTGTGCTTTTGTGTTGATGTTTACATTGGGGTAAAATGCACTAAGGAAAATAAATAATTTTGACATTATTATTTTTTTACCGATGTATGGAATAGTCAACAATGAAGGAGCACCCCATACCTTCAGTCAGATCCCAGGGCTTAGATATTAACAGACGCTAGTTTTATGTCTTTGTACTGTACATGTATTTATGTATATATTTTGATATCTGAGTCTATTAATTCCGTATGCATTATTATTGTACTTCATTTATATTTTGGGGTACACCAACCAACCTGTTGTACAAGCAACGTGAACGCCCATGACCGACCTGTTGCACAAGCAACGTGAACGACCATGGCTGAAAGAATGGGCCTCTGATGAAGCAAGGATGAAGCTTGTTGGGGAATCTCATCAGTATTGCAATGCATATAATACAATGCATGTAATTAATTAGCGGTGTTGAACACTATCATTTTGGCCCATTTTATACACTAAAGTCGTTTTGAAGGTTGATATTGTCAAAAATGGTACTTGCTGTTATCTAACCCTCTGTATATATCAAAAGTCGAAGTCTCAACAGATCCTCAACATATTTTCAGATTGGATGAACTGCTCAGAACTCAGAAGACGGTGGCGGTGAAATGAATTTATACCCAAGACATGCTTACTCAAAGTCTGAATTGTTTACAATGAATATGCTATTTACAATTTAAACAAATATAATTTAGTAATCCTGTATTTCTACTTAATGAAACCACTCTTTGATACCATGTACTGTGAAGCTATTATATTGGTATGCACATTTCAACACTACATCATTTTACGTAAGTACCTTTTGGAACTGTAAAACCTCCTAAAACTGTTCTATAGGAATACTGTAGGAGGCAGTTACTCTTCTGTTGGATGCATGCTGCATGAGACAAGGACACGTAATACTTGATTGCATGATACTCTGGGTTTATATAGCCCATGCTGTGGTTTTTACTGTGTGTCTAATAGCATTGTGTGCACAGTCAACTTTTGCACTTTCCTCTCACTCCTTCTCATCATGCCCTGAACCAGAAAAAGACATGATCGTATACAAATGTAAGCAATGTTTGAAATAATTGTTTTAGTCAAATATTATCTGTTTGGGCTTCTTGCGGTCAATTTGCAGTCAACTAATTATTTTGAATTATATTCCGGCCCATCCGCTCAAGAATAAATTGGCCCGCGGCTGAATCTAGTTGATGATCCCTGTCATGAGGGATGCATGTGGTTAATCAAAGGCTGGGAGTGAGCTTAGAAGGTTAGGCTACACATCAGTCTACAATGCTTTGTCTTTTGCATTTAACCCTCATTCTGACACTGCCATTTTGTCTGCTATCTAACTCCTCTATGCTCACTTCAAATGTTATTGGTCACATACACATATTTAGCAGATGTTATTGCGGGTGTAGCCAAATGCTTGTGTTTCTAGCTCCAACAGTGCAGTAGTATCTAACAATTCACCACAATACACACACATCTAAAAGTAGAAGAATGGAATTAATAAATATATAAATATTAGGACGAGCAATGTCAGTGGCACCCAGTTAGTTTTAGACAAGGGTACCTGTATACATTCTAGCACACTTACAGGGTAAAATGGAAGAACATGTCCACATTCATTCTTTCTGTTTAAATATGTGATTTTGTTAGAAATACTGGAGGTACAGTGCTAATTTCCATTTTATGTGAATATGGATATACTGTATAAGCCAATTTTGTCTGGCTAGTTTTTATTTTTGGGTTCTAACACTGTATGGCCTAGCTCCCTATTCAAACAAAAGCAAACATTGAATAAATAGATGGCTGGCTAGGATGTTATTATGCCTATGGTTGGGTTGGACAGTTGAATGTATTTGCCAATAAGTAAGTGCTTGTGTACTTTCATAATAGAGAAATTGTGATAGGAGGCTTCAGATGGGAATCCTAACAATTT
Organism: Coregonus clupeaformis; assembly: GCF_020615455.1. Lineage (NCBI taxonomy): Eukaryota > Metazoa > Chordata > Actinopteri > Salmoniformes > Salmonidae > Coregonus > Coregonus clupeaformis. The sequence goes on from NC_059202.1 coordinate 35,581,113, forward strand.
TGCTGGTTCGTATGACTTTGCCTTTCAGCATCGGTCTGCTTATGTTTGAGTAGCGAGGCGTGGGCTGTCCCTGGTGCAAGTGTCAAGATTGATCTATTTTGTGTTTTTACTAGCTGTTCCCAAACTGTTTTATAATAAATTGTTTCCATATGGCATTTGATGAATACACGCATAGTCACGTCTTTTGTTTTACGAATATATTTTGAACTGTATTGTAATGAATGCACTCCTATGTCTTTATGGTTACATTTGTTGTTGGCCCCCTCTTTGATTGGTATACTGTATGCCACATCTTACAGACTGTATCCCATACTTTACATACAACACGTCGTGAAATTACGGCTACGTTCGTTTGTTTCCGTACGGCTGGTGCAAGTTTTGCTGGTCTGACTATCGGTGTAGTTAGCTATCTTCTCAACGAACATGGTAGGGAACTTCGGTTTGGGATGGCTAAAGAGCACACGAAACAAGTAAAATAACTTTTAAGAGGACTAAATTAGCCTTTCAGCCAGTTTAAATAGTTACCCAATCAAGGACATTTTACGGTGAGTATTTTTTGTTTTAAAGTTTTCCCCTAAACTGGAAAATGGTGGAGGGGGGCTCGAGCCACAAGTGTGCAAAATTGGCTTAACGTTACTAGCCTCTGTAGCTATTCGCCTGCTACGTGATACAGTAAACCCTTCTAGTAACCTGCTACTAACAAACAATAGGCGCATAGTGCAGTTTGTTAGATAGCTAAATAAGTATTGTCACATGTTCGTCTTCAACTATGCTTGGGGCAGTGAGTTTCGAATCTTTGCAGTTATTAGCTAGCAGGGTTGGTGCCCCGCAAAGTCCTGCCAGCTGGCACGAGTTTGCTGGATTACAATCATGTTTGCAACTGTAGCCACGACTGTCAAAAGGCATCCCTTGCATATAACAAACGATTAATATCATGTTTGGTTGTGCCTCAGACGTTAAATATAACCTGAGATATTTATTCTATCATCAATGTCTCACAATTTTTTCCTGACAAATCTGACCTGGGTCAAAATGGCTTAAAATTACATAAAACGGTTAAAGACAGGTGTAACTAGGAATAAGGTGTAACCAAAGTATGAAGCTAAACAAATACCAAGCGCTGGAAATGTGTATATATATTTATAGTGAATAGGCCTTGCAGTTGACTGTACTTAATTTAGCTATTTATTTATACTGAACAAAAATATAAACGCAACAATTTCAAAGATTTTACTGAGTTAGTTCATAGAAGGAAATCAGTCAATTGAAATAAATTAATCTATGGATTTCACATGACTGGGCAGGGGCGCAGGCCTGGGAGGGCATAGGCCTACCCACTTGGGAGCCAGGTCCACCCACTAAGGAGCCAGTCCCAGCCAATCAGAATGAGTTTTTCCCCACAAACTGGCTTTATTACATACAGAAATACTCCTCGGCACCCCTCCTCAGACGATCCCGCAGGTGAAGAAGCTGGATGTGGAGGTCCTGGGCTGTCGTTGTTACACATGGTCTGCAGTTGTGAGGCCTGTTGGATGTACTGCCAAATTCTCTAAAATGACGTTGGAGGTGGCTTACGGTACAGAAATGAACATCCTTTTATTGTCCCCAACACAAGGTACATCTGTGTAATGATCATGCTGTTTAATCAGCTTCTTGATATGCCAAACCTGTCAGGTGGATAGATTATCTTGGCAAATAAGAAATGCTCAATAACAGGGATGTAAACAAATTTGTGGCCAAAAGAGAAGTAAGCTTTTTGTGTGTATGGAAAATTTCTGGGATCTTTTATTTCAGCTCATGAAACATGGGACCAGTACTTTACATGTTGCGTTTATATTTTTGTTCAGTATATATATAATTGTATTAGCCATGATGACTAAGTAATTGTATTATGGCTGGTTAACATAGGATAGGGTAATGGTTTTGGTCCATTTTATTTGCTAACACATACAAATTGTATTTTCAAATAGGCCTACTAGCAAATGAAACGGTCCATTAAATCCTAAATAAGTTAAATCCTTAGTATGCTGGATTTTAATCAATCAGCTAGGCCTGTATCTGTTTCGTTAAAGGCAATTTATTAAATGGAAGACAAGCAAGAATTTTGCTAGGACTGTCTGGGTGTGGGGAGGGGAAAGGTCTATTAACTAATTTACTGACTGGTGATGTCGTCTCCAGGCAGGCCAAAACGCCATCCCACCAAAACAGGCAGAAATGTCAAACAGTCTTTTCAAACAGCTCTTGCACTAAAAGGGCATTATCATCATGTTCACAATTTCACAGCGTTATTCCAACTTCATATTTTGGAAATATATACAAAACACAAGAAAATTCAGTTTTTGATTGCACTGGGCTTTTAAATTATCTCATAATACACTACATGCTCGTCTACATGCTCGTCGAACATCTCATTCCAAAATCATGAGCATTCATATGGAGTTGGTCCCCCCTTTGCTGCTATAACAGCCTCCACTCTTCTGGGAAGGCTTTCCACTAGATGTTGGAACGTTGCTGCGGGGACTTCCTTCCATTCAGCCACGAGCATTAGTGAGGTCGGGCACTGATGTTGGGCGATTAGCCCTGGCGTTCCAATTCATCCCAAAGGTGTTTGATGTGGTTGAGGTCAGGGCTCTGTGCAAGCCAGTCAAGTTCTTCCACACTGATCTCGACAAACCATTTCTGTATGGACCTCGCTTTGTGCACGGGGGCATTGTCATGCTGAAACAGGAAAGGGCCTTCACCAAACTGTTGCCACAAAGTTGGTAGCGCAGAATCATCTAGAATGTCATTGCTCGGCAATGGAAACCCATTTCATAATGCTCCCGACGAACAGTTATTGTGCTGATGTTGCTTCCAGAGGCAGTTTGGAACTCGGTAGTGAGTGTTGCAACCAAGGACAGACTATTTTTAGGCGCTATGCCCTTCAGCACTCGGTGATCCCGTTCTGTGAGCTTGTGTGGCCTACCACGTCGCGGCTGAGCCGTTGTTGCTCCTAGACATTTCCACTTCACAATAACAGCACTCACAGTTGACTGGGGCAGTTCTAGCAGGGCAGAAATTTGACAAACTAACTTGTTAGAAAGGTGGCATCCTATGACGGTGCCATGTTGAAAGTCACTGAGCTCTTCAGTACGGGCCATTCTACTGCCAATGTTTGTCTATGGAGCTTGAATGGCTGTGTGCTTTATTTTATACACCTGTCAGCAACGGGTGTGGCTGAAATAGCCGAATCCACTCATTTGAAGGGGTGTCCACATACTGTACATGCTGTATTCTTTAATGTGTGTGATCTCTATTTTATAGTAAAACACAGAATATGAGCAGGGGGAATCAATTCATTCAGTGCATTCAGAAAGTATTCAGACCCCTTGACTTTTTCCACATTTTGTTACATTACAGCCTTATTCAAAATATATATATTTTTTATAATCTCAATCTACACACAATAACCCATAATGACAAAGCGAAAACAGGTTTTTAGGAATGTTTGCACATTTATTAAAAATAAAAAAGATACCTTATTTACATAAGTATTCAGACCCTTTGCTATGAGACTCGAAAATGAGCTCAGGTGCATCCTGTTTCCATTGATCATCCTTGAGATGTTTCTACAACTTGATTGGAATCCACCTGTCGTAAATTCAATTGATTGGACATGATTTGGAAAGGGACACACCTGTCTATATAAGGTCCCACAGTTGACATTGCATGTCAGAGCAAAAACCAAGCCATGAGGTCGAAGGAATTTTCCATAGAGCTCCGAGACAGGATTGTGTCGAGGCACAGATCTAGGGAATGGCACCAAACAATTCCTGCAGCATTGAAGGTCCCCAAGAACACAGTGGCCTCCATCATTTTTAAATGGAAGAAGTTTGGAACCACCAAGACTCTTCCTAGAGCTGGCCGCCTGGCCAAACTGAGCGATCGGTGGAAAAGGGCCTTGGTCAGGGAGGTGACCAAGAACCCGATAGTCACTCTGACAGAGCTCCAGAGTTCCTCTGTGGAGATGGGACAACCTTCCAAAATGACAATCATCTCTGCAGCACTCCACCAATCAAGCTTTTATGGTAGAGTGGCCAGACGGAAGCCACTCCTCAGTAAAAGGCACAAGACAGCCTGCTTGGAGTTTGCCAAAAGGCACCTAAAGGACTCTCAGACCATGAGAAACAAGATTCTCTGGTCTGATGAAACCAAGATTGAACTCTTGTGGGGATGTTTTTCAGCAGCAGGGACTGGGAGACTAGAGAGTATCGAGGGAAAGAACGGAGCAAAGTACAGAGAGATCCTTGATGAAAACCTGCTCCAGAGCGCTCAGGACCTCAGACTGGGGCAAAGGTTCACATTCCAACAGGACAACGACCCTAAGCACACAGCCAAGACAACGCAGGAGTGGCTTCGGGACAAGTCTCTGAATGTCCTTGAGTGGCCCAGCCAGAACCCGGACTTGAACCTGATCGAATATCTCTGGAGAGAGCTGAAAATAGCTGTGTAGCGACGCTCCCCATCCAAACTGACAGTACTTGAGAGGATCTGCACAGAAGAATGGGAGAAACTCCCCAAATACAGGTGTGCCAAGCTTGTAGCGTCATATACAAAAAGACTCAAGGCTGTAATCGCTGCCAATGGTGCTTCAACAAAGTACTGAGTAAAGGGTCTGAATACTTACGTAAATGTGATATTTCCGTTTTATTTTTAATACATTTGCAAAAATTTATAAAAACCTGTTTTTGCTTTGTCATTATGGGGTATTGTGTGTAGATTGATGAGGGGGAAAAAAACAATTTAATCAATTTTAGAATAAAGCTGTAACATATCAAAATGTGGAAAAAGTCAAGGGCTCTGAATACTTTCCGAATGCACTGTTGTCTGTGCCTGTATTAAAATGATAAATTGGCCGCAATTACTTCCACTTCACCCATTACTATTAGTGAAGTCGAATATAATTAAGGTGGAGTTCGAGGGTCAGAAGCTATCACTGCCTAGATACATTTTCTAATATTAGAACATTTCCTTGATTTGTTAGAGCATCTCTGGTGATTCCTGGGCACATGGCAGCAGGCTGCCCAATAGGAATCCAGGAGACCACTAAGCTTTCGTCTCTGTAGCAACAATGACTTCCTTTATTTATTTATTTATGAGTGAGGTTTTTTTCCCCCCTCTCATCTTGGTCCTGTCCCCCTTCTGCACGAGGTGCTCTCAAACTGTAAAAAAAAATGTGTGACGAGATGAAGATGAGCCATCCTCTGACGGTAAAATCTTTATCCTCAAAACCCACAGTGTTCTTTTCAGTGTTGCACTGTAAAAATAAGAATACTTTTATTTTTTGGAATATTCAAAGTACCTTGAATAAGGCAGATGTTTCTTTCAAATGGAAATGGACCGTACAGTGGAAGTGGCATCGTCAGAAAGGTTGTGGATTTAAGGACAAGACAACCAAAAGGAGAGGATTTTTTAAAAGGGTGTTGAGGCAGAATAGGGGGGGGGTTAAGGATGGCGTGAGAACAGAGGCCTATGGTTGGTTATATCAGTGCCACGTGTCCACCCTGGCACCTTTCCGCTGCACTCGAAGGTTGTCGAATTGCAAACCCGCTGTGCCCCGGCCAGTTCTCGCTCTCTGCCTAAAGGTGGGTGAGTGTTGCCCTATGATGTCTTGACGTTATTTCATTTCCATCATCACCATACCAATCTTTTGTTAGCCATAATCTAGCATTGTGTTTAGGATTGTGTACATGTCTGTGTTATAGCTCGTTTCAAGCTGCATCATTCTTAGATGAGCTACGGGACAGAGGAGAACTCACCGATTTAGGAGGAAAAAGTCAGAGGTGTCCCACATATCAATGAGCTCCACTAGAAATAATATTTTATGCTGTACTCAGATGGCATCATAAGACCTAAGCCGTTGTCCACATGCAAAGTCAAGGTGATCTAGCTGCAGTGACATCAAGATGTACCAGTGAAATTAATTTCCCTAGCTCATTTTGTAACTACTGGAATGTCTTGGTAAAGTATTTGCATGACAAATGCCTGTAATAAGCAGTGAATATGCAGTTTGTGTCAAGAAACACGTCCTATTTACCCATTGCGTGATAATGGCTGTTGCAGAAGCATTCTAGGTCCAAGCATCATCTTATACATTCACTCTCAAATTATATTCAGTGTTTGGTTTGCTTGATCAATGGTGCACATTTACTAGTGTGAGGATTAAGAAATAATGTGAGATTTATCAGACATAATTAGTAGGCTATATCTGGTTTACCAATGCCTTTCCAAACACAAGGGATTAAATCCACCAGGTAGGCCTAAACAAGACCAAATCTATCAATTGTAAGTCTACATGCTAGGGCTGGGAATGGGCAGGGACCTCGCAATACGATATTTTCACGATACTTAGGTGCCAATACGATATGTATTGCGATTCTCACGCTTTTCATGATTTCTATATGTATTGCGATTAGATAATGCGATTTTTTAAATTTTGTATTGTTTTTTTTGTTGCGATTTGATGTTCCAAACATATTGCTCACTATACATCTGCTGCAGAGAGATGAGAGGGCATGATAACTAGTTTTGATCTGTCAGAGAAATAAGTGCTGAAAACATGTTTCACTATTTCAAGCTATAGGATGAAAAATCCCAGAGTTTTAGCGCAGGTACAGTCAACTAGCGCAGCTAATGCAACCTAAAATAGCAACAACAAAAAAATTATATTTTTTACAAATCGATACTTGGAGTCAAATATTGATATAATATCGTCCAAAAAGAATTTTGTGACATGTAACTATCGGTATTTCCCCCCATCATTGCTACATGCTCAGATCCTCATTATCCTCAGTAAAAAGTTCTAAATATCTTCAATATATCTGGACTTATTCAAATTAACTTAACCGTGAATCGATTAGCTGCCGAAAATAAATTTGACCGTGATGCTTATCAGTCTATACGGTAATTTGCATAATTTGTGTATCTTATTTATCACACGCGCACAGCATACAGAGCCTAGTTTGAGGAGCGGAATAGCCCTACTACCTGTCAGACAGCGCGAGAGTAGCACCTCAAAAAGCCTGTAGGCTACTGGAGTGAAACGTGCTTTTGTAAACCCAGTCATTGTGCAACAAATAACAATTATAAATGCAATCGCGTATTAAAAACTTTATTGGCCACGATTAAAAGGACCTATTTTTATTTATCAATCTGAACTCGTACTTAATGTGCGCCTCCCATTCGCCATTCGAGTGTATAGGCTGTAGCCTGCCTACCGTTGACTATCAGCGCGTCACCTACCATTTTGCAGTGTGAACTTTTGGCAGTATAATTGTTTGAAACCTGAATGTTTTACTTTACTTCAAATAATGAGGCATGTCTTACCTTGCTTCAAAGTAGCAATGCGAAAATCCATCTGTAGAAACGTGGAGGCAATTATTTTATAATGACTTCCTCATGCCATTAACCAGCATTTCTCTCCTGTTCTATTGGTGTTCATATCAACTTTCTTTCGTTGTCCAGAAGCCAAAGGCACAATCATAGTCATATTAGCAACCCATCATAGTTTGTTGCTATTAGATTCCCCCTCTTTCAAAGTTTGTTGCAGTAGGTTTAGAACGGTGTTTTCCGTGTATTGCATTGTGGCAAATGTTTGAAAATGACGTTTTATTAGCTGCTTCATTACAGGAGTTGCATGTTTGAAATGTAAAACGATAGGCTTGCTATTAATTCATGTTTCCATTAAGCTCTTAATGAAAAATGTCCGGTCCTTGTATACATGCATAGTATCAGAGAGGAAGAGGCAAAGCGAGAGGTTTCAATCTCGCCAAAATCTGTCCAAAATAAGCCCAATACGTTTCTATGGGCTTATTTTGGGCCTAAGCTTGTCGCCTGCCTTTGTTAGGGCGGAAACGTAAGCATCTCGTCATTATTTACAGATCTGTAATAGGATTTTCTGTCGGTTGCGTAATTGTACTGTGTGGAATTTGTTTTACCGTTAAAAGTTATGTAAAAAGCCAATCCTACTATTACAACTCTTAAATAAGATTGAACATATGCGAATCAACTTTCTCTAGTACTGGATATTGAGCACTCTTTTTAATTTCAATCAAACCATTTCTATTTGCAGAAAAATATTCTAACTTCGCTGTGAATTTTTTATGATCTGGCATCCTTACTGAACTGCAATGCAAATAACAAAGTTTAGGAGAAACATGCGAAACAAAGTAACTAAGAATATTTGTTTATCAAATAAATAAAAAATATGTATTTGGAGGATTCAACCAGAATTCAATGTTACAGAAGCATTACCAGAGCAAAGCTCTTTCTACGCTGTATGACTGGTGCAGTAAACTACTTTGTGGTGCAACAGAATTTAAAAGGAATTGTCTCAATTTCTGCCACTCAAACCTAAATGGTATGCACAATATAAAAGACACTAACCTTTTAATGGGATAGCTGCATAAGTCTTATGTAGCCTCGTTTTTTAAATTTATACTTAGAGGTCAATAGTAAATTTTTCATTAATCAGACATCTCTTGCTCATAAAAAAGACTATAAAATCCACAGATATCATCTATTGTTATGTATTTGACCCATATGGAAGATGGTGTCTGTGTTTGGATGTTAACAAATGTAATGAAAATAAGGAATAGAGCCGGGACAATACCAGTATCGCGATACTCCTTAGTATCATTTATTTTTATTTATCTTTATTTAACTAGGCAAGTCAGTTAAGAACAAATTCTTATTTACAATGACGGCCTACAAAGGCCAAACCCGGATGACGCCAATTGTGCGCAGCCCTAAGGGACTCCCAATCACGGCCGGTTGTGATACAGCCTGTAATCGAACCAGGGGGTCTGTAGTGACGCCTCAAGCACTGAGATGCAGACCGCTGCGCCACTCGGGAGCCCATGGTAAGGAAGTAAACCACTAACCCCTAATGTTGGAAACAAACATCATAATGTTGTGATCCAGAGTCACATTTATTTTCCAAGCTATAGCACACTATTTTACATACAGCAGGGTATTAATGGGCCAAAGAGTTTGTTCTGCTTCTTGTTTTCATTTTTGCCATGGAAAACATATTGCTGTACTGGAATCGTCACAGCCCTAACAATGAGTTAGTTTTGAATGGCAACTCAGGCAGCACAAGGTATACACTAGAACTAATAAAGGTCAAAAAACTGAACTGAGCTGTATCCAAAATCAAATTGCAGGCTTTTGAGTAAATCCACTGAGTTGCCAAGCAGATTGTTGGTCTTAACCTTCTTGTGATAGATGTGCATTGTGGACACACTACTGTAACATTTTGTGGGGAGAACTTAGAGTTATCATATCCATAGGTAATTACTGTGATGTTTCCCTATCATTTAAAGTCAGGGTAAAATTTTGCAGATCAGGCAAAATGAACACGCAAATAAGATATTGTACTTTACTCGATGCAATAGTGCAATTATTATGGAAACAGCATTATGGAAAATAAATGGCCTAACCTAAAATCAGATTGATTACAGCTTGATTTATTGACTATAATTAATTTCATTTAAAGGGATACTGTGAGATTATGGCATGTAAGCCCTTGTTCTATTTACCCAGAGTCAGCAATGCTACTGTACCTGTAGACTTCCATTCTTGCGCTAACACTAGTTAGCATTGGCTCGCGAAACTACAGCTAACTTCCTTCATACTGCACACAAAGACATAAAAATGGTATCCATGAGTTCATCTGACTCTAGGTAAGTAGAACAAATGCCGGAATCTCGCAGTATCCCTTTAAGTCAGTAGTGTCATAAGATTTGAATTTGTTGCATGTCTGTGATAGTTGACTGAGGTTAAGAACACTTGGTGCTTATTCATCAAGGGGAACATAGTCTTAGGCTAGCCCCTTTTTAAATTTCAGTTGACAGTTTCATAGATTTATATGTGTGGTATCTTTAGGGGAAAAATTGATGGAATAATGTTTTAGCTCCCAGTGCAGACAGGTTTTGAAGCTAAATCAATGAGTATTTTTCATTAATCTTCTTAATGTTATTAATTTTCTTTTCTAAATCTGTGTCTTTTGTCTTCTGTAGAGCTTTCCCCAAGAACACTTGGAAGATTCTCAATACGAAGTGGTCAGAGTCACTGAAGCGGCAGTGCAAATCAGAACCTTACTTTGGTTCAGCACTGACCTACCTGCAAGTCTCGGGTCTTTCCAAAGAGCATGTTGCCAATGCTGTCTCTCTGCTCCATTGTCTGGTTAAACCGGGGGATCAAGCTAAAGAAAGTGCTTTATTTCTCAAACACAGGCCAGGTCTGAGTTCCAACCATTCACACCAACACTCAGAGTTCAGTCATGCTTCTTAGTTTTAGGTGAACATTCCTGAATAGTGTTGGCATCACAATAAACATCCTCAATACTCTGGCACTTCACTGCCCTGGTCAGTGTGTATCATAGTTGGACATCTTTGCACATGGCTGTAGAGGGCTTCCAATTCATAGCGCTTTATGTCTATAACAAAGACTGGGAGGAGGACCTTGACCTCAGGCCAGGGGACATACTGACCGTCAGCAAGACGTCACTGACATCCCTTGGGCTCAAAGATGGGGACAAGGAGCACCCGGAGCGCCTGGGATGGATGGTGGGAGTCAACGAGCGCACCAAGCAGAGGGGAGACTTCCCTGGGACGTATGTCCAGTATGTGGGGCCTGTGAAGATGTATGTGGTGCCCAACCAGCCTCGGCAGCAGAGACCCGTCCCAGCAGCCCCCAGGCCTCAGCCTCCCCCAGCACAGCAAGGTAGGACACAGTGCCTTCAGAATGTATTCATACCCCTTGACTTATTCCACCATTTTTTGTTACAGCCTGAATTTTTGCCAATGTATTGAAAGTGAAATACATAAATATCTAATTTACATAACTATTCACACCCCTGAGTCAATACTTTGTAGAAGCACCTTTGGCAGCGGTTACGGCTATGAGTCTTTCTGGGTAAGTCTCCACACCTGGATTGTGCAACATTTGCCCATCATGATTTTCAAAATTCTTCAAGCTCTGTCAAATTGGTTGTTGATCATTGCTAGACAACCATTTTCAGGTCTTGCCATAGATTTTCAAGTAGATTTAAGTCATAACTGTAACTCGGCCATTCAGGAACATTCACTGTCTTCTTGGTAAGCAACTCCAGTGTAGATTCGGCCTTGTTTTAGGTTATTGTCCTTTTTATAGGTGAATTCATCTCCAAGTGTCTGTTGGAAAGCAGACTGAACCAGGTTTTCTTGTAGGATTTTGCCTGTGCTTAGCTCCATTCCATTTCTTTTTTTATCCTGAAACTCCCCAGTCCTTAATGATTACAGGCATACCCATAATATGATGCAGCCACCACTATGCTTGAAAATATGGAGAATGGTCCACAGTAATGTGTTGTATTGGATTTGCCCCAAACATAACACTTTGTATTCAGGACAAAAAAGTATTGGGTTGCCATTTTTTGCAGTATTACTTTAGTGCCTTGTTGCAAACAGGATGCATGTATTGGAATATTTTTTATTCTGTACAGGCTTTCTTCTTTTCACTCTGTTAATTAGGTTAGTATTGTGGAATAACTAAAATGTTGTTGATCCATCCTCAGTTTTCTCCAATCACAGCCATTAAACTCTGTAACTGTTTTAAATTCACCATTGCCCTCATGGTGAAATAATCCCTGAGCGGTTTCCTTCCTCTCCGGCAACCGAGTTAGGAAGGACGCCTGTATCTTTGTAGGGACTGGGTGTATTGATACACCATCCAAAGTGTAATTCATAACTTCACCATGCTCAAAGGGATATTCAATGTCTGTTTTATTTTTTTAACCAATCTACCAATAGGTGCCCTTCTTTGCGAGGCATTGGAAAACATCCCTGGTCTTTGTGGTTGAATCTGTGTTTGAAATTCACTGCTTGACTAAGAGACCGTACAGATAATTGTATGTGTGGGGTACAAAGATGAGGTAGTCATTTAAAAAATAATGTTAAACACTGTTATTGCACACGGAGTGAGTCCATGTGACTTGTTAAGCACATTTTTACTCCGGAACTTATTTAGGCTTGAAATAACAAAGGGGTTGAATAATTATTGACTAAAGACATTTCAACTTTTCATTTTTTCTTAATATGTAACAATTTCGAAAAACATAATTCCACTTTGACATTATGGGGAATTGTGTGTAGGCCAGTGACACAACATTTAAATTAAATCCATTTTAAATTCAGGCTGTAACAACAAAATGTGGAAAAAGTCAAGGGGTGTGAATACTTTCTGAAGGCACTGTATACACCACAGACTCCCAACTTTGGGGTTGTGTTTAAATATGATTCATTCAAACAGAAGTGTTCTGAAAATAGTGTAATGACAAAAATTATAATGATAAACTTCTGCATACAAGAGTACAGTAAGTAGTATGACAAGCTACAAACCCTGTCTACTTTTTTAACATTCTAGATTATCCCCTTTTTTAAACTCTTTTTCATCTGTGATGTCCGCTTATCATTTACTTTTATTATTTAGCCATCATTCTTGTCTTAACACAGTATCAGCCCACCTTCCATTTCCCATTGTACTTCAATTTTCTGTCTGTTGCTCCCCTTCTGGAGGCAGTAAATTGTGTTGCTTGCTTTGGGAGCTTGGACAAAGCACCAGGTCAGTCTGGAAAGGGAGCAGGTAGGGGAGCTTTCTGCTGAAGCAGCACATTCCACTGGGGTCACGTGACGCTGCTTCAACATTTGCCTTCTATTCATTCACTGTAGGGGGGCAGGTCAGCTCAGTTCCTCTCCAGACCACAGGCCTGCTAGGAGAAATGGAAATGGTACCCACAGCTGCCCAAGCAATTCCGACCTGTTAGCCTTAGACAGATTTACCCATGTTCCCTCTCTTTGTTGCAGCCCTGCTACTCTTGCATCTTGCAAACTTGTTTTAATTTTTTCGTTCTGTGTCTAAAATGCCACGGGTTGTGGAGTAGTTTTTCCTTCTCATTAGTCATTACTGACAATTTGCTCTCAAGTGCATATGAAAAAATGTATGACACAATTTGATTGGGAGTTCAATCAAATTTATACCTGACGTATGTACACAACACAATTAGTTACGCAAAATGGCTTCCCTGCGTAGTTGCATCGAGTTACACAGTTTGGGCTGTACATGTCTGTATTCTTGTGACTTAGGCCTATCTACTCAGGACAGGCCTAATTGTATTCCTGCATTGCATACTGTAACGGTTTCAATCACAACTTCCCCTTTTGCGCAGCTGATGCTGGCTATTTAATGGGGAATTAAAGGGGAAGCGCCCTATTAGAAGGAGAAGCACTGAGACGGTTCAGAAATATTCAGGGCCGTCACACACCCCCTCCCCTGGAAAAAGCCGACCATTGCCGGGAAGGCAGATCTTGGTCGGGGAAACCGAGAAAGGTCTCCTCATCACTTTCCTCTACAAAAATATTCATTACTTTTTGGCGCTCACGCCTCCTCAGCTGAGGGTCACAGGCATTAAGCCGTGAGACTTCTGGGTCTGGGAATCCGAGAAAAGTCTCCTTACTTTCCTCTTCAAAGATCTCCAGGACCTTGCGGCGCTCAATCTCCTCCAATTCCTCAGCTGAGGGGTAACAGGCCTTAAGGCGTGAGACATGGACAACGCGCATATCTTCACCTGTGTCCTCTTTCACCACTCGGTAGTTCAAAGGGCCCATCTGCTCCACAATCCTATATGGTCCTTGCCATTTAGGAGCGAGCTTGGCCGAGAAGAATTGTTCAGCTTCGAGTAAGGATGAGAGCGAAGCCACACCCGATCACGAAGCTGGAACTGCATGTCTCGTCTGTTCTTATCATAATTTCTCTTCTGCTTGAGTCGAGCCTGGATCATGTTCCTTGAGACAAGAGCTCTCAAGTCGTGGAGATGGACTACCTGGTCATAGCAAGCAGCGTCTGGAGTAAGCTGCTGGGGCTGTAGCACCATATCCAAGGGTCCTCGGAGGAGACGACTTAGGTTCAGCTCTGCAGGTGTGACTCCAGTGGACTCTTGCACAGCAGAATTCAGGGCAAATCGAAACTCGTGAAGGTGCTTGTCCCAGTGTTTGTGCTGGGTCCCTACATAGGAAGCAACCATTGTCTTCAAGGTTCGATTTACTCTCTCAGTGAGGTTGGTCTGTGGGTGATAGGCTGTGGTCAACTTCTGTCTCAGGTTCCATCTTTGGCAGGTCTCCCCAAAGAGATCAGAGACAAATTGGGAACCTCGATCAGACAGGATGTAATCAGGCACTCCCCAGCGAGTCAGGATCTCTTTCGTAAGGATGTTAGAGACGGTCCTCGCTGTGGCCTGACGCAGGGCAAAGAGCTCAACCCACTTGGAATAGTAATCAACAAAAACAAGCATGTACACATTCTGATTGGAGCTTCTAGGAAATGGACCCATCAAATCCACTCCTAACATTTCCCAAGGTCGGGTAACCACAGTTTGCTGCAACTTGCCAGCAGGTTTTCTACCTTCTGGTTTGTACATTTGACAAACCTGACAGTTTCGGATATGTGACTTCACATCCATGCTCAGATGTGGCCAGTACAGTAATGCTTGCAAACGTTTGTAGGTTTTGAACCTGCCCAAATGACCAGCTAATGGGTCTTCATGGAAATGTTGAAGCAGTTGAAGGCGTAGAGTTTCAGGTATGTACATTTGGTAGAGTGTTCTGTGAGGTAGTTGTACAACTCGGTAGACTTTGTCTTCAATGATGGTCAGCTTTGTGGTAGGGTTGACCATCTTTTCTCCATCTTCCAGGATAGTCTGGTACAAAGCCTGTACTTCTGGATCATCCTGTTGGGCTTTCCAAATGACCTCATCAGAGATGGGAAAGTCAGTTTTGGGTGAGTCTCGACTGCTAGACAGGACAGTAGTCACATGTAAGATGAGGGCCACCATTACCACAAGCAGGAGCTCTGGATAAGGCATCTGGAACAGTGTTGTATTTTCCTTTCCTGTATTCTACTGCAAAGGTGAACTCTTGCAACCGTAGAGCCCATCTGATGAGCCTGGTGCTTGGTTTGTTGGTCTTGAACACCCACACAAGGGAGGAATGGTCAGTGACCACAGTGAAGTGTCTTCCCTCCAGGTAGTACCTCCACTTTTCCAAAGCCCAGACAACTGCAAGGCACTCTTGCTCGGTTGTGGAGTAGTTCCGTTCTGCTCCATTCAATGTCCGACTGGCTAACGCTAGCACTTCTTCAGTACCAAGTCCAGTCTGTTGGACTAGGACAGCACCAAGTCCAACATCACTTGCATCAGTGTAAACAACAAAAGGGAAATCAAAGTTGGGATGACCCAAAATGGGAGGTGTGACGAGGTGTCGTTTTCAGGGTTTCAAAGGAGTTCTGGCACTCTGCCGTCCATCGGAATTTCGCTCCTTTTCGCTTCAACCCGTTGAGGGGTTCTGCCACCTGGGAGAAGTTCCACACAAACCGATGGTACCATCCAGCCATCCCAAGGAACCGTTGAAGGGCCTTGAGTGTGGTTGGCACAGGGAAGTCTTGTACAGCCTTGGTCT
Organism: Coregonus clupeaformis; assembly: GCF_020615455.1. Taxonomy (NCBI): domain Eukaryota; kingdom Metazoa; phylum Chordata; class Actinopteri; order Salmoniformes; family Salmonidae; genus Coregonus; species Coregonus clupeaformis. Next base: position 35,596,643 of record NC_059202.1, read on the forward strand.
TTTCAGGATCCACATGAATACCATCACAAGACACAATATGGCCAAGGAACTTCAGGGAGGTTTGGCAGAAGTTGCTCTTCTTCATGTTCACTGTCAGACCAGCTTCTCTTAGCTTGTCCAACACTGCTTGAAGGTCTTGAAAGTGTTGCTCTCTGTTCTGGGAGTAGATAATTATATCGTCCAGGTAGACGAAACATATCTTCCCTTTGAGCTCACCTAACGCAATCTCCATGAGTCTTTGGAAAGTGGCAGGTGCATTCTTTAATCCAAAAGGCATCACCTTAAAGGAAAACAAGCCCTCAGCACAGACAAAAGCAGTCTTGTCCTTGCTTTCCTGGTCCATCTCAACCTGCCAATAGCCACTATTGAGGTCAAGGGTAGTGAACACAACAGCGCCAGTCAATGACTCCAGGATCTCGTGGATGGTGGGAAGAGGATAGGCATCAGTCTGGGAAACATTGTTGGTCTTCCTATAGTCCACACAAAATCTAAGACCACCGGTCTTTTTGGAATGAGGACAACAGGAGCAGCCCAGGGAGAGGAGGAACGTTCTATTATATCTTGTGTCAACATATCATTAATGAGTCCCTTTTGGATGATTAGCTTCGCTGGGGACAAACGATATGGCTTTTGCTTGATCGGCATTTCCTGTGTAAGGAATATTTTGTGCTTCAGGAGTCAGGTGCGTCCTAGCTTTGAAGTACACACATCAGCATTATTCTGCAGCTGTTCCAACAGCCTTAACTCCTCTGGCTGTTCCAGCTGAGCTCTTCTTACAGCCTGTAAAAGGAGATCATCAGAAGTTTTACCCAGGGTTAGTGGTACCGAGCAACGGCAGAGAAGACTGCCACATTTGGACCCCAATCATGTAACTTTGTAACTTCTGATTGGAAGAAATGCTTCTTGCTCGGATTGTTTGGAAACCAGTAGCAATTGTGTGCGATATCAATCTGGACACCACTGAAGTACATGAAATCAATTCCCAACACGACAGGAAAAGCAAGGTTCTTGGTTTGTAGGATAACCGAAGGAATCATATAGGAGCGGTTACACAGGCGGAACTCCACCTCACTCCATCCAAGTGGTCGCTTAGCCTCACCGTCAGCCAGATACAGTGGACCTTCTGTCCACGGCTTCAAGTTGTATTTTGGACCTTGAACCTCCTTCCACAGTTTCTCATTGAGCAGTGTGTAGGATGACCCGGTGTCCAGGATGGCTCTTCCTGTCCATGGGCCTATGGACAGGGGTAACACCAGCTGGTGTGGTATTAACTGAAAGGAAGGGGATGTCGGCGGGGGGGCGTAGGCAGTGACTCTTGAGGTTTCAGTTCGGGTCAAAGCACCCAGAGTAGGATGGTCGTTCCTGCGAAGTGTGTTAGGTGTGTTGGCCTGTTGTGATTTGTGGTTTCTGGAAGGGTTTACTTGATACGGTCTTGGACATGTAGCTGAAGAATGTCCCTTTTGGCTACATCTCCAACAGAACATGGGAGGGGTCTTGGCTGGAGACTCTGGCTGTGGTTGATGATCTGGCTTGGGTAACTGTTTGGGTGTCTGTTTCTTTCTCTGTTCATATTGCTGTTGGCATTCTCTGTCCTTCTCGAACTGCTGTCCCAGGCGAACCAGTCCATCGACAGTGGTGACTCTTTCTCTGAGTTGACTGGCTAGTAGTGGGTTGATGTTCTTCAAGATCAACTTAATGACCTCTTCCTCCCTCAATGCCAGGTTTCCACCTTCTGCACAGGGAGTGGTAACCGTATGCAAAAAGTCACGGATATTCTCATTCTCCCTTTGCACTCGATTCCTGACTCTGTCTGCCAGCTCATCTGTGTAGTCCTCAGACAGAAATGCAGAGGAAAACTTGGCCTCAAAGTCAGCCCAGGAGGTAGTGGTGAGACGTGCCACATCCCACCAGTCTCGAGCTGTCCCATGCAACACATTCCTCAATGTGGCAAGGAGTTCTTCGTCAGCCAGGGGATTGAGGGCAAGAAAGTCATGACATCTTTCCAGATACATTAGCGGATCAGGACTGTCATCCTTTTTCCCAAAGGTGGGAAATTGCAATTTAATGGGCATCGCTCCCACATGACGTCTACTCAAATCACCATGAACAAAAGAGCTAGGAGGGATTGAGGAAGTAGAGGGTGAGGGAGTTATGGGACCATGAAAATGAACACCAGGATGCATGGTGGATTGCATCCTGCAAGGGGTGGCTGCAGCATGGCCTTGTCTTGGCTGTTCTGAGGTGCCCGCTTGGCCCTCAGTGGTCTGAACAGAAGTGGACACAAGAGAAGCTCTGTGCAAGGAGTTGTGCCTAATGGAGGCCATGTCAACAGACACATCATCCAACATTTTAACACAATTAGAGAGCGCTGTCTGCAAGTGGTCTACAGTGTTAACCAGGGGAGAAAATACTGAATTGACGTCCTTGAGGACCTCAGTGTGATGATGTTGCAGGCGCCACTGGAGAGTGGCAGTGAGTTGGCTTTGTTGGTAGTCAAACTGCCTGTCCATAGCACCAGTAATTTCCTGTCTTCCACTCTCACTGAGCTCTGTCAGAGTGTGGGTTAGAGTACTCAGTGAGTTTCTGAATTCCATGGCACTCTGTTGTTGCTCTACACTCAGACATTTGAATTTATGATGGATTAGAGTTTGGAGATGTTGTTGAGTCTTACGAATATCAAGGATGTCACCTTGAAGTTGTAAGACTACAACCTCTGGAGATAAACCAGACAATGGAGGAAGGTGGGGCGTCAGAGGGAGGGCTAGCTCAGTACTTTCACACAGATCCATGTCAATAAGTGAGTTACTAGTTAGACCTGTGGCCTGTGGTCCAGACCCGAGCATTTAGATTCCCAGGGCTCTGGCCCAAATCAACTCCATTATTTCCATTCACATTATGATTTGTATTGTTGGCTCGGTAGTCAGAATGGCCCTGTGTATTCCCATTGACAGGTAGGATATGGATGAGCACATTTTCTTGTAGTGAATCCATTATTTTAATTCCACTCAAAAGATTTGCTTTGGTTAGTTCTCAATGTTGAAGTCCCATCTGGGGTGCCATTTTTTATGTAACGGTTTCAATCACAACTTCCCCTTTTGCGCAGCTGATGCTGGCTATTTAATGGGGAATTAAAGGGGAAGCGCCCTATTAGAAGGAGAAGCACTGAGACGGTTCAGAAATATTCAGGGCCGTCACAATACGTACTTCAGGTATAATACATTTGGCTTAAGGCAAACCCCTGTCATCAAACTAAGGATTGTTTGTGATATTGTAGGTGGATTGAGTGCAATATGAACTTGACATGCAATTTAGACCAACGTTTTTTAAGCCCAGGCGAACTACCTTCGTCCTTGAAGAAAAAGACTCACCCATACTGTATAATTTTGTTTCCAGACATGCTCTACATTCTCATTCTTTTAATTGGGGAATGTTACAGGCTTATTTTACTGGCGGGACCTATGTTAGTTATATTTAGTCTGTCTGCAGGAGACACATACCATTAAGTGCAGCCAATGGACTAGTATAGATACCCAGCCTTGGGACAGGGAGTGACCACGGACCGTTCTACGAATTGGGTTGAGCAGGCAGTGTGCACGGGAACACAGGAAGTGACACAGCCCAAAGGCTGGTGTCCAGGTTTCTTCATTTTCTCCACAATTCTTCTGTCCAACTAAGCAGCTGGAGAAGAACAAAACTGCTTAGAATGGCCACCGCGAGGCCAGCAGAGACTTTGAGAGTTAAATTGCTGAAATGGGGAAAAAAATGTTGATTGCTCAACAACATCCCTGGAACTCTACAACAAAGCATTTAAGACTAAGGCAACTCAATATAAAAACGGAAGTTTTCAAGGTGGTATAGACGTAGGCCTACTGCTTCGCAGGGCATTTACAAAGAAAGGCTTTGCCAAGATTTCCTAGGCAAGCAATTATTAGTTGGTTATTTTCCCAAAAACCCAGGATAACTTCAGGGCTACAGCTGCTTCTCCAAAGAAACTGTATTATTTTTGCCTGGCTACCCATCTGCATCGCTCCGGCCAAATTCCACGCTCACTAACGTTTCTTCTCCATGAGTCTGGATTTGCTTCCTCCCTGAGGACTTCTCGGATGCGAGTACATTCAAACCGTTCTGATTGGTCAGAGAAACTGATGGTTTGGGCCAGAGCTAGCCTACACGAATCATGAATCACGACATTTTGACGTCAGCACAAACAACTTCTAGGGTAGCAGCTTCAGACTGATGTATGGAACGATTGATAGAAAAGCAAAATTAAATTCAGGATGAGTCGTCAGGCAAGTATTATTTTGCGCGAACCCCCCAAATCTGGGCAACTTTGCGTGTATGTGAGTGGTGAAGAAAATAAATAGAGACATAGCCTAGGCTTATTGGCTTTGAGGCAGATGTACAGCATATGTATGTCACTACTGAAGAAAAAACAATCTGTACAAAAAGACTAACAAAAAAAGTTTTTACATCTAGGGCTATTATTTCCTTCTGATAATGTGTTTAATAGATGTCCTAATCTTTTGCCACTGTTAAGCTTGGGTCCATTCTGCCCTCTCATGCAAATGTTGGGTTGAATTATGGCAGTATTTTGTGTAGTGGCCAATAGGCATATTTTCCGATGGTAAATGCAGTCCCTAGGGTAGGACTACTTCTTGAGTGGTGTTTTTGATTGAGTCCTCTGTCTTTGATATTGTTCTGTGGATGGTTTATATTTTATTATATTATTTGGCTTATGAGTCCTCTGCTCACTGCTCATTCCTGAACTTTACACACACACACACACACACACACAGTTCTTGAAAGCCATTTCATATGCTAATAGTATTTGCAACATAACCTTATGTAGTCTAATGCACTGTTTGTAGAACATGCCAATATGTTTATTTTATATTTATTTTGTTTTTGGTTGTATATATACTGTATTGTACAGTAGCGACTTCAGCAAGACTGAATTGAACATGCAATACTCAGCCACAGTACAGCAGCTAGGTTCCAGGGCATTTGGGAAAGGCAACCCTCGGAAGAGTGAAGGCAGCAGAGAAGTGGGGGGATGGGGCGGACGTTATACAAGAGGGAAACCGAGAGCCAGGCAGCAAAGTTTCCATGTTTAACGTGCAGCAGAGAAGGGGAATGTGCTGACATGGTACTTTCTGTGAACTCCAAAATTATCAGACGTGGTTTAAGCTTGCGCTGCCAGGAGGCACTGGGTGCCAAGCTTCTGCAGTGGGCCTGAAAATGAGGCTCTGGCGCGCTGCCACCGGAGGTTTTGCCTGTTCAGGTTTTTTAAAATTAAATCCTTCATTGTGCTACACTGAGACGCTTGGAAAACCCTCCTCGCGCAAAGGGCTGTGGTGAAACAGGGCCTTGCCATGGAGGGGAGAGTGAAATGACTGAAAGAAAATGTAACTTGGTATTTGTTGTGAAAATATAAACATTTATTTGAGGGTCTGTTGTAATTTTGATTGAGCTTTGTTTGGTTTCTTTGATTGCAACAGATTTGCTGTAATAATTATTTTAAACAACATCAAGGCCTAATTGGTATCCTATCCTATTTGTCTTCCAGGGACTTCAGCTCATGAGTTTGTCCAGCCATTTCCACCCCCAGAAAATGTCCCCCCCACTTTGGTGAAGTTGGTAGAGGCCATTGAGAAAAAAGGTAAGATGGCTGTGTGACATCAGAACACGTTTGAATTTGAGATGTTTAGTACAAGTCATTTGACAAGATAAGCAGCGGCATTGACCTGAAAATATGCCACATAGTACTTTCGATTTGGCATGAATGTATCAGTGCTTTGGTAGAGGATATTTTATGCATAATATATAAATAATATATGCCATTTAGCAGACGCTTTTGTCCAAAGCGACTTACAGTCATGTGTGCATAAATTTTTACATATGGGTGGTCCCGGGGATCGAACCCACTACCCTGGCGTTACAAGCGCCATGCTCTACCAATTGAGCTACAGAGGACCACGCATGACCCACCATGCATGACATGTATACATATATTTACAGTATTTAGCTTTGATCATGGTCCGCTTTGACCGCCATGGTCTTCAAACAGTGTTATTTAAAAGTGGTATCTGCTGCTAGGGGAGACACACTGGCTTTGATAGGAACTCTCCTGTGCCTTTCCTCATTTGGCCAAAAGTCCGTCCTTGTTTTTATCTCTTTACACATTTATTTTGGGATCCACCCCTGTAAACGTAATTTGCATTTCATACAAGCACATTTTTCGTCCACGTTCCCTGAGAGGATGCAGGAGTTGAGCAAATCAAATTGAGAAAAGGCCCTCCTCTCGCCGTCTGGACTTAGACCCTTCAGACTTAGCACTCCTAAAAGTGGCTTCTGGGCCTCCAGGTAGCATGTGGAAGGCCAGGTTGGTGTTGAAACGTTCCAGTTAGCGTCTCGGCCATGTATTTTCAGCTCTGGGTGCTGTATTTTGGATGTTTATACGTGTAACTAATTGATCCACTAATAGAGGCATGCCAGGAGAGAAGAGACTATTTCAGAAGGGTGAGCTAACTGTGTGTGTGTCAAACTCTTGCAGGTTTGGAGTGTGAGACGCTGTATAGGACGTCTGGCTTCTTGGCTGTTGGCGGTCATAGACAGAGCCTGAATTTCAGTAAGACCCTCTTCCTCTCTTGCACCTTATGTTTGTGCATGAATGCATTGTTCTTACATTCAACTCTTGCTGAGCTATACAAGTTGATATGGTCGGATAGTCATCCATTCCAGTAGGATAAAAAGGAATTTACTCCGAACCCTGTGACTTCAATGATCTGTGGTGCTGTTCATTCTATAGCCTTGCCTATTGAGTTCAGTTAGGAAAATAAATAGGACAAATCCATCATAACTCAAGGGGGTGATGGCCATGCTGCCCTCGTGATTCCTGGAGGATACACTACATGCTCTGTTTGTCTTTGCTCTATTTCAACAGTGGGCCATTAACACAGCCTTTGTTTGTGTAGAGAAATAGGCCAGTCTGTTCAAACGGATCAAAGAGACCCGGTTCTGCTAAAGACAATCTTGCGTACGTGATTGAATGCAATAGAGTGCACTTCATTATTTCACTTCTCTGTGAGCCCCGCTGTACTGAGGAGTGAGGACAGCCTCGGGAGTGTTATTTTAACTCCGTGACCGATTTGCATTAAATGCAATAGAATTGGCTCTATGAGTTCATGTTCTGCTTGTTATTATGTGCTTATCTATAATATGTCCATATAAATGGCACTGTTTGTTTTGACTGGAGAACGTGAACACTTGTCTGTTTTTGTAGGGCTGGGAATTGCCAGGGACCTCACAATACGATGTAATCACGATACTTAGGTGCTAATACGATATGTATTGTGATTCTCCCGATTCTATATGTACTGCTATTCGTTACTGCGATTGTATTTCGGTTTGACATTCCAAACATATTGCTCACTATAATATATTATGTCTGCTGCAGAGAGACGAGAGAGCCATGAGAAAATGAGTTTTGATCAGTCATGGAAAAAAGTGCTGAAAACATGTTGGCTCACTATTTAAAAACAAGATGGAGAACAAGCTATAGTGGCTGTACCTGTACCCGATACTTGGAGTCCAAGTATTGATATAATATCGTCCAAAATAATATTGCGATATGTAACTATCGATTTCCCTCCCCCCATCACTACTCTTTTGTAAGATGTGTTTACTTGGAGAGGGTGTTCCTAGGGTTCATGTGATCTGGGACTTGCTTAGCAACATCCATGCCGAAACGAGTTTGAGTATGGTCTCCCAAAGATTTGAGCAGACAAGACGTAGCAGACAGGACGATGTAGGCTAGATCAAGTGTCAACAGCATGCTCTGAGACGCCCCCCCACAAACACACCTTTCACATGCCACAGACAGACCGACCCAGATTCTCCCCATGCTCACACACACTCACACATGCCAGACACTCTCCCCACAGTCTATCTGCTCAGATCGAGAGCTGAGCCGGGCCAGGCAGGACTTTTCAGACAGCTGTTTGTTAGCTGTGGCGTGACGGAGCAGTAAGCAGCACCCAGCCAGTCTGGCCTGCCTGTCTCAGCGGTGAAAGAGGAGGAGGTCGTTATTTTAGGCTCTCAGACACTGTCACCGGTCATAGGACTAGTCTGGACACTGTCTCCCAGACAGCACACTTAGCTGCCACAAAGCACTACTCTTGGAACACCTTACCACAGAACAGGAGAACCAGCGATGTACACAAACGGACTCTGCAGTGTTTGAAATAGCGGCTAAAGTGTTCCTGTGTTGTTGTTTTTTACAGAGCTCTCTGAGCCTGAGGTGGGCCAGTATGACATCCAGGCGCTCTCAGAGGCCCTGATGGGATTCCTGCAGGACCTGCCCTCCCCCATCATCCCAGAGTCTGTCTATCCCAGCCTAAAGACTGCCCTGCAAGAGGAAGCAGGTAACGGCATCTTTAGCACTCACGTGCTTCTTAATGTATCTTATTAAAAACTGATGCAAGGGATTCCAGGAGCATATTCTATGAACAAAGCAAAACAAATAAAAAAGGCCATAATTGAAGCACACTATCAGGTGACTGTTGAAAGAATTGTGTATATTTTGGAATCGGCTTAGAAATGCAAAGCAAAATGTGAATTTGGCATTAGATAGAAAATAATGTTGCCGATTTACCATTGTGTCTCAAACCCAAGGCACTAAGGTTGTCACTCAGTCTCCTTGCTGGTTCTTATTTCCCAGAGCTGTCTGTCGAGGAGACAGGCAGGCGTTTGCTGAAGGCACTGGCGCCCCCGGCCATGCCCCTGCCGAGCCTACTCACCCTGCAGTACCTGCTCAGACACCTGGACCGAGTGGGCCAGAGCTCGGCCCACAATGGCCTGGACCCACACACACTCGCACTCCTCTTCAGCCCTCTGCTGCTCACCGCTGGGTCAGTCTCACATTTAAAGAAATACCTATGTTGGTATGGGGGGGGGCTGAGAGATTAGTTTTTACCTAAACTCAAATGTACATATCTTAAAAGGGGGAATAAAATAAAATTAAAACCTCCCATCTTCATAAGTGGCAGACACAGAGGGAGAGGGAAATACTAACCAGCCAATAGACACAGAAAGAGAGGGAGAGAGAAATACTGGCCAGCCAATAGACACAGGGAGAGGGGGAGAGAAATACTGGCCAGCCAACAGTGAGAGATATGAAGAGAATGCTTCAACATGACCACCATCCTCTTGAGTTCATGCTGTTGTAAGTCTGCAAAGTGTCTGGCTGTAGGAATGGTCTGCAGGTTGAGCCAGCTTGAGATAGAAGCCATGACATGTCTGTTTTCCTGGAAGGACACTATTCTCTGAAGTCAGCAGAATATACAGTACGTCCACTCAGCACCTCTCCAATGTCCCACATGTTAGTTACTGAAGTGTTATTAAGGCACCTCTCCCTGCTGTACTGTTGTAAAATATGACCCCCCTCCTCATCCCGTTGAATCACTCTTTCCACCGTACTCTGAATGACTGACGTATGAGTGCATTGATTTTTGTACAGGTCAGAAGAAGATCGTCAGGTTTCTGCCCAGGTGCTGGAGAGACTGCTGGTGGCGAGGGCCTGGGAGCTGGAAGAAATGCCACCAGGTAAACACAAATCAAATCACATTTTATTTGTCACATGCGCCGAATACAACAGGTGTAGACCTTACCGTGAAATACTTACTTACAAGCCCTTAACCAACAATGCAGTTTTAAGAAAAGAGTTAAGAAAATATTTACTAAATAAACGAAAGTTTAAAAATAACTAAAAAAGTAACACAATAAAATAACAATAATGACAATAATGAGGCTATATATACAAGCTCACAACAATATATCACTCTCACTAAAAAACACACATCTTTACCTCCTGGGTCCATTTTTAATGGATGTCCCACTGTATTGGGACACCACCACCTATTGGTCCCTTTGACAGCCCTACCTCCCAAGCCTTCCAAAACCAAAGCCATGGCATCCTCTGTGATCAATGGAGAAGGCAGCAAGATGGCTGATGCAGAGTGGTACTGGGGAGACATTTCCAGGTAAAATTTATCTGGCTAAAGAATGGATCCAGTGTTAATGTCCACACTTGGTTATTTACAGTTGAGACCACAATCTTCTGTTTCAAGAAGAAAAGATTGTCACTCATCTTACTCACCCAGCTTTAATGACGTAATCATGATATTTTTTTCCAGAGAGGAGGTGAATGAGAAGATGAGAGACACTCCGGATGGGACTTTCTTGGTCCGAGACGCCTCAAGCAAGGTGCAAGGAGAATACACATTGACTCTCAGGTAAGGGTATCGATAATAAAGTCTGTCTAAAAGAGACTACACTGCTCAAAAAAATAAAGGCAACACTAAAATAACACATCCTAGATCTGAATGAATGAAATAATCTTATGAAATACTTTTTTCTTTACATAGTTGAATGTGCTGACAACAAAATCACACAAAAATTATCAATGGAAATCAAATTTATCAACCCATGGAGGTCTGGATTTGGAGTCACCCTCAAAATTAAAGTGGAAAACCACACTACAGGCTGATCCAACTTTGATGTAATGTCCTTAAAACAAGTCAAAATGAGGCTCAGTAGTGTGTGTGGCCTCCACGTGCCTGTATGACCTCCCTACAACGCCTGGGCATGCTCCTGATGAGGTGGAGGATGGTCTCCTGAGGGATCTCCTCCCAGACCTGGACTAAAGCATCTGCCAACTCCTGGACAGACTGTGGTGCAACGTGGCGTTGGTGGATGGAGCGAGACATGATGTCCCAGATGTGCTCAATTGGATTCAGGTCTGGGGAACGGGCGGGCCAGTCCATAGCATCAATGCCTTCCTCTTGCAAGAACTGCTGACACACTCCAGCCACATGAGGTCTAGCATTGTCTTGCATTAGGAGGAACCAAGGGCCAACCGCACCAGCATATGGTCTCACAAGGGGTCTGAGGATCTCATCTCGGTACCTAATGGCAGTCAGGCTACCTCTGGCGAGCACATGGAGGCCAGATAAATCCCAAAGAAATGCCACCCCACACCATGACTGACCCACCGCCAAACCGGTCATGCTGGAAGATGTTGCAGGCAGCATAACGTTCTCCACGGCGTCTCCAGACTCTGTCACGTCTGTCACGTGCTCAGTGTGAACCTGCTTTCATCTGTGAAGAGCACAGGGCGCCAGTGGCGAATTTGCCAATCTTGGTGTTCTCTGGCAAATGCCAAACGTCCTGCACGGTGTTGGGCTGTAAGCCCACCCTCATGGAGTCTGTTTCTGACCGTTTGAGCAGACACATGCACATTTGTGGCCTGCTGGAGGTCATTTTGCAGGGCTCTGGCAGTGCTCCTCCTACTCCTCCTTGCACAAAGGCGGAGGTAGCAGTCCTGCTGCTGGGTTGTTGCACTCCTACGGCCTCCTCCATGTCTCCTGATGTACTGGCCTGTCTCCTGGTAGCGCCTCCATGCTCTGGACACTACGCTGACAGACACAGCAAACCTTCTTGCCACAGCTCGCATTGATGTGCCATCCTGGTTGAGCTGCACTACCTGAGCCACTTGTGTGGGTTGTAGACTCCGTCTCATGCTACCACTAGAGTGAAAGCACCGCCAGCATTCAAAAGTGACCAAAACATCAGCCAGGAAGCATAGGAACTGAGAAGTGGTCTGTGGTCCTATTTGTAAGTCGCTCTGGATAAGAGCGTCTGCTAAATGACATAAATGTAAATGGTCACCACCTGCAAAACCAGTCCTTTATTGGGGGTGTCTTGCTAATTGCCTATAATTTCCACCTGTTGTCTATTCCATTTGCACAACAGCATGTGAAATGTATTGTCAATCAGTGTTGCTTCCTAAGTGGACAGTTTGATTTCACAGAAGTGTGATTGACTTGGAGTTACATTGTGTTGTTTAAGTGTTCCCTTTATTTTTTTGAGCAGTGTATTTTGTCTCTCTTAAAATAAGCTTCAAGTAATCCCTAGTCACTCGTTTCAAATGCAATGACATTCCACCACTTTGGATAGCTTCCAGACTTTCACAGAACCTCACTAACATTGCTCAACTGCTCTGGACTTTTCTAGGAAAGGGGGAAACAACAAGCTGATCAAGATCTTCCACCGAGGCGGCAAGTACGGCTTCTCTGAGCCGCTGACCTTTTCCTCTGTGGCGGAGCTCATCCTGCATTATCACCAGGAGTCGCTGGCCCAGTACAACCCCAAGCTGGACTCACGGCTACTGTACCCTGTCTCCAAATATCAGCAGGTAGTAGATATCAGCAGGTAGTAGAATGATTCTGTTATTATTGTAATGTCTTATGTATCCTATTCTGAAGGGCCTGAATGTTGGTTTGGCTTCTGGGCCAGGTCTGGGCCTTATGTCAATGGGACTACTTGGTTTATAAATAGAGGTGATATAAGAGAAAAGTAATGCAGCCTTCGAACAGCACCCCTACGCTTTCTGGAAGGCCCTACATTTCTTATGGCACATGCGTTAAGGAAAATCCCAAACCCATGGCATCCCCAAGAGCACTGCAATAGCTTGTCTGAAATGTTATCAAACAATTCTGTTTAAGCGAGGAGTTTGCTTGCTGCCCCTCTCTATTTGAAATACATTGAGCCCACATTGAGTGTTTTGTAGCTCAACATCGTGCTGTGGTCAGTTAATATATCTTTGTTATTTCCAGGACCAGGTGGTGAAAGAAGACAACGTCGAAGCAGTAGGAGAGCAACTGAAGGTGTACCATGAACAGTACCAGGAGAAGAGCCGGGAATATGACGTCTTGTATGAAGACTACACTCGCACCTCTCAGGTACATATCCAACACACCCATTTTCACTGTCCCATTTGGGTCTGGGTTCCATAGCACTTGAAATTAGCTAAACCTCATCTGTTTTCCCCGTACTCCAGGAGTTACAGATGAAGCACACGGCCATCGAGGCCTTCACCGAGACCATCAAGATCTTTGAGGAGCAGTGCGAGACCCAAGAGCGCTACAGCAAGGAGTACATTGACAAGTTCCACAGGGATGGCAACAGCCAAGAGATTGAGAGGTATCTACATTGCCTGTTTTAGGATATTCCTGTTGTGATACAGGCTTTGAACTAGCCCTCTGACTATGAAGCCAGTAGTGATCATGACTATGAAGTGGGGGACCTCCCAATCTTGTCGCTCCACCTTATAGAATCCAAAGTAATTCGGATAAGCTGAAGTCTCGTGTGACTGAGATCCATGACAGCAAGCGGAAGCTGGAGCAGGACCTGAAGGAGCAGGCGGCGGACAACCGAGAGATTGACAAGAAGATGAACAGTCTGAAACCAGACCTCATGCAGCTGAGGAAGATCAGAGACCAGTACCTGATGTAGGTTATACCTTTCTCTCACATACACACACTTTACAATGCGAAACTGAAATGTTTAGGAACATGGCAGTCTAACCGTTTGCTTGTGTTAACGTCCCAGGTGGCTCAATCAGAAGGGCACCAGACAGAAGAAGATTAACGAGTGGCTGGGGATCAAGAACGACGTGGAAGAGTGAGTTAAACCAATGTGGCCGTCTGACAGTTGTAATGTATCACCATGTTTTATCATGTCTTATCGTGTATCATATTGACACTGGTTTCATCCCCTCTTCCCCTCCTCTCCCTCCCAGCCTGTATTCTCTGATGGATGAGATGGATGACCTGCCGCACCACGACGAGCGCACCTGGTATGTGGGCGACATCAAGCGCGGCCAGGCCGAGGAGCTGCTGAGGGGCAAGGGTGACGGCACCTTCCTGATCCGAGACAGCCAGTCCCAGAAGGGCTCCTACGCCTGCTCTGTAGTGTGAGTACCATTAGCCTGATCTGGGGTCACATAATGATTTGGGTTGAAATACGACTAGACTGTTGGTTGGGGTTTAGCCAGGTTTGTCAGGTGTTTTCCGGACTCACCTGCCGAGATGATGCCTGAAAATCTCAAATGCATGGGAAATGTGGGGACTGTCTGAAAACATGGTTGGCCAATCTTATCCGCAAAGAGCCGTTAAGCATTAACACAACTGAGTCAGCTCATCCAAACCTATGGGACTGAGGAACATTTGGGATTGAGGCATATAGCAGGATCTTCAAAATCGATGGTGAGTAGGTCTTGATGGTAGTCCACTTCTGAGGTCCGAAAACATCTGACAAACTTTGATTTTGTGGTGAAATACCACTATTTATTTGTATTTGTATTATATTTCGGTGTGGTGTCTAACCAAATGTTCTGTTCTTGACTTCACGTCTGTACATGCAGTGTGGACGGGGACATCAAGCACTGTGTGATATTCAAGACCTCAACGGGCTACGGGTTCGCCGAGCCCTACAACCTGTACGCTTCCCTTAGAGAGCTGGTGCTCCACTACAGACACACCTCCCTGGTCCAGCACAACGACTCGCTGAATGTAACTCTGGCATGTCCTGTCCTAACCCAGCAGCAACCCAGATGAGACGCAACGTCACCCAGACACAGCCCGGCACAGGGCGAAAACACACAGAACTCAGAGACCACAAACCCTCACTTTTCCCAACAAAAAAGCAAATGGCTTTCTGAGCGTTGGGTTTGACAGGAGTGGAAGTGGCAGATATAATGACTGACTGGGTTTTGACTTTGAAGAGACCCTGTAAATGTTATTAGGATAAAAATAATTAGACTATCTTAAAGTAACTGCTGTAGATTCCATTTTCCCTTTCAATGGAGGGAATTATTTTTAAATCGACTTGTTAAGGGTGCCATTCTTTTTTTCTACAGTTAAAGAGGCGTAAGGGTTTGACATGGAGAACAAAAATACCAAACAGCCTTTTTCGGTTTTCATCAAGTGTTGCTCACATTGTCCATGGCTGGATGATTGGGAGATGTGGTAAAAGGCTTAACTGGCAGTGTTTTATTGCTTTACTTCAAGTTCATATTAATACACATTTTCTCCCACAGCACTATGGGACACATACAAAGAAAGCATTCTGCTTTCTGTGTAATCTTTGCTATGTGCCCTATTACATAAAGCAGAACATGTCTAGAGGACAAAATACAGTACCAATGTGTTAAACAAAAAGATGCATTTGTATTTTTCTGCAAGCTTTTTTTTGTTGTTGACCTATGTAAAACTGGGTTTAAAATAGTTTGAGGTTGATGATATTAGAGGCTGGTGTAGCTTGAGGACCCTAATTGCTGTGACAGACAGTGGCATGTAATGTGAGCTGGAGTTGCAGTCCTTGATGGTGGAACACTTGGTAGTGAAAGTGCCTTCTGTTCTAATCCTCTGTCTTCCATTCTCTCTCTGTAGATCAGAGTCAGTGTGGATGCCTTGCCCCAATCAGATGCCAAGTGTTTGTGTATGAAACTAGAAATCTGAAATGGACCTTGCTATTGATTGCCTTAGAGCAATCACTCACTAACTGTAAGTCGCTCTGGATAAGAGCGTCTGCTAAATGACTAAAATGTAAAATGGGCAACTCCCTCAGACTTTTACCTGGGACTACTGCCACTGACTGCTCAGAGTGCACACATCTGGTTCCCCAGGTCTCAATCAGTTGCTGACTTAAAGGAACGAATGAAAGCCAGCAGACATTCTTGAGGACCGAAGTTCCCCACCCCTGCATTACAGTGGCGGCGTTGGAATTGTCCATGGTGAAAATGGATTTCCGTTCACATTTTGTAGTTGAGTGGATAGATGGTAGATCTTATGGGGGTTGGGTACCTGATTTAAGAAACATTGTCTTTTCACTACATTTTGACATTGGGTTATGTATGCAGTATTTGTCAGTCTCTCATTAAGGTAACGGTAGCCTAATTCCACGATTTTAAACCGCGTTTTACTTAATCGGACCTTACCTGCCACACTTTATGAATGCACTTCTTTCCCAGGACACTCGCTTCACGTGTTGTACTGTAATGCTAACATATGCACAAGATATTATAGGTAGACTTGAAACAAACTACTTTGACAAACTGATTAGTACTATGCAGCGAGTTAGTAGATATACAACTTGACGATGCCTCATCAAAATAGATTTTGATTTCTTGACGAATCATTGAATGAGTGATAACCCTTACGTTTGTCATGTATTAATCAGACATTGGTTCATTGGTGCATATGACAGTGCATTGGCGCATTTTATTGCTCACTTTTAGGAGTGATTAGATTGCCAAGCATGTTGGGATTGGCGTAAATCAACCTTTTATAGATGATAATGTTGATGTTAATCTGGTAAACCCGTTTCTTATGTTTATCTGGTAGTTAGGAGAAAAGTGTCTCCTTGGAGAGAGATGACACTAATAGTCTGTGGACTGTTTACTGAACATACCTTTCAGGCAGAGTCCTGCTCAGTTAGGTTGCCCTTCAGGTCAACGGATCTTTGAAAACTGGGACAATCTAGTTGAGTTTTCTTGGCATGTGAGAGTAGTTTAAAAAAAGAGAGCAAAAAATAAGTTTCTGGTTTTTTTTCAAATTGCACATGGTGGTTCTGCATGCAGTGTAAGACTATGTATGCCATTCACCGACATGACCACAGCCAGGTGTAAGACTAGCTACAGATTGTACGCCAGATAATGTGCTATAACCAAAGATTTTTGGTGTCCATTACTGAGAAAAGACTCACACAAACCCCCGCCATAGATTTTTCAACGAACCTGTTCTTGGCGATACTTTTTTTCACCGAATCGAGAATAAAGAAAGTATCTGAGAAATGTCAGTTTCCAGTTGCATGTGGTTTACAAAAACCAACAAAAACTCCAAGATATTACATCCAAGTTTTGTACGGCGTGAGGGGGTGCCTCGCATTTAGCATTTCCAAGCATTATTGACGGAACTAGTAGTTTCTATGCGACGCGGCCACATGTAGAAGTAGGTGACAAACAAAGATCTAAGAACATGCAAGAGGCATATCTCAGTTAAACATTAATATCTTTCTGAATTTTCAATGGTTTTTGTAGAACCACCTGCAACTGGAAACAGACATGTCTAAGATACTTTATTTATTCTCGATTCGGTGAAAGTATAGCCAAGAACAGGTTAGTTGAAAAATCTATGGTGGCGGTTTGTATGGGGCTTTCGTTTAACGCCCAGTAATGGACACCAACAATCTTTGGTTATATCACATTGTCTGGTTATTTCACATTCTCTGGCATTCAATCTGTAGCTAGGTGTAGACAGTCTTTTCACATTGTGCCAGGCTCAGGAATTGTTACATTGTTTCCCCTCGCCTTTTCTGTGGTTTTGGGTTTATATTGGAGATTATGACAAAAGCTATGCTTGATTTCTGTCTCACAAACCGTTATGACGGTGCAACGTAAAACGACACTCTTCCTCAGCCTGTGAGAAAGCCTGTGAGTGGGGACAAATTTGAGGCTTGAGTAGGGATGTTGCTGTGCCAATGTTAAAATCTGCTACTGTAAATGCACTACAAAGACATGAATCGGGAGCTCATGTTTCAGGAGTTTTATTACAATTGGACTTGAACAGGCTCATTCATTTACAATAACTGGCTATGATAGGTCAGAAACACTCCTCATAGTGGACATCTCATTGTAAGACAAGGACAGTTTCATTGAAGTGGCGCTTTTAATGGTCTGTTTGAAAGTGGCTTTTATGAAATCTGTTTTGTTATTTGTTCATCATAACCTGAACAGATTTAAGTGAATACTTTTTGTGATATTCTTTACATTTATATTTCATGGTTATTTTATTTGTATCTCTAACAAAATAGATTGAAAAGACTGTTAGGCTGTTTACACAGGCAGACCAATTATATTTTCTCCCACTAATTGGTATTTTGTCCAATCAGATCAGCTCTGATGTGAAAACATCTGATGTGATTGGTGAAAAAAAATATTAATGGAAAAAATATCAGAAATAGGCTGCCTGTGTAGACGCAGCCTTAGAAAACCTTTTTGAAGAGACTGATAGATTTTGTCATCGAGAATAAAACTGTCGTAGTGTTTGTTGTATCTTGACTTTCAATAGTTTAAGAGTGCTTGGTTTTTAGCTTTGTGAAACTGTACTCCCTTGAAATAATGGAAGTCCGTTAGATACTGTCATTTGATACACGTAGTATGTGTATAATACTTTATACAACCTGGCTGGAGTTAAGTAATTTGAAATGTGGAAAACCCCCCAAAACATTGCTAATGAACAGCAAAATGCACTTTTAAATTGACAGTAAGCAACATTAGTAAAAATAATCTGTACAATTATTGCATTACCTAATGAAAATTCTGTCTGCACTCCATATGATGTATTTGTCGGACTGGTTGTTTTGTATGGTACTAAAGAAAAAATAAACCATAAAGTTGTCAAAATACCTTTGACGTTTCCCCCAAAATTATTCTGACAAAAGCGATCCCTTGCTCAGAATACAATTGAGTGTAAATGTTGTGAGAATTGTGACATCTACTGTCACAACATGGTCATACAATTAGGAGTTTCCTCACATTAGCCTTGGCAATTTTCTATGTAGTTAGAAATGTGATGATGGACTGTTTCATGTACTGCTATTTCCTTAATGTTGTGACTGTATGTATATACATTATTCATTAGATGTTAATTCAGTCAATCAAGAAGGATTCTACTCTTGCCTAAGTTTGAAGTTTGTTCTTATGCCTGTTTTGCCTACCAATTTGTCCCTATATAAGGAGAAGTGGCTGAAGAGATGATATGGCTGTTGTGGGATGTCCAATGAGAGAGTTTGGTCACAAGAATCCATCTCATCATCACAGCTGAGGATGATTGTTGTAATCATTGGTGGGAGGAGCTCCAACCCACTGGCTTTTCAAATAGGTCACAGTGTTGTCTGAGGGAAATGTTAAGGAAGGCTCTGGCTTCAGTACCTGTAAGCAACATGAAGTTTGCCTCTGTGTTAGTCCTCCTTTTTTTCTGCTCTACTTTCAAGAAGTCCCAAGGAAAGTCAAAGCCCAAACCGGGCTGTGAATACCCCCCGTCACAGTGGTGTAGGAGTTTGGAAATTGCAATAGAATGTGGGGTAAGTTTGGAGTATTGTTATCAAGTTCAAATAACTGCCCTCAGACATAATGCCAGTTGCTAGGCTCTGTTTTTAGTCTTTCATAAAATCTATTTTCATGTACCTTTTTTTCTTTGATTATACCCTGAAGTACTTTTTAATTTGTTGCATGCAGGCTACTACAGAAGTTATTCAGTTGAATGATTTAAATAACCTGTCATTTTGTAGAAATCAACTTTCCTATGTCTAATCTCACCAAGCATTAACACGTTCTCCTGCAATTTCCATGTTATATGACAAGGGCAATATGTGAGTATATCCCATGTTTATCAGGATTGTGGGTTCAGTTTTAAATAGCTGTTCAAAGAGTCCCTTGTCCATGGTTAAATGAGTCATGCTTTTAAAATTGAGCACCAGAGGTCTTACATTTCCTGAGGGCATGTGACTGACGCCAAACCTTGATGAGCTGCGTTTAGACAGGCAGCCCAATTCTGATATTTCTTTTCACATTGGTCTTTTGACCAATCAGATCAGCTCTGAAAAATATGTGATTGGTCAAAATAACAGGGGGTTGCAAGTGGCATGGTTCCCACATTTTACTCTGGTGAATTCTAGGCATATCTCCATATGAACAGAATGTAAATTATTTGTCAACTTGAAACAGTTCCTGCCCAGCTTTCTCTGAACATGTATCACGTGCTCATGTATCCTGTCTAGGTTCAGAAGCAATGTCTGGAGCTCAATGCCACAAGGCCCAATTCAGCGGTACCCAGAGTTGAGGTGACCCTGTACTATGAGAGCCTGTGTCCAGGCTGCAGGGTCTTCCTCACCCAGCAGCTCTTCCCCACCTGGGCCATGCTCCACGATATCATGGAGGTGAAACTGGTGCCCTACGGCAATGCGCAGGTAGGCCTCTTCTCAAGATGAAGAGTACTGGGTAATGTTCAGTAGGGAGGGCACATTGTAAAAAGGTTGTACAGGTTGTACCTCAGTATAGGTCTTTGATAGATCCATCCTCAGTCCCCGACTACTGAATGAATAAGAAAATTAGAGCTTGTGTTCATGCTGCAGGCTTTTCCCTGGTCTTCTTTCACAGGAGCTTCCCTCAGGGAATTCTCCATTCACCTGTCAACATGGGGAACCAGAGTGTCAAAGCAACATGATTGAGGTGCGCTTCCCAATAAAATGGCTTGAATCACTAAAAATAGGTAGTCTGTCCCTGAAATAGTTTTTGTATTTCATACATTCCCCTTAGGCATGTATTCTACGTTCAGTGGGTCTGTACTTGGCATTCCCTGTCATTGACTGCATGGAATCTGCAGCAAATGTTCTCGACGCCGCCCAACCTGTGAGTATTGTAATATGTTTTGCTGTTGCATACTTTTTTAAAATTCAAAATGCATTTGTGCACATTTTGTTTACACATCAAGGGCTCTGGTCGTAGTTATATTGGTTCTAACATGCAGTCTGTTCTCCTCTAGTGCTTACAGCTACACGTCCCCTCAATGACGTGGGACAGTGTCACATCCTGTGTGAAGGGAGAGCTCGGCTTCAAACTGATGCATGAGAATGCCCTGAAGACTAACGCTCTCAGTCCAGCCAAAACGCATGTCCCCTGGGTGACCATTAATGGGGTAGGACACTGCTGGGACTGAAACTAGGGGCACAATGTAAATAACATGGCTATAGTACAGCCAGTGGTATTCAACTCTTACCCTATGAGGGCTGGAGCCTGCTGGTTTTCTGTTCTACCTGATAATTTATTGCACATGCCTGGTGTCCCTATCAGATTAGAGGTGAACAATGGGAGCAGTGGAACTTGCTTCTAGGTCCAGAGTTGAATTTGAGGGCTCTACAGATTATTAACCATAGCGTTACTGAGTGCTTCTTTTTGAACTGATACCCTGCTACTTAATACACTGTGTATAGGTCATGGAATCAAACTATGTGCCAAGGTCAAGTCTGTACATGACTTTCCAATTCCTCCTTTTTGCGTCTTTGCAGGAATACACTGATGACTTTCAGGACAATGCAATGTCATCGCTTTTCAACTTGGTCTGCAAGATGTATAAGGTTTGTGTGGTTGGGGGGTGGTGTGACTAGTCCTTGTTTGATGTACAATTTAAATGTATTTGAGTATTAAACTGATCAACTTGGTCATGGCCTGAGCTAAAATGTAATGATCACCCATATTTGTCCACAGGGAGGCAAGCCCCCTGCCTGCACTGGAGCGCAGAAGAAACTAGACAGGAGTCTGTGCTGAAACCAACAGTCATATTCTGCATGCCATTCATGTTTTCAAAATATATTTTGTGTAAGTACCAGTTTCCCTCATGATCTATGTTGGACTTGCATGGTCTTTCAAAATAATCTGTTACTTATTTGTATTTCATGAATTGTAATACTGATGTATTCTGTGTGATTTGTATGATACATTGTCATAACTCCATATGTATTGATAATTAAAAGGTTCCAATTTGTATGAACAGTTTGTTGTAAATTTAAATCCTAAAAGTGCATATACTGTGGGGTCTGAAATTAGACACAGATGAGCAATAATTACTAAAATATATTCAAATATTGAGCTGTATGCTCAAAGAAATTGGGAAATTATTTTATACTAATACAATTGCTCAGAAAGATTGTTTTACAAGTAATACTTTTTCCTCAAAGGTAGGGGTCAATTGACACCCCTAAAGATTCTTGTAAATAAAGTAGTGTTTATTTGGTCCCATATTCCTAGCACGCGATGACAAGCTTGTGACTTAACTTGTTGACGCATTTGTGGTTTGTTTCGATTATTTTGTGCCCGATAGTAAATAATGTAGTCATGAGTCACTTATTGTAAAGAGTTTCTAAACACTTCTACATTAATGTGGATGCTACAATGAGTACGGATCCTCCTGAATGAGTGAGAAAGTTAGAGGGTCAAAGATCATACCCCCCGCCAAGACATTCTCACCATTACCAATAACAGGAGATGTTGGCATGTCTTGGGGGTATGATCTCTGACCCTCTCACTCATTCAAAGATTAGGCTGGGATTGATGCCGCGTTCACGTGGTAGTCGGAACTAAACTCATGACTTGCTAACTGGTTGTAGTTATACACGTACAGAGTTCAACCAGTTAGCAAGTCGGAAATTTGAGTTTCCGACTAGCACGTGAACGCGGCATCAACCCAACAGTTTAACTACTTGGGCACAGCGATAGATTTAATCAGATGCACAAATTGTGATACAGGTTTCCATAATTTATTGGCATTTTCACTGAACTCCAGCAACTTCTGCTGTTAAAATATTGGAAGGTAAACTTTTTGAAAAATATTGACAGACACACTAAAATGTCCAACTTGGCCCAACATTGCGGATAAAAACAAATGGTATACCATGTCAGTTTCAGCAAAGCAATAAAGGGACCAAGAGAACGAAGTGTCACCATTCTAACTTCTCAGACAACACGTTTAACACTGAATGGCACTGATTTATGTATATATATTTTTGTGTACTTTTCTCCCTGCCTTACCAGGAAAAGAGTAAGCGGGAAATACTAAATACTTGAGTGTTAGTTCCCAGGCAAGTTTACCATGCTGGAGCTGTTGTTGGATGTTATTTTCAGATGTCACTGTCCTCCGTTAAGGATAGTTCAGTGATTTTTATATACACTGAACAAAAATATAAAAACAATTTCAAAGAGTTTACTGAGTTACAGTTCATAAGGAAATCAGTCAATTGAAATAAATAAATTAGGCCCTAATCTATGGATTTCACATGACTGGGAAAACATATGCGCCTCATGCAGCACAACATCTCCTTGGCATAGAGTTGACCAGGCTGTTTATTGTGGAATGTTGTCCCACTCTTCAGCTGTGCGAAGTTGCTGGATATTGGCGGGAACTGGAACATGCTGTCGTACACATTGATGCAGAGCATCCCAAACATGCTCAATGGGTGACATTTCTGGTGACTGTGCAGGCCATGGAAGAACTGGGACATTTTCAGCTTCCAGGAATTGTGTACAGATCCTTGCTGAAACATGAGGTGATGGAGGCGGATGAATGGCTCGACAATGGGCCTCAGGATCTCGTCACGGTATTTCTGTGCATTCAAATTGCCATTGATAAAATGCAATTCTGTTCGTTGTCTGTAGCTTATGCCTGCAAATACCATAACCCCACCGCCACCATGGGGCACTTTGTTCACAACGTTGACATCTGCAAATCGCTCGCCCACACGACGCCATACGCACGGTACAGTTGAAACTGGGATTAATCTGTGAAGAGCACACTTCTCCAGCTTGCCAGTGGCCATAGAACGTGAGCGTTTGCCCACTGCAGTCAGGTCAAGACCCTGGTGAGGACGACAAACACGCAGATGAGCTTCGCTGAGACGGTTTCTGACAGTTTGTGCAGAAATTCTTCAGTTGTGCAAACCCACAGTTTCATCAGCTGTCCGGGTGGCTGGTCTCAGAGATCCCGTAGGTGAAGAAGCCGGATGTGGAGGTCCTGGGCTGGTGTGGTTACATGTGGTCTGCGGTTGTGAGGCTGGTTGGACGTACTGCCAAATTCTCTAAAACTACATATGGTAGAGAAATGAACATTAAATTATCTGGCAACAGCTCTGTTGGACATTCCTGCAGTCAGCATGCCAATTGCACACTCCTTCAAAACTTGTGTGGCATTGTTGTGAGAGAACTGCACATTTTAGAGTGGCCTTTTATTGTCCCCAGCACAAGGTGCACCTGTGTAATGATCATGCCGTTTAATCAGCTTCTTGGTATGCCACACCTGTCGGGATTATATTGGCAAAGAAGAAATGCTCACTAACAGGGATGTAAACATTTGTGCACAAAATTGAGAAATAAGCCTTTTGTGCATATGGAAAACTATATTTTTGTTCAGTGTACTTATATTTGGCTGTGGCTAGTTAAGTTGTACAGTATTGGTTTAACTAAAACAATTAGGGGTGCAATGAGCGAACGCAATGATAGAAATTCACTGAAAATTGATGTTTCAGTGTTGCCTTGGTCAATTGACATTCACATACTGTAGGTAAAAGCTGTAGCCCTGTGAAGAGCAGAGTATTTAAGGGCTCTGTTCAATCTGTATCGCTGAAGCGTTACAGATTGCGCAATATGAAGGTAATTTCTAATCGAGCCGACATATGCAACGTTTACCGTGCAGTCTCCGTTATGCGGGAACATTGCCTTTAAATTCCAATCACGCTGTAACGCTTAACTTCACCGATACGGATTGAATAGAACTCTACGTCAAAGCATTACATCCAATGTATAAAGTCAAGGTATTACAGTTTCCATTAAAATTATAGCATAATTCTGACAATTGATGAAACAACACTTTTTAAAGTCAAAGTATGACATGATTACAATCAACAGTTCAGAGAGAACTTTGTTCAACATTTCATTACGACTTAGGTTGGCAGATGCTTTTGTTCAAATTCCAAAGACTGTCACAATTTTCCCTGTCAACTGGTTTCCCTCGAGAACAAATCAAACAAGACATTAGGGGCTTATTCAGGTGAATGGAAAATTATCCAATGTCAATACAGAATGTACAGTATTGTGTAAACCAGACATGATTTTCTGTTGCATACTACAGGGAATCGTATCAACGCTGTTCATTACATTTCTATCTGCAACTTTCAAAGCATCACACCCTACTGAATAAGCCCTAATTAGTTACTCTGCGGCCCTGTTCAGAAACAACCCCTAAAACCTCGACACTTGTGGAGATCTGACAGGATTTTATAGGTTTAAAATGCAGCCGTTTTTGACTCTCTATCAAATAATTTCTGGGTAACAATTAAGAACCTTACTGTGATCATTTTCAATAAAAATTGTAAAAAATAACCAAATGGCTTCTTAGCAAAATACAATTTCTCAAGCAAGAATTTAGCTAGGACTGTCAGAGTGGTCTGAGGGGCCTAATTGGAGGAGCCTAATGGGAGGGATGTGTAAACTGAGCTAGCTGTTATTGGCAGAGAGGAGGGCAAACTCTCCTGTTATTGGTCTATGAACTAACACAAAGTGCATTATCATAATTTCACAGTATTATTCCAACCTCAGTGTTGAAATGTATATATAAAACACAGGAAATCATGTTTTTGACTGTGTGGCCCTTTAAGCTACATAAATCTCACCCTCTGCTAGGTGGATTTTCTCCCTACTGCTTACACCTATCCATTCCTCTCAGCTCTAGATGTGTCTAGGTGTTAGGCCTAGGGGTTGTTTCTGGACAGGAACTACAGCCTTCCGTAGCTGTCCACTAGAATCATGGTTTGGCTCAAGCTCTTTAGAACTGAATGGGCTTCCTCTACAACAAAAATTGTAAAGTGCTACTGTATGGTGGAGACACCCTGATAATGATGCTTACAAAGCACAGAGACAAACAGACCTAGGGTGTATTCTTACTTCTTGCAACGGAAACCATTTACCGGAAGCAAACAGAGCAAATGGAACAAAACGGGGAGAGACCTACCTGAATTTGTCCAATAGAAACTCATTTTCAATTTGTAGTAAACGGTTTGTTGCAAAACGTTTTGCAACAGACTAAACATTTTGCAACAGAATCGGCATAATGAATACACCCATGGTGTATTCACTATGTTTTTTAATTTGATTTGAAATAGATCAGTTTTGTTATATAAAACAAAACTGAACTATTTCAAATCAAATTAAAAACGTGACAACGTAAAACATGATCACATAGAAACAAATACAATTTTACAAACATGAGTGTAAGTGGTGTTAGTCTAGATTTAAAACAACTTCTATTGTGTACCCCAATCAACCACAGTACTTCGGGATTTTTTTGAAATACAATTTACTGGTTCTGTTGGTTTCATATTTTATATTTAAATTGCTTAAGTTCTCAAACTCATTAACTTTTCAATTGAGATCAATAGAGGGCGCCAGACACAAATAAATATGTATTTTTGCATAACTTGAACCTCTTGAAGCAGTAAGGTTCTAAGAGCTGTTTGTTATCAGTAACAAAACTCGAACAGGCAGTCTAGGTTAAGGGGTACCCAAGAAGTCCGTGCTACATTAAAATAATTTATCTCGTCATACCCTGAGGTTTAAGTTACAATTCTCTCACTATTCAGGTACATACTGGATTAGGTCAAACATTCACAGAATTCTCAGACTAAACAAAATAAAATATACTCGTTTATGCTGACTGAATTCAAATGAATATCATCCCCTAAATGTGTGCTGCAAAAGTTCCAAGACCCTGTAAAATGATTACAATTCTTACAATATTCCATTGAATATATCTATATTCCATCATTTTGAGGAAGACATTGTTTTCTCAGTACAATTCCTTGCTTCGTCGGGAGGCTGGTTAGCTTGTGGTTAGTTCACTACCTTTGAGTCTAAGACACTTTCCCCCAGAATCAACTACAGAATGCAGGACAAAAAAGTCCTATATGGCACACAGAAGAAATAGAGGATAAAACGACACTTCTTGTTCTACAAGATTAAAAAGTGTAAAGGTGTCTCCAGTGTAAAGGAACTGTTGTCAATACAGACTTGATAAAAAGCCCACCCTGCACGTCCAATTGCTGCTGGGACCCACGAACCAAGGCAGGGACAGAATGAGTTGAAGGGAGGGCCAAGGTTGGTGTTACGTGCCAAGCCGTAGGTAAGCTACACTACTGCCTTCCTGGACCAGTTCTCTGTCCCTATCGCCTATGTCGTCCGCGCCCAGCCCGGGGCTCAACGTTCTGAGATGGCCGGGGCTCCTAACCGACATGGTGGCCAGACTGAGGGCCCGGCCGGGGTGGGGGGAGGGGGGCCGGTATCTGCTGCTGGGCTCCGGGGATGGGGACGGGGTCTTCCTAGAGGTCTCTCCCCCCTGTGACGTCTCCTCCTCAGGGGGGCTCTCCAGGTCTGAGTCACCCTCCTCCTCCTCCTCCTCCTCCTCCAGGGTGAGTTCAAACTGGAACTTGTCCCCTGCGGAGGCGCAGCATCCCCCCGGCGTGGCTTCCAGGGCACCTGGCTCCTCGTCAAGGTCCCTGTCCTCAAGGGTGGATGAGGGGCTGCGCTGGATCATACTCTGGTACCACTCCCGGTTGTCCTCCAGGTTATCCAGGATGTCCTGGGCGTCAGGGTGGACCAGGTCAGCCCACGTCTCCCACAGAGGGTGGACGATGTAGTCTATGAATCCCACCTGCAGAGGGGAGTAAAGATGTTTTGGTTTTGATGGGTTTCAACAGACATTATGACAATAATTTGCAAGCTACTGGGTCTGTTAAGCAGTGACAAACACCTGCGGGTGGGTTTGCAGATTTTCGTACGGTACCTGGGTCTTCTCAACGGAGGCGTTGTGTTTGTCACACATAGGGCTGATCTCAATTCCCTTGTCCCTCTCCCTGTCCCCCTGGGTGAAGAACTCCACCATGATGCGATCGGTCCACTGACGGTAGACCTCCAGGGGCTTGGTGGGGTTACTGAGGTCAGCACAGTGAACCATGTTCTGAAGGACCTGGAGACACGCAGGGAGGCCCATGTTAGTTCTTGGTTTATCTATTGCTTAGATATTTTTTGAAGAAGTATATCGTTTTTATTCATATTTATTTTGTCATTTCTATTTCAGACATTTATATAAAAACCGTAAATGTACATGACACTATGAAGTCTTGAGTTATTTTAGACAACTGCACTGATCACACTAGTCTCCGGTAAACTAGTGACTGCATTGCTCACAGTTCAGATTCAACACCAGAGTCCATTTCAATGATCTGAAGTGACTTCCTCTCCTTGTCTCCTCTCAAACTCCCAACAGCGTTCCCCTCAAATTGCTTTCACCTATCCTGTATCCACATATCTTCGATGTCTGATGAAAACCTCTTATCTCTAAAACAGAAACTTTTCAGGAAATTGAAAAAATGTCCTTATTTTCCCATTAACAAACATACAATTATGACACTTCAGAAGCTATTTTGAATACACTTGATTGGTCCTAGAGTCATGTTCAGAGTACATTGAGGGGAGTTACTGCTTTCAATAAATAAAAAATAAAAACATCTAAATTGGCAAATGGAGTTATAAGGTTTTCATCAGACAGCGCCGATATTCAAATAAGTTCAGGTGAGTGAGACGGAGAAGAGGAGATGACGTCACTGTAGACTATTGATACGTGGCCTGTGGCGTGTCTACAAATGACCTCTGACCTGGATGCGGTCTGAGTAGTTGTCCAGCAGCAGCACTCCCAGACTGGTCACCTTCTTGGTCTCCACCATGGTCTTCAGGTCAGCCAGGAAGTTCATGTGCTTGGACATGTCAGTGGCCAACACCTGCAGAGGACAATACCAAATATGTTTTAGTATGAAGATTATGTAGAAACGGCTTGTTGGGCCTCTGGGTTTAGAAACTCTATGACAATACCAATTAATCACACTTACTTCAGTCACTAGTTCCAATGGGTCAGTGGGTTTGGGCATGGTGATGCCTACATCCAGGGTTGTGTTGTGGGTTTGATACTGAATATACTGTATGTGTGAAATGTACCGGTAACTGACTTTGGGGAAAAGTGTCTGCTAAATGGCCATATCATTATGATGTCGGCTCATTCCTTATCATGTTTAACTATGATAACATGGAGGTGTGTAGCTAATATTTAATTTATATTCAATTCCAATTCATTCAGTCAGTGTCTCACCATGTCGATGACCATCTTCCTGAGGGACTGTCCCTGTTTCTTGCTGAGGCTCTGGAAGATGTCACAGTTGTCCTCCTGCAGCAGCTTGAAGCCCACAGCCAGGTGGTGGTTCTCCAGGACCGAGGCGTCGTTGTACATTAGAGCCAGCTCAGAGTCTACAGTAGGAACACCCACACCATTAGTAAAGCAACAACAATTCCAAGGCACTCCTGTAGAGCTACAAAAAAGGTATTTATTAGGTTCAAAACAACAGAAGAAACAATTATCCAGAGATCAAACTCCGCCTTACAGACGCTATAATGTAGTCTTCACAGTAGTAGATCCCAGACACATTTAGCTCCAAAGGACATATCCTTTAATTAGATCTAATCAGAGAGATTGCTAGTGAGGGATGGGACTGACTTGTGTTGATGAGGAACTGGTTGGACACTCCGGGGTGATCCACGTCATGTATGGCACTGGCAAACAGAGCAGCCATGATCTCTAGGTCAGTGAAGACAGCCTGAAAACAAAAAACAGACACTTTTGTGTTATTAAGTATTAACATGTAGCGTGGGGACATTCTTTTCACCTCATCTTTACTATCAACACCATGAACAAACCCCTTCTACCTTAATATGCACTGATAAAGTTGATCAAATCCAAAGCTATGCACAGGGCAAGTCTACAAACTAGATTAGAATATAGAATATGGCTGGACATCATCCTTTAATCGTCCTCATAATGGAATGTTCCATACCTCCAGGGCAGGGGTGGAGAGGAGAACGTGGGTGGACTGTACCACGTCGGCAGCGTGGATGTTGTTGTGGTAGGCCACGTCGGCATGGTAGTGGTCCTCCAGGGTCATCATGAAGGTGATAAAGGTGTCGGCTGGGATCTTAAAGTTTTTCAGCAGCTCTCGCTCCTGAGGTTGGGGAGCAACAGAAACCAGGCTCACAAGAGTAGAGCAAATATGTAACAAACTTTTGGTAATGTATCGAAGTGAATTTGGGGTAGCCCCGACCGGGACTCAAACCCTTGGCCATCACACCAAGATTCAAATGTCTTAGAAGGAATGCTAGAGAATGCTACAATTTGCTGCTGTAATGTATGGACAGAGGAGATGGATTTGGAAAGGGAGATTGGGAAAGTAATGGGAGACTCATACCTGGAAAATGGAGTACATGACCACCGTCAAAGGCCGATTCCCAGAGTATTCAGCTATCTTGAAAATATCTAGACCCCATCTGTTGATCTCCTCAAATTCCTAGAACCACAACACAACAAACTGAGAAAAAGTCTGATATGGCAATTAAGCAGAATTGTATTTAATAAATACAAAATATTATACTTTTTTAACACGCATAACAAACGATATGAGGATGGCACAAAAGTTTGCCAATAATACGTCACTGATGTTATATTAAAGGCCAAGCAATAAGCATTAAAGTAACAGCCATTCTTCAGTGTAAACAGTGTGTGCCTGTCTGTGTAAGTATGCGTGTGTGTGTGTAAGTATGTATGTATGTGTGTGTGTGTGTGTGTAAGTATGCGTGTGTGTGTGTAAGTATGTGTGTGTGTGTGTGTGTGTGTGTATGGCGCCCACCGTGGCCAGTAGGTCCTCCTGGAGTGTGGTGACCCCGAAGCGGGGTATCTGGGTGGGGGCAAGGCTGGGGCTGAGGGCAGGCTTCTTCACCGCAACGATCTGGGACATGGGCCTCTTCTTCTTCTTCTTGTCCTTCTCCTTAGGAGGCCCAGACATAATCTCCACATCATGCTGCTTTTCTACAGACAGTGAGAGAGCGAGAAGAGAAGAGAGGAGACAGAAGAGAGAGAGAGAGAGAGAGACAGAAGAGAGAGAGAGAAGAGAGAAAATAATATATGCCCATTGGACTATGGCTGTATTGGTGTTAGGAGGGGAGCCCTGACTATTTGCCAGCCACCCAACCAGTAAGGCAGGTCGATTATTTATTTTATTTCAACCAATATATAGGAGCAGTGGCAACACGTCATTCATGTTTTGAGCCTCACCTGTTTAGCTAAAAGAAAAAAATACAGTAATACGTGTCACATATCAGTTTGCAAACAATGTAAAATAAATAATAATAATTGAGTTAATAAAGCCACATACAAACATGGTCTCTTTTTTGCTTTCTTGAGTAAGGCAGCTCCAAAATGCAGGTGATTCAGCCTAGCTCAGTGCTTTCTGTGGGGATGGGGCAGCCAGCAGAAAATACAGAGCGTAGGGTTTGGTAATGTTCTCTGGTTGCGCCGTGATTAGCTCAGTGTTGTGTCACTCATGGGGACACTGTCACCGCAAAATCCACGGGGAGCGCTAGAAAATTCAAGCCCATTGGGTGTTGCCATAGATTTACATTAGAAGTGCCCATCCAAGAAGGCTCAAGGTCATTGGCCACAGATAAAATTACATCAAATCATGTTATATCTACCGTAGTTTTGATTAGACTGATCATGTCAACATCATACTTTCAAAATCTTAGTTAGCAATCTAGACAAGCAGTCATCATCATGAATCAAGTTGACAATCTACTGGCAAATCCTTTTCAATCCTTGTCATATGAAGAGGAATTATAGCTAAAACGTATCGGTGCTCATCAGCCATTGGACATAAACATTACACAACAAGTTGGAAATCGCAAATTCAACAATGAGTGGTTTGGAAGGAATCAGTGGCTAACTGCAAGCGTTGCAAAGCAATCACTAGCCTGCTATTCAGTGGAGAGGGTGTGTGATCCAAGTCTGGGTTTAAGGTTCTCTTTTCCAAGCTTAAAAGGATCAACATTCACATGCAACACCATGGGCCAGAACATTTTGAATACACTGGCCATGCTGTCGATCCAGCATGACTTCTGCCGTGTTCAAAACAACTGGAAACTCAGAACTGGGAAACCTCAGACATCAGTGAATTCAAGACAACTGGGAACTCAGAAAAAAACGAGCTCCAACTGAGAAAATACGTTTTTAACGGTCATCCAACTCGGAATTCCAAGTAGCGAACTCGGGCCTCTTTCTAGAGCTTCGACCTGAAGATCACTGATGTCATGATTCGACTTTGTTTCTTTCAGAGTTCCGAGTTGTCTTGAAAGCACCGTAAATCCAGAGAATGCCAGACTTTGATGACAAAATTTGCCCACAAGAAGGACCGCCGCGCCACCGTCCTGTTCAAGTGAGCACAGCACAACAAGGTGAGTCCAAAAATGTATTGTATGCTGTTGCATAAATTATGTTATATGCCAGGGAGCTATGTATACTGTAGCTAAGAAAGCAATACTAAGTGTATGTTGTGTAGTAAGCTGTTAGTAGCCCATGTAATAATAATTTGGTCCCTTTCCCCCTCATAACTTAGCCTACTGTTCTGACTTGGTGGTGCACATGTAGCCTATAGCCTGTTTTAGAGAAATGTCATCGAATATTGTAAGAGCTTTCATTGTCTGCTTATATGCCCCCTTTATTTATCCTACGGTTCTGACTTGGTGTACAGGGAGAATACTGTAAGAACGGCCCATGTTCTGAATTCTGTCGCTGTACATTTCAAAAGTGCTGAACAAATAGTTATATTGACTATGTCCGTACTAGCTCATTAATGTCTTAATCGAAATTACGGATTGCCTCTTGTCCGCTCGTCGTTCCCTTATGCCATAGTTTGTACATCTCAATTGTCAGTAGAAATCACACTTGTTTAAGGAAGTCAGCCATATCAGCTATGTTTGTCACCGTTATAGTGTAATTGATGTATTGTTTAGTGTTGTGGCTTTGCTGGCACCAAGATTTTGCCCCACCAAGATTGACATGCTAAAAATCGCCACTGTATAGGAGGACACTGAAAACGGCAGAAAATTAATAGTTGATTGTTAATCTTACTAACTATAGCTAATCTAAGATATTTCCACCACAAATCAGGTGAGAAATCAATTAGACTAGTACTAGGAATACTTCTTCAACTGATAACTCTCCAGCAAATGTCATCTCTCAACCAATAATGACTCCTGGTAGTCAGACAGTGCCAAATATGAGAAGACAGATCAGAATCCAAGATCCTAAAAAACAATCCCACATATCATTACGAGGACATACAATCTGCCACCCTACCCCACCACACCAAGAGAAGCGGTCTCACCAATCTCACAATATTTCCTCTTCCTTTCACCCAAAGCCATAGTTCTCCTTTCCGATCCAAGCCAACTTCAAAACAAACCAAATTATGTCAAATGGACATATATTTGCAGGATCCATCTTCTCTCCGTCTGCAAGCATTTTGGTGAAGCTCCATTCTGCCACAATATCCGTTAAAGACTGGGGTATTGACGCAAAAAGGCAGTCTAATAATATGACGGTCTCCATGGCAACGCCAGACAACGTGTCCAGGAATGCCTTGTCGCCTGCTTCCTTTGGATCCCTTCTCTTTCCCCTAACATGCTGGCTAATAGGCTAGCAGACATGCATGACAAATGCCAAGTTGAGATCTAAATATGCATATTTGTATACTCCACTATCCAACCACATAGATTGCATGACAACATGCAGTATGTTCACACTAAATATGTTGGCCTGTTCAGTACTACAACACATTATATACAAAACATGCTGTAATAATTGTGTAAGTATTTGGTAATTCATAATGCATTATAAGCACATTTATAATGCCTTATGAGCTATGCATAATAATGCAAAAACATAAACATCTATGACTACATTTATAGAGCTGTATAATGCCTTATAAAGCTAAGAAATATTGTATTTATGTACCAACTTTTGAGCAGGATGAATGCTTTACATCAATTATTATTTGACAGTAGGGTCTAAATGAATACCTTTCCTAGCCATTGCAATGCCAGTTCAGGGGCCATACTTAGAGTGCTGTTGTCACTCACCTAGGAAAGTGTTGGCGATGAACTCTGAGACTTGGTTTCCTGACCGACTGGTTTCTGACAACTGGGTGAGCTCTCTGTTCAGCATCCTTTTGAACTGGGGAACAAGATCAGACACAATGACAAGCCTCAGTGACACGACTTCATACATGGATATACAGTATGGAAAGTAGAACATGCCTCAGTAGAACAAGTGTACCAGCAGTAAAGTTCCTCTCATACTAATTTTTTTTAATAAATTAACAAAAAGAGAGTTCAAAATAGCAATAAACTAGATTTTTACATTCTGTTTGGTGTGATTTTTTACACCACACTCAAGTGTCAGGAGTAACTAACAAGTAAATAATATGACAGTAGTGATTTCCTTGATCCCCTCATACTGAATAACATGTCAGGATATAGAAGAAGACAAGTGTAAAATGGGATATCAATAGAGTAATAGTAGTCAATTATATCAATAAGACCAGAAAATGAATTAAGAAAATATGTTTTTAAAACAAAACAATCATACACTTCTATCATGACACAACCTCATACCCTATTCTATTCAGTGCATCACATTGGAGGGCACAAGGAGGGGAACAGTGTCTTCAGCTGGGCTCAGACCATTATGTAATCACTAACCTAACGTAGCAGGCCTAAAATAATCGCCTGAAACTAAATCCCCTACACACTGGTCTTGACCAGAAGAAAAAAAACTGTAGGGGGAGGTTCTCTTCTGCACTGTTCAACCAATCCAGTAAATGTGGAGGAGGGGTTAAGATGGAGTGTCGCCTTGTTAACGTCCAAAAGCGAAAGTCGCATCCCAGGCTCTCTTTCCATTTCCCCTGTTGATGGGGACTCGGCAGAGGCTATGTAATCACACACGTGGATAGGGGAGAGGGGAGTGCACCACGCCAGCCATACAAACCACCGTATACGGTCTTAAAGGAGACATTGCATGTACACACACAAACACACACACAATGAGACATACAGGAAGGAACGGGTAGTGTACTCACAGGGATTTGTAGACACAAACACACTCACGCACATACACACAATGGAACAGGCATGTGTGTAAACACACACACAGGCATGTGTAGACTAAATAATACGCAGTTTTATACCATCTCACTGACATAATATGCAAAAACACAGACATCCAAATACATACTGTGTCCTACAGTACACCAAAGCACACTTACCATCATGCAGTTAAGAAGTTTGCACTGCAATAACAGAAAATGACACCCTGACACACACATTCCTGTGCACTCACCTGTATGTGTCCAGGACATAGAAAACAAAGTGACATAGGGCATTCCAGTGGACACATGTTGAATGTCAAAAACAAAGACGAGCGAGCAGGAGAAACCAACTTTGGTGAATCAAATCCAGTAGCAGATTCTACAGGTCTATCCAATGAGTTTAGTCACAAACTGACAGTCCTTACGTCCCAGATTGAACGAGGGGGAAGAGATCGGCAGTCAGCCGAAGACGAGGTTTCCCCGTAGCTCTGAGCTTAGTAAGTGGGACAAAGAGGATGGCCGGTGGAGGTTAAGGGGCCAGACAGACAGTCCAGCTAGGAGCAGGGCACCAGAGCACATGGCTGACTGCTGCCTAGTCTCTTCTTCCCTGTATGTGTCTCCCCTTCAACTGCCTACGTGTGGGATGCCCTACAGCCAATTGGCTACAGAGGCTGGGTGGATATGAGGGATCTGATTGGTTGTGTGTGTATATATAAATAAATAAATGAGAGAGAGAGAGAGAGAGAGAGAGAGAGAGAGAGAGAGAGAGAGAGAGAGAGAGAGAGAGAGAGAGAGAGAGAGAGAGAGAGAGAGAGAGAGAGAGAGAGAGAGAGAGAGAGAGAGAGAGAGAGAGAGAGAGAGAGAGAGAGAGACAGAGAGACAGAGAGAGAGAGAGAGAGAGAGAGAGAGAGAGAGAGAGAGAGAGAGAGAGAGAGAGATACAGGAGGAGCGGCGTGGAAAGAAGGGATGTGAACTGATACGCATGGTTCAATGGGAGGGATGGGTTCCATTCATGTGCTGGTGTGCGTTGGTGTCTGAATGGGAGGAGGGATTGTGTATCAGTCCAATACACAAGAACTGAGTTTGGTGGTAAGAGTGCTTTTAGCTTTGCTGGCCGATGATCTCGGATCATTTTATTCTGATTGATGATTTAAATCCCAAATTGGAGGGCTGCTGACCTCAGATTGCTCAGGTTTTTAAACCTGCTCCTTTAAGCTGTGTTATGCACTTTACACTGTTTTAACTTCCATTCATAGTTCTGTTTTATGTTGTGTTATGTCTCCTGTGGAACTAACTATACTGGTTTCGTGGCCAGGGCTCACATGTAAATAAATAAATGCTCTCTGTATGCACAAATATTATGCACAGGGGGAACGCAGCAGCAGTTCAATTTCCTGCATCTGTAAAAATGTAAATACTACAATGCAACAAGAACTGAGCTACTTGTTGGAGGGTCCAAATACGAGGATGTGACCTGTGGGAAATAACATTCCCTTGACTATGGAAATACAGCTGTTATACTGTGCCCTTTCCAAAAGCTATGGCACCTGCTGTGTAATGCCACTATGACTATGAGATGGCATAGTGAACAAAAGCACCATATCACATCAATCAACCACTGTCTTGATGCATTGAGGACAACGGCGTAGGCTACACAAGGAACTCAATTCCCCAATCTAATATGCAGGTTAAGTATAGCTTCACTTTGTAAATCCGAAACATTAGACATGTGATGCTGATGAGAGGTGCTGTGGGCTCCCCCGGCTGCAGCCCGCAGCAGGTCTCTGGAGACAGTAGATCTAAAGCCCTTTGACTCTCTGCCGAGCCCAAACAAACAAAGGTAGTATGTGTACCGTGCACATGGTCTTCAAGTGATGCGTGGCTGCAGTCTCAGCCACAGCCAATCGTAGCGTCATACATTGGACGGGGGGTGGGAGAGGCGGAGCAACAGTAATAGCTTAACATGGCGTGATATCCACGCTTTTCGGATCTATGTCCTTTTGCACACAAATGCCCCAAATAGTTCTCATTTCAGTATATAGATGGAGATGAGATTTTGGATGTTTCATTAACCAGGCCTACACCTTCGCTATGCTTCAAGCAATCATTCCCAGGTTTTTACTGTAGATGAGGCTCAGTTAAAACGCAGCTCACCTTGTTGGAAGCCATTTCGCTGACTGAGTGACGGGTCTGCAGGGTCTCCAGCTGGTCCAGACACCAGTCCAGCTCCTCCAGCGTCTCCATGGCCAGCTTCTGGTAGGGCTCCTCTGAGGGGGTCAAAGGTCAGTCTACTGTTAAAGCCCTGAGAGAGCGTTTGTTCTGATCTCTGCTGCTAAAAAAAATACTTTCAAACTTAAAGAATTTCAGTGAGTGCAGGTTTTTATTTTCTTCAAGTAAAAGCCCTGAGAGCGACCACCAGAGACCATCGCATCCAGGCCCTAGATGTACTAGACTGAGACCCAGATCAAACAAGGCCCAGTCAGGGGTGATCACTTTCTCTTTATTTTACCATATTCCCACTGTCAAGGACTGTGCTCCTGTGGTCAGTTATCAGGCTCCAGACTGTATCACCGGACAGAAGGCTGTGTGTTGTCATTCACCCCGAGTCACTAAGGTCTAATGCAGCCAGGCAAGCTCTGTTTTTAAATCAAGAATGGCTCCATTTCAAACCAGAGACTATACAATTCATTGTGTAGACTTTTATTGACTATTTTCTCTGGCTTATTATCAGTGAAAACTAATTCTCAAACCATGGCTGCTTCAAATACTACAAATGTCCTCCTGAATACTTGTATTGAGGTATGCCATTTTGGGTTGCCATATAAACTGGGACCAGTGTCAACAGTAACCCCCCTCAACAAAAGGGAAGGAGAAAGAAACAGATCATATTTTTCTGTATGCCTTTTTATATCTTCGCATTCTCACTGCACTGCCCTTATCAATGTAAAGCTGACAGATTACAATAATAGCAATTGTGGCAGTAGCTTCAAACAAAGCTTATGTAGGTCTGTATTTTCAGTTCTTGAGAACTTGTTATTTTTACAGAGTGAAGCAGACACTAGGGAACAAGAAATAATGTAAGATCAGATGAGTAGAATACTGACCTGTTATGCTTGACTTGGTATGGGTAGGTATGGAGGGAGGTTTGCTGCCTGATGGTCGCCTGTTGGGCCGATCCTGCAGATGAGTTATGTAGGCAAAATTGCTTCTGACTGTTCGGAGACTGGCGAGCACCTAAAGAGAAAGGTTGGAGGGGACACTGTGATCAGTGTTGCCAACTAATTTTCAGGGGAAGTTGCTAGAGGCAGGTCAATTTGTTGCTAAATTACGTTGTGATGTCACTGCGTGATGACGTCATTACGTAATAACGTAAAACTGCGTAATTACGTAGAATACACAATAACGTTACTCAAATTGACTGGCCATCTCGGCGAAAAATATGATTTGACATTTGTTAGTTTAGATTTGTTTGTTTATTATCACATATTTGTATTTGTAAAAGTAATATATAAACACAATACATTTTATATGATCAGATATTTTAATTTTTAAACACAACACATTGAATTATTGAACAATTACACATTATTGGACAATTACATGTTATTTATTTTAAACTAGTAAACCTACACATTCTGAACAATTATAGTTTTAAGCAGTGTATTGGTAGTTAGTTAACATGCTACCTATCTGATCAACAATTATAGGTACAAGCTAATAACAAGGTATATATGCTATCTTATTGAACAAGCAACTTTACTCAAATAATGATGTGTGTACTAGGCATCTCTCTCCATCTCTCTCCAGGTTGTTGAGCTGCTTGGCTGGCTAGCTGCTCAATGGTTTCCTCCAGATATTGCCACTGTTCTCGCTCACACTGCAGTGCACACTGCCACCATCAGCTGTGTGTCTCCGCCAGTTCCAGAAAGTCCACTCC
This sequence comes from Coregonus clupeaformis, assembly GCF_020615455.1. Lineage (NCBI taxonomy): Eukaryota > Metazoa > Chordata > Actinopteri > Salmoniformes > Salmonidae > Coregonus > Coregonus clupeaformis. Next base: position 35,635,101 of record NC_059202.1, read on the forward strand.
TTGCATACGTACTGTAAATATGATGAGTCATAGATTGGAAAGAAAATCCTCCTCATCTTCACTGTCCAACTGCATTGTCACAGAGGTGGAACCAGCAGAAGAGGATGGAGTGGCCTTAAAGCTGTATGCTGCTGTGGTGCCAAACTGCTGCAGAACTTCACTTGGTAGTTTATGCTGGTAACAGGTATCACCAGCCAGCTTCAGTCCATACCGCACCAGGAGTATGGCGTTGAGAGTGTGTAGTGACATTCTATTTCTTGACTTTAACTTGACCACACAGCCGTTCAACCTCCGCATTTGAGTGTGGCAAGGAGAGGGCAGCGAGTGCAGCTTTGCACAGTTCTTCAAATGGATTTGACCCAGAAGAGTCTGTGTAGTTAATCACTTCACTCCAAAACTCGACTGTATTTTCAGTTGAGTCCCACCTAAACAGATGGATGTTTCTCCATTGGGAAACAATTGTATCAATGGTTTGGGGCTGGTACCCCAGTAGCTCAGCTACAGTGGGGAAAAAAAGTATTTAGTCAGCCACCAATTGTGCAAGTTCTCCCACTTAAAAAGATGAGAGAGGCCTGTAATTTTCATCATAGGTACACGTCAACTATGACAGACAAAATGAGAAAAAATATTCCAGAAAATCACATTGTAGGATTTTTAATGAATTTATTTGCAAATTATGGTGGAAAATAAGTATTTGGTCAATATCAAAAGTTTCTCAATACTTTGTTATATACCCTTTGTTGGCAATGACACAGGTCAAAGCGTTTTCTGTAAGTCTTCACAAGGTTTTCACACACTGTTGCTGGTATTTTGGCCCATTCCTCCATGCAGATCTCCTCTAGAGCAGTGATGTTTTGGGGCTGTCGCTGGGCAACACGGACTTTCAACTCCCTCCAAAGATTTTCTATGGGGTTGAGATCTGGAGACTCCAGGACCTTGAAATGCTTCTTACGAAGCCACTCCTTCGTTGCCCGGGTGGTGTGTTTGGGATCATTGTCATGCTGAAAGACCCAGCCACGTTTCATCTTCAATGCCCTTGCTGATGGAAGGAGGTTTTCACTCAAAATCTCACGATACATGGCCCCATTCATTTTTCCTTTACACGGATCAGTCGTCCTGGTCCCTTTGCAGAAAAACAGCCCCAAAGTATGATGTTTTCACTCCCATGCTTCACAGTAGGTATGGTGTTCTTTGGATGCAACTCAGCATTCTTTGTCCTCCAAACACGACAAGTTGAGTTTTTACCAAAAAGTTATATTTTGGTTTCATCTGACCATATGACTTTCTCCCAATCCTCTTCTGGATGCACTCTAGCAAACTTCAGACGGGCCTGGACATGTACTGGCTTAAGCAGGGGGACACGTCTAGCACTGCAGGATTTGAGTCCCTGGCGGCGTAGTGTGTTACTGATGGTAGGCTTTGTTACTTTGGTCCCAGCTCTCTGCAGGTCATTCACTAGGTCCCCCCGTGTGGTTCTGGGATTTTTGCTCACCGTTCTTGTGATCATTTTGACCCCACGGGGTGAGATCTTGCGTGGAGCCCCAGATCGAGGGAGATTATCAGTGGTCTTGTATGTCTTCCATTTCCTAATAATTGCTCCCACAGTTGATTTCTTCAAACCAAGCTGCTTACCTATTGCAGATTCAGTCTTCCCAGCCTGGTGCAGGTCTACAATTTTGTTTCTGGTGTCCTTTGACATCTCTTTGGTCTTGGCCATAGTGGAGTTTGGAGTGTGACTGTTTGAGGTTGTGGACAGGTGTCTTTATACTGATAACAAATTCAAACAGGTGCCATTAATACAGGTAACGAGTGGAGGACAGAGGAGCCTCTTAAAGAAGAAGTTACTGGTCTGTGAGAGCCAGAAATCTTGCTTGTTTGTAGGTGACCAAATACTTATTTTCCACCATAATTTGCAAATAAATTCATTAAAAATCCTACAATGTGATTTTCTGGATTTTCTTTTCTCAATTTGTCTGTCATAGTTGACGTGTACCTATGATGAAAATTACAGGCCTCTCTCATCTTTTTAAGTGGGAGAACTTGCACAATTGGTGGCTGACTAAATACTTTTTTTCCCCACTGTACTTCAATCATTTCAGTGGTGCCTTTATTGTGCTTTAGTGTTTCCTTAACACTGAACAAGGCCATGTTTCACAAGGCTTCTAGGTTGTCTGGGAGCCTTGCTTGCAGCTCCTTGCTTAAAGCAACAATGTAGTTGATGTACTGTCTCCAAATGACCTTTTCATCCTCTGGCGCAAGACTGAGTTGGTACACCGTGCTCTCGAAAAGGTACCCAAGGTATGGTGATGGACTGAGATGTCCATCAATGGCATCCTTCAGGACATCCATTTTTGCCATAGGGTTGACTACCCTGCTGCAAGTTGATGTTAAGAGGTGTACCAGATTGTCCAAAAGCTTGACAGGATCTGTTTGCTCTCCCTCAAATGACTTCACTGCAACTTGTACGTCGGACAGGATTGATTTCAAGAATGTCAGGTATACATAGTTGGTCTTGTCCATGTACATGGCGTGGAGCACATCCGCCATGTACAGTGGGGAAAAAAAGTATTTAGTCAGCCACCAATTGTGCAAGTTCTCCCACTTAAAAAGATGAGAGAGGCCTGTAATTTTCATCATAGGTACACGTCAACTATGACAGACAAAATGAGAAAAAAAAATCCAGAAAATCACATTGTAGGATTTTTAATGAATTTATTGGCATATGATGGTGGAAAATAAGTATTTGGTCAATAACAAAAGTTTCTCAATACTTTGTTATATACCCTTTGTTGGCAATGACACAGGTCAAACGTTTTCTGTAAGTCTTCACAAGGTTTTCACACACTGTTGCTGGTATTTTGGCCCATTCCTCCATGCAGATCTCCTCTAGAGCAGTGATGTTTTGGGGCTGTCGCTGGGCAACACAGACTTTCAACTCCCCTCCAAAGATTTTCTATGGGGTTGAGATCTGGAGACTGGCTAGGCCACTCCAGGACCTTGAAATGCTTCTTACGAAGCCACTCCTTCGTTGCCCGGGCGGTGTGTTTGGGATCATTGTCATGCTGAAAGACCCAGCCACGTTTCATCTTCAATGCCCTTGCTGATGGAAGGAGGGTTTCACTCAAAATCTCACGATACATGGCCCCATTCATTCTTTCCTTTACACGGATCAGTCGTCCTGGTCCCTTTGCAGAAAAAACAGCCCCAAAGCATGATGTTTCCAACCCCATGCTTCACAGTAGGTATGGTGTTCTTTGGATGCAACTCAGCATTCTTTGTCCTCCAAACATGACGAGTTGAGTTTTTACCAAAAAGTTATATTTTGGTTTCATCTGACCATATGACATTCTCCCAATCCTCTTCTGGATCATCCAAATGCACTTCAGACGGGCCTGGACATGTACTGGCTTAAGCAGGGGGGACACGTCTCGCACTGCAGGATTTGAGTCCCTGGCGGCGTAGTGCGTTACTGATGGTTGGCTTTGTTACTTTGGTCCCAGCTCTCTGCAGGTCATTCACTAGGTCCCCCCGTGTGGTTCTGGGATTTTTGCTCACCGTTCTTGTGATCATTTTGACCCCACGGGGTGAGATCTTGCGTGGAGCCCCAGATCGAGGGAGATTATCAGTGGTCTTGTATGTCTTCCATTTCCTAATAATTGCTCCCACAGTTGATTTCTTCAAACCAAGCTGCTTACCTATTGCAGATTCAGTCTTCCCAGCCTGGTGCAGGTCTACAATTTTGTTTTTGGTGTCCTTTGACAGCTCTTTGGTCTTGGCCATTGTGAAGTTTGGAGTGTGACTGTTTGAGGTTGTGGACAGGTGTCTTTTATACTGATAACAAGTTCAAACAGGTGCCATTAATACAGGTAACGAGTGGAGGACAGAGGAGCCTCTTAAAGAAGAAGTTACAGGTCTGTGAGAGCCAGAAATCTTGCTTGTTTGTAGGTGACCAAATACTTATTTTCCACCATAATTTGCAAATAAATTCATTAAAAATCCTACAATGGGATTTTCTGGATTTTTTTTTCTCAATTTGTCTGTCATAGTTGACGTGTACCTATGATGAAAATTACAGGCCTCTCTCATCTTTTTAAGTGGGAGAACTTGCACAATTGGTGGCTGACTAAATACTTTTTTTCCCCACTGTAGCAATGCTCACTGGCCTTGGTCAACTCAAAGTGGAGTTTCAGTTCTTCCCACTGGCTCAATATACGAGTTACCGCAGGCTCAATAGATAGCCAACGTGTGGCACACACTTTGGTGATCTGCAGGGGTTTCTGGCCACAATTAATGGTGTTATACACTGCTTTGTACTCAACCCTCCTAGGGATGTTTTTTTTGGATGCTGCACTGACAGCCAATTGTAAAGAATGGCACACACAGCGTATGAGTACCAAATTGGGCAATGCACATTCTTCCTTTAAAATCTTGTGCACCCTGTTGTGCACCCCAGTCATCACGGACGCATAATCAGTGCCAATACCCTGAAGATTCAATTTTTTAAAGTTACACTTCTCAAGAAACTCAACTACCGCCTTTGCTATTGATCTGGCATCGCCCCCCTCCAATTCAACCAGCCCGGGAAATGTGGACACAACAGTTCTTTTTTTAGCATTGACATACCGAATCACCACATCCAGGTATTGAAACACTGACATCAGTGGACTCATCCAAAAGGAGACTGAACTTCTCAACCCCCACATCTGATGTTACCCTTTTGAGAAAATAAGGAGCCTGTACTCCCAGAATCATTTCAGTGCACTTGGTGCATTTGGAAGTTTGTTGCTGCCACAGAATCTGAAAAGGCAGCTTTGCAAGCCATACCTAAATGGTTGCATGCTAGCCGCGAACAATGCTCCGCAATGGCCATTTCCATAGTAGCTTCTGCGCTTTTGCAGTTATCCACTTTCTTAACCAACTGTGGTAATGTAGACTGGGTTGCGGGGTTGTACGCTTTTGATTTAGTTATATGCTGTAGCACAATGTTTTTTGATGTCATACATTTCTGCAAGCATATCTGATTTGCAGTACGCACAGTATGTCCGACAATCATCCTCAATTACTGGCTTCAGCCACCCTTTAAATTCAGGTACAGACTACCACTCTTTTCTGTACTTCTGGCTGTACAATTTTGATTGAGACATGTTGATTGATGCTGTAAGTTCTGTTCAAGATCAAACATTCGTGACCAACTATATTCATTGGGTTTGTCTCGTCGAACGCATACTACTGCTGCTGCAGTCAGCCAACAATGATTTGCTGAAATTGCTGCTGGCCTGCTTTTGCCTGTGCACGAGCTGAGCGCCTGCTGCTGACATCACTCACATTGCACTTTTGTAGCCAGAAACGTGTGTTGTGACTGAGTGTGTGACAGAGAAAATCGTTTTTGTGTCATTTAGAGGGAAAATGCATGCATTTTAGGGTTTGAGTCACTTTTCAAAAGTTGCAAAAAGTTCCAAATACATATTTAGCTAAATTTGTTGCTAGGTGCTGTTTGGAAAAAAGGTTGCCAGGTTAGTCTGAAAAGTTGCTAAATCTAGCAACAAAATTGCTAAATTGGCATCACTGACTGTGATGTAGTGTTACGTTGTATTATGACCATCATATTGATCTCCAACGCTCAACGCCAGGATTTCCTACCAGCAGACAGAGACAGAGAGCTAGAGAGAGAGAGCGAGAGAGAGAGAGCGAGAGAGAGGAGAGAAAGCACTGACCTGTGCAAATGGTGTTACAATCATGTCTTCTCCATGTCTGAAATGACAGAAGAAAACAGACAAAACACTTGGTTGGATACAAAACCTTCAACAAACAGGTGAAGATCAGAATATCAGCATCTTAAAAGGGCAATATTAATATACAATACATATACTGGGGCTCTATGTTACTCAATGGGCATCCTAAATGCAACCTGAACACCCATATGCCCTGCATCAGTTAACACATTGGACACGTGGAGAGGAAACAAGTGACATGCACACAACTGACTGTGGGAGAACCCTGGGAAAACAAGACAACACCCTTTCGAACTGTGCTGTGGGGGAATCATCATGCACATAATGTGTTGTCTTGGGGTCGAGCCCATCTGTGGTTAAGATAATAGGCCTCAGGCTATTCATGCATCACACACAGTAGCAGGCTCAACTCTGATACAAGGCCTGTGGGGCTTTTCTTTTTGGGATGGTTTGGGAGGAAAGGGGCTGAGGGGTGTGTATGTAGGGGCGGGGGGGGTGTGGAGGGGGTTAAGGAGTTGGTGAGGGCAGGAAGTGTCTGAAAGCTGCAAACGCAGTGGAACAGTCCTTAAAGGAGAAGTAAAATAGAAAACATTAGTCACGCGCGTCTCTCACCGCGGCAGCCAACCGACTTCCCAGTGCTTCAAGCCCTCTTCCCTTTAAAGACAGAGTGAGAGTCCAGTGACTAAACTAGACTTGACATGGGTAAAACAACAATACAAGACTGTTAGACTTAATTCAATTGAGTCTTTAGGGACATCTGTGGGAATCATAGTTGAAGGGTTAGCTATGTCATTATAAATATGGAGAGAGTAGACATGTACTGGTAAGTGAAATATCAGGGGTGGGGGGGAGAGCAACAAAGAGAGAGACAGAAGGACAGAAACATAGTGAAACAGAAAGAGAGAGTGAGAGTGAGCGAGAGAAAGAGAAAGGATCTGGTTAGGAGGAGGATCACACATCACATTGTTCCAATGCTACTTACAGCTCACTGGCCATGGAGGAGTTGCGGGACATGGCTTTGGGCGAGAGGTCGAAGTCTGAGTCAGAGCGATAGAGGAAGGACTCGCGGCGCTGGCTGTGGGGGTAGTTGGCCTGCAGGACCAGGCCAGAGCTGGGGCTGACCTGGGGGTCCAGGGAACTGCGCCCCACCGACAGCCCATTCTCCACATCAAAGCTAAGGGGGAGAGAAGGGAGAGGCGGAGGGGTTGGATTCATGTTATGGGTGTCTTTCAGTTTGTTCAGCAGTGACATACTGGCATTGTCATCACAGAAAATGATAAGGGACATCAACGTCAACATTATGGGGAGAGAATGAAGGATTCATGTTAATTAGGTGTCTGGAGCAGCGGAGCAGGAAGACAGGAGGACATTGTCCCTTTATTCTGTACAGAATGATGTCAGAGTCATGGAAGTATGACAACATTTGTGAATCAGAAATCATTAGAGTTTTCGTCATAAAAAAACCCATTGACCAATCACTGCCTGCCTCATTGCTAATACACAGTATATTGAGTATAAAAAAAGAACTGACCTAGTGATAGGAGGAGGAGCTGCCACACCCATTACTTTAACTCAATCACACTAGCGTCAGCACGGACTTCACAACATACGTCAGCAACGCGTTCTTCCTCTCCTCTCCCTCTGTCAGGCATGCTTATGGCACCTATCCACCCCTGCAGCCAGACCCTGACCTAAAAATGTCAGGGTGATCAATCCATAGCCATCCAATCTCATAATAAGGCTGACTTGGGGAACCTGTTTCCAGAGGCACGTCAGGCCCAGGAGGATGCCAAGAAAGCTGCAAGGATTCCCGGGAGTGTCTTGGTGTGGTGTGTAGTTTCTGTGGGTAACACAGAAAACTCAGAGCGTGAACAGCTACAAAATACATTGAGGTCTGTTTGATGGGTGAGTGGAATTCCACTTTCCTTTTCATATTTTCAGAATGTATTAAGACATTCAGTTAGGAGATCAGAGGGGGAGAAAGGCAAGTGGGAGAAACAGCGGGAAGGCTGGATGCGGGGAAGGCTGCTGGACGCGGGGAAGGCTGGACGCGGGGATTGAACCCGGATACACTAGAGTATGTGTCAAGTTGGATACACTACAGTATGTGTCAAGAGCAGGGAGTGTTAATAATAATAAATACCATTTAGTAGACGATTTTATCCAAAGCGATTTATAGTCATGCATGCATACATTTTACGTATCGGACTCTGCACCAGCAAAGTATAGTTAGTTGATACAGCAGTGACTTTACACATACCGCAGAAGTTCTAATACTACATTATCCTCCTCCTTTAGGCTCACTAGTAATGTGACTGTATGTCTGATCTGTGTGTCCAATCAGACTCCAGAAGAGAGTTGTTCCTGGGCGATGCCACAGTAAATGAGCGGCAGCTGCAAGGTCGGGCTGAGGTGGAGTTGGAGAGAGTGGTTCTAAGAATAGCCCTCTATCATTGCTGGGGGGACATGTGAGAGGGCTATACATAGTGCATGCCCCCCTGGCTGGAGTCTCATATAATTACATTAGGCTGAAGCCCTCACCCCATACAGTACATACCCTTTCACTTGACTTCAAGTTCAACTCAACTTAAATCAAAGTTAATTGGTCGTGTACACAGTTTAGCAGGTGTTATAGAAGGTGCTTACGTTAATAGCTCCTAACAATGCAGTAAACTGTCAAACAATTAAAATGTAATAAAGAATATATACAAAATTGCACATATTTTCATGCTATCGACAAATAAATTATTATTTGCAAAGCACTGTGTAGTTTGTGAGAGTTTCTTTTCAGTTTAACTATTGTTGCATGTCTCCAAGGCACCTGCAACAACCACCTCTGGACGTGCATTTCACTCCCACTCCTCTCACAAAAGTCAGATATGGGACTGTGTGTATCGGGTGTTGTGTTGTATGCCTCCTATATACAGGACAATGATGCTCAGTATTTTGCATAAATGAACATTTAAAAACAAACCAGCATCATACTAGGGAAGTGATTGACATCAGTGATCAGAAACAATGACTGAATTAATAGTTTAACCAAGGTTTTCTTCTCTGCCATTTTGGCTTGTGACTACTGCATAGCCTACTGTATGTACTGGAATCAGCTGTGCAGTGTCTATTTTTAGCTGGATTTGGCAGTCCAGCAACAGCAGTAACTGATAAATGAAGCATGAATGTTACGTAATCAATTCTCAATGAAGCCCCCCGATTCATGTGAGGACCGGAAAGGGAGAGAAAGAAAGAGGGGTTTTTCCACGAAATGAGTACCATTTCCCTTTACCATTTCCCTTTGATATTTGAAGTAGAAATTGTGCACCAATATTGAATTTGAAAACCCTGTTATATTTCATTAAGTGCCCTTTAATATGGAGAATTCTATAAATCACTTATATGATTAAAGACTTGCTAAAGTGCCAACATTTTGCATTTTGACATGTCCCTCCGTGCACCCTCTGACTTCTAGGAAGACTAACACCTTAACCTCAAAATGTCTTCAAGTTTTATACCATCATTGTAAAGCCCTAGCTATTTTGATGCTTTGAAAAAGTCATTTCTAAAGATTATTTATTTAATGTGATTAGTGATTCATTTTAAAGGTCAACCCTGTTACGTGAAGTGAACTCTTGTTTTAATACGGTGAAAGTATTCCTTTAAAAATATTTGTTTCAAAAGAAACATTGAACATCTAACAGTCAAATCATAGTGTAAAAGCAGGTGAGCTGGTTCTACTCTTTTTGGCCATTTTCTGGTGTTTTGTGGTGGAAAACTGAGCAGGTCGAGCATAACACGCTGTTGTGGAAAATTCAAATCCAAAGATTAAGGCAGAGATTTAATTGTATAATAGAAACATCTTTAATCAAGCAGCTGCTGGGGAGATCTTCCTCTGATTTCACAGGGAAAAACTCTAAGAGTAAATGGTTACATGTCTCTTATATAGTGGGAGCTGATAATACAATCATATTGTTTACACAAGTTATTTTATACAAGCAACAGTTCCGGAACACAATGGCCTTGTGTTAGGGTGCAGACATAACAGGATTCTATGAAAGGCATAACATCACAGTCTAACACGGAACATATCCCTTGAGAAGTCACAACAGCTCACCCCAAATTCTGCCACCACAACGTCAACCCTGTTAACCATAGATAGACAGGCTAGACATGTTTTAACAATTTCATTTATTTTGTGAAGCTTGCATTCAATTTCCCATCCCTGTTGCACACAACAAGCTTCCATTCCCCCTGTCACAAGGGGATCTATGGCTGATTTAAGATTAAAATCGACAACACTGTTACGGTCAACTGTTACATTATTTTGCACTTAGTATAGTACTTTTTTTATTCAACCTCTTGAGATGGGAGAACATGAAGTTGAACATGTGATCTTTATGATAGAATGTTAAAATTAGGTGAAATCGAAAGTTTTTTTGGGACAAAGTTACACATCTCACAAGACTTGCCTTATTACCCCACCTCTCCTTACTGCCCCACATCTCCCTTTTTCTCACCCCTTCCTTCATCTCATTTTCAATGATGCGTCCCCTCTGAGCCGGCTCTGACGGTGGGATGGCGTCAGCGGCTATAAATAGCTCTATCCAGCAAAGGGGTGGGTGCTGCCGGTGTAAAGGACATTGCGCTGCTTGCTTAGCAAGTACCACTCCCTCCTGATTCGGCTCACACCGAGGCGCGAACCCAGGACCTCTGCCTTGCTTGAACATGTGACCGCCCTCCTGAAGCGTCATACCAGTCGGCGCCACCGAAAAGTTAAGAATTCGGCAGCGTATTTGGCCACACTTAAGGCTGAGGAGTAAGCTTCACAAATCCCCATGTGCTACATCGGTCTATGAATAGACCTCAAGGTGGAGAGAACCCCCACCCCCACTTCTGAGATTTCTTACCATTAATACTGTAAATATTCATGCAGGGCAGCCTGCTGTTTGACGACATAGAACAGCATTTAGTTTTACTCTTTTGGAGGGAAAAATGTAATATGGAAAAGTAAAAAAGCTAAATTGTGATAAAATGCTCACTGTTCCATATATATACAGTGGGGAGAACAAGTATTTGATACACTGCCGATTTTGCAGGTTTTCCTACTTACGAAGCATGTAGAGGTCTGTACTTTTTATCATAGGTACACTTCAACTGTGAGAGACGGAATCTAAAACAAAAATCCAGAAAATCACATTGTATGATTTGTAAGTAATTAATTTGCATTTTATTGCATTACATAAGTATTTGATCACCTACCAACCAGTAAGAATTCCGGCTCTCACAGACCTGTTAGTTTTTCTTTAAGAAGCCCTCCTGTTCTCCACTCATTACCTGTATTAACTGCACCTGTTTGAACTCGTTACCTGTATAAAAGACACCTGTCCACACACTCAATCAAACAGACTCCAACCTCTCCACAATGGCCAAGACCAGAGAGCTGTGTAAGGACATCAGGGATAAAATTGTAGACCTGCACAAGGCTGGGATGGGCTACAGGACAATAGGCAAGCAGCTTGGTGAGAAGGCAACAACTGTTGGCGCAATTATTAGAAAATTGAAGAAGTTCAAGATGACGGTCAATCACCCTCGGTCTGGGGCTCCATGCAAGATCTCACCTCGTGGGGCATCAATGATCATGAGGAAGGTGAGGGATCAGCCCAGAACTACACAGCAGGACCTGGTCAATGACCTGAAGAGAGCTGGGTTCACAGTCTCAAAAAAACCATTAGTAACACACTACGCCATCATGGATTAAAATCCTGCAGCGCACACAAGGTCCCCCTGCTCAAGCCAACGCATGTCCAGGCCTGTCTGAAGTTTGCCAATGACCATCTGGATGATCCAGAGGAGGAATGGGAGAAGGTCATGTGGTCTGATGAGACAAAAATAGAGCTTTTTGGTCTAAACTCCACTCGCCGTGTTTGGAGGAAGAAGAAGGATGAGTACAACCCCAAGAACACCATCCCAACCGTGAAGCTTGGAGGTGGAAACATCATTCTTTGGGGATGCTTTTCTGCAAAGGGGACAGGACGACTGCACCGTATTGAGGGGAGGATGGATGGGGCCATGTATCGCGAGATCTTGGCCAACAACCTCCTTCCCTCAGTAAGAGCATTGAAGATGGGGTCGTGGCTGGGTCTTCCAGCATGACAACGACCCGAAACACACAGCCAGGGCAACTAAGGAGTGGCTCCGTAAGAAGCATCTCAAGGTCCTGGAGTGGCCTAGCCAGTCTCCAGACCTGAACCCAATAGAACATCTTTGGAGGGAGCTGAAAGTCCGTATTGCCCAGCGACAGCCCCGAAACCTGAAGGATCTGGAGAAGGTCTGTATGGAGGAGTGGGCCAAAATCCCTGCTGCAGTGTGTGCAAACCTGGTCAAGACCTACAGGAAACATATGATCTCTGTAATTGCAAAGAAAGGTTTCTGTACCAAATATTAAGTTCTGCTTTTCTGATGTATCAAATACTTATGTCATGCAATAAAATGCAAATTAATTACTTAAATATCATACAATGTGATTTTCTGGGTTTTTGTTATAGATTCCGTCTCTCACAGTTGAAGTGTACCTATGATAAAAATTACAGACCTCTACATGCTTTGTAAGTAGGAAAACCTGCAAAATTGGCAGTGTATCAAATACTTGTTCTCCCCACTGTATATATACAGTGAGGGAAAAAAGTATTTGATCCCCTGCTGATTTTGTACGTTTGCCCACTGACAAAGAAATGATCAGTCTATAATTTTAATGGTAGGTTTATTTGAACAGTGAGTCCAGAAAAACGCATGTCAAAAATGTTATAAATTGATTTGCATTTTAATGACGAAAATAAGTATTTGACCCCCCTCTCAATCAGAAAGATTTCTGGCTCCCAGGAGTGCTCCTAATCTCAGTTTGTTACCTGTATAATAATATAATTATAATAATAAGATGCCATTTCGCAGACGCTTTTATCCAAAGTGACTTACAGTCATGTGTGCATACATTTTTACGTATGGGTGGTCCCGAGGATCGAACACATTACCCTGGCGTTACAAGCACCATGCTCTACCAATTGAGCTACAGAGACCTGTCCACAGAAGCAATCAATCAATCAATCAGATTCCAAACTCTCCACCATGGCCAAGACCAAAGAGCTCTCCAAGGATGTCAGGGACAAGATTTTAGACCTACACAAGGCTGGAATGGGCGACAAGACCATCGCCAAGCAGCTTGGTGAGAAGGTGACAACAGTTGGTGCGATTATTCGCAAATGGAAGAAACACAAAAAAACTGTCAATCTCCCTCGGCCTGGGGCTCCATGCAAGATCTCACCTCGTGGAGTTGCAATGATCATGAGAACGGTGAGGAATCAACCCAGAACTACACGGGAGGATCTTGTCAATGATCTCATGGCAGCTGGGACCATAGTCACCAAGAAAACAATTGGTAACACACTACGCCGTGAAGGACTGAAATCCTGCAGCGCCTGCAAGGTCCCCCTGCTCAAGAAAGCACATATACATGCCCGTCTGAAGTTTGCCAATGAACATCTGAATGATTCAGAGGAGAACTGGGTTAAAGTGTTGTGGTCAGATGAGACCAAAATGGAGCTCTTTGGCATCAACTCAACTCGCTGTGTTTGGAGGAGGAGGAATGCTACCTATGACCCCAAGAACACCATCCCCACCGTCAAACATGGAGGTGGAAACATTATGCTTTGGGGGTGTTTTTCTGCTAAGGGGACAGGACAACTTCACCGCATCAAAGGGACGATGGACAGGGCCATGTACCGTCAAATCTTGGGTGAGAACCTCCTTCCCTCAGCCAGGGCATTCAAAATGGGTCGTGGATGGGTATTCCAGCATGACAATGACCCAAAACACACGGCCAAGGCAACAAAGGAGTGGCTCAAGAAGAAGCACATTAAGGTCCTGGAGTGGCCTAGCTAGTCTCCAGACCTTAATCCCATAGAAAATCTGTGGAGGGAGCTGAAGGTTCGAGTTGCCAAAAGTCAGCCTCGAAACCTTAATGACTTGGAGAAGATCTGAAAAGAGGAGTGGAACAAAATCCCTCCTGAGATGTGTGCAAACCTGGTGGCCAACTACAAGAAACGTCTGACCTTTGTGATTGCCAACAAGGGTTTTGCCACCAAGTACTAAGTCAAGTTTTGCAGAGTGGTCAAATACTTATTTCCCTCATTAAAATGCAAATCAATTTATTTTATTTTTTACATGCGTTTTTCTGGATTTTGTTGTTGTTATTCTGTCTCTCACTGTTCAAATAAACCTACCATTAAAATTATAGACTGATCATGTCTTTGTCAGTGGGCAAAAGTACAAAAACAGCAGGGGATCAAATACTTTCTTCCTTCACTGTATATACAGTGGGGGAAAAAAGTATTTAGTCAGCCACCAATTGTACACGTTCTCCCACTTAAAAAGATGAGAGAGGCCTGTAATTTTCATCATAGGTACACGTCAACTATGACAGACAAATAGAGCTTTTTTTTCCAGAAAATCACATTGTAGGATTTTTAATGAATTTATTTGCAAATTATGGTGGAAAATAAGTATTTGGTCACCTACAAACAAGCAAGATTTCTGGCTCTCACAGACCTGTAACTTCTTCTTTAAGAGGCTCCTCTGTCCTCCACTCGTTACCTGTATTAATGGCACCTGTTTGAACTTGTTATCAGTATAAAAGACACCTGTCCACAACCTCAAACAGTCACACTCCAAACTCCACTATGGCCAAGACCAAAGAGCTGTCAAAGGACACCAGAAACAAAATTGTAGACCTGCACCAGGCTGGGAAGACTGAATCTGCAATAGGTAAGCAGCTTGGTTTGAAGAAATCAACTGTGGGAGCAATTATTAGGAAATGTAAGACATACAAGACCACTGATAATCTCCCTCGATCTGGGGCTCCACGCAAGATCTCACCCCGTGGGGTCAAAATGATCACAAGAACGGTGAGCAAAAATCCCAGAACCACACGGGGGGTACCTAGTGAATGACCTGCAGAGAGCTGGGACCAAAGTAACAAAGCCTACCATCAGTAACACACTACGCCGCCAGGGACTCAAATCCTGCAGTGCCAGACGTGTCCCCTGCTTAAGCCAGTACATGTCCAGGCCCGTCTGAAGTTTGCTAGAGTGCATTTGGATGATCCAAAAGAGGATTGGGAGAATGTCATATGGTCAGATGAAACCAAAATAGAACTTTTTGGTAAAAACTCAACTCGTCGTGTTAGGAGGACAAAGAATGCTGAGTTGCATCCAAAGAACACCATACCTACTGTGAAGCATGGGGGTGGAAACATCATGCTTTGGGGCTGTTTTTCTGCAAAGGGACCAGGACGACTGATCCGTGTAAAGGAAAGAATGAATGGGGCCATGTATCGTGAGATTTTGAGTGAAAACCTCCTTCCATCAGCAAGGGCATTGAAGATGAAACGTGGCTGGGTCTTTCAGCATGACAATGATCCCAAACACACAGCCAGGGCAACGAAGGAGTGGCTTCGTAAGAAGCATTTCAAGGTCCTGGAGTGGCCTAGCCAGTCTCCAGATCTCAACCCCATAGAACATCTTTGGAGGGAGTTGAAAGTCTGTGTTGCCCAGCGACAGCCCCAAAACATCACTGCTCTAGAGGAGATCTGCATGGAGGAATGGGCCAAAATACCAGCAACAGTGTGTGAAAACCTTGTGAAGACTTACAGAAAACGTTTGACCTGTGTCATTGCCAACAAAGGGTATATAACAAAGTATTGAGAAACTTTTGTTATTGACCAAATACTTAATTTCCACCATAATTTGCAAATAAATTCATAAAAAATCCTACAATGTGATTTTCTGGATTTTTTTTCCTCATTTTGTCTGTCATAGTTGACGTGTACCTATGATGAAAATTACAGGCCTCTATCATCTTTTTAAGTGGGAGAACTTGCACAATTAGTGGCTGACTAAATACTTTTTCCCCCACTGTATACACATTGTAAAAGACTGCACAGAAACAATATGTAGTATGGGAACCAGACTACTCGAATGTCATGCCACTGCAGCCTCATCACCTGGGTATGTCTGTGGGAAATACCGGTTTTTAACTGATAAAACAGGCCTCTCACTCATCATGGAAAAAAACGGAAATAGCCCCGAAAACAGCTCACACGTGAAACGAAAGTCGCCCATTAAAACTGAAACCCATGTCATTAGAATGACATGTTAATGTTTGAGTAAATTACCAGAGCCTGAAGCTTGGTGAGGTCAGAGTGCACTAATGGACTGTGGCTAAACTCCTTCCCAGCTGCAGATGGCTTCTAGTCTCTGGAATTAGACAACAACGCTCACACTTCCATAAACAATACAGTGTGGCGGATGAAGTTGCATATTTTCCCAAGAAAACGGGCTGAAAATAAACCAGGGCTAAGTTCAAGAAATGACACCAGGAAATACCTGGGTTTATCAGACTGAGTGGGAGGACAAGTGTTCATAAACGGTGGTATTCATATGGTTAGTTACCTCTACTAGAAATGGAATGGGCTTCTGAGTGTCCGGTAGGGCAATCTATTGGGGACAGAAATAACAGATCACTGTGCCAGTCAGTGTATGTTCCCCAGCACACCACTGTCGCTATAGAGAGAGCACAGAGCAATGTGACCACTGTTCAAAATACATCTGAAATGCCAGCCAGACAACAGGTAATACAAGTTTGTACCTCTATTTCAGATGTAACAGTCGTTTCCCTCTTACAATTCAACATGGAGAATACGTATTATGTAATTACTTGACACACAAACATGAAACCAATAGTGCCATTCTGCTGAATAAACCTTGTTAATCAATCATCTCTTATTACAGTATGTTGGGTGTTCTAAGATGTTCTGTGTCTGTACCACAAATGACACAGGCAGGTCATGAGGTAGACAGATCCATCATAACTGGTGGTGGTGACCTTGGTATTGTCATTGTTCACCGACACACACACTTGCAGGCATGCAATCACACACACACACACTTAGTGCAGACTAATCCCTAAAGGACTATTCTATACTGAACAGGATCTGTGTAATTGATCCGTCATCTGGTCTCCACAAACACAAAAGACAATCCTCCACGTTTCCTTTCCTCTTCAGAGTAATTTCAAAGAAGCCTTCAGGTAGGGTGTCATTCAGACAAAGGAAGAATACACATTAAAGTCTAAAGCTAATAAAAAGCAGTCAGGACCAATGTTCCCTCTAAGCTGCGGGCATGCGCGGGCGCCCAGCTCCCCCGGGACTGCCGTGCAGCAGAATAAATATCAGCCCATACAGAGAAGCACGAGATTGAACTTCACTCAACTTTCTAAAGTGTTCCCCCTTAGTTAACACTACCAACGTTTCCATTTACAGTGAGAACTGTGATCAAATCAATGCAATATTAGCCACTTTCAATGCAACACACCAAAACAAAAAGAACTATGCAAGACTTAGTATGCAAAATTAAGTATGCAAGAGATTTCGTTGTAGGCAGAACGCATCAGAGTAGGATTCTTTTGCATTGACAGACACGACTTAGGCCCGTACTCTACACATACCGGTGCGCCATAACCAATCAGAGCTGCAGTAGGCCTATATGCAAATAGCCATTGCCATATATGGATCTGTGCCATATACTTTGAACTGGAATATTTTTTATAGCATGAGCGGTCTTGAGTAGATGCGCTTGTTTTTAGATCACAGTGAGAGCTACATGTAGCAACTTGTTTTTAGATCACAGTGAGAGCTACATGTAGCGACTTGTTTTTAGATCACAGTGAGAGCTACAAGTAGCAACTTGTTTTTAGATCACAGTGAGAGCTACATGTAGCGACTTGTTTTTAGATCACAGTGAGAGCTACATGTAGCAACTTGTTTTTAGATCACAGTGAGAGCTACATGTAGTGACTTGTTTTTAGATCACAGTGAGAGCTACATGTAGCAACTTGTTTTTAGATCACAGTGAGAGCTACATGTAGCAACTTGTTTTTAGATCACAGTGAGAGCTACATGTAGCAACTTGTTTTTAGATCACAGTGAGAGCTACATGTAGCGACATGTTTTTAGATCACAGTGAGAGCTACATGTAGCAACTTGTTTTTAGATCACAGTGAGAGCTACATGTAGCAACTTGTTTTTAGATCACAGTGAGAGCTACATGTAGCAACTAGTTTTTAGATCACAGTGAGAGCTACATGTAGCAACTAGTTTTTAGATCACAGTGAGAGCTACATGTAGCAACTTGTTTTTAGATCACAGTGAGAGCTACATGTAGCAACTTGTTTTTAGATCACAGTGAGAGCTACATGTAGCAACTTGTGTACATATGTAATTTTGTAAGTCGTTCTGGATAAGAGCGTCTGCTAAATGATGTAAATGTAAATACATGTAAATAATGTCAAGCCCTGCATGTTTTTTCCAAAAGTTTCACCACACATTGGCTGCTACTGTAGGCTGAATGATAGAACAGCTATTTGTTTTTGATGGTAGGCCACTCTGGTAGGCCTACATTATGATCAAATAGCCACAGCAATTTTCACAACGTTCAAGTTTGCACTCACCAGACCAGAAATATGCTCAGAGATTAAAACAATTTGAGGGAACATTGTTCAGGACCCATGTGCAGATGACTAGATGAAACTTGTCAGTCAGTATGGATCCAACCTCAGCAACTGAAAATATGGGTTGGGTGACCCCAGTTCGTTCCTGCCCAGACCAGAGCGAGGTCGGTCTCCTGTGATTGACACCATCTGGGCAGCGCTGCAGTGTTCATGGGAACCCCAGAGATCTGAAGGAGCCTTTACTTTTGTTCCGTGCCAGAGACGGACGTTATCGCCAACAGAGTGGGCTTCCAGAGGATGACACAGCGCCTGGAGTCAAAAGTCATATCTCCCCCCTCCTGTTTTTTTTCCGCATGGCGTGAGAACCAGCTCCGGGGGCCTCGCCGACCTATGACAATGAAAGTGTGTATGTATGTGTGTGTGTTTTTGTCTCTGCGATATTCCCGTGGCTCTGGATTGGACCTTTTTTGATTTTGTGTGTGTGTGTGTGTGTGTGTGTGTGTGTTCCTCCTGGTGTTGCGTAAGCTCTGTACCGGTTGGAAAGGGGGCACCTGGTTTGGGAAGGGGGATGTTAGTGTTGCACCCCCCACCCCATTGTGCTTGACCTGACACCTGTAGGAGAAGCTAGTTAAGGATCATATAACCTCCACCTTACCTGACACCCTAGACCCACTACAATTCGCATACTGCCCCAACAGATCCACGGATGACACAATCACCATTGCACTGCACACTGCCCTATCCCACCTGGACAAGATAAATACCTATTTAAGAATGCTGTTCATCAACTACAGCTCAGCCTTCAACTCCAAGCTCATCCTAAGCTCAGGGGCCTGGGTCTGAACCCCTCCCTGTTCAACTGGGTCCTGGACTTCCTGATGGGCCGACCCCAAGTGAAGAAGGTAGGCAACAGCACCTCCGCCACGCTGATCCTCAACACAGGGGCCCCACCCACGTCTCCAACTCAATCATCAAGTTTGCTGACGACACAAGAACGGTAGGCCTGATTACCAATAATGACGAGACATCCTACAGAGAGGAGGTGAGAGCCCTGGCGGAGGGGTGCCAGTAAAAAAATAACCTCTCCCTCAACGTCAACAAATGGAAGGAGCTGATGGTGGACTACATGAGACAGCAGTAAGAGCAGACCCCATCCACAGACAGGGCCACAGTGGAGGGTTAAAAGCGTCAAGTTCCTCGGGGTACACATCACTGACAACCTGACATGGTCCCTTCACACAGACAGCATGGTGAAGAAGGCGCAACAGGAGGTTGAGGATATCCGTCTTGGCCTCCAAGACCCTCACAAACTTCTACAGATGCACCATGGAGAGTATCCAGTCGGGCTGTATCACCGCCTGGTACGGCAACTGCACCGTCCGCAACTGCAGGGCTCTCCAGAGGGTAGTGCGGTCAGCCCAACGCATCATCGGGGGCACACTGCCTGCCTTCCAGGACATTTCCAGCACCCGGTGTCACAGGAAGGCCAAGAAAATCATCAAAAGGACCTCAGCCACCCGAGCCATGGCCTGTTCACCCCGCTACCATCGAGAAGGAGGAGACAGTACATGTGCATCGAAGCTGGGACCGAGAGACTGATTAACAGCTTCTATCTCCAAGCCATCAGACTGTTAAATAGTCACCACTAGCCGGCCTCCACACAGTACCCTGCCCTGAACCTTAGTCACGGTTACTAGCCGGATACCACCCGCTACCCTGCACCTTAAAGACTGCTGCCCTATGTACAGTACATAGAGTCATTGAACACTGGTCACTATAATACTGCTGTACAAACCTTTTCTATTCATATACTGTCCATACACACAGTGCCTTCAGAAAGTACTCATACCCCTTATTCCACATTGTTGCGTTACAGCCGTAATTCAAAATGGATTTTTTTCTCAGCCATCTACAAACAATACCCCATAAAGACAAAGTGAAAACGCGTTTTTAGAAATATTTGCTAATTTATTGAAAATGAAATACAGAAAGATCTCCTACATAAGCATTCACACCCCTGAGTCAATACGTTAGAATCACCATTGGCAGCGATTACAGCTGTGAGTGTTTCAGGGTAAGTCTCTAAGAGCTTTGAACACTTAAATATTTGCACATTAAACACATTTTTCAAGCTCTGTCAAGTTGGTTGTTGATCATTACTAGACAGCCATTTTCAAGTCTTGCCATAAATTTAAGTAGATTTAAGTCAAAACCACTCAGCAACATTCAATGGTCATTTAAGTCAAAACCACTCAGCAACATTCAATGGTCATCTTTGTAAGCAACTCCAATGTATATTTGGCCTTGTGTTTTAGGTTATTCTCCTGCTGAAAAGTGAATTTGTCTCCCAGTGTCTGTTGGAAAGCAGACTGAACCAGGTTTTCCTCTAAGATTTTGTCTGTGCTTAGCTCTATTCCATTTATTTTTTATCCTTGCCGATGACAAGCATACCCATAACATGATGCAGCCACAACCATCGACTAGGTAGCCTGGCGGGTATTGGGACAGTAACAGAAAGGTTGCTGGATCGAATCCCCGAGCGGACAAGGTAAAAATATGTCGTTCTGTCCCTGAGCAAGGCAGTTAACCCACTGTTCCCCAGGCGCCAAAGACGTGGATGTTGTTTAAGGCAGCCCTCTGCACCTCTCTGATTCAGAGGGGCTGGGTTAAATGCGTAAGACACATTTCAGATGAATGCATTCAGTTGTACAACTGACTAGGTATCCCCCTTTTCCTTTCTCCTTAAATGAACAAACATCATGCTTGAAAGTTGAGGTATACCAAACCACTCCTATGTAAATGGTAGATTATCAGACACTCAAGAAGGTGGTCTGATTTCATTATTACTGAAACAGGATACAAGTGTAAAATATAAAGATCCAGTCCATTAAAAAAATTGGGAGGCCCCTTACACTTCAGTGTTGTGATGGAAAAATTCTAGCAAAATGTATAGCGCATAGAATTAAAAAGGTATTGTCGGACATTATTCATTCTAATCAGACAGGTTTTTTACATGGAAGATACATTGGAGATAATATAAGGCAAGTACTGGAAACAATAGAACACTATGGAAAATCTGGGAAACCAGGCCTGCTATTCATAGCAGACTTCGAAAAGGCATTTGATAAAGTACGACTGGGGTTTATATATAAATGCCTGGAGCATTTCAATTTTGGAGAATCTCTTATAAAATGGGTCAAAATCATGTATAGTAACCCTAGATGTAAAATAGTAAATAATGTCTATTTCTCAGAAAGTTTTAAACTGTCAAGAGGAGTGAAACAAGGTTGTCCACTATTGGCATATCTATTTATTATTGCCATCGAGATGTTAGCTATTAAAATCAGATCCAACAATAATATCAAGGGATTAGAAATCAAGGGCTTAAAAACAAAAGGTGTCATTGTACGCCGATGATTCATGTTTTCTTTTAAATCCACAACTAGAATCCCTCCACAGCCTCATAGAGGATCTAGATACATTTTTTAACCTCTCTGGATTACAACCAAACTATGACAAATGTACTATATTACGTATTGGAAAACGAAAAAATTTATGTAGTTTACCAATAAAATGGTCTGATGGTGATGTGGATATACTCGGAATACATATCCCAAAGGAAATAAATGATCTCACTCCAATACATTTTAATAGAAAGTTAGCAAAAATAGATAAAATCTTGCTACCATGGAAAGGTAAATACCTGTCAATTTGTGGAAAAATCACCCTGATTAACTCTTTAGTATTATCCCAGTTTACAGTGGGGGAAAAAAGTATTTAGTCAGCCACCAATTGTGCAAGTTCTCCCACTTAAAAAGATGAGAGAGGCCTGTAATTTTCATCATAGGTACACGTCAACTATGACAGACAAAATGAGGGAAAAAAATCCAGAAAATCACATTGTAGGATTTTTAATGAATTTATTTGCAAATTATGGTGGAAATTAAGTATTTGGTCAATAACAAAAGTTTCTCAATACTTTGTTATATACCCTTTGTTGGCAATGACACAGGTCAAACGTTTTCTGTAAGTCTTCAAAAGGTTTTCACACACTGTTGCTGGTATTTTGGCCCATTCCTCCATGCAGATCTCCTCTAGAGCAGTGATGTTTTGGGGCTGTCGCTGGGCAACACAGACTTTCAACTCCCTCCAAGGATGTTCTATGGGGTTGAGATCTGGAGACTGGCTAGGCCACTCCAGGACCTTGAAATGCTTCTTACGAAGCCACTCCTTTGTTGCCCGGGCGGTGTGTTTGGGATCATTGTCATGCTGAAAGACCCAGCCACGTTTCATATTCAATGCCAAAAAGTTATATTTTGGTTTCATCTGACCATATGACATTCTCCCAATCCTCTTCTGGATCATCCAAATGTACTCTAGCAAACTTCAGACGGGCCTGGACATGTACTGGCTTAAGCAGGGGGACACGTCTGGCACTGCAGGATTTGAGTCCCTGGCGGCGTAGTGTGTTACTGATGGTAGGCTTTGTTACTTTGGTCCCAGCTCTCTGCAGGTCATTCACTAGGTCCCCCCTGTGGTTCTGGGATTTTTGCTCACCGTTCTTGTGATCATTTTGACCCCACGGGGTGAGATCTTGCGTGGAGCCCCAGATCGAGGGAGATTATCAGTGGTCTTGTATGTCTTCTATTTCCTAATAATTGCTCCCACAGTTGATTTCTTCAAACCAAGCTGCTTACCTATTGCAGATTCAGTCTTCCCAGCCTGGTGCAGGTCTACAATTTTGTTTCTGGTGTCATATGACAGCTATTTGGTCTTGGCCATAGTGGAGTTTGGAGTGTGACTGTTTGAGGTTATGGACAGGTGTCTTTTATACTGATAACAAGTTCAAACAGGTGCCATTAATACAGGTAACGAGTGGAGGACAGAGGAGCCTCTTAAAGAAGAAGTTACAGGTCTGTGAGAGCCAGATATCTTGCTTGTTTGTAGGTGACCAAATACTTATTTTCCACCATAGTTTGCAAATAAATTCATTAAAAATCCTACAATGTGATTTTCTTTTCTCAATTTGTCTGTCATAGTTGACGTGTACCTATGATGAAAATTACAGGCCTCTCTCATCTTTTTAAGTGGGAGAACTTGCACAATTGGTGGCTGACTAAATACTTTTTTTCCCCACTGTAAGTCAAGTTTTGCAGAGGGTCAAATACTTATTTCCCTCATTAAAAAATGCAAATCAATTTCTAACATTTTTGACATGCGTTTTTCTGGATTTTTTTGTTGTTATTCTGTCTCTCACTGTTCAAATAAACCTACCATTAAAATTATAGACTGATCATTTCTTTGTCAGTGGGCAAACGTACAAAATCAGCAGGGGATCAAATACTTTTTTTCCCCTCACTGTGTGTGTGTGTTATATATATATATATATATATATATATATATATATATATATATATATATATATACACACACACACACACACAGAGTACCAGTCAAAAGTTTGGACACACCTTCTCATTCAAGGGTTTTTCTTTATTTTTACTATTTTCTACATTGTAGAATAATAGTGAAAACATCAAAATTATGAAATAACACATATGAAATCATGTACAGTCGTCGTCAAAAGTTGAGAGAATGACACAAATATTAATTTTCACAAAGTCTGCTGCCTCAGTTTTTATGATGCCAATTTGCATATACTCCAGAATGTTATGAAGAGTGATCAGATGAATTGCAATTAATTGCAAAGTCCCTCTTTGCCATGAAAATGAACTTAATCCCCAAAAAACATTTCCACTGCATTTCAGCCCTGCCACAAAAGGACCAGTTGACATCATGTCAGTGATTCTCTCTAACACAGGTGAGAGTGTTGACGAGGACAAGGCTGGAGATCACTCTGTCATGCTGATTGAGTTAGAATAACAGACTGGAAGCTTTAAAAGGAGGGTGGTGCTTGAAATCATTGTTCTTCCTCTGTTAACCATGATTACCTGCAAGGAAACACGTGCCGTCATCATTGCTTTGCACAAAAATGGCTTCACAGACAAGGATATTGCTGCTAGTAAGATTGCACCTAAATCAACCATTTATTGGATCATCAAGAACTTCAAGGAGGGAGGTTCAATTGTTGTGAAGAACGCTTCAGTGCGCCCAAGAAAGTCCAGCAAGCACCAGGACCGTCTCCTAAAGTTGATTCAGCTGCGGGATCAGGGCACCACCAGTGCAGAGCTTGCTCAGGAATGGCAGCAGGCAGGTGTGAGTGCATCTGCACGCACAGTGAGGCAAACACTTTTGGAGGATGGCCTGGTGTCAAGAAGGGAAGCGAGGAAGCCACTTCTCTCCAGGAAAAACATCAGGGACAGACTGATATTCTGCAAAAGGTACAGGGATTGGACTGCTGAGGACTGGGGTAAAGTCATTTTCTCTGATGAAAAAGCTTTTCCGGAGAAGACAAGGTGAACGCTACCATCAGTCCTGAGTCATGCCAACAGTAAAGCATCCTGAGACCATTCATGTGTGGGGTTGCTTCTCAGCCAAGGGAGTGGGCTCACTCACAATTTTGCCTAAGAACACAGCCATGAATAAAGAATGGTACCAACACATCCTCCGAGAGCAACTTCTCCCAACCATCCAAGAACAGTTTGGTGACGAACAATGCCTTGTCCAGCATGATGGAGCACATTGCCATAAGGCAAAAGTGATAACTAAGTGGCTCTGGGAACAAAACATCAACATTTTTGGGTCCATGGCCAGGAAACTCCCCAGACCTTAATCCCATTGAGAACTTGTGGTCAATCCTCAAGAGGCGGGTGGACAAACAAAACTCCACAAATTCTGACAAACTCCAAGCATTGATTATGCAAGAATGGGCTGCCATCAGTCAGGATGTGGCCCAGAAGTTAATTTACAGCATGCCAGGGCGGATTGCAGAGGTCTTGAAAAAGAAGGGTCAACACTGCAAATATTGACTCTTTGCATAAACTTAATGTAATTGTCAATAAATGCCTTTGACACTTATGGAATGCTTGTAATTATACTTCAGTATACCATAGTAACATCTGACAAAAATATCTAAAAACACTGAAGTAGCAAACTTTGTGAAGACCAATACTTGTGTCATTCTCAAAACTTTTGACCACGACTGTAGTAACCAGAAAAGTGTTAAACAAATCAAAAATATATTTTATATTTGAGATTCTTCAAAGTAGCCACCCCTTTGCCTTGATGACAGCTTTGCACACTCTTGGCATTCTCTCAATCAGCTTCATGAGCATTCTCTCAACCTGGAATGCATTTCAATTAACAGGTGTGCCTTCTTAAAAGTTAGTTTGTGGAATTCCTTTCCTTCTTAACGCATTTGAGCCAATCAGTTGTGTTGTGACAAGGTAGGGGGGGTATACAGAAGATAGCCCTATTTGGCAAGAACAGCTCAAATAAGCAAAGAGAAACGACAGTTCATCATTACTTTAAGACATGAAGGTCAGTCAATACGGAATATTTAAAGAACTTTGAAAGTTTCTTCAAGTGCAATCGCAAACACCATCAAGCGCTATGATGAAACTGGCTTTCATGAGGACCGCCACAGGAATGGAAGACCAAGAGTTACCTCTGCTGCAGAGGATAAGTTCATTAGAGTTCCCAGCCTCAGAAACTGCAGCCCAAATAAATGTAACAGACATCTCAACATCAACTGTTCAGAGGAGACTGTGTGAATCAGGCCTTCATGGTCAAATTGCTGCAAAGAAACCACTACTAAAGGACACCAATAAGAAGAAGAGACTTGCTTGGGCCAAGAAACACGAGAAATGGAAATCTGTCCTTTGGTCTGGAGTCCAAATTGGAGATTTTTGGTTCCAACCGCCGTGTCTTTGTGAGACGCGGTGTGGGTGAACAGATGATCGCCGCATGTGTATTTCCCACCGTAAATCATGGAAGAGGTGGTGTTATGTTGTGGGGGTGCTTTGCTGGTGACACTGTCTGTGATTTATTTACAATTCAAGGCACACTGAACCAGCATGTCTACCACAGCATTTTGCAGCAATACGCCATCCCATCTGGTTTGGGTTTAGTGGGACTATCATTTGTTTTTCAAAAGGACAATGACCCAACACACCTCCAGGCTGTGTAAGGGCTATTTTACCAAGAAGGAGAGTGATTGAGTGCTGCATCAGATGACCTGGCCTCCACAATCCCCCAACCTCAACCAAATTCAGATGGTTTGGGATGAGTTGGACCGCAGAGTGAAGGAAAAGCAGCCAACAAGGGCTCAGCATATGTGGGAACTCCTTCAAGACTGTTGGAAAAGCATTCCAGGTGAAGCTGGTTGAGAGAATGCCAAGAGTGTGCAAAGCTGTTATCAAGGCAAAGGGTGGCTATTTGAAGAATCTCAAATATATTTTGATTTGTTTAACACTTTTTTGGTTACTACATGATTCCATATGTGTTATTTCATAGTTTTTATGTCTTCCCTATTATTCTACAATGTAGAATAATAGTAAAAATAAAGAAAAACCCTTGAATGAGTAGGTGTTCTAAAACTTTTGACCGTTAGTGTATATAGTACATTCGGAAAGTATTCAGACCCCTTGACTTGTTCCACAATTTCTTACGTTACAGCCTTATTCTAAAATTGATTAAATTGATTTAATCAATCTACACACAATACCCCATAATGGCAAAGTAAAAGCAGGTTTTTAAACAGTTTTGCAAATGTATATTTAAAAAGAAAACTGAAATATCACATTTACATAAGTATTCAGACCCTTTACTCAGTATTTTGTTGAAGCACCTTTGGCAGCAATTAAAGCCTCGAGTCTTCTTGGGTATGACACTACAAGCTTGGCATACCTGTATTTGGGGAGTTTCTCCCATTCTTCTCTTAAGATCCTCTCAAGCTCTGTCAGGTTAGAGCTCTGTCCAGAGATGTTCGATCGGATTCAAATCCGGGCTCTGGCTGTGCCACTCAAGGACATACAGAGAATTGTCCCGAAGACACTCCTACATTGTCTTGGCTGTGTGCTTAGGGTCGTTGTCCTGTTGGAGGGTGAACCTTCGCCCCAGTCTGAGGTCCTGAGTGCTCTGGAGCAGGTTCTCATCAAGGATCTCTCTGTACTTTGCTCCGTTCATCTTTCCCTTGATTCTGACTAGTCTCCCAGTCCCTGCCGCTGAAAAACATCCCCATAGCATGATGCTGCCACCACCATGCTTCACCGTAGGGATGGTTCCAGGTTTCCTCCAGACGTGACACTTGGCATTCAGGCCAAAGAGTTCAATCTTGTTTCTCATGGACGTAGAGTGCTTTAGGTGCCCTTTGGCAAACTCCAAGCGGGCTGTTATGTGCCTTTTACTAAAGAGTGGCTTCCGTCTGGCCACTCTACTATAAATGCCTGATTGGTGTGGAGTGCTGCAGAGATGGTTGTCCTTCAGGAAGGTTCTCTCATCTCCACAGAGGAACTCTGGAGCTCTGTCAGAGTGACCATCGGGTTCTTCGTCACATCCCTGACCAAGGCCCTTCTCCCCCGATTGCTCAGTTTGGCCGGGCGGCCAGCTCTAGGAAGAGTCTTGGTGGTTTCAAACGTCTTCCATTTAAGAATGTGTTCGTGGGGACCTTCAATGCTGCAGAAATTATTTGGTACCCTTCCCCAGATCTGTGCCTCAACACAATCCTGTCCAAATCATGTCCAATCAATTGTATTTACCACAGGTGGACTCCATTCAAGTTGTAGAAACATCTCAAGGATGATCAATGGAAACAGGATGCACCTGAGCTCAATTTCGAGTCTCATAGCAAAGGGTCTGAATACTTATGTAAATAAGGTATTTCTGTTTTTTATTTTTAATACATTTGCTAACATTTCTAAAAACCTGTTTTCACTTTGTCATATTTTAATCCATTTTAGAATAAGGCTGTAACATAACAAAACATGTAAAAAGGGAAGGGGTCTGAATATTTTCGAAATGCACTGATTATATATTCATTATGTGTGTATTGTTTTGTATTGCTAGGTATTATTACTGCACTGTTGGAGCTAGAAACATAAGCATTTTGCTGCACCTGTGATAACATCTGTAAATCTGTGTACGGAACCAATAAACTTGGATTTGATTTGATGCGCCACCAAAAACAAGAAAAAATAATGTATTTGAAACTGCAGATCTAAATACAGCTTACGTATGAAGACAAAGCATTGGCGCAAACAGACTATTCCTTTGAGGTCCCATGTGCCAGTCTAGAGTAAAGTATTGCAACACTTACCATCAAACCTGGGTCAAACACAATGTCAAACACTCAATGTATTGAATTAGGTTGAGGTTTGCAGTTTTGGAGACTCTTTGTTTGGTTCCATTTTACCATAGCTGGTTTTATAGGGTCAGGTGTAGATCGAGAAAAGATATTAGTCTTCATCAAGTAAGTTCCTTAGCAAAAGAGCTAACCAACATCAGTGTACTATAATTACCTTTGGTTTGAAAGCAATGGGATATGGTATAGATTTCACAGCTTGTTAAAGATAAGGAGATTGCTAGAGTACATAGATGCATAGATACCCCAGCTAATGCAGTTGTGCCATTTTCTTTTGTCAATTCAATCCAGTCCAATTCAACCCTATGAACAGATATGGTCTAGCCTTCTAGTTCTTACAGGCTTTCTTCAGGTTGCCAAGAGACTAGGTGATATCTTAGTTATCTCAGGGTTGTGACAAAACATTGAGAACTTTTCAACAAACGCCATGGTTAACGTTTGTTAGCCTACATAGAGCTCTTTGCCCTGCATGCTCTTGTACTGGGTCTAGCCAAAGTTGTTTTAGATAGGCTACTGACAATCTCTCTCTCATCTGGGCTAGCTTCTGGTGATTTATCTATGTCATTCTGGATACTGGTATTGGTTCCAAATATGTTAAACAAAGTTATTTAACTCAACAGCTAAACAAAATTGAATCCCACAACATAATACATTCACTGTGTATCAATTCTTACAGGGTGACCAAAAGGGGAAAATGTGTACACCAACATATGATACAGACGTGGGTATATGTTTTCTAAATATAGCCCTTGAGGAGAAGTCCTTGCACAAGAAGAGACATGGAGTCAACAGAGCCCAGTCTGTTGATTATTTCTCTATGATCCTGGCCTAATGGTGGGGAGCGACTCTCCAAACACCACAGCTTGACTCGCTGTCAACAGGGTAAGAGAGACACACATTTACTGGACATAATACAGAGAGCTTACCACATGTAGTTCTGAAGTTCATAAGATATACATGTTCCACCCTCTGTGTGTGTGTGCGCATGACACGCATTTGCATGCACGGTGCACACACACACAAACAAATGTCGCTGATACCAGAGCAAAAATATTTCTGGACTTTTTAACTGGCTTGACCAACTGGATTTAGAATAATATGTGAAGCAAAATAGAATGTGAGCCTTTGACGTTTAGCTGCTTAACAAATTGCCCGTAAGTTGGTTAGGGCACAGCTGAACCGAAAATGTATGTACCACTTGAGCCAATAAGATAATAAAACCCATATTATATCACATTAATCATAAATAAACGTAGAGAATAATCACTAGAGAATACATTTTAAAGGTTCACTTTTGGAAAGGTCTCCAAAGCAAAGCTAAAAGGTAGGTCTTCTTTGCTTTGTCCACTGCCAACTGACTATTTTTTTCCGCGTTCTGGCTGAACTGTTATCGGAAAATGAAGCCTCTGCTCTGTACCAGCAAACAAGATTCAGAGGTCAAAAACGTAATCTATGAAAACCGCTTAAAAAATATACAGGATGTTTACATGAAGAGTGCCAGTGTAGGGGGAACCACCACCCATACTGTATCACCCCACCTCCCACCAACCCACACCCACAAGCTTTGGCTTCACTTACTCCAGGGGGAACCGAAGGAATCCTATCCTATCCAGCAGTGTTCCG
Source organism: Coregonus clupeaformis (assembly GCF_020615455.1). Taxonomy (NCBI): domain Eukaryota; kingdom Metazoa; phylum Chordata; class Actinopteri; order Salmoniformes; family Salmonidae; genus Coregonus; species Coregonus clupeaformis. The sequence goes on from NC_059202.1 coordinate 35,665,269, forward strand.
ACAGTAACACACAGGCAGCCATGTATCAGATGAACACCACAACGGCTCCAGAATGCCACCACTGCTGCATTCCACTACTCGTATACCCATCAATCCTGGCCGGGGCCGTGACATCAGAAGGGCCTGTGACAAACGACTGGGAGAGGCAGATAAGCTACTGTGGTGGGGCCAGTAGTGGGCCCTGTTCGGGCCTGTCAATCGAGATGGCTACAACCCAACGGCTATACACTTCAATCATCTTACATTGGCTAAAGGTCTAGTGTGGAACCTGACTCTCGTGGCCTCACTTTCACCCCGTCCAAGTGGAAATAATTCCCCTGAAAAAGGGCCTGTTGACAGTGGAAGGTAACAAGTCCAGGCTCTTTAAAGATTTGCATTTTAACGAACCAGAAAGAGGGTGTACATGATTTTCATGCTATTCCGAGAATGATCATTCCATCTGAGTAAGTATGCTGAACATATGAAATGTAATACTGTGCAAAGTTGCACATAAATTCAGAACTCCAACCAATGCAGTAACTCACTCAATTCACCACCGATCAGTAGCACCCATCTGCTTTCATTTGCTGTAACACTGACACAAACATTACACACTGGCACATCGCCAAGCTGCAACTCGTGACTACTTACTACGATACAATCAGCTCTGCCACGACCTAGGCGGGGAGACGAGAAGGCATAAAACTGAATGAAGTGTCATGAAAAATGTGGAATCCAAGAACATGCAAAATCACACTGCTGCTACCTCACAGTCCAACAAAGGTCCATGAAATCAATAATAAACAGGATCTACAAGAGATATTCAGCCATTCTTGTAGAAGAAGGGAAGTTATTTCGTTATTTTACAACCAAATCTCTCTGATGTAAATGAGTTCTTATAAACTGGGTGGTTCGAGCCCTGAATGCTGATTGGCTGACAGATGTGGTATATCAGACCGTATACCAGGGGTATGACAAAACATTTACTGCTCTAATTATGTTGGTAACCAGTTTATAATAGCAATAAGGCACCTCAGGGGTTTGTGATATATGGCCATTATACCACGGCTAAGGGCTATGTCCAGACACTCCGCGTTGCGTCATGCGTAAGAACAGCCCTTAGCCGTGGTATATTGGCCATATACCACACCCCCTCGGGCCTTATTGCTTAATTATAGAATTGTCCAGATACTTTTCTTTTGTGATTTCACTTGTTTTTGAGAAACGTACCCCCAACTAGCGATTCATTTCCTCATCCTAGTTGTGTAGTATGGGGGCTGTGAAAGTAACATGAACAAAGGCACCAAAAACACCCAAATACGTCCTTTCAGAAACGGAAAAGCTCTCAGTATAATGATGCAGGTCTTCAGATGTTGTACACATGAACTTGTGTCATTCCGAACTTGATCCGCAACGTTATATTCCATTTTGTTGCGACTCTAGCGGTACCTCTCCGTCCAGTCTACAGGTAACTGCCAAAATAAAGGAACACTTGACTAAATGAGGGACACAAAGTATATTGAAAGCAGGTGCTTCCACCCAGGAAGTTCCAGACACTTGTAGAATCTATATTAAGGTGCATTGAAGCTGTTCTGGTGGCTCGTGGTGGCCCAACCCCCTATTAAGACATTTTATGTTGGCGTTTCCCTTTTTTGGCAGTTACCTGTAACAGCATGCTACACAGAGAATGGAACAGCTGGATAGGGGAAACTGCTTAGTTAATGTGTACAACATCTAAAGACCTGCATCACTTTACTGAGAGTGTTTCCATTTTTAAAAGTACGTATTTGGGTGTTTTAGGAGCATTTGTAAAAAACAAGAAATCTGAGCCCCAGTACAACAAGGATGAGGAAATGAATCAACAGTTGAGGTAAGTTTCTCAAAAACAAGTGAAATTGCGAAAAAAGTGTCTGGACCATTCTATAACATGCCATTTACATCAAGATTTGGTTGTAAAATGTCAAACTTCTTCTTTAACCAATTATTTGTGGATTTTGATGTGTGCTTGGGGTTACTGGCTTGCTGGAAGATGCACTTGAGGCCAAGTTTCAGCTTCATGGCAGAGGCAACCAGGTGTTTGGCAAAAATATCCTGGTACTGGGTAAATGTATGATGCCGTTGACCTTAACAAGGGCCCCAGGACCAGCGGAAGCAAAATAGTCCCATAACATCAAAGATCCACCACCATATTTTACAGTATGGATGAGGTATTTTCTGCATATGCATTCTCATTTCGACACCAAACCCACCACTGGGGTGCGTGGCCAAAGAGCTCTATTTTCATGTCATCTGAACAAATCACCGGTTCCAATCCAAGTGACAATGCCGTTTAGCAAACTCAAGGTATTTACATTTGTTGGATGACATGAAAATAGAGCTCTTTGGCCAGGCACACCAGTGGTGGGTTTGGCATCCAAATGAATTAAATTGTTGCCAGTAATACAGTTACAGTCATTACCCCTCTTGATAACACGAAAACACTCTGGGGCGAGTTAAATGTTCAGAGCAAGATGTTTTTTCATTTGTGTCTGAAAGTAGCTAGCAAGCTAGCCAACCTTAGCCAGTTAGCTTGGGTGCTTGACTGTCGTCGTGAGGTCAGAACACTTGGATCAACCCTGCTCCTCGACCAGAGCGTCCAGTGTGCGCTCTGAACGCTCCGAGAGCGAAAGAAACACTCTGAATTTACGAACGGACAATCTGACAACGCTCTGAATTTACGAATGCCCAGAGAGCGAACAAGCCAGAGATACACTCAGATACAACAAACACACTTCGGGGTAGTACGAGTTGACGATGTAATAAGATGCAAAAAGGTTTTATTCTATTCAATACCTTTTCCAAGTGGAAATAGGATACATATTCCAATGTTCTGATTTGACTGGTGTTGACATGTAACTGCCACCCAGTGCTTATGGTCTCAGCCAATCTGAATGGGTTTCAGCTATAGGGACAGGACTTTGGTGACTAACATCAGTTGGTCTGACTCATCCTATTGATTATGCTGGGTACGGGATGTGGGGAAGTGATTAGCACTAACATGGAAACTCTTAATTTAATAGCACACCATGCAAGGATGAGGTGATTGTCATTAACTTGAATGGTTAAGGGCTGATACATGGATTAGAGCGCTCAGGTCATAAACTAATGCAGCCCTGTCAGAAACCTGCAGCCCTCTTCCCATCAGTTACATTGATGAGTACACCCCCTTAACCCGGTACTCAGAATAGACACACACATTTGCTCAACCCCCCCCCCCGACACACACCCTCTACAAACACACACTCCCTGCTTCCTAACAGCTGAGTGATTAGGTCTTTATTTGGCCCTTTGCATCGACCCCCGAATCCAACCCACATATACCATCCATCGAACGACCACAATTAGGCAGGCAAGGCTCGCCATGGAACAAACAAGCTCAGGGGAGTTAGGGGCGCTGCTCTCCTCTAACAAGGCTCATATGGCTTTAATAGGTGCCTTTCAATTAACAAGTGATTGAGCCCTGTTGTGAGGCAGGTTCCTCCACTTCCCCCTCACATTAAGACTTTGCAGCCAATAAGAGGAGGACTGAGGCCTGATGACGTCCTCTTGTCACATGCGCCTGGTGTCTCTTAGGAAGGAAACATAAAAGTGTCTGTCCCTTCTCTGTGAGAACCTTTGTTTGATGAGACTGATAAAGGCTGCATGTTTCGATATCTTAGTGACAATGATGAGGGTTTGGGGAGGAGGGGTAGAGAGAGCAGGCTGGGCTGCAGTAGCTTGTGTACGTTACATTCTCATATGCACACACACAAACTTTCTTACATTCGTACTGTCATCGACCACAGAGGCCGAGGCGCCTGAGCACGGCTGTGTGTTGACGTCACCAGTGGTTTCTGAGTCCTTGGAGCACGGCAGTGCAGATAAACTAGCACAGCGTGCCTTAATGGACACCAGATAAGACCACTTCACAGGCTTTAACTCAATCAGCATGGGGCTTTGTTTGCTATCCAATTTACACTGTTTTTGTTCTTGTTATGCAAAAAGGAACTGGGGGCCCCTAGTCTATCAAAACCAGTGAGCAGGTTGCTGGGATGAGTAACAACAGAATAATGATTGGAGAACAAAAGAAAACTCGATATCTTATTAACGTATTGTTTTTTAACTGAGTCGAGCCCTCAGTCAAGAAGACAGAAGGAATGGTATTGAAACAATGGATCAAAGTCTTTAATATAAAGTCTCTCCATAATGAATTTAAACAAGTTTTTACGTTACGGTCTATGCCTTCTTTGTTTGGGGGTTGTACAACATGTCTGTTCATACATCATATTCTGCCTCTACTTTAAAAACCCTTCTAACAGACGTAACGCAACCAACAAGAAATACAAGATCAAACTGTCCTTTGACATTCTCAGGGGGCAGGACTTTGTGCAACATCTCCAAATATGGTGAAATTGGTTGGGGCCCAGGAGCAAATTGGGCAAGCTACTGTAGAACCACACAGGGTCAGAGGTCAAACTCATATTATTGTCTGTCTGATAGCTTTCTAGGAGAGGTGGTCTCACCGGGTCACATATACTCTCTGTGACTCAGACTGCCGTTGGAATAAGCTGCTGCACATTCATGGGACATTTCACAAGAGCCTAGACGAACGAACACCTCACTTCTAATTTCAGTTATGTCAGTTACCTATGCCAGCCTGTTTATGCCCATCATATCCTATGGTTTTCAGTCCATTATTTGGACATCCACATCATTGAGGTCTAGCAGGAAGCAGCACATTATGAAAAGGTAGTCAAATGGTTTTCATCTAATGCCTGGTCATTATGGGATGTATCCAATATCACCACACATTACTCATTACACAGGTTTAAAATCTACTAAAGAACTCTGTATTGTTCATAGTCTAACCAAAACTTACTCATACAGTCATGCAATATTCTTATACTTTATAGTACTATCAGTAATCAAAAAGTTTTATTAAATACTTGTATTATACTAACATACGAGATAGACTAATATGATCAGGAGAATGTCAGAGCAAAGATGGAGAAGGTCCAGTGTGGAGCTAGACAGGAGACATGACATGACAAGACCAGACAAAATGAGAGGAGAGGAGGGATGCTTGACAGAGACTGAACCCAACAAGTGGAGAGGAGGCAGTCTTCTGACACTGTCTGACATTCTCACCACCAGACAAAAAACCTCAAGAGCTGCATTTGCTTTGTGTTAAACCACAGTATTAACTCTAAATCACCAACTCCTACTCATGGCTTAATCGTGTTTAGCCCAAAGCATTAATATTGTAAAGCACAGTATTGGAAGGAGACTAAAATGGTGAGAGGCTAGTATACAGTACTATGGTGAGAGGCTAGTATACAGTACTGTGGTTTTCGTCTGAACTGTATTAGGCACATACTACATGTTCAATTCATCGGGCGGCCACCCCTGGCCTATCAATATGTCTGACTCAACGTTCATTAGACGTTGCCTTTGAAGTGTTTTAAACATTTGGGGCTGACATTACTTTGTTCCTGCGGTGCAGGGGTTTGTCGTCATGCGTTTTGAAATGCCAGATACAGAATTAGCCACATTTCCTTTTTGCTTCTTTAACTGGAGATCTGAGACTAATGTGGACTCAAGTCCCCGGGTCCAAACTATATAGCTAACATAATGGTCCCTTTCACGTATTGCCAGCTGTGTGGTGTGGTGTGAGCCGTGTGTGTTGACGTGTAAATGCCAGAAGACCCCGGACTTCACCTTTGCTGAGAAGCCATGCGTTCTTCAATAAAATAAACCCTCTGGCCACATCATTCTAGTCTGACAGTCATAATCTAGTCACAGTCATGGCTATAGTAACGGCTACATCACTGACAAACAACCAACCACCAAACCACGTCAGAGAAACTTCAAATAAGTTTCGCACCACTTCTAAAACCCAGCACAGCTCGTGGTAACAAGGGTGACACAAAACCAGTACCAAGACAGGAAGAAGGAGCAGTGTTAAATTGAAACTGGCCTCATACATAAGCAGAAAGATGTGTGTGGGTGCTGACAATGACACATGCAACGTCTGGGATAAATAGGTGAGAGGGGAAAATAACGTTGTGCATTACCGCCTGCGCTTCTGTACAATGTCAATGGGCCGGTTGACTGCGCACGGGGATCCACAGATATTCCCATTCCGCACTTTGAACGACCGGTCCGAGGAGGGGGCCAGGAAAACACAGTTTGTTGGCAAACTCATTTTCTTCGCCCTTTTTCTTTCTCTCCTCTTTCTACTTCTGCTTTTCTTTGTTTCCTTCTTCTTTTGACAGCTGTGGTTCTCTTGTCACGCTCCTTTCTCGCGACCCTGCTGCTTTCTTCACGCCGCACCTGGTTCCCATTGCCGCTCAAATTAATGATATGTCAAACAGAGAGGACTGAAGACGCCGCAACAAGAAAATACAAAATGGCAAGAGAATCTAGTTGAAAGTCTGAGGCTTTGAGGAAAATCCTCCTTGGTATTTCCTGCCAACATTGCTCCTGTCAAAAACATTGAAAAATCCTCCTCTTGAAAAGCTGCTGTGTTTTCAAAAAGTATTTTTTTTTCTCCCGGGTGACATCCTTAGATGTGGTTGTGGGAGGGGAAGAAATGTAATTTTCTTGGATGAGTTTGTCACCCAGTGCATGTTCAACAGTCGGGTCCCGTGTGGCTAAGTTGGTAGAGCATGGACCCTCTCGAAAACCCAATAGGTATTTGTGTGCAAGTCTTGCTATATCATGCGTCTCTATGTGCCTGTGTGAGTGATCCCTTCCATGTTTGTATGTGCACCAGTTGAACTGTGAGGTCAGAGAAAAAATAGGGGCGGTCTCAGAGGCAGCATGGCTCCTTCCCTTTCAGAATGTCTCCAAGTTTAACTCTTTAAATGCTCTCTGCATTTAGAGTTAAACTTGACATTGCTTAGACCCCCCCCCCCCCAAAAAAAAATGCAAGAGAGAAAAAGAGTGTCACAATAACACATTGTAACCATCACAATACAACTGAGAACAGTTTCTAGTAAGAAAATCCTGAATTGAAGAAAATGATTGGCTGAGAATAGTATTATGGGGTGTGTTACTACTTGGCTGGAGCAAAAGCCGGCACCCATATCAGCCCTCACAGGGTAAGATCGCCCACTCCTGTTTTAGCATGTTTACTAGGTGACAGCTCACATAGCGACAGGTCTTGATCAGAGACTAGCCAATCTCCAAAAGTCATCTGCCCAGACTTAGATCCAAAGCCCAGATCAATAAGGTCAGAGGAAGCCGTGGACTGAAATGGCCCATGAGCTCACAGAGCGTCCCTGATGAAATCAGGGGTAAATATTTGTCCACTGAGGAAGATGGCACAGAGCCCGGGTCGACGTGTTGGCAGACATGTGGGAGGGGAAGGGTAAAGGGGAGCCTTTTGAACATCACAGATGTTACCCACAGAGAGGTAGGTGAGGAGGAGGACCACGAGGCCATAAGGGGGGAGAAGGGGATTGGTGGGGGTGTTACAACATTTCCTGTACCCTGTATTGGCATGTAGCTGTACCCTTCATGGGCCCCACACACACCTCAAAACACAAGGGTTTTTACAATGAGAGGATGCATGCTGTCAAAGAAAGAAAGAAAAATACTTCCAGAGAGCACTCACATAACCCAATGTGAAAACACAGTTTTAAAAAACATACTTTGGAGTATAGTGTATAGTCAAAGCAGTAGGCTTATGTTCATATGGCATCAAAAAGAAGAAATCTGACAGGGATAGACTAGCTGGTCATGTCCACGCTCATTTTCATTTACCATTGCAAAATCTTTTATAATGTTTTCCATACAGTGCCTAATGAACGCAGCCCATGTAAATGACCTCTGACCCTCTCTGGGAACGAGGACCACATGAATCTGTCACACACACACCAATGACAGGCACAGTGCTGAACGATTAAAATATACTGAACAAAAATATAAACGCAACATGTAAAGTGTTGGTCCCATGTTTCATGAGCTGAAATAAAAGATCCCAGTTATTTTCCAGATGCACAAAAAGCATATTTTCTCAAATTTGTTGCACAAATTTGTTTACATCCATTTTAATGAGCATCCCTCCTTTGCCAAGACAATCCATCCACCTGACAGGTGTAGCATATCAATAAGCTGATTAAACAGCATGATCATTACACAGGTGCACCTTGTGCTGGGGACAATAAAAGGCCACTCTAAAATGTTTTGTCACACAAAACAATGCCACAGATGTCTCAAGTTTTGAGGGACCGTGCAATTGTCATGCTGACTGCAGGAATGTCCACTAGAACTGTTGCCAGAGAATTTAATGTTCATTTCTCTACCATAAGCCGCCTCTAACGTCGTCTTAGAGAATTTGGCAGTACGTCCAACTGGCCTCAACCGCGGACCACATGTAACCACGCCAGCCCAGGACCTCCAAATCCGGCTTCTTCACCTGTGGGATGGTCTGAGACGAGCCTCCCGGACAGCTGATGAAACTGTGGGTATGCACAACCAAAGAATTTCTGCACAAATTGTCAGAAAGCGTCTCAGGGAAGCTCATCTGCGTGCTCGTCATCCTCACCAGGGTCTTGACCTGACTGCAGTTCAGCCCTCGTAACCAACTTCAGTGGGCAAATGCTCACTTTTGATGGCCACTGGCACGCTGGAGAAGTGTGCACTTCACAGATTAATCCCGGTTTCAACTATACCGGGCAGATGGCAGACAGTGTGTATGGCGTCATGTGGGCGAGCGGTTTACTGATGTCAACGTTGTGAACAGACTGCCCCATGGTGGCGGTGGGGTTACGGTATGGGCAAGGCATAAGCTACGAACAACGAACACAACTGTATTTTATCGACTGCAATTTACCATGATGAGATCTTGAGGCCCATTGTCGTGCCATTAATCTGCCGCCATCACCTCATGTATCAGCATGATTATGCACGGCCCCATGTCGCAAGGATCTGTACACAATTTTTGGAAGCTGAAAATGTCCCAGTTCTTCCATGTCCTGCATACTCACCAGACATTTCACCCATTGAGCATGTTTGGGATGTTTATATTTTTGTTCAGTGTAGAATTGCCCTCTCTGCAATCGTGCTGGTGATGCCAGCCATCCGGGAGAGAACGTTCTGGAAATAGTCATCAGTAAAATAAAAAATACAATAAAAAAACAAGTGCAGAGCGGAGTATCTCCCCCCAAAAAACAGTTTCAAAGCTAATACCATAAAGCCCTACAGGTTTCAACTCAATTGAATAAAATCTGGATAGGGTTCAATTCAATGATCTCTGGATTGACTGAATCGAAATGGAATTGGTCCCAACATTGAAGTCCTGACAGCACAGAGGGCAAAAATATTCCAGTTAGGAGGACTGTTAAAGACATCTTATTGATCTGGACAATCTATGACAGACAAGGGCATACATACTGTACATCGGACCCTCGGATCATTGCGTAACGTGCATGACAAACGTGCTGGGTCTTGAAAAAGACGGCGGGGCTGGGTGGCTTAGGCACCAAGAATGTGCCTCAGTGCCATGCTGTCATGCTGCATTCCCTCCCGTGAGTAACCATATCCAGAGCAGAGTGTTCCCCGCAGCACTGTCACGCTCTGGAGCCTGGCTGGAGTGTCACGCTCTGGGGCATGGCTGGAGTGTCCCCCTATGGGGCATGGCTGGAGTGTCCCCCTATGGGGCATGGCTGGAGTGTCCCCCTATGGGCATGGCTGGAGTGTCCCCCTATGGGGCATGGCTGGAGTGTCCCCCTATGGGGCATGGCTGGAGTGTCCCCCTATGGGGCATGGCTGGAGTGTCCCCCTATGGGGCATGGCTGGAGTGTCCCCCTATGGGGCCTGGCTGGAGTGTCCCCCTCTGGGGCTTTATAAGAAGTCAGTATTGTAAACGATACCATTCAGCCAAAAATCTCTGCTTGAGCACATTATTTTGTTCAATTTCTTGACAATGTAATTGACAAAAACAAATTATTAAATGCTTATCATTTGCACTCATCTTGTCCTACTGATGGTGAACACAGGTCTCTTGGGTACTGTATCGCTGCTGTTCTAACACCCTCTAGTGGAGATCAATTCAGAATTCTAACATTGCACCTAAATAGGAAATGTGTAAACTATTTACATTATGTTGTAAGAAAAGTATATTATTATTCTCAGAAATGTGGTTCATTTTAGAGAGTAAAGATGAAGTTCATCCACTGTTTCTCAAGTTTGAGTTAGTTCCCCAAACTTAAGAACCCTTGTCCTTGAATCATTCTCAGCCATGTAAATGTTTCCAAACCATTTCTGTTGAGTAGCCAACAGCAGAAGTTTTAAAACCATACCAGTAGTCTAAAAACCAAATTACTCTTTCCATAGACAAGTAAATGTAACAGATCTACAGCAGAGTTGCAAATGAAAACACTCACTTTAATTGATGGTATTTCCCTGAGATTCATGCGAGTCTGCCTTTCAAAACATCTCACATTTCTAAACTTCTCAAAACCTCTTTGGAATTGACTGAACACATTTGTTCATTTGAAACGTGAACCAAGAGGCTTTATCCAGTAGATGTCACTTCATACCACGGTACTACACCCAACCATATTCAATCCACACCAACCAACTCATAACCTCCTCCTGACACAGCATATGTTCCCCTTCTGAAACATGAAAACCAAGGAATAATATAATATAACAAATAATAAGAGCAATATGTAAGAGTCACCCTTTTGCCAGATATCAAGCCCTTTAATTGGAAGGCCTTGAGATGTGATTCCATTAAGGATATATGACCAGCTACTACAAAGGACAGATACAGCAGAACACAAATGAGTCCCAAATGACAATCTCCTACAGCCGGGCATGAAGGAATCAATAGGATTTTGAGAGGAGGTTGATGGAGAAGGACAGTCAAGCGGAATACATGGAGCTGGAGTAGTGACGCACATGAGCCACTGTTGCAGCCGCCTTGGCGGGGTCTGGGAACTATTCCAGGCTCGGGGACAGACCATGGCTGTTGTGTTATTGTTGCCATGATTATCATTCCAGTTCTCCAGGAGGCACCAACAGGAATTTGTCCAATAAGAATACAGTTTTAGTGTTCTGTTTCAAAGGTGTTTTGCTACATTATACCAGGGCCGGGACGATACCAGTATCGCGATACTCATTAGTATTGTGGCAAGGAAACAAAACACGAAGCGGATTTAACTTCTTTAGGAAAACAGCCTTAATGTTGGAAACAACCATCATTATGTTGTCATCCAGAGTCACATTTATTTATTTTCCAAGCTATAGCACACAATATTTTACATACAGCAGGTTTTTAAAGGACCAAAGAGTTTGCTTTGTGTTTTCATTTTTGGCATGGAAAAAATATTGCGATACTGTTATCGTCACAGTCCTACGTTATCCCTCTTTGTGGCAAACTAGATTTGAAGGGGCTGTTTGAAAAGTGCATGGCTGATTGAGATATGACAATTCTCTGGTCTAACGGTAATCTCAGTCTGGAGACTCCAGTGCTCAGTGACGTCTGGCTGACTTGCTTTGTGTGTCTCTCAGTGTGGCAGCAGTCAGCAGATCAGACAAAGCATAAAGAGGACAGAAGAAATGTGTGGCCAGATTTGCACTATAGAGAAACAGTATCAACAAAGCAAGATATTGAAACTCAAAGGCAAACAAATTTTACATTTTTACATTTTAGTCATTTAGCAGATGCTCTTATCCAGAGCGATATATTTTCGTATTTAATTTATTTCCCGTACTGGTCCCCCATGGGAATCGAACCCACAACCCTGGCGTTGCAAGCGCCATGCTCTCCCACCTGAGCCACACAAACCCAATCCCAGAATACTGCCCATATGAACTTGAGGGCAGACTAATCTAGGCAGGGCTCTGGTGGTAGTGGGATCTGTGATCAGTGGGTGAGTCACTGGTGAACCCGGCCAACTTTTAACCTGGAGAAGCTAATACCACATTGTGCCACCCATCCCAGCGGCGCCTCACTCCTAATAGGAGACAGGTGGGTGAAAGCCCACACAGTACACAAATATAAACCAGTGGGGAGGGTGGCTCCATAGGACTATTGTGTGGCTATTCACACATCCACTCGGACACCCACTTGGACACCCACACACAAATCACACCCCCACACAGTGAGCGAAGTGTTCCACCAGCGTGACTCCCTCCACCCCCTCCCAGTTGTGACATCAGCAGACAGGGGTGGTGTATCGATCCTATTCTCCTTTTCCCCAGGCTGTTACAGCACAGTGCACAGAGCAGGCAGAGTACACTCGTACACACACACACACCCACACACACACACCCCCACACACACCGTACCCGTACCCGTACCCGTACGCGCACACACAAGCAAACTTATGCCCAGACAGGCATTTAAACAAAAAACATGTGACATACACCATGCATTCACAGACAAGCTCACACAGACAGACACATCTGATCTCCAGTCCACACACAGCCCAGCCTGTTTACACTGCAACACCATCCACCCAACACTTTTCTGTGTATTACAGTTTCTCAAGTGTGTACAAGCAATTTTGGATCTGTGTCGAAACTTATCTATAGCAGAACAGCAATGATCAAACGCTTGAATACATTTACAGAACTTCTGATAATTTGCCTTAGTACCTGACTTGCATATCTTAGACCACCTTTTGCAAAAATATTAATACAAATGTTATCAGTGAATAGAAAATGCACTGTTGTTTTCATCAGAAGAGAAGTGTACAATTGTTTTCACTGTTTCCAGCACTCAGTAAAACCTACTGCACCCCAGCAATGTCATACTATGTACAACATATGGAAAGATCTAGGCAATAGGGTCTGTCTAATGGTATGATTTTTACAATATTGCAGAGATGCAGAGAATGAAGTTGGGTTACTTCTAAGTCATCATCTTCGACATTGTGACCTAATACAGCGTTGCTTTGGTGTGGATTCATATCAGTTGTGTTCCTCCATTGTATTCACCTTTCCTTATTTATATTGTGGATAGTGTTTCTTCACCAATGGAAAGTCTACAAAACAATGAGAAAACCTTTGTATTGAATACAGCATGGAATTGGATTGTGATGATACTGATGAATGAATGCAGCCCACCTTTTATTTCTTTATAATATTTGGTGTTTGAAATTGTTTGGTGCATAAAAGGAGAGTAATTGCCCATAATTCTGCATCTTTGGATAGTTGTACTAATTTTGATCATCATGATTTAGTGACTGCAAAGACAATATATTGATCTACTGGGATTCTTTAGTTTTGATGAATGTATTCATGTTTTGAGAAGGCAAATACATTTTGAAAACACATTTACTGTTTTGCAAAAGGCCACAGAGTTCTATATCTTATGAACTATGTTTTGAAAATCGACAACATTGTTCCAAAAAATGCTTGTACGCGATTGAGAGAAACTGTAAAACAAAAACCAAACACAAAACCAGTCATTTCTGAAACTGATCATGTTACAACAAATTCTGTTGCTCCAGTTAACCCCAAAAAACAGGAAATCCACTGGCCAAAAGTGTGACTGTTCGAAAAACTCACTTGCTTCCTCTTAAACTAAAAGCTGATAAACTTCAGTAAAGTAATTGTACTGCTTTACAAACAAAATCATAGCCACAACCTTTTCACACAGGCATCAAAGCTACTTTTAAAAGCTAAATCTGCACCTAATACAAACCTGTGCCTATGCAGTCATGTTGTACATGAACCAGAAGGACACAAACACATTTCACTGCACCTAACCCGCTGTACGTGACAATAAAAAACATATTTTATTTTACAGTCTGAAACCACAAATGTGTGGATTGAGTTTGAACTGACTGCAAAAAACAAAGACCATATAAAAAAGTCAAGATAACCACGTACACCATACAAGATCCGGTCCTACATACATACCCTAAGCAGGAGTGTCTCCGACCGTGGCTGCTTGGGCCGTAGCCAAACTGGCTCCCTTTCCTTGAGAATCTGTGATCTTTGTTCATCGTGGGTCAAAGCTGCTATAGAGGCTGACAACGATAAAGAGAGGCTACACACACCCACAACAACTGGGAGACGAGCTGGAGCTCAGATGCAGCTCATCCTCTCTGAACGACTCTCCTGCCAGGCCTGGAGCCACCACATGCTGCTACCTACTGGGAAGACCCAGGGAGCGGTGGGTGGGTAGGTGGGTGTCCCCCGACCAGCCCCCCAATCACAGGTGTGCTGCCCTGTGGGCAGGGAGAGCCAGGTGGAGTGGAAGAGAGGAAGCAAGTCCTTCTGACGTACCAGGATACTGGGTAACTGTAGGTCACGAGAAGGGGAGAGTCCCAAGTGCTGTAGGCTACGCAGGTCTCAACAAGACCAGCGGTCTTCAGTCAGTGCTCCAGATAGCTTTCTTGAATAGCTGTATTAGCATTCCATTTTGAGTTCCTCTCTTCTGTTGTCCAAACTCCAGAGACGGGTTCTTAAATAGAACTGCTGTAGAAAGTCCTTGAAAGATTTAAATATCCTCTCTTGAACACAGTCTCTCACAGTCCCTCTCTCAGCCTCTCCGTCTGTCTCTACAGAAAGGGGAAATCCTGCATGATCCAGTAACATTCAGCAATGTGAGAAAGAGAAGGGAACGAGTGAGGAGGAGGGCTGAGTGAGCGTTGACCTCACTCCGCAGTGTGGGAGAGCTTCCTCCGTCCCCAGAGATGCTAGCTGTGGGGGCTGTAACCAGGACCCATACAAGTCCCCACAACTGTTTGGAGCTTTTTCAGGAGGATATCAACAGTAAAAACACAACCTTTCAGTAAAGAAGGACGTGGATTCATGAAACTGCGGCAGCGTTGGCATCTTCTGAGGAAAGGAAAATCCAAGACTTAATTGAGTATGCCAGAAGCATATGGTAAAGTTGGAGATGGTTGCAAATGGTAAAAAGTATAACTTGCACACCTACCATATTAAAAAGGTGTATAAAAATATTTATACTGAATTGAAAAGAAAACTTTAAAACTATTTTATTTTTACTGGAGTTTTCTGATACATTCTGATCTTGTTCTTCTTTGTATGTCTGGACTTGTCTGTGGGTTTCTGCTGCTACTGGGTCTCTCTCTCTCTCTCTCTGGTGCCTGGCAGCCCTAGCCTAGTTAAGGCTGACATGTGGGATCGACATGCCTCCCAATGTGGCAGCCCCTTCGTTCCCCCTACAGCTAAATAATGACATGGTGTATTGTTGGCTTCCACGAATAAGGGGTAGCAGATGTACTCAGGTGGAGTTTCTGGGTGCACACACACAAACACACACACACACACACACACACACACACACAGAGAGACAACACACACACACAGAAACACACACAGGAAAAGCACACACACTCTGTGCACCCACATCCCTGTAGTTAGGAAACATACAAAAGTGGCTTATTTCTCAGGAAACTGTTACCCACAACATATGCAATGTCACTCTTGCACAAAGCCAGTCCACCAACATAAGTACATAACACATTTGCTGTACTATAGATGAGACTAATTGAGACAGCCTTTTTTATATTGTGCCACAGACAGGCCAGCGCTGGAATAAAAGCCTGCACACCCAGTCGTTTAGTTTCTTAGAACAGGAAAACTCAGGCATGTTGGCTCTGATCGCTCTCACACTACAGTAGCTGCAGATGCTCAATACAATACCACAGTAATCATCATCCACCCTGGATTGGGCTGATAAAGGCCAATGCCCCTGAGCCTTGTACTATACAAAACCTCTGTCTCAACAACAAGACAACCTACTCCCTCACCTTTTCCTAGACACTACACACCTTACAGGTGGCTGGAGTCAAAAGGTCAAAGACTCCAGCCACCCAAGTCATAGACCGTTCTCTCTGCTACCGCACATTAAGCAGTACCGGAGCGCCAAGTCTGGGACCAAAAGGCACCTGAACAGCTTATACCCGCAAGCCATAAGACGGCTAAACAGTTAATCAAATGGCTACCTGGACTATTTACATTGACCTCCTTTATTATTTATTTATTTATCTTAATTGTTTTGAACAGAATCTCTTGCACTGGCTCTATGCACACTCACTAGACTCTACCCACACTCACATACACTCCAACACACACACACACATATTGACGCCACACACACACACGCATATTGACGCCACACACACGCTCACACCACATGCATATTGACGCCACACACACACACGCATATGGACGCCACACACACACACACACACACTCACATACGTTGCTGCTACTCTGTGTATTATATATCCTGATTTCCTAGTCACTTTTACCCCTACCCTAAACCTCATTAAACCCTAAACCTCACTAAATCTTGTAATGAATAATGCGGAAATTTAGTAAGTTGAGGTGACTAAACTGCTTGGTGTAACCCTGGATTGTAAACTGTCATGGTCAAAACATGTTGATGCAACAACATGGGGAGAAGTCTGTCCATAATAAAGCGCTGCTCTGCCTTCTTAACAGCACTATCAACAAGGCAGGTCATACAGGCCCTAGTTTTGTCTCAGACTACTGTCCAGTCGTGTGTTCAGGTGCCACAAAGAGGGATTTAAGAGAATTACAATTGGCTCAGAACTGGGCAGCACGGCTGGCCCTTAAATGTACACGGAGATCTAACATTAATAATATGCATGTCAATCTCTCATGCCTTAAAGTAGAGGAGAGATTGACTTCATCACTACTTGTTTTTGTAAGAAGTGTTGACATTCTGAATGCACCGAGCTGTCTGTTTAAACTACTAGCACACAGCTCGGACACCCATGCATACCCCACAAGACATGCCACCAGAGGTCTCTTCACAATCCCAAAGTCCAGAACAGACTATGGGAGGCGCACAGTACTACATAGAGCCATGGCTACATGGAACTCTATTCCACATCAGATATTTGATGCAAGCAGAATCAGATTTAAAAAACAGATAAAAATACACCTTATGGAACAGGGGGCTGTGGTGAAGAGAAACACACATATGCAAACACACGCACTCTACACACACATACACATGGATTTTGTATTGTAGATATGTGGTAGTAGAGTAGTGGCCTGAGGGAACACACTTAATGTGTTGTGAACAGTGTTATGAAATGTAATGTGACTTACTGTGCTGGACCCCAGGAAGACAGCAGCTAATGGGGATCCTTAATAAATACAAATACACACATACTGTATTACCTCAATTACCTTGTACCCCTGCACAGTGACGCAGTTCTGGTACTTCTTGTATATAGCCTCGTTATTGTTTTTATTGTGTTACTATTTCCTTTTTTATTTAGCAAATATTTATTACTTTTTAACTCTGCACTGTTGGGAATGGTCTCGTAAGTAAGCATTTCACTGTTGTATTTGGTGCATGTGACCAATAACATTTTATTTTATTTGAGTGTTAAATGACAGTGTTAGATCTCCCAGTTTTATAACTTTTACTTGACAACAGTCTCCCAATTCGTCACCTCTACCTCTGTGCAGGTGATTGGGGGATAAGGAGCGAGATCTCACCTCTAATGAGCTGGGTCGTTAAAAAGTTAAGCAGGGAATGTTTGGTTTAATTGACCTCCCTACAGCTATGTGGCCCTGCAAGAACTTCTCTAGCCGATTCTGTGGTTAGGGACTACAAAATAAGTTTTCTTCTTTTTGGAAATAAGCTGTAGCCAACTATCCTGCAATGTTTACAGTTTGTTGTGTATGGTCCCTTGCAGTTCGCTATCCAGCTCATTTTACATTTACATTTTAGTCATTTAGCAGACGCTCTTATCCAGAGCGACTTACAGTTAGTGAGTGCATACATTATTTTTAATTTTTTTCATACTAGCCCCCTGTGAGAATCGAACCCACAACCCTGGCGTTGTAAACGCCATGCTCTACCAACTGGCCCTGCCGGCCATTCCCTCCCCTACCCTGGACGACGCTGGGCCAATTGTGCGCCACCCCATGGGTCTCCCGGTCATTTGTATCCGCTTCATCTGGGCAGGATCCAAAAAACATAATATCAGTAGGCTAGGGTTCAAATAATACAACACAGACCAGTAGGACAGCTACATTCTAAAATAAGAATTTTTACACTTAAGTGACCCTTATCAGGAGTGGACAGGGGTGTCCTGGAGTGTGTCAAAGTGCGTCAGATTGTGCCTCCTCCCCTGCATGGCCCTGGGTCAGACCCGACCCATTATAGACCCCTTAGGCCCTCATCAGACAGCCTCATTAAAGCATGAAACACACCCAAACATGTGATCATCGATCTGTCACTAGGCTGCAACGTGGAAACAGTCCGAGGGGGGCAGAGAGTGGAAGGGAGTGGGTGGGGAGGTCTGTAGGCTGGAGCTGTTGCCGAAGAGAACATGGGAGGCTAGATATTAAAATCAGGGGATCAGACGGAACACACACACACACTATACATTTTTCTAAAAAGGCCTGTTTGTCTTCCATGACTGTTAGTCAAGGGTAATCAGGGCAGTCTTATGTTATGGAGTTTTCCACATTAGTCCATGTTTGGTTATAATGAACATAGTTTGTTTATCAACCCCCTCTGTATGATTAATTGCTCCAGATGAATGGGGACTAAGCGCATCAAAGAGGTATGTGTGTGTGTGTGTATGTGTGTTCTGTCCTCTTGCTAGGCCTGGCAGGGACATGAGTCTGTCACAGCAAGTGCAAGGTGTGTGTCCAGTCTGGTCACTGTGAGTGTGATAGCAAACTGAATGAATATGAGCAACATTTGTAAAACTGTTCACAGACGAGAACGGACAAATCTGGGAGAGACAACCACCTAGAAAAGGTGTAGGCCTACAGAGTAGTAAGAAGACAGAAGACTCTTTTGCAGGAATTAAGACGTCATTACACAGATTTACATCATATACAGTGAGGGAAAAAAGTATTTGATCCCCTGCTGATTTTGTACGTTTGCCCACTGACAAAGACATGATCAGTCTATAATTTTAATGGTAGGTTTATTTGAACAGTGAGAGACAGAATAACAACAAAAAAATCCAGAAAAACGCATGTCAAAAATTTTATAAATTGATTTGCATTTTAATGATGGAAATAAGTATTTGACCCCTCTGCAAAACATTACTTAGTACTTGGTGGCAAAACCCTTGTTGGCAATCACAAAGGTCAGACGTTTCTTGTAGTTGGCCACCAGGTTTGCTAACATCTCAGGAGGGATTTGGTTCCACTCCTCTTTGCAGATCTTCTCCAAGTCATTAAGGTTTCGAAGCTGACGTTTGGCAACTCGAACCTTCAGCTCCCTCCACAGATTTTCTATGGGATTAAGGTCTGGAGACTGGCTAGGCCACTCCAGGACCTTAATGTGCTTCTTCTTGATCCACTCCTTTGTTGCCTTGGCCGTGTGTTTTGGGTCATTGTCATGCTGGAATACCCATCCACAACCCATTTTCAATGCCCTGGCTGAGGGAAGGAGGTTCTCACCCAAGATTTGACGGTACATGGCCCCGTCCATCGTCCCTTTGATGCGGTGAAGTTGTCCTGTCCCCTTAGCAGAAAAACACCCCCAAAGCATAATGTTTCCACCTCCATGTTTGACGGTGGGGATGGTGTTCTTGGGGTCATAGGCCTCGAAACCTTAATGACTTGGAGAAGATCTGCAAAGAGGAGTGGGACAAAAACCCTCCTGAGATGTGTGCAAACCTGGTGGCCAACTACAAGAAACGTCTGACCTCTGTGATTGCCAACAAGGGTTTTGCCACCAAGTACTAAGTCATGTTTTGCAGAGGGGTCAACTACTTATTTCCCTCATTAAAATGCAAATCAATTTTCAAAATCAACATTTCTGACATGCTTTTTTCTGGATTTTTTTGTTGTTATTCTGTCTCTCACTGTTCAAATAAACCTACCATTAAAATTATAGACTGATCATTTATTTGTCAGTGGGCAAACTTACAAAATCAGCAGGGGATCAAATACTTTTTTCCCTCACTGTATGCATACACCACTTTTCCGTTATTTATTTTTTAGAATTTTTTGAAATAAGTTATTTTTTTCATTTCACTTCACCAATTTGGACTATTTTGTGTATGTCCATTACATTAAATCCAAATAAAAAGCAATTTATATTACAGGTTGTAATGCAACAAAATAGGAAAAACACAAAGGGGGATGAATACTTTTGCAAGGCACTGTATGTGTACCCTGTACATATGACAAAAAAAACTTGAAACTTGATGGCGTGGTAGGCCCCTCTGTGTAATTAACCTAAACTGGGTTGTTAATCCTTGCCCATCTGTGCATAATAATGGGCAAGGAAGCACAGATCATTCCCTTTTACTTTGACACCCTGCTTTTATGGATTTCATGCAACAACAAAAATTATCCTAAACCCTTATGTAGGTTCAGCAAACCCTGGCTTAATCCTAACCTCAGCCATTAGGGGGTAAACCCTAAAACTGACCTCAGTTCAGCTCTTAGAGGCAACTTAAAGGGATACTTCGGAATTTTGGCAATAAGGCCATTCATCTACTTCCCCAGAGTCAGATGATCTCGTGGATACCATTTGTATGTTTCTGTGTCCAATGTGAAGGAAGTTAAAGGTACAGTGCCTTCAGAAAGTATTCACACCCCTTTACTTTTTCAAAGGAAATTGTGTTACAGCCTGAATTTAAAATGGATTAAATTACGATTTTTTTTGGTTACTGGCCTCTACACAATTATGTTTTTCAACCTTTTTACAAATTAACAAAATATGAAATGGTGAAACGAGTCAATAAGTATTTAACCCCTTTGTTATGGCAAGCATAAATAGGTTCAGTAAAAACAAGTCACATAATAAGTTGCATGGAATCTGTGTGCAATAATAGTGTTTAACATTATTTTTATTATCACTACTTAATCTCTGTACCCCACACATACAATTATCTGTAAGGTCCCTCAGTCTAGCAGTGAATTTCAAATACAGATTCAACCACAAAGACCAGGGAGATTTTCCAATGCCTCACAAAGAAGAGCACCTACAGTGGGGGAAAAAAAGTATTTAGTCAGCCACCAATTGTGCAAGTTCTCCCACTTAAAAAGATGAGAGAGGCCTGTAATTTTCATCATAGGTACATGTCAACTATGACAGACAAATTGAGATTTTTTTTCTCCAGGAAATCACATTGTAGGATTTTTATGAATTTATTTGCAAATTATGGTGGAAAATAAGTATTTGGTCACCTACAAACAAGCAAGATTTCTGGCTCTCACAGACCTGTAACTTCTTCTTTAAGAGGCTCCTCTGTCCTCCACTCGTTACCTGTATTAATGGCACCTGTTTGAAGTTGTTATCAGTATAAAAGACACCTGTCCACAACCTCAAACAGTCACACTCCAAACTCCACTATGGCCAAGACCAAAGAGCTGTCAAAGGACACCAGAAACAAAATTGTAGACCTGCACCAGGCTGGGAAGACTGAATCTGCAATAGGTAAGCAGCTTGGTTTGAAGAAATCAACTGTGGGAGCAATTATTAGGAAATGGAAGACATACAAGACCACTGATAATCTCCCTCGATCTGGGGCTCCACGCAATATCTACTAATACAGTGGGGGAAAAGTATTTAGTCAGCCACCAATTGTGCAAGTTCTCCCACTTAAAAAGATGAGAGAGGCCTGTAATTTTAATCATAGGTACACGTCAACTATGACAGACAAAATGAGAAAAAAAATCCAGAAAATCACATTGTAGGATTTTTAATGAATTTATTTGCAAATTATGGTGGAAAATAAGTATTTGGTCAATAACAAAAGTTTCTCAATACTTTGTTATATACCCTTTGTTGGCAATGACACAGGTCAAACGTTTTCTGTAAGTCTTCACAAGGTTTTCACACACTGTTGCTGGTATTTTGGCCCATTCCTCCATGCAGATCTCCTCTAGAGCAGTGATGTTTTGGGGCTGTCGCTGGGCAACACGGACTTTCAACTCCCTCCAAAGATTTTCTATGGGGTTGAGATCTGGAGACTGGCTAGGCCACTCCAGGAACTTGAAATGCTTCTTACGAAGCCACTCCTTCGTTGCCGGGCGGTGTGTTTGGGATCATTGTCATGCTGAAAGACCCAGCCACGTTTCATCTTCAATGCCCTTGCTGATGGAAGGAGGTTTTCACTCAAAATCTCACGATACATGGCCCCATTAATTCTTTCCTTTACACGGATCAGTCGTCCTGGTCCCTTTGCAGAAAAAACAGCCCCAAAGCATGATGTTTCCACCCCCATGCTTCACAGTAGGTATGGTGTTCTTTGGATGCAACTCAGCATTCTTTGTCCTCCAAACACGACGAGTTGAGTTTTTACCAAAAAGTTCTATTTTGGTTTCATCTGACCATATGACATTCTCCCAATCCTCTTCTGGGTCATCCAAATGCACTCTAGCAAACTTCAGATGGGCCTGGTCATGTACTGGCTTAAGCAGGGGGACACGTCTCGCACTGCAGGATTTGAGTCCCTGGCGGCGTAGTGTGTTACTGATGGTAGGCTTTGTTACTTTGGTCCCAGCTCTCTGCAGGTCATTCACTAGGTCCCCCCGTGTGGTTCTGGGATTTTTGCTCACCATTCTTGTGATCATTTTGACCCAACGGGGTGAGATGTTGCGTGGAGCCCCAGATCGAGGGAGATTATCAGTGGTCTTGTATGTCTTCCATTTCCTAATAATTGCTCCCACAGTTGATTTCTTCAAACCATGAATTTTTTTCTCAATTTGTCTGTCATAGTTGACGTGTACCTATGATGAAAATTACAGGCCTCTCTCATCTTTTTAAGTGGGAGAACTTGCACAATTGGTGGCTGACTAAATACTTTTTTTCCCCACTGTAAGTCAAGTTTTGCAGTTCTGCTCTATCAAGTTCTGCTCTATCAGGTACTCAACAGATGGTGCTACAGAGAAAATTGCAATTAACTTGTAAATAAATAATCATAACAGTCAGTGGGAGCCGGATTAGTGATTTAGCGAGATCTGTCAAACCAGAACTTGCGCAAACTCAGAATTTACGGCTCCAGAAAGAGAGCTTGAAAGACAGCTTGATCAGAAACCATAGCAACGAATGCTCTGAAGCAAACCTGTTACCTACTAGGTTAACTTGATCTTAGCCTGTCCTGGTGAATAAATACGGGACTTCTCCGCCAATCAGATTCTTGTTTGCCACTATGGCCTGCCCCTTCTTGGAAAATCCACTTGACATCGGAACCTGCATTGTTTGCCGTGCTTTACAAAAGGGAACTAATTATTGGACCTTGAATACATCCTTTAGATCATTCAGAAGAATTGATTTTTGAACGTTATAGTTTTTCTGCACAATCACTCATATCCAGTGGGGGAAAAAAGTATTTAGTAAGCCACCAATTGTGCAAGTTCTCCCACTTAAAAAGATGAGAGAGGCCTGTAATTTTCATCATAGGTACACGTCAACTATGACAGACAAAATGAGAAAAAATTATCCAGAAAATCACATTGTAGGATTTTTAATGAATTTATTTGCAAATTATGGTGGAAAATAAGTATTTGGTCACCTACAAACAAGCAAGATTTCTGGCTCTCACAGACCTGTAACTCGTTGCCTGTATTAATGGCACCTGTTTGAACTTGTTATCAGTATAAAAGACACCTGTCCACAACCTCAAACAGTCACACTCCAAACTCCACTATGGCCAAGACCAAAGAGCTGTCAAAGGACACCAGAAACAAAATTGTAGACCTGCACCAGGCTGGGAAGACTGAATCTGCAATAGGTAAGCAGCTTGGTTTGAAGAAATCAACTGTGGGAGCAATTATTAGGAAATGGAAGACATACAAGACCACTGATAATCGCCCTCGATCTGAGGCTCCACGCAAGATCTCACCCCGTGGGGTCAAAATGATCACAAGAACGGTGAGCAAAAATCCCAGAACCACACGGGGGGACCTAGTGAATGACCTGCAGAGAGCTGGGACCAAAGTAACAAAGCCTACCATCAGTAACACACTACGCCGCCAGGGACGCAAATCCTGCAGTGCCAGACATGTCCCCCTGCTTAAGCCAGTACATGTCCAGGCCCGTCTGAAGTTTGCTAGAGTGCATTTGGATGATCCAGAAGAGGATTGGGAGAATGTCATATGGTCAGATGAAACCAAAATAGAACTTTTTGGTAAAAACTCAACTCGTCGTGTTTGGAGGACAAAGAATGCTGAGTTGCATCCAAAGAACACCATACCTACTGTGAAGCATGGGGGTGGAAACATCATGCTTTGGGGCTGTTTTTCTGCAAAGGGACCAGGACGACTGATCCGTGTAAAGGAAAGAATGAATGGGGCCATGTATCGTGAGATTTTGAGTGAAAACCTCCTTCCATCAGCAAGGGCATTGAAGATGAAACGTGGCTAGGTCTTTCAGCATGACAATGATCCCAAACACACCGCCCGGGCAACGAAGGAGTGGCTTCGTAAGAAGCATTTCAAGGTCCTGGAGTGGCCTAGCCAGTCTCCAGATCTCAACCCCATAGAAAATCTTTGGAGGGAGTTGAAAGTCTGTGTTGCCCAGCGACAGCCCCAAAACATCACTGCTCTAGAAGAGATCTGCATGGAGGAATACCAGCAACAGTGTGTGAAAACCTTGTGAAGACTTACAGAAAACGTTTGACCTGTGTCATTGCCAACAAAGGGTATATAACAAAGTATTGAGAAACTTTTGTTATTGACCAAATACTTATTTTCCACCATAATTTGCAAATAAATTCATTAAAAATCCTACAATTTGATTTTCTGGATTTTCTTTCAAATTTTGTCTGTCATAGTTGACGTGTACCTATGATGAAAATTACAGGCCTCTCTCATCTTTTTAAGTGGGAGAACTTGCACAATTGGTGGCTGACTAAATACTTTTTTTCCCCACTGTATCTGGTCAGTTTACTCAACCCATATAGCAAATGTAACCCTTTTCTTTGGTACTGGAAGTTTTTTTTTATGACTTTGTTGCATTCCCTGGCCATCAAGTTGTCCATATAATCAAGGAGGACTTTTACAGAATTGCAGGTACAGTAGGCTGCAATCAGTTGACTGCCAGCGGAACTTTGCTAATTTCAAATTAATAAGCCTAGGCAACATGATAAAAATGATCAACAGCCTAATTCATCCCGCAGATTTTCCAAACGTCATTGGTGTTATAGATGGGACACATATCCCCCATTCAAAGACTCTCTGGACCAAATGAATGAGACTACATGAATATAACATATTTTCACAGCATAAACAGGTAGCTAGCTATTGGATACACTTTCACCAAAACAAAATCATTTTCAGAAGCAGTCATTAAATTCAATGATCTTCCTTAATTATTTTGTCAGATGATCTGTGACTCCCAAGGGGTTACAACTAAACAAAGAACACATTGTTGCCCGTGTAGACATGAAAAGCACTCTAAGAATTCAATAAATTATTATTCATCCTACGTAGGCTATGGAATGGGCCAACCATTGTAATTGTGACATGGGCTACTACAACTTCCATATTAGGCTATAGCCTTGACACTTAATATCACCAGCGTTGCAATAACAGTGCTCTATAAAGTGAAAGCATTATTACTAATCAGCCATGTGTGTAAGCTAGCCCTATTAGATATTGGAATTGTGCCACTTCACTTGCGTATTTACTCTGTCTGCAATTTTCTGCCAGGCTTCCTCTCTGGCTTTTGCAGCGGCGGATGTATTACTTTTTTTTGGCAAATATGTGAACATATTCGTTGTGTTGTTACGATTGTTTCTTGTTCTAAACATGTGAAACATTGGGCTCTGTCTGACTCCATATCTATTGTTTTTCATGTCATCGACATGAGGATCTTTTTGAATATTGATTGCACGAGCCAGTTGTCTGATCAACCAATCTGCGCTTCACTTAGCCTAATCAATTAAACAAGAAACAGCCATTCTGGAACCAAGAAATCCTGGACTCCCTCATCTGGTTAAGACAAGCCGGATATGTTCAGGAAATCCTGAATTTCTTAAACCATCTTTCTGGAATATCCCTCTGGACATCCACATCCAACAACCGTCGAAGGACAGAGGGATACACTAGCTAGAACCTTCTCACAGACCTGGTTGGACAAAAAAAGCATGGCTCTGTGGATGCCCAATTTGCAACACTGTATTTTGTTTCTCCTGACGTTCTTTTAATTCTAGATAGTGTAGTGGACAGGGGGACATGTTGTGTGGACTAAAACAGCATGATCAAATTAATTAGCCAGCTACAGTAATTTTGAGAAACATTCAGAAATAGTTCGGTCGATTATTTTGGTCAAATTAACCAATTACCTTTGATAAGCAAGTTGGCTAGCTAGACAGCTACCGGCAAGCTAGCTACTTGCAGTTTCCTAGCTCGTATGACAATTTCAAGTCTATCTGAACTAATGTCTTAAACACATGGCTAGCTCATTGTGCTTTTTGACTTTATGCTAGCTATCCCCAGTTAGATAATGTGTTTTCACTTGTCGCATCTGTGCTTGTTGCATTCTCCCTGCGCACTCACTCATGAGCTGGCTGCTCATTCTAAATAGTTGGTCATCTGTTCTAAACAGTGGCACCAGTGAGGATTCTGTTTTTTACATGCAAAATAATAGGTATTTATGCTGTTGTTCAAATGCACAGATCACTTTATATATCTTCCTAAAGAAACTACCGGTAGTTTGAAAACTTGGTGTAATATTTCTGTCATCCTGCTTTGTTGACAAAATGACTGGCCTACACAAACACACACATCGCCTTCCCTTAATATATATATTTTTATATTTATATAATATATTATGCAATTACTGGATTACGCAAACACAAACATCGCCTTCCCTTCTGGGAAATGCATTAAGTAGTTAGAGCTGAAAACATTTCCAATTTTGTGTTTTAACCCATTCAAAAAAGTTTGTGGGTAACTCTAAATTCTGAAATTCGAAAGAAATCTATGATAGATACTGCACAATTTTTGTATTTTACAACAGTGATTGTGAAGATATAATTCAAAGCCAAAGAAGTAGACAAACAAAAGTTCCATACATGAGTGATGAATCACATTAGTGATGCATTTCTCTCAATCCATTTTGTACAAGAAATAAAATAAAATAAATTGGGACAAGGTCACAGAAGGCAAATCATTAGTTGAGGGGAGTTGGTCTAGCATGTTATGTAAACAGAGGTTTTAGAGTAGGTTTCGTTCACGCTATTGGCTTCCTCGAGTTTCCTTGATGACCTGCAGGTCATGACCCTGGCCATGGAAAATTCATCTTTGACGTCACCGACCCCCAGAAAATAATGCTGCTAACTGTTTTGGAAAGCCTTCCATCCATAGCTATTGAAACTCTATTAAGTTCTACCTGAGAATACTTTGATCTGTATAGCTTTTGAACAGTAAATATGATTTGGCCAGTGGCATCCCACCTGTGCTGACATCACAGAGGCACACCACATGCAATCACGGGTAACAACAAAGTAGGCCCATAATAAAAACAGATTAAAAAACACCCCCAAGTGAAGAGAGGTGACTCTGCTTTTGTTTAGCCAGCTTGCTAAGTGGATAAGGCATCGGTACATCAGACACAGAGCACAGTGTTGACCTATGGCTGGCCTGCTGAACAGTACTGAACACCTGAGGCAGAAGACGAGAGGCTTGTCTGTAGCGTTATGAACAAAAGGCTTCATTGAGACACCAACACAAGAGACATCAACAGAAACATTAACCCATGATTTAGACTCAGGAGTTACCTTCAGACCAGGCCAGTAGGCTGTGTTAGCGAGCAAACCACATGACAACTACATGATGTGGAACAGCAAGAGCTCTAGCAGTGTGACGGCTCCAAAACAAAGCCCTACTACATGAACTATTAGTCTCCTCAATTGACTTCCTTAGCATCACATAGGGACTTCAAAAGGGATAACTATCTGGCATCTTAATGCCTTCAAGGGGTAATTATCAGGCATCATACAATGATGTGCAGATAAACAGGAGGCTGGTTTGCACTGTGACCCATCTAAAACCTTTCAACTTTCCAACAAAACTAATCTTTCAGGCTACAATCAAGTCTTCACCCAGCACCCAAGGAATCAACCCAACATTTGAGAAAGACAGCTCTGACAAATGGACAATAAAGTATCTCATTGTAACGTATTGTACGCAAAGTATTGTAAAGTATCGTACCCTAAAGCATCTCATTGTAAAGTATCGTACCATACAGTCTCTTATTGTAAAGTATCGTACTGTAAAGTCTCTCATTCTAAAGTATCGTACAGTAAAGTATCGTAAAGTACCGTATCGTTACCTGGGTGTGTGAGACAGGGTGAAGCGTCTCTGCAGGGTGATGCTGCGGTTCATGAGGAGCTTGCGGAAGAGGAGCGGAGAGTTGCGGGGCGAGTCCCGGGGGGACATCCTGGGGGAGCCGCAGGGCGAACCCCCAGCGGAGCGTGGATTCAGTTTGATGGGCTGGGTTCGGGCGGCGGCGCCGACACCGCTGGGGGAGGAGGGCACCTCCAACAGCGACGCGCTATCCCAGCGTGCCTCACTCATGCTGCCGGGGGGGTACACGCCCCGTCCTCTCCACTCAACTGCGACTGGGGATGCTCCGATGTTCTGACCTTATAGCTGCCTCTCTCCACCGAGGAAAGTCCACCAGGATGCTCTCTCAAATAATTACTTAACTTAATGCTCTCTGTGCCTTGGGGCTGGCACATAATGAATCCACAGGCATCCACAGTATGAAAATGTATGCACTCACTAACTGTAAGTCGCTCTGGATAAGAGCGTCTGCTAAATGACTCAAATGTAAATGTAAATCTCAAAGAGTTGTCAAAGGTTTGAAATAAACTTGAAAAATGTTCATCTTCAGAGACTGTACCAATGTACCTTCACAAAATGTTATTTTTTCCTTTTGGGATTGAGTATCTATCCAACCTTGCTCAGTAGAGTGATCTACTGGTCTTGCTTGATAGACACACACACAAGTGCTGCGTGAGCCTCCCCTCCGGGATGAGCTCTGTTTACATAGCACTAAGACCCTTCCCTCCCCCCTGCCTAAATATGGCCGGCCTGAGTTATACAGGGGGGTTAGCGCGCCGCGGGAGAGCTAGCCGCTAGCCTCCACATCCTCAGAGGAACAAACATTTCCTTTCTCAGCCTGTAAACATTAACCAGTCAGAGCCATGTTTTCACTCTCCCTAAACAAACACATGCCTGAGCTGCTGTGTTCAGGCTCAGGAACAGGTCTTAGCTGACAAGGCCTGTTTGGTTCTACATTATGCTCAGTTAGCAAGGAAAAGTTACATGAGAGGGGGCCTCTTCTGACCATTAAAAAGAGAAAGGGAGATAAAGTTTGAGAGGAGCACAAACGATCAGGGCTCTTATCTCAAATGGAGAGTGTGCCTTCTCCCATGGGGTTGGTGGATGATGGAAAAAGACACCATCTTGTGTCCCTTCTTGACCCAGACGGTGGCCAGTGACCTGTTCCTCATCTACCCCACACAAGGCCTCTGGAAACCAGCTGAACAAGGGCTAGGCAACTTCCTCTGCCTGATATACTAATCTAGCGACCTTGTGTATATAAGCGCGACACTATACAGTGGGGAGAACAAGTATTTGATACATTGCCGATTTTGCAGGTTTTCCTACTTACAAAGCATGTAGAGGTCTGTAATTTTTATCATAGGTACACTTCAACTGTGAGAGACGGAATCTAAAACAAAAATCCAGAAAATCACATTGTATGATTTTTAAGTAATTCATTTGCATTTTATTGCATGACATAAGTATTTGATCACCTACCAACCAGTAAGAATTCCGGCTCTCACAGACCTGTTAGTTTTTCTTTAATAATAATAATAATATGCCATTTAGCAGACGCTTTTATCCAAAGCGACTTACAGTCATGCGTGCATACATTTTTTTTGTGTATGGGTGGTCCCGGGGATCGAACCCACTACCCTGGCGTTACAAGCGCTGTGCTCTACCAGCTGAGCTACAGAGGACCACTTTAAGAAGCCCTCCTGTTCTCCACTCATTACCTGTATTAACTGCACCTGTTTGAACTTGTTACCTGTATAAAAGACACCTGTCCAAACACTCAATCAAACAGACTCCAACCTCTCCACAATGGCCAAGACCAGAGCGCTGTGTAAGGACATCAGGGTTAAAATTGTAGACCTGCACAAGGCTGGGATGGGCTACAGGTCAATAGGCAAGCAGCTTGGCGAGAAGGCAACAACTGTTGCCGCAATTATTAGAAAATGGAAGAAGTTCAAGATGACGGTCAATCACCCTCGGTCTGGGGCTCCATGCAAGATCTCACCTCGTGGGGCATCAATGATCATGAGGAAGGTGAGGGATCAGTCCAGAACTACACGGCAGGACCTGGTCAATGACCTGAAGAGAGCTGGGACCACAGTCTCAAAGAAAACCATTAGTAACACACTACGCCGTCATGGATTAAAATCCTGCAGCGCACGCAAGGTCCCCCTGCTCAAGCCAGCGCATGTCCAGGCCTGTCTGAAGTTTGCCAATGACCATCTGGATGATCCAGAGGAGGAATGGGAGAAGGTCATGTGGTCTGATGAGACAAAAATATAGCTTTTTGGTCTAAACTCCACTCGCCGTGTTTGGAGGAAGAAGAAGGATGAGTACAACCCCAAGAACACCATCCCAACCGTGAAGCATGGAGGTGGAAAAATCATTCTTTGGGGATGCTTTTCTGCAAAGAAGACAGGATGACTGCACCGTATTGAGGGGAGGATGGAAGGGGCCATATATCGCGAGATCTTGGCCAACAACCTCCTTCCCTCAGTAAGAGCATTGAAGATGGGTCGTGGCTGGGTCTTCCAGCATGACAACGACCCAAAACACACAGCCAGGGCAACTAAGGAGTGGCTCCGTAAGAAGCATCTCATGGTCCTGGAGTAGCCAGTCTCCAGACCTGAACCCAATAGAACATCTTTGGAGGGAGCTGAAAGTCCGTATTGCCCAGCGACAGCCCCGAAACCTGAAGGATCTGGAGAAGGTCTGTATGGAGGAGTGGGCCAAAATCCCTGCTGCAGTGTGTGCAAACCTGGTCAAGACCTACAGGAAACGTATGATCTCTGTAATTGCAAACAAAGGTTTCTGTACCAAATATTAAGTTCTGCTTTTCTGATGTATCAAATACTTATGTCATGCAAATTAATTACTTAAAAATCATACAATGTGATTTTCTGGATTTTTGTTTTAGATTCCGTCTCTCACAGTTGAAGTGTACCTATGATAAAAATGACAGACCTCTACATGCTTTGTAAGTAGGAAAACCTGCAAAATCGGCAGTGTATCAAATACTTGTTCTCCCCACTATATATACAGAATGCTATCAGTAGTATACTAGAACAGCACATTCACGACCACCAAAGACAATATTACCAATAGACTGTGATGGGGTGGGCAAACTAGAGCCCAGCGGGCTACATCCAGCCCGCCAGACAATTAAATGTGGCCTGCGAGGGATTTTATTAATTTTTGGGATGGGGGGAAATGTTTAATTTGTTGTTTTTTTAAACACTCCCGGCCACAGTTGAACGTCTAAAACCAGATACGTCCATTATCATTTCTACATACTTTCTATCTATTTTCAAATAACTACCCTTTCTCTGGCCTGCAAATAGATTTTGAAATCAAATCAATATTTTAAAAACCTGTGCGGCCCTCTGTTGAATTGCGAAATCCTGATGTGGCCCTGGAGCCAAAAGGTTTGCCCACTCCTGTTCTAACCAGTATATTGTAACTAAGGTAATATGGAGTCTAGATGAGGAACAATATGACTTTTATAGTACAAAGTAAAAAGAACACATTATGTGCTAGCTAGAAATAATAACATGCTTTCATAGAGAGGGCAAGGAAAATGCAGGCTATAACTGCCTGAATCTGGTAAGGGAAAACTGAAAGAATCCACAAGCAGAGTTTGTCCTGATGCTTATCTACAACTCATAAGCCAGCATCAGACCTATGCAAATATGACCCTTAGACTAAAATACTCCTGAAAGCTCAGTCTGGAAATGAATGTAGTAGACTCCTTGTGATCCTATTTTATGCAATTATGTAAATTAACGGTAAATGGTTCAACAGTCTCCAATGCTTTTTTATACTATATTTGGAAAGTGGCCTAAATCTGAATTCCTGGAATGGAGATTTAATAGTACAGTAAATAATTACTAACAACGTTTGTATGTAAGACAATATCTGGTATAATCAAAAACCACCACGCTACAAGTCTCATTGTAATAAGTCCTCTCTATTATCTCATATTTGGACAGGGTTGTAGTGAAAAGATTTTGCAGTTATTCACAAATCTAAATTATCATCTTTTCTTCGTTGTCAATATCTATGAAACATCAAAGATGGGATAGCCCTAATACAGTTTGGAATGAGATCACTTTTCCAAACACAGCTGCTGTGTGAACCTTTGCCAAATGCAACCAGCAGATGGTGCACTTTGAGTTTTCCCAGCCCCGCTACAGGCCTTCCACCCCTCCACACACGGGGCCATTACTGCATACACACTCCGGCCCGGAACACTCACAGGGCAGGATGGAGTGTTCTAGGATCACAATTAGGCCGATAATGTGTGTCTGTGAGGAATTAAGGACAGACACCAGACCCCTGCAACAGGTCAACTTTAGAATAGTAGAATATTGATAGTGTATGCGAGGGACAGAGCACGAAAAAGAGCATGCAGAGGGACTTCAAACAGCCTGGTCCCAGATCTTTATGGATTTTTAGCCAACTCATCTGACGGTAGTTGGCCAAAGCCTAAATCGATCTAGGGCCAGGCGATCTTCAAATACTGGGGCGCAAATGTTTTATACTATAGCACAATGGCATAAACCAATGTATTAGGGGGGTTTTCCCCTGAATTTCTTTAAAAGCAATACTATTGACGAGGTAATCCATTCAATTGTGATGGGTACTGTGTGCATTCATAAACATAAAGGTAAGAGTCAATGATGCTCGCCATCATGGTGTGTGGCAGTGGCCGTTTAAGATGAAGGAGGACAATATTTTTTTTTATGAGCATGGCCTTATTTCTATTACAGCATATTGGATGACAGTCATTCATATTTCATTCACCCAGCTCAATGTAACATTGTTCAGTTTAGGCTACTACATGATACAAACATTTTACCTATTGGCTAGGTTGCTACAACCAAGCCTATAAATGAAAGTTTACAACGTACAGTGAGGGAAAAAAGTATTTGATCCCCTGCTGATTTTGTATGTTTGCCCACTGACAAAGACATGATCAGTCTATAATTTTAATGGTAGGTTTATTTGAACAGTGAGAGACAGAATAACAACAAAAAAATCCAGAAAAACACATGTCAAAAATGTTATCAATTGATTTGCATTTTAATGAAGGAAATAAGTATTTGACCCCTCTGCAAAACATTACCCTTGTTGGAAATCACAGAGGTCAGACGTTTCTTGTAGTTGGCCACCAGGTTTGCACACATCTCAGGAGGGATTTTGTCCCACTCCTCTTTGCAGATCTTCTCCAAGTCATTAAGGTTTTGAGGCTGACGTTTGGCAACTCGAACCTTCAGCTCCATCCACAGATTTTCTATGGGATTATGGTCTGGAGACTGGCTAGGCCACTCCAGGACCTTAATGTGCTTCTTGAGCCACTCCTTTGTTGCCTTGGCCGTGTGTTTTGGGTCATTGTCATGCTGGAATACCCATCCACGACCCATTTTCAATGCCTTGACTGAGGGAAGGAGGTTCTCACCCAAGATTTGATGGTACATGGCCCCGTCCTTCGTCCCTTTGATGCGGTGAAGTTGTCCTGTCCCCTTAGCAGAAAAACACACCCAAAGCATAATGTTTCCACCTCCATGTTTGACGGTGGGGATGGTGTTCTTGGGGTCATAGGCAGCATTCCTCCTCCTCCAAACACGGCGAGTTGAGTTGATGCCAAAGAGCTCGATTTTGGTCTCATCTGACCACAACACTTTCACCCAGTTCTCCTCTGAATCATTCAGATGTTCATTGGCAAACTTCAGACGGGCCTGTATGTGCTTTCTTGAGCAGGGGGACCTTGCGGGCGCTGCAGGATTTCAGTCCTTCACGGCGTAGTGTGTTACCAATTGTTTTCTTGGTGACTATGGTCCCGGCTGCCTTGAGATCATTGACAAGATCCTCCCGTGTAGTTCTGGGCTGATTCCTCACCGTTCTCATGATCATTGCAACTCCACGAGGTGAGATCTTGCATGGAGCCCCAGGCCGAGGGAGATTGACAGTTATTTTGTGTTTCTTCCATTTGTGAATAATCGCACCAACTATTGTCACCTTCTCACCAAGCTGCTTGGTGATGGTCTTGTAGCCCATTCCAGCCTTGTGTAGGTCTACAATCTTGTCCCTGACATCCTTGGAGAGCTCTTTCGTCTTGGCCATGGTGGAGAGTTTGGAATCTGATTGATTGATTGCTTCTGTGGACAGGTGTCTTTTATACAGGTAACAAGCTGAGATTAGGAGCACTCCCTTTAAGAGTGTGCTCCTAATCTCAGCTCATAACCTGTATGAAAGACACCTGGGAGCCAGAAATCTTTCTGATTGAGAGGGGGTCAAATACTTATTTCCCTAATTAAAATGCAAATCAATTTATAACATTTTTGACATGCGTCTTTCTGAATTTTTTTGTTTGTTCAAATAAAACTACCATTAAAATTATAGACTGATCATTTCTTTGTCAGTGGGCAAATGTACAAAATCAGCAGGGGATCAAATACTTTTTTCCCTCACTGTAGGTGCACAAGTCGAGCGAAATTTGAGTAATCAAGGTAACAGACATTGACACAAATCAAATCAAATGTTATTTGTCACATACACGTGTTTAGCAGATGTTATAACAGGTGTAGCGAAATGCTTGTGCTTCTAGCTCTGACAGTGCAGTAATATCTAACAATTTCACAACATATACCCAATACACACAAAAAAGTAAGGAATGGGATTTAAGAATATATACATATATGGACAAGCAATGACAGAGCAGCATGGACTAAGATACAGTAGAATATTATAGAATAGAATGCAGTATATATAAACATGATTAAAGTGACTAGTGTTCCATTTCTTAAAGTGGCCAGTGATTTCAATAGGCAGCAGCAGCCTCTAATGTGCTAGTGATGGCTATTTAACAGTCTGATGGCCTTGAGATAGAAGCTGTTTTTCATTCTCTCGGTCCCAGCTTTGATGCACCTGTACTGACCTCGCCTTCTGGATTCAATACTGCCTTGCACACTCTTGTCTGCATCTAGCTGATCCAGGGTGTAATCATTACGAGAGTTTCTACTGGACAAATTCAGGTATGTTTATCCCCGTTTCGTTCCGTTTGCTTCCGTTTAAGAATCGTTTTTCAACAGAATCGGCGGAATGAATACACCCCTGATCACACGTAAAACACAGTTCACATTTGATAGCAGGCACATACAGTGCATTCGGAAAGTGTTCAGGCCCTTGAATTTGTACACATTTTGTTACGTTACAGCCTTATTCTAAAATGGATTAAATTGTTTTTTCCCTCATCAATCTAGAAACAATACCCCATAATGACAAAGCAAAAACATGTTTGTAGAAATGTTTGCAAAAACAACGGAAATATCACATTTACATAAGTATTCAGACCCTTTACTCAGTACTTTGTTGAAGCACCTTTGGCAGCTATTACAGCCTTGAGACTTCTTGGGTATGACGCTACAAGCTTGGCACACATGTATTTGTGGAGTTTCTCCCATTCTTCTTTGCAGATCCTCTCAAGCTCTGTCAGGTTGGATGGGGAGCGTCACTGCACAGCTATTTTCAGGTCTCTCCAGAGATGTTTGATCGGGTTCAAGTCCGGGCTCTTGCTGGGCCACTCAAGGACATTCAGAGACTTGTCCCGAAGCCACCCCTGCGTTGTCTTGGCTGTGTGCTTAGGGTCGTTGTCCTGTTGGAAGGTGAACCTTCGCCCCAGTCTGAGGTCCTGAACGCTCTAGAGCAGGTTTTCATCAAGGATCTCTCTGTACTTTGCGCCGTTCATCTTTTCCTCAATCCTGACTAGTCTCCCTGCCGCTGAAAAACATCCCCACAGCATGATGCTGCCACCACCATGCTTCACCGTAGGGATGGTGCCAGGTTTCCTCCAGACGTGATGCTTGGCATTCAGACCAAAGAGTTCAATCTTGGTTTCATAAGACCAGATAATCTTGTTTCTCATGGTCTGAGAGTCCTTTAGGTGCCTTTTGGCAAACTTGAAGCGGGCTGTCATGTGCCTTTTACTGAGGAGTGGCTACCGTCTGGCCACTCTACCATAAAGGCTTGATTGGTGGAGTGCTGCAGAGATGGTTGTCCTTCTGGAAGGTTCTCCAATCTCCACAGAGGAACTCTGGAGCTCTGTCAGAGTGACCATCAGGTTCTTGGTAGCCTCCCTGACCAAGGCCCTTCTCCCCTGATTGCTCAGTTTGGCCAGGCGGGCAGCTCTAAGAAGAGTCTTGGTGGTTTCAAACTTCTTCTATTTAAGAAAGAGGGAGGTCACTGTGTTCTTGAGGACCTTCAATGGTGCAGACATTTTTTGGTAGCCTTCCCCAGATCTGTGCATCGATACAATCCTGTCTTGGAGCTCTACGGACAATTCCTTCGAACTCAAGTCCTCCCTAATCTTAAACGTCACTGACCGCCACTGTATTGGCCATATACCGCACACCCAAGGTGCCTTATAAACAGGTTACCAACGTAATTAGAACAGTAAACAAGTAGTTTTGCGTCATACCCGTGGTATATTGTCTTATATACCACGGCTTTCGGCCAATTAGAATCTAGGGCTCGAACAACCCAGTTTATAATAATGATTTAATCAGCTGTTTTGATTCAATCAAACTATTATTATAATTAATGTCCACTAAATGACTCACCTCTGGATGCACGTGACACTTATTCCAAAACTGAGTCACTTAACCGCCACCCTTCACTGTCACACAAACACACCGTTTCAAACATACACACACCCATGCTGACATACACACACAGTTCTAAAACACACATGTACATATACTGTTACACACAATGTTTCAAACACACAACCACATTTTAAGTGTGATTAGATTTTTGAAAGTCAAATTATGTTACCTAAAGGGTAACTGAGAAAGGACAAGGAATGTAAGAGAATTGTCTCAGAATGTTATGGAGCAAATGTAAACAGAGCTTTCGAAGCCCAGATGGAACAATCAAATAATAGTCAAATCCTCTCTTGGAACCGAGGGTATATACAGTAAGTGAGTGCAATATGGAGACCCCCTCCTTTGGATAAGACAAGAACTTGGACAGAACTGAGAGAAATCCCAGTACTGTCTGTGTGTCACTGCCTGCCAGTCAGAGATGGCAATGATATGCCTCTATGGACTAGACTAGAGTCTCCAAGCCCTGGCAAGGCTTTCCCTCTCATGGGTATAGGCTTGCAAGAGGGAGAGTCAGTGGACCAGCTTGCAGATAAAACATTTGCATCTGTTGTGTTCAGTGGGAATTTTTTCATCACAAAGGACTCGATAAAATTAACCTTCTTCTGGACTGAAAAGCATGCTCATTGGAGAATCTCGATTGATAGTGCTTTTAAGTCCAGGAACAGGCTTTTTTGATCAACGCTTTAACTCCCCTTTGATATACACTGTGTGTACAAAACATTAGGAACACCTGCTCTTTCAATGACATAGACTGACCAGGTGAATCCAGGTGAAAGCTATGATCCCTTATTGATGTCACTTGTTAAATCCACTTCAAATCAGTGTATATGAAGGGGAATAGACAGGTTAAATAAGGATTTTTAAGCCTTGAGACAACTGAGACATGGATTGTGTATGTATGCCATTCAGAGGGTGAATGGGCAACACAAAAGTTTTAAGTGCCTTTGAATGGGGTATGGTAGTAGGTGCCAGGCGCACCGGTTTGAGTGTGTCAAAAACTGCAACGCTGCTGGGTTTTCCACACTCAACAGTTTCCCGTGTGTATCAAGCATGGTCCACCACCCAAAGGACATCCAGCCAATTTGACACACTGTGGGAAGCATTGTCGTCAACATGGGCCAGCATCCCTGTGAAACGCTTGACACCTTGTAGAGTCCATGCCCCGACAAATTGAGGCTGTTCTAAGGGCAAAAGGGGGGGTGCAACTCAATATTAGGAAGGTGTTCATTGTACCCAGTGCATATGTTAAGCAAAGTATGGTTATTGAGTTCAGTACATGTAGTTGGTGTGTTACAAGACACTGTTGTGCACTGGATGTCGTCACCAGACCACAGGCATGCTCTGCCATAGCAGCCTTCACCATGCTGAATCACATCTCCCCGTCTGTCGGTTACACTCCGCAGCATCTCCTAGGCAACCAAGAGCTCCTCAAAAGCAAAGTGTGTATTTATTCAAAAAGACAGCTAGAACTAAGGATATGTCAGTGACCTTCCTTGCACCTGGATCTGCAATGAGTGTGCTAGTAAGGGTGTATAGTACAGATGAATGGTGCAGCATTGTGGAATTAATGACATTGGTTACATCTAGAGTGTGTGCACATTCTGTGCATTAAAACATTTTAGTATTTTTTCCCCTACTGCTCAGATCATATAGTTATTTTTCATAGAGATGACCATAAAGCAAATCTCTACAATTATCATAACATGACCATAACATGAATGGTTAAAAAGCACACAAAAGTAATTTTACCCCCCCTGCTGCCCTCTTGTGGTTATCCAAAGCTAAAATCTGTAAATGCAAACTTTCATCCAATGGCAAGGCCAGTGAGTGAGCGCCCTCCTCCATCCAAAAGAACCATAGAGTCAATAGAATTGTAGCTGGAGAGGCATCCTTGCTACTTTCCTCTTTGCTTCTAATATACAGTGAGGGGAAAAAAGTATTTGATCCCCTGCTGATTTTGTACGTTTGCCCACTGACAAAGAAATGATCAGTCTATAATTTTAATGGTAGGTTTATTTGAACAATGAGAGACAGAATAACAACAAAAAAATCCAGAAAAACACATGTCAAAAATGTTATAAATTGATTTGCATTTTAAATGAGGGAAATAAGTATTTGACCCCCTCTCAATCAGAAAGATTTCTGGCTCCCAGGTGTCTTTTATACAGGTAACGAGCTGAGATTAGGAGCACACTCTTAAAGGGAGTGCTCCTAATCTCAGCTTGTTACCTGTATAAAAGACACCTGTCCACAGAAGCAATCAATCAGATTCCAAACTCTCCACCATGACCAAGACCAAAGAGCTCTCCAAGGATATCAGGGACAAGATTGTAGACCTACACAAGGCTGGAATGGGCTATAAGACCATCGCCAAGCAGTTTGGTGAGAAGGTGACAACAGTTGGTGCGATTATTCGCAAATGGAAGAAACACAAAATAACTGTCAATCTCCCTCGGCCTGGGGCTCCATGCAAGATCTCACCTCGTGGAGTTGCAATGATCATGAGAACGGTGAGGAATCAACCCAGAACTACATGGGAGGATCTTGTCAATGATCTCAAGGCAGCTGGGACCATAGTCACCAAGAAAACAATTGGTAACACACTACGCCGTGAAGGACTAAAATCCTGCAGCGCCCGCAAGGTCCCCCTGCTCAAGAAAGCACATATACAGGCCCGTCTGAAGTTTGCCAATGAACATCTGAATGATTCAGATGAGAACTGGGTGAGTGTTGTGGTCGGATGAGACCAAAATGGAGCTCTTTGGCATCAACTCAACTCGCCATGTTTGTAGGAGGAGGAATGCTGCCTATGACCCCAAGAACACTATCCCCACCGTCAAACATGGAGGTGGAAACATTATGCTTTGGGGGTGTTTTTCTGCTAAGGGGACAGGACAACTTCACCACATCAAAAGGGACGATGGACAGGGCCATGTACCGTCAAATCTTGGGTGAGAGCCTCCTTCCCACAGCCAGGGCATTGAAAATGGGTCGTGGATGGGTATTCCAGCATGACAATGACCCAAAACACACGGCCAATGCAACAAAGGAGTGATTCAAGAAGAAGCACATTAAGGTCCTGGAGTGGCCTAGCTAGTCTCCAGACCTTAATCCCATAGAAAATCTGTGGAGGGAGCTGAAGGTTCGAGTTGCCAAACGTCAGCCTCGAAACGTTAATGACTTGGAGAAGATCTGCAAAGAGGAGTGGGACAAAATCCCTCCTGAGATGTGTGCAAACCTGGTGGCCAACTACAAGAAACGTCTGACCTTTGTGATTGCCAACAAGGGTTTTGCCACCAAGTACTAAGTCATTTTGCAGAGGGGTCAAATACTTATTTCCCTCATTAAAATGAAAATCAATGTATAACATTTTTTACATGCTTTTTTCTGGATTTTGTTGTTGTTATTCTGTCTCTCACTGTTCAAATAAACCTACCATTAAAATTATAGACTGATCATGTCTTTGTCAGTGGGCAAACGTAAAAAAATCAGCAGGGGATCAAATCCTTTTTTCCCTCACTGTAACAGTACCACAGCATCCCTATCAGTGAAGCCTCCTGTGAGTATGGACTTTCCACCTCCAGCAACTCTCATCTACAAAGCCGTGTCTCCATTTTTCTGCCTCCCTGTGTATCCTCCTCACCACACAATGCCTGTGAACACATCACCAGTGTGATTCTGAGAGAAATGAGACCCACTCATACAAGGCTGAAGGCACAAAAGCTTTTAATAACTTGCCTGCCATTGCTTTGATTACTCCACTCACTCCAGAAAGGAACATGTTCCAGAGGTAGGCACAGCAGGGGTTATTAAAGAGACATGTCATTCTGTGGAGGAGGTCCTCCATGCATCCTCCATGAGAAAGCTAGCTTTTGAAGATGCTGGTACAGGGGAGTAAATGTCTATATCTAGCCTTTCCTTTAGGAGGAGGTCAAATGCTATCATCATTTGAGCCAACTCTGGAAAAAAACAGAGAAAATAAATTACTTTATGTGACGGCATTGAGGCACAACAAACGTTCTCAAGTGTGAGAAACTGAAAACGTTATGCCTCCATATGGGACTAAAATATGTCAAGACAATTGAGACTGAAGCACAATGATTGCATCTTTCATGTAATACAAATATTCATATTTGGCCTTGTGACTGGAATCAAAGGCTGGCATATCATATTCAAAAAATCAAGGTCCCAGGAAATATAATCATAATGAAATTGATATTTTTGTCACTATTCTTTTCATACAGCAGAGACAGGAGAAAGGGGTTGTAGAAAACAAAGCTGACCCATCGATCGCTAGATTACCTTTCTCAAGACATCCAGTGAAAAAGGTCACATTGATCGAAACTTCAACACACCAAAACATTTGCAGATTGCAATTGAAAACACATCAAAAATGGTTTTATAATAACTAACTTGAGGTTATTACTGCATTTTAAGAGGAAATATGCATGTGAGAAAGTGAGAAATTCAATCAACACTGGGTAATGGGGAATATAACATCATAGTGCCTTTGCAGTATGTCAGGATGAGGTGTGACTGTGATCACTGGGGATGGTGGGTTTCAATTCCCAAAGCTAAGGGGGAGTTGGCGCTAATTTACACAGGCATGAACACAGGAAATAACATCTTCTGGTACTGCGTGTTACACCAACTACAACAATGAAACCAACATCTCAGAACAGAAGAACAGATTACATGCAATGAAAGAAAATTAAGTTAACCCATATTTATGGCTTCCCTAAGCGGAGACCATTGAGCAATTCCACGTCAGTATGGCCCAAAGATGTATCTTCCTGAAATAATCCATAGAAAGGCCCTTTGGGGGAAGGATGTTTGGCATTCCTTTGAAGTCTGTATGTATCCAAAACTATTACTGAAAAATAATTTATTAAAGTTGGTAAATGTGTGACATTTTAGGCTTACCCAGGCCTTTAAGACACTACAACAATGAGTCTGTAGATGCTACAAAGCCAGTATTGGTGTCATTTGAAACTTTACTGTGTACTCTAAAATATGAGTAGTACTTAGATGATGTATACAATTTCTAAATATTCATTTATGGATAATTAAAGATATAAACGTAAATATCTCAAAAGCACCCTTTTTTATTTTGTTTATTTTTAGACTATGTGTTATCACAATATACTCTACAAGTACATAACATTTCCAGAGTGGGCTCTCTGCTACCTTTGAAGATATGACTCATTTTATACATCTAAATTGGCATTATGGGCCATTAACCAATCACAGCCCTCCTTCAGGATTGCAAATTCAGCAAATCAACAGCAG
Source organism: Coregonus clupeaformis (assembly GCF_020615455.1). Lineage (NCBI taxonomy): Eukaryota > Metazoa > Chordata > Actinopteri > Salmoniformes > Salmonidae > Coregonus > Coregonus clupeaformis. The sequence goes on from NC_059202.1 coordinate 35,707,466, forward strand.
AAGGAGTTCCCGTTGAATCCATTTGGTGCTCATAAAATGTAGCAGAGAACCCACTATGGAAATGTTATGTGCAGTAGCGGTGCGTGGGTAAAATCACTGGGGCTGTCCATGGTTCTGATTTATTTGTGTGTGTGTCGGTGCGTGCAAGTAGAAAAAACATGTTGACTCCCCCTGCTTGTAGATGCCATCCTCCTCTTTCATGTTGCCGAAACGGTCTGACTGTCATACAGTATACACTTTTAGTTCTTGTTGTCCTAGGCTACCTGGCTAAAATACTGGCTCGCTAGCCTAACTTCCTTTCATGGGCAACGATGAGCAAGCTAGTTAACAAGAGCCTTCTACATCTAGCTACATTTTGAACTTCCATCCTCTCAGGCCAGGGGCACAAGGTGTGAATTTATGGTTGGATCAGAATCGTCGTTAAAATCATTGGCCAGTATGGAGATTTAAGTAAAACCACAAGTCCAAATCCCTATCTCCATCCATGGCTAATTTAGGAAAGGGACAATTTTAGCTGGCTAGCTAGCCACCAGAGGACAACGACATAACGAGATTCAACGACATGTTTCTGTCAATGACGTTTTGCTTTTGATGTGATTGGCATGAAGCCAAATCCAAACTGGCTTCCCTTGACACTTTTATTTGGTGCGCCAGGACCATTTACAGCTGAGCTCACTCAGTTTAGCTCAACGTTGATTGGCTATTATTTTATACTTTTTTTAAATCAAGGGAGGCCAAATGCTCGCTGGCTTCCCTTGCATTCAATGCTACGGGCGGCAACAATGTCATTATCTTTTTGACCAGACAGCATCAGATAGATGGGCTACACATACAGAGACAGAGGGGCGCTGTTTCGCTCACTTGGATGCTTTCTCCGGTGAGGTACATTCAGCCTCTTGCGAATTGAAGGAAAATTATGAAAGACAGAGAGACAAAATATGAATAATGTTATACTTTTTTCTTTTTTTTGGGGGGCTGGTTTCCTTGGTATCCATGAATACACACCACTGGTTATGTATTTGTAGAGTATAATATTGTTTAAAACAATGTCTAAAAATGAACAAAATCAAAAAGGGTACTTTTTAAAATATGTTTGTACACTCTTAGAAAAAAAAAAGGCGCTATCTAGAACCTAAAAGGGTTCTTCGGCTGTCCCCATAGGAGAACCCTTTGAATAACTATTTTTGGTTCCAGGTAGAATCCTATGGGTTCCATGTAGAACCCTTTCCCCAGAGGGTTCTACATGGAACCAAAAAGGGTTCTCCTATGGGGACAGCCGAAGAACCCTTTTGGAACCCTTTATTCTAAGAATGTAGCTGTAGCAGCAGTGTTCAAAGCGGTTAGAAGAGACCCAGTGCAGGTAAAGGACACCAGCCACTAGCTCCAGTGTCTCAGTCTGATCACAGAGAAAGACTTGACTGAAAAGAGGCAGGATTCTAAAGTGACATCATAACCCACCATCACCAGGTGTCATGCTGTGCTGGAAATGGGTGAGAAAGGGAGCCTTCGTATTAGTCATCCAAGCACTTTAATAAGACTTGAAGAGAGAGACTGGAACATAAAAGGTGATACTAGGTTTGGATTGGAAGTGTGAAAAATAATAATCTATCAGTCTCTGCTCAATAGGGTCACCTCCTCAGTTCTACATTTCCCTTTTGATTGGTGGAGAAAATCCTTTCTCTGCAAATGATGCAAGCAAGCCGATGGCCCGGCACACTGATGAATGGTGTAATTTTGTCCTTCTGTTCGCAGGCGGATTGGATCAGCATGTCCTCTCGGGTTATGGGTCAAACAAATGCAATTACGTAGTCTGTGAAGCGTGTGTGTGTGCAAGCAAGTGAACACAGGTAGCTTAGTGGGTAAGAGCGTTGTGCCAGTAACCGAAAGGTCTCTGGTTCTAATCCCCGAGCCGACTAGGTGAAAAATCTGTCGATGTGTCCTTAAGCAAGGCACTTAACCCTAATTGCTCATGTAAGTCACTCTGGATAAGAGCGTCTGCTAAATGACTAAAAATGTAAAATGTAAAAACAGTAGACCTGTGTGTGTGTGTGTGTGTGTGTGTGTGTGCGTGCAAGTAGAGAAAACATGTTGTGCGTGCATGTAGTATTTAGCATTTAAAAAATATATATCATAGTGCTGAGTGAAGGAATATTAGCTGACATAACGATATTGTTCGGTTTGTCACACAAATCTTTTAGCAGAGCTAAAAGCATGGTATTGGTCAGGGTCTTGTTTATACTAAACACTTTCTGCAATATCCCCAAAATGATCATGGTGTTCGCATCTGAGAGCGGACTACACCTGCCATAAAAATGGTCCATTGCACTGCAATGGCAGCAGTAATGGGCATGTAAATGCACTGAAACATATGGGGGGCATCTTCTCAAAACTCAATATGTAGGGCTCTCTTTGAAATACATAACTAATGCGGAGGCTGACTTATTGAAGGCTTCAAACGCCCCTTTCTGTGATCAATTTCCCTAGTCCCTACATTACATTTCATCTTGAGTGAATGACAGAAATAACCCCTTCAACAGATCTGTTCATGTACAGTATCTCACATAACTTCTCATAAGTTTGCTACACATATCCAATAATTAAATCATGTCTGATGAAATCATAGCACTGTTCAAAATATGTTGTTTAAAAAAAAACACCATGACTCATTGTCAGTGGAAGTGTTCAAGAATGATGTATATCATTAAATAAACCTTAATGGTTTGCTGACATTGGAGGACATCCCCTGGCTCTAAAGTGAGCTTCTAATCTAGAAAGTCATCATCCCTCTTTCCCTCCTGCAAACAGAGGGTTCCGCCATTTCCTGTCCCCAGAATCACAAGTGCTCCCTGTTGACTCCAGGCTTTACTCATCAAAGCAAACACAGCCTAATGGTATTTTGGCTGATGCAAACACGACACGCTGTCACTGATAACCCAGCCTGGATCCCATTTCACATCCATCACACGCTCCTGGCAGTGCTGACGGATTGGCCGATCCAAAGAAATCACCAACACAAAGACTTGGCTCAACAAGAGGAGGATGTCTAGGCTTTGCTCTCATGTCCAGGTCTCGGTTGCAAATGAGATAATTACCTCTTTTGGTTAAATAAAGGTTGAACGTTTTATTTTATTTTCACGTTTTAATCATTTAGCAGACACTCATCCAGAGCTACTTACAGGAGCAATTAGGTTCAAGTGCCTTGCTCAAAGGCACATAGACAGATTTTTCACTTAGTTGGCTCTGGGATTTCAACCAGCAACCTTTTGGTTACTGGCCCAGCGCTCTTAACCACTAGGCTACCTGCCGCCTTAAAAAAAAAGGTTATTCATTTTTGTAAATGATATACAGTGCATTCGGAAAGTATTCAGACCCCATGACTTTTCCACATTTTGTTACGTTACAGCCTTATTAAAAAATAATTTTTTCCCTCATCAATCAAAAACATTTTTTTTATTTTTTATATTACATTTACATACATAAGTATTCAGACCCTTTACTCAGTACTTTGTTGAAGCACCTTTGGTAGCGATTACAGCCTCGAGTCTTCTTGGGTATGACGCTACAAGCTTGACACACCTGTATTTGGGGAGTTTCTCCCATTCTTCTCTGCAGATCCTCTCAAGCTCTGTCAGGTTGGGGAGCGTCACTGCACAGCTATTTTCAGGTCTCTCCAGAGATGTTCGATTGGGTTCAAGTCCCCGTGCTCTGGCTGGGCCACTCAAGGACATTCAGAGACTTGTCCCGAAGCCACTCCTGCGTTGTCTTGGCTGTGTGCTTAGGGTCGTTGTCCTGTTGGAAGGTGAACCTTCACCCCAGTCTGAGGTCCTGAGCGCTCTAGAGCAGGTTTTCATCAAGGATCTCTCTGTACTTTGCTCCGTTCATCTTTCCCTCGATTCTGACTAGTCTCCCAGCCTCTGCCGCTGAAAAACATCCCCACAGCATGATGCTGCCATCACCATGCTTCACCGTAGGGATGGTGCCAGGTTTCCTCCAGATGTGAGGCTTGGCCTTCAGGCCAAAAATTTCAATCTTGGTTTCGTCAGACCAGAGAATCTTGTTTCTCATGGTCTGAGAGTCCTTTAGGTGCCTTTTGGCAAACTCCAAGGGGGCTGTCATGTGCCTTTTACTGAGGAGTGGCTTCCATCTAGCCACTCTACCATAAAGGCCTCATTGGTGGAGTGCTGCAGAGATGGTTGTCCTTCTGGAAGGTCTCCCATCTCCACAGAGGAACTCTGGAGCTCTGTCAGAGTGACCATCAGGTTCTTGGTCACCTCCCTGACTAAGGCCCTTCTCCCCCGATTGCTCAGTTTGGCCGGGCGGCCAGCTCTAGGAAGAGTCTTGGGGGTTCCAAACGTCTTCCATTTAAGAATGGGACGTTCAATGCTGCAGAAACTTTTTGGTACCCTTCCCCAGATCTGTGCCTCAACACAATCCTGTCTCGGACCTCTATGGACAAGTCCTTCGACCTCAAGGCCAATCAATTGAATTTACCACAGGTGGACTCCCATCAAAGTTGTAGAAACATCTCAAGGATGTTTAATGGAAACAGGATGCACCTGAGCTCAATTTCGAGTCTCATAGCGAAAAATCTGAATATTTATGTAAACAAGGTATTTCTGTTATCGCTTTGTCATTATGGGGTATTGTGTGTATATTGATGATAAAAAATAAAAATAAATCAATTTTAGAATAAGGCTGTAAAGTAACTAAATGTGGGAAAAAAGGAAGGGGTCTGAATACTTTCCGAATGCACTGTAGGCCTATGGAGACTGGTGTTGTCCAGGTGACACTGTAGGCCTATGGAGACTGGTGTTGTCCAGGTGACACTGTAGGCCTATGGAGACTGGTGTTGTCCAGGTGACACAAATATTATTTATAATCTATTACACCAGGAGGACTCACTGGCATGTCATTGATGACTAAGAAATTAGCATGTTTACATCTATGGGGGTCATGGTCATTTGGCTGGAAAGGTGGGGGAAACAAAACCTGGCCTTCATTGAGACAACAAAGGGAGGTTTTATTTTCAGTTTACCATGTCATCTTTGACAGGCCCATCTTGAAGATGGGTATCCTTCTTGTGAGTCATATTTGGTTATCCTTGTAAGCAGAAAAATGTACGGCAGGGATGGGAAACTGGAGGCCCCCCTTTTGAAGGCCCCTCGGATCAATTCCCCCCTGCCTTTTTTTTTTTTACTCAGTCGGGGTCTAAACTTACTGTTAGAGTTAGAATAGTAGAAAACAAGGTGCGGCGCAACTGCGACCCTTATGATGAGTTCAGATTTTTTGTGGCCCCTCCCCCATCAAAGTTGCCCATCCCTGATTTACGTCAAAGTACCAATAGAAAAGTCATCTGAATAAAGGTATCTATAACATCTTGAGTCACAGAATATAGAAACAAACAAGACTATAGCACTATTGCTACCAAGTACACATTTTGCCATGAGCGATTGGACAACTTGATAGGTAGTGAGTAAACACTGTAAATGTTGAATGTGGATCTCTAGACAGCTTCAGGGCAACTCAGCAGCCATCTCTCATCACAAATCTTGGGGTGAGAATTGAGAGTAAGGGTTTTTTGCCATGCTATGATGCTAGGCTGCCACCCCAGGGAAGCAAATAGCCCCAAACACATCTGAATCACTAGAGGTCCTGGTCATACATACATAAAGACCATTAAACCTGAACTGATGGCATTTTGATTGCACTGCTTCATCACAAGCCAACAGAAAGACGATGAAGCAAAATAAACAATGAATTGGGTCTCGCAAAGCTTTTGATAGTGTAGAACAAATTAGGTGCATTAACTCCTAGCCTTCACGGGACAATGGGAAGGATTCTAATCCAATAATTCCATGGAAGGTTTCCATGACTATGGATAAAGAAGAAGACAAACGCTGCTAACACTTAAGACAAGACCTACCTACCTAAGCCCCTTACACAAATACTCATATAAAGGCAAAAAAACACTTCTGAGGGGGGATGAAGTCCCCATGAGACACCGAAGGCCAGTGTTTGTAGAGAAACTGCCCTGGCGAGAGGGACCCAGCGAGAATTTCAGTACGACTCTACAACCTCACATCCTGACTTCACTCTCTGACAGAGCACTTGACTTCCGGTCATTCCAACTCGTCTGGCTTGCGACCGAGCTGAAGCTTCCTCTTAATCCCCTAATGCCCGGCTGGCTTAAAAGCCAGAAGGCACAACAATGAATCACCACTGATCCCATGTGGTCTGGATGTCCGCTGAGGAAATCATGACTACCCATCTCATCTCAACTCACCAGAGCACTGGGTTCTCCACACACAATACACATACACTTTGAAACTTTGCACAGATGTATAACAGTATATTCCAAGACGCATGTCACACTTTCATAGGTGCAAAGTGGTTACATTTATATTCCAGAATCTCACATTTATCAGAATTCCATTTTGCAGCATGCTGTGTTAGTACGTTTCTTGCATATTCAGTTTTAAGTAGACAAAGTATCCATGGCTCATTCTACAGAATAGGTAGTCCAGGATACGTGCCAGTAATTGGTATCAAATACAAGTGCATTTACCAGGACACCCAAATCAGTAATGCAATGGCTGACATTTGCAGGTCACCCTATCAGAACCAGTGTTGGGGTAAGGTGTTACAAAAGGAATGTAATCAATTACTTTTTATGAGTAACTGAGTAAAGTAAGGTGTTACTTTTTAAAATTGGATAATATTATGATTACAGCTACTTTGTCAAACAATACTTTCAGAATCATATCGCTACCGGGCACGTTTCCATTATCCGATCTCAACTTGTTTCCTTATTTAGTTCTCGATCGAGCGGAGGAAGGCTGTTTGGAGAAATGACATGACAGCTGTAATTTAATATTACTTTTTCAAATAACTAATTCGAACATTGATTAGAACCTCATCATAGCACTCATAAGCTTTTATCAATCCTTGAATAGAACACTATAAATGCTGCATGCTGAAACCTTTTCTATGCTCAATGTTAACATTGACTGGTTACATCATAAACCCTGTAGTTGTAATGCCTGTGCTTGATATCATTATACCTCGAAAACATATGGGTGCCATGGCAGCATCATCCATTGGATGGCTAATCCTTCCACTGTCCCTTTACGCACAACTTTTGTGGTCAGCCTCCCTTTTTATTTCTCACTGTCAAGTGTGAATTATAATTCTTCAAGTTTTACCAGTGTTACGTCCATGCAGCATCTGCATGCCAACCATTTGAGTTACACTGTGTTTTTTCAAAGTAGCCCACAGTGTTGTTTTGAACAATGTAGCCTACAGTGAGTGAATTGTAGATGGTGTTAACAAACTGTAGCATACCTTTTTTTACTTTCAATTAAAGCACATATATTTTGCATAGTGGTGCGAGCTGTTGAGTTTTGGCCACATTAGAGAAAAATGCGACCATTCGCACAATCATGCTAAAATCTCATAAGATATTAGGTGGTGTTTTTTGTCTTACAGTAACGTTATACTATGCTATTATGTTCAGTTCTGTTATGTAGAATACTATCATTATGTGATCTTATAGACATTGATTCAGCTTTGATCTAACTTTATCAAACGAGCACCATTCGCCAGAGCAGCCTGTTCTGTGAGCAGCCGAACGAGTAGTAATAGAAATAACTTTATTTGTATAGCATTTTCAATACAGCTAACAAAGTGCTACACATCATAAAATAAACAAAGAAACAGACAGGAGGAAAGAGAATGAAACAAGATGGCTAATTAAAATATTTCTATTTTCAATAATAGTGTGTCTTCGGCAGGGATTTAAAAAGGGGCACAGAATCAGCAAACCTGATCTCTGGCAACGTAGTGACAGATTCTGTGCCCCTTTTTAAACAGATATACAGTAGAGCAGAGGCTGTGAGTAAAGTACATGCACATGCGCAGAAGCCTCAGGACCTTTTGCTGTCAGGGAGAGGGGTCCAGTGTAGTCGGACCCGCAGCCACTCCGTACTTTTTAACTGCTCCCCAAAGCCTGTTTATCAGTCTTTCATTGAAAAGAGCTTCAACAAAATACTACTCTAAAGAACGTTCCCATTACCAAGAGACACCCCACACCTACAACAACACACAAGACAGCACTCATCAGCAAAGTCAACAGCATCCCTCACTCCACAGCCACGTTTACCTCTCTCTACCTTGGCCATGCGAACTGAGTCATCAGTGTAGGATAAAACGTCATGGGACAATTAGAGGAGAGATGGATTAGAGGAGAGACGCGTTCATTCATACATATGAGGCGTCAGGGAGGCAGAATGCAGGAAGTGAGTCACGTCTCTACTCCTACCTGAAGCCTGCTGTGATGTCATTACCATATCATTCTCAACGCCCAACAGTCAGTGGCAGTCAGTAGACAGCTTTCATGGCGGTGAGCGTCCAGAGTGGATAACCTCGCTCTGTTTACTGAGGTGAAATGAGATGTGAACACTGTGATGCTATAATAGTAGGCCCCGGTCATGAACCATTACTGACCCCAGTACAAAATGTTGCCAGCCCAGACAGCAAGGATTTTAAAGGTCACAGGAAATCACAGCTGAATGGGTTGGAGAGGTCACTTCAATCTGATGTAATTTGAGGATAATGATGAATGATTTTAATGATTTTCTGATCTGATCTTAAAGTGACCATGTGATTTTAGCCTACATATGGCTTGAAGAAGATAGATGGATTCAGCCACAACACAACACCCTCTCTAGCTGATAAACCCAATATATACAGACCGTTAATGAAAAGCAACCAAACAACAGGAAACATTTCCCTCAGGATCAACCTTAGACTGCAGACTGAGATGATCTCAGAGACCACAGAGAGGGGGAAGGTCCCTTCACAATATCCTCTCACTTTATAAGGCCAACCCTCTCCTAGCATAGTCACACTGTCTTTCCAGGGGAAATGCTCAGCAACCCAAAGTGCTGTATTGTGTTGTGTGTAAATGTACGTAATGAAAAAAGAAAGGCTACACACTGCCACTCAAGTATTTTTTCATATTTTTCCTTGGTCTCAGCTCCTTGTGAAAATTTAAGTAGCCTACCATTGATCTCCAGACAGACAAGATGGATGGAGAGAACCCTTGAAACACAAAGAGATCAATGGTTCCATGCATACACTTCAATCAGCATGAGCTCAATACCTTTCTGTGTTAAGGGCTAAATCAGTGCACCCTGATTGACTTTACATCTCACAAAATGGAGTGTGTGGAGAATATTGGCATTCTTAAGTGGAGTTGCTTGTTGAAACACTGCCTTGCAATTGAGCACTTTCATCCCTCTCATTACGTTGTCAACTTTAGAAGTGACAAAAGGGTAAACAAAATGAGATGTATAAGGTGAGCAAGTAGGCTAATTAAAACAACTAATAATGATGCATTACAATTACCGTTTAAATAAGGATGGCAACGACATTCGTGTTTTTTTCAGCCCAGGGCGCAGCTTATCCATAGTTCTGCTGCGAGTCAGGTACGGCTCGGTATCGGAGTGAAAACGCTGCTTGATTCGGATGTGAGTTCTTGGTTGTCGCCACAAGTGTTTGGGTGCTTTGGCGGAACCAGCACCTTCTCTACTTAGACCTGTGCACTCCATATTTTCGGTTGTTCCTTCCAACATCAGTAGGCTACCTCTTCGATAGAAACGTATTCTATGTGCGCTGTTGGCGGTGGCAGAGTGTGCCGTCCACGAGCCGAGGGTCCTGAAACGAGGTAACGCTTCCTCACAATCCAACAGGAAAGTTATTCTGCGTCAATATCGACATAACCCCAGTGAATAGTACAGCCACAAACGAATGATATCAACTCTTAAAATATTATATGAAACTATTAATTTGATCCTCTCTTCTATTGTTGCCTTTCATTCAGAGATTCATCCGTCCGCAAACATTTGTGTTAATCCTCGCTCGCTCTCCCAAGGTATGTGCTTATAACAAGGCATAGAAGAAAACAACGTTTTTGTCCATTTCTGAAAGCTCTTCAAACAAAAGCATGTCGGAGAGAGAGGAGCATCTATAGATAGGTGAACTCTCACTCCCCTGCGTGTGTTGTTGTGCTCTCATCCGCGCGCGTTTTATAAAGCAGTCCAGCCAACCGTTGGGACTGACGCGAGGTTGGCTATTCATCACATTACCGAGTAAGCATCATTGACTAAGAATTCAGGAAATTACTAATCCCTCCGTGAAACATAACATTGACTTATTTCTGTTATCAACTTTGGACACTTTCCATTTGGGTTCTTCTGGGGTTCAAATCATTAAAGTTAAAATTGTCCCCAGTTTTCTGTGACCAAATTGTATGTCGGCTACTGGTAATTGTAAATGAGTCAGCCCAACTCTGCAATCAAAAAGATCACTTCCATATACAGTGAGGGAAAAAAGTATTTGATCCCCTGCTGATTTTGTACGTTTGCCCACTGACAAAGACATGATCAGTCTATAATTTTAATGGTAGGTTTATTTGAACAGTGAGAGACAGAATAACAACAAAAAAATCCAGAAAAACACATGTCAAAAATGTTATAAATTGATTTGGATTTTAATGAGGGAAATAAGTATTTGACCCCTTTGCAAAACATGACTTAGTACTTGGTGGCAAAACCCTTGTTGGCAATCACAGAGGTCAGACGTTTCTTGTAGTTGGCCACCAGGTTTGCACACATCTCAGGAGGGATTTTGTCCCACTCCTCTTTGCAGATCTTCTCCAAGTCATTAAGGTTTCGTGGCTGATTTGACGAGATTTGACGTGACTTCCGTCTCGCTTCCGCATTGTCTCCGTACTGCTGTGCTGTTTGTTGCTACTTGGCTACCTGCCAAACTATTCACGTTTTACTTTTAATAAACGTTTAATCAATCTTTGTGTTCAACAAATTTACCAACTTTTTAGTTTTGTCCTCACTCATCTTTTTTCGTTAAACTTTTTCACCCCGGACGTTTATCCCGAGACAGAAGAGTCATTTTCCTGTGCGTTTTAGCTGCCAACTTTACGTTATTTTCCTTTTTTCCATCGCAACTTTTTTCCCTTATTCAACTTTTTCACTCCGGACGCTTTATCTGGACATGGTTCATCAACATCTTCAACAGCCGAAGCTAAGTAGTAACATTAACATGATGTCTTCTAATTGCAGTCGCTGTACTCATAATATACAGGAGAACGATCGCCTTACGGCGTAAAATAGCTGTGCTACAAGCCCAGCTTCAGACGCAATCGTTAGGCAAGGGTAATCTCAGTGTAGGAAAGGAAGAAACAGCGTCTGTGCCACCAGTAAGTACAGACAGTAACGTTAGTATAAATCCCCCCCGCACAGTCCCCGCAGCCGGACAACTTTCTCATGGCTTCTGGAGGGAAATACTGTTGGAATGCTCAACCGGTGTCGCTCATTCAGCCGACAGAAACCTTCAACCGGTTTTCCCCATTATGTAGCGAGTCGGAGTCTGAGTCTGAGTCTTCTCTAGTCTCTACTCCTCCCGTTACGGGGTCTGAGACGCCGAAGGCTCCCACCATTAGCTCTGACAAATTGAAAACCCTAGTCATTGGCGACTCCATTACCCGCAGTATTAGACTTAAAACGAATCACCCAGCGATCATACACTGTTTACCAGGGGGCAGGGCTACCGACGTTAAGGCTAATCTAAAGATGGTGCTGGCTAAAGCTAAAACTGGCGAGTGTAGAGAGTATAGAGATATTGTTATCCACGTCGGCACCAACGATGTTAGGATGAAACAGTCAGAGGTCACCAAGTGCAACATAGCTTCAGCTTGTAAATCAGCTAGAAAGATGTGTCGGCATCGAGTAATTGTCTCTGGCCCCCTCCCAGTTAGGGGAAGTGACGAGCTCTACAGCAGAGTCTCAGCACTTAATCGCTGGTTGAAAACTGTTTTCTGCCCCTCCCAAAAGATAACATTTGTGGATAATTGGCCCTCTTTCTGGGACTCACCCACAAACAGGACCAAGCCTGACCTGCTGAGGAGTGACGGACTCCATCCTAGCTGGAGGGGTGCTCTCCTCTTATCTACCAACATAGATAGGGCTCTAACTCCTCTAGCCCCACAGTGAAATAGGGTGCAGGCCAGGCAGCAGGCTGTTAGCCAACCTGCCAGCTTAGTGGAGTCTGCCAATAGCACAGTCAGTGTAGTCAGCTCAGCCATACCCATTGAGACTGTGTCTGTGCCTCGACCTAGGTTGGGCAAAACTAAACATGGCGGTGTTCACCCTAGCAATCTTATTAGGATAAAGACCTCCTCCATTCCTGCCATTATTGAAAGAGATTGTGATACCTCACATCTCAAAATAGGGTTACTTAATGTTAGATCCCTCACTTCAAAGGCAGTCATAGTCAATGAACTAATCACTGATCATAATCTCGATGTGATTGGCCTGACTGAAACATGGCTTAAGCCTGATGAATTTGCTGTGTTAAATGAGGCCTCACCTCCTGGTTACACTAGTGACCATATTCCCCGTGCATCCCGCAAAGGCGGAGGTGTTGCTAACATTTACGATAGCAAATTTCAATTTACAAAAAAAAAATGGCGTTTTCATCTTTTGAGCTTCTAGTCATGAAATCTATGCAGCCTACTCAATCACTTTTTATAGCTACTGTTTACAGGCCTCCTGGGCCATATACAGCGTTCCTCTCTGAGTTTCCTGAATTCCTATCAGACCTTGTAGTCATAGCAGATCATATTCTAATTTTTGGTGATTTTAATATTCACATGGAGAAGTCCACAGACCCACTCCAAAAGTCTTTCGGAGCCATTATCGACTCAGTGGGTTTTGTCCAACATGTCTCTGGACCTACTCACTGCCACAGTCATACTCTGGACCTAGTTTTGTCCCATGGAATAAATGTTGTAGATCTTAATGTTTTTCCACAAAATCCTGGACTATCGGACCACCATTTTATTACATTTGCAATCGCAACAAATAATCTGCTCAGACCCCAACCAAGGAGCATCAAAAGTCGTGCTATAAATTCTCAAACAACACAAAAATTCATTGATGCCCTTCCAGACTCCTTCTGCCTACCCAAGGACGTCAGAGGACAAAAATCAGTTAACCACTTAACTGAGGAACTCAATTTAACCTTGCGCAATACCCTAGATGCAGTTGCACCCCTAAAAACGAAAAACATTTGTCATAAGAAACTAGCTCCCTGGTATACAGAAAATACCCGAGCTTTGAAGCAAGCTTCCAGGAAATTGGAACGGAAATGGCGCCACACCAAACTGGAAGTCTTCCGACTAGCTTGGAAAGACAGTACCGTGCAGTACCGAAGAGCCCTCACTGCTGCTCGATCATCCTACTTTTCCAACTTAATTGAGGAAAATAAGAACAATCCAAAATTTCTTTTTGATACTGTTGCAAAGCTAACTAAAAGCAGCATTCCCCAAGAGAGGATGGCTTTCACTTCAGCAGTGATAAATTCATGAACTTCTTTGAGGAAAAGATCATGACCATTAGAAAGCAAATTACGGACTCCTCTTTGAATCTGCGTATTCCTCCAGGGCTTAGCTGTCCTGGATCTGCACAGCTCTGCGAGGGCCTGGGATCGGGAGAGACACTTAAGTGTTTTAGTACTATATCTCTTGACACAATGATGAAAATAATCATGGCCTCTAAACCTTCAAGCTGCATACTGGATCCTATTCCTACTAAACTGCTGAAGGAGCTGCTTCCTGTGCTTGGCCCTCCTATGTTGAACATAATAAACAGCTCTCTATCCACCGGATGTGTACCAAACTCACTAAAAGTGGCAGTGATAAAGCCTCTCTTGAAAAAGCCAAACCTTGACCCGGAAAATATAAAAAACTATCGGCCTATATCGAATCTTCCATTCCTCTCAAAAATTTTAGAAAAAGCTGTTGCGCAGCAACTCACTGCCTTTCTGAAGACAAACAATGTATACGAAATGCTTCAGTCTGGTTTTAGACCCCATCATAGCACTGAGACTGCACTTGTGAAGGTGGTAAATGACCTTTTAATGGCGTCAGACCGAGGCTCTGCATCTGTCCTCGTGCTACTAGACCTTAGTGCTGCCTTTGACACCATCGATCACCACATTCTTTTGGAGAGACTGGAAACCCAAATTGGTCTACACGGACAAGTTCTGGCCTGGTTTAGATCCTACCTGTCGGAAAGATATCAGTTTGTCTCTGTGAATGGTCTGTCCTCCGACAAATCAACTGTACATTTCGGTGTTCCTCAAGGTTCCGTTTTAGGACCACTATTGTTTTCACTATATATTTTACCTCTTGGGGATGTTATTCGAAAACATAATGTTAACTTTCACTGCTATGCGGATGACACACAGCTGTACATTTCAATGAAACATGGTGAAGCCCCAAAATTGCCCTCGCTAGAAGCCTGTGTTTCAGACATAAGGAAGTGGATGGCTGAAAACTTTTTACTTTTAAACTCGGACAAAACAGAGATGCTTGTTCTAGGTCCCAAGAAACAAAGAGATCTTCTGTTAAATCTGACAATTCATCTAGATGGTTGTAAAGTCGTCTCAAATAAAACTGTGAAGGACCTCGGTGTTACTCTTGACCCTGATCTCTCTTTTGACGAACATATCAAGACTGTTTCAAGGACAGCTTTTTTCCATCTACGTAACATTGCAAAAATCAGAAATTTTCTGTCCAAAAATGATGCAGAAAAATTAATCCATGCATTTGTTACTTCTAGGTTAGACTACTGCAATGCTCTATTTTCCGGCTACCCGGATAAAGCACTAAATAAACTTCAGTTAGTGCTAAATACGGCTGCTAGAATCCTGACTAGAACCAAGAAATTTGATCATATTACTCCAGTGCTAGCTTCCCTACACTGGCTTCCTGTTAAGGCAAGGGCTGATTTCAAGGTTTTACTGTTAACCTATAAAGCGTTACATGGGCTTGCTCCTACCTATCTTTCCGAGTTGGTCCTGCCGTACATACCAATACGTACGCTACGGTCACAAGACGCAGGCCTCCTAATTGTCCCTAGAATTTCTAAGCAAACAGCGGGAGGCAGGGCTTTCTCCTATAGATCTCCATTTTTATGGAACAGTCTGCCTACCCATGTGAGAGACGCAGACTCGGTCTCAACCTTTAAGTCTTTACTGAAGACTTATCTCTTCAGTAGGTCATATGATTGAGTGTAGTCTGGCCCAGGAGTGTGAAGGTGAACGGAAAGGCTGGAGCAACGAACAGCCCTTGCTGTCTCTGCCGGGCCGGTTCCCCTCTCCACTGGGGTTCTCTGCCTCTAACCCTGTTGCAGGGGCTGAGTCACTGGCTTGCTGGTGCTCTTTCATGCCGTCCCTGGGAGGGGTGCGTCACTTGAGTGGGTTGAGTTACTGACGTGATCTTCCTGTCTGGGTTGGCGCCCCCCCTTGGTTTGTGCTGTGGTGGAGACCTCTGTGGGCTATACTCGGCCTTGTCTCAGGATTGTAAGTTGGTGGTTGGGGATATCCCTCTAGTGGTGCGGGGGCTGTGCTTTGGCGGAGTGGGTGGGGTTATATCCTTCCTGTTTGGCCCTGTCCGGGGTTTCTTCGGATGGGGCCACAGTGTCTCCGGACCGCTCCTGTCTCAGCCTCCAGTATTTATGCTGCAGTAGTTTATGTGTCGGGGGGCTGGGGTTAGTTGGTTATACCTGGAGTACTTCTCCTGTCTTATCCAGTGTCCTGTGTGAATTTAAGTATGCTCTCTCTAATTCTCTCGTTCTCTCTTTCTCTCTGAGAACCTGAGCCCCTAGGACCATACGTCAGGACTACCGGGCATGATGACACCTTGCTGTCCCCAGTCCGCCTGGCCTTGCTGCTATTCCAGTTTCAACTGTTCTGCCTGCGGCTACGAAACCCCTACCTGTCCCAGACCTGCTGTTTTCAACTCTTTAATGATCGGCTATGAAAAGCCAACTGAGAGACCTGAGCCCTAGGACCATACGTCGGGACTACCGGCCGTGGTGACTCCTTGCTGTCCCCAGTCCGCCTGGCCTTGCTGCTATTCCAGTTTCAACTGTTCTGCCTGCGGTTATGGAACCCCTACCTGTCCCAGACCTGCTGTTTTCAACTCTTAATGATCGGCTATGAAAAGCCAACTGAGATTTATTCCTGATTATTATTTGACCATGCTTGTCACTTATGAACATTTTTGAACATCTTGGCATGGTTCTGTTATAATCTCCACCCGGCACAGCCATTAGAGGACTGGCCACCCCTCATAGCCTGGTTCCTCTCTAGGTTTCTTCCTAGGCTTTCGCCTTTCTAGGGAGTTTTTCCTAGCCACCGTGCTTCTACACCTGCATTACTAGCTGTTTGGGGTTTTAGGCTGGGTTTCTGTACAGCACTTCGAGATATTAGCTGATGTAAGAAGGGCTATATAAAATAAAATTGATTGATTGATGTTTGGCAACTCGAACCTTCAGCTCCCTCCACAGATTTTCTATGGGATTAAGGTCTGGAGACTGGCTAGGCCACTCCAGGACCTTAATGTGCTTCTTCTTGAGCCACTCCTTTGTTGCCTTGGCCGTTTATTTTGGGTCATTGTCATGCTGGAATACCCATCCACGACCCATTTTCAATGCCCTGGCTGAGGGAAGGAGGTTCTCACCCAAGATTTGACGGTACATGGCCCCGTCCATCGTCCCTTTGATGCGGTGAAGTTGTCCTGTCCCCTTAGCAGAAAAACACCCCCAAAGCATAATGTTTCCACCTCCATGTTTGACGGTGGGGATGGTGTTCTTGGGGTCATAGGCAGCATTCCTCCTCCTACAAACACGGCGAGTTGATGCCAAAGAGCTCGATTTTGGTCTCATCTGACCACAACACTTTCACCCAGTTCTCCTCTGAATCATTCAGATGTTCATTGGCAAACTTCAGACGGGCCTGTATGTGCTTTCTTGAGCAGGGGGACCTTGCGGGCGCTGCAGGATTTCAGTCCTTCACGGCGTAGTGTGTTACCAATTGTTTTCTTGGTGACTATGGTCCCAGCTTCCTTGAGATCATTGACAAGATCCTCCCGTGTAGTTCTGGACTGATTCCTCACCGTTCTCATGATCATTGCAACTCCACGAGGTGAGATCTTGCATGGAGCCACAGGCCAAGGGAGATTGACAATTATTTTGTGTTTCTTCCATTTGCGAATAATCACAACAAATGTTGTCACCTTCTCACCAAGCTGCTTGGCGATGGTCTTGTAGCCCATTCCAGACTTGTGTAGGTCTACAATCTTGTCCCTGACATCCTTGGAGAGCTCTTTGGTCTTGGCCATGGTGGAGAGTTTGGAATCTGATTGATTGATCGCTTCTGTGGACAGATGTCTTTTATACAGGTAACAAGCTGAGGTTAGGAGCACTCCCTTTAAGAGTGTGCTCCTAATCTCAGCTCGTTACCTGTATAAAAGACACCTGGGAGCCAGAAATCTTTATGATTGAGAGGGGGTCAAATATTTATTTCCCTCATTAAAATGCAAATCAATTTATAACATTTTTGACATGCGTTTTTCTGGATTTATTTGTTGTTATTCTGTCTCTCACTGTTCAAATAAACCTACCATTAAAATGATAGACTGATCATTTCTTTGTCAGTGGGCAAACATACAAAATCAGCAGGGGATCAAATACTTTTTTCCCCTCACTGTAGATAATTTCAAAGGAACTACAAAAGATATTCCGCCACTCAAGGAGTGCAAGTTAAATGTAATAAAATAACTTCATTCATATTTAAAGGTGTTTCTTTATTAGTATAGTACATTAATTAAATAATAAAGAAACAGCTTTTATTGAACTTTCATTTCCCTCCAATATCACTAGAATACAATTGCACTTGCAGTTCCAGTTTGTTCTCTTTAATTTCATTAAATCCTGACACTAACTAAATCCTGACACTAACGTTGGACTGTGAGGTATCAACATTGTTTCTTTATCTCATTACCCCTTTATTGCCACTGCTATGAATTAGGTGGTATTCTATTCTAGTATTGATTAACAATGACTCAGAGTTAAAATACCCATCTACAGACCTACATACAGGTAACTGCCAAAATAAAGGAAACACCAACATAAAGTGTGTTAATAAGGCGTTGGGCCACCATAAACCAGAACAGCTTCAGTGCACGTTGGCATAGATTCTACAAGCGTCTGGAAATCTATCTAATTCCATAATTTGGTGTTTTGTTGATGGTAGTGGAAAACGCTGCTCCAGAATCAGGCGCTGCTCCAGAATCTCCCATAAGTGTTCAATTGGGTTGAGATCTGGTGACTGAGACAGCCGTTTTCATGCTCATTAAACCATTCAGCGACCATTCGTGCCCTGTGGATGGGGACATTGTCATCCTATGGGGGAATAGTCATGGTAGCCAAAATAATGGCCTGCCCAACATTTTTATACATGACCTAAGCATGATGGGATGTTAATTGCTTAATCAATTCAGGAACCACACTTGTTTGGAAGCACCTGCCTTCAATATACTTTGTATCCCTCATTTACTCAAGTGTTTCCAATATTTGGCAGTTACCTGCATCTTGTAATGCTCAACCTTAAAAGGCAATAACACTCCCCATAGCCCTGACATCAGTAATAGTTATTCAACAGTAATAGACCTTTGACAGTAATAGACCTTTGAAAGTAATAGACTTTAGAATGCATCCTGTACCCAAAATACATGGATAATTGCACAACGTTTTCAAATGAATTACAGAGGACTCCCACTCCTTTTCTCTACCTTTCCCTCTAGTTATGTGCATGTCACTGTGCCCTGTTCCTGGCATTGCAAACATCGAGAGTGGGAGAGCAAGAGGGAGACAGAGAGAGAGAGAGAGACAGTTGAAGGGAGGACAGTAGCAGGTGACCCAACTGTAGTTTGTGACTACTATCATTTCCTTTTTAGCCAATTCAATTGCAGTCATTCTCTGTTAGTGATTTTTCTGTCATGACACGTTTTAAATCACTTAATGAACCACAAACCAAATTGTTATCAGTTAAAACACTATAACAGTAGGTCTACCTTTACTTGTTACTTCTGTGAACTTTTATTATCCTCCCTCCTCATGAGGGAGAGAAATTAGAAAATATCTTAAAGAGACAGTATGTGGGTTTATTGTAACAGAATGACACGACACTAGGCAATATTTCTTAAACTTACTGAAGGCAAATAATTGAATATTAATTAAATATAAATGTTGATATTAGTTGGCGAGGGTCTTAACTTCAACATTATAGTGTTTTGATGTATTTCTAATATCTTTTAAGACTTGCTGGTAGTATGCAAATTAATTACTTAAAAATCATACAATGTGATTTTCTGGATTTTTGTTGTAGATTCCGTCTCTCACAGTTTAAGTGTACCTATGATAAAAAATACAGACCTCTACATGCTTTGTAAGTAGGAAAACCTGCAAAATCAGCAGTGTATCAAATACTTGTTCTCCCCACTGTAGGTAAGCAGCTTGGTTTGAAGAAATCAACTGTGGGAGCAATTATTAGGAAATGGAAGACATACAAGACCACTGATAATCTCCCTCGATCTGGGGCTCCACGCAACATCTCACCCCGTGGGGTCAAAATGATCACAAGAACGGTGAGCAAAAATCCCAGAACCACACGGTGGGACCTAGTGAATGACCTGCAGAGAGCTGGGACCAAAGTAACAAAGCCTACCATCAGTAACACACTACGCCGCCAGGGACTCAAATCCTGCAGTGCCAGACGTGTCCCCCTGCTTAAGCCAGTACATGTCCAGGCCGTCTGAAGTTTGCTAGAGTGCATTTGGATGATCCAGAAGAGGATTGGGAGAATGTCATATGGTCAGATGAAACCAAAATATAACTTTTTGGTAAAAACTCAACTCGTTGTGTTTGGAGGACAAAGAATGCTGAGTTGCATCCAAAGAACACCATACCTACTGTGAAGCATGGGGGTGGAAACATCATGCTTTGGGGCTGTTTTTCTGCAAAGGGACCAGGACGACTGATCCGTGTAAAGGAAAGAATGAATGGGGCCATGTATTGTGAGATTTTGAGTGAAAACCTCCTTCCATCAGCAAGGGCATTGAAGATGAAACGTGGCTGGGTCTTTCAGCATGACAATGATCCCAAACACACCACCCGGGCAACGAAGGAGTGGCTTCGTAAGAAGCATTTCAAGGTCCTGGAGTGGCCTAGCCAGTCTCCAGATCTCAACCCCATAGAAAATCTTTGGAGGGAGTTGAAAGTCCGTGTTGCCCAGCGACAGCCCCAAAACATCACTGCTCTAGAGGAGATCTGCATGGAGGAATGGGCCAAAATACCAGCAACAGTGTGTGAAAACCTTGTGAAGACTTACAGAAAACGTTTGACCTGTGTCATTGCCAACAAAGGGTATATAACAAAGTATTGAGAAACTTTTGTTATTGACCAAATACTTATTTTCCACCATAATTTGCAAATAAATTCATTAAAAATCCTACAATGTGATTTTCTGGAGAAAAAAATTCTCATTTTGTCTGTCATAGTTGACGTGTACCTATGATGAAAATTACAGGCCTCTCTCATATTTTTAAGTGGGAGAACTTGCACAATTGGTGGCTGACTAAATACTTTTTTCCCCCACTGTATGTATGTATATATATATATGTAATAATAGGGGGGGGCGGTTACGTGTGACATGTTTTTCTTTCTCCCAATCTTCCTTTGTAGTGTGTGTGTGGTTCAGAGTGGTTGTTCTGTTGGTGTGTTCTGGTTATTTCAGGTGTGCCGAGTTGCGGCTGACGATGGTGGGCGTCCTGGCAGCTGTGGTTGAGTGACCAGAGTATATTAACTGTTTGCTGTGTGAGCTCGAGAGAGAGAGATCGAGAGAGATCGAGAGAGATCGAGAGAGATCGAGAGAGATCGAGAGAGATCAGAGAGAGAGAGAGAGAGAGAGAGAGAGGTGTGTAGAAGAGGAGGGACCTTTTGTTTATTTTCATTACTTGGACCCCGTTCCCAAACATTCCCTTCTCTTACCATCCCTGGTTTGTTTGATTGGTCTTTGTTTTATTACTGTTTCTTTAAGGGTGTTGAATATGTTGTTTAGTACCTTACTACATGTCCCCAGGGGGCTAACATTGAGTTCTGGTTGTTGTGTCTGGTTATTTTAGTTAGTTACACCCCACATTTCTTCCCCATCCATCTAGTTTACATTGTGTGCGTAGGCACAGGCATTTACGTCTCCTCCTCAGACAAACTACACCCGAGGGGAGAACGTAACATGGGGGATCGTCCAGTGACAAAGTCAATACTTTGTAGAGCCACCTTTTGGAGCAATTACAGCTGCAAGTCTCTTGGGGTATGTCTCTATAAGGCACATCTAGCCACTGGGATTTTTGCCCATTCTTCAAGGCAAAACTGCTCCAGCTCCTTCAAGTTGGATGGGTTCCGCTGGTGTACAGCAATCTTTAAGTCATACCACAGATTCTCAATTGGATTGAGATCTGGGCTTTGACTAGGCCATTCCAAGACATTTAAATGTTTCCCCTTAAACCACTCAAGTGTTGCTTTAGCAGTATGCTTAGGGTCATTGTCCTGCTGGAAGGTGAACCTCTGTCCCAGTCTCAAATCTCTGGAAGACTGAAACAAGTTTCCCTCAAGAATTTCCCTGTATTTAGCGCCATCCATCATTCCTTCAATTCTGACCAGTTTCCCAGTCCATGCCGATGAAAAACATGGTGTTCTCGGGGTGATGAGAGGTGTTGGGTTTGTGCCAGACATAGCGTTTTCCTTGATGGCCAAAAAGCTCAATTTTAGTCTCATCTGACCAGAGTACCTTCTTCCATATGTTTGGGGAGTCTCCCACATGTCTTTTGCCAAACGTGTTTGCTTATTTCTTTAAGCAATGGCTTTTTTCTGGCCACTCTTCCGTAAGCCCAGCTCTGTGGAGTGTACGGCTTAAACTGGTCCTATGGACAGATACTCCAATCTCCGCTGTGGAGCTTTGCAGCTCCTTCAGGGTTATCTTTGGTCTCTTTGTTGCCTCTCTGATTAATGCCCTACTTGCCTGGTCCATGAGTTTTGGTGGGCGGCCCTCTCTTGGCAGGTTTGTTGTGGTGCCATATTCTTTCAATTTTTTAATAATGGATTTAAATGGTGCTCCGTGGGATGTTCAAAGTTTCTGATATTTTTTTATAACCCAACCCTGATCTGTACTTCTCCACAACTTTGTCCCTGACCTGTTAGGAGAGCTCCTTTGTCTTCATGGTGCCGCTTGCTTGGTGGTGGCCCTTGCTTAGTGGTGTTGCAGACTCTGGGGCCTTTCAGAACAGGTGTGTGTGTGTATATATATATATATATATATATATATATATATATATATACACATACATACATATACACTGAGATCATGTGACACTTAGATTGCACACAGGTGGACTTTATTTAACTAATTATGTGACTTCTGAAGGTAATTGGTTGCACCAGATCTTATGTAGGGTCTTCATAGCAAAGGAGGTGAATACATATGCACGCACCACTTTTCAGTTATTTATTTTTTAGAATTTTTTGAAACAAGTTATTTTTTTCATTTCACTTTGGACTATTTTGTGAATGTCCATTATATGAAATCTATAAAAATTCCATTTAAATTACAGGTTGTAATGCAACAAAATAGGAAAAACACCAAGGGGGATGAATACTTTTGCAAGGCACTGTACCCGTCATTTCAGAAGGAGAGTCACTAATTCCTGTAACACAGCAACAACAGCCCGCCATACAGAACCCTGCATCTTTTCCTGTCGTCTGGCCTCTGTGATGCCTGCGCTGCCGAGAAGCAGACTGTAGAGCCATCAGCTCAGGCATGGACACAGTGTGTGGGTGGAGAGGCTAGATGTAGCGCTGGGCCAAAACGAAATGTGTGGATGGATACACGAACACAGACATACTAAGGCAGTGCCCTCCATTGACCCGAGGCTGGGAGAGAGAGAGTTAGGTAGCAGCCGTCAGACAGAAGGCTTTTCTTAACACCCTCTGGGCCTAGAGAGATACGGGATTCAGAGAGATTCAGCACAGCCAAGAATATGAAGGTGGATGAGCACGTACTAAGAGAAGTAGGGGCAGGCAGGCAGGTGTGATGGGAAGACGCTGTGTGAGTGAGTGCATAAACACACAGACATCCGGGGACAAACAGACACCGGCCACGCCCACACACACATCCACAAAAGTTACTCAGTGTCTGCTCCCTCAGCCTTGACTGCAAGTATAGATGGATTCGAAAACCAAATGTCACAGATGCAGTTTCCATCCCAGCTAATTTGACTGAAAGTCAGTTGACAGTCTGTCCTTCTGAGATTACATAACATTCTCCTGAAGTGTGGAGTAACCCCAGCAGAAGACATCAATACCACACAGTAGCCTTCTCAATGAATCACACTGTGGACAGTTCATGGCTTGTTGAGCACACAGAGGGGAGAAGGCTTGTTAAGCACACAGAGGGGAGAAGGCTTGTTGAGCACACAGAGGGGGAGAAGGCTTGTTGAGCACACAGAGGGGAGAAGGCTTGTTGAGCACACAGAGGGGAGAAGGCTTGTTGAGCACACAGATGGGAGAAGGCTTGTTGAGCACACAGAGGGGAGAAGGCTTGTTGAGCACACAGAGGGGAGAAGGCTTGTTGAGCACACAGAGGGGAGAAGGCTTGTTGAGCACACAGACGGGAGAAGGCTTGTTGAGGGGGGTAGAAAAAGAGGGAGAGAAATTAGAGATTGTGAGAAATAAAGAGAGGAAATACAAAGAGAGAGACAGAGCATTAGAGAAAGATAGTTGAAAGATTAACAAGCTGCTCCACTGACTTGCAGTCGTCGATGGTCTCCAGGCTCGTGGCCTCTACGCCAGCCAGGGCCTTCCTATAGAGGGCTTCCAGGTGTAGCAGCTTGCGGTGGTCCTGGGCGTGGGTGGAGTGGCGCCGGGACAGCGGGGGCAGCAGCACCGTCCCCGAGAAACGCCGACACAACACATAGCTGGGGTTGGAGAGAGGGAGGGAGTCCCGCCGACTCTGTGGAGGAAACAAAACACTACTATCAGAGGACAGGAATTTGATCAAATACAGTGGGGAGAACAAGTATTTGATACACTGCCGATTTTGCAGGTTTTCCTACTTACAAAGCATGTAGAGGTCTGTAATTTTTATCATAGGTACACTTCAACTGTGAGAGACAAAAATCCAGAAAATCACATTGTATGATTTTTAAGTAATTCATTTGCATTTTATTGCATGACATAAGTATTTGATCACCTACCAACCAGTAAGAATTCCGGCTCTCACAGACCTGTTAGTTTTTCTTTAAGAAGCCCTCCTGTTCTCCACTCATTACCTGTATTAACTGCACCTGTTTGAACTCGTTACCTGTATAAAAGACACCTGTCCACACACTCAATCAAACAGACTCCAACCTCTCCACAATGGCCAAGACCAGAGAGCTGTGTAAGGACATCAGGGATAAAATTGTAGACCTGCACAAGGCTGGGATGGGCTACAGGACAATAGGCAAGCAGCTTGGTGAGAAGGCAACAACTGTTGGCGCAATTTTTAGAAAATGGAAGAAGTTCAAGATGACGGTCAATCACCCTCGATCTGGGGCTCCATGCAAGATCTCATCTCGTGGGGCATCAATGATCATGAGGAAGGTGAGGGATCAGCCCAGAATTACACGGCAGGACCTGGTCAATGACCTGAAGAGAGCTGGGACCACAGTCTCAAAGAAAACCATTAGTAACACACTACGCCGTCATGGATTAAAATCCTGCAGCGCACGCAAGGTCCCCCTGCTCAAGCCAGCGCATGTCCAGGCCCGCCAGAGGAGGAATGGGAGAAGGTCATGTGGTCTGATGAGACAAAAATATAGCTTTTTGGTCTAAACTCCACTCGCCGTGTTTGGAGGAAGAAGAAGGATGAGTACAACCCCAAGAACACCATCCCAACCGTGAAGCATGCAGGTGGAAACATCATTCTTTGGGGATACTTTTCTGCAAAGGGGACAGGACGACTGCACCGTATTGAGGGGAGGATGAATGGGGCCATGTATCGCGAGATCTTGGCCAACAACCTCCTTCCCTCAGTAAGAGCATTGAAGATGGGTCGTGGCTGGGTCTTCCAGCATGACAACGACCCGAAACACACAGCCAGGGCAACTATGGAGTGGCTCCGTAAGAAGCATCTCTAGGTCCTGGAGTGGCCTAGCCAGTCTCCAGACCTGAACCCAATAGAAAATATTTGGAGGGAGCTGAAAGTCCGTATTGCCCAGCGACAGCCCTGAAACCTGAAGGATCTGGAGAAGGTCTGTATGGAGGAGTGGGCCAAAATCCCTGCTGCAGTGTGTGCAAACCTGGCCAAGACCTACAGGAAATATATGATCTCTGTAATTGCAAACAAAGGTTTCTGTACCAAATATTAAGTTCTGCTTTTCTGATGTATCAAATACTTATGTCATGCAATAAAATGCAAATTAATTACTTAAAAATCATACAATGTGATTTTCTGGATTTTTGTTGTAGATTCCGTCTCTCACAGTTTAAGTGTACCTATGATAAAAAATACAGACCTCTACATGCTTTGTAAGTAGGAAAACCTGCAAAATCAGCAGTGTATCAAATACTTGTTCTCCCCACTGTAGGTAAGCAGCTTGGTTTGAAGAAATCAACTGTGGGAGCAATTATTAGGAAATGGAAGACATACAAGACCACTGATAATCTCCCTCGATCTGGGGCTCCACGCAAGATCTCACCCCGTGGGGTCAAAATGATCACAAGAACGGTGAGCAAAAATCCCAGAACCACACGGGGGGACCTAGTGAATGACCTGCAGAGAGCTGGGACCAAAGTAACAAAGCCTACCATCAGTAACACACTACGCCGCCAGGGACTCAAATCCTGCAGTGCCAGACGTGTCCCCCTGCTTAAGCCAGTACATGTCCAGGCCTGTCTGAAGTTTGCTAGAGTGCATTTGGATGATCCAGAAGAGGATTGGGAGAATGTCATATGGTCAGATGAAACCAAAATAGAACTTTTTGGTAAAAACTCAACTCGTCGTGTTTGGAGGACAAAGAATGCTGAGTTGCATCCAAAGAACCCCATACCTACTGTGAAGCATGGGGGTGGAAACGTTTCTCACAGTTGAAGTGTACCTATGATAAAAATTACAGACCTATACATGCTTTGTAAGTAGGAAAACCTGCAAAATCGGCAGTGTATCAAATACTTGTTCTCCCCACTGTATGTATGTATGTATGTATGTATGTATGTATGTATGTATGTATGTATGTATGTATATATATATATATATATATATATATATATATATATATATATATATATATATATATATATATATATATATATATCACATACATACACACACTCTGAACAAAAAAAACAGAACATGAGCTGAAATAAAAGATCCCAGAAATGTTCCATAAGCACAGAAAGCTTATTTATCTCAAATTCTGTGCACAAATTTGTTTACATCCCTGTTAGTGAGCATTTCTCCTTTGCCAAGATAATCCATCTATCTGACAGGTGTGGCATATCAAGAAGCTGATTAAACAGCATGATCATTACACAGGTGCACCTTGTGCTGGGGACAATGAAAGGCAACTCTAAAATGTGCAGTTTTGTCAGACAACACAATGCCACAGATGCCTCAAGTTTTGAGGGAGCGTGCAATTGGCATGCTGACTGCAGGAATGTCCACCAGAGCTGTTACCAGAGAATGTAATGTTCATTTCTCTACAACGTCGTTTTAGAGAATTTGGCAGTACATCCAACCGGCCTCAAAACCGCAGACCACGCATAACCACGCCAGCCAAGGACCTCCACATCCGGCATCTTCACCTTCGGGATCGTCTGAGACCAGCTACCTTGTCAGCTGATGAAACTGTGGGTTTGCACAACCAAATAAATGTATCCACAAATTGTCAGAAAGCGTCTCAGGGAAACTAATCTGTGTGCTTGTCGTCCTCACCAGGGTCTTGACCTGACTGCAGTTCGGCGTCGTAACTGACTTCATTTGGCAAAATGCTCACCTTCGATGGCCACTGGCACACTGGAGAAGTGTGCTCTTCATGGATGAATCCCGGGTTTCAACTGTACCAGGCAGATGGCGTCGTGTGGGTGAGCGGTTTGCTGATGTCAACGTTGTGAACAGAGTGCCCCATGGTGGCGGTGGGGTTATGGTATGGGCAGGCATAAGCTACTGACAATGAACACAATTTCATTTTATCGATGGCAATTTGAATGCATAGAGATAGCCTGATGAGATCCTGAGGCCCATTGTTGTGCCATTCATTTGCCGCCATCACCTAATGTTTCAGCATGATGATGTTGCAAGGATCTTCCAATTATTGATAAACATGCACCTGTTAGGAAACTGACTGTTAGAACTGTTAAGGCTCCATGGATTGATGAGGAATTGAAAAACTGTATGGTTGAAAGAGATGGGGCAAAAGGAGTGGCTAATAAGTCTGGCTGCACATCTGATTGGTTGACTTACTGTAAATTGAGAAATGATGTGACTACACTCAACAAAAAGAAGAAGAAACTGTATTATGAAGCCAAGATCAATGATATAAAGAATGATGGAAAAAAACGTTGGAGTACTTTAAATGAAATTATGGGCAGAAAGACAAATTAGAAGACAGATTTCATCAAATCAGATACCTTATTCATCACAAAACCATTTGATGTTGCCAATTATTTTAATGATTACTTCATTGGCAAAGTGGGCAAACTTAGGCAGGAAATCCCAACAATGAACAGTGAGCCATCGTATTCATGCATAAAAAAAACAAATAATGAAAGAAAAGCATTGAAAGTTAGAATTTTGTAAAGTTAGTGTGGGAGAGGTGGAATAATTGTTATCGATCAATAATGACAAACCTCCTGGCATTGACAACTTAGATGGAAAGCTACTGAGGATGGTAGCTGACTCTATAGCCACTCCTATCTGTCATATCTTTAATCTGAGCCTAGAGGAAAGTCTTTGTCCTCAGGCCTGGAGGGAAGCTGAAGTAATTCCACTACCTAAGAATGGTAAAGCGGCCTTTACTGGTTCTAACATCAGACCTATAAGCTTGCTGCCAGCTCTTAGCAAACTGTTGGAAAAAATGGTGTTTGACCAAATACAATGCTATTTCTCTGTAAACAAATTAACAACACACTTTCAGCATGCTTATAGGGAAGGGCACTCAACATGCACAGCACTGACACAAATGACTGATGATTGGTTGAAAGAAATTGATAATAAGAAGATTGTGGGAGCTGTACTGTTAGATTTCAGTGCAGCCTTTGATATTATTGACCATAACCTGTTGTTGAAAAAAATGTGTTATGGCTTTTCAACCTCTGCCATTTCGTGGATTCAGAGCTATCTAGATAATAAAACTCAAAGGGTTTTCTTTAATGGAAGCTTTCTAATGTCAAACAACAAAATTTTAGCTGAGTGAATCTGATTTCATTCACATTTCAAAGTGGTTATTTTTTTATGTTTCTCCATAGATGGATGACTAGCATTCTCCCTATCCAGTAAGTGAATTTGTCCTTCCAATTCTACTAATTTCTCTCTGCTTTGCCTACTCCTGGCAGCCTGAAAGGAGATGATACAGCCTCTCAAATAAGCCTTCAGCGTTTCCCACAATAATGCTGGGGAAGTCTCTGTGTTGTCGTTGGTATCAAATAAACATTTAATTTGGTCTTTAAGATTTTCACAGAATGTTGGTTCTGTGAAGAGCTGAGGATTCAACCTCCAGACCCTCTCGTTTGATACGATGTCACCCAATCTCAGGGAAAAGGTGAGTGGACCGTGGTCAGAGATTATATTATCATGATACCTCACATTACAGGTATAAGGGAGTAATTTCGTATCAACCAAAAAGTAGTAAATTCAGGTATAAACATTGTGAACACGAGAGTAAAAGGAGTATTGCCTACCCGTTGGGTTGGAGATCCTCCAAATATCAAATAAGTTAGTGTTTTATGTAAGTATTCAAGATTTTGCTTGAATAGGAGGTAGGGGTACGCCGGGTAGAGCATCTATCCAAATATTGGTCTAGCACACAATTAAGGTCCCCCCCAATGACGAGGTTAGTATGGGAGATATCTGGAAACAGGGCAAGGACTCTTGAAAAATGTGTGGTTATCAATGTTTGGCCCATAGATATTCAGTGGAGTTACAGAAGTAGAATAGATCTCTCCTATTATGATCACATAGCGACCCTCTATCCGCAATAGTTGTTTTATGTAGAAAGGGAATTCCTTTCCGTACCAGAATCGCTGTGCTTGTCGTTTTGGCAGAGAAGTTAGAATCATACACTTGACCCACCCACCTACATTTAAGTCAGCTATGAGAATTGTTTTTCAGATGGGTTTCTTGCAAAAATATCATATCAGACGAGAGTGATTTCAAGCAGGCTAGGACCTTGCCTCTCTTAATTGGTTTGTTTAAAGCCTTGACATTCCAGGAAGTAAATGTAAGCCCCGCCCTCCTCTCATTTGTAGTTCCTATGGTGGCCTGCATAACGTGTAACTCAATAAAATGGTATGAAAGTGCACCAAACTATCAAGAGCAGCATATGTAGCGCCTATACTCGAGCAGTATCCAACCAATCCATCCCCCCCAGCAAGCACCCTTACTCTCCACCCTGTCCCCCAACATTTACTCTCCCCCTCAACCAACTTTCAACAAGCATATACAAATAGAAAAAATATATACAAAATTCAAATATAAAACACTGTCTGGCCGATGTCAAAAATGCACGGCGTGACCTCCAACGAGAGGTAAAACAAAAATAACATCTAAAATATACGTTCACCTCTCACTATCCTAGAACTTCTACTAACATATGAACTGACGAGGCTCCTGCAAATCAAGTGTTCATTTAGCATCTAATAAACCAAAACAGAATAAGTTGCAACGTAAACATATTACGCACTTAAGTGCCATCCTGGATCGACCCATGAGTTAAGCAAGCTATAACAGCTCAAGGATATATGGCCCATTTATTGCCTTACCTCCATAACTTACTACATTTGCACACACTGTATATAGATTTTCTATTTTTCTATTGTGTTATTGACTGTACGTTTTTGTTTATCCCATATGTAACTCTGTGTTGTTGTTGTTTTTAATCGCACTGCTTTGCTTTATCTTGGCCAGGTCGCAGTTGTAAATTAGAACTTGTTCTCAACTGGCCTACCTGGTTAAATAAAGGTGAAATATATAAATAAAATAAATATTGCTGAGCAATGCAGATCTAAACATAAATAACTAAACATAAATAACGCTTGATGGTTTTTGCGACTGCACTTGAAGAAACTTTCAATTTTCCGTATTGACTGACCTTCATGTCTTAAAGTAATGATGGACTGCTGTTTCTCTTTACTTACAGTGGGGAAAAAAAGTATTTAGTCAGCCACCAATTGTGCAAGTTCTCCCACTTAAAAAGATGAGAGAGGCCTGTAATTTTCATCATAGGTACACGTCAACTATGACAGACAAAATTAGAAAAAAAAATCCAGAAAATCACATTGTAGGATTTTTAATGAATTTATTGGCATATGATGGTGGAAAATAAGTATTTGGTCAATAACAAAAGTTTCTCAATACTTTGTTATATACCCTTTGTTGGCAATGACACAGGTCAAACGTTTTCTGTAAGTCTTCACAAGGTTTTCACACACTGTTGCTGGTATTTTGGCCCATTCCTCCATGCAGATCTCCTCTAGAGCAGTGATGTTTTGGGGCTGTCGCTGGGCAACACAGACTTTCAACTCCCTCCAAATATTTTCTATGGGGTTGAGATCTGGAGACTGGCTAGGCCACTCCAGGACCTTGAAATGCTTCTTACGAAGCCACTCCTTCGATTGCCCGGGCGGTGTGTTTGGGATCATTGTCATGCTGAAAGACCCAGCCACGTTTCATCTTCAATGCCCTTGCTGATGGAAGGAGGGTTTCACTCAAAATCTCACGATACATGGCCCCATTCATTCTTTCCTTTACACGGATCAGTCGTCCTGGTCCCTTTGCAGAAAAACAGCCCCAAAGCATGATGTTTCCAACCCCATGCTTCACAGTAGGTATGGTGTTCTTTGGATGCAACTCAGCATTCTTTGTCCTCCAAACATGACGAGTTGAGTTTTTACCAAAAAGTTATATTTTGGTTTCATCTGACCATATGACATTCTCCCAATCCTCTTCTGGATCATCCAAATGCACTTCAGACGGGCCTGGACATGTACTGGCTTAAGCAGGGGACACGTCTCGCACTGCAGGATTTGAGTCCCTGGCGGCGTAGTGTGTTACTGATGGTTGGCTTTGTTACTTTGGTCCCAGCTCTCAGCAGGTCATTCACTAGGTCCCCCGTGTGGTTCTGGGATTTTTGCTCACCGTTCTTGTGATCATTTTGACCCCACGGGGTGAGATCTTGCATTGAGCCCCAGATCGAGGGAGATTATCAGTGGTCTTGTATGTCTTCCATTTCCTAATAATTGCTCCCACAGTTGATTTCTTCAAACCAAGCTGCTTACCTGTTGCAGATTCAGTCTTCCCAGCCTGGTGCAGGTCTACAATTTTGTTTTTGGTGTCCTTTGACAGCTCTTTGGTCTTGGCCATTGTGAAGTTTGGAGTGTGACTGTTTGAGGTTGTGGACAGGTGTCTTTTATACTGATAACAAGTTCAAACAGGTGCCATTAATACAGGTAGCGAGTGGAGGACAGAGGAGCCTCTTAAAGAAGAAGTTACAGGTCTGTGAGAGCCAGAAATCTTGCTTGTTTGTAGGTGACCAAATACTTATTTTCCACCATAATTTGCAAATAAATTCATTAAAAATCTTACAATGGGATTTTCTGGATTTTTTTTTCTCAATTTGTCTGTCATAGTTGACGTGTACCTATGATGAAATTACAGGCCTCTCTCATCTTTTTAAGTGGGAGAACTTGCACAATTGGTGGCTGACTAAATACTTTTTTGCCCCACTGTATTTGAGCTGTTCTTGCCATAATATGGACTTGGTCTTTTACCAAATAGGGCTATCTTCTACATACCCCCTCTACCTTGTCACAACACAACTGATTGGCTCAAACACATTAAGAAGAAAATAAATTCCACAAATTAACTTTTAAGAAGGTACACCTGTTAATTGAAATGCATTCCTAGTGACTACCTCATGAAGCTGGTTGAGAGAATGCCAAGAGTGTGCAAAGCTGTCATCAAGGCAAAGGGTGGCTATTTGAAGAATCTCAAATATAAAATACATTTTGATTTGTTTAACACTTCTTTGGTTGCTACATGATTCCATGGTTTTGATGTCTTCACTATTATTCTACAATGTAGAAAATAGTAAAAAATAAAGAAAAACCCTTGAATGAGTAGGTGTGTCCAAACCTTTGACTGGTACTGTACAGTCGTGGTCAAAAGTTGAGAAAGACACAAATATTAATTTTCACAAAGTCTGCTGCCTCAGTTTTTATGATGGCAATTTGCATATACTCCAGAATGTTATGAAGAGTGATCAGATTAATTGCAAAGTCCCTCTTTGCCATGAAAATGAACTTAATCCCCAAAAAACATTTCCACTGCATTTCAGCCCTGCCACAAAAGGACCAGCTGCCATCGTGTCAGTGATTCTCTCGTTAACACGTGAGAGTGTTGATGAGGACAAGGCTGGAGATCACTCTGTAATGCTGATTGAGTTAGAATAACAGACAGGAAGCTTTAAAAGGAGGGTGGTGCTTGTAATCATTGTTCTTCCTCTGTTAACCATGGTTACCTGCAAGGAAACACGTGCCGTCTACATTGCTTTGCACAAAAAGGGCTTCACGGGCAAGGATATTGCTGCTAGTAAGATTGCACCTAAATCAACCATTTATTGGATCATCAAGAACTTCAAGGAGAGAGGTAACATTTTTGTGAAGAAGGCTTCAGGGCGTCCAAGAAAGTCCAGCAAGCGCCAGGACCGTCTCCTAAAGTTGATTCAGCTGCGGGATCGGGGCACCACCAGTGCAGAACTTGCTCAGGAATGGCAGCAGGCAGGTGTGAGTGCATCTGCACGCACAGTGAGGCGAAGACTTTTGGAGGATGGCCTGATGTCCAGGAAAAACATCAAGGACAGACTGATATTCTGCAAAAGGTACAGGGATTGGACTGCTGAAGACTGGGATAAAGTCATTTTCTCTGATGAATCCCCTTTCCGATTGTTTGGGGCATCCGGAAAAAAGCTTGTCCGGAGAAGACAAGGTGAGCACCACAATCAGTCCTGTGTCATAACAACAGTAAAGCATCCTGATACCATTCATGTGTGGGGTTGCTTCTCAGCCAAGGGAGTGGGCTCACTCACAATTTTGCCTAAGAACACAGCCATGAATAAAGAATGGTACCAACACATCCTCCGAGAGCAACTTCTCCCAACCATCCAAGATCAGTTTGGTGACGAACAATGCCTTTTCCAGCATGATGTAGCACCTTGCCATAAGGCAAAAGTGATAACTAAGTGGCTCGGGGAACAAAACATCGACATTTTGGCTACATGGCCAGGAAACTCCCCAGACCTTAATCCCATTGAGAACTTGTGGTCGATCCTCAAGAGGCGGGTGGACAAACAAAAACCCACAAATTCTGACAAACTCCAAGCATTGATTATGCAAGAATGGGCTGCCATCAGTCAGGATGTGGCCCAGAAGTTAATTGACAGCATGCCAGGGCGGATTGCAGAGGTCTTGAAAAAGAAGGGTCAACACTGCAAATATTGACTCTTTGCATAAACTTAATGTAATTGTCAATAAAAGCCTTTGACACTTATGGAATTCTTGTAATTATCCTTCAGTATACCATAGTAACATCTGACAAAAATATCTAAAAACACTGAAGCAGCAAACTTTGTGAAGACCAATAAGATGGGCAGTCTGAGATATGGCTTTTACTTTGCAACTCTGCCTAGAAGGTCAGCATCCCGGAGTCGCCTCTTTAATGTTGAGACTGGTGTTTTGCAGGTACTATTTAATGAAGCTGCCAGTTGAGGACCTGTGCCTGTTTCTCAAACTAGACACTAATGTATTTGTCCTCTTGCTCAGTTGTGCACCGGGGCCTCCCACTCTTTCTATTCTGGTTAGAGCCAGTTTGCGCTGTTCTGTGAAGGGAGTAGTACACAGCGTTGTACGAGATCTTCAGTTTCTTGGCAATTTCTCGCATGGAATAGCCTTCATTTCTCAGAACAAGAATAAACTGACGAGTTTCAGAAGAAAGTTCTTTGTTTCTGGCCATTTTGAGCCTGTAATCGAACCCACAATTGCTGATGCTCCAGATACTCAACTAGTCTCAAGAAGGCTCAGTTTTATTGCTTCTTTAAATCAGCACAACAGTTTTCAGCTGTGCTAACATAATTGCAAAAGGGTTTTCTAATGATCAATTAGCCTTTTAAAATGATAAACTTGGATTAGCAAACACAATGTGCCATTGGAACACAGGACTGATGGTTGCTGATAATGGGCCTATGTAGATATTCAATAAAGAATTTGCCGTTTCCAGCTACAATAGCCATTAGCAACAATAACAATGTCTACACTGTATTTCTGATCAATTTGATGTTATTTTAATGGACAAAACAAGGACATTTCTAAGTGACCCCAAACTTTTGAACGCATGCACGCGCACACACTACCAGTCATGACATCCCTGTAGCCGGCGCGATGCTTTGCCACATCGGGCGCGTAATCATCATAGACACGGAAGGGATATCCTTTATGTAACAGGTTACCCCTCATTCGAGCCTCAAGCAGGATAAGATCCTTGGTCTTGAAACTGTGACAACAGATGATTACTGGGAGAGGACGTTGGCCCAGTCCAGACACGGGGACAAGAGCGCGATGTGCACGGTCCAGCTGCGGATCCGAAGCAAAAACTTCCGATCCCATTGTATCCCTCAGTAGTTTGGTGAAGAAGTCGATGGGGCGAGAGCCAGCCTCCACCCCCTCTGCCAGACCAACAATGCGAAGGTTATGACGTCTGGATCGGCCCTCTAGGTCGACCACTTTAACAGAGAGTCTCTGCACACTCTCCTGCAAGGACGTGCATAGCTTCTCTAACTTGTCGATCCTATTAGCGTTGAATTCAGAAGCCTTCTCAAGGTCCACAATACTCTGGCCCTGCGAAGCAACGGTTCGAATGGTGCTCTCGATTTTGGTGTCCAGTGCTAGTGGTTGTATTAATTTTGGATCTAGCGCATCCCACAACTGTCCCAGACCATGTTTGGAATATTTATTTCTCGCAAAGAATACAGTGGCTTGCGAAAGTATTCAGAAAAAAAAAAAAAAAAACTGGAGCATGCATAACTATTCCCCCCCCCCCCAAAGTCAATACTTTGTAGAGCCACCTTTTGCAGCAATTACAGCTGCAAGTCTCTTAGGGTATGTCTCTATAAGCTTGGCACATCTAGCCACTGGGATTTTTGCCCATTCTTCAAGGCAAAACTGCTCCAGCTCCTTCAAGTTAAATAGGTTCCGCTAGTGTATAGCAATCTTTAAGTCATACCACAGATTCTCAATTGGATTGAGGTCTGGGCTTTGACTAGGCCATTCCAAGACATTTAAATGTTTCCCCTTAAACCACTCAAGTGTTGCTTTAGCAGTATGCTTAGGGTCATTGTCCTGCTGGAAGGTGAACCTCCGTCCCAGTCTCAAATCTCTGGAAGACTGAAACAGGTTTCCCTCAATAATTTCCCTGTATTTAGCGCCATCCATCATTCCTTCAAATCTGACCAGTTTCCCAGTCCCTGCCGATGAAAAACATTCCCACAGCATGATGCTGCCACCACCATGCTTCACTGTGGGGATGGTGTTCTCAGGGTGATGAGAGGTGTTGGGTTTGCACCAGACATTTTCCTTGATGGCCAAAAAGCTCAATTTTAGTCTCATCTGACCAGAGTACCTTCTTCCATATGTTTGGGGAGTCTCCCACATGCCTTTTGGCAAACACCAAATGTGTTTTCTTATTTTTTTCTTTAAGCAATAGCTTTTTTCTGGCCACTCTTCCGTAAAGCCCAGCTCTGTGGAGTGTACGGTTTAAAGTGCTCCTATGGACAGATACTCCAATCTCCGCTGTGGAGCTTTGCAGCTCCTTCAGGGTTATCTTTGGTTTTGTTGCCTCTGATTAATGCCCTCCTTGCCTGGTCTGTGAGTTTTGGTGGGTGGCCCTCTCTTGGCAGGTTTGTTGTGGTGCCATATTCTTTCAATTTTTTTTATAATGGATTTAAATGGTGCTCCGTGGGATGTTCAAAGTTTCAGATTTTTTTTATAACCCAACCCTGACCTGTTTGGAGAGCTCCTTGGTCTTCATGGTACCACTTGCTTGGTGGTGCCCCTTGCTTAGTGGTGTTGCAGACTCTGGGGCCTTTCAGAACAGGTGTATATATACTGAGATCATGTGACAGATCATGTGACACTTAGATTGCACACAGGTGGACTTTATTTAACTAATTACGTGACTTCTGAAGGTAATTTGTTGCACCAGATCTTATTTAGGGGCTTCATAGCAAAGGGGTTGAATACATATGCACACACCA
Organism: Coregonus clupeaformis; assembly: GCF_020615455.1. Taxonomy (NCBI): domain Eukaryota; kingdom Metazoa; phylum Chordata; class Actinopteri; order Salmoniformes; family Salmonidae; genus Coregonus; species Coregonus clupeaformis. The sequence continues at coordinate 35,744,004 of NC_059202.1, forward strand.
CTTTTCCGTTATTTATTTTTTAGAATTAATTTTTTTATTTCACTTCACCAATTTGGACTATTTTGTGTATGTCCATTACATGAAATCCAAATAAAAATCAATTTAAATTACAGGTTGTAATGCAACAAAATAGGAAAAACGCCAAGGGGGATGAATAATTTTGCAAGGCACTGTAGGTCAACTTTTGTACTATGGGGGATAGTAGATTGACATAGGCTATTGCTTTTGCTGTTCATTAGGCCTACTCATCTTGTTGGCTGACGAAAAGTAAAATATCTTCAATATGCACCTCGGAATTAGGTAAGGATGCGCGCAGTTACGTCCCCGATGTGTCTGTCTTCACTTGTAGCCTGTGAGAAAGACCCGATCACGTGATGTATAGCCATGTGAGTGAGAGGTGCTTCGGAGTACGCAGCACTCAGGGAGAAGGGCACAATGCAGCACTCCGGGCCAAGGGCACAACGGCCACTGGCCGCAAAAGGCATGGATTGTTTTAGGGATGAGAGACTGATGAATTGTATCATGCAGCCTTACAATGTATTAAAAACATATAGCCCAACATTTGTAGAACAACTAAAGTTACATTAACTCTAAATTAAGCATATAGGATTACTTATTTATTTGTTAACCGCTCAACAAAGAATAGCCGCATGTGCACACCCCATCAAATCGTTTGGAGAAAATATCCTTTCTATTTTATTCAGCTTCGTTCAATTGTATTCTTCATACTATAAAATAATATAAAATAATGCCACGGAATTCTAAGCAAATCTTGTCTGCTAAATGAACTAGTGTAGCCCACAGCCATTTGACATAGCCAGATCAGTACCTAACATAAGGACAACTCAGAGTATGCTATTCTGTTATTCTGAAATAGACTTCTTCATATCATGCTTCTTTAGACCTGTCTAAATTAAATAATGGATTTATTGTGAAGGCATAGGCTATATTACATGGATTTATTAGACTTTTAAAATGTAGATTTTCCAAAGGTCTGCATAAGTGGCTTGTAGGCTGTATGTGGAAGCCAGGAGATGCTAAATGTGTTTATGTTAATTAACGTTCAATTACCGTGAGACCGACAATTATTTGCTTGACAATCACCGGCTGACGAAATTTCGTGACCACCACAGCTCTAAGTGGGACAACATTCCACAGGCCACAATCAACAGCCTGACCAACTCTATGCGAAGGAGATGTCGCCCTGCATGAGGCAAATGGTGGTCACACCAGATACTGACTGGTTTTCTGATCCATGCCCCTACCTTTTTTTAAGGTATCTGTGACCAACAGATGCATATCTGTATTCCCAGTCATGTGAAATCCATAGATTAGGGCATAATGAATTTATTTGAATGAACTTATTTCCTTATATGAACTGTAACTCAGTAAAATCTTTGAAATTGTTGCATGACAAATAGTATGACAACATTCAGTCACTGAGCAGTTGGAATGGATTCTCACAACAGGGCAATAACTGCAAGGGTTCAAGGTATCACAACAGGGCAATAACTGCAAGGGTTCAAGGTATCACCTCAACTGGAACCAGTGACTGTAATAGGTAACTGTGTATACATGATCGAAAACAATGTCAGACCATTTGGAAAGGGTGAAATAAGTTAACCACAAAAAGCCTCACACATACAGTGGGGAAAAAAAGTATTTGGTCAATAACAAAAGTTTCTCAATTCTTTGTTATATACCCTTTGTTGGCAATGACACAGGTCAAACGTTTTCTGTAAGTCTTCACAAGGTTTTCACACACTGTTGCTGGTATTTTGGCCAATTCCTCCATGCAGATCTCCTCTAGAGCAGTGATGTTTTGGGGCTGTCACTGGGCAACACGGACTTTCAACTCCCTCCAAAGATTTTCTATGGGGTTGAGATCTGGAGACTGGCTAGGCCACTCCAGGACCTTGAAATGCTTCTTACGAAGCCACTCCTTCGTTGCCCGGGCGGTGTGTTTGGGATCATTGTCATGCACTCTAGCAAACTTCAGACGGGCCTGGACATGTACTGGCTTAAGCAGGGGGACACGTCTGGCACTGCAGGATTTGAGTCCCTGGCGGCGTAGTGTGTTACTGATGGTAGGCTTTGTTACTTTGGTCCCAGCTCTCTGCAGGTCATTCACTAGGTCCCCCTGTGTGGTTCTGGGATTTTTGTTCACCGTTCTTGTGATCATTTTGACCCCACGGGGTGATTATCAGTGGTCTAGGGAGATTATCAGTGGTCTCGTATGTCTTCCATTTCCTAATAATTGCTCCCACAGTTGACTTCTTCAAACCAAGCTGCTTACCTATTGCAGATTCAGTCTTCCCAGCCTGGTGCAGGTCTACAATTTTGTTTCTGGTGTCCTTTGACAGCTCTTTGGTCTTGGCCATAGTGGAGTTTGGAGTGTGACTGTTTGAGGTTGTGGACAGGTGTCTTTTATACTGATAACAAGTTCAAACAGGTGCCATTAATACAGGTAACGAGTGGAGGACAGAGGAGCCTCTTAAAGAAGAAGTTACAGGTCTGTGATAGCCAGAAATCTTGCTTGTTTGTAGGTGACCAAATACTTATTTTCCACCATAATTTGCAAAAAAATCCTACAATGTGATTTTCTGGATTTTTTAAAATCAATTTGTCTGTCATAGTTGACGTGTACCTCTGATGAAAATTACAGGCCTCTCTCATCTTTTTAAGTGGGAGAACTTGCACAATTGGTGGCTGACTAAATACTTTTCCCCCCCACTGTAAACACACACTACCAAAAACACAATTTCCAGAGTGACAAAGTGGACTCGGCTCAAGACATCATTTTCTACATTTTATTGCGTGCACCAAGCCACCAACCCAAACCATGCTTGACTGGTCTCCTTGTGTTCTAAGGAGTGAAAATTGAGTGACATTGTTGTTAACACCTGTGGCCTGCCATCTGTGTGAGTTTGTAGTGTACCCATTTAGAAACAAATGTTACCCAATGTGCAATAGATCAGTTCTGTAATATCGACTAACTGTGCAATTTAATGGGTTAAGTTGTGAGCTCCAGAATCTCTTGCGAAACCCAAATGGCTAGACAGTGCCCGGGTCACTGGATTTGGCTGAAGTGAAGTGGTCTGCCAGAGTATACTATTCCATTTCTCTTTGCTCCTGAGGATTGGTCTGGATACAGTTCTTCCTGGGATTATTTTGAGCCTGGGTAGTGTGGTCAGACACCTTGACTTTTTCAATATTTTGTTACGTTACAGCCTTATTCTTAAATGGATTAAAGAATCAGATTTGGGCAGATTTGAGTTTGGTTGCAATTCAAATTAATAATAGTTGTTGTGTTAGTGAAAGAGAGAATGTTGGGAACACAAGCTTTCCAAATAGATTTTGAAGTAATGGGTAATTGGCATATATTGGAGTGCATACTGAGTGATTGTGATTCCAGTTACGTTAATTAATATTTAATTAGACTAATCATTTAATGTTCAAGTACCCTGTCTGAGGAGAACAAAAGCTTTTGGCTGTACAAAATCCAGATGACTGTTTTATTATAAATCAGAGTTCTTGACATTGAAGGTCCTATTACATTAAATAAAAAATAATGTTTTTTCTTATATCCTTCCTCCATCTTAAACTAACATTTCAGTTCTTAAACTAACATAATAGTTCAAGGCAATAATAAGTACAAATAAAGCAGAAATAATATTTTTTACTTTTCCAGTTGTAAACAAGAGTACAGCTGCACACTTCAACCCTCTCAATTTAACAGTACTGATGAGGAGTGGCTGGTTTTTTATTCAAATCAAAAAACGATGTTTTACGTGAGAATAAGCATTGGTCTAAAGCCGAAAAAGAAAGGAAATTCAGGAGCACCACAATGCCTATTTCACCCATGCTCTATCAAGGTTTTCCAGCACACAGCTTTGACCTAATACAGTTGCTATGTTGGTACTGTACTTCAAACTATGTGTAGGCAGGTTGCTTAGGATTCAAACCTTCTCAAACAGCCTAATTAATACTCTTAGAGGACGTGCTTGCACAATAATGTGATTTGTACTGCACACAAGGTAAAATATTGGATTCTTCAGACGCCACAGTAAGACATTATGGCACCTTTTCATCCTTTTTTCTTTTTATTAAACAAATGCAAGCGTTTGATTTTATACTTACAAGACCATCAGGCTTGATTGAGCGGTTTTGTCTTGTAGTAATGTGGTGCATGCCTGTATTTCCTTAAACCTTTATTTTAGCAAAACATGTTATTTGTAAAAAACGTATCATAATAACATAATTTTTGGTAAGTAGGTGCCAACATAACAACAGGTGGTGGTTTGTTGGACACAGCAGCTCCGAAAGATAGAGCCTGTCTGCATTCCTGATTTCTGTAACTGTTAGCTTACCTGTATAATATTGAATAAAGCTCAGAACCACTTGTGTTTCAAACATGGTCCTGTTTTATCAATTGCTGTGCTGATCAATGGACAGTTCATTACCTCTGTCAAAATAATATGTAGCTTAAAGTTATGTTTGTACTTAATTTATTTTTGCAATAAAGATGGCGGCGTAACAGTAATACACATTTACAATAGGCCTGTTTTTACACCGGAAGGTGATTATCCAACAGCATTATACAACATTATAATTAAGCAATAAGGCCCGAGGGGGTGTGTTATATGGCCAACATACCACAGCTAAGGGCTGTTCAACATCTTGATCTTGTTTATCATTTCCCACTACAAATTGAATCACTTTCAAATGGGGGACTTTTATATTGAAGGTGAACCGCAAATTCCACTATTGTGGCTAATCCTTATTATGGCTAGCTTCACACGGGTGTGCATGGTGGAGTTGAAAAATATCCAACACATGGCAGAGTTGTTAGTTTGGCACTGTTGATCAGCACAAGTGGATTAAAATGCCAAGACAGGAAAAGGAGCGTACAGTGTCCACAAATCGATTTAGAAGCGAAAATGTCAGTCGAAACCGGTACCAGAACCACGCAGGTCTGGTACCGGTTATCAGGGGACTTTACGTCTAAGAGGTTTAACAAAAGAATGGTCCAAATATCTCCTCCAGGAGGCAAACCCGCCATGTTCTGATCCGCCGGCGGGAACTCTAACCATTACACTATGAATCCTGTTCTCAAAGATTGACTTCGACAGACGATTTAAATGTCTGGGAGCGTTCGTTCCAAAATGATTTTGTTCAGTCACTCAAGTGATTGCACATTTATTTCTCTTGCTTGGTGAAAAAATAATAGTCTAAAACAGTTGACTTGTTGAAAACAGACTCATTTGATCAAGTAGTTAACCAAGTTAGCAAACATTTCCTTTTCTTTTGACTGCATGCTGCTGGCTGGCTTGTTGCAACCTGATCTCATAGCATTTCGTATTATTCAGTACGTAAATTTGTAAACAAACCATTTAGTATGATATGTTACATTCTGTATGGTATGCATTCATTTGTGGATGTCCATAATCCATTTAGATCAATCAATCACATTTTATTTATAAAGCTCTTTTTACATCAGCAGATGTCAAAGTGCTATACAGAAACCCAGCCTAAAACCCAAACAGCAAGCAATGCAGATGTAGAAGATGATGTGTTACGAATAACAATTCGTATGACATGTTACAAATTGCAATTGGTATGATCTAAGCCACCTCAGCCACCTGAGCCAGAAGGTGAGGTCAGTACAGGTGCATCAAAGCTTGGCCCGAGAGACTGAAAATAAGCTTCTATCTCAAGGCCATCAGACCGTTAAGAGCGGCCTCCAGATTCAGATTAACTTTATTATCCCACCAGGGGGAAATTCATTTGGTCATGTGCTTAAAAAGACGGTACATAAAACATAACACAGAAACGACACAATAGAATTCAGTGCAATATGCTGTATACTCGAGGGACCAACATACTATCTATTATACAGCCTAATGGCTGTTGGAATAAAAGAGTCCCCATATCTATCGGTTTTTCAATTTTCTTTTGAAGAAGTCTCTTTCCCCTTGTCCGGCTGCTGCTGCGACTGAGTTTTGAGTGAAGGGGATGAGTACTGTCCTGTAAAATGCTTTCAAGTTTTAGGAGGATGAGTTTTGTGCACAGGTTGGTGGCTGATTCTTGATCTATACCAATTATCCTTCCCGCCGTCTTAATCAAGCGCTAAAGCTCGACTTGGTCTTGCACTCGCATGTTTCCAAACACGCATATCAGACCAAAGGACAGCACACGCTGCAGGACAGATTTATAGAATATGTATAAGATATGAAGGTCTATCTTTGCATAGGCACAGTCATTGAATTTCAGTTTGTCTATTTCGATTCCCAGGTATTTATATGTGGTCACTCTATCGACTGATTCCCCATTGATCTTCATAGGGGGTAGTGGAGTTTTGTTCCTTCTGAAATCAATTTCCATCTCTTTAGTTTTCTTAACGTTTATTTGAAGAAAGTTATCTGCACACCACTGGACGAATTTAGCAGTTTCTCTGTCAAAACCTTGACGAGGCTTTGTCTGGGTGAAGGAAACCCACAACAGTGGTGTCATCTGCATATTTAAAGAATTTCTGGCCTGAGTCAGAGGCTTGACAATCGTTTGTGTACAGTGTGTACAGTATCGGTGAAAGGACGCAACCTTGAGGGGCGCTCGTATTCACCAATCTAAATGTAGAGATGGCAGAGTTAAACTTTACTTGTTGAGTATGGTTCACAAGGAAACTATTAATCCACTTGGTCAGTAGAGAGTTGACACCCAAATTCAGCAGCTTATAATAATAATAATAAAAATAATAATAATAATATGCCATTTAGTAGACGCTTTTATCCAAAGCGACTTACAGTCATGCGTGCATACATTATAATTTTTTGTGTATGGGTGGTCCCGGGGATCGAACCCACTACCTTGGCGTTACAAGCGCCGTGCTCTACCAGCTGAGCTACAGAGGACCACCAGGAGGTGGGGGTGGATGGTGTTAAACGCGCTACTGAAGTCAATGAATAAGATTTTCACTAATACAATTTTCACTAGGCTATTTGCCTTTTCTTCATGTTCGTAGATATTGTAAGGCTGCATGATGCGGATAATGATGATTTGAAAAAAGTCGCTTGAAAGGCACGAGCTCTCCTTTTTCTTGCGCAGGCAGACACTTCGTCAGTCTCTCATTCACAATTTGAGAAGCACTTGATAATGCTTTGAATTTCCCGGTGGCATCCCCTTTGTGTGGCCATAATGCACCCTAAAAAAATCCTTGCCTTTTGCAGCCCTTCTCCTTGAGTGCTGCCTGCTCCGAAGCACTTCTCACTCACACGGCTCTCCATCACGTGACCTCACAGGCTACAAGTGAAGACAGACACAGAGGACGCAACTGCGCATGTCCTTATCCATTTCCGAGGTACATATTGAAGATGTTGGAAGAACTGTCCACATTTACTTTTCATCAGCCAACAAGATGAGTAGGCCTTACGAACAGCAAAAGCACCAGCCTATGTCAATCTACTATCCCTCATAGTACAAAAGTCGACCTAATATATACTGTGAGAGAAATAAATATTCTAAACATAGTCTGGGACTGTTGTGGGATGCGATAGATCCCAAATTAATACCACCACTAGCATCAAAAAACCTTTTTTATGCAATGAGGCTGACTCAACAGATCAGAACGTTTAGCTTAATATGTTGGTAAACTAATAGGCTATTTCTTCACATTATAAGCACAGCAATGCGCACACGGCAGTAGGCTATAAGCGCAAACGTTCCATTAGCGGGAAAACACCATTATCAAAAGTGACTGCAAATGCGATTATGCATGTAATGCTTTTATTATAAAGGTGCATTTCTAATGGTGAAAATTATCTTCCCCAAACTTAAAACTCACACGCTGCTTATGTATGCCAGTTAGGCTCTACACCCATTGTAAAGCGGATTAATATGCTTAATTTTAAGACTTTATTTGGCCACTTTCGTTGTGATACAAACCTTATCAAAACATATAGGCCTATGGGCTAGGCTACGAGGTGTGCGACTATGATTAGAAAAAGTCGAATAAAAAGGCTTTGTTTCTGAACATTTACATTATTTAGCAGACGCTCTTATCCAGAGCGACTTACAAATTGGTGCATTGAACTTATGATAACCAGTGGGACAACCACTTTTTTTTTTTTTAGGGGGGGGTGTAGAAGGATTACTTTATACTATTCCAGGTATTCCTTAAAGAGGTAGGGTTTCAAGTGTCTCCGGAAGGTGGTCAGTGACTCCGCTGTCCTGGCGTCGTGGGGGAACTTGTTCCACCATTGGGGTGCCAGAGCAGCAAATAGCTTTGACTGGGCTGAGCGGGAACTGTGCTTCCGTAGAGGTAGGGGAGCTAGCAGGCCAGAGGTGGATGAACGTAGTGCCCTCATTTGGGTGTAGGATCAGAGCCAGAAGGTAAGGAAGTGCCGTTCCCCTCACAGCTCTGTTGGCATTCCAGGTGAAGCTGGGCATCATTCATCATTGGGCTCCCGAGTGGCGCAGCGGTCTAAGGCACTGCATCTCAGTGCTTGAGGCATCACTACAGACCCCCTGGTTCGATTCCAGGCTGTATCACAACCGGCCGTGATTGGGAGTCCCATAGGGCGGCGCACAATTGGGCCAGCGTCGTCCGGGTTTGGCCGGTGTAGGCCGTCATTGTAAATAAGAATTTGTTCTTAACTGACTTGCCTAGTTAAATAAAGGTAAAATAATAAACTGCTCAAAAAAATTAAGGGAACACTAAAATAACACATCCTAGATCTGAATGAATGAAATAATCTTATTAAATACTTTTTTCTTTACATAGTTGAATGTGCTGACAACAAAATCACACAAACATTATTAATGGAAATCAAATTTATCAACCCATGGAGGTCTGGATTTGGAGTCACCCTCAAAATTAAAGTGGAAAACCACACTACAGGCTGATCCAACTTTGATGTAATGTCCTTAAAACAAGTCAAAATGAGGCTCAGTAGTGTGTGTGGCCTCCACGTGCCTGTATGACCTCCCTACAATGCCTGGGCATGCTCCTGATGAGGTGGCGGATGGTCTCCTGAGGGACCTCCTCCCAGACCTGGACTAAAGCATCCGCCAACTCCTGGACAGTCTGTGGTGCAACGTGGCGTTGGTGGATGGAGCGAGACATGATGTCCCAGATGTGCTCAATTGGATTCAGGTCTGGGGAACGGCGGGCCAGTCCATAGCATCAATGCCTTCCTCTTGCAGGAACTGCTGACACACTCCAGCCACATGAGGTCTAGCATTGTCTTGCATTAGGAGGAACCCAGGGCCAACCGCACCAGCATATGGTCTCACAAGGGGTCTGAGGATCTCATCTCGGTACCTAATGGCAGTCAGGCTACCTCTGGCGAGCACATGGAGGGCTGTGCGGCCCCCCAAAGAAATGCCACCCCACACCATGACTGACCCACCGTCAAACCGGTCATGCTGGAGGATGTTGCAGGCAGCAGAACGTTCTCCACGGGCGTCTCCAGACTCTGTCACGTCTGTCACATGTGCTCAGTGTGAACCTGCTTTCATCTGTGAAGAGCATAGGGCGCCAGTGGCGAATTTGCCAATCTTGGTGTTCTCTGGCAAATGCCAAACGTCCTGCACGGTGTTGGGCTGTAAGCACAACCCCCCACCTGTGGACGTCGGGCCCTCATACCACCCTCATGGAGTCTGTTTCTGACCGTTTGAGCAGACACATGCACATTTGTGGCCTGCTGGAGGTCATTTTGCAGGGCTCTGGCAGTGCTCCTCCTGCTCCTCCTTGCACAAAGGCGGAGGTAGCAGTCCTGCTGCTGGGTTGTTGCCCTCCTACGGCCTCCTCCACGTCTCCTGATGTACTGGCCTGTCTCCTGGTAGCGCCTCCATGCTCTGGACACTACGCTGACAGACACAGCAAATCTTCTTGCCACAGCTCGCATTGATGTGCCATCCTGGATGAGCTGCACTACCTGAGCCACTTGTGTGGGTTGTAGACTCCGTCTCATGCTACCACTAGAGTGAAAGCACCGCCAGCATTCAAAAGTGACCAAAACATCAGCCAGGAAGCATAGGAACTGAGAAGTGTCTGTGGTCACCACCTGCAAAACCAGTCCTTTATTGGGGGTGTCTTGCTAATTGCCTATAATTTCCACCTGTTGTCTATTCCATTTGCACAACAGCATGTGACATTTATTGTCAATCAGTGTTGCTTCCTAAGTGGACAGTTTTATTTCACAGAAGTGTGATTGACTTGGGAGTTACATTGTGTTGTTTAAGTGTTCCCTTTATTTTTTTGAGCAGTGTATATAATTCACAAGTGTTAAGCTAATATTGTCACTTATCAGACTATTCTTGATTTAATCTTGTCTTTACATATACTAAATAATATATGTGTGAAATTCGTTTTGATTTAGAATGGACCCTGATCATGCACCAGTCTTGGAACAGGGGCAGGGGGAAAAAATCATGTCATCTCTGCACTTAAATAGCAAATGGAGGATGCTTTTCCTTTGTTCATTTTCATGTCAGCCAGGTAGGCTATACTCCTGTTGTAAAGATAAGCAATGTGCTTTATATTAGCTTAATATTAGCCAAATAAAGTTGAGAAATAAATATAGTAGGCCTAGCCTATAGAAAGCTGGTGGGATCCTCCTCTTTTTAATAGAGGCCATCACTTACTGAGGAGTGGCTTCCATCTGGCCACTCTACCATAAAGGCCTGATTGTTGGAGTGCTGCAGAGTTGGTTGTCCTTCTAGAAGGGATGAGTTGGACCGCAGAGTGAAGGAAAAGCAGCCAATAAGTGCTCAGTATATGTGGGAACTCCTTCAAGACTGTTGGAAAAGCATTCCAGGTGAAGCTGGTTGAGAGAAAGCCAAGAGTGTGCAAAGCTGCCATCAAGGCAAAGGGTGGCTATTTCAAGAATCTCAAATATAAAATATATTTTGATTTGTTCAATACTTTTTTGGTTACTACATGATTCCATGTGTTATTTCATTGTTTTGATGTCTTCACTATTATTCTACAATGTATAAAATAATAAAAATTAAGAAAAACCCTTGAATGAGTAGGTGTGTCTATTTCTTAATTCTATTATTTTACTTTTAGAATAGTGTGTATTGTTAGATATTACTTCACTGTTGGAGCTAGGAACACAAGCATTTCGCTACACCTGCAATAACATCTGCTAAATGTGTGTATTCAATCAATAACATTTGATTTGAAAATGTGATATGTAATCAATTCGTACAATAAGTTACAAAATTCCAATACGTATGATATGTTACGAATTCCAATGTGTTGTTGCTAACGTTAACTAGATGGCTGACGTTAATGTTAGCTAGGTGGCTAACGTTAGCTAGGATAGGAGTTAAGGTTAGTGTTAGGAGTTGTTAAAGGGAAGGGTTTGCTAACATGCTAAGTAAACTCAGCAAAAAAAGAAATGTCCCTTTTTCAGGACCCTGTCTTTCAAAGATAATTCATAAAAATCCAAATAACTACACAGATCTTCATTGTAAAGGGTTTAAACACTGTTTCCCATGCTTGTTCAATGAACCATGAACAATTAACGAACATGCACCTGTGGAACAGTCATTAAGACACTAACAGCTTACAGACGGTAGGCAATTAAGGTCACAGTTATGAAAACTTTGGACACTAAAGAGGCCTTTCTACTGACTCTGAAAAACACCAAAAGAAAGATGCCCAGGGTCCCTGATGATCTGCGTGAACGTGCCTTAGGCATGCTGCAAGGAGGCATGAGGACTGCAGATGTGGCCAGGGCAATACATTGCAATGTTCGTACTGTGAGATGCCTAAGACAGCGCTACAGGGAGACAGGACGGACAGCTGATCGTCCTCGCAGTGGCAGACCACGTGTAACAACATCTGCACAGGATCGGTACATCCGAACATCACACCTGCGGGACAGGTACAGGATGGCAACAACAACTGCCCGAGTTACACCAGGAATGCACAATCCCTCCATCAGTGCTCAGACTGTCCGCAATAGGCTGAGAGAGGCTGGACTGAAGGCTTGTAGGCCTGTTGTAAGGCAGGTCCTCACCAGACATCACCGGCAACAACGTCACCTATGGGCACAAACCCACCGTTGCTGGACCAGACGGGACTGGCAAAAAGTGCTCTTCACTGACGACTCATGGTTTTGTCTCATCAGGGGTGATGGTCGGATTCGCGTTTATCGTCGAAGGAATGAGCGTTACACCGAGGCATGTACTCTGGAGTGGGATCGATTTGGAGTTGGAGAGTCCGTCATGGTCTGGGGCGGTGTGTCACAGCATCATCGGACTGAGCTTGTTGTCATTGCAGGCAATCTCAACGCTGTGCATTACAGGGAAGACATCCTCCTCCCTCATGTGGTACCCTTCCTGCAGGCTCATCCTGACATGACCCTCCAGCATGACAACGCCACCAGCCATACTGCTCGTTCTGTGTGTGATTTCCTGCAAGACAGGAATGTCAGTGTTCTGCCATGGCCAGCGAAGAGCCCGGATCTCAATCCCATTGAGCACGTCTGGGACCTGTCGGATCAGAGGGTGAGGGCTAGGGCCATTCCCCCCAGAAATGTACTGCAGGTGCCTTGGTGGAAGAGTGGGGTAACATCTCACAGCAAGAACTGGCAAATCTGGTGCAGTCCATGAGGAGGAGATGCACTGCAGTACTTAATGCAGCTGGTGGCCACACCAGATACTGACTGTTACTTTGGATTTTGACCCCCCCTTTGTTCAGGGACACATTATTCAATTTCTGTTAGTCACATGTCTGTGGAAATTGTTCAGTTTATGTCTCAGTTGCTGAATCTTGTTATATTCATACAAATATTTACACATTAAGTTTGCTGAAAATAAACGCAGTTGACAGTGAGAGGACGTTTATTTTTTTGCTGAGTTTAGTTGCAAAGTAGCAAGAAGTTTCAAAGTTGGTAATTAGCTACAATGCTAAAGTTGTCCACTCAACCTTTAGGTTGCTAGACATTTGTGTTATACGCCCATCCTTCCACCCCGACCAACCACCCTAGTTTTTGCTTTAAGTAACCTTCTGTCTTATGTAACCATACCAAACATAATACTAATTTCAAATGTCCCGGATTTACATTTACTATGTTACGTCTGGTCTATGAGACCAGGCTGCTACACAGCATCTCATTTTGTCATTGTTTTACCCTGGTGGTGCACCATGTGCAGCCCCTGCCCTGACTACTTTTTACTTTTGCATGGCGACTTCAGATTTTCTGTGAACACACTGAAAAGTAACTTGATACTGTTGATCAGTCAGCACAAATGGGGTATATAAGAATGACAAGACAGCAGCAGAAGGAGTTTATGCCAGAGCTGGAATTTATTCTACATTTGTTTGAAACAGCGATGCTGTCAGAGTCCGGTAAATTGACGCTAAAATGCACAACTGAGGTCTGTTTACATGTGAGTTTGGGGTTCAACCATTTACTATATGCGGTTCATAACCGTTTAAATCTGGCTACTTCATTTTACCTTAGCTTGGTCTGTGCAATGCAAATGAACGTGAGTAGCGTGGCAGTTTCCCAAAATGTTGTGCTTTTAACATATGTTTTGTGTAAGAAAGTATGATCTATTGTGGTGCATGAACTGGCCATACATGTTAGCTAATGTTACAATCTTATGTTGGCTAAGGTTACTTAGCAAGCTAAAGTTCATTGGCTATCATAGCAGCCAAGGAAGTTCGCTAACTTCGTTTATTTGTGCATATTTGTTTGTGCTCCGATTACGCGCAAGTGTCTAGATCAGCAGTTTACACATTACTTCAGCCTAATGTGAAAAACATTACTTGGCAAAATATAGCTACCTAGCTAGCTAGCTTGCTTTCCTCACTTGTTGGTTAGCTACTTAGCCAACGTTAGCGCTCTTCTGACTGGTATAATGTTACGTTAGCTAGCACGCTAAATCAAAAATATCTGTTTGCATTTATTGATTAACCTCAACTTGAATACCACCATATAGCTAGCCTAGGTTTGTTCGCATACACTTCTTATGACTGACAGTGGCAGCATGGTGCAAGTAGCTGTGTTGTTGCCAAGCAACCAACCCCATGTTAGAACTCTGAGTTTCGGTTAAAAACTATGTTAGCATTGTCAGAAATGCTACAAAAAGGATGAACATCGTGTTATGTATGGTACGACGTGCTGTACGTCGTACTGTACGTTGTTATGGTTTACGACAGTGTGCTGCGTTACGGATGAATGGGTTGTCAGAATGCGTGGCACATGTCATTAAACGACAGAGTGATGTTCAATGTGAAACTGTGCAGATGTCCGTTCTTTTACAACTAGGCTAGATATAACATTGGCGACGAAGATGGCTGAATTCAGTTTACCACCGCCAGCACCATTCCTCGCCGTGCCTGGCGAACCTCCAGTCCCGTGGAATAACTGGCTTGATAGTTTTAACACTTATTTAGAAGCTATGGACTTTTCTACAATCTCCGACAAGCGGAGGACAGCACTGCTCCGTCACTGCCTTGGTACAGAGGGACAGAGGATTTTCAGAGCGCTTGGATCGGCTCCTACATTCACTGCTGCAGTCAGCCTCTTACGGAACCACTTCGCGGGAAAGAGCGAGTGCTCCTCCGACGCTACCGGCTACGGAAGAGACACCAACGGCCGGGTGAGTCCATTCAAAGCTACGTGGCTAATCTGAGGGATTTGGCTAGCTCTTGTAACTACGGGACACTTCAGGACGAGATCATCAGGGATCAGTTGATAGAGGGGACGTTATGTGAAAAGACAAGGGAGAAACTGCTTTTGGAATCGGATAATTTACAACTAGATGGAGCTATTAAAATAGCACTCCAGGTTGAAGCGGCGTTGGAATGCTCTTCTATGCTAACAGACAGCTCTGCAGCATACACTCGGCCCCCAGCCATTCTCACACAGCAGCTTCCAGCCCGAGCAGGCGCACTACAACGATCACGCGCTCGCACGCCCTCCCGCGTCGATAGCTGCATGGACACAGACACCGACATGCCCGTGCAGCAGGCACACAGACAAACAAACAGAACTAGCTGTGGCAACTGTGGGGCTAGCTCTCACAATTCAAGGGCTTCAAACTGCCCAGCCCGTGGGAAAATATGCAAGAACTGTTCAAAATACAATCACTTTGCGAAAGTGTGTCGTTCTGCCCCTGCTACTAGCTCCACCCAGAACAGGCCCTTCGTTTCATCTCACTCTCAACATGAACACACGGAAATCCGAACCGTCTCCACCAACCATGTGTCATTCAGGACATGCACTGTGCAGCTGGGTGAGTGGGTTTGCCTTTTGCTGCTGGATACTGGCGCTGCGGTGTCGTTGCTCAACCTTGCCACTTACTACAAGTTTTTCAGTCACCTACCACTCCAACAGCCCTCCACTGCCCTGTGTGGGTACGGTAGATCTAAGATAGACATTGTAGGCACCCTCCAGGTCCCAGTACACTACGGCACCAAACATCTGCCATCATTCACATTTCATGTTGCAAAGCGGGGTGCCAACCTCCTGGGCCTCGACCTCTTCACAGGCTTGGGATTCACACTGAGAGATGACAGTGGGTCAGCTATCTACCAGGTTACCTGCACATGGCAACAGAACTGGCCGACTCTGTTTGATGGACTGGGCTGCCTCACAGCCTTTACTCACAGGCCCCTAGTGAATCCGGAAGTGACCCCAGTCATGCAGCCCCTGCGGCGCATTCCCTTTGCACTGCGTGATGATGTCACAAAAGATCTCCAGTCACAGTTGGATGCAGGCATCATTGAGCCAGTCAACGCTGCCCCCTGGATTTCAAACTTGGTCATTGCAACCAAAAAGTCCGGTGGAATCCGGACCTGTGTGGATCTCCGTGCTGTGAACAAGGCCGTTGTCCCGGATAAGTACCCCTTGCCTACAGCTGAGGAGCTGACCGCACAATTCCATGGCTCCACGATCTTCACGAAGCTTGACCTTCGTCAGGGTTATCTTCAGGTACCCCTCCATGCAGCTAGCAGAGACCTCACGGCCTTTGTCACACACGCTGGCGTGTTCAGATATACACGCATGCCATTTGGACTTAGCTCCGCCCCCAGCTGCTTCCAGAAGGTGATGAGCACCATCCTCGCTGGAATACCTGGGGTGGCGGTCTATCTGGATGACATCGTGGTCCACGGCCCTGACCTCCACATCCATGATTATCGACTCCACAGAGTATTCAGTGCTCTACTGCGGAACAACCTGACCCTGAACGGTGGAAAGTGCACCTTTGCAGCTCCAGCCGTCGAGTTTGTGGGCTTCCGCCTGTCGGCCAAAGGCATTGCCCCGAACATTGAAGCCGTCCACCGGATCCCGGAACCGACCTCAGCCTCTCAGGTGGCCTCATTCTTGGGCATGACAGCTTACTACCTCCGGTTTCTGCCCCACTACTCTCAGACCACAGCGCCCCTTCGCCAGCTCCTCAAGAAGGATGAGCCATGGGCCTGGACGGCAGCCTGCTCAGACGCGGTCCGCTCACTGAAGAGCCAGCTCACCACAGCCCCAGTCTTGGCTCACTTTGACCCCGTCTGCCACACCATTGTCACATGTGACGCCTCAGCTGGAGCACTAGGAGCTGTCCTCTCACAGCTGCAGAATGGCATTGAGAGGCCCGTCGCCTTCGCCTCAAGGGCCCTGAGCCCCACAGAACAACGGTACTCTGTGGGCGAACGAGAAGCACTGGCCTGTGTCTGGGCGTGCGAAAGGTGGCACCTCTACCTATATGGCCGTCTGTTCACACTCCGAACCGACCACCAGTCCCTCACAACGCTACTGTCAGCATCAGGAACTGGCCACAAGCCACTTCGGCTGCACAGATGGGCCGACCGCCTCAGACAGTATGACTATCAGCTGAAGTTCACTCCGGGAGGGATAACGTGGTGGCAGACCTCCTCTCACGCTCCTTTGACGCTCCTACTCCAACCGTCTTGCCAGACGACAACGAAACAGAGCTTGTACAAATGCTCTACGCTCCTCTTCAGTCAGTCGTCTCACTGGAGGAGCTGAAGCAAGCATCGGAACAGGATCCCACACTGTCTACCCTGCGCACCTACATACGCACTAAATGGCCAGCACATGTGCCGGAAGAGCTGGCGACTTTCGCCAGAGTGAAGCACGAACTTTCTTGCTGGGAAGAAGTCTGTGTCTCTCGAGGGTTTTGCACTGTGGTCCCGAGTGGCCTGCGTGCGCGTGTTCTATCCATGGCGCACGAGGGTCACTTGGGCATAGTCAAGGTCAAACAGCGATGTCGAGACCTTGTGTGGTGGCCAGGCATCGACCACGACATTGAAGCCCTGGTCAGGGATTGTGCTGCATGCCTCCTCAGTGGGAAAACAGGACAGTCCGCCCCACCCCCCTGCAGCCTCTCGCATGGCCGTCCCACCCCTGGGAGCACATCCAACTGGACATCTGTGGCGAGATCCATGGACACGCAGTCCCTCACCATCAGCGCTTCCTGGTGGTGGTGTGACCTCCACTCTGTGGCCAGAAGTGGTTCCTGTCGGAACTGTCACAGCACAGGCCATCGTGGACATCCTAGACAGCCTGTTCACAAGGTGGGGCCTACCCCTCACCCTTACCACGGACAATGGGCCCCAGCTAACCTCTGCCGAGTTCTCCTCATATCTCAGCAACAAGGGAATCAAACACATCCGCACGGCCTACTACAACCCACAAGCTAACGGAGGGGTGGAACGCTTCAACCAAACGCTGAAGAACGGCATCAGAGCGCACCTGGTCCAGGGGTGCACGTTCCAAACTGCTTTGAATCAAACGCTAATGCACTACAGAGCAAGCAAACACACAACAACACAGGTCTCCCCGGCATCCCTCATGCTAGGTCGTGAGATGGAACTGCCACTGGACAGACTCAGAACACAGAGAGTAGCAGAACCGGCGACTAGGCGCACCCAAGAACAGCAGGCAGTGACCAGGCACCAAAGAGCAATGAAACAGCGTTTTGACAAGGCACACAGGGTGAAGAAGTCGATCATTCAAGTGTCAGACTGGGTCCGAGCCCGACGGCCTCAGCGGTGCAACAAAATGGCCTCATTCTGGTCGGACCCCTTGCAGGTCAGTCGACAACTGGGGCCCGCCACATTCATGATGAGCAATGGATCACGCTGGCACGCCAGCCGCCTCAGAAAAGTCCCCTGCCCCTCAAGGAACACGAAGGCACACAAAACAGACATGCAGGCCAGAGACGCCACCGGATGGACCTCCTCCACCACTACCACCTGAGCCCCAGCCTCTGTGGGTTCCCCAAGGGCCAGAGCCACAAGCGGTGACGGTGGAAGAAAGGCCTATGCGGGGCACGAACTCGCCCTGCTTATCTGGGGGACTACTTAACCTCTTTTCATTCTTAGGCTCCGTTAGGTGTCTTAGTCAACCTCCAGGTTAATGGACTGAACTGGCTAGTTTGGAGAGTCCATCCGTTTAAGGGTTAATGTTTATTTCTTACAGGTATCACTCTAGGTTCTTGCCCTATGGACATTTTATATATGGTACCAGTCCCTGGTTTTGGAAAGGGGGGGGAAATGTTATGTATGGTACGACGTGCTGTACGTCGTACTGTACGTTGTTATGGTTTACGACAGTGTGCTGCGTTACGGATGAATGGGTTGTCAGAATGCGTGGCACATGTCATTAAACGACAGAGTGATGTTCAATGTGAAACTGTGCAGATGTCCGTTCTTTTACAACTAGGCTAGATATAACACATCGTTGGTTCTTAACGGACAGAAATGAGAATGTGAGAGCGATAAATTATAAATGTAATAAAAACTGTTGCACCTAGACATTTTGTCAATCTAGCATTTTTTAAATTCAATGGTCACTTTATGGACGCTATAGTCTCTTTAATCCGATGTCTAGAATTTGAGCTAGGTCGGCGCAATAAATACTCTTAAAAATAAATTGCTAATGACCCTGTTAAGAAATCTGGTATGTGGTTGTCGGTAACGGCCGGACGGCTCATGACGAGAGGCGGGGAGTGTGTTGTGCACCTCCAATCACGTTGATTTGACCCATGGGGCGGCGCACAATTGGCACAGTGTCGTCCAGGGTAGGGGAGGGAATGGCCGGCAGGGATGTAGCTCAGTTGGTAGAGCATGGCGTTTGCAACGCCAGGGTTGTGGGTTCGATTCCCACAGGGGGCCAGTATGAAAAAAAAATGTAGGCACTCAATAACTGTAAGTCGCTCTGAGAGCGTCTGCTAAATGACTAAAATGTAAATTTGTGAACTTTCATCGAGATTGGTGTCATATTGGTTTAGATATTTAACATTGAGCTTCAATCAATGTCTATCTATTGTGCGGGCTATCACCCCTACAATAATAAGATCATGGTTCAGGGTAATGGAGGACACCAGATGCTTCACAGTATGCCATTCTGTCTGTTCTTGGTACAGTGAATGTTTTTGGCTCTGATGGGGAAGTACAGACAGTGAGACTTCCCTTGATGTGCCGTGGCTTTGTGACAGCAGAGAGACTTTAAACCATGCGGGCCCACTGGGAAGTGCTATGCACAGAGTGGCACTGAAGACTGACTGTGCTCCCATCTGCCCTGTAACGTTCAAACAATACACACGCACACACCCTCAATAAGACACACATACACACCCACACAGTGTTGTCACTTAGGAAGTAAAACATGAAGCGGACTAAATTTCACCCAGAGTCACATTTGTTTATTTTGGAAGCTATAGCACACAATATTTTACAAAAGTAGGTTTTAAAAGGACTATAGAGTTTAGTCTGCTTCGTGTTTTATTTTTTGACTAGGAAAATATGGTATTGTGATACTGGTATCGTGACAACACTATGGCTGCACACACGCAAAAAGAGAGAGGTTCAGAGAGAGACAGAGACCGAGACCGAGAAAGAGAGAGGCCGAGAGTCAAATAACCCACCTCCACACCATTTATTATCAAAACCAAACATTGCACCCCCTTAAAGCAAAGTCGTTGACTTTATTAGGTTGTCTTTCCCCCAGCTGCATTTCTGATGACATTACCACAGGGAGCAATCAAGTGTGAAACTGCCTTTTTATTCTGAAAATAAATATAGATTCATAAAGTCATCACAACTTACGAGAGATGAGATCACCTGTGCGCTCCACATTAATTAACTACAGCCACAGGGGAGGTTGATAAGAACCATTTGCTTACCGTAATGATCAGAAGGATGCAAGGACCTTCACCTGCATTTGTAACCCCTGCGGCATTCTAAGGGTAAAAGACTCCAACTGGTAGCTATGTTTTGAATGGCAGGATTTACATACAGTGCCTTCAGAAAGTATTCATACCCTTTGACTTATTCCACATTTTGTTGTGTTACAGCCTGAATTCAAAATGTATTCAATTGATTTTTCTCTCACAATCTACACACAATACCCCATACTGACAAAGTGAAAACATGTTGTTTTCTTAGCAAATCTATTGAAAGTTAAATACAGAAATATTTCATTTACATAAGTACTCACACCCGAGTCAATATTTGTAGAAGCACCTTAAGCCAGCAATTACGGCTGTGTGTCTTTCTGGGTAAGCCTCTAAGAGGATTGTGCAACATTTGCCCATTATTATTTTCAAAATTCTTCAAGCTCTGTCAAATTGGTTGTTGATCATTGCTAGACAACCATTTTCAGGCAACAGATTTTCAAGTAGATTTAAGTAAAAAATGTAACTCTGCTTGGTAAGCAACTCCAGTGTAGATTAGGCCTTGTGTTTTAGGTTATTGTCCTGCTGAAAGGTGAAGTAATCTCCCAGTGTCAGGTTTTCTTTGAGGATTTTGCCTGTGCTTAGCTCCATTCCATTTATTTTTTATCCTGAAAAAGTCCCAAGTCCTTAACGATTACAAGCATACCCATAACATGATGCAGCCACCTCTATACTTGAAAATATCGAGAGTGGTCCTCAGTAATGTACTGGATTTGACTCAAACATATCACTTTGTATTCAGGACAAAAAGTGAATTGCTTTGCCACATTATTTTGCAGTATTACTTTAGTGCCTTGTTGCAAACAGGATGCATGTTTTGGGAATATTTTTACTATACAGGCTTTCTTCTTTTCACTCTGTCAATTTTAGGTTAGTATTGTGGAGTAACTACAATGTTGTTGATCCATCCTCAGTTTACTCCTATCACAGCCATTCAACTCTGTAACTGTTTTAAAGTCACGATTGGCCTCATGGTGAAATCCCTGAGCGGTTTCCTTCCTCTCTGGCAACTGAGTGAGGAAGGATGCCTGTATCTTTGTTGTGACTGGGTGTATTGATACACCATCCAAAGTGTAGTTAATAACTTCACCATGCTTAAAGGGATATTCAAGTTCTGCTTTTTTGTCATTTTTACCCATCTACCAGTAGGTGCCCTTCTTTGCGAGGCATTGGAAAACCTCCCTGGTCTTTGTGGTTGAAGCTGTGTTTGAAATTCACTGCTTGACTGAAGGACCTTACAGATAATTGTATTTGTGGGGTTCAGAGATGAGGTACTCATAAAAAAATCATTTTAAACACTATCGCACACAGTGAGTCCATGCAACTTATTAAGTAAATCTTTATTCCTTAACTTATTTAGGCTTGCCATAACAAAGGGTTTGAATACGGATTGACTCAAGACATTACAGCTTCTTATTTTTTATTAAATGTGTAAATATTCCTAAAAACATAATTCCACTTTGACATTATGGGATATTGTGTGTAGGTCAGTGACAAAAAAATATCAATTTAATCCATTTTAAATTCAGGCTGTAACAACAAAATAGGTAAAAGAAGTCAAGGGGTGTGAATACTTTCTGAAGGCACTGTAAATTATCATATACTGTAACTATTTTAAGTGTGTGTGTGTGTGTGTGTGTGTCTCACTCTCTGTTACAGCTCCACCTCCTGGGGAAATCAGCAGGAGGCCCCTTGACTAAATGTCATAATCAAAATAATTGATTCCATTAGCAGGAATGGGAAAAACCCGACTGAGAATGAGAACATGAGCTGTGGCGTCAAGAGGAGGGCTCATCAGTGTTACATGTGTAAACACCATTATTTACTTATGGAAATTAGACTCTTAATAAATTCAACCTAATTCATTCACAGCTCTCATCCTCTCTCTTTTCCATTTAATTATGCTAGCAAGAACTGAATAACTTAAATTTTCCTCCATGAGAGGACACAATCCTCCTCGACACCTCAAAGATGACATAAGAGCCTTTGAGTCTGGTGAAATCATTTCACCCTGCACCCCAGAGGTTCAGAGGGCTGTGTGCGTGTGGTTTGGGACCGCAGAGCCCTGTGTCACGAGTGAGGAATGCCCTGGAGGCACAGATAAGACTTTATGACAGAGTGGCCTTTCAAGTCCACCCACAATCACAATCGCACACATACTTGAGCAAGACTTTTGACGGAGATAGTGATGCATTAACACATAGACAATTCACAGGCAGTGATGCAATAAAGAGCAAGCAGCACAATCGTCTGATTTATGCTTCATGCTTATCGCCCAAGTTTATCACACAAGGAGCCTCTCAGGGCGATAAGGTAGGGAAGTGGTGGGGGTGTGATGGGAGGGAACACAGCTTTGACTCATAATTACCTCTGTCGACAGTCGAGACATTGACGCACAAGCTCTGGGACACCTTCACCCGGTGTGGTAGGACTGCAGCTGAGGGAGACAAACAGAGAGTTGGGTTGTGATACATTGTCATATTTTCTAGCCCCATCTTTCATGCTTTACTTATACAGCAGCAAAAGAAAATCCATATTTTATAAGTGCAGAATATCTTTATTCCTCAAGAACCTCAACATACCTCATGAAAAAAGGGCCTATGTGGCTTGTTCTTTGTCTTGTTTCCATAGCAGTGAATGATAATATTGTCTATGATTCATGATATGCATTGATTTGATTGCTCCTTGGAATGTGAGTCAATATGTCATCTTGCAAATCCCATGTGGCCTGTGTGGTCCAGTTTTTACAGCCACTGACCCCGGAACACGTATGCCAGAGTCGGCATGGGTTCAAATCCGGCACACTGCCCTTTGACTCACCCTCCCAGGTCCTTCCAACATTTTACTATCTCTTCAATAAAGCTAAAAAAATTACGAAAGGAATGGGACTGCCCCACTCCTTAAGAAAATACATATATACTGTGAATCCCAAACGCAGACCAACTTATCACAAGACATGTAAGCCTATCTTAGTCTTAAATAATACAATTAGTGCCTAATACTGAACTAGGGACGGGCATTTGACATTTTTTGACGTTTCCAGTACTCGCATGATTTTTTTCTGAGTACTCAACAAAAACAAAAAATATGTAAAAAGGCCCACACACACTGGGAGAGAAAAAGTGGACATTTATCTATAGGCCTATGCCAACAGTGCTCAACAAAGCCTAATTTATCATAGCATTGCAGATAACAAATCCTAATTGCTAAATGTATTAGATATACCATCCCGTTCACAAAAATGGTTCGCTCCTACACACAGTGAGTCATGTGGCCGTGGCTTGCTATATAAAATCAAAATCACATTTTATTTGTCACATGCGCCAAATACAACAGGTGTAGACCTTACCATGAAATGCTTACTTACAAGCCCTTGACCAACAACGCAGTTAAGAAAAATAAGAGTTAAGAAAATATTTACTAAATAAACTAAGTAACAATAAAATTAAAATAACGAGACTATATACAGGGAGTACCGGTACAGAGTCAATGTGCAGGGGTACAGGTTAGTCTAGGTAATATGTACATGTAGGTAGGGGTAAAGTGACTATGCATAGATAATAAACAGCGAGTAAGGGGTGGCTGGAGTCTTTGACAATTGTTTGGGCCTTCCTCTGACACCGCCTAGTTTAGAGGTCCTGGATGGCAGGAAGCTTGGCCCCAGTGATGTACTGGGCCATACGCACTACCCTCTGTAGCGCATTACAGTCGGATGCCGAGCAGTTTCCATACCAGGCGGTGATGCAACCAGTCAGGATGCCATCGATGGTGCAGCTATATAACTTTTTGAGGATCTGGGGACCCATGCCAAATCTTTTCAGTCTGCTGAGGGGGAATATGCATTGTCGTGCCCTCTTCACGACTGTCTTGGTGTGTTTGGACCATGATAGATTGTTGTTGACGTGGACACCAAGGAACTTGAAGCTCTCGACCCACTCCACAACAGCCCCGTCGATGAGAATGGGAGCGTGTACGGCCCTCCTTGTAGTTTACGATCATCTCCTTTGTCTTGTTGACATTGAGGGAGAGGTTGTTGTCCTGGAACCACACGGCCAGGTCTCTGACCTCCTCCCTATAGGCTGTCTCATCGTTGTCGGTGATCAGGCCTACCACCGTTGTGTCGTCGGCAAACTTGATGGTGTTGGAGTCATGCTTGGCCACGCAGTCGTGGGGGAACAGGCAGTACAGGAGTGGACTAAGCACGCATCCCTGAGGGGCCCCAGTGTTGAGGATCTGCGTGGCAGATGTGTTGTTGTCTACCCTTACAACATGGGGGCGGCCCGTAAGGGAGTCCAGGATCCAGTTGCAGAGGGAGGTGTTTAGACCCAAGGTCCTTAGCTTAGTGATGAGCTTTGTGGGCACTATGGTGTTGAACTCTGAGCTGTAGTCAATGAACAGCATTCTCACATAGGTGTTCCTTTTGTCCAGGTAGGAAAGGGCAGTGTGGAGTGCAACAGATTACGTCGTCTGTGGATCTGTTTGGGTGGTATGCGAATTGGATTGGGTCTAGGGTTTCCAGGATGATTGTGTTGATGTGAGCCATGACCAGCCTTTCAAAGCACTTCATGGCTACAGGCGTGGCGGTAGTCATTTAGGCAGGTTACCTTGGCATTCTTCGGTACAGGGACTATGGTGGATTGCTTGAAACATGTAGGTATTACAGACTCGGTCAGGGAGAGGTTGAAAATGTCAGTGAAGACACTTGCCAGTTGGTCCATGCATGCTCTGAGTACACGTCCTGGTAATCCGTCTGGCCCTGCGGCCTTGGGAATGTTGACCTGTTTAAACGTCTTACTCACATAAGCGTGATTACATAGTCGTCTGGAACAGCTGGTGCTCTCATTCATGCTTCAGTGTTGCTTGCCTCGAAGCGAGCCGGGGGGCTAAGGTCAGTCTGTTATATCTGGTGTTATTCTCCTGTCTTATTCGGTGTCCTGTGTGAACTTAAGTATGCTCTCTCTAATTCGCTCTCTCTCCCTCTCTCCCCGGAGGACCTGAGCCCTAGGACCATGCCTCAGGACTACCTGGCCTGATGA
This sequence comes from Coregonus clupeaformis, assembly GCF_020615455.1. Taxonomy (NCBI): domain Eukaryota; kingdom Metazoa; phylum Chordata; class Actinopteri; order Salmoniformes; family Salmonidae; genus Coregonus; species Coregonus clupeaformis. The sequence continues at coordinate 35,769,257 of NC_059202.1, forward strand.
CTCCTTGCTGTCCCCAGTCCACCTGGTCGTGCTGCTGTTCCAGTTTCAACTCTTCTACCTGCAGCTATGGAACCTTGCTTGACCTGTTCACCGGACGTGCTACCTTGTCCCAGACCTGCAGTTTTCAACTCGCTCGCTCTACCGCACCTGCTATTTCAATCTCTAAATGCCCGGCTATGAAAAGCCAAGTGACATTTACTCCTGATGTACTGACCTGTTGCAACCTCAACCACTGTGATTTTTTTTGACCCTGCTGATCATCTATGAACGTTTGAACATCTTGGAGAAAAATCTGGCCTTAATAGCCATGTACTGTTATAATCTCCACCCGGCACAGCCAGAAGGGGACTGGCCACCCCTCAGAGCCTGGTTCCTCTCTAGGTTTCTTCCTTTCTAGGGAGTTTTTCCTAGCCACCGTGCTTCTACATCTCCATTGCTTGCTGTTTGGGGTTTTAGGATGGGTTTCTGTATAGCACTTTGTGACATCTGCTGATGTAAAAAGGGCTTTATAAATACATTTGATTGACTGATTGATTGATTAATTCATTCATTCTGGTTGGGATATGTACGTACGGTCACTGTGGGGACGACATCATCGATGCACTTATTGATGAAGCCAGTGACTGATGTGGTATACTCCTCAATGCCATTGGATGAATCCCAGAACATATTCCAGTCTGTGCTAGCAAAACAGTCCTGTTGCTTAGCATCCGCGTCATCTGAGCACTTCCATATTGAGCTAGTCACTGGTACTTCCTGCTTTAGTTTTTGATTATAAGCAGGAGGATAGAATTATGGTCAGATTTGCCAAATGGAGGGCGAGGCAGAGCTTTGTACGCGTCTCTGTGTGTGGAGTAAAGGTGGTCTAGAGTTTTTTTTTTCCTCTGGTTGCACGTGACATGCTGGTAAAAAGTTAATCTGTTTTACCTAAGTTTTCCTGCATTAAAGTCCCCGGCCACTAGGAGCGCCGCTTCTGGATGAACATTTTCTTGTTTGCTTATGACCTTATACAGCTCGTTGAGTGCGGTCTTAGTGCCAGCATCGGTTTGTGGTGGTAAATAGACAGCTACGAAAAATATAGATGAAAAAAACTATTGGTAGATAGTGTGGTCTACAGCTTATCATGAGGTACTTTACCTCAGGCGAGCAAAACCTCAAGCCTTCCTTAATATTAGAGATTGCGCACCAGCTGTTATTGACAAAGACACAGACCACCAAATCAAATCAAATTTTATTTGTCATATACACGTGTTTAGCAGATGATATTGCGGGTGCAGCGAAATGCTTTTGCTTCTAGCTCCGACAGTGCAGTAATATCTAACAAGTAATATCTAACAATTTCACAACATATACACAATACACACAAATCTAAGTAAGGAATGGAATTAAGAATATATACACTACTGTTCAAACGTTTGGGGTCACTTAGAAATGTCCTTGTTTTCGAAAGAAAAGCAATTTTTTTGTCCATTAAAATAGCTGGCCTTCTTGAGACTAGTTGAGTATCTGGAGCATCAGCAATTGTGGGTTCGATTACAGGCTCAAAATGGCCAGAAACAAATAACTTTCTTCTGAAACTCGTCAGTCTATTCTTGTTCTGAGAAATGAAGGCTATTCCATGCGAGAAAATGCCAAGGAACTGAAGATCTCGTACAACGCTGTGTACTACTCCCTTCACAGAACAGCGCAAACTGGCTCTAACCAGAATAGAAAGAGGAGTGGGAGGCCCCAGTGCACAACTGAGCAAGAGGACAAATACATTAGTGTCTAGTTTGAGAAACAGGCACCTCACAGGTCCTCAACTGGCAGCTTCATTAAATAGTACCAGCAAAACACCAGTTTCAACGTCAACAGTGAAGAGGCGACTCAGGGATGCTGACCTAAGCAGAGTTGCAAAGAAAAAAACATATCTCAGACTGGCCAATAAAAATAAAAGATTAAGATGGGCAGTCTGAGATATGGCTTTTTCTTTGCAACTCTAATGTATTTGTCCTCTTGCTCAGTTGTGCACCGGGGCCTCCCACTCCTTTATATTCTGGTTAGAGCCAGTTTGCGCTGTTCTGTGAAGGGAATAGTTCACAGCGTTGTACGAGATCTTCAGTTTCTTGGCAAGTGCCATTTAAGGTTAATTTATAGAAACCTTAATATCAACTGGTTATATTATATCGTGGAACAATCTTCAAAAAGGCAGTAACCTCAGCAGTGGCGCTTGCTTGTAGAAGCCTATGGCTGAGTAATGGCATAAACTTGCTTTATTAATTTAACAGACAAAACAATCTTATTTCCTGAGCCCTTATCAGAGTCATCTATTTTATAGTAAAAAATAAAATAAAACATGATGTAATGTATCAAAATAAAATAGAACAGAATATTTTTCCAAATGAAAAAGTGCGAAGTGATGCGCATCTCGAGTCTGGAAGTTATTCTCAAATAGTGATCATTTGAAACGTGGCTCAATTTGGAGAGTTGAAAGAAAAGAAATTCAGGGTTAAAAACTCATCGGTCTTCTTTTCCATATACAGACGTTGGATTTAGTTTATACTGCCTGTTCTTTGGAATTTTCTAAATGGATTAACAATTCCACATTGAACAATGCATGGTGATGAATTACATCCATGACATCGGAAAATAGACTAGGCGCAATTATTCAAAAACTGCAGCTCATTGTTGGAAGACATACTTTCCTACTTCAATCAACCAGTCGATTTTGAATTTGTGACAAAACTGTTGTCATTTAGCATGGAATGTAGCTTGTGTATTGATAGGTTTTTATAGGCATTTTATTTCTGTAGGCCTAACGGGAACTTGTGTGTGCACTCAGCACGCGTTTGTGTAGGGCGCGGTCAGGACAATTGAGTAAATGAGACATGGAGGGGAAAGGGAATTTAGGGAGAGAAACTGTGTGATGCTTGGCTTGGTTTCTTTTTTTGTTGTGCCCCGCAAATCCACATGTACAAATGGAACACTAGAGTCAAAGCAAATTAATGTAGTCTTCAAGACAGGCAGCCACAAAATAGTTCTAAAGATTTGAGAAAGAAAAAGTGATCTCTGGTTAAAGATCGAGCTTTGACGTCTGTTCGAGTACTCATGCCTATCCCTTTACTGAACGCGCTCTTAAAATATTAACCATGCTCTCTTTAACCCTTATAACAACTGCACAGGCCCCATACTAACATCCACAATCAGGTGTCATAAAAATACACACCGGAACTCTTTTGAAGTTCTCTGTTTCACAGCAGATACGCTTGTTAATTCCTAACAGGCCTAACCTCAGCATGTCAATCTTTAGAAGAAGATGATAAGAACTGCAAAACATGCACAATGTCTTGACTTAAAAGCGGGACAAACATTCACATAATCTTTGGATACTGTATGACTACAAAGGATAGATACAAATGTTGGTTGAACTAAGTTAGCCAAGCCAATCCCAATATCAATAAGGTTTAAAGTCAAATAGAATTGTCCCTAAGCAAAAGACACATGTGTATCATAAAGTTTGGTCTGTGATAAGACAACATAAGCAACAACACCCTAAGATTGGCACTGAAATGACCATGTTCTAAACAGTGCCCTCCGTACTATGCCACGCTAAGTAACGCAAGTTACAGTTGAAGTCGGAAGTTTACATACACCTTAGCCAAATACATTTAAACTCAGTTTTTCACAATTCCTGACATTTAATCCTAGTAAAGATTCCCTGTCTTAGGTCAGTTAGGATCACCACTTTATTTTAAGTATAGTAGAGAATAGTAGAGAGAATGATTTATTTTAGCTTTTATTGATTTCATCACATTCCCAGTGGGTCAGAAGTTTACATACACCCAATTAGTATTTGGTAGCTTTGCCTTTAAATTGTTTAACTTGGGTCAAACGTTTCGGGTAGCCTTCCACAAGCTTCCCACAATAAGTTGGGTGAATTTTGGCCCATTCCTCCTGACAGAGCTGGTGTAACGGAGTCAGGTTTGTAGATCTCCTTGCTCACACACATTTTTTCAGTTCTGCCCACAAATGTTCTATAGGATTGAGGTCAGGGCTTTGTGATGGCCACTCCAATACGTTGACTTTGTTGTCCTTAAGCCATTTTGCCACAACTTTGGAAGTATGCTTGGGGTCATTGTCCATTTGGAAGACCCATTTGCGACCAAGCTTTAACTTCCTGACTGATGTCTTGATATGTTGCTTCAATATATCCACATAATTGTCCTTCCTCGTGATGCCATCTATTTTGTGAAGTGCACCAGTCCCTCCTGCAGCAAAGCACCCCCACAGCATGATGCTGCCATCCCCGTGCTTCACGGTTGGGATGGTGTTCTTCGGCTTGCAAGCACTCCCCTTTTTCCTCCAAACATAACGTTGGTCATTATGGCCAAACAGTTCTATTTTTGTTTCATCAGACCAGAGGACATTTCTCAAAAAAAGTACGATATTTTTCCCCATGTGCAGTTGCAAACCATAGTCTGGCTTTTTTATGGCGGTTTTAGAGCAGTGGCTTCTTCCTTGCTGAGCGTCCTTTCAGGTTATGTCGATATAGAACTCGTTTTACTGTGGATATAGATACTTTTGTACCGGTTTCCTCCAGCATCTTCACAAGGTCCTTTGCTGTTGTTCTGGGATTGATTTGCACTTTTCACACCAAAGTATGTTCATCTCTAGGAGACCTTCCTGAGCGGTATGACGGCTGCATGGTCCCATGGTGTTTATACTTGCATACTATTGTTTGTACAGATGAACGTGGTACCTTCAGGCGTTTGGAAATTGCTCCCAAGGATGAACCAGACTTGTGGAGGTCTACAATTTTTTTTCTGAGGTCTTGGCTGATTTCTTTTGATTTTCCCATGATGTCAAGCAAAGAGGCACTGATATTTGAAGGTAGGCCTTGAAATACATCCACAGGTACACCTCCAATTGACTCAAATTATGTCAATTAGCCTATCAGAAGCTTCTAAAGCCATGACATCATTTTCTGGAATTTTCCAAGCTGTTTAAAAGGCACAGTCAACAAGTCTATGTAAACTTCTGACCCACTGGAATTGTGATACATTGAATTATAAGTGAAATAATCTCTGTAAACAATTGTTGGAAAAATTACTTGTGTCATGCACAAAGTAGATGTCGTAACCAACTTGCGAAAACTATAGTTTGTTAACAGTTTTAATGAGTCCAACCTAAGTGTACAGTGGGGGGAAATAGTATTTAGTCAGCCACCAATTGTGCAAGGTCTCCCACTTAAAAAGATGAGAGGCCTGTAATTTTCATCATAGGTACACGTCAACTATGACAGACAAAATGAGAATTTTATTTCCAGAAAATCACATTGTAGGATTTTTTATGAATTTATTTGCATATTATGGTGGAAAGTAAGTATTTGGTCAATAACTAAAGTTTCTCAATACTTTGTTATATACCCTTTGTTGGCAATGACACAGGTCAAACGTTTTCTCTAAGTCTTCACAAGGTTTTCACACACTGTTGCTGGTATTTTGGCCCATTCCTCCATGCAGATCTCCTCTAGAGCAGTGATGTTTTGGGGCTGTCGCTGGGCAACACGGACTTTCAACTCCCTCCAAAGATTTTCCATGGGGTTGAGATCTGGAGACTGGCTAGGCCACTCCAGGACCTTGAAATGCTTCTTACGAAGCCACTCCTTCGTTGCCCGGGTGGTGTGTTTGGGATCATTGTCATGCTGAAAGACCCAGCCACGTTTCATCTTCAATGCCCTTGCTGATGGAAGGAGGTTTTCACTCAAAATCTCACGATACATGGCCCCATTCATTCTTTCCTTTACACGGATCAGTCGTCCTGGTCCCTTTGCAGAAAAACTGCCCCAAAGCATGATGTTTCCACCCCATGCTTCACAGTAGGTATGGTGTTATTTGGATGCAACTCAGCATTCTTTGTCCTCCAAACACGACGAGTTGAGTTTTTACCAAAAAGTTCTATTTTGGTTTCATCTGACCATATGACATTCTCCCAATCCTCTTCTGGATCATCCAAATGCACTCTAGCAAACTTCAGACGGGCCTGGACATGTACTGGCTTAAGCAGGGGGACACGTCTGGCACTGCAGGATTTGAGTCCCTGGCGGCATAGTGTGTTACTGATGGTAGGCTTTGTTACTTTGGTCCCAGCTCTCTGCAGGTCATTCACTAGGTCCCCCCGTGTGGTTCTGGGATTTTTGCTCACCGTTCTTGTGATCATTTTGACCCCACGGGGTGAGATCTTGCGTGGAGCCCCAGATCGAGGGAGATTATCAGTGGTCTTGTATGTCTTCTATTTCCTAATAATTGCTCCCACAGTTGATTTCTTCAAACCAAGCTGCTTACCTATTGCAGATTCAGTCTTCCCAGCCTGGTGCAGGTCTACACTTTTGTTTCTGGTGTCCTTTGACAGCTCTTTGGTCTTGGTCATAGTGGAGTTTGGAGTGTGACTGTTTGAGGTTGTGGACAGGTGTCTTTTATACTGATAACAAGTTCAAACAGGTGCCATTATTACAGGTAACGAGTGGAGGACAGAGGAGCCTCTTAAAGAAGAAGTTACAGGTCTGTGAGAGCCAGAAATCTTGCTTGTTTGTAGGTGACCAAATACTTATTTTCCACCATAATTTGCAAATAAATTCATTAAAAATCCTACAATGTGATTTTCTGGATTTTTTTTTCTCAATTTGTCTGTCATAGTTGACGTGTACCTATGATGAAAATTACAGGCCTCTCTCATCTTTTTAAGTGGGAGAACTTGCACAATTGGTGGCTGACTAAATACATTTTTTCCCCACTGTTTGTAAACTTCCGACATCAACTGTATGTAAAATACAGTATTATCGTACCAAGCATTTACAGTGCCTTAAGAAAGTATTACAGCCTGAATTCAAAATTAATTAAATACTTGTTTTCCCCTCACCCATCATCTACACACACACACACACACACTACCCCATAATGACAGTGAAAACATATTATTAGACAGTTTAGCAAATTTATTGAAAATGAAATTCACGCCCTTGGCAGCGATTACAGCTGTGAGTCTTCCTGGGTAAGTCTAAGAACTTTGCACACCTGGGTTGTACAATATATTAAAAAAATAATGCTCTGTCAAGTTGGATGTTGATCATTGCTAGACAGCCATAGATTTTAAAGCCGATTTAAGTCAAAACTGTAACTAAGCCGCTCAGGAACATTCAATGACGTCTTGGTAAGCAACTCCGGTGTATATTTGGCCTTGTGTTTTAGGTTATTGTCCTGCTGAAAAGTGAATTTGTCTCCCAGTATGTTGGATAGCAGACAACCAGGTTTTCCTCTAGGATTTTGCCTGTGTTTAGCTCTATTCTGTTTATTTTTATCCTAAAAAAGACTCCCTAGTCCTTGCAGATGACAAGCATACCCATAACATGATGCAGCCACCACCATGCTTGAAAATATGAAGAGCGGTACTCAGTGATGTGTTGTGTTGGATTTGCCCCAAACATAACACTTTGTATTTAGGACATAAAGTTAATTTCTTTGCCAAATTTCTGGCAGTTTTACTTTAGTGCCTTATTTCAATCAGGATGCATGTTTTGGAATATTTTTATTCTGTACAGGCTTCCTTCTCTTCACTCTCTCAATTAGGTTAGTATTGTGGAGTAAATGCAATGTTGTTGATCCATTCTCAGTTTACTCCTATCACAGCCATTAAACTCTGTAACTGTTTTAAAGTCACCCTTGGTGAAATCCCTGAGCGGTTTACTTCATCTCCGGCAACTGAGTTAGGAAGGACGCCTGTATCTTTGTAGTGGTTGTGTGTATTTATACACCATCCAAAGTGTAATTAATCAACTTCACCATGCTCAAAGGGATATGTCTGCTTTAAAAACAAAATCAATTTCCCAATAGGTGCCCTTCTTTGCAAGACATTGGGGAACCTCCCTGGTCTTTGTGGTTGAATCTGTGTTTGAAATTCATTACTTGACTGAGGGACCTTACAGATAATTGTATGTGTGGGGTACAGAGATTAGGTAGTCATTCAAAACCCATGTTAAACACTATTATTGCACACAGAGTCCATGCAACTTATTATGGGACTTGTTAATAAAATGTTTACTCCTGAACTTATTTAGGCTTGCCATAACAAATGGTTTGAATACTTATTGACTTAAGACATTTCAGCATTTCATTTTCTATTAATTTCTAAAAATATAATTCCACTGTAATTATGGGTTATTTGTGTAGGCCAGTGACACAAAATCTCAATGTAATACATTTTTAATTCAGGCTGTAACACAACAAAATGTGGAAAAAGTCAAGGGGTGTGAATACTTTCTGTAGGCAATGTATATTGTTGTTTAGTTTCCCACATTACATCTCTGTATCAAATCAAAGCCTGCAGTTTTGTGTTTGACATCAATTTCCAAGTAGTGTCTGCTAACGGAATCTGATACTGTAGCTCCAATGAAACCAAATACATTTCTCTCTTCATAAAACATCTAGACTGTCACACGGGGGAGAATCTGTTGAAAAGTAATAGCCCCCCATCTAGAGGACAAACAAGGTAATCTTTCAGATCAAATCAAACCACATTATTTGTCACTTGCACCGAATACAACATGTGTAGACTTTACTGTGAAATGCTTACTTATGAGCCCTCTCCGAACAATGCAGAGTTAAAAAGTTAGAAACATTTGCAAAAAATTAAAAAGGAAATAGTAAAACAATAAAATAACAATAACGAGACTATTTACAAGGAGTGCTGGTACCGAGTCAATGTAGGTCATCTTTCTCAGAAGACTATCATATACTGTGCATTGTATACTGAACAAAAATATAAAAGCAACAATTTCAAAGATTTTACTGAATTACAGTTCATATGAGGAAATCAATCAATTGAAATAAATTAATTAGGCCTTAATCTATGGATTTCACATGACTGGGCAGGGGTGCAGCCATGGTTGGGCCTGGGAGGGCATAGGCCCACCCACTTGGCAGCCAGGCCCAGCCAATCAGAATGAGTTTTTCCCCCACAAAAGAGATTTATTACAGACAGATCCCACAGGTCAAGAAGCCAGATGTGGAGGTCCTGGGCTGGCGTGGTTACACGTGGTTGTGAGGCCGGTTGGACATACCGCCAAATTCTCTAAAACGATGTTGGAGGCGGCTTATGGTAGAGAAATGAACATAAAATTCTCTGGCAACAGCTCTGGTGGACATTACTGCAGTCAGCATGCCAATTACACGCTCCCTCAAAACTTGAGACATCTGTGGCATTGTGTTGTACTGGGAAACGGTAACGGAATTATGCTGAGACTGAGTTTTAATTTGAAAATGTATGCCAAACATAAAACATTGATTCAATTTTTTTTTACAAACCATACAACTCTATGCACAATGACAACTTTGAACAGTTTACACAGTAAATAAAAATAAAAACATTTACTGGAAAAACTGTGCAGATGCCGTTTGGTAACAGAATTACACTAAAATCTCCCTCTGTTTTATTCTGTTACCACACTTTGTATCTGCACAGTTCTTCCTGTAAATGTGTTTTTGTAAAATTTTAAGTGGAATATCTTTTTTTTTTTTAAGAGTCCTTGTGCATAGCATTCTTTGGTTTGTTAAACTTTGAAATCAATGGTTTTTGTTTGGTATACAAAAACCGTAATTCCAATACCATGGAATTGCCCTTTTGCCTGACCTACTACTGTATAAACAACTTCATAAAAATAATCAACTTTATTTGTAAAGTGCTTGTCAAAACAGTGCTCAAGCTCCCAATGTTTGTACAGGATGCACAGGGACATACCACAGACCATGCTGTCCCACACTGCATACCCATCACTAAATGAGCAGAATAGCTACATTAAATGTCTGAATGGGATACAGAGTTACAATAGGTTACAAATCTGGGCTTTAGTTTCTTTGCACTGCATACAAACTCCAGCAGAGGCTGAGGACCTTCTGTTTATACTCAATCAGCAGAAGGTTTGTGAACGAACACTTGCAGCCTTTCGTGAACTAACACTCGCACTTGACTTTTAGATTACTAAAATGTAAGTGTGTGTTTGTGTGTGTGAGAGAGAGAGAGAGGACAAGATGGAGCGAGAGAACTACAGAGGGAAATAGAGATCAAAAGGAAGCAGACAGAGAGGAACAGAAAGGGGATGATAAAGAGAGGAGGGGGAGAGAGGGAATGTATAAATATTTTCAGGAAATGCATTCCAAATTCATATGGTAATGTATGACTTCAAAACAGCACTTAAGAGCTGTTCATAAAAATGTATTACATTCAGTACACAATCTAAACAGTCTTCAAACAAACAACATATTGCCAAATATAAATCATCCATGTTATGCTTGCACAATCTAAAGTCTCTTAATTTAACAGAATCTCTCAATTTAAGTAGCCTGAACAATAATGTGGCACAAGTTACATGGAAGGAACAGATATTAAAGGATACGTTTCCTGAAGACTAGTTTCGAAATAAATTGATTTCACTAGGCTACTATAAATTGACGATCAGTTACAATGATGCCTAATTAATTTATAACTAGGCCTATACCAAGAAATAATCGAACAATATACAGAATAAAGATACGAATTAATTATTGGACCTATAAGTCTATATTGCAACCTTATTAAAATACCATGAGAATGTTGACAAATATAAACAACTGGTTAAAGAAAACAAGACACACAAGTGACACACCTGCCAGATTGATTAGGGCAAGTAGGCTAATCTTTCCACAGTTAGCGTAAGACTTATTTTGAAATTAAAAGCGTTTAAAATAGCCACTGTGGAGTTATTCCCCCTACACTTAAGTACATTTTTTTCAATTATAATCAAAACATATTTGATTTAGTTCCTTGCCGAATACAAATCGCACATTTCACTGCCTGTTTTCGAAATGTTACTTTTTAAAGTCTCGCGCCGTAGAGAAACATCTTTGAAAAGTTTCACTTTCTTACCTTTGGTCGCTCGACTTCTTGAGTATTTCAGAGAGGAAAGCCACGTCAATTTCAGGTTATGAAGGAATATGTAGTTCTAGTCTCTTCATTGAAGGTCGTTGTCTTTATCATACATTTTATTGCTTTTACTTAGACTTCAAACTCTGTGAATGCTGCTTTCGTTGAGAATGACGTTGATTCAGTCACATGCCAGGAAATGTTTGTGGATGTAAACAATGTAAGCGTGCAACCAATACGTTATATATACACTAGATAACTAATTTGGGGCGCTGTGTTGAAGCCTCCGCGCCTCCATCTTGGCACTCCCCAACGTTATACATTATTTTATTTTTTTGCTGTATAAATGCATTTATTATTGTCTACATTCGTTTTTTCCACGTGTATTCTATTACAGACAACTTAATGCGTACTTGTAAATTATATTATGTGAGCTAAAAAAAATAATGTTTTAATGGGGGAAAAAATATTAACTCTTTAAAGTATATTTTTTTGTAGATTACTAATGTTACTGTCCCCACTACAACAAAAAATATACTGAAATACATGTAATTTTGTCCTTGAAACATTTAGTTGAAATACTGTACAATTCCATTCATTCCTATGGAGGACTGCTCCTACTAGGGAGTGGCAATATGGCCGACCGGTGGCTTCAAAGCCTCTCAATGGCCAACACATATCACAGCTATGCAGGGTTTATACGTCATTGCGTGCAACCAAGCGGGACACGCTGGAAGTGAAACTTTGTTGCAAATTATGTACAGTTGCTGAACAGTGAGAACTTTGTTGCCTAGTGATGAGTTCAACTAATGTTTTTTTCGCTTTAACTTCACTGTCTTGTCAATGACAAGCCTGAAGTTTATTGAGAAAGTGGTCTATTATTGTTCAGCTAGCGTCCGACCTACTTTAATTTACATGTAAACAGGTCTAAAAATCGGCCTACTTACTGGCTGTTTATGTCGTTCACTTAAAATTATCTTAAAATAATAATCATAATAATCATAATATAACCCTACCACTAATCATAATGAATGATAATATAATATTTAATTTACTAGCTGAATTGACATACACTGAGTATACCAAACATTAGGAACACACTTTTTGCCCTCAGAACAGCATGGACTCTACAAGGTGTCGAAAGCGTTCCACAGGGATGCTGGCCCATGTTTACTCCAATGCTTCCCACAGTTGTGTCAAGTTGGCTGGATGTCCTTTGGGTGGTGGACCTTTCTTGATACACACGGGAAACTGTTGAGCATGAAAAACCCAGCATCGTTGCAGTTCTTGACACAAACCGGTGCGCCTGGCAGCTTCTACCGTACCCCGTTCAAAGACACAAATCTTTTGAAGTGGGTTTGTCAAGTGACATCAATAAGGGATCATAGCTTTCACCTGGATTCACCTGGTCAGTCTATGTCATGGAAAGGGCATTTGTTCTTAATGTTTTGTAAACTTAGTGTATCTTGATGCAATATATAACACATCTCATCTGGAGAACAGAGAACATAATTCAATGCAATCATTTATTTAATTCAACCCACACCAAAATGAGGCCTATTTGCCATAAAGCATTTTCAAGAAACAGAGAATTTGGCTTTATTATAGCTTTTTTTGATCGCTTTATTTCGAGTGATACCTGACACATTGGCTGCATTTAAAGGCAGCTCAATTCTGATATTTTTCCAATAATTGGACTTTTGACCAATCAGATCAGATCTTTTGCTAACAATTGGGCAAAAGATCAGAATTGGGCTACCTGTGTAAACGCAGACATTGTCTGTGCATCTTCTGCATTCAGGTTCTTGACGCATCCATCCACCTGTGAATGAACAGTACCACCGATTGACTTATATACACTGCTCAAAAAAATAAAGGGAACACTTAAACAACACATCCTAGATCTGAATGAATGAAATAATCTTATTAAATACTTTTTCCTTTACATAGTTGAATGTGCTGACAACAAAATCACACAAAAATTATCTATGGAAATCTAATTTATCAACCCATGGAGGTCTGGATTTGGAGTCACCCTCAAAATTAAAGTGGAAAACCACACTACAGGCTGATCCAACTTTGATGTAATGTCCTTAAAGCAAGTCAAAATGAGGCTCAGTAGTGTGTGTGTGGCCTCCACGTGCCTGTATGACCTCCCTACAACGCCTGGGCATGCTCCTGATGAGGTGGCGGATGGTCTCCTGAGGGATCTCCTCCCAGACCTGGACTAAAGCATCCGCCAACTCCTGGACAGTCTGTGGTGCAACGTGGCGTTGGTGGATGGAGCGAGACATGATGTCCCAGATGTGCTCAATTGGATTCAGGTCTGGGGAACGGGCGGGCCAGTCCATAGCATCAATGCCTTCCTCTTGCAGGAACTGCTGACACACTCCAGCCACATGAGGTCTAGCATTGTCTTGCATTAGGAGGAACCCAGGGCCAACTGCACCAGCATATGGTCTCACAAGGGGTCTGAGCATCTCATCTCGGTACCTAATGGCAGTCAGGCTACCTCTGGCGAGCACATGGAGTGTGCAGCCCCCCAAAGAAATGCCACCCCACACCATGACTGACCCACCGCCAAACCGGTCATGCTGGAGGATGTTGCAGGCAGCAGAACATTCTCCACGGCGTCTCCAGACTCTGTCACGTCTGTCACATGTGCTCAGTGTGAACCTGCTTTCATCTGTGAAGAGCACAGGGCGCCAGTGGCGAATTTGCCAATCTTGGTGTTCTCTGGCAAATGCCAAACGTCCTGCACGGTGTTGGGCTGTAAGCACAACCCCCACCTGTGGACGTCGGGCCCTCATACCACCCTCATGGAGTCTGTTTCTGACCGTTTGAGCAGACACATGCACATTTGTGGCCTGCTGGAGGTCATTTTGCAGGGCTCTGGCAGTGCTCCTCCTGCTCCTCCTTGCACAAAGGCGGAGGTAGCGGTCCTGCTGCTGGGTTGTTGCCCTCCTACGGCCTCCTCCACGTCTCCTGATGTAATGGCCTGTCTCCTGGTAGCGCCTCCATGCTCTGGACACTACGCTGACAGACACAGCAAACCTTCTAGCCACAGCTCGCATTGATGTGCCATCCTGGATGAGCTGCACTACCTGAGCCACTTGTGTGGGTTGTAGACTCCGTCTCATGCTACCACTAGAGTGAAAGCACCGCCAGCATTCAAAAGTGACCAAAACATCAGCCAGGAAGCATAGGAACTGAGAAGTGGTCTGTGGTCACCACCTGCAGAACCACTTCTTTATTGGGGGTGTCTTGCTAATTGCCTATAATTTCCACCTGTTGTCTATTCCATTTGCACAACAGCATGTGAAATGTATTGTCAATCAGTGTTGCTTCCTAAGTGGACAGTTTGATTTCACAGAAGTGTGATTGACGTGAGTTACATTGTGTTGTTTAAGTGTTCCCTTTATTTTTTTGAGCAGTGTATATATATGCTGCTGACCAACCTCATAGTAGATATTCTGTACCACATCACAGGGTTGCTTTTAGGGCCTATACTGACTTCTTTCAAACACACGTCACTTTCCAGCAGCCAGACAAAAATAAACAAACAAACAAAAACAGGAAAAAACACGATGGTGTGTGACACATCATCATAAACAACATTTTCTGAACCACAAATAGAAGACTTTCTCTCATAATGTGTTATCTTTCAGAATTGTTTTGTAGGGTAACGGGCAAATGGAGACTCTTCATTTATCTTGCCCTGAAAATAGGAATAAAAAGAGTTAGAATTAATTTTGATTAAAAGATGTGTAACTTTTGAACGCATTGCATTAGAGACAAAAGACTGGAGCACAAACAGTGTGTAAAGCACAGCATATAAAAAAAGAAACCATCTTTGCATAGAATTGATCATCAACATCAATTATCTGATAAACTGGCCCAATTCTCGTGTTAAAATCCATTTTGGTTTACATCACATTGGTTTCCTGTGCGTTAAACAGCTTTTCTTCTGTCACTTCCATATCCGAATGTCCTGTTAATTGAACAGGAAGCTCTTTTGCATGCAATATCTATACTATCCTCATAGAAAAAATCTATTCACCAATGGCACGTCTTCAAGCCTCTGAAATGTTGAACCTCTGGAAGTAATGAGCTTTGCAATTCCAACAGCCAGCATAAGACCCAGACAGATGCAGAATATGCAGAGGACTGCTACGAGGCCCGGACTCCTTGATAAAACATGTCTCCCATCACTTTGTAAAGCTAAAAAAAATGAATAACAGTGATAAAGTATGGTTAAAAAATATATAAATGGAAAAAAATATATAAATCAGTAAACTGAATCTATTAATCAGGTGGCATTTATGAAACTTGAACATGCTGTTCTCTTGAAAGCTTAATTATAACAGAACCTATGTGTCCATTGGTAACAGTTTGCTTTACCACTAAGACTCACTGTCTGCAAGGATTATTTAATTTGATTAATTCAATAATATTTTAATTATTTTCATCTGAAACACACACCTGTGCTTGAGCTCATGTTCCCTGTTGTAAAATCAGAGTTTGGCGACAAAGTTGATGAGAAGATTGAGGATGTTGAGTCATGACCAGTTGTTCCAGTTAGGGTCTGATTCATAGTACTGTCAGCTGTAAAACCTCTAGAGGTCTGTATGGTGGTGCTGCCATTGTATGCTTCTGATGGAGTCAGTGGCTGAGAGGATTGGGAAGGCTCAGTTGTAGGTGATGAAGGGGATGATTCCAATGGGACTCTAGTGCTACTAGTAGGATCTGTATTAGGTGCTTCACTGACTGAGGTACTTGTTCTACTGGCTGGCGAGGCAGGGACCACTGTGGTGGTGACAGACAATGTTGGGGTATTCTTGGTGGTTGCCTTCGTTGCAGTGGACCCTGCATTAAAGGAGTGTTAGTATTGGATCATTTCACATTTACATACAGGCATAATCATGGGCGGCAGGTAGCTTAGTGGGTAAGAGTGTTGTGCCAGTAACCGAAAGGTCGCTGGTTCTAATCCCCGAGCCGACTAGGTGAAAAATCTGTCAATGTGCCCTTGAGCAAGGCACTTAACCCTAATTGCTCCTGTAAGTCGCTCTGGATAAGAGCGTCTGCTAAATGACTAAAAATAAAATAATTTTTTTTTAAAAAATCATATTTTGTTATGCTCTGTAACTGGATCATCCTGATAACAAATCTGAGTCCAAAGTTTTGAGATAATTTGTTTGTGATAAAACACATTGAGTCAAAACCTGGTATGCATTTGGGTAGTCTCTCGTGATGGACCAGGGACGGGGGACGGGGGGGACGGGGGGGTCGCGGCCTCAACTTACTGTTGAGAGTTAGAATAGTAGAATACACAAGGTGCAATTTCGAAATTGGTTGTGCATCAGCAGTTTTTCTCTTTTTATATCAGTCACTGATAGTCCATCAATATTTTTTAGATTGATTTGTTAGTTTAGCGGCGAGCTATCAACGTTTGTTATCAGTCTCACTCTGATACTTTTGGTCATGTAGTGTATGTGGACACCTGCTCGTCGAACATCTCATTCCAAAATCATGGGCATTAATATGGAGTTGGTCCCCCCTTTGCTGCTATAACAGCCTCCACTCTTCTGGGAAGGCTTTCCTCTAGATGTTGGAACATTGCTGCAGGGACTTGCTTCCATTCAGCCACAAGAGCATTAATGAGGTCGGGCACTGATGTTGGGCGATTAGGCCTGGCTCGCAGTCAGCGTTCCAATTCCTCCCAATGGTGTTCGATGGGGTTGAGGTCAGGACTCTGTGGAGGCCAGTCAAGTTCTTCCACAACGATGTTGAGAAACCATTTCTGTATGGACCTCACTTTGTGCACGAGGGCATTGTCATGCTGAAACAGGAAAGGGCCTTCCCCAGACTGTTGCCATAAAGTTGGAAGCACAGAATTGTCTAGAATGTCATTGTACGCTGAAGCGTTAAGATTTCCCTTCACTGGAACTAAGGGGCCTAGGCCGAACCATGAAAAACAGCCCCAGACCATTATTCCTCCTCCACCAAACTTTACAGTTGGGACTATGCATTCGGGCAGGTAGCGTTCTCTTGGCATGCACCAAACCCAGATTTGTCCGTTGGACTGCCAGATAGTGAAGCTTGATTCATCACTCCAGAGAACGCATTTCCGGCTAGCTTTACACCATTGCGGCCGACGCTTGGCATTGCGCATGGTGATCTTAGGCTTTTTTGCGGCTGCTCGGCCATGGAAACCCATTTCATGGAGCTCCCGACAAACAGTTCTTATGCTGACATTGCTTCCAGAGGCAGTTTGGAACTCAGTAGTGAGTGTTGCAACCGAGGACAGACGATTCTTATGCGCTACGCGCGTCAGCGGTCCCGTTCTGTGAGCTTGTGTGGCCTACCACTTCGCGGCTGAGCCGTTGTTGCTCCTAGACGTTTCCACTTAACAATAACAGCACTTACAGTTGACCGGGGCAGCTCTAGCAGGGCAGAAATGTGACAAACTGACTTGGAAAGTTGGCATCCTATGATGGTGCCACATTGAAAGTCTCTGAGCTCTTCAGTAAAGCCATTCCACTGCCAATGTTTGTCTATGGAGATTGTATGGCTGTGTGCTTGATTTCATACACCTGTCAGCAACGGGTGTGGCTGAAATAGCCGAATCCACTCATTTGAAGGGGTGTCCACGTACTTTTGTATACAGTTGAAGTCGGAAGTTTACATACACTTAGGTTGGAGTCATTAAAACTCATTTTTCAACCACTCCACAAATTTCTTGTTAACAAACTATCGTTTTGGCAAGTCGGTTAGGACAACTACTTTGTGCATGACACAAGTAATTTTTCCAACAATTGTTTACAGACAAATTATTTCACTTATAATTTACTATATCACAATTCCAGTGGGTCAGAAGTTTACATACAGTGAGGGAAAAAAGTATTTGATCCCCTGCTGATTTTGTACGTTTGCCTACTGACAAAGACATGATCAGTCTATAATTTTAATGTTAGGTTTATTTGAACAGTGAGAGACAAAATAACAAAACAAAAATCCAGAAAAACACATGTCAAAAATGTTATAAATTTATTTGCATTTTAATGAGGGAAATAAGTATTTGAACCTCTGCAAAACATTACTTAGTACTTGGTGGCAAAACCCTTGTTGGCAATCACAGAGGTCAGATGTTTCTTGTAGTTGGCCACCAGGTTTGCACACATCTCAGGAGGGATTTTGTCCCACTCCTCTTTGCAGATCTTCTCCAAGTCATTAAGGTTTCAAGCCTGACATTTGGCAACTCGAACCTTCAGCTCCCTCCACAGATTTTCTATGGGATTAAGGTCTGGAGACTGGCTAGGCCACTCCAGGACCTTAATGTGCTTCTTCTTGAGCCACTCCTTTGTTGCCTTGGCCGTGTGTTTTGGGTCATTGTCATGCTGGAATACCCATCTACGACCCATTTTCAATGCCCTGGCTGAGGGAAGGAGGTTCTCACCCATGATTTGACGGTACATGGCCCCGTCCATCGTCCCTTTGATGCGGTGAAGTTGTCCTGTCCCCTTAATAAAAAACCACCTCCATGTTTGACGGTGGGGATGGTGTTCTTGGGATCATAGGCAGCATTCCTCCTCCTCCAAACACGGCGAGTTGAGTTGATGCCAAAGAGCTCGATTTTGGTCTCATCTGACCACAACACTTTCACCCAGTTCTCCTCTGAATCATTCAGATGTTCATTGGCAAACTTCAGACGGGCCTGTATATCTGCTTTCTTGAGCAGGGGGACCTTGCGAGCGCTGCAGGATTTCAGTCCTTCAAGGCGTAGTGTGTTACCAATTGTTTTCTTGGTGACTATGGTCCCAACTGCCTTGAGATCATTGACAAGATCCTCCCGTGTAGTTCTGGGCTGATTCCTCACCGTTTTCATGATAATTTCAACTCCACGAGGTGAGATCTTGCATGGAGCCCCAGGCCGAGGGAGATTGACAGTTATTTTGTGTTTCTTCCATTTGCGAATAATCGCACCAACTGTTGTCACCTTCTCACCAAGCTGCTTGGCGATGGTGTTGTAGCCCAATTCCAGAAAATGATGTTATGGCTTTAGAAGGTTCTGATAGGCTAATTGACATCATTTGAGTCAATTGGAGGTGTACCTGTGGATGTATTTTAAGGCCTACCTTCAAACTCAGTGCCTCTTTTCTTGACATCATGGGAAAATCACAAGAAACCAGCCAAGACCTCAGAACATTTTTTGTAGACCTCTACAATTCTGGTTCATCCTTGGAAGCAATTTCCAAACGCCTGAAGGTACCACGTTCATCTGTACAAACAATAGGACGCAAGTATAAACACCATGGGACCACGCAGCCATCATACCGCTCAGGAAGGAGATGCGTTCTGTCTCCTAGAGATGAACATACTTTGTTGCGAAAAGTGCAAATCAATCCCAGAACAACAGCAAAGGACCTTGTGAAGATGCTGGAGGAAACAGGTACAAAAGTATTTATATCTACAGTAAAACGAGTCCTATATCGACATAACCTGAAAGGCCGATCAGCAAGGAAGAAGCCACTGCTCCAAAACTGCCATAAAAAAGCCAGACTACGGTTTGCAACTGCACATGGGGACAAAGATCGGACTTTTTGGAGAAATATCCTCTGGTCTGATGAAACAAAAATAGAACTGTTTGGCCATAATGACCATTGTTATGTTTGGAGGAAAAAGGGGGTTGCTTGCAAGCCGAAGAACACCATCCCAACCGTGAAGCACGGGGGTGGCAGCATCATGCTGTGGGGGTTCATTGCTGCAGGAGGGACTGGTGCACTTCACAAAATAGATGGCATCATGAGGAAGGAAAAGTATGTGGATATATTGAAGCAACATCTCAAGACATCAGTCAGGAAGTTAAAGCTTGGTCGCAAATGGGTCTTCCAAATGGACAATGACCCCAAGCATACTTCCAAAGTTGTGGCAAAATGGCTTAAGGACAACAAAGTCAACGTATTGGAGTGGCCATCACAAAGCCCTGACCTCAATCCTATAGAAAAGTTGTGGGCAGAACTGAAAAAGCGTGTGCGAGCAAGGAGGCCTACAAACCTGACTCCGTTACACCAGCTCTGTCAGGAGGAATGGGCCAAAATTCACCCAACTTATTGTGGGAAGCTTGTGGAAGGCTACCCGAAACGTTTGACCCAAGTTAAACAATTTAAAGGCAATGCTACCAAATACTATTTGAGTGTATGTAAACTTCTGACCCACTGGGAATGTGATGAAATAAATAAAAGCTGAAATAAATCATTCTCTCTACTATTATTCTGACATTTAACATTCTTAAAATAAAGTGGCGATCCTAACTGACCTAAGACAGGGAATTTTTGCTAGGACTAAATGTCAGGAAAAACGGAGTTTAAATGTATTTGGCTAAGGTGTATGTTAACTTCCGACTTCAACTTTATATAGTGTATCATATTAAAATCTGCAAACATTTCTCTCCCTCCCATGGCAAAATGTGCATAATTTCAGCAAACTTGTTTTAAAACTGCAACATTTTCTCTACACCCCATGGAAAAAGGAGTAGAATTGCAAGAAAAGAAAAAATATATATAAATATATATCTCCGCTGTCAAGAGGGGGGCCACTAAAATGTTTTGCTTGCAATGTGGTGGTGAGGAGGGGGGGCGCTCATGATGAGTTCAGATTTTTTGTGGCCCTCACCCCCATCAAAGTTGCACATCCCTGTGATAGACTGTTACTGGCCATTGCACAAGCAACATTTGGTTCTGTATTGGGTGCTGAGATTAGCATTTGGGTAGCACAACTGGGTCGATTGACAAAGTTACATGTAGAGCTGGAGTGTGAAAAAGAAATGTAATGTCTGTTTTGCTAATGAAGAACAAGACTTCACATGATTAGCATATTATGTAAGTAATACTACATTTTGAAATATCTAAAATGGTAGATGTAAATAACCCAGATGGTGCCACTATATTAACAGACAACTACAGATTCAACTCATCCCATTTGCTTGGAGGCACCCCCCTGGCCCTTTAGGTTTCACTGGAACTTTCTTCATTAGTGACCTAATGCTCTATGACCTTAGAAAACCCTGGATTAAATTCAGACCTTTTATAAAATACTTTGTAGCTGATTGTATGTATGTGCATTATACAAAAATAAACGTATATCACTTGACCTGAAACCACCATGTCCAGTATTGTGTGAAACAAGTATTTCCTGGTCATGTTTTTTGTTTTTGTTTTACAGTGTGATCATAACCTCCTGTTTTGCATAATTTTGCATGTACAATGAGCCCTCCATCCAGTTTGGGTAAAGTATTCTCCAAGCAAACAGGTTTTACGAAGAAAATGTAAATAAAATAAATAAAATAAAATGTAAAATACTGACTTACCTAGAGCGACGGCTACCAAAACAAATGATATACATTTAGTGACACTCATTGCTCCTGCCATGTTGCCCTAGAGGTAAAGAGACTCAACTCAACAGCACGTCCACATTATTACATCCTTGGAAGCAGGATGTTGGTAAATGGCCAAGGAGGTGTGCTTTTTTATTCAGTGCGTATTCAATGGCTGGGGCTGGCGAGTCACTGTTTGAACAAGTGTGTTTGCTCAATAATAAAATGGGCCGCTCAAGTTACCACCCTCAGAGCTTTGGGAGTTGAATGGCAGCCAACAGTTTTGAGGCTTTACAGAAGGATTAATTATTCCACAAAACAATCAATATCCTTTAAACACACATTCACATCATAACTTTCTTAATGCATATTTAGTTTCGTCAGCTATTGTTTAATATCTACTGTTTAAAAATATTTGAAAAAATATTAATTGAATTCCTAAAAATACAAAGACAACATACTAAAATAAAGCAGCATTGTCTGAGAAAATAATCACTAGCTAGGTTTTCCATCTAACTGGCTACAGATTTTCATGCGAATATTCTAAAATCTGCATAAAGAAAATATGCGCATTTTCCCACCAGTGGTGTTTCCACCAAATGGACTTGTTGCAGATAAAATTATGTAGGGACACAAAATTTACTTTTTCGCTTAAGTTTTCATGTACCAAATAAAAATCTAAAATTCAGACTGTTAAATAGCCATCACTAGCACATTAGAGGCTGCTGCTGCCTATTGAAATCACTGGCCACTTTAAGAAATGGAACACTAGTCACTTTAATAATGTTTACATATCTTGCACTACTGCATTCTATTCTATAATATTCTTCTGTATCTTAGTCCATGCCGCTCTGTCATTGCTTGTCCATATACAGTGGGGAGATCAAGTATTTGATACACTGCCAATTTTGCAGGTTTTCCTACTTACAAAGCATGTAGAGGTCTGTAATTTTTATCATAGGTACACTTCAACTGTGAGAGACGGAATCTAAAACAAAAATCCAGAAAATCACATTGTATGATTTTTAAGTAATTAATTTGCATTTTATTGCATGACATAAGTATTTGATCACCTACCAACCAGTAAGAATTCCGGCTCTCACAGACCTGTTAGTTTTTCTTTAAGAAGCCCTCCTGTTCTCCACTCATTACCTGTATTAACTGCACCTGTTTGAACTCGTTACCTGTATAAAAGACACCTGTCCACACACTCAATCAAACAGACTCCAACCTCTCCACAATGGCCAAGACCAGAGAGCTGTGTAAGGACATCAGGGATAAAATTGTAGACCTGCACGAGGCTGGGATGGGCTACAGGACAATAGGCAAGCAGCTTGGTGAGAAGGCAACAACTGTTGGCACAATTATTAGAAAATGGAAGAAGTTCAAGATGACGGTCAATCACCCTCGGTCTGGGGCTCCATGCAAGATCTCACCTCGTGGGGCATCAATGATCATGAGGAAGGTGAGGGATCAGCCCAGAACTACACGGCAGGACCTGGTCAATGACCTGAAGAGAGCTGGGACCACAGTCTCAAAGAAAACCATTAGTAACACACTACGCCGTCATGGATTAAAATCCTGCAGCGCACGCAAGGTCCCCCTGCTCAAGCCAGCGCATGTCCAGGCCCGTCTGAAGTTTGCCAATGACCATCTGGATGATCCAGAGGAGGAATGGGAGAAGGTCATGTGGTCTGATGAAACAAAAATAGAGCTTTTTGGTCTAAACTCCACTCGCCGTGTTTGGAGGAAGAAGAAGGATGAGTACAACCCCAAGAACACCATCCCAACCGTGAAGCATGGAGGTGGAAACATCATTCTTTGGGGATGCTTTTCTGCAAAGGGGACAGGACGACTGCACCATATTGAGGGGGAGGATGGATGGGGCCATGTATCGTGAGATCTTGGCCAACAACCTCCTTCCCTCAGTAAGAGCATTGAAGATGGGTCGTGGCTGGGTCTTCCAGCATGACAACGACCGAAACACACAGCCAGGGCAACTAAGGAGTGGCTCCGTAAGAAGCATCTCAAGGTCCTGGAGTGGCCTAGCCAGTCTCCAGACCTGAACCCAATAGAAAATCTTTGGAGGGAGCTGAAAGTCCGTATTGCCCAGCGACAGCCCCGAAACCTGAAGGATCTGGAGAAGGTCTGTATGGAGGAGTGGGCCAAAATCCCTGCTGCAGTGTGTGCAAACCTGGCCAAGACCTACAGGAAACATATGATCTCTGTAATTGCAAACAAAGGTTTCTGTACCAAATATTAAGTTCTGCTTTTCTGATGTATCAAATACTTATGTCATGCAATAAAATGCAAATTATTTACTTAAAAATCACACACTGTGATTTTCTGGTTTTTTGTTTTAGATTCCGTCTCTCACAGTTGAAGTGTACCTATGATAAAAATTACAGACCTCTACATGCTTTGTAAGTAGGAAAACCTGCAAAATCGGCAGTGTATCAAATACTTGTTCCCCCCACTGTATGTATATATTCTTAAATCCCATTCCTTACTTTTTTGTGTGTATTGGGTATATGTTGTGAAATTGTTAGATATTACTGCACTGTCGGAGCTAGAAGCACAAGCATTTCGCTACACCCGCTATAACATCTGCTAAACACGTTTATGTGACAAATAAAATTTGATTTTGATTTGATGTCAACATCATACTTTCAAAATCTTAGCTAGCAGTCATCATGAATCAAGTTGACAATCTACTGGCAAATCCTTTATAATCCTTGTCATATGAAGAGAAATAATGACGTGAAATTATAGATAAAATGTATCGTGCTCAACGTTAAACAACAAGTTGGAAATCGCAAATTCAACAATGAGTGGTTTGGAAGGAATCAGTGGCTAACTGCAAGCATTGCAAAGCAATCACTAGCCTGCTATTCAGTGGACTGGGTGTGTGGTCCCAACTCTGGGTTTAAGGGTCTCTTTTCCAAGTTTAAAATTATAAACATTCAACATTGACCATGTTGTCAATCCAGCATGATTTCTGCCGCACTCAAAACAACTGTAAATTCAGAACTGGGAAATCTGACTTCAGTGAGTTCATGATGTTACAACACTGTATATATACATAATATGACATTTGAAATGTCTTTATTCTTTTGAAACTTCTGAGTGTAATGTTTACTGTTAATATTTATTGTTTATTTCACTTTTGTTTACTATCTACTTCACTTGCTTTGGCAATGTTAACACACGTTTCCCATGCCAATAAAGCCCTTAAATTGAAATTGAATTGAATTGAGAGAGATCATGAGCAAATGGGCTCCCGCATGTTTCAGCATGTTTTTACAAAAATATACATTTAAAGTTAGATAAACTTTGATTTTTCCGCAAGGACATATACAGGATACTACCCTCCACAACATAACCTTCACTCCAAATCAAAACTCCAAACCTCCAACCTGATTTTGGACAAAATTACCTGGAAGGATTCCTACTACCAAATATTCTTATTTTCAAGGTCTATACAGCAAATGCTCTGGCAAACCAATGACCAGCAAAAGAAGCACAAGAAACCTGAAAACACCATCCAACCTGGAACTGAGTGAGTAATGTTTAGTCTGAAGCTACTTTTAAAGCCAAGAAGAAGAAAAAAATTACAATGATATATTTTACTTTATAAGTACTGAATGCTAAGTTAAGGCAACCAAGCTTGCTAGGACAGAACAAATCAGATCAAATCAATTAGCACTGAGGTGTGAAATGAGAGGTGTCAAAGCCCTTGAGCCCAACAATGCCAGGAGAGTTTCACAGCCTCTCCCACCCAAATGCAAAGGCTTTTGAAGCCCCCTCCATCTGTGCAGAGGTCATTACAATACAGTACCTCCTGGATTCATCTCTATTTTGAACTGATATGCAGCCAGGACACTTCAATTGTAAATTACCTCAATAAGAAACAATATTGTTGCTTTGATCACATCAGAAGATATCCTCCTCGCAATCTCCAAAATACAACAGCCACAGGACAACTTTGTTTGGACGTCGTAAAGGACCATTCGCCGAACCTGAAGAGATATAGCTAGCTAATGACCTCCTTTTCCACATGGAAAAAAAACGTTGCTAGCAACGTTAGCTAGCTAGCTGGGATTTTCTACAAGGAATCTGCCTTCCGAATGTTTTTTTTTTTTTTAAAGCTTCTCCCAAGTGTGTGTGACACCTATTCCCGTTGCCTGCTGCACTGCTGCTTGGATTCCACCTGGCGACCTGTTCACCGTCTGCCCTATCTCCCGTGTGTGCTGGAGGCTTTCGCTCGCCTCCAGCACACACGCACTGTTGGGGCGAGTGACTCTGAACTTACAATGGCTAGCCCCAAGTCATTCAAATGTTTTCTTGTGCTTCATGCTATTTGCCTCATGACTCCTGCGTGCTTTGTTGACTATGAACTTGCTTGTTTACCCAACTGTGGGACAGACTGTTTGTTCCCACACTCGGGACTCTGACTCTCTATTGGTTACACGGACTCTTGGCCTCCCATCCTATTCTAACCACCTCTCGCCGGCTTTGTATTCATGTTACCTCATGGAATTGCTGTACAATATGATCTTGTTGCCATATAATGCACATTCAAATGTCATAAATCAACATTGCAGAGCTCTCCCTGTCCTCTGCCGTGCCCTGATTGTATTATTGCTGATGGTATCTGGAAATGTGCATGTACACCCTGGCCCATCTACTGTTGCTAGCCCCAATTCTGACTTGTGCGCTAATATCTGCTTCACTGATTTCTGCTCTCGTAAAAGCCTGGGTTTTCTGCATGTTAACACTAGAAGCTTATTACCTAAAATGTATAAATTGAAAGTGTGGGTTTACAGCTCCAATCCAGATGTGTTGGTCATTACTGAGACGTGGTTAAGAAAGAGTGTTTTGAACACTGATGTTAACCTTTGTGGTTCTAACCTTTTTCGGCAAGACAGATCTTCCAAAGGTGGTGGAGTGGCATTCTTTACCAAGGAACACCTTCAGTGCTTGGTTGTCTCCACCAAGTCTGTCTCCAAACAATTTGAATTGCTGGTTTTAAACATTAAACTTTCAAATAGCTCTTTGTTGACTGTTGCTGGGTGTTATCGTCCACCATCAGCACCGGCATGTACCCTAAACGCCCTTAGCTCTCTCCTGGCCCCTTACACTAAGTCTGAATTTGTCCTGCTAGGTGACCTAAACTGGGACATGCTTAAACCACCTGACCAAGTCCTAAAGCAATGAGACTCCCTAAATCTTTCTCAGATTATTACCAATCCCACAAGATATGACTCCAAACACCCAGAAAAGGCTGGGTTATCCTCACAAATTATCCTGATAGGTATCAGTCTGGTGTTTTCTGTAATGACCTTAGTGATCACTGTTTTACAGCCTGCGTTCGTAATGGCTGCTCAGTGAAACGACCTGTCCTGATTTGTCATAGACGCTTGCTAAAAAACGTTAATGAGCAAGCCTTCCTTCATGTCCTGGCCTCTGTAAATTGGTATAGAATCAGCTTGAGCCCCTCTGTCGAAGACGCTTGGACCTTCTTTTTTGATATTTTCAGTGGTATTGTTAACAAACACGCCCCCATTGAGAAAATGAGAATTAAAAACAGGTTCAGCCCCTGGTTCGACCGTGATCTGGCAGAGTTACTCCACCTCAAGAATTTCATTTGGCGAAAGGCTCGGCACACGCATACTCAGGCTGACTGGTTCTCGTTCAGGCAAATGAGAAATAAGTGCACTCAGGCTATCCGGAAGGCCAAAGTTAGTTACTTTAAGGAGCAGTTCTCTCTCTGTGGGTCTAACTCCAAGAAGTTCTGGAAAACGGTTAAAGATCTGGAGAATAAACCCTCCTCCTTACAGCTGCCCATGTCCCTTAATGGTGATGATGTGGTTGTTACTGACAAGGAGCACATGGCTGAGCTCTTTAGTCACCACTTCATTAAGTCAGGATTCCTATTTGACTCAGCCATGCCTCCTTGCCCGTCCAACATTTCCTCTTCTCCCACCCCTTCTAATGCGACTAGCCCCGATGCTCCTCCCTCTTTTTCCCCGCTACAAAGTTTCTCCCTGCAGGCGGTCACTGATTCTGAGGTGCTAAAGGAGCTCCTTAAACTTGACCCCAAAAAACCATCTGGGTCAGATGGTTTAGACCCTTTTTTTTTATGTTGCTGCCCCTATCATCGCCAAGCCTATCTCTGACCTTTTTAACCTGTCTCTCCTCTCTGGGGAGGTTCCCATAGCTTGGAAGGCAGCCACGGTGCGTCCTTTATTTAAAGGGGGAGATCAAGCTGATCCTAACTGTTATAGGAAATTTTCTATTTTTCCCTGTTTATCAAAAGTGTTGGAAAAACTTGTCAATAATCAACTGACTGGCTTTCTTGATGTCTATAGTATTCTCTCTGGTATGCAATCTGGTTTCCGCTCAGGTTATGGATGTGTCAGTGCAACCTTAAAGGTCCTAAATGATGTCACCATTGCCCTTGATTCTAAGCAATGTTGTGCTGCTATTTGTATTGTCTTGGCCAAAGCTTTTGATACGGTAGACCATTCCATTCTTGTGTGCCAGCAAAGGAGTATTGGTGTCTCTGAGGGGTCTTTGGCCTGGTTTGCTAACTACCTCTCTCAAAGAGTGCAGTGTATAAAGTCAGAACATCTGCTGTCTCAGCCACTGCCTGTCACCAAGGGAGTACCCCAAGGCTCGATCCTAGGCCCCACGCTCTTCTCAATTTACATCAACAACATAGCTCAGGCAGTAGGAAGCTCTCTCATCCATTTATATGCAGATGATACAGTCTTATACTCAGCTGGCCCCTCACCGGATTTTGTGTTAATCGCTCTACAACAAAGCTTTGGTGTCCAACAAGCTTTCTCTGCCCTTAACCTTGTTCTGAACACCTCCAAAACAAAGGACATGTGGTTTGGTAAGAAGAATGCCCCTCTCCCCACCGGTGTGATTACTACCTGAGGGTTTAGAGCTTGAGGTAGTCACCTCATACAAGTACCTGGGAGTATGGCTAGACGGTACACTGTCCTTCTCTCAGCACATATCAAAGCTGCAGGCTAAGGTTAAATCTAGACTTGGTTTCCTCTATCGTAATCGCTCCTCTTTCACCTCAGCTGCCAAACTAACCCTGATTCAGATGACCATCCTACCCATGCTAGATTACAGAGATGTAATTTATAGATCAGCAGGTAAGGTTGCTCTCGAGTGGCTAGATGTTCTTTACCATTCGGCCATCAGATATGCCACCATTGCTCCTTATAGGACACATCACTGCACTCTATACTCCTCTGTAGACTGGTCATCTCTGTATACCCGTCGCAAGACCCACTGGTTGATGCTTATTTATAAAACCGTCTTAGGACTCACTCCCCCCTATCTGAGATACCTACTGCAGCCCTCATCCTCCACATACAGTGCCTTGCAAAGGTTTTTCCTATTTTGTTGCATTACAACCTGTAATTTAAATGGATTTTTATTTTGATTTTATGTAATGGACATACACAAAATAGTCAAAATTGGTGAAGTGAAATGAAAAAAATAAATAACGGAAAAGTGGTGCGTGCATATGTATTCACCCCCTTTGCTATGAAGCCCCTAAATAAGATCTGGTGCAACCAATTACCTTCAGAAGTCACATAATTAGTTAAATAAAGTCCACCTGTGTGCAATCTAAGTGTCACATGATCTCAGTATATATACACCTGTTCTGAAAGGCCCCAGAGTCTGCAACACCACTAAGCAAGGGGCACCACCAAGCAAGCGGCACCATGAAGACCAAGGAGCTCTCCAAACAGGTCAGGGACAAAATTGTGGAGAAGTACAGATCAGGGTTGGTTATAAATAAATATCAGAAACTTTGAACATCACGGAGCACCATTAAATCCATTATTAACAAATGGAAAGAATATGGCACCACAACAAACCTGCCAAGAGAGGGCCGCCCACCAAAACTCACAGACCAGGCAAGAAGGGCATTAATCAGAGAGGCAACAAAGAGACCAAAGATAACCCTGAAAGAGCTGCAAAGCTCCACAGCGGAGATTGGAGTATTTGTCCATAGGACCACTTTAAGCCGTACACTCCACAGAGCTGGGCTTTACTGAAAAGTGGCCAGAAAAAAGCCATTGCTTAAATAAAAATTTTTTCGCCAAAAGCCATGTGGGAGACTCCCCGAACATATGGAAGAAGGTACTATGGTCACATCGACTATGGTCACATCAAAATCGAGCTTTTTGGCCATCAAGGAAAAGGCTATGTCTGGCGCAAACCCAACACCACTCATCACCCCGAGTACACCATCCCCACAGTGAAGCATGGTGAAGCATGGTGGTGGCAGCATCATGCTGTGTGGATGTTTTTCATCGGCAGGGACTGGGAAACTAGTCAGAATTGAAGGAATGATGGATGGCGCTAAATTCAGGGAAATTCTTGAGAGAAACCTGTTTCAGTCTTCCAGAGATTTGTAGCTCAGCTGGTCCTCTGTAGCTCAGCTGGTAGAGCACGGCGCTTGTAACGCCAAGGTAGTGGGTTCGATCCCCGGGACCACCCATACACAAAAATGTATGCACGCACGACTGTAAGTCGCTTTGGATAAAAGCGTCTGCTAAATGGCATATTATTATTATTATTATTATTATTTGAGACTGGGACGGAGGTTCACCTTCCAGCAGGACAATGACCCTAAGCATACTGCTAAAGCAACACTTGAGTGGTTTAAGGGGAAACATTTAAATGTCTTGGAAAGCCCAGACCTCAATCCAATTGAGAATCTGTGGTATGACTTAAAGATTGCTGTACACCAGCGGAACCCATCCAACTTGAAGGAGCTAGAGCAGTTTTGCCTTGAAGAATGGGCAAAAATCCCAGTGGCTAGATGTGCCAAGCTTATAGAGACATACCCTAAGAGACTTGCAGCTGTAATTGCTGCAAAAGGTGGCTCTACAAAGTATTGACTTTGGGAGGGTGAATAGTTATGCAAAATATATTTTGCATCTTTAAAGTGGTAGGCATATTGTGTAAATCAAATGATACAAACCCCCAAAAAATCAATTTTAATTCCAGGTTGTAAGGCAACAAAATAGGAAAAATGCCAAGGGGGGTGAATACTTTCGCAAGCCACTGTACAACATCCGTTCTGCCAGTCACATTCTGTTAAAGGTCCCCAAAGCACACACATCCCTGGGTCGCTCCTCTTTTCAGTTCGCTGCAGCTAGCGACTGGAACGAGCTGCAAAAAACACTCAAACTGGACAGTTATCTCCATCTCTTTATTCAAAGACTCAATCATGGACACTCTTACTGACAGTTGTGGCTGCTTCACGTGATACAGTTGAAGTCGGAAGTTTACATACACCTTAGCCAAACACATTTAAACTCCGTTTTTCACAATTCCTGACATTCAATCCTAGTAAAAATTCCCTGTCTTAGGTCAGTTAGGATCACCACTTTATTTTAAGAATGTGAAATGTCAGAATAATAGTAGAGAGAATTATTTATTTAAGCTTTTATTTATTTAATCACATTCCCAGTGGGTCAGAAGTTTACATACACTCAATTAGTATTTGGTAGCATTGCCTTCAAATTGTTTAACTTGGGTCAAACATTTCGGGTAGCCTTCCACAAGCTTCCCACAATAAGTTGGGTGAATTTTGGCCCATTCCTCCTGACAGAGCTGGTGTAACGGAGTCAGGATTGTAGGCCTCCTTGCTCGCACACACTTTTTCAGTTCTGCCCACACATTTTCTATAGGATTAAGGTCAGTGCTTTGTGATGGCCACTCCAATACCTTGACTTTGTTGTCCTTAAGCCATTTTGCCACAACTTTGAAAGTATGCTTGGGGTCATTGTCCATTTGGAAGACCCATTTGCGACCAAGCTTTAACTTCCTGACTGATGTCTTGAGATGTTGCTTCAATATATCCACATAATTTTCCTTCCTCGTGATGCCATCTATTTTGTGAAGTGCACCAGTCCCTCCTGCAGCAAAGCACCCCCAAAGCATGATGCTGCCACCCACGTGCTTCACGGTTGGGATGGTGTTCTTCGGCTTGCAAACGTCCCCCTTTTTCCTCCAAACATAACGATGGTCATTATGGCCAAACAGTTCTATTTTTGTTTCATCAGACCAGAGGACATTTAACCAAAAAGTACGATCTTTGTCCCCATGTACAGTTGTAATCCGTAGTCTGGCTTTTTTATGGCGGTTTTGGAGCAGTGGCTTCTTCCTTGCTGATCGGCCTTTCAGGTTATGTCGATATAGGACTCGTTTTACTGTGGATATAGATACTTTTGTACCTGTTTCCTCCAGCATCTTAACAAGGTCCTTTGCTGTTGTTCTGGGATTGATTTGCACTTTTCGCACCAAAGTATGTTCATCTCTAGGAGACAGAACGCATCTCCTTCCTGAGCGGTATGACGGCTGCATGGTCCCATGGTGTTTATACTTGCATACTATTGTTTGTACAGATGAACGTGGTACCTTCAGGCGTTTGGAAATTGCTTCCAAGGATGAACCAGACTTGTGGAGGTCAACCATTTTTTTCTGAGGTCTTGGCTGATTTCTTTTGATTTTCCCATGATGTCAAGCAAAGAGGCACTGTGTTTGAAGGTAGGCCTTGAAATACATTCACAGTACACCACCAATTGACTCAAATTATGTCAATTAGCCTATCAGAAGCTTCTAAAGCCATGACAACATTTTCTGGAATTTTCCAAGCTGTTTAAAGGCACAGTCAACTTAGTGTATGTAAACTTCTGACCCACTGGAATTGTGATACAGTGAATTATAAGTGAAATAATCTGTCTGTAAACAATTGCTGGAAAAATTACTTGTGTCATGAACAAAGTAGATCTCCTAACAGACTTGCCAAAACTATAGTTTGTTAACAAGAAATTTGTGGAGTGGTTGAAAAACGAGTTTTAATGACTCCAACCTAAGTGTATGTAAACTTCCAACTTCAACTGTATATTGTTGTCTCTACCTTCTTGCCGTTTGTGCTGTTGTCTGTGCCCAATAATGTTTGTACCATGTTCAAATCAAATCAAATAAAATGTTATTTGCCACATGCGCCGAATACAACAGGTGTAGACATTACCATGAAATGCTTACTTACAGCCCTTAACCAACAATGCATTTCTTTTTTAATAAAAATAAAACAACAACAAAAAACTGTAGAGAAAAAAAGAGCAGAAGTAAAATAAAATAACAGTAGGGAGGCTATATACAGGGGGGTACCGGTGCAGAGTCAATTTGTTTTGTGCTGCTACCATTTTGTGCTGCTGCCATGTTGTGTTGCTACCATGCTGTGTTGTCATGTGTTGCTGCCATGCTATGTTGTTGTCTTATGTCTCTCTTTATGTAGTGTTGTGGTGTCTCTCTTGTTGTGATGTGTGTTTTATCCTATATATATTACATTTTTTAAATCCCAGCCCCCGTCCCCGCAGGAGGCCTTTTGCCTTTTGGTAGGCCGTCATTGTAAATAAGAGTTTGTTCTTAACTGACTTGCCTAGTTAAATGAAGGTTAAACAAACAAACAAACAAACAAAAAATAACTGGGAACTCGGGAATAAACGAGTGCCGACTGGGAAAATACGTTTGAACGGTCATCCAACTCGGAATTGTAAGTCGGGAACTCATGCCTCTTTCTAGAGCTACGACCTGAAGGTCACTGACGTCATCATGATTCAGCCTTGTTTTTTTCCGCTTTCCCAGTTGTCTTGAATGCACCATAAATCCAGAGAATGCCAGACTTTGATGACAAAATTTGCCCATGAAGGACTGCCGCGCCACCTTCCTGTTCAAGTGAGCACAGCACAACAAGGTGAGTCCAAAAATTTATTGTATGCTAATGCATAAATAATATAATGTGCCAGGGAGATACAGTGAGGGAAAAAAGTATTTGATCCCCTCTCAATCAGAAAGATTTCTGGCTCCCAGGTGTCTTTCATACAGGTAATGAGCTGAGATTAGGAGCACACTCTTAAAGGGAGTGCTCCTAATCTTAGCTTGTTACCTGTATAAAAGACACCTGTCCACAGAAGCAATCAATCAATCAGATTCCAAACTCTCCACCATGACCAAGACCAAAGATCTCTCCAAGGATGTCAGGGACAAGATTGTAGACCTACACAAGGCTGGAATGGGCTACAACACCATCGCCAAGCAGCTTGGTGAGAAGGTGACAACAGTTGGTGCGATTATTCGCAAATGGAAGAAACACAAAATAACTGTCAATCTCCCTCGGCCTGGGGCTCCATGCAAGATCTCACCTCGTGGAGTTGAAATGATCATGAAAACGGTGAGGAATCAGCCCAGAACTACACGGGAGGATCTTGTCAATGATCTCAAGGCAGCTGGGACCATAGTCACCAAGAAAACAATTGGTAACACACTACGCCGTGAAGGACTGAAATCCTGCAGCGCCCGCAAGGTCCCCCTGCTCAAGAAAGCACATATAAAGGCCCGTCTGAAGTTTGCCAATGAACATCTGAATGATTCAGAGGAGAACTGGGTGAAAGTGTTGTGGTCAGATGAGACCAAAATCGAGATCTTTGGCATCAACTCAACTCGCCGTGTTTGGAGGAGGACGAATGCTGCCTATGACCTCAAGAACACCATCCCCACCGTCAAACATGGAGGTGGAAACATTATGCTTTGGGGGTGTTTTTCTGCTAAGGGGACAGGACAACTTCACCGCATCAAAGGGACGATGGACGGGGCCATGTACCGTCAAATCTTGGGTGAGAACCTCCTTCCCTCAGCCAGGGCATTGAAAATGGGTCGTGGATGGGTATTCCAGCATGACAATGACCCAAAACACACGGCCAAGGCAACAAAGGAGTGGCTCAAGAAGAAGCACATTAAGGTCCTGGAGTGGCCTAGCCAGTCTCCAGACCTTAATCCCATAGAAAATCTGTGGAGGGAGCTGAAGGTTTGAGTTGCCAAACGTCAGCCTCAAAACCTTAGTGACTTGGAGAAGATCTGCAAAGAGGAGTGGAACAAAATCCCTCCTGAGATGTGTGCAAACCTGGTGGCCAACTACAAGAAACATCTGACCTCTGTGATTTCCAACAAGGGTTTTGCCACCAAGTACTAAGTCATGTTTTGCAGAGGGGTCAAATACTTATTTCCCTCATTAAAATGCAAATCAATTTATAACATTTTTGACATGCGTTTTTCTGGATATTTTTGTTGTTATTCTGTCTCTCACTGTTCAAATAAACCTACCATTAAAATTATAGACTGATCATGTCTTTGTCAGTGGGCAAACGTACAAAATCAGCAGGGGATCAAATAATTTTTTCCCTCACTGTATGTATGCTGTAGCTAAGAAAGTAATACTAAGTGTATGTTGTGTAGTAAGCTGTTAGTAGCCCATGTGCCTCACCCAAATAATTTTGCCAACTGTTCTGACTTGGTGGTGCACAAGTAGCCTATAACCTGTTTTAGAGAAATGTCATCATCGAATAGTGTAAGAGCTTTCATTGTCTGCTTATATGCCCCCTTTATTTATCCTACGGTTCTGACTTGTGGTACAGGGAGAATACTGTAAGAATGGCCCATGTTCTGAATTCTGTCGCTGTACATTTCAAAAGTGCTGAACAAATAGTTATATTGACTACGTCCGTCCTAGCTCGCTCATTAATGTCTTAATCAAAATTACGGATTGCCTATATACAGTGGGGAAAAAAAGTATTTAGTCAGCCACCAATTGTGCAAGTTCTCCCACTTAAAAAGATGAGAGAGGCCTGTAATTTTCATCATAGGTACACATCAACTATGACAGACAAAATGAGGAAAAAAAATCCAGAAAATCACATTGTAGGATTTTTTATGAATTTATTTGCAAATTATGGTGGAAAATAAGTATTTGGTCACCTACAAACAAGCAAGATTTCTGGCTCTCACAGACCTGTAACTTCTTCTTTAAGAGGCTCCTCTGTCCTCCACTCGTTACCTGTATTAATGGCACCTGTTTGAACTTGTTATCAGTATAAAAGACACCTGTCCACAACCTCAAACAGTCACACTCCAAACTTCACTATGGCCAAGACCAAAGAGCTGTCAAAGGACACCAGAAACAAAATTGTAGACCTGCACCAGGCTGGAAAGACTGAATCTGCATTAGGTAAGCAGCTTGGTTTGAAGAAATCAACTGTGGGAGCAATTATTAGGAAATGGAAGACATACAAGACCACTGATAATCTCCTTCGATCTGGGGCTCCACGCAAGATCTCATCCCGTGGGGTCAAAATTATCACAAGAACGGTGAGCAAAAATCCCAGAACCACACGGGGGAACCTAGTGAATGACCTGCAGAGAGCTGGGACCAAAGTAACAAAGCCTACCATCAGTAACACACTACGCCGCCAGGGACTTAAATCCTGCAGTGCCAGACGTGTCCCCTTGCTTAAGCCAGTACATGTCCAGGTCCGTCTGAAGTTTGCTAGAGTGCATTTGGATGATCCAGAAGAGGATTGGGAGAATGTCATATGGTCAGATGAAACCAAAATAGAACTTTTTGGTAAAAACTCAACTCGTCGTGTTTGGAGGACAAAGAATGCTGAGTTGCATCCAAAGAACACCATACCTATTGTGAAGCATGGGGGTGGAAACATCATGTTTTGGGGCTGTTTTTCTGCAAAGGGACCAGGACGACTGATCCGTGTAAAGGAAAGAATGAATGGGGCCATGTATCGTGAGATTTTGAGTGAAAACCTCCTTCCATCAGCAAGGGCATTGAAGATGAAACGTGGCTGGGTCTTTCAGCATGATAATGATCCCAAACACACCGCCCGGGCAACAAAGGAGTGGCTTCGTAAGAAGCATTTCAAGGTCCTGGAGTGGCCTAGCCAGTCTCCAGATCTCAACCCCATTGAAAATCTTTGGAGGGAGTTGAAAGTCTGTGTTGCCCAGCGACAGCCCCAAAACATCATTGCTCTAGAGGAGATCTGCATGGAGGAATGGGCCAAAATACCAGCAACAGTGTGTGAAAACCTTGTGAAGACTTACAGAAAACGTTTGACCTGTGTCATTGCCAACAAAGGGTATATAACAAAGTATTGAGAAACTTTTGTTATTGACCAAATACTTATTTTCCACCATAATTTGCAAATAAATTCATTAAAAATCCTACAATGTGATTTTCTGGATTTTTTTTCCTCATTTTGTCTGTCATAGTTGACGTGTACCTATGATGAAAATTACAGGCCTCTCTCATCTTTTTAAGTGGGAGAACTTGCACAATTGGTGGCTGACTAAATACTTTTTTTCCCCACTGTATCTGCTTGTCGTCCCCTTATGCCATAGTTTGTACATTTCAATTGTCAGTAGAAGCCACATTTGTTTAAGCAAGTCAGCCATATCTCTTCATT
Source organism: Coregonus clupeaformis (assembly GCF_020615455.1). Taxonomy (NCBI): domain Eukaryota; kingdom Metazoa; phylum Chordata; class Actinopteri; order Salmoniformes; family Salmonidae; genus Coregonus; species Coregonus clupeaformis. The sequence goes on from NC_059202.1 coordinate 35,805,917, forward strand.
CAAAGACTCAATCATGGACACACTTACTGACAGTTGTGGCTGCTTTGCGTGATGTATTGTTGTCTCTACCTTCTTGCCTTTGTGCTGTTGTCTGTACCCAATAATGTTTGTACCATGTTTTGTGCTGCTACCATGTTGTGCTGCTGCCATGTTGTGTTGCTACCATGTGGTTGTCATGTGGTGTTGCTACCATGCTGTGTTGTCATGTGTTGCTGCCATGCTATGTTGTTGTCTTAGGTCTCTCTTTATGTAGTGTTATGGTGTCTCTCTTGTCGTGATGTGTGTTTTGTCCTATATTTTTGTTTTTAATCCCAGCTCCCGTCCCCGCAGGAGGCCTTTTGCCATTTGGTAGACCGTCATTGTAAATAAGAATATCAGCTATGTTTTTTTTTAAAGGCAGTAAATGAGGCTGAATGAACTGTTTCGCTGCCAGACAAGGCTCCGCTGATAGCCAGGTGTAGCAGTGGTAAGGTGTTGGGAAAGCTTTATGTAGGCCCTAACAGTTTGTGGGCACCATTTTAGTGCAATTAATGTATTGTTTAGTGTTGCGGCTTAGCTGGCATGCACCCCCCCATTTTTTGGGGGGACCCACCAAGATTGACATGCTAAAATTGCCACTGATTATGGATAAGAGCGAGAAAGAATATGTTTATTTGTCAAATGGCATTCAAGCATCGATCATCAGGTCACCAGAATAAGACCATCGATATTTATTGAAAATGTGCATCAAGATCACAGTGCACTTTCACCACCCTGTGAAGTTCATCATAATTTATTTCATCTGTAGCCTAATAAAGTGCATGGTTTCCAGAGTCATAGTGGGAGGTCCACACACCATATCATCACGTGACTCCAAGTTTACTTCGATATGATAGTTATTAGGCCTATATCAATATTTGCGCATAAAGGCATTTCCACCGCCATTTCTCGCATAATTCATTTTACCGACACAAAAAGATCCCTCCATGTCGAACAAACAAATGTTCTGTCGGCATTTGTAAAATTGTACCGAAACTTCCTGCGATGGAAACCCATTTAACTTGTATTTTTCATTCGGCACATGGGAATTTAACCGCAAAAGTAATTTTTATGTGCACAAGTCAATCTATCAACATCTGGAAATGCTTAATTGAGGACATATTCCTTCTATTCCAGGGCACAGCAGAGGAACTTCATAAATTCCCCTCCTTCATCAATACAAGCAGTGAACATCTGAAATTCACCCTCACCTTTGATGCGCATGAAACAAGTTTCTGGATATTTCAAATCAAATAAAATTGTATTTGTCACATGCGCCAAATACAACAGGTGTAGACCTTACAGTGAAATGCTTACTTACAAGCCCTTAACCATCAATGCAGTTTTAAGAAAAATAAGTGTTAAGTAAAAAATAGATAAGTAAATATGAAAAAATAAGAAAAATAGAAAAATAACAAATAATTAAAGAGCAGCAGTAAAATAAAAAGTAGCGAGGCTATATACAGGGGGTACCGGTACAGAGTAAATGTGCGGGGGCACAGGATAGTCAACGTAATTGAGGTAATATGTACATGTGGGTAGAGGTAAAGTGACTATGCATAGATAATAAACAGAGAGTAGCAGCAGCGTAAAAAGAGGAGGGGGGGACAATGCAAATAGTCCAGGTAGCCATTTGATACGCTTGGGCGTAGAAGCTGTTAAGAAGCCTTTTGGACCTAGACTTGGCGCTCCGGTACCGCTTGCCGTGTGGTAGCAGAGTGAACAGTCTATGACTAGGGTGGCTGGAGTATTTGGCAAATTTTAGGGCCTTCCTCTGACACCGCTTGGTATAGAGGTCCTGGATGGCAGGAAGCTTGGCCCCAGTGATGTACTGGGCCGTATGCACTACCCTCTATAGTGCCTTGTGGTCGGAGGACGAGCAGTTGCCATACCAGGCGGTGATGCAACCAGTCAGGATGCTCTCGATGGTGCAGCTGTATAACTTTTTGAGGATCTGAGGACCCATGCCAAATCTTTTCATTCTCCGGAGGGGGAATAGGCTTTGTCGTGCCCTCTTCACAACTGTCTTGGTGTGTTTGGAACATGATAGTTTGTTGGTGATGTGGACACCAAGGAACTTGAAGCTCTCAACCTGCTCCACTACAGCCCCGTCGATGAGAATGGGGGCGTGCTCGTTCCTCCTTTTCCTGTAGTCCACAATCATCACCTGTGTCTTGATCACATTGAGGGAGAGGTTGTAATCCTGGCACAACACAGCCAGGTCTCTGACCTCCTCCCTATAGGCGGTCTCATCGTTGTCGGTGATCAGGCCTACCACTGTTGTGTCGTCGGCTCGTCTGGTAGGCTCATGTCACTGGGCAGCTTGCGGCTGTGCTTCCCTTTGTAGTCCGTAATAGTTTGCAAGCCCTGCCACATCCGACGAGCGTCGGAGCCGGTGTAGTACAATTCAATCTTAGTCCTGTATTGACGCTTTGCCTGTTTGATGGTTCGTTGGAGGGCATAGCGGGATTTCTTATAAGAATCCGGGCTAGAGTCCCGCTCCTTGAAAGCGGCAGCTCTACCCTTTAGCTCAGTGCGGATGTTGCCTGTAATCCATGGCTTCTGGTTGGGGTATGTACGTACGGTCACTGTGGGGACGACGTCATCGATGTACTTACTGATGAAGCCAGTGACTGATGTGGTGTACTCAATGACATCGGAAGAATCAAGGAACATATTCCAGTCTGTGCTAGCAAAACAGTCCTGTAGCTTAGCATCTGCGTCATCTGACCACTTCTGTATTGAGCGAGTCACTGGTACTTCCTGCTTTAGTTGTTGCTTGTAAGCAGGAATCAAGAGGATAGAATTATGGTCAGATTTGCCAAATGGAGGGTCAGGGAGAGCTTTGTACGCATCTCTGTGTGTGGAGTAAAGGTGGTCTAGAGGTTTTCTTTCCTCTGGTTGCACATTTAACATGCTGGTAGATATTAGGTAAAACGGATTTAAGTTTCCCTGCATTAAGTCCCCGGCCACTAGGAGCGCCGCCTCTGGATGAGCATTTTCTTATTTGCTTATGGCCTTATACAGCTCATTGAGTGCGGTCTTAGTGCCAACATCGGTTTGTGGTGGTAAATAGACAGCTATGAAAAATATAGATGAAAACTATCTTGGTAAATAGTGTGATCTACAGCTTATCATGAGATACTCTATCTCAGGCGAGCAAAACCTAGAGATTTCCTTAATATTAGATTTTGTGCACCAGCTGTTATTTACAAATATACACATACCGCCACCTCATCTTACCGGAGGCAGCTGTTCTATCTTGCCGATGCACCGAAAACCCCGCCAGCTGTATGTTATCCATGTCGTCGTTCAGCCACAACTCGTTGAAACATAAGATATTACAGTTTTTTATGTCCCGTTGGTAGGATATTCTTGATCGGAGCTCATCCATTTTATTATCCAATGATTGTACGTTGGCTAATAGGACTGATGGTAGAGGCAGATTACCCACTCACTGTCGGATCCTTACAGGGCACCTCGACCTACACTTCCGGTCAAAAGTTTTAGAACACCTACTCATTCAAGGGTTTTTCTTTATTTGTACTATTTTCTACATTGTAGAATAATAGTGAAGACATCAAAACTATGAAATAACACATATGGAATCATGTAGTAAAAAAGTATTGAACAAAACATTTTATATTTGAGATTCTTCAAATAGCCACCATTTGCCTTGATGACAGCTTTGCACACTCTTGGCATTCTCTCAACCAGCTTCATGAGGTAGTCACCTGGAATGCATTTCAATTAACAGGTCTGCCTTGTTAAAAGTTAATTTGTGGAATTTCTTTCCTTCTTAACGCATTTGAGCCAATCAGTTGTGTTGTGACAAGGTAGGGGGGTGGGGGGGTATACAGAAGACCAAGTCCATATTATGGCAAGAACAGCTGTGCAGCGACGCTCCCCATCCAACCTGACAGAGCTTGAGAGGATCTGCAGAGAATGGGAGAAACTCCCCAAATACAGGTGTGCCAAGCTTGTAGCGTCATACTCAAGAAGTCTCGAGGCTGTAATCGCTGCTAAAGGTGCTTCAATAAAAGTACTGAGTTAAGGGTCTGAATACTTACGTAAATGTAATATTTCAGTTTTATTTTTAATAAATATGCAAACAATTCAAAAAACCTGTTTTTGCTTTGTCATTATGGGGTATTGTGTGTAGATTGATGAGGAAAAATAAACAATTTAATCCATTTTAGAATAAGGCTGTAACCTAACACAATGTGGAAACCTAGCTCCTGATTACATTGATTCTGCTCTTCCCACAACAGTGTATGTAGATTAGTAGAACATGGCCAAAAAGTTAATTATTGAGTAATTAGGGGAACCACTTGCATAGGATTTCACAGGCTTCTCTGGTCCTCCGTTTTGAAATACACAAGTTTAGTGGATAAGGAAGTTAAGCCTTGTCTGTCTGGATTCTTAATCAACAGTGGGAGGAATTCCTCACTATAATATTTAATAATACTGAATCTATAAACCCTTTCCTACCAAAAACGTCATGTTATATACCCTTTTGATCCCTTTCATAAAAATAAAAAAATCAGAAGCAGAGTTGCAATGTATTATTAAAGTACAAGTAAGAGTAATCAGGTCAGATAACTACACACATTTTCAATTATGTATAAAAATTAAAAATAAACATTACACCTTATTCATTTTTCAAATGTTAATCACAGCATTTAACAGACTTTTCCCCATCCACCTATGCAAATACAAGATCATAGATTGATATGTATTATGGACAGACTGTGCATAATCTATCGTTTCCATTCTTCAACACATTTGCCATAAATGACCAACTATGTAAATAAATACATAGTATTCTTCATTTAACTGTTGAATCTGTAAATCCTTTCAAAGTAATAGGGCCTGTATTTAACCATCATTGCTTCAAGTTTTAAATTGTTGTGAAAAACTTCTACATCACTGTGACTAACCACTGAGGTCACTAGAACAATCATCTTGCAGTAAAACATTGAATACTGGAGTAATTTATATCTTTCATAATTTAGATAAATGTATTGGTCTATTTGAAATACTGATACAAATATTAGGCAGTAGTGAATCATTTTTAAGGCAAGATTGGTATCTTAAACAGTAGGATAACAGTAGTTGATTATAGTTACTGTGGCTGGAAAGAATTACACCATAACAGTTACACACATAGAAATACACATAACTAATTATACACGTATGAAATTATACACCTTGCAGTGCGCAAGAGACAACTGTTCCAAGAATGAAACATTGATCTTCAACTCTTTGGAGTTCAGTATTGAGTTTAGTACTAGGGCTAAACCTACTCCTCAAACCGTTTAGCTGGAGCGATGGGCCCAACATCCTCCTGGGTCGCCTTTGTGACACCACTGTCAAGAACGAGCTCTCCTGGGTGTTCATCTTCCTGTCAACAGACCAATAGAATGGATTAAAATATATACAGTGGGGAAAAAAAGTATTTAGTCAGCCAACAATTGTGCAAGTTCTCCCACTTAAAAAGATGAGAGAGGCCTGTAATTTTCATCATAGGTACACGTCAACTATGACAGACAAATTGAGAAAAAGAATCCAGAAAATCACATTGTAGAATTTTTTTATGAATTTATTTGCAAATTATGGTGGAAAATAAGTATTTGGTCAATAACAAAAGTTTCTCAATACTTTGTTATATACCCTTTATTGGCAATGACACAGGTCAAACGTTTTCTGTAAGTCTTCACAAGGTTTTCACACACTGTTGCTGGTATTTTGGCCCATTCCTCCATGCAGATCTCCTCTAGAGCAGTGATGTTTTGGGGCTGTCGCTGGCAACACGGACTTTCAACTCCCTCCAAAGATTTTCTATGGGGTTGAGATCTGGAGACTGGCTAGGCAACTCCAGGACCTTGAAATGCTTCTTACGAAGCCACTCCTTCGTTGCCCGGGAGGTGTGTTTGGGATCATTGTCATGCTAAAAGACCCAGCCACATTTCATCTTCAATGCCCTTGCTGATGGAAGGAGGTTTTCACTCAAAATCTCACGATACATGGCCCCATTCATTCTTTCCTTTACACAGATCAGTCGTCCTGGTCCCTTTGCAGAAAAACAGCCCCAAAGCATGAAGTTTCTACCCCCATGCTTCACAGTAGGTATGGTGTTCTTTGGATGCAACTCAGCATTCTTTGTCCTCCAAACACGATGAGTTGAGTTTTTACCAAAAAGTTACATTTTGGTTTCATCTGACCATATGACATTCTCCCAATCCTCTTCTGGATCATCCAAATGCACTCTAGCAAACTTCAGACGGGCCTGGACATGTACTGGCTTAAGCAGGGGGACACGTCTGGCAATGCAGGATTTGAGTCCCTGGCGGAGTAGTGTGTTACTGATGGTAGGCTTTGTTACTTTGGTCCCAGCTCTCTGCAGGTCATTCACTAGGTCCCTCCGTGTGGTTCTGGGATTTTTGCTCACCGTTCTTGTGATCATTTTGACACCACGGGGTGAGATCTTGCGTGGAGCCCCAGATCGAGGGAGATTATCAGTGGTCTTGTATGTCTTCCATTTCCTAATAATTGCTCCCACAGTTGATTTCTTCAAACCAAGCTGCTTACCTATTGCAGATTCAGTCTTCCCAGCCTGGTGCAGGTCTACAATTTTGTTTCTGGTGTCCTTTGACAGCTCTTTGGTCTTGACCATAGTGGAGTTTGGAGTGTGACTGTTTGAGGTTGTGGACAGGTGTCTTTTATACTGATAACAAGTTCAAACAGGTGCCATTAATACAGGTAACGAGTGGAGGACAGAGGAGCCTCTTAAAGAAGAAGTTACAGGTCTGTGAGAGCCAGAAATCTTGCTTGTTTGTAGGTGACCAAATACTTATTTTCCACCATAATTTGCAAATAAATTCATAAAAAATCCTACAATGTGATTTTCTGGATTTTTTTTCCTCAATTTGTCTGTCATAGTTGACGTGTCCCTATGATGAAAATGACAGGCCTCTCTCATCTTTTTAAGTGGGAGAACTTGCACAATTGGTGGCTGACTAAATACATTTTTTCCCCACTGTACGCAAAACATACTAGAATTCCATCGGTGTATTGCCCTTATGCGTTAGTGTATTTGACAGAGAAGTTAAGGGGTTTTGCCTGACGATTCAAACTGAATTCTTCCGCTGCTCTATCGTTCGCTACATACTTCAATCTGAGACTGCCATTACATTTACATTAACGTCATTTAGCAGACGCTCTTATCCAGAGCGCCATCATTGAAATTGTTTGTGGTGACGTCAAAATGAGGGGTGTTGTACAAAACAAAGCCATCAACAATTAGATAATCTCTAACCAATCAGTGTATCAAAGCAAAAAAATAATTTTCGAAACGCTGCTTTAACCACGTGTGTTCTGGCTCTGGTCCAACCTATTGGTTTCTGGGACCAATCAGACAGTCTAGAATGGATTTCCATTCTAGAAATCGTCTGTGAGGTACTCAGATCTAGACTCATTGCGGAGAAGAAACTAACTTCCGGGTATTCCGTGGGCGTGGTGTACCGTTTGGCCGGAGGCCCGGAGCAAGGAGTTTGGGTAGCCAGGCAAAAGGGGGTTACGTTTCCCTATTGATCCCAATATCTCTCTGACTACAGTCCAACTTACTCTGTGTTTGAGGTAAGACAGGTAGGTGTCCCAACCCAGTGTTATTGTGTTCACATAAAGGACCCGGTATTGGGGTGAAAGGAAATAGAAGTTGATCAGCTGTGCAGCAGGCCAGACACACCAATCAGCCTATGGTAAGAAACAACACACGGTAACAATTAGACCCCAGTGTTCCAAATATCATAACCTCAGTCAAATCAAACCTCTGTATTCTCTAGTGTCATCATAGATATATCAACATAACATAAGGTGGTATAATTAAACAAGGAATACATTCTATATCATACAGGACTGTAGTACTTACCTTATAGAACTCCCAGAACTTGTCTTTGAATTCCAGAGCGCCTTTGGATAGACTGTGTCCCTCCATTACTCCCATGCCTGCAATAAACAAAGGTGAAGGATGGGTGCATTGACCGTATGAAAGTCTGGGATATCTACTAAATAATTAAACAGTATGTAGTCAGTATAAAAATGGAAACATTGGATGTTATCTGTAGCCTATCACCATAGTAAGGGTTTGGTACCCATTTACATTGTTTGTTACCTTAATGCTGTTTGTCATATTCTTGGCAACCTTTGACCCCCTCTAACATCTAGTATTGACGTACGGTACACAAACCCTTTTCTTACCTCACTAGTGGCTTGATGCAATTGACCTTTGACTCCACACACACTTAAGATAAACACGCACAAGGCATTTCACATTCAGAACATTTCACCTCCGAGCCAATCCTAATCCCAAAGTGAAAACTCCTATAGATACACAAGACTAGTGAAGGCTGAAGGGGGTGTAGGCCTATTTGTTATTGCACTAAGACAATCAAATATTGCATATAAGAATGTTAATGCGAAAAATAAATTACACCTGGTATGAATGGAAGCCAAAAGAGCTTTTGCATGTTATTCTCACCTAAAAAGTACCAAGCTCCAAGGATTGGTGAGCAAACTAGCTGGTCCACTAGGACTTTCTTGCCTACAGTGTGCAAGGCTTTGCCAATGTAGATTTTATCCAGCCACGAATACCAGTAGTGGAGGACAGGTCCCATGGAGCAACCCACTCCAAACATGTGCCCTAGGGAAAATAGAAAATAAACTATTGACAGAAGTACCTCAAATGTATTTGTACATGTTCTCTGTCAAGGATAGGGTATCACGTCAGCTCTAGTATAAAACATTTAAAAAACATTGTGCCAAGAGCCCAATGCTTTAATGGCACAGATGCAGCCTAATATATCGGCACCACTTGCACTTTATAATAGAGTGCAATGGAGCAGAATGCTGTTGTTTTTTTTCCTTCCACAAAACTGTTTGAATGGCTATTTTATTTATTTTCTAAACAAATAAGTGTGAACACCAAAAGTTTTCAATTTCAACTTTCTTTAGAATAAATAGTTAATGGTGCATGGGCGCCAATATATTTGACCGCAACTGTACACAAATGGATATTCTCACCTGTGCGACTCCAGTCACGAATTTTCTGAGGATCTTTCCTTTTCTCCCTGGTTTGCTGTATGATATCTCCCAGAGACAACATAACACCTCCACTGAGAGTGTTTGTTAATATGAGCAACCTTCCTTGTAACAGTGGTTTCCAATAGAATGAAATCCGCACAAGAAAGTCTTTACCTCGAGGAATCACCATGATTAATTTGCAGGAGAACAGTCATCTGCAACGCATTAGCTAGCTAACTGTGGCTCGTGCCTGCCTGGTAAAGGTTGACCACACGCTAATCAATATCTTTGTTGAAAGTATCGAAGTCGAACCCATCTGATGTGGCAATTTAGCTGACACTGACACATTAGTTGAGTTAAAATAGTAATTAAAACGTAAAGTAGTCTGAATGACAACTGACTCACTTCCTCATCAACACATGTAACTTTATACGTCCGTGATGTAACTACCACAGAGTTTCCCTGTCTTCCTGGCAGATTTGAAGTCCTGAAATCACACACTGCCACCACTACTGCCACCTAGTGTTGTCAGTTACATTTGTTGTTTTCAGGCCCTACCGCACTTGCAGCTAGCTAGTGGCCAGCTCAACAGTACAATAATATTTAGTTTATTTTAAATCTGTGAATTAGCTTGACTTACTGTACACTAAGGTCTATTGAATGTACAGTAACACTATTTATATAGGTTGGGGTGGGACAGAGTGCCTAAAGTAAAATACTTTTGACATGTAAAAAGTGTTTAGAGAGCACATTTGAAAGTATAGCGTCATCATGTGGCAAAAAAAATTGTTTAACTGTCAAAGGCCTTGTTCTATCTCTCCGAATAGTTTTATACAGAAGGCAGAAGAGCCAGACTGCTCCTGGGTAGGTAACAACACATCCGCCACGCTGATCCTCAACCTGGGAGCCCCTAAGGGGTGCATGCTCAGTCCCCTCCTGTACTCCCTGTTCACTCATGACTGCATGGCCAGGCATGACTCCAACACCATCATTAAGTTTGCCGATGACACAACAGTGGTAGGCCTGATCACAGACAACGACGAGACAGCCTATAGGGAGGAGGTCAGAGACCTGGCCGTGTGATGCTAGGACAACAACCTCTCCCTCAATGTGATCAAGACAAAGGAGATGATTGTGGACCACAGGAAAAAGAAGAGGACCGAGCACGCCCCCATTCTCATCGACAGGGCTGTAGTGGAGCAGGTTGAGAGCTTCAAGTTCCTTGGTGCCACCCTAGTCATAGACTGTTCTCTCTGCTATCGCACGGCAAGTGGTACCGGAGCGCCAAGTATAGGTCCAAGAGGCTTCTAAACAGCTTCTACCCCCAAGCCATAAGACTCCTGAACATCTAATCAAATGGCTACCCAGACTATTTGCTCTTTTACGCTGCTGCTACTCTCTGTTTATTATCCATGCATAGTCACTTTAATAACTCTACCTACATGTACATATTACCTCAATTACCTCGACTAACCGGTGCCCCCGCACATTGACTCTGTGCCAGTACCCCCTGTATATAGCATCGCTATTGTTAATTTACTATTGTTATTTTACTGCTGCTCTTTAATTATTTGTTACTTTGATTTATTTTCTTTTTTTTAGGGTATTCTTTCTTAAAACTGCATTGTTGGTTAAGGGCTTGTAAGTAAGCACTTCACTGTAACGTCTACACCTGTTGTGACAAATACAATTTTATTTTATTTGACCTCTATGATAGTGGACATAGAGTGTTCTCCAGCATGTCAACCTGGGGAAGCTACAAATCAACTATTCTATTGGCACCTCTACTGTAGGCTGTGGCAGCCAGGAGCTGTAACCAGTGAGGTCATCCTGTCTGAAATGTAACAGGCCCTTTCGGTCTCCATATGGGATATCGTATTGAAAAATGGGATCACAAGAGAAAATCGAATTAACCTATTCTATGGGGTTCTATTTGATGTGAGCCCTAGTGTAATAGTAAATAGCAACTTCGGCAATGTAGTAATGCAAATTCATCCATTACCTACCATCCTTGGGTTTAATCCAATGATTTAACCACAGGCTGGGAGGGTTTGAGGTCAAATACATATCTACAATTCAGCAATTACATTTCCAATTTGTTCTCTTACATTTCCAATTTGTTCCCAGATTGGGTTTGCAAAGCCACGGCTGTCCTTCCCTCGGCTCCTCGTCCATTCAGAGGGGCAGACACTCTCCTAGTCCCAAATCCCTGCTATCATTGTTCAGAATAGTTATGGGATCAGAGATACTGTACCACCGGTTTCTCTCCTCATCACTGCCCAGAATAATTATAAATGTTTTACATTTCAGTAGACGCTCTTATCCAGAGCAATTTACAGGAGCAATTAGGGTCCCTTGCTCAAGGGCATTTCAACAGATTGTTCACCTAGTTGGCTCAGGGATTCAAACCAGCGACTGTTCAGTTACTTTTAACCACTACGCTACGTGCAGCCCTATCCAATCTATATCCATTACAACAAAATAAACAGTGTAGGCTACAATCAATTATTGCAATCTGTGGTAGACTTTACATGATCCAAATAAATAATAAGTAATAATAAGTCCCAACCTACACCTACAAATTATTTACACCAGGGATATCATTGTTAAAATAAATTGAAAGAGAGATAATACAATGCTTTCGTTATTATCAAATGCTGTTGTTGAAGATCATGGCTATGTAAAGTCATTCGATTGATGATTTCCTGACACTCTTTTGTAATAAATTATAGAGAAGCTCAAGCTAGGAGGATAAATAATACATTGGGCTGGGTTTAACACATCTTGAATATTTTAGGACGTTTCGGTGATCGTGGTCCAGGATTAGTGGCTTGAAATATCAATCAACCCACACCAACATTGAGGTCCGGCCCACCTCAGTCGTGAACTGTCTGTCAGTCATATAACGTTGGTGTTTATGCAGGTGCTAGACGCGGTGGTGCATTGGTGTAATAAGAGTCTAAAATAAATATTTAAAGGTAAGGAAATTATGCTATTCTTCATTTACATTATATCATCATACCTGGTGTAGAGCTACGTTTGTTAAGGATTTCATATGGAAATGCGCTGACAAAATAGAATAAAGGAGGAACAATAACCTTCATTTGACATAATATGCTTGCGTTAGAGAGAAATGTAATTGCATTAGCATAGACATATAATATTCTATATGGGTTGCTTACAATTATGCCGTAATGTATGACATTTCAAGCCTCGAAAAACAAAAGCATCCGCAGGACAAGACGACCTGTCGAAATTCCTAAAATAGCCCAGAGGTTACAGTAGCCTGTCTAGTTCGCGATACTGTATCAGTATCCATAATTTGTAGTGCGAGACAATTCTTACATCAAGGAAACAATGTATAATTTACGTGAATTGATATCAAGCCTGCCATATGGAAAATCCAATGCTCTGTAGATAGGTAGGACACGGGTCGCTCTGTGCTCTCAAAGGGAACGAACCATGCAGGAACGACCATGGTCGTCTTTGATCGTACAGGCTGAATGGCATTACAATGTTCTTTCTGTAGGCTATTTAAATCCTTGATGTCTTCATATAACCACGGCTTTGACAGCACAAAACCTATAGAGAGAATCATAATGCTGTGTGTGTGAATGGGACCACATCAGCAAGCAGCGGTGGGGGCCTCTTGGTCAGTTAGCTATTGAGTGTTATGTCAGGACAGCTCAGGCACCGTCTTTGAGCTTTGGGATGATGATGATGCATTGTAAAAAAACAAAAAATCTAAATTTTATATGAATTGTCAACATAGCACTGCAGGCTATGTTAAATTTGACAGTTAATAAGAAACACTGATCTAAAACTGGCTACTTGAGCATTTTACATGTTAGATTGGGACCATTTGAAATAATCATAAATTGAATGCAAGAAAGTAGATATACTATACTATATGATAAGAAATATGTGAGCAGTTTGGCTACTAGGCCTACTATACAGATTGTATGACAGATATGATGTGGCTGGCCTATTCAATGTTACAGGAGGGCTATAGTATTGCAAATATGATTTATTGAGTCCCATGGCAATATTATATACATGCATCATCTAAATGTGTGTGAGCCTTTACCTTAAATATACTTTAAATAGATTATACTCCAATGTTATTGCTGGACTCTCTGGGGGAAAGGCATCCCAGAAAAAGTATTACGGAATCTTCAATGTTTAATGTTTTAATAGTGGCCACTGTTGCCTGTTCTACAATATCCATTAGATTGGCCCCCCGTGTAGCTCAGTTGGTAGAGCATGGCGCTTGCAATGCCAGGGTTGTGGATTCGATTCCCACGGGGGGCCAGTATGAAAATGTATTCACTCACTAACTGTAAGTCGCTCTGGATAAGAGTGTCTGCTAAATGACTAAAATGTAAAAAAATTACACTGCAGCAATTTTGGTTTCCTCCCATCCCACGAAAACAAAAACACCTCCCAGCCCCACTCTCCTAATTGCAGGCTTACATTGTGATTCTGGCAGGTTCATGGTATCTTCTGCTCTAAAATGAGGGAGGGTATGCTATATTTAGCTCCTTCTCTTCTTAGAAAATGGGAAATGTGATTGGATGGGGGAAAATACCATCTTAGGCAATCTTCTATCAGGATGTTTTGGTACCCAGGTTTGTGTCTCACTATGAATTCTCATGTGATTTGATTCAGTCCACTGTCAATTGAAAGTTTATTTCCCTCTTATGCTTAGTTTTCCACTACCCATGTAATGAAACATCACTTTTTGTTACATTAATTCAACACATCCTTGAAGCAGAATGCAGGGAGTTGTCTTGGAAATGTCTGTTGTGTGTGTCTGTTCTGGAGTATAATTTCTCAGTTTGAGCAATATGTTGACAGATGTTTATTTTACTGGGCAAAGTCACTTCACTGTAGAGCAGTGGTTGCCAACCTTTTCCGTCCTGAGGACCACCATTCGCATTATCTTGGAGATCATATGTAGCACATTTTTGCAGTGAATGTAACAAATTAAAGGTGTATTATTATTAACAATTTGCAATGTGAAAAGTAATGTAAAATTGCTTATAATACCATTAATACTCCCAACTGTTATTCATTTTGGAAGAAAATAAATCAAATCAAATCTGCAGTCCTCATGCCTCCTTGCAGCATGCCTAAGGCACGTTCACACAGATGAGCAGGGACCCTGGGCATCTTTCTTTTGGTGTTTTTCAGAGTCAGTAGAAAGGCCTCTTTAGTGTCCTAAGTTTTCATAACTGTGACCTTAATTGCCTACCGTCTGTAAGCTGTTAGTGTCTTAACTACCGTTCCACAGGTGCATGTTCATTAATTGTTTATGGTAGCTCAGTTGGTAGAGCATGGTGCTTGCAACGCCAGGGTTGTGGGTTCGTTTCCCACGGGGGGCCAGTATGAAAATGTATGTACTCACTAACTGTAAGTCGCTCTGGATAAGAGCGTCTGCTAAATGACTAAAATGTAAAATTGAACAAGCATGGGAAACAGTGTTTAAACCCTTTACAATGAAGATCTGTGAAGTTATTTGGATTTTCACGAATTATCTTTGAAAGACAGGGTCCAGAAAAAGGGATGTTTCTTTTTTTGCTGAGTTTATATACACTACATGACCAGAAGTATGTGGACACCTGCTTGTCGAACATCTCATTCCAAAATCATGGGCATTAATATGGAGTTGGTCCCCACTTTGCTGCTATAACAGCCTCCACTCTTCTGGGACGGCTTTCCACTAGATGTTGGAACATTGCTGTGGGGACTTGCTTCCATTCAGCCACAAGAGCATTAATGAAGTCGGGCACTGATGTTGAGCGATTAGGCCTGGCTCGCAGTCGGTGTTCCAATTCATCCCAAAGGTGTTCGATGGGGTTGAGGTCAGGGCTCTGTGCAGGCCAGTCAAGTTCTTCCACACCGATCTCGACAAACCATTTCTGTATGGACCTCGCTTTGTGCACGTGGGCATTGTCATGCTGAAACAGGAAAGGGCCTTCCCCAAACTGTTGCCACAAAGTTGGAAGCACAGAATCGTCTAGAATGTCATTGTATGCTGTAGCGTTAAGATTTTCCTTCACTGGAACTAAGGGGCCTAGCTCGAACCATGAATAACAGCCCCAGACCATTATTCCACCTCCACCAAACTTTACAGTTGGCACTATGCATTCGGGCAGGTAGCGTTCTCCTGGCACCTACCAAACCCAGATTCGTCCGTCGGACTGCCACATGGTGAAGCGTGACTCATCACTCCAGAGAATGCTTTTCCACTTCTCCAGAGTCCAATGGCGGCGAGTTTTACACCGCTCCCTTGGCAGACTATCATTGTCTTTCTCACTAGCTTGCCTAATGCCAGGGTGTTTGGATCAGGGTCCGTATTCATAAAGAGTCTCAGAGTAGTAGTAATGAATAAGATTAAATGGATAAGGAGGACCTGATCATAGATCAGCACACCTACTTTGAGACGCTATATGAAAACAGGCCCAGGTCTGACTCTCAGGCTTTCCGGGATCATCCTGGCATAAAACGGGATTAACGAGCTGCCAGCGGGAACCTATCCAAAAGACTAATCAAATGTGTCTGACTCACAGTGCACTGACACAGTTTAGGCCCGGCTGACATCACACAGCTGTTTTTTATTTTCCAATACGAAAAGACAGAGATACAAACATTAACATTAATTGTAGTGTTGAATGGAATCCCAAATTTAGAGGACAAAACAAAACTTAACTCGCATATACAAAAATGAAAAAATCCTACTAGATGGTACATATTACAAGGAGACAGTGTATAGTCATTACAAGCAATGTAGTTAAAACAAACATTCTAATTGAGTGGAGTACAGCACAGAGTAGCCACAGATCATCATCCCAGTTGTACACATCTGTTGTTATGTTGTCAATCTCTTTAGGCTGAAAAGACAAGTGACACAAGTTGATGCCACAGATACTCCTCTTCCTGTAGGACACGAGTCGCTCTGTGCTCTCAAAGGCAAGGGAACGAACCATGCAGGAACAAACATGGTCGTCTTTGGTCCTACAGATACTCCCCTTCCTGTCCTCAGTTGGTAGAGGTTGAAAAGTATATGGTTAATGGTGTTGGTTGGAGTTATTTTGAATCTGCATCTCTCATCTAACATACAGTATGGTCATCATGACAAATATCGTCTTTTATGTCTCCAAGTTGTGTGATTAGTTCTCCTGGCCAGCCAGACTTAGGGAGTCTAGGGAGCATTAAGACCTGGCATGAGATTGCAAGTATCATATTTCAGTCAATAGTTGATTAGAATGCATTTGTTAATTACATTTAGACTAATTGCTCAATCTCTTGAAAGGGAGGCTTCAGTAACGATGATTGGGTTTACACACCTCCAATAAGGCCTTTGTAAGATGGAGAAATGATGGCCTACTGGTAGGTCTAGGCCTATCATCCTGTCATCCAAATTATTTCTCAGAAATAAAAGTCAAAACCACATGGCACTTGAATGTTGGGGACACTATTGATCAGTCTACTATTGATCAGTCTACAAGCCCAAACGCAAGCTTGTTTTACTCATAACATTTACATTTCAGTAATTTAGCAGACGCTCTTATCCAGAGTGACTTACAGGTAGTGAATGCATACATGTTTTTTTTGTTTGTTTTTTTCATACTGGCCCCCCGTGGGAAACAAACCCACATCCCTGCCGGCCAAACCCTCCCCTACCTTGGACGACGCTGGACCAATCGTGCGCCGCCCATGGGTCTCCCGGTCTAGACTCGAACCAGGATCTCTAGTGGCACAGCTAGCACTGCGATGCAGTGCCTTAGACCACTGCGCCACTCGGGAGTCTAAGCTAAAAGTGTAACACTGGACTTCACGTAAGGCAGAGGCACACATCTATCATCAGAGGAAGCTTAGCCAAGCCTTAGCAGGTAGGCTAAGAGCGTTGGGCAAGTAACCGAAAGGTCGCTGGTTCGAATCCCCAAGCCGACTAGGTGAAAAATCTGTTGATATGCCCTTGAGCAAGGCACTTAACCCTAATTGCACCTGTAAGTCGCTCTGGATATGAGCGTCTGCTAAATTACTCAAATGTAAGCAGACATTGAATTTCACTGATATTTCAACCAAAATCTGTCAGGGATTACACTTAAACCAGAACCTGTCAGGTTCCGGCCATTTGTGATGTATTATACTGAAGGTTGGATAGTTCATTTTGTCTACTGATTTATCAAGACTTATTTAAAATGTATTTTGTGTTGGCAGTATTGATTGGGTTGCATATAAATTCCTGGCATGCTTTTAAAGGTTAAAAATGTGCAGTGTGCTCGCCCTGATACAGGGCAACAGGCAAGAAGAATGTGCAGGATGTTCTTCTTGTCCTTTACCTGTTTCCCTGTAACTTGTATCAAATTCAACGCATGGCAAGTATGATGAATGCCAAGTCATTCTTATTAGGTACTTAGATCCAAATCGAGTACTATTACCGGCAGCTCAGGGTTCTTGTGTAAAAAATTAAATCACGTTCCATTATTAAAGAGAGCATCTCTGTGTTTTCTGTAAACCGATATGTCGGAGCACCTATTATACTGGGCATGTCTTGTTTACACATTATCTCAGGAATTTTGAGTGTTCCAACGCAGCAGCTGAGTAGAGATAGCAGGCTAAATATAGACAGAGCCTTAGGGACCTCGACTCCTGATGGGCTGAACTGAAGTCACTGTTGCCCTAAAGATTAGATGTGATCCCGCCAAAGGTTCTTACAGAGTAATGTGTGAAAAGCTTTGATTCCTATCAGGTGCCAGAGAAGCGTCAGTGGACTATTTCCTTGCCCAGGAATATCTTGTTGTCATGTTGAACCGATGCTGGCACTAACACAAATTGTATAGGGCCATAAGCAAACAACAAAATGCTCACCCAGAGGTGGCGCTCCTAGTGACTGGTGACTTTAATGCAGGAAAACTGAAATCTGTTTCTACCAGCATGTCACCTGTGCAACTAGAGGGAAAAAACTCTAGATCACCTTTACTCCACACACAGAGACGCATACAAAGCTCTCCCTCACCCTCCATTTGGCAAATCTGACCATTTATCATCACTCTATCACTCTATCCTCCTGATTCCTCCTGATTCAATCACTCTATCCTCCTGATTCCTGCTTACAAGCAAAAACAGGAATAACCAGTAACACGCTCAATACGGAAGTGGTCCGATGAAGCGGATGCTACGCTAAAAGACTGTTTCGCTAGCACAGAGTGGAATATGTTCTGTGATTCATCCGATGGCATTGAGGAGTTTACCACATCAGTCACCGGCTTCATTAATAAGTGCATTGACGATGTTGTCCCCACAGTGACCGTACGTACAGTACATATCCCAAACAGAAGCCATGGATTACAGACAACATCCGCACTGAGCTAAAGGCTAGAAATCCCACTACGCCCTCCGACGAACCATCAAACAGGCAAAGTGTAAATACAGGAACAAGATCGAATCCTACTACACCAGCTCTGACACACGTCAGATGTGGCAGGGCTTGCAAACTATCATGGATTACAAAGAGAAATCCAGCCACGAGCTGTTCAGTGACGTGAGCCAACCAGGCGAGCTAAATCACTTCCATGTGCGCATTGAGGCTAACAACACTGAACTATGCATGAGAACACCAGCTTTTCCGTACGACTGTGTGATCACGCTCTCCGTAGCCAATGTGAGTAAGACCTTTAAACAGGTTAACATTCACAAGGCCACAGGGCCAGACGGATTATCAGGACGTGCACTCAGACCATGCGCTTACCATCTGGCAAGTGTCTTCACTGACATTTTCAACTTCTCCCTGACCCAGTCTGTAATACCTACATGATTCAAGCAGACCACCATAGTCCCTGTGCCCAAGAACGCCAAGGTAACCTGTCTAAATTACTATCACCCCGTAGCACTCACATCTGTAGCCATGAAATGCTTAGAAAGGCTGGTCATGGCTCACATCAACACCATCATCCCAGACACCCTGGATCCATTCCAATTTGCATACCGCCCCAACATGATTCTATCTCTATTACACTCCACACTTCCCTTTCCCACCTCGACAAAATGAACACCTATGTGAGAATGCTGTTCATTGACTACACCCTGGGATTAAACACCTCCCTCTGCAACCGGATCCTGGATTTCCTGACGCTCCACCCCCAGGTGGAGAGGGTAGGCAACAACACATCCGCTGACCCTCAACATAGGGGCCTCTCAGGGGTGTGTGCTTAGTTCCCTCCTGTACTCCCTGTTCATGTTATGATTTAACTGGATAGAACCCAAATGCAGACAAGTACACCAAGCCAGAGAAGTTTTAACAGGTTTATTATAATGTTCAATAGTCCAGGTTTCCAATAAATGGGGAAGAGCAAGTCCAGGTTACAGGGAGGGTACAGATCCAGGTCAGGGCAGGTGTGGTACCGTAATGTCCTAGTGTCCGTGGTGAGTCCAAAGGAGAGGCCCGATAGTGGAGAGCAGGATGGTGGTGGCAGGAGTGAAGCGGAGGCAGGAGTCAGGTTCCAAATATCTGTGGCACAGGAGAAAAAGTAAATAAACAGTCCAAAAAACACAAGAGCGAAAACAGACAGGTTGAGTCGGCAGCGAGACTAACATGGTTGTCTTGACTATGATCTGACGATGAGTGGAAAGTTTGACCGGGTCTTAAAGGCTGAGGTGATTATGGTGAATGAGCTGCAGCTGGAACCCTGACTCCCGCACACCAGACTTCACTCCTGCAATCAAGGACAGACAGAGGGGGAGGGAGAGAGCAGAGAGAGAGCTACCTAGCAGCAGTAGGCCTAACAGTACCCCCCCTCTACGGACGCCACCTGGCGGCCGACAGGGTTTATCAGGATGTAACCTATGAAACTCACGAACCAGAGCAGGATCCACAATGAAGCTCCTGGGCACCCAGGAACGTTCCTCAGGACCATAACCCTCCCAATCCACCAGGTACTGGAAACCACGACCCCGGCGGCGAACATCCAGAAGTCGCCGGACAGTGTAGACCGGACCCCCACCCACGATCTTGGGCGGAGGAGGGGGACGAGAGGGCGGGCACAAAGGGCTAACCGACACAGGCTTAATCTGGGAAACATGAAAGGTGGAATGAACCCGTAGGGAGGCAGGAAGCTGTAGCTTAACCGCGCAGGGGGTTAACAATAGACAGTATCTTGAACGGTCCTATAAAACGAGGCGCCATCTTCTTCGACTCCACCTTCAATGGAAGGTCCCGTGACTTCAGCCATACCTCTTGACCAGGAGAGTAACCGGGGAGCCTGGGACCGGTGACGGTTGGCTTGCCTCTGCATGTACGCCGAAGCTCGGGACAGAGCTACCCTGGCCTTCCTCCAGACCTTGCAGCAGCGGCGCATGTGGGACTGCACCGAGGGTACCGCAAGTTCCCTCTCTTGGGAAGGGAACAGGGGAGGTTGATAACCCAGAGCACACAGAAAAGGAGACAAACCAGAGGAAGCGTTAGTCAAGGTGTTATGAGCATATTCCACCCAGGGGAGCATGGAGCTCCATGACCCAGGGTTAGACCCAGTGACACAGCGAAGTGCGGTCTCCATCTCCTGGTTCGCTCTCTCGGCTTGCCCGTTGGTCTGGGGGTGATATCCAGAGGACAGGCTGGATGTAATGCCCAAAGCTTTACAGAAAGCTTTCCACACCTGGGGAGACAAACTGGGGACCCCTGTCAGAGACAATATCCGTGGGTAGACCATGAGAGCGGAACACATGTTCAACCAAAATATCAGCCGTCTCTCTGGCAGTGGGCAGTTTAGGTAGGGCCAAAAAATGAGCGAACTTAGAAAAACGATCAATCACCGTAAGAATGACAGTCTTACCAGATGAGGGGGGAAGTCCAGTGACAAAATCCATAGCGATATGCGACCAGGGCCGGCTGGGTATAGGTAGAGGTCGTAGATGACCAGCGCTGGCCTGGGTGGAGTTTTTACTTCGTGCACATACCGTACAAGCAGCAATGAAGGCTCGAGTGTCCGCCTCCATCGTGGCCCACCAGAACTTCCGTCGCACAAAGTCAAGGGTCCGCGAAACTCCAGGGTGACAGGTAAGGGGAGACGAGTGAGCCCACTGAAGTACCTGGGAGCGAGCAGACTCAGGGACAAACATCCGGTTAGGAGGACCCCTCCCAGGGTCAGCTTGATGATGTTGAGCCTGTCTAACAATCCCCTCGATGTCACATGTGATGACTGCAATACTGCAGGTAGGAGGCAAAATGGGTTCAGGGTTACTACCAGTATCAACAGCCGAATGAACACGAGACAGGGCGTCAGGCTTGACGTTGCGTGACCCAGGACGGTAAGACAGAGAAAAATTGAATCTCCCAAAAAATAGTGCCCACCTGGCTTGACGGGGGGTTGAGCTGCTTCGCTGACTGGAGGTAAGCCAGATTCTTATGATCCGTCCAAGCGATGAAGGGTTGTTCCGCCCCCTCCAACCAATGTCGCCACTCCTCGAGAGCCAGCTTAACGGCGAGCAGTTCACGATTTCCAACATCATAATTCCTCTCTGCCTGAGAAAGTTTCCTTGAGAGAAAAGCACAGGGATGCAGTTTGTTATCTTCAGGAGAACGTTGTGACAACACTGCACCTACCCCAGTGTCGGATGCATCCACCTCCACGACAAACTGGCGGTCGGGGTCCGGCTGCATCAGAATGGGAGCCGAGGCGAAGCGATGTTTCAGTTCTTCGAACGCTGATTCGGCCCCCTTCATTCCAAGCGAACGGTCGTGAGATGGAGGTGAGAGCGGTGAGTGGCGCCGCAATGCGGCTGTAGTCCTTGATGAACCTCCTATAGAAGTTCGCAAACCCCAGGAATCGTTGAAGTTGTTTTGCGGGTAGAGGGAGCTGGCCAGTCCGTGACAGCAGAGATCTTAGCTGGGTCCATCCGCAGCTCCCCCTGAGCTATGATGTAACCCCAAAAAGAGGTCTCAGACACATGAAATTCACATTTCTCCATCTTCACAAACAGTTTGTTCTCCAACAACCTTTGCAACACCTGGCGCACATGCAGTTCATGTTCCTGGGAGGACTCTGAGAAAATCAAGATATCATCCAGATAGACAAAAACAAACCGATTCAACATGTCCCGAAGGACATCATTGACTAGTGCCTGAAAAACAGCAGGGGCATTAGACAACCCAAAAGGCATAACCCGATACTCAAAATGTCCCAAGGGTGTGTTGAAGGCAGTCTTCCATTCATCACCCTTACGAATGCGCACCAGGTGATACGCATTTCGTAGATCCAGTTTCGTAAAGATGGTAGCACCATGAAGGAGGGGAAAAGCAGAATTAATCAAAGGCAGAGAATACTTGTTCTTAATGGTGATGTTGTTAAGTCCACGGTAATCAATACAGGGTCTGAGGGTCTTATCCTTCTTAGCAACAAAAAGAATCCCGCTCCTACAGGTGACGAGGAAGGACGCATAATACCTGCCGCCAAGGAGTCCCGAATGTAGTTCTCCATAGCCTCCGTCTCCGGCCGGGAGAGATTGTACAGGCGACTGCTGGGGAGCGGGGCTCCTGGCTGGAGGTCAATGGCGCAGTCGTAAGGCCGGTGAGGAGGAAGAGAAGTAGCTCTGTGTTTGCAGAAAACGGATGCCAGGTCATGATACACGTCAGGAACAGCAGAAAGATCCATGGACTCCAGTGGAGGTTGAGGCACAGTACTGGCAGGAGTCTGAGCAGAACACAAACAATTCACATGACAAAATGTGCTCCATGAAACAATGCTACCTGTCACCCAATCAATGTGTGGATTGTGTTTTATGAGCCAGGGGATACCAAGGACCAGGGGAGTCTGTGGGCAGTCGATAATATGGAATTGAATGTTCTCCTGATGATTTCCCGACACTCTAAGACAAACAGGAACAGTCTGATGGGTAATGCGGGTCAACAATTGTCCATTTAGACCCTTAGCCTGCAGCGGACAGTCCATAGGAACAGTCTCCAAATCCATTTGTTGAGCCCACTCTCTATCCAAAAGCTTTCGTCGGCACCAGAGTCAATCAGCGCACTAACAGAGAAATTCTGGGACTGCCACTGGAGGGATGCCTGGAGCAGAATGCGGGGAGAAGAGGAAGAATCCGCTGCTCGGCTCACCAAAACTTCTCCCATAAATGATGAGCCGGCCCTTTTCCCGGACGAACTGGGCAGGAAGGAACGAAATGACCAGCTTCTCCACAATACAGGCAGACCCGAGCCTGAATACGACGTGCACGCTCCTCTGAGGACAACCGTGCACGACCCACCTCCATGGCTTCGGGTTCAGTGCTCCTCGTATCGACTCGGGAAGACACGGCTCTCTCCGTAGGGGACGATGCAGGAAGGAGTTTGTTGATGACAGACAGGTTGCTTGGAACTAACACTCCTCTCCCGGCGGCGCTCCCGAATCCGGTTATCCAACCTGATAGTGAGTGAAATAAGATTATCCAGCGTAGGCGATTCATCATATGACACCAATTCATCTTTTAAAGTCTCAGACAAAGCATTGATGAACACTCCTTGTAATGCCTCGTCATTCCAACCACTCACTGCTGCTAAAGTCCGAAACTCCACTGCCATCTCCGCCACACTACGAGCCCCCTGCCGAAGAGAAAACAACCGTTTCGCAGCCTCCTTGCCTCGTACGGGGTGGTCAAAAACCTTCCTCATCTCCGTGGTGAAGGCCACGTAAGCGTTGCAAATGTCCGACTGACTCTCCCAGACCGCGGATCCCCAGGCACGAGCGGAACCGCTAGTAGAGTTGATAAGGTAGGCAATACGGGCTCTTTCTGAGGCGTAGGTGAGGGGCTGTTGTTCAAACACTAACGAGCATTGAGTCAAAAAATCGCCACAGGTTCCCATGTTCCCGTCATAGCGCTCTGGAGCAGGAACAAAAGGCTCTCTGATCTGGGCTGAAGGGGTAGTAAGAGCAGACACTTGATTGGTGAGTAATTGAACCTGATTAAGCAGCACCTGACTGTCCTCAGCAATCGTCTTAAACAGGGTATCATGTTGGCCATGTCATGAGCCTCTCACTCCACCGGGTTACCATCTTAATTTTCTTCCACTCTGCTCACCACTCTCTCTACTCAGCCTAACTAGCTCCACCTGTCCCTGCTCTGCTCGGCTCTAATTACTCTGCCAGCTGCGCTGCATTACCCACTAACCTCTCCCAGTATTTATAGCCCTGTCTTTCAGCTCTCCTTTGTCAGATCGTCTGCAAAGCTCACACCCGGAACCTGTTTGCTCGCGCTTCTGGCTCACCCTGGTTTTGTGACCCCCGGACCTGCCTGTTTTTTGGATACTCTTCTGCCTCAGGGAGATCCAGACCTGCTTCTGCCATTACGACTCCTGACTACTCTTCAATCCCGGTAACTCTGACCAGCCTTCTGCCTTGCTACTACGTATTTTGGATTTCCCTTGAACTGTACTGCTGCCTGGTTTCATTCCGCCCGTTGTGTCTGTGTTTCCTCCCCCAGGACTTCTGGACCACCAACCACCGGCGTCATCGGACGCATCGCTGCCACTGGGGGAGGCACAGACCCAGCACATCGGACGGGATAACCCTGGAGCCTTCACTCACTCCCTACATCCCTTTCCCCTTAAGTTTAAATAAACTTTCTGGTGTGACGCAATTGTGGTCCTCTTGTCGTCTGTCTGAACCGTGACAGTACGATCTGACCATCATGGACTCAGCGCACACTTCCCCCGACATGGAAACCGAAGAACCTGAGCAACCCACCGCCATGCTACGCCTGGAACACACTGAGAGAGAGCTAGGCCGCATGAGCGGCGACATCACCTCTCTGCTTCAGGTCGGCCACCAACAGCATCAGCAGTTCCAGCAGCACCAGCAGCAGTCCCAGCAGCAGCAACAACAACTCGCCATGATCATTCAACTCCTCACCAACCTGACCCCAGCCAGTCTGCCCACCAGCCCTGCCCCGAGTTACCTGCCCCGGTCATTGCAGCCGCTGCTCGGAACCCAAGATTGGAAACCCCGAGCGGTTCAACGGCGATTCAACCCAGGTCCGGCCATTCCTGACTAGCTGCCGACTTCAGTTCTCCTTGCAGCCAAGGACCTTCGCCACGGAGGGGCTAAAGTTGGGTATGCCATCACTCACCTGACGGGCCGAGCTCGACTCTGGGGAACAGCAGAGTTCGAACGTCAAACCCCCGCATGTGCAACCTTCGACCGGTTTGCCGAGGAGATGCTGAAGGTGTTTGACCTGGATTCACCAACCGCAGAGGCGTCTCGTGAACTGTTCAGTATTCGACAAGGCAGACGTACAGTCGCAGACCATTCCATCGACTTCCGAACCCTGGCTAGACGAAGTTCTTGGAACACACCATCGTTGGTGGACGCGTTCTTCCATAGTTTGGCTGACTATATCAGGGACGAAGTTGGTCTCCCATGAACTGCCTTCCACTCTTGATGAAGCCATCGCACTGACTGTCAGGATCGACAGAGGGATACAGACCCGTCGTCGTGAGAGGGGGGCGCCAAGGTCCACCTACTACCGGCATTCGGAGAGATCCGACTGGGCTCCTGTCATCTACTGCCACTCACCCAGTTCAGCTTGATCAGTCTGAGCCTATGGAGATTGGGCGAGCCTCTCTCACTCCTGCAGAGCGCCAGCGACAGCTTCCACCTCAAACCTCTGCCTCTATTGTGGAGGTGATGGACATCGTGTGGTAACCTGCCCTTTAAAGGGCCGAAGCTCACCGGGCATAGGGGAGTCCGGTTGAGTTCAATGACCATCCAGTCCTCCGACCGCAAACCCCTGCTGCAAGTTCACCTCCGCCTCCCTGACTCAACTCACACCCTGGCTGCTCTGGTGGATTCTGGCGCCGAAGCCAACATAATGGACATCAAGCTGGCACGCCAACTGGGACTGGAGAACCTCCGTTTGACACCTCCTATTCCTGCCCGGGCACTGGACGGACACTTACTCGGATCGGTCACTCATGTCACGGCCCCGGTCTCGATGGGTCTGTCCGGAAACCATCAAGAAACTATCCAGTTTCACCTGCTCCCCTCTCCAGGCCAACCCCTCATCCTGGGTTACCCATGGCTCCGCCGGCACAACCCTCAGCTCGACTGGGTGACCGGGGTGATCAGGGGAGTGGGGAGAGGACTGCCACCGAACCTGCCTGCTTGCCGCCGCACTACCCCTCGGCCAGTACCTACTAACTCCGCTCCTGACCCCTCCAAGGACCCTGTGTCGATTCTGCCAAGTCCCTGCATCGTTGCAGCTCTGACCTGGGCTGTTGAGGAACAGGTGCTGGAGGCTCTCCGTAACCAGCCAGGTCCCAGCACTTGCCCAGCTGACCGCCCTTTTGTCCCCGAAGACCTGAGGTCCCAGGTCGTTCAGGTGGGGACATGACTCCCGCCTAGCTTGTCACCCTGGCTCCACCCGCACTTACAACCTGCTCGCCCAGAGGTTCTGGTGGCCCTCTCTGAGGAAGGATGTACGGGAATTCGTCCAAGCCTGCCCCATCTGCAACCAACACAAGTCGTCCTGCCAGCCCCCAGCCGGATTGCTGCAGCCCCTGCCTGTGCCCAGGAGTCCGCTGGTCCCTGCTGCGCCTTGTCCTCCTCCTCCACGGCTCGTCGATGGTGGTCTGGTTTACACCGTCCGCCGCCTGCTTCGGTCCAGACGGAGGGTAGGGGTCTCCAGTACCTCATTGACTGGGAGGGCTATGGACCTGAGGAAAGGACCTGGGTGCCAGCTAGTCGGATTGTGGATAGGACTCTCATCACCGCTTTCCACCAACGGCATCCTGATCAACCTGCAATCCGTAGGGGCCGCCCCAGAGGGGTCTCTAACCGTCCTGCCCGCTCGGCTTCCTGTCCTGTGCCTGATCCGGTCTCGGGACCTGTCCCATCTCCCGACCACGGCCCTCCGGCTTCCTCCGAGGATGAGGACGTTCACTCGGACCATTCGGAGGAGTTCTAGCCCTCCTCCGGCTCCCCTCCTCCCGCCCGGCGTGGTGTTGCTCTTGGGACTTCTGGGGCCGTCCCCTTGGGGGGGTTCTGTCATGAGCCTCTCACTCCACCGGGTTACCATCTTAATTTTCTTCCACTCTGCTCACCACTCTCTCTACTCAGCCTAACTAGCTCCACCTGTCCCTGCTCTGCTCGGCTCTAATTACTCTGCCAGCTGCGCTGCATTACCCACTAACCTCTCCCAGTATTTATAGCCCCTGTCTTTCAGCTCTCCTTTGTCAGATCGTCTGCAAAGCTCACACCCGGAACCTGTTTGCTCGCGCTTCTGGCTCACCCTGGTTTTGTGACCCCGGACCTGCCTGTTTTTTGGATACTCTTCTGCCTCAGGAGATCCAGACCTGCTTCTGCCATTACGACTCCTGACTACTCTTCAATCCCGGTAACTCTGACCAGCCTTCTGCCTTGCTACTACGTATTTTGGATTTCCCTTGAACTGTACTGCTGCCTGGTTTCATTCCGCCCGTTGTGTCTGTGTTTCCTCCCCCAGGACTTCTGGACCACCAACCACCGGCGTCATCGGACGCACGCTGCCACTGGGGGGAGGCACAGACCCAGCACATCGGACGGGATAACCCCTGGAGCCTTCACTCACTCCCTACATCCCTTTCCCCTTAAGTTTAAATAAACTTTCTGGTGTGACGCAATTGTGGTCCTCTTGTCGTCTGTCTGAACCGTGACAGGCCAAGTAGAATGCCCTGATTGGCTATGGCAGTCCAAATTTGAGTGCACTCTGGGGTGGTATCCGAGCTACTGTCTGCTGGGTTCATGTTGGTCAGATCATACTGTTATGATTTAACTGGATAGAACCCAAATGCAGACAAGTACACCAAGCCAGAGAAGTTTTAACAGGTTTATTATAATGTTCAATAGTCCAGGTTTCCAATAAATGGGGAAGAGCAAGTCCAGGTTACAGGGAGGGTACAGATCCAGGTCAGGGCAGGTGTGGTACCGTAATGTCCTAGTGTCCGTGGTGAGTCCAAAGGAGAGGCCCGATAGTGGAGAGCAGGATGGTGGTGGCAGGAGTGAAGCGGAGGCAGGAGTCAGGTTCCAAATATCTGTGGCACAGGAGAAAAAGTAAATAAACAGTCCAAAAAACACAAGAGCGAAAACAGACAGGTTGAGTCGGCAGCGAGACTAACATGGTTGTCTTGACTATGATCTGACGATGAGTGGAAAGTTTGACCGGGTCTTAAAGGCTGAGGTGATTATGGTGAATGAGCTGCAGCTGGAACCCTGACTCCCGCACACCAGACTTCACTCCTGCAATCAAGGACAGACAGAGGGGAGGGAGAGAGCAGAGAGAGAGCTACCTAGCAGCAGTAGGCCTAACAGTTCACCCATGACTGCGTGGCCGCGCACGACTCCAACACCATCATTAAGTTTGCAGACGACACGACGGTGGTAGGCCTGATCACTGACGACGATGAGACAGCCTACAGGGCGGTGGTCAGAGACCTGGCAGTGTGGTTCCAGAACAACAAGACAAAGGAGCTGATCGTGGACTACAGGAAAGGAGGGCAGAGCACGCCCCCATCCACATCGACGGGGCTGTTGTGGAGCAGGTCGAGAGCTTCAAGTTCCTCGGTGTCCACATCACTAAGGAACTATCATGGTACACACATCAACACAGTTGTGAAGAGGGCACGACAACGCCTCTTTCCCCTCCGGAGGCTGAAAAGATTCGACATGGGCCCTCAGACCCTCAAAAATTATACAGCTGCACTATTGAGAGCATCTTGACTGGCTGCATCACCGCTTGGTTTGGCAACTGCTTGGCCTCCGACCGCAAGGCGCTACAGAGGGTTGTGCGTACGGCCCAGTACATCACTGGGGCCTAGCTCCTTGCTATCCAGGACCTCTATACCAGGCGGTGTCAGAGGAAAACCCTAAAATAGTCAAAGACTCCAGCCACCCAAGTCATAGACTGTTCTCTCTGTTACCACACAGCAAGCGGTACCGATGCACCAAGTCTAGAACCAACAATACCCTGAACAGCTTCTACCGCCAAGCTATAAAACTGCTAAATAGTTTGTTAAATAGTTAATCAATAGCTACCCAGAATATCTGCATTAAGCCTTTTTGCACTAACTCTTTTGACTCATTATATACTCTGCTGTTACTGTTTATTATCTCTCCCGTTGCCTAGTCACTTTAACCCTACCTATATGTACATATCTACCTCATTTACCTCGTACCCCTGCACATCGACTCGGTACTGGTACCCTGTGTATATAGCCAAGTTATCATTACTCATTGTATATTTATTCCTTGTGAATTTTGTTACTATTTCTTTTTTTCTCTCTTCATTGTTGGGAAGGGCCCGTAAGTAAGCGTTTCACTGTCAGTCTACACCTGTTGTTTACAAAGCATGTGACAGATAACATTTGATTGGATGGGAACTGATGAAATGTTTCTTGATGCAGATGTCTTCTTGTGCCTCTGGTTTATCGATTATATTTTTGACAACTTTTACTTTTACTTCATTACATTCCTAAAGAACATTATGTACTTTTTACTCCATACATATTTCCTGACACCCAAAAGTACTCGTTACATTTTGAATGCTTAGCATGACAGGAAAATTGTTAAACTCACGCACTAATCAAGAGATCATCCCTGGTCATCCCTACTGCCTCTGATCAGGCAGACTCACGAAACACAAATGCTTTGTTTATAAATTATGTCTGAGTGTTGGAGTGTGCCCCTGGCTATCCGTAAAAAAAAAAAATTGTGCCATCTGGTTTGCTTAATATAAGGAATTTGAAATGATTTATACTTTTACTTTACCTATCATAGTTAAGTATATTTTAGTAATTACATTTACTTTTGATACTTAAGTATATTTAAAACCAAATACTTTTAGACTTTAACTCAAGTAGTATTTTACTGGGTGACTTTCACTTTTACTTGAGTCATTTTCTATTAAGATATCTTTACTTTTACTCAAGTATGACGATTAGGTACTTTCCCCACCACTGCTAGTTGTGTTTGGCAAGGGCTTAAGCAGGCCTTGAGGGTGCTAAATCAATTGGGTGGATATTTGGCATTCTGTATCATTTCATCTGTACTTCTAACATGTCCTTCACTGCTTATCCTAGGCTTTACCTTTTGAAGTAGGCCTTTTTGATGTGTCAGAGGCCATTTATAGAAACCAAAGGAGGTTGGTGGCACCTTCATTGGGGAGAACGGGCTCGTGGTAATGACTGGAGCGGAATCAGTGGAATGGTATCAAATACATCAAACACATGGTTTCCAGGTGTTTGATGCCATTCTATTAACTACGTTCCGGACATTATTATGAGCCGTTCTCCCCTCAGCAGCCTCCACTGATAGAAACACAATGTAATAATAGTACTTCTCTGTGATCCCCCCAAGAATCAGTATCGGAACAAATACAAGTGATAATTTCAGTCGTTTGACAAACTCTCTTTCTCTACTTTTTCAGATGGCTTCAGCTACAGCTACCTATGGACAGAAGGAGTCCTCAGACCAGAACTTTGACTACATGTTCAAGATCCTCATCATTGGAAACAGCAGCGTGGGCAAGACCAGCTTTCTGTTCCGCTACGCTGACGACTCCTTCACGCCGGCCTTCGTCAGCACGGTGGGCATTGACTTCAAGGTGAAGACGATCTACAGGAATGACAAGAGGATCAAGCTACAGATCTGGGTGAGATTTGGAGATGGCTCCTTTCATATGGTTGATATGTCCATGTAACAAAGAACACCTGCCAAAAACAATACTTTTGGTAACCATTACCAAAACCATGGTAAGGCTCACCTGGTAATGATACCCCTAGGTCAGGGATGGGCAACTCCAGTCCTTGAGGGCCTGATTAGTGTAACACATTTGCCCCAGCCCCAGCTAACACACCTGACTCCAATAGTCAACTAATCATGATCTTCAGTTTAGAATGTAATTAGTTTAATCAGCTGTGTATCTCTAGGGATGGGGAAAAAGTGTGGTACCACTCCGGCCACCGAGGACTGGTTGCCCATCACTACCCTAGGTGTAATAAAAGGCATAGTTCCAGTTCCACAGAGCCAAAGATTGAATATAGTACATTCCGAGAGGCATGAGGATGAAGTATGTCATTGTTATGATCTCTTACTCTACACTGAGTGTACAAAACATTAGGAACACCTGCTCTTTCCATGACATAGACTGACCAGGTGAATCCAGGTGAAAGCTATGATCCCTTATTGATGTCACGCGTTAAATCCAATGAGTGTATCAAGAACTGCAACGATGCTGGGTTTTTCACGCTCAACAGTTTCCTGTGTGTATTAAGAATGGTCCACCACCCAAAGGACATCCAGCCAACTTGACACAACTGTGGGAAGCATTGGAGTCAACATGGTTCAGCATCCCTGTGGAACGCTTGACACATTGTAGAGTCCATGCCCCGACGAATTGAGGCTGTTCTGAGGGCAAAGGGAGTGCAACTCAATATTGTGAAGGCGTTCCTAATGTTGTGTAAACTCAGTGTATGTGTTGGAGTACATCATTGTGGGCATGTTCAGTACAGTAGAGTTTGCATTTACGTCAACATGAACAGCACTGCAGTCTCTACTGTACATCAGACAGTGCTATAGTGGGTTGGTGAAAGGGAATTTATGTGTGTTTGTTTGTGTGACGAGGGAAGGCTTGTTCTGTTGTCAGCCTTTCCCAGGCCATAGCCTTCAGTGAGAAAGGCTGCTGGCCAGTCAAAACACAGAGGGCGATGACTGATTGTGCACCCTCCCCCATTACTACACATTCTCCTTGAGTGCATAACCCCCACCTCCTACATACACACACGCTGCTCCCATCCCCCTCTTCACAGTACAGCATACAGTCAGCTTAGCACACACACAGTGTAGTAAAATAAAAAAATCTGGTAATGCTGACTTAATGTTAATTGTTTTTTGCTGGGACCCGTGGTCCATATTCTGGGTCCGTATCCAGACCGCGGTCCGCCTATAGAGTACGACTGACCTAAAGATAAGCACATTCGTTTCACACCATATACTGTGGATATGTAACCCAATTTACACATTTACATGTGTATTCAGATTCATTATGCATACCAGACATAAATAAAGCAGAAATGTGACTATTTTAACATGTAATGTACAGCCTAAACCTAACATCCAGCGTAACCAGCCGAGTGTTGTTATCAGTAATGGGGATGGAGGCTGATGTTGCTCCACAGCTCAGAGAAATGCAGTATTGGGTATCAGGGAGGCCTAAGATCCTGAGCATTCATTAGAGCTTAGGTCGTAACTCAATCCGCCCCTTCTGACACGCCAGCTTGCCTACCAAGGAGGGGAATCGAAATTTGTCAAGTCACAGCGGAAATGCGAAAGGGGCTCTAAAAGCTACTGATGTGCAATCATCATCCGTTGGCAGCAAAAGCAGTCTGCCGCTAGACTGTTTGATATCACAGGAGGGTTTTAATGTTCTGTCGTTATCGGTGTGCAAGATGATCGGTGTGCATGTCAATTTAGCTGTGGTGCTCATTGTAATGCAACCTGTGTGTGTGTGTGTGTGTGTGTGTGCGTGTCATATTTCTAGGATACGGCAGGGCAGGAGAGGTACAGGACTATCACCACCGCTTACTACCGCGGAGCCATGGGCTTCATCCTCATGTATGACATCACCAATGAGGAGTCCTTTAACGCTGTGCAGGACTGGTAAGTGATTGCGCAGGAATGTGGTCATGTGACCATGTGGCAAATAGTAGTAGGCTACAACAGTGGTGGACAAAAATAGACCAGTATTCCTTGATACAGTACAGGCCTGACTGGAGGAGGTCCAATTGGTTTGTCGACCTTTTCTTCAGAAAGACCAACGGAGTGATAACAGTTTGTTGACCTTTTCTAAATAAAGACAAGTGGACTTGAGCCACATAGATATTTCTAGTTAGTTTGGGATTCAGGATTGTAACAGGGACCCTGTTGACACCAAGCGGCATTTTCCACTCCTAATCACTGTCCCCAATCCTATGCAAAAACACGATTACTCACAATAACCCAAAATGAGCGTATCGCAAGCTACAGTATTCCAAACTCATTTGGATAAACCTTGAAAGTTGGATCAGTGCAGTGAAAATGTCACCCAAGTTATCTATGGCTCTGCAGTGGACCAGATCTCTGTTTCTGTGTGGTTGCTAAAAACTAAAGAAGACTGCATACTGGATCTAGGCTCTTAATAGTAGTTTATTAAAAACAATGTTGAGACCCTGAGGTCTTCATCGGGTCTCTTTGACCGTCACACACACCTGCTCAAAACCACTGGATCAGTGTGTGTGTGTTATCTTTTCTTATACTGAACCATTTTGTATGGCTGCCACAGGTCGACCCAGATCAAGACGTACTCGTGGGACAACGCCCAGGTCCTGCTGGTAGGCAACAAGTGTGACATGGAGGACGAGAGGGTGGTGGCAGCAGACCGGGGCAGGCAGCTCTCTGAACACCTGGGTGAGTTCGTCACACAACACCAACTCACAGTGCTCACCACAACTACATGAGCTACGTATGGATATTACATGACGTACACTCAATGATACTGGTGATGTTAATGCTGTTACTTATCTGATGATATGATTATATTGTCTGAGTTGTCAGCTCAACAATAACATGCATAATTTGGTTGCAATCGCTTAGTAGAAGTTGCTCTTATCCAGAGTGCATTCCGGAACAGCAGCATAAGCAAAAAAAAAAAGCCTAATTGGCTGTTGAACACAGATCTCACCGCTGACACCAAATGTCATACAGGGATGACACAATGGCAACACAAAGTTAGCTTGCTTAGCTTAATCCCAGACATTAGCTTCAGAAGCCAATGGGCAAGATTACATAAGACATGAGGCTAGCTTGACAAACTACCTCCACCACATTATGATCCAAATTCTGACACTGTGTTCCAGGGTTTGAGTTCTTTGAGGCCAGTGCCAAGGACAACATCAATGTGAAGCAGACGTTCGAGCGGCTGGTGGACATCATCTGCGAAAAGATGTCTGAGAGCTTGGACACCGCCGACCCTGCCATCACAGGGGCCAAACAAGGGCCCCAGCTCACCGAGCAACCCGCAGCCCCCCAACAGGACTGTGCATGCTAAAGCTGAACGACCCCACCATCAACCCATCCTCAGGTCCCCTCACCCTCACAACCCCCACTCACCCTTCTCCCCCCGAATCAACCTGTCACTCCATATGGGTGAATGGGTAATGTTCACTCTGTTTCTCCCATTATCCTCTTGTGTCCTCTGCACCGTTTACTCTGGTTGTCACTAGTTACCACATCCACAAAGTCATAATTATGGCTAAACCCCGCTTATTTCTACAATGTATATTCGTAAAATCTGATTTTTAACCTAACCTTCACCACACTGCTAACCTTATGCTTAACCCTAACCTTAAATTAAGACCAAAAAGCTTCTTTTTTTATCATACATTTTACTAGACAATTTTGTCTTTGTGGCTGTGGTAACTTGTGACAACTCTACTCTTCTCCTGACTGTGGTCATGATGGACTTGAAGGTCTCTATCCAGAGTCTGTCCCAAATCCTTATCATTGTTTACCTTTTTTTCTCTCAGACTAATGCTTTTCTGATATCAGCCTTTGTTGGGGACTGATGGGAATGCCATATTAAAGTATGTGTTGTCATAAAAAGGTCAAGAATTTGGAAAAATAGTGTTGCTATTGAAGCCTAGCACATATATACTGGTCTTAGTCCCTCCTCTCTGTGTGAAATATAAGTAAACATATTTCATTTACATCAATCATTGTTTCGTTTTTTTGTGTATTAGAATCCCCAATTAGCTGCCGCCGACGCAGAGGCTACTCTTCCTGGGGTCCAAACAGGAAACAACATAGACGGTTTAACATCCTTCCTCATTCCAGTCTCGTATTTTTGTCCAATCAGCCTTTATTTTTGTATACTGGTACCTCTTTCTTTTTTAAAGATTTTTGTACATAAAAAAAAAAACTGTAAGGGAAAAACAAACAAATTATAGATGAGTAAAAAAAACACAGAGTCACCTCTTTATTTATTTTTGTTTTAAATGTGTTTGTAAATAATGTGCAGTATATGATATCTATGGTATACATTTGAGAAAATTGATTTTTCTTTTAGTATAAAGAAAATATCTATGAAGATGTATCAAATATGAGAGTTCAATGTTGTAGAATTTCTCTGGATCCATTTATTTATTGTTTAATTAATCTCATTGTCACCCCCCTTTAGCCCATTTAGAATGAACTTCTTAGCTCCTGCTAGCCCCTCAGATACATACAAATACACTCACTAATAGCAGTTAAGATGAATGCTAGTTTGCATGGAAAGAGGCTGAAGCCACAGAAGCAGAGCATACTGTAGCTGCAGTGTATTAGCATGCATCGCTCACCATTTACATCCGTTTCAATTATCTTATTACATTTTTTTTGTGAGAAATAATGAATTGCAGTGTGCATGTTACATCAGAGGCAATACTTGCCTCCTTATGACTTGAAATAGGCTAAATGAGACTGTACAAGTGAGATAAGATTAAAAAGAGAAATCATACTATCACACATCCTGTACAATAACATAGGTTAAAAAAATTAAATAAGCTATTTTGTAAACTTTTTCATTTATGCATGAAAAATATGAATTACCTTTTGCCTCGTCTTTGAATTGACATTCAGTCCAAGGTCTCATTCCAGGTAAGTTTCCATCTAAATGAGAGAATACATTACTAATTGTATGTGATCGAAACCACTATCTCCCTTAAGCCTTTCATTATATTTACGAGTCGACTTTCCTATGTTGTTGACCAATGGTTGTTTCAATGGCCTTTACTAGAGATCTGATGAGTGCGAAACAGTCATACAGATAGATCAGTCTTTCAATCATCCTCAATAGATGAAGAGGTCAAATTGATACTTAACTGAGTCCCACCAAAGTTTTGATGTGGGACGATAATGATAATTGTGTAACATTAATAATAGAATAATACGACTGTAGTAACAATTACAATAACAACAGTATTGGATCATCTTGAACTTGAGTACCTTGCAATTCAGCATACATTTTCAACATCATTTTGCTCTACCACATGGCTGAGTTCTCAGTAGTATCCAGAGATCCCCCTCTGTAAACTGTCCTCTTTCTATGAAACAACCTGTAAATACATTTTAGTCATATACGTTTCATGCGTGGATTGTGTTGTATTGACTCCAGGCTTGAAAAACAAGAAGGAAAAAAAATCTGTAACTTTCTTTAAGACTAAGCAATACAATACAAATAGCAATTCTGTAGTTGATGATTTATTTATGTATTTGTTTTAAAGGTTTAGTACCTCAGGTTCATTTGTAAAGTGTGTCGGGTCAGTTTGTCATCACTGCTATTTCTAGGTAGTATAGAACTGAATCCGTAAAGATGTTAAAAATACTTGGATTAGTGGATTTATTGCGTTTGTGGTGAGATGTTGAATCAGAGATGGCACCAAAGTTTTAAAAAAAACAACAACAAACATTTGACTTGAGTGTACATTTTGAAAAGTACTGTAAGAGTATCTTTGAGCTGATGTTTTTATTCTGTGCTTAGAAGGCAACCTTGTGTTTCCAACTTTGTGTTTCCAAACCAAACTAAGGTTTACATAAAGGAATTTGAATTTTAGAAAAAGACCCAAAGTGTTGCTTGTTTTTGGAATTTATTGAATCGTTTTATTAAAAAAATATATATATATTATGCATCCACCAAACACTGTTCTACAAAGTACTGTTGACTTGGTTTACATTGATTTTTACTTTGTTTTTCAATTGTGGGAATACAACAACTATTATGCAGTAGTTTATGTAATATAACAAAAAGGGAATATGGTGTCAAAATGTTAAATCGTGAACATGACCAAATCTACTGTACATGTGGAATTAAATGACAAAAATAAAAGTTTGTGCTGTTACAATATTGAAGTGTTCCTCATTTCATGTTGTCACACCCTGATCTGTTTCACCTGTCTTGTGCTTGTCTCCACCCCCCTCCAGGTGTCGCCCATTTTCCCCACTATCCCCTGTGCATTTATACCTGTGTTTTCTGTTTGTCTGTTGCCAGTTCGTCATGTCTCGTCAAGCCTACCAGCGTGTTTTCCCCCCCCATACTCCTGTTCTCTCTAGTCCCTGTTTTCTAGTTCTCCCGGTTCCGACCTATTCTGCCTGCCCTGACCCCGAGCCTGCCTGCCGCCCTGTACCAATCAGACTCGGACCTGGTTACGAACCTCTGTCTGTCCTCGACCTGCCCTTTGCCTGCCTCCTGTGGTTTTAATAAACTACTCTGTATATTGAACCTTATGTCTCCTGTGTCTGCATCTGGGTCATATCCTGAGTCATGTTAAATGTATGTTTACCACTACCGTAATGTAGTGTGCATCTCACATACAAACACAGAAGACACACACAGCAGTTGCACCTTCTCATTTGGCTTGTAACATTCCTTCCAGGAGCTTGCCACTCGCTGCAACATCACATATTTTATAGCCCCTATCTATGATGCTGCATTTGAAGCACGTTGGGACAATCTGCTATTCACTATCTCATAGGTGTCTGGCTAATAGGCACCTACGCTACACTATAGTATCTATAGAGTGGTCGCTGATGCTGCATTCATAGCAAGCTGGGACCTTCTGATAGCCACTATCTCATAGGTGTCTGGCTGTCTACACTATGGTGTCTACACCTGAGATTACCTTGTCATAAAATTATCAGTGAAGCATCTAGGCTTGATTTACATTGGAATAAAACAACAACGATCTGTGCTACCACAACTTGGTCCTATGCAAACGTTTTATACTGTACAAAGTAACTACAAGTAGTCTTGTTTTTCATGTTTTGGACTTTATTATAATATGTAGACTTACCAGATAGCCTGGTATGGCAGCATAGCCAGCACTCAATTGAACTTAAGACATCAAAGCAAAAAATGGTATTGATACAACTAATGGTGTTGATTTCCTATACTCAATCAATGCATGAACTCATTACTTCACATCAGTCTAATTTCTGCAATAGGCCTATCATATTATACCAGCAGAGGGCAAAAGACACCATGATGATACACATTTTACTGACTGACATCACAGTCAACGGACTTCCTGTGAAGAATGGATACATTTGTATCCAATATGTTGACGTTAAATGCTACAATTTCACGATGGAATCCATCCTCTGGACGCGATGCCAGGAATAAGAATATCAAAGCATGTTATCAAACGATTTACACTACTGAGTCAGCATAGACCCAATAATGTTGGCTAATATGCCAACTTTTAAAATTCATAAAAATTAGTTTAAAAGTATGCCATGGGCATATGCGTGGTTCAACTCCATAAACATACTGTTGTATTAAAATGTCTTTTTTTTCCCATATCAAATCATATCTGATTTGAATAAACTAGAAATGTAGGTACATCGTTGGATTTTAATGTTCGGTTGGACCCAAGTTTGAACTTATTGGATTTCCCAAATATGTATTGAGCAATATCCAACTGTGCCCCACCCATTCATTTAGTCTATTGTGCAAACGCAACTGGTATAAAGGCCTACTGTGAAGACATTGTGTATAGGATATTGCTCTGTTGTTGTTGCATTAAAATGAATCAGAAAATTAACCCAACAGACAGCAAAACATGTGCCTTGTATTATCAAGCAAAGTTTATTTGATAACATACGTTAAAATACATGAATGACGTATGCCCAAACCTGTTAGGTAACATTCGAGTTTGTCAATAAACATGCACATTTTTATTTTCAGTATAAGGCTATGATATAGTAATACAATGACGATAAGCTGGTTTGGTCCAGTCTTGGGACTGTCTATGTAAAGTACACCCATGAGAAAGAATTTGTAAACATTATACAAAAACGTACATTCGCGAAGTCATTTCAGTCTGTAAAGTCGATGGCTCTATGCACATAGTGGAGATATTTGAGAGCCAACAAGAGAAGGGTAATGAGCTTATTTATGCTGGTTGACCAATGTCATCCTGCTACTAGTACACTTGAACTTCATGTGGCGATAACTGGCATCCGCTGTTCACATGATTCAAAACCTTTTGTTTTAGCTGGGCCACTTGCTCCCGGAGTACACTTGCCGTTGAGGCCAGGTCAGTGTTTTGAGTTTTTAGGTTCTTAACTTTGTCCTCGAGTCTAGATATCCTCTCCAGTTTCCTCTTTCTGCACTTGGACGCAGCAATTCTATTCCGCAGCTTTTTCCTCTCGGCTTTTATGCGCTCCTGCTTGTCCATGTTGATAGGCGACAGTGGCGGACTGTCGCCGAAGCTGTGCATATCAGGGACTGTCTGCGGCTCATCCTTCAAGGATTGCAGCCGGGAATGCGCTTGCTGCTGCTGTGTGGAGCCTAAATGATGAGAGGGAGGTGGTGGGAAGGGGACAGTGTCTGTGGAGTAATTGACAGTGGTGCCCAAAGGCCCATTGCCATAACTGTTCAAGTTCGTATAGACGGGTAGGTCCAGGTGTACGGTGACAGGAGCCACGTTGGTGCTTAAGTCCATATTGTTCGTTTGAACGCACGTCCCGCCGTTCAGCTGGTTCTGTTTGTGTAAGTCCTCGAGAGCCTTGACGAATCCCTCTGCAAACTCCTGTTCGTCGGTTACCGACTTGGGGTAGAGGAACTGAGAGGTCGGTGTTGTTGTGACCATTCCGTTGGACTGAATGATGAGTCTCTCCAGCTCCGGGGAGGCCAGTTTCAGCAGGCCAAGGTCAGGGGAGATGAGAACGCTCTCGGCGTTGCGGAGATGGGGCTTTAAATTTGTGGCATTTGCCAGGTTTAAACTCATGTCCTTCTTCATCATATTTCCTTAAAAGACAAAATCTTTGATGTCAGCAGCTGTAAAAATTCAGCACACCCTCACGACAGAAAGAGGGGTTCCCATAACAGCTCAGTTGTTGAAGAGGAAACGATGCGTAATTTGCGCACAATTAAATCAAATCCGCTTTTAAAGTTGTCCTACCCGTGTCCACGTTCATTGTATTGATCGCATTTTCCTTCAATAATTATGTCATTTTAATAATAAACAATTGATAAGAAACAATCGATGACCAGTCTCCAGTTAGAGGGGTGAAAGTTTCTATGTGTGAGCTCGCGCGCTGCCTCCATCTTTTCTATCCTCGTAAGTTCCATTATGTCACTTCAGAGCGCGCAGATTGGACAGAAATGACGTTTTTGCCGATTTTATTTGAATAAGAGGACGTACCATCCATATTACCATGGAAAAGGCAGGTAAACTGCAAACAGTGCGGTGCATTGTGGTTTGATGTCATAGCAAACCTTTGGATCTAGGCGTGGGGGTTGGTCAAGGCTTGTTTTCTTCACTGTTCTATTGCTTTTGTATTTTGTACAGTAAAACAACATTTAGTTCTGTTAGACAAATCTTTTTGCACTATTAAATGTCCCATAACATTATTTTGACCTTATCTAAGAAGTGTGGTGCAGAGCTGGTTACAATTCGAATTTCATCCCCCTGAAAAGATAGAACAAATATTACAAATATTACTCAAATGTGCTGGTTGATAAAATACCTGTATTTATGGAAAATATGTTTGAAAAGGGTATTCAGTTTTTAAATGATATTGTAAATTGAAATGGTAGAGTTATGTATTTTATGGAGTTATCGGAACTGTATGGGAAGGTCTGCTCAGTCCAAGATTACAACCAATTGATTACAGCATTGCCCCAAAAATGGAGGAGAAAGGTGGTACCGGGAGGAGGTAGGGAACTGGTCTGTCTGCCCAATATAAAGGATAAAAACTGGCGGAGGAATAAAAATACCATAAATAGGGAAGTATACCAGTTTCATTTGAGGACCAGGATGTTGACAGCTGTGCCATACTGATTGCAAAATAGCTAAGAACAGATTTTTGATGTACCGATTCCATGGCACAGGGTGTATGAGCTGATACATAAAACAACACAAGATTCAAGAGGTATTTTATTATTATTATTATTATTATTATTATTATTATTATTATTATTATTATTTCGCTGGTTCGGGTCCTTGGGCAGGGCGTTGACCCTGGTTGCTTCTGTGGTTCGCTCTGGATGGGAGTCTGTTAGATGACTGAATGTAATGTAAATGTTGAGCGGCTTCACTGCAGGTAGATTGTATGTTTTAATATATTTTTTAAATTATACCAACAAAAAAAACAAAGTGTGGTGAAAGTCAGAAAAAGAAAATACCAACTGGAGAAGACTAGGACAAGGGGCAGCAGGTAGCCTAGTGGTTAAGAGCGTTGGGCCAGTAACTGAAAAGTCAGTGGTTTGAATCAAACTCAAACAGAATAGGTGAAAAATCTGTCAATGTGCCCTTGAGCAAGGTACTTAACCCACATTGCTCCTGTACATCGCTGTTGATAGGAGCGTCTGCTAAACTGTCACAATGAGTATGGTTTTTATGTGTTTTTATATTGAGCTTCATGAAAACACACAAAAAATCACTGTCAGTGGATTCAAGGTCACACTACAACTGATTGTCACAGGAAAAAGCACACTCACATTTTAAGCGCTTGATATGCCAGAATCCCATTACTACTACAGAAACATCAGATATCCAATAACCCCTCAATCAGCCTCACTGGTGTCTATCTGTGTTGTCACTGTATGGGGAGATACAGTTCCTGCTGCCATTGCCCCCACAACAACTGATCCACAGGCACCCTGCTCAATACCTATGTAAATAAGGTATTTCTGTTTTTATTTTTAATAAATGTGCAAACATTTCTAAAAACCTGTTTTCGATTCGTCATTATGGGGTATTGTGTGTAGATTGATGAGGGGAAAAACTATTTAATCAATTTTAGAATAAGGCTGTAATGTAACAGAAGGTGGAAAAAGTCAAGGGGTCTGAATACTTTCCGAATGCACTGTATAAAAGGATGCAGGGAATATTTGCTGAAAGTCACCATAGGAAGATCCCTTAGTCTTTCTGCAATGATTAAAGGGATAGTTTGAGATTTTGGCAATTAAGCCCTTTATCTACTTCCCCAGCATGCTAGCTGTTCCTGTAGATGTCTAGTCATTGTGCTAATGCTAGTTTGCATTAGCTTGCAAAACTACATTTAACTTCCTTCATACTGGACGCAGAGACATAAAAAATGGTATCCACCAGTTTATCAGACTCTGGGGAAGTAGCTTCATTGCTACTTCATTGATAGATCCAAGATGGCATAGCAGAGCGGTCGTGTTCTCTTGTGTGTCCATGTAGATAGCCTGTTTTTTGTATTTTTTTGTATTTTACGTATATATTTCCCTATCACACTTTTCATCCTACTAAATATACTTTCCTGCAACCCGCCTCACTCAATGTGGAACGGATTCTATTATTTACTCACCTTTATCTAGAATCTCCAGTTGAAACTAGCCAGCCGGCTAACTAGCTAACTAGCTACTTGCTATTAGCCACCGTTAGCGGTTTTCACCCAGAACATTGGATTTTCTGCCGGAATAACTGAATCACTGGACCTTAACACCGGATCTAGCTAGCCGCAACCGAATGGATGTCGAATGGATGTTGCTGTAGGCTAATCACCACTGCCCCCGAAGCAACAGTTAGCCTTGAGCCTTGAGCTAGCCCCGGCTATCTACCTCTCTGTCTACCGGACGGGAGTAGCCAGCTAACCAGCTAACTAGCTACTTGCTATTAGCCACCATTAGCGGCTTTTCTCCATTGTCCGTGGCCTGCACTACCTACCAGCCAGCTCTAGCCTGGACTATTATCGGCCAGTCTGCACTGTCTGCACAGCGCGTTATCGACCTAGAACCTATCAGATTTTCTGCCGGAATCACTGAATCACTGGACCTTTAACACTGGATAATCGCAACTAGCTAGCTGCAACCAAATGAACATTGTTGTTGGATAATCAGCCTTGAGCTAGCCTTGAGTCAGGCACATCTCCCGGCTATCTACCTCTCTGTCAACCGGACGGGACCTCCTAGAGTCGACACAGAGCCCTGCCGATCCATCACGACTGGTCTGCCGACGTAATCGTCTGTGGTTTCAACAGGCTTCCCGTTGCGACGACCACGAAGATC
Source organism: Coregonus clupeaformis (assembly GCF_020615455.1). Taxonomy (NCBI): domain Eukaryota; kingdom Metazoa; phylum Chordata; class Actinopteri; order Salmoniformes; family Salmonidae; genus Coregonus; species Coregonus clupeaformis. Next base: position 35,849,093 of record NC_059202.1, read on the forward strand.
CATCTGCTAGCCCCGGCCCGCTAGCACACGCAAACAGCCATGCTTCCATCCCCAACTACAACATGTTCTGTCTAGATAGAACTGCCAAAGGGGGCAGAGTTGCAATCTACTGTAGAGATAGCCTGCAGAGCTCTATCATACTATCCAGGTCTGTGCCCAAACAGTTTGAGCTCCTACTTCTAAAAATCCACCTTTCCAGAAAGAAGTCTCTCACTGTTGCCGCTTGCTACAGACCCCACTCAGCCCCCAGCTGTGCCCTGGACACCATATGTGAATTGATTGCCCCCCATTTATCCTCAGAGTTCGTACTGCTTGGTGACCTAAATTGGGATATGCTTAACACCCCGGCCATCCTACAATCCAAACTAGATGCCCTCAATCTCACACAAATTATCAACGAACCTACCAGGTACAACACTAATTCCGTAAACATGGGTACCCTCATAGATATCATCCTGACTAACTTACCCTCTAAATACACCTCCGCTGTCTTCAACCAGGATCTCAGCGATCACTGCCTTATTGCCTGCGTCCGTAACTGGTCCGCGGTCAAACGACCACCCCTCATCACTGTCAAACGCTCCCTAAAACACTTTAGCGAGCAGGCCTTCCTAATTGACCTGGCCCAGGTATCCTGGATGGATATCGATCTCATTCAGTCAGTAGAGGATGCCTGGTTGTTCTTTAAAAGTAATTTCCTCTCAATCATAAATAAACATGCCCCATTCAAAAAATACAGAACTAAGAACAGATATAGCCCCTGGTTCTCCTCAGACTTGACTGCCCTTGACCAGCACAAAAACATCCTGTGGCGTACTGCATTAGCATCAAATAGCCCCCGCGATATGCAACTTTTCAGGGAAGTTAGGAACCAATATACACAAGCAGTTAGGAAAGCAAAGGCTAGCTTTTTCAAACAGAAATTTGCATTCTGTAGCACTAACTCCAAAATGTTTTGGGACACTGTAAAGTCCATGGAGAATAAGAGCACCTCCTCCCAGATGCCCACTGCACTGAGGCTAGGAAACACTATCACCACCGATAAATCTACAATAATCGAGAATTTCAACAAGCATTTTGCTACGGCTGGCCATGCTTTCCACCTGGCTACCACTACCCCGGCCACTAGCTCTGCATCCTCCGCTGCAACTTGCCCATGCCCCCCCCGCTTCTCCTTCACACAAATTCACACAGTTGATGTTCTGAAAGAGCTGCAAAATCTGGACCCCTACAAATCATCTGGGCTAGACAATCTGGACCCTTTCTTTCTAAAACTAGCCGCCGAAATTGTCGCAACCCCTATTACTAGCCTGCTCAACCTGTCTTTCGTAACGTCTGAGATCCCCAGAGATTAGAAAGCTGCCGCGGTCATCCCCCTCTTCAAAGGGGTGACACTCTAGATCCAAACTGTTACAGACCTATATCCATCCTGCCCTGCCTTTCGAAAGTTTTTGAAAGCCAAGTTAACAAACAGATCACCGACAATTTCGAATCCCACCGTACCTTCTCTGCTATGCAATCCGGTTTCCGAGCTTGTCATGGGTGCACCTCAGCCACGCTCAAGGTCCTAAACGAAATTATAACCGCGATCGATAATAGACAGTACTGTGCAGCCGTCTTCATCGACCTGGCCAAGGCTTTCGACTCTGTCAACCACCGCATTCTTATTGGCAGACTAAATAGCCTTGGTTTCTCAAATGACTGCCTCGCCTGGTTCACCAAACTACTTCTCAGATAGAGTTCAATGTGTCAAATCGGAGGGCCTGTTGTCTGGACCAATGGCAGTCTCTATGGGGGTGCCACAGGATTCAATTCTTGGGCCGAGTCTTTTCTCCGTGTATATCAATGATGTCGCTCTTGCTGCTGGTGACTCTCAGATCCACCTCTACGCAGACGACACCATTTTGTATACATCTGGCCCTTCATTGGACACTGTGTTAACAAACCTCCAAACGAGCTTCAATGCCATATACAACACTCCTTCAGTAGCCTCCAACTGCTCTTAAACACTAGTAAAACTAAATGCATGCTCTTCAATCGAATGCTGCTGGCACCCGCCCACCCGACTAGAATCACTACTCTCGACGGGTCTGACCTAGAGTATGTGGACAACTACAAATACCTAGGTGTCTGGTTAGACTGTAAACTCTCCTTCCAGACTCACATTAAGAATCACCAATCCAAAGTTAAATCTAGAATCGGCTTCCTATTTCGCAACAAAGCATCCTTCACTCATGCCAAACATGCCCTCGTAAAACTGACTATCCTACCGATCCTTGACTTCGGCGATGTCATTTACAAAATAGCTTCCAACACTCTACTCAGCAAATTGGATGTAGTCTATCACAGTGCCATCCGTTTTGTCACCAAAGCCCCATATACTACCCACCACTGTGACCTGTACGCTCTTGTTGGCTGGTCCTCACTACATATTCGTCGCCAAACCCACTGGCTCCAGGCCATTTATAAATCACTGCTAGGCAAATCCCCGCCTTATCTTAGCTCATTGGTCACCATAGCAACACCCACCCGTAGTATGCGCTCCAGCAGGTATATCTCACTGGTCATCCCCAAAGCCAACACCTCCTTTGGCCGCCATTCCTTCCAGTTCTCTGCTGCCAATGACTGGAACAAATTGCAAAAATCTCTGAAGCTGGAGACACTTATCTCCCTCACTAACTTTAAGCATCAGTTGTCAGAGCACCTTACCGATCACTGCACCTGTACACAGCCCATCTGAAATTAGCCCACACAACTACCTCATCCCCATATTGTTATTTATTTTGCTCATTTGCAACCCAGTATCTCTATTTGCACATCATCTCTTGCACATCTATCATTCCAGTGTTAATACTAATTGTAATTATTTTGCACTATAGCCTATTTATTGCCTTACCTCCATAACTTGCTACATTCGCACACACTGTATATATATTTTCTGTTGTATTTTTGACTTTATGGTTTGTTTTACCCCATATGTAACTCTGTGTTGTTGTTTTTATCGCACTGCTTTGCTTTATCTTGGCCAGGTCGCAGTTGTAAATGAGAACTTGTTCTCAACTGGCTTACCTGGTTAAATAAAGGTAAAAAAATAAAAAATAATAATAATAATAATAATTGCCAAAATCTCTAACTATTCCTTTAAATACCTGTCCCAAAGGCCATACTAAATCAAAATATTGTTTCTACACGCAGATGTCATAGAAGAGACACAAAAGCATTTGGGACATTTCCTATTTCCCACTGCTGTTATTAGACACAATCCGATTTGTCTCCTGTGAATGGAGCTGCTAAATTTCTAGAACAAAACACTTAAGTGCATGTACTTCTAATCTTCTTTTTGAAGCTGAGCCCAATCCGGCTCCCCCAGTGTTCATACTGGCATGGTAAGGGTTACACCGAGGAGGCATGTGTGCGTCATAGGTAGGCCCATCTCTGCAAGGCATCGTGGGGGCGGACCCGTTCTGTGGGCAGACCACATCTGTCTGTGATGTCAGAGAGAGGGAGCAGCGACGGAACTCTCAGTGGCAGATGTAAGGGGTGAAAAGGGGGAGGGGGTGAATGCTGTTCACTGAACAGGCAATATATTTCTGTAAGAAAGAGCTGAATACAACAGTGCAAAGCGTGCGGGGGTGGTCCTGTGAAAAAACAGCCAGTAGAGGATAAAAAGAGGCAGTAACATCTCTTAGTATTTTTTTGTTGCAATTTGAACAGGGCTGCTCGTACTATAATACACATGCTGTTGCTATACATGGTTTTGGGGCATGACGAAAAGAACCATGCAGTTGTATGTATTCACATCATTTACATTGTTTTATGACATCAGTTGAAGGCTGAATGCTCTAATGATGATTTATTTTCAGTGAATAACCCAACAAGTCATAGATTTAATGAATACGACAAGGTGGGTATATCAGTTGCTGGGAAAGTATATTATGTACAGGGCAAGACACTATATTTGAATGACATCACCAATGTACAGAAGAGTACAAAAGGAAGACAGGAGAGATGTAAACAGGGGCGTCATGCACCCCAAAAATCTGAGGGAGCACAAAGTACGTGAGGATGGCTGGCGGGTGGTCCGGAGTGGGGCTAGGTCCTCCGACCATAAATTGGAGAATCTAGCATTTTTCAAACACCTGAAAGAGCGCATTATGCTTAATTCGATGTCTATTTTGCTGCATATCTAAGCATACCTCTTGAGCTGAACTGGTAGTTCTTTTTTTTTTTTAAGAATCTAAATATTCTTCTCTGTATCTCTGTTTAAATCTGGGTAAAAGATTGAAAGGAATGCGAGTCTTATTCAGTACATTATACAATATTATTATTTCTTGCTTTTCTAAAGTCTACCAACTTTTCCAGCAGGCATGCCAGCTACGATAGTTAGACAAGCTAGCTACTCTAACTTGATTCATAGCCTGAAATTGCTTCTTGGTAGCTGCTTTTAGCAACGCTAGTATTTACACACTAGCGTGGCTGGGAATTAGCTTGCAAAAAAACTGAATAGTCTGCCGGAAGCCAGAAGTTAAATACATTTTCATTTCAACTTACTCTGTTGATTGTCTGTAGGCTTGGTCCTTATGCAGGGGGAATTTTGAGAAAAAACATCTAATTAAACAGAATTTCCAAACGTGGTCTGTTGTAGACCCATGCAGTTCCTCAGCAAGGTCAGTTCCTCTCTGCTTACCTCATGTCAAAATAAAAGTCGCCACAAGTTCTTGCTTTTTTTTTGTTGCAGGTATTGCGCAGGTACAGGACTTTTACTTTGACATGAGGTAAGCAGAAAGGAAGTGGGTCTACAACAGACCCACGTTTGGAAAGTCTGTTTAATTTATGTTCTATTAGATGTTTTTTATCAATTCCCCCCCCTGCATAAGGACCATCCCTACGGAAAATCGGCAGAGTAAGTTGAAATGGAATATTATTTAACTTCTTGCTTCCGGTGGACTAATCCGTTTTTTTGCAAGCTAATTCCTAGCAACGCTAGTTTGTAAATACTAGCGTTACTAGAAGCAGTTAGCTTCTTGTTTGCTAGTTATGAGGTTGGGAACCTATCTGGGTTAGCTAAAGCCCACTTCATAAAATTGCTAGGTGGCTAGTAGTATTAGAGACAAATAACAACAACAAAATTACATAATAAAAAAACAATTAAAAAACGTTTTAAACAGGACAAATGAGGGGGCACGTGCCCCTGTGCCACCTATGGACATGACACCTCTGGATGTAAGGATCTTATTCTCTCAGCAATTGAGCTATTCTCCAAGTATACATCAACTCTTATATAAGAACATTCCACCTGCAGTTTAACCTTGTTCTTGAATGCATCTAACATTTGGAGGCAAAGTAATACATTGCTATTGAGCAGATACACATGTAACTATGAGAACCTGGGTCATGTTTATTAAGGACCAAATCAAAGAAAACAGCCCAAAACGTAGTGAAATGGGGACATATCTGAACTTGTGCAATAAGAAATGTTTGTATTCCGTTTTTAACAGTTTCGCTACAGTGTACCCTAATGAACACAAACCTTAACTATAATTCATACTGCAACAGCGGGTTCATTATAACAAACAAAGCAGGAGAGGAGAATCATGCCTGTATAGGTGAATTTAGAGTACACATATTTCAGTGCTACAAGTCAAGGCAGTGTGATAACACATCAGGAATGTTTGGCATCACTAATGCATTCTGGGGATGGAACACCTTTAAGCCGTGGCCAGGCCCAGGTAATGAATAGGTCTAGTGTGTACTTGTGTTGAGCAACATGTCATTTGCTGAGCTGTTGTATCCGAGGCATCACCAAGATTTATGTCCCCGATTGGAGCGGTTTAGCGTTGTTAAAGGTATTTGGTGAGAGCATCTGTCTTCATCAAATCCCCCCCAAAAATGATATGCATGCTGTATCCTCGTTGTTACAGAACATTTTACATCCCCTCCAATGACAAGTCTGTGATGGAAGTAACAAGCAAACCTTATGCCAGGTTTCAGTGTATGTTATCACGGCATGATTGCTTTGATGTGAGTGTGTTTTCTGGCTTCACCACAATTCGGTTTTGCAGTGTTTTTACTGTTAGAATGAGCAGGGGCAGCAGTTTCATGGTACATGGCCTGCCTTCACCTCTGTTCCCATCATGTGCACTCCTCTTGGCCCATGACGCAGTTTCAACGTGTAGGTGAGGTTCCACACTCACGGCTATGGGGGAATCCCTGTGTGCGAGGAGGTAGAGGAATAGTTTAATATGTGAGGTGAGAGAGCCTACGGTCGTTAGAGGAACACTACAATACCTGTCACACACAGACCCACACGCACCCATACACACGCAAAGCCACAAAGCCACAGTAAGCCCACGCATCACGGCAGTGATTTAGCGCTGTGATTTCGATGCGTGTTGACTGACATTTAGCAATTAGTTGATTAATCATCATGTCCTTCTGAACAAGAAAAAAAAAGAAAAAAAAAAGACTATTACAAAACGTTATGAAATGTCAAGAGTTTTTCCATTCTTTCTCATCTCACTTTTGAAAAGAAAATAGAGGCATGCATATTAGTGATGTTTGGGGGGGGGGGAAACGGTCAACACATCAATAATGAACACAATATTTTCATGGAAACCATGTTACTAATATACGATTAATATTGGTGTATGAGTGAAAAGTGGTGAAAAAAGTTTGTTTAGTGGGATCAAAGGTTCTGTGTGTGAGTTGACTACTACAAAGTGAGAATTACATATTTAACGATATTCTCTGTTGATTTTTCCTGATAGTCAAAGGAACCCTAAATCACTGCAGTGAACTAAGCCTGGAAGGAATTCTGTGGTTCAGACAAAAAGTTGACCTGCCCTCCGTGCCAAAAAAAATGCCTTTTTCAACATGCCCCTCTCATATCAAGTCACAACGAAAAAGTAATCACTTTGACAGTGACACCCACTTGATAAAAGCGCAAAGATTTGGGAATGAATTTAAGACATTTCACAATGATAAAAAAGAAAATATATATGCCACTCCGTCACACAAATATGCCAAGGCTCTTAGCACTTGTGTTTGGCTAAAAAAAGGGTTGAGAGTCAGAGTAGTGCAATAAAGCAGAAGCAAAATGGAATCAAAGCAAACAGTCTAGAGGGGCTCAACATTTTGACAGATGTCCTTACAAGAGAACATTAAGCTAGTCAGCGTTAGTTCAAGGAATTAACCCTGTAACATCATGTCTCACAGTGAGTGTTAAATGCATTGAGAGGAGGCTAGACAAACTCAGACAACTACTCGGGAGACAATCTCCAAAGTAATAGGAGGTCTTTCAAAACAGCAGCACTGAAATTCTCATTTCACCACTTACACTGAAATCAAATAGACAGAAAAGGAAAAGCATCTCTTTAACAGGAATGGAGAGAGAAACTGTAATAATGTTTCCTGGCAACCTGCATTAGATGCGGGCTTCCATAAATACATGGGCAGGCTGGTATATTTGTACCCTGCAGTAAAAATAGCCCAGTTTCCCAAGGGAAGTGATGACATCAGCAGCCAGTCTGCATCAGCAGCCGTCATCTTCCTCGGGTGGCAAGGAGGGGGCCGTCGCCACGGCAACACTGTTACGCAACGTGCCGCAGGTGAGAGCGTGGCAGAGTAGAGCGAGGCTGCGTTTGGGTGGGCTGGTGCAGTGGTGTGTTGGAGGATGGGAGAGAATGAGCGGAAGACACAAAGACTAACTCTGAAATTACCCCCTCCTTCCACCCCCCTGGTCAAAGCCAGTTATCACAGCTAACATTTCAGGAAAGAAATTACAGCAGATCTGATCTGGACACCCCTTGAGCAATGACTGAGAAGCAAAGAAAATGGTTTTCCACCCTCAGCAATTCATCTTTTTACGTCGTTTTACATTTGTGGTGAAATTCTGTCTCTCAGAATGAAAGGGAAACTGACAGTGAATTAATTCCAATGCAGCAAGAATAAAGCTTTTAGCAACACAGTTAACACTAGGCATACTAGTGATTCAGAGATGCCGAATCCTTTTTATTTTAAGAGAGGTTTCCTTTTCTTTCGTACAGCCACAGATACGGTATTGTAGGGATAGTGGGAATGTATGTATATGCCAATGTATCTGACATGACACAGATTGATCCACCACATGAAAGCTGGTGGTAAAATGTATATCCTTCCAATCTTCAACTCCTTGGAGACTCTGTACTTCCCTTGTTCTAGCATGATTTGATTATACATGGCCAAAAGTATGTGGACACCTGCTCGTTGAACATTCCATAATCATGGTCATTAGTATGGAGTTGGTCCCCCCTTTGCTGCTATAACAGCCTCCAATCTTCTGGGAAGGCTTTCCACTAGATGTTGGAACATTTCTGCGAGGACTTGCTTCCATTCAGCCACAACAGCATTAGTGAGGTCGGGCACTGATGTTGGGCGATTAGGCCTTGCCCGCAGTCGGTGTTCCAATTCATCCCAAAGGTGTTCGATGAGGTTGAAGTCAGCCTCTGTGCAGGCCACTCAAGTTCTTCCACACCAATCTCGACAAATCATTTCTGTATGGACCTCGCTTTGTGCACAGGGGCATTGTCATGCTGAAACAGGAAAGGGACTTCCCCAAACTGCTGCCACAAAGTTGGAACCACAGAATCGTCTAGAATGTAATTGAATGCTCTAGCGTTAAGATTTCCCTTCACTGGAACTAAGGGGCCTAGCCCAAACCATGAATAACAGCCCCAGACCATTATTCCTCCTCCACCAAACTTTACAGTTGGCACTATGCATTCGGGCAGGTAGCGTTCTCCTGGCATCCACAAAACCCAGATTCGTCCGTTGGACTCCCAGATGTTGAAGCGTTCCCACTTCTCTAGAGTCCAATGGCGGCGAGCTTTACACCACTCCAGCCGACGCTTGGCATTGCACATGGTGATCTTAGGCTTGTGTGCGGCTGCTCGCCCATGGAAACCCATTTCTTGAAGCCCCCGACAAACATTTATTGTGCTGACGTTGCTTCCAGAAGCAGTTTGGAACTCGGTAGTGAGTGTTGCAACCGAGGACAGACGATTTTTACGCTCTTCAGCATTCGGCGGTCCCGTTCTGTGAGCTTGTGTGGCCTACCACTTTGCGGCTGAGCCGTTGTTGCTCTTAGACGTTTCCACTTCACAATAACAGCACTTAGTTGACTGGGGAATCTCTAGCAGGGCAGAAATTTGACGAACTTAATTGTTGGAAAGGTGGCATCCTATGACGGTGCCACGCTGAAAGTCACCGAGCTCTTCAGTACGGGACATTCTCCTGCCAAAGTTTGTCTATGGAGATTGCATGGCCGTGTGCTCGATTTTATACACCTGTCAGCAACGGATGTGGCTGAAATAGCCAAATCAACTAATTTGATGGGGTGCCCACATAACCTCCCGGGTGGCGCAGTGGTCTAAGGCACTGCATCGCAGTGCTAGCTGTGCCACTAAAGATCCTGGTTCGAATCCAGGCTCTGTCGTAGCTGGCCCCCCATGGGGGCCCAGCGTTGTCCAGGGTAGGGGAGGGAATGGCTGGCAGGGATGTAGCGCATGGCGGAGCATGGCGTTTGCAACGCCAAGCATGGCGTTTGCAATGCCAGGGTTGTGGGTTCGATTCCCACGGGGGGCCAGTATGAAAAATAAAGAAATCATGTATGCACTCACTAACTGTAAGTCGCTCTGGATAAGAGCGTCTGCTAAATGACTTAAAAAAAAAAAAAAAAAAAAACCCGCGGGTTGAATAAAGAGAAAACAATACCTTAAAAAATCCATAAATGTATAATTCTTGTGAAATGTATATCTGTAGGCTACATTGAGGTCTGGTCACAGACTGTAGGTCTATAACCACTCACATAGCCTTAATATTTACTTCTGCAGAATTGAGAATTTCTTGATGCCAGGTTACACCAAATGCAGGCAACATTTTTACTCAGGAACAAGAGTGGAGAAATATGATTTCTTTCTTTCAGCATGTTGAGAGAATGCTGATAGTATTTCAGCCACACAAAATATGTATCAATGCTGAAATCCTATCAGAAACATGTTCGGTGGTTTTCACAGCTTTCTATTACCTTACAACCAGTCAAACTGATGTCATTTTGAAATTTTGCAGAAAACATATTTTTTATTTATTTTGTTATTGCATTTTCTCCCCAGTCCCTAAACGTCTTTGCTCCGCAAAAGATGACAGAGAAAACTTTACCGTTGTCAACTAGATTTAAGCATTCATTCTATCGATCTATTACATTATTCTGTTGAGCAAGGGTTTATTTAGTCTTCTAGGGCAACATATAATGACAGAAGAGAAGCTGCATGTATCTAATTACAGACAAGTTGACTAACAAATAGCCTACCAAAATGTCTGTAATTATAAGCAGAAACATATCTAAATCAGGCAAAAAAAATGCCTGTCAAAAAATTATTACGCCATCTTTGACTGTAGCCTATAGCGCATTTTCTATATTTGGGGGTTAGGGTCAGGTGTGGGCTTCAGATTTTCACTTTATCGCATACACTGAGTAAATAAAACATTACGAACAACTGCTCTTTCCATGACAAAGGGTGAATGGGGAAAACAAAAGATTTAAGTGCCTTTGAACGGGGTATGGTAGTAGGTGCCAGGCGCACTGGTTTGAGAATGGTCCACCACCTAAAGGACATCAAGCCAACTGGACACAACTGTGAGAAGCATTGGAGTCAACATTGGTCAGCATCCCTGTGAAACGCTTTCGACACCTTGTAGAGTCCATGCCCCGACGAATTTAGGCTGTTCTGAGGGCAAAAGAGGGTGCAACTCAATATTAGGAAGGTGTTCCTCCTAATGTTTTGTACACTCAGTGTATAGTCGGATGGTTGCGGATGGGTTATTAGCAATTGCGGGTGAACAAACAGCTGACATGTGCACCACTAATGTACGCCTACATTCATACAGGGCCATTATCATCATGAGTCACAGGCCATCTGATGTCCATTGTCTACTTGCTAACTGTACTAGTTCCAGTTAATTGGTATGGGGACAAAATAATTGCAACCTGTAACTTTTGTTTGACATGTTTTGCCATCTACATTTTAAACTATGAGCAAATAAATAGGCTAGTAGTTCTGGGGTTGGCATTAACTCTATGGGTATCATTTTAAAACTGAAAGACAGAAAATGTATATTAGTCACAAGCTTGAAAGCTTTATCTTGGAGAGAGCCATTTGTCTTTATCTCAGGGCTTAGCACTGTGGCATATCCTGGCAGAGGAAAACCTTCCAACCGGAGACCATTAACCATCTCTTTCTCCCTCATACACATCAATACCCTATTTTCTCTCATAGTAGTTCCCCACAATGGTGCGGAATTGTGGCTTACAGGGACATCTAATACATAGGAGTAATGCTATAGCCATGGATTTGGGTATAGGGTAACTTCAACATTCATTAAAGTATCTCTCACAATCGAGCGAGGCCTCTACAAACTAAAAGAAATGCCAGCAAAGTCAGAAAAATAATGGCCATTAGCTTGAAACTTCTGTTAATGGAATCTTTCTCAATGGTCTGAAAGTGCTGTTAAAAACAAAATACATTCACCACAGGCAGGAAAAGTCGAGGGGGCGTTTTTATGGCTGAGCACCAAACGTGGAGAACAAAATTCTACTAATTTGTTCATCTAAGTGCTACATAACTTTGATATCCAGGGTCGTATTCTTCAAGAAAGAGATGTGGTACATTGGTCTCATAATATTTATGGGACACTAAACCAGTGCTTAGGGAGTTTGGTACTGACAAACACTTTTTTGCCTTATACAAATATTTCAGAGGTAATAGAGAAACCATCTCCTCATAATTTCCACCAACCCCTTGTCAAAGAACTCCCATGCGTTTCACATTTTCAATTGAAGCTGGCTTCTCATGCAAATGAAAGAGAGATAATGTTTTTTTCAGAGTTTCATGTTTTAACTGAAACTAATAGCGATTATGTTCCATTCCGATTCATTTCAAAACAGCCACAACACATGCAAGACCACAGTAATAAAACACATAGAACAGCATCATAAATCAGTCACCATCTCACGTGATATTTAACTTGAAGAATTATAGCTTTATGTTAATCAGGGCTGCATTTTTGCCGATTCAGCAGCTGTGTGATTGCGGTTGTGCTTTAGGGGGTTAGAGAGAGGGTTACACCAGCTTTGTTATATGCATGCTTTATCATTTATGTTAACATTTTATTTTTTATAGCTAGTTATACAAGAACATAAACCTACTATGCAAATTGTGTTTTGTCATTTTAGAGGTAAGCGAACATGAGCGTTGCAAAATACCTTTTAATTATGTATGTAGACCAATTCAAAACAGATCCAACTGTTTTTTGTTCTTTCATATATTTAAGTACAGTATATTTAACAAACAAAAAATGTATTCTCATGTTCTTTTGTATAGGCTAAATTACAACATTATTGTCTCATGTTACAATTTGCAAATAAACTCCACAAAAGTAAAACATTTAGAAACACCCAATTGGGACTGAGAAAATAAACTGTCAGACTTCTTGACATCTTCTTTAACCAACTAGGTATTTTCCCTCATAACCCAATCAACTTAAGTCTTCAAATTCCAAGGGCATTAAATGGATGCCAAAAATGGGTTCTTTACATTGATAGCTTACATTACACTAAAGACAATTGGGTACAATCAATGTAGTAGATGGCCCTGGGCACAATAAAACAAAACATTGAACTTCTCAAATTGGGTCACTGTTACTTGAGGACAATAATTGCATGTTTCTGACAATGGCCCAAATTGATAACTTTAAAAAAAACTTTATGGAAAAGATCTGTCGATAAAACAAAACCCTGCCTTTTCTGAACTGCACAGACTATTCATAGTTCTCACGGTGTGATTTCACAATTGGTGGTCAAACACACATGGTTAGAAAATAGCAGAGAGGGAGCAGTAATGGCCATTACACCAGCCATTGTGTGAGGTGACCTCCACTGACTGATAGTGTTGTCATTCTGTGAAAACTACACTCGTCTCTTACATCTGACCTGTCTGTCCCTCTCCTCAGTGCTGGTTCTTGACTCCCTGAGGTTTGCCACCTGCAGGCTTCTTCTCCTGCTGCTGCTGGCCTCTGCCCACTCCTGGCATGCCCACTCCTGGCATACCCCGGCCACGGCCTCCAAACACACCTAGACATAGAGCATACATATACAGCATGACACAAACCATTTCAAAAAGGAAACATTTAGAACATGATACTGTCATATAGGCCCCAATTGCATCACGCTACAAGCACCCCAACCAAATTTTCCCACTCCAGAGACAGTGGTTCCATCTTACCTCTGCCTGCTCCTCCCCCACGACCCTTGCCCTGCTGTTTGTTCTGCTGCATGCCCCCTCTCCCGCGGCCCTTGGACACCACCTCCTCCTTCACCATGTCGATTATTTCATCAGGGATACGCAGGTACTTTATGGTGCTTCCTCTGATGTAACACTCAGGCATCCTCCAAAATTTATCTCCATCCTAAACGATGGGAGTGAATGGGATAAGGGGAGCGTTTCAGCGTTAACTTAGTCTTAGTAGAAGCACTCCTACAAACTGAATCTTTTGACTGTCAATAGTGCCAACTTGTGGTTATACATGGACATTTTTCTGATCGTTGATTTCGGAAATAAGACTCTTTTAGAATCCGAGAGTGAAATACATTCACACTCATCTCTAACATGAAGGCTCAGCCTTCCAGAACAGTCCCATTACAAGTCAGAATGTTGAACAAACTTAATTTCAACTTACTTTACCTGTTGTCCCTATGTCAAGAGGTAATCTGATACAAAATATCCACACAGAAGTGTTATCAACCTGATCTTCAGTACGCTGGTCTGTATATCGGTTTGTTTTTCCGGTTTGTATTATCAATACCGATGCAATTCGCACGTGACAAACACTTGCACAATATGGCCGAACCTAACCGAATGGCAAACACTTCCTGCTGATAGCGAGGAAACGTGATTCTGTCAACTACGTTCGGTCACATTCGGCTATTGTTTACATATTGTGCTTCACGTGCAATGCATCAAGAGATTGAAAATACAAATGACAGAACCTACTAGCACCACAAAAAGTCAGGTAAACAACCCTTTCTAGTGGATACCCTATCTCCACCTCCTACTGGTGACCAACAGCATGTACAACCGGTAAAGTAAGTGTAAATATCATTAGTGGTTAAGAGCGCTGTGCCAGTAACCGAAAGGTCGCTGGTTCTAATCCCCGAGCCGAATAGGTGAAAAATCTGTCGATGTGCCCTTGAGCAAGGCACTTAACCCTAATTGCTCCTATTAGTCGCTCTGGATAAGAGCGTCTGGTAAATAAATAAAATGTAAAAATGTAATTCAACATTCTGTCTTATAGAGACTATTGCATCTTTTTTAGGGCGACTTCGGCCAGACTGAAAATCCATGGAGTAACCATGGTAACAGTGATGTTTAGGCAACCATCTAGCCTATTTGTGGTTGTCACTCACAAGCAACCATATACATATTTCAGATCAGTGGTCACAACTCTTGAGTCTAGACAAGTACTTATAGACAAACCCTTTACCCTTGAGGTGCAGATGACTTCTCGTAAATTAATATTCATCCAGTTGTCACAACTGACCAAGTGTCCATTATACGTCTCTCCATTCTTCAACTCCACCAGCTGAGGAGTATATGGAAGAAGAATGGGGATTAGAAATCAAAGCTGTGTGGGTTATGTTTGTACCACAAAAAACAAGGACCAAATTGATATGAACAACCAGAGACATTTTAACTCAATTGACTCAAAAAAACAATTCAGAGTAAAATACTACTACACTAAAACTTCGACTAATTTAAACCGTCCTTACCATAGGGTGGTTCTGTGCAGTCTTCAGCAAAGATAGAGGTAACTGTGAATTTCAAATATAGACGTTTAAAAAAGTCATTATACCCGTACATGTTCAGAACACATGTAACGTTAGCAAGCTAACGTTAGCTAGTTAGCCATGCAAATCTTTGCTAGCTAGTTGGTATGATAGCCAGCTAGCTAACTCGCTAGGTCAAATTAGACTTGAAATGCAAACCATGTGTTTAAATACAACATTCAAATGTATGTTTATTCTTATAATAGCTATTTTATATATTTTATTAGCTATTAGCGTTAATACATTGAATTAACAATTTAACTACGTTCATGTTACATTATCACTTAACTAGCTACTAGTAGCTAAGTGCATGGTAAACAACAGCCGCGCGTTTGTGCTCGACCCATTCCACGGTCCCACACAAGCAAATAACAGTCGTCATATTACTGTAACTCGATAAAATATATACTTACCATTATAACAGATTATATTACAAACTATCCGGTCAACTGAACTAAAAAAATGGGGTTAATTCTTTACTCACACTAACGTTTAACGTGCGGAAGTTTAACGGAAGTTGTCTCCAAAAAGTGTACCATACGTCAATACGTCAGACTGAGCGACCAAAATGAGACGCGAAAAGCAGCTCGAGAAACAGATGACTGCTGTGGAAGGACAGCATAGCTGCGTTCCTTGTTAAATTTAGAATAACAATCGAAAACATTCTCTACAGCTACAAAGAATATGGACAATAGTAAGCGGAATGTAGTTGTAACAGGTTAGTGGGTTTTCCTCAACTGTACGTAGTTTCTAGTTTGTCTTTTCAGTCAAGCTCGACAAATTAATAAAGTGTTTATTGTATTCCAATATAAAAACAGGCCTATGAATAACTGAACATGAACATACTAGACATCATTGCATAATTGGACGATTGCATAATGTTAGGAACGTGTCAAGGTATGGCCTGTTTGTAGCAGAATAATATGAAAGTTGTAATATTTCAGACCTCCAGACATGCACTAATGAGGCTATTTGGCACATTTTGTATGTCTTCCTTGTGTTTTACAAAATCTAATTCTAGTTTCAAGAAGCATTTGCTTAACACAACGTAGCAATTTTAAACAGCATTTTCAAACTTTGAAACTAGTAAAGCTTTTATAGTCATAGTTATTCTGTCTCCCAGACACAAAGGCCAGTTGAAGACGGGATAGCTGGATAAAATATATGTAGATTGCCTGGGAACAGAGGGCCTCACAAAAGAGAGTTGGCCAGCAGCTGCCGAAAACCTCGCTCGCTCCTTTTCAACTCCCTGTCAGACAGACAGATCCCTTGGTCTCCAAGGGAACAACATACCAGCCCATTAAACCCACAAGGATTCAGAGTGATGTATCAACGTTACTGCAGCCACAATCACACATACGCTCAGTTGTGGAAAAAGTACCCAATTGTCATACTTGAGTAAAAGTATAGATACCTTAATAGAAAGTTACTCAAGTAAAAGTGAAAGTCAGCCAGTAAAATACTACTTGAGTAAAAGTCTAAAAGTATTTGGTTTTAAATATACTTAAGTGTCAAAAGTAAATGTCATTGCTAAAATATACTTAAGTATCAAAAGTAAAAGTATAAATCATTTAAAATTCCTTATATTAAGCAAAGCAGATGGCACCATTATCTTGTTTTTAATTTACGGATAGCCAGGGGCACACTACAACACTCTGACATTATTTACAAAAGATGCATTTGTGTTTAGTGAGGCAGTAGGGATGACCAAGTGTTCTCTGGCAAAGTGTGTGAATTTGACCATTTTCCTGTCCTGCTAAGCATTCAAAATGTAACAAGTACTTTTGGTTGTCAGGGAAATGTATGGAGTAAAAAGTACAATATTTTCTATAGGAATGTAGTGAAGTAAAAGTAAAAGTTGTCCAAAATGTAAATAGTAAAGTAAAGTACAGATACCCCAAAAAACGACTTAAGTAGTACTTTAAAGTATTTTTACTTAAGTACTTTACACCACTGCATACACTATATATACAAAAGTATGTGGACACCCCTTCAAATTAGTGGATTTGGCTATTTCAGTCACACCTGTTGCTGACAGGTGTATAAAATCGAGCACACAACTATGCAATCTCCATAGACAAACATTGGCTGTAGAATGAAGAGCTCAGTGACTTTCAACGTGACACCGTCATGGGATGCCACCTTTCCAACAAGTCAGTTCGTCAAGTTTCTGCCCTGCTAGAGCTGCCCCGGTCAACTGTAAGTGCTGTTATTGTGAAGTGGAAACGTCGAGGAGCAACAACGGCTCAGCCGTGATGTGGTAGGCCAGACAAGCTCACAGAACGGGACCACCGAGTGCTGAAGCGCATAGTGCGTAAAAATTGTCTGTCCTCAGTTGCAACACTCACTACAGAGTTCCAAACTGCCTCTGGAAGCAACGTCAGCACAATAACTGTTCGTCGGGAGCTTCATGAAATGCAAAGCGTCGGCTGGAGTGGTTTAAAACTCGCCACCATTGAACTCTGGAGCAGTGGAAACGCGTTCTCTGGAGTGATCAATCACGCTTCATCATCTGGCAGTCGACGGACTAATCTGGGTTTGGCGGATGCCAGGTGAACGCTACCTGCCCCAATGCATAGTGCCAACTATAAAGTTTGATGGAGGAGGAAGTCTGGGGCTGTTATTCATGGTTTGGGCTAGGCCCCTTAGTTCCAGTGAAGGGAAGTCTTAACGCTACATTACACAATGACATTCTAGACGATTCTGTGCTTCCAACTTTGTGGCAACAGTTTGGGGAAGGCCCTTTCCTGTTTCAGCATGACAATGTCCTCGTGCACAAAGTGAGGTCCATATAGAAATGGTTTGTATGGATGAACTTGATTGGCCTGCACAGAGCCCTAACCTCAACCCCATCGAACACCTTAGGGATGATTTGGAACGCAGACTGCGAGCCAGGCCTAATCGCCCAACATCAGTGCCCGACCTCACTAATGCTCTTGTGGCTGAATGGAAGCAAGTCCCCGCAGCAATTTTCCAACATCTAGTGGAAAGCATTCCCAGAAGAGTGGAGGCTGTTATAGCAGCAAGGGGGGGACCAACTTCATATTCATGCCCATGATTTTGGAATGAGATGTTTGACGAGCAGGTGTCCACATACTTTTGGTCATGTAGTGTATAAACACATTATAAAGCTAGCTTTTTATGGGATTTAGCTTTTTTTTGTGTGGCTATTCTAGTATAGGTTCTTAGGAGAGTTTTTATTTCCCTTCAAGCAAATGTATTGCCAAGCAAACCTGGCAAATGTGTTTATAAAATGTGTATAATACAGATGTAGACCTTTAAGTAAGCAACAATCTCAAGTTAATTGAACTTTGAGAGACGCCAACCTGACATTGCTCACAAAAATCTGCCAACAGACCTTTTTTTAAATGCTGCCATATTTTGCAGGGTTTGAGCCATTTGGAACGCATACCATTAATGCCAGTTGGGTAGCAGTCCAGGTATGTATATATTGCATATTTTACATAGGCTATATTTCATGGATTAATTATGTCTTCTGCCTAAAAACAGTCTTTATAACTATAAGGATTCGTTTATTTCCCTGACAATAACACAAAACTGCCTACATTGTTCATGCCTGTTTGGTAGAACACATTTGTTGTCATGGGATGACAAGTACATCTCACTGTCACGATCGTCTAATGAGGGAGACCAAGGCGCAGCGTTGCGAGTGAACATATTCTATTTATTTAAATGATCACACGAACCAAAACAAATAAACAACGAATGCGTGACGTCTATGGTACAACACGAACACACATGAACAAAATCCCACAACCCGAAAGAAAAACAGACAGATTAAATATGGCTCCCAATCAGAGACAACCAGCCGACAGCTGACACTCGTTGCCTCTGATTGGGAGTCACACCGGCAAACATAGAAAATAGACAACCTAGAACACCCACCAAAGAAACAGAAAACATAGAATGAACACACCCTGGCTCAACATAATGAGTCCCCGAGCCAGGGTGTGACAGTACCCCCCCCTAAAGGCGCGGACTGCGACCGCGCCTAAATACGAGCAAAAACAGGGGAGGGCTGGGTGGGCATTCCTCCTCGGCGGCGGCTCCGGCTCCGGGCTTGATCCCCACTTCCTCTCCAACCCCCCAAAGTACCCCTGGTCCTGTCTAGCCCCGCTGGCCGGAGCCGGACTGACGACACGCGCCCCTGGCTTGGTGCGTGGAACAGGAACGGACCGGACCGGGCTGACGATACACACCCCTGGCTTGGTGCGTGGAGCAGGAATGGACCGGAATGGGCTGGCGACGCGCACCACCGACTTGGTGCGGAGAGCAGGAACGAGCCGGACAGGGCTGACGAGACGCACCACAGACTTGGTGCGGGGAGCAGGAACAGGCCGGACCGGGCTGGCGACGCGCACCACAGGTTTGGTGCGGGGAGAAGGAACAGGCCGGGCCGGGCTGGCGACGCGCACCACAGACTTGGTGCGGAGAGCAGGAACGAGCCGGGCCGGGCTGGCGACGCGCACCACAGACTTGGTGCGGAGAGCAGGAACGGACCGGACAGGGCTGACGAAACGCACCACAGACTTGGTGCGGGGAGCAGGAACAGGCCGAACCGGGCTGGCGACGCGCACCACAGGTTTGGTGCGGGGAGCAGGAACAGGCCGGGCCGGGCTGACGACACGCACCACAGGCTCGATGCGGGAAGCAGGAACAGGCCGGGCCGGGCTGACGACACGCACCACAGGCTCGATGCGAGGAACAGGAACAGGCCGGACCGTACTGGGGACACACACCACTGGCCCTACGCAGGGATCAGGAACGGGCCGGACCGGACTGGTAACACACCCCAGTACCTCTCGCCGTGCCTCCACACTTTCCCTCTCCTCTGTGACCAGTGGCCCCCCTTAACCTGGCGGCCTCCTCTTCACACCCGCTGGACCGCCTCCATCGCGGCCTCCTGCTGCCCCGTCGTCCACGTCGTGAGCCCCCCCCTAAAAAATTTCTGGGGTTCTCTCCTCCCCGTGGACCAGGCCTCCCTAGCTCTCGCCAGACTCTCGATCCATTGCTTCATAGACCAGCCTCTCTCCTCTTCACTTAGCGTGGCCCAGCCGAAACTCCTACTCCCCTGATCCCAGGTCCTTCCTCTCTCCTCTTCACGCTGCTTGGTCCAGTTTAGGTGGGATTTTCTGTCACGATCGTCTAATGAGGGAGACCAAGGCGCAGCGTTGCGAGTGAACATATTCTATTTATTTAAATGATCACACGAACCAAAACAAATAAACAACGAATGCGTGACGTCTATGGTACAACACGAACACACACGAACAAAATCCCACAACCCGAAAGAAAAACAGACAGATTAAATATGGCTCCCAATCAGAGACAACCAGCCGACAGCTGACACTCGTTGCCTCTGATTGGGAGTCACACCGGCAAACATAGAAAATAGACAACCTAGAACACCCACCAAAGAAACAGAAAACATAGAATGAACACACCCTGGCTCAACATAATGAGTCCCCGAGCCAGGGTGTGACACTCACTCAGCAAATTTCTTGCTACATATTCGTAGCCATATGTTAGCCATATAACATGAGAGAAGCATTATAGGGCCGAAGTGGTGGTGTGGGATTGTATTGGGATATTGGATGGGGACAATGGTTTTCAGGGTGTCTAGACGTACTTGATAAAGATATTAAAAGCAAACAAAGGGCTGCTTTGTGGCTGTGGTCAAACAAACCTCTTTTCAATACTTATGGGGCCTGGCGGCCGTGGCCAGTTGTCATGTAGCGGATTATGGAGCCGGCTGTGAACGTCACACCTAGCGTTAAAATTAAAAGTGTTCTCTTCTCCAGATTCCAGATATTTCCATATTTTCCTATGTGGTGGATATTATAAAATAAAGATTTGCTGGAGTCCAAGTCAAACTAAGATTATTTATTTCTGAGCTCAGAGGGAACAACAGAGTTACACAGCTCGGTGTAGACAGTCTGAATTCCGAAGCATTGGGTAATAAGCACATATCTTTATAGTTTCCTGTTCTTGGGCGGGACTTTCAGTTCTCCTTTTATCTATACAAGGACACAGGAGCAAGATGGTTTGCAACACAGGATGATATTCCCAAGAACAGGCGATTATAATAGGACAGTTTCACACAGTTTCACAAGGTTAGTCACGTACTCAGTTAGGTGGACACATACAATTAAAATGTCCCATTACACTTATTTGTCCATTCCCAATTTGTATGTTTATGATATCATCCAATCATATTTCTGTTGTGTTCATTTTTAAATGAACTGAATAGACAAAATAAAGATGAAGTCTATTTATTTGAAAGGCAATGAGTTTCGAAATAATGTGAAGACATTTATATGATCTTTTATGAATATGAATCACCTGTCTACTCTTCTCTTTGTTATAAGGAACTGAAAAAGCTGGGCTTGGGAAAGGACGTAGACTTGCATGTGCATGAGGTGCCTGTCGAGTACCAGGCGGTCCAGAGTTTGGTTCCATCACTATGGAAGCAGTATCATCCCCAGGTAAGAAAGCAACAAATGGTCTATCCTATCTCCTTTCCTGCTGGTAAATTATTCAAGATTCAAATGATATGCATCATATTTGAATTAGTTTGTTTTGTGTCCTTCTCTGCATGGGGAATCAGTTAGTGGTCCATGTTGGTGTCTCAGGTATGGCCACCACCGTTACCTTGGAGAAATGTGGCCGTAACCATGGCTACAAGGGTCTGGACAACAGCCGCTTCTGTCCCCATTCTCATTGTTGCATTGAGGGGGGTCCTGACTGCATTGACTCTGTTATTGACATGGAATCGGTCTGCAAGAGAGTGACAGCCTCTGGCCTAGGTGTAGCAGTGTCCGTCTCAAAAGATGCTGGCAGGTAAACATCCTCCTCCTGTGTGCTTTTGTGTTTGCAACATTGATTTTGTTAGCAATGTGCATGCATACACCTGTAGTTCAAAGAATGTTGTAGGTCTATGTTTTCCCAACTCTTACTGTAGAAGCACTGCTTCTCGTTTTTTCCACCAGAATTTCTGGGAACCCATTTCCCCCCCCAAGAATTTATTGCGACCCCACCCCAAATCGAATGACACAACCTTAAAATCTTAAAAAGAAACCAATAAATACATTTACTCAATAAAATAAAAACATTCTGATTATCTTTCTCAAAAAGATTTGTATATAGTCCTGTACTCTTGATTTTTTTGTTCCCCAAAAAAACACAAATAAATGTTTTATTTTATTTACATTTTGGCTACCCCACTGCAGTTCCCCGGACCCTGACTTTGAATACTGCTGGCTTAGAGGGTGTCTCAGGAAGAGTTGGGATATGCAAAAAACACATTTTCAATTCACACATGCACAATTGTACATGTGTGAAATAGGACAAATATAAGCACCCACCAAAGTATTATTATTAGAACCATTATCTTAATTCCTGTCTTTCCTGACAGGTACCTCTGTGACTTCACCTACTACACCTCTCTGTACCTAAGCCATGGGCGCTCAGCGTTCATCCACGTGCCTCCCATAGCAAAGCCTTATAGTGGAGAGGATTTGGGTAGAGCCCTTCAAGCCATCGTACAAGAGATGCTGGACATGCTGGACCAAGCCAAAGAGAAGATCCACTGCCAGCACGTGCACTAACTGAGCTGCGAAAGCCAACTGCCTTTACCCCCTTACACACAGGAGATATTATGCACTTAAACCACAAATAACGGTTTTATTTTATTACCTCTTACCTCTTCTGGTGCAAATTAGAAAATGGCAACGAAACAGACACTTCCAGTTGACTTATTTCACAGAAATGTTTTCACCTTCTTCATTGATGTTGCCTCAAGCTCTTGACCTGGCCCAACAGGTTTTTTTTTAATTTTTTTTATCTTAGTGGTTATGGATAGAAGTGAGGTGAGTAAAGCTGATCCAGGTTTAGTGTTTAGGTGTAACTTGAGCTTTCTCCACATCCTGTCTACATAGCAAGAGGACCCATTGCCTCCATGTTCTGGGGAATTGAACTGGAATTACTGGAATTGACAGAAGTGAGCCACCTGCTTGTGTTAAGAGTGCTACTCTTTTTGAATCTGTTGGTTTCATGGTTTTGGCTCTTTATCCATACTTACACTGTAATCTCAGAAACAGTGTATGGAAAAGCCCTTTTCTACATCAACTCACTGTACCAGATCCACATTATTTATTGGTGTCTTTCCTTTTTCCTTTTAGTTATTTTAAGGGGAATTTCTGCCTTTGGTTGTTAATCATCATCTTAAAAGAGTTGTTTTTCTTACCCGCTTTTTCATTGAAGTCTTAGGCATCCACTTGTTGGTGCTACTTAAGTCATGCTGTAGCTCAGTTGGTAGAGCATGGCGCTTGCAACGCCAGGGTTGTGGGTTTGATTCCCACAGGGGACCAGTATGAAAAAAATATGTATGCACTCACTAACTGTAAGTCGCTCTGGATAAGAGCGTCTTCTAAATGACCGTAAATGTAAAAATGTAAACGATAGTACTTCCTGGATTTGATGTAAATTATGAAATGGTGCTTTCATAAGGCGTTTAGCTGAAACATTTTCTGTAAAGCATACTTAAAAAAAAAAAATAAGTGAACTACACATTGTGTTTGCATATTTCCCCCGTTCGTTATCTGAAAATTTTTGTTTCAGTAGTTTTTTGTATAAAAAAATAAGAATAAATATTTCAGATAGTTTCTCTTACTTGAAAATGGAAAATTTTGCTGTTTTACATTGAGGACTTGTTTCTTGAGTCTTTTTTCTTAATAAGAAGTTGTAATTTTGCCTTCTTTTACTAAGGTATCAGGGAATGGGTTGGTTCTATCTAATTTTTTTGTCTGTTGGCCCAATTTTGACTGGTAGCTGATTGGCAATGTTTGACAGATACAGTATTTGTTCAATGAATTTCATCAGATCAGTATGCTTATCCCAGCCAAGGATTTCTATTTGATGAAGTGGGCAGGTAAGTTTCAAGTTTTTATTGGCACTTGCACTAGTACAGTGAAATGCCTTTCACTGTACTAGTGCACCGGAGGTAGGCAGCCAGGTGAGAATTGGACCCTGTACTTGCATTAACTATTATTATTATTTTATTTTTTACCCCCTTTTTCTCCCCAATTTTGTGATTTCCAATAGGTAGTTACAGTCTTATCCCGTCGCTGCAACTCCCGTACGGACTCCGGAGAGGTGAAGGTTGAGAGCCATGCGTCCTCCGAAACACGACCCTGCCAAGCCGCACTGCTTCTTGACACACTGCTCGCTTAACCCGGAAGCCAGCCGCACTGCTTCTTGACACACTGCTCGCTTAACCCGGAAGCCAGCCGCACCAATGTGTCGGAGGAAACGCCGTAAAACTGACCAAAATACTTTAAGATCCTCTTCTGACCTGTGCCTTGTTGTGTTATGGAAAGGGACACAGAATTACCACTAGGTTACTATTTAGAAATTAGCGTACTACATAAATCGATCTCAGTATGTCCAACACTTATCCCAGCCTATCAGTGGAGGCTGCTAAGGGGAGGAAGGCTCACAATAATGGCCGAAACGGAGTATTGTGGCTGGAATGGAGTGAATGGAATGGTATCAAACACGTGTTTGATACCATTCCATTAACTCCATTCCAGCCATTATTATGAGCCGTCCTCCCCTCAGCAGCCTCCACTGCAGCCTATACATTCTCTGCTGTCTCAATGTGTACTTCTATTGTTCTTGGATGTATATCATATTTTATTATGGCATCTAGATTTATATCAAATTCCTTTGTGTTTTCCCAGATTGCTATTTGGCATTGAGCTGAACAATGGTTTTGAGACAGAAAGAAACATTGTGAAAAGGATTACCCTCATTCACATTTCAATAAATGAAGGAAAATAATGTTGGTTTCCTGTGTGCCTCTCTCTTTGAGAATAACCAACACAATACTTTTCAGACGTGTGTGTTCATTCTGTTCCAATCATAATAACATTCATAGTAAACTCTTCTAGGTGATAACAACTGATTTTATTTAACAATTTAAAAAGTAGATGTTTGTCATCAATATCAATCAATCAATAGATCCATCCGCCTTCCTTTGCATTTGTGTAAACGTCAATATTTCGTGCTCTACGCACTTACGTTGTGCGGCGCTAGGAAGTTCGTCACTGTTTGGAGTTCAGGCGCGTCTCGAGCTGTGTTTTCTGTTTAATTTCAGGTGCGGTTCGAATTTTGTTTAGGTTCAAATCAGACTCGAAGCAGAAACGGTGATCGCAACTATACCCTTTGATAAACATATCACCGAGGGTCTTGATCATATTCATCACTGCACCGGAGTCCGTTTAGTCAGCGCAACTTGTGTCGAGATGAGTGTGGAGGCGTACGGGCCGAGTTCTCAAACGCTCACCTTCCTGGACACGGAGGAAGCGGAACTACTTGGGGCTGATACCCAGGGCTCGGAGTACGAGTTTACCGATTTTACTCTACCCAGCCAGACGCAAACTCAAGGCCAAACCCAGAGTCAGCTGGACAATCAGGTTTGTATTCTTGATGTGAAGCTAGCCAAACTTTCCCGCCATCAATTCCTACAACTGCTAACGCGCTAGTTAGCTAACGTTACTGTTAGCCATCTAGCTACTAGCCATGTTTGCTCACTGGCTAACTAGCTAACTCGTGTTTGCCAACATACACTGGTAAATTGTCAACTATGACTATGTAGAATCACTGCTGGCTTACTAGTATTACAAAATGAGCTATAACGAGCTAACATTAACAGTATTAGTTAGTGTTAGCTATCTAACCACCTTGTTATCCAACGCATAGATAGCCACCCCCATTGACTTCATCCTCTCTCCAAAATGAGAGGCCAAAAACATGTTGTGCTAAATGTTGGTCAGGCTAAAATTGTTAACTAGTTTGTTATCCAACAACAACAGTACCAATGAATGTGTGGATAACAAGGTTGTGCAGTAATTAATTCCTAGTCTCCCTCAAGTGATTGACTGGTTAACATACAAATTCGTCTACAAATAAAAAGTTAGGTTATGTTGTTTCACCCACCTTATGTACCTTCAAAGTTGTGTTTATTGTAGTGGCAAAGGAAATATCTCTCTACCTAGTGCCATAGCAATGCATCCATGTTTTTGGCCTAGTTGCAGTCCTAATTGTAACCATGCTCCATCTGTAGGTGAATGGTCCTGATGAAGGGCTTCACAATGGAGGTGTCGATGATGTGGCCAAGGCGAGCCAACTCCTCGCTGAGTTGAACTTCGAGGAGGATGAAGAGGACACCTATTACACCAAAGACCTCCCACTGCATGCCTGCAGGTAGGAGAGCGAGCCAAACACTTGATTACTCATTTGTATGATTGTCCCACAGTATCGGTTGAATTGTTAGCAGAACATATCGTCAAACACTTTTAAAAAATATTTAGAGTTTGCTAATAAGTTAACATATTGACTTTCTGTAATATAAAAGCTTTTTAACTCTGTTATTGCTTTCTGTGCGCTGCACCCAATTATGAGTAAATATGTATGACCTAGAAGTCATAGAAGGGCCTGTTGCTATGTTTATTTTTTCAGTTACTGTGGCATCCATGATCCTGCATGTGTGGTGTTCTGCAACACAAGCAAGAAGTGGTTCTGCAATGGACGTGGCAATACATCTGGCAGGTATGCAACACGCCAGTGTCTCATCCACTAAAAATATGTATTCATAACATGCATGTGCAAATAAGTTGATAGTCTCCCATGCTCTTATTCAGCCACATAGTGAACCACTTGGTGAGAGCAAAATGCAAAGAGGTGACTCTGCACAAAGACGGGCCGCTGGGCGAGACGGTGCTGGAGTGCTACAACTGTGGCTGTCGCAACGTCTTCCTCCTGGGCTTCATCCCCGCCAAGGCCGACTCAGTGGTGGTGCTGCTGTGCAGGTGTGTATAATGGGATGGAAAATGGTGGCTAACACTGAGTGTGGTGTTGATTCTGCATGTGTGATTACCATAGATTTGACAGAATCTGTTGCCATAGATACCGTGATGTAAACGTAAGTATAGTTGAAGTCGGAAGTTTACATACACTTAGGTTGGAGTCATTAAAACTTGTTTTTCAACCACTCCACAAATTTATTGTTAACAAACTATAGTTTTGGCAAGTTGGTTAGGACATCTACTTTGTGTATGACACAGAATTTTTCCAACAATTGTTTACAGACAGATTATTTCACTTATAATTCACTGTATCACAATTCCAGTGCGTCAGAAGTTTACATACGCTAAATTGACTGTGCCTTTAAACAGCTTGGAATATTCCAGAAAATGATGTCATGGCTTTAGAAGCTTCTTATAGGCTAATTGACATCATTTGAGTCAATTGGAGGTGTACCCGTGGATGTATTTCAAGGGCTACCTTCAAACTCAGTGCCTCTGCTTGACATCATGGGAAAATCAAAAGAAATCAGCCAAGACCTCCACAAGTCTGGTTCATCCTTGGGAGAAATTTCCAAACGCCTGAAGGTACCACGTTCATCTGTAAGAACAATAGTACGCAAGTATAAACACCATGGGACCACGCAGCCGTCATACCGCTCAGGAAGGAGACGCGTTCTGTCTCCTAGAGATGAATGTACTTTGGTGCCAAAAGTGCAAATCAATCCCAGAACAACAGCAAAGGACCTTGTGAAGATGCTGGAGGAAACAGGTACAAAAGTATCTATATCCACAGTTAAACGAGTCCTATATCGACATAACCTGAAAGGCCGCTCAGCAAGGAAGAAGCCACGGCTCCAAAACCGTCATAAAAAAGCCAGACTACGGTTTGCAACTGCACATGGGGACAAAGATCGTACTTTTTGGAGAAATGTCCTCTGGTCTGATTAAACAGAAATAGAACTGTTTGGCCATAATGACCATCGTTATGTTTGGAGGAAAAAGGGGGACGCTTGCAAGCCGAAGAACACCATCCCAACCGTGAAGCACGGGGGTGGCAGCATCATGCTGTGGGGGTGCTTTGCTGCAGGAGGGACTGGTGCACTTCACAAAATAGATGGCATCATGAGGAAGGAAAATTATGTGGATATATTGAAGCAACATCTCAAGACATCAGTCAGGAAGTTAAAGCTTGGTCGCAAATGGGTCTTCCAAATCATTCTCTCTACTATTTTTCTGACATTTCACATTCTTAAAATAAAGTGGTGATCCTAACTGACCTAAAACAGGGAATTGTTACTAGGATTAAATGTCAGGAATTGTGAAAAACGGAGTTTAAATGTATTTGGCTAAGGTGTATGTAAACTTCCGACTTCAACTGTATGTCATATTATGGCAAGAGAGCAACACAACCATCTGTCGATGAACAGACTTTCGAAAACGCAAATATACACTATCGTTCAAAAGTTTGGGGTCACTTAGAAATTTCCTTGTTTTTGAAAGAAAAGCAAAAAATAATGTCCATTAAAATAACATCAAATTGATCAGAAATACAAGGTAGACATTGTTCATGTTGTAAATGGCTATTGTAGCTGGAAATGGCTGATTTTTAATGGAATATCTACATAGGCGTACAGAAGCCCGTTATCAGCAACCATCAGTCCTGTGTTCCAATGGCACGTTGTGTTTGCTAATCCAAGTTTATCATTTTAAAAGGCTAATTGATCATTAGAAAACCCTTTTGCAATTATGTTAGCACAGCTGGAAACTGTTGTGCTGATTTAAAGAAGCATTAAAACTGGCCTTCTTGAGACTAGTTGAGTATCTGGAGCGTCAGAAATTGTGGGTTCGATTACGGAATCAAAATGGTCAGAAACAAATAACTTTCTTCTGAAACTCGTCAGTCTATTCTTGTTCTGAGAAATGAAGGCTATTCCATATCTCAGACTGGCCAATAAAAGATTAAGATGGGCAGTCTGAGATACAGCTTTTTCTTTGCAACTCTGCCTAGAAGGTCAGCATCCTGGAGTCGCCTCTTCACTGTTGAGATGGGTGTTTTGCGGGTACTATTTAATGAAGCTGCCAGTTGAGGACCTGTGAGGCGTCTGTTTCTCAAACTAGACACTAATGTATTTGTCCTCTTGCTCAGTTGTGCACCGGGGCCTCCCACTCCTCTTTCTATTCTGGTTAGAGCCCGTTTGCGCTGTTCTGTGAAGGGAGTAGTACACAGCGTTGTACGAGATCTTCAGTTTCTTGGCAATTTCTCGCATGGAATAGCCTTCATTTCTC
This sequence comes from Coregonus clupeaformis, assembly GCF_020615455.1. Classification (NCBI taxonomy): domain Eukaryota; kingdom Metazoa; phylum Chordata; class Actinopteri; order Salmoniformes; family Salmonidae; genus Coregonus; species Coregonus clupeaformis. The sequence goes on from NC_059202.1 coordinate 35,878,184, forward strand.
AGAACAAGAATAAACTGACGAGTTTCAGAAGAAAGTTATTTGTTTCTGGCCATTTTGAGCCTGTAATCGAACCCACAATTGCTGATGCTCCAGATACTCAACTAGTCTCAAGAAGGCCAGTTTTATTGCTTCTTTAATCAGCACAACAGTTTTCAGCTCTGCTAACATAATTGCAAAAGGGTTTGCTAATGATCAATTAGCCTTTTAAAATGATAAACTTGGATTAGCAAACACAACGTGCCATTGGAACACAGGACTGATGGTTGCTGATAATGGGCCTCTGTACGCCTATGTAGATATTCCATTAAAAATCAGCCGTTTCCAGCTGCAATAGCCATTTACAACATTAACAATGTCTACACTGTATTTCTGATCAATTTGATGTTATTTTAATGGACAATTTTAATGGAAATTTCTAAGTGACCCCAAACTTTTGAACGGTAGTGTATATTGACTGTATCCGTATGTTTGTGCTGCTAGGCAGCCATGTGCCAGTCAGAGCAGCCTGAAGGACATCAACTGGGACAGCTCCCAGTGGCAGCCGCTGATCCAGGACCGCTGCTTCCTGTCCTGGCTGGTTAAGATCCCCTCGGAGCAGGAGCAGCTCCGGGCCCGCCAGATCACCGCCCAGCAGATCAACAAGCTGGAGGAGCTCTGGAAGGTACTGGGCTTGCTCTACCTATCCAGAGCCATGTAGTAGATATAGCTTAACCTCAGAAATAATCATGAAACACCACAGCATCTGACATACTGGGCGGGGGGCAACCAAACTAGGCAGGGGAAGGCCCCACCAATCAGTAGCTGGAGGAGGAAGCAGTCAGTGTTACCATATATGGACATGAATGAAAGCATGACCTGTGCATCCTCTCGTCTCAGGACAATCCCACGGCCACTCTGGAGGACCTGGAGAAGCCCGGTGTAGACGAGGAGCCACAGCATGTGCTGCTGCGCTACGAGGATGCCTACCAGTACCAGAACATCTTCGGCCCCCTCGTCAAGCTGGAGGCCGACTACGACAAAAAGCTTAAAGAGTCCCAGGTACAGGCTCCACATCCCCTTTAGATCATTCATAAACATAAGGGCAGTCACAAATGCGTCTACTGTGCAACTGCCTACTGTAACGTACACATATTCTATGCAGTAGGTCTTGTGTGAGGTGAAATCATAATGGTGGAAACCTTGCTGTAACCCTGACAAATGTATAAAATCTGTGAAAATGTTCAGGGAAGGATGCATGTACAAAGAAAAATACATTGTACTTGAACATAGCAGGGTGGCTGAGTTTTCTTTTTATGTAGCTAATGACAGTATGACTAATGTTTTTTCTTATTAATTGTTTCCTTTGTTCTCATCTGTAACTCCACAGACCCAAGATAATATAACGGTCAGGTGGGACCTGGGGCTAAATAAAAAGCGGATTGCCTATTTCTCCTTACCCAAGACGGATTCAGGTGGTAATTATTTCAATTGACTTTTCTGTCTACCAGTGGTTCTGTTGTGCATAGAGAACCGTTGCCTCCCATACCTGCATCCCCGGTGGTGTGTGTGTTCGTTTTGTGCTGGCCGTTTTGTGTACGGTATTGTATTTTGTCCGCCTCCTTGGGACCATTATTCATATATTTCTGGATATATTGTTTGAGCAGAGTGTTTCTAACTGGTGGTTTGCACAGACATGCGACTGATGCAGGGAGATGAGATATGTCTGCGCTACAAAGGAGAGCTGGCCCCACTCTGGAAGGGCATCGGCCATGTCATCAAAGTCCCAGACAGTATCCTTTAACTAAAAGATCATTCTGAAGAAAAACACATTTTCTTCAGTGGTTGCTCATCCCTACCTATTGATCACCTACTCAAAGTGGTCCCTTTTTTAGCAAATAGGATCCACCTCGCCATCTTTCCTTTTCCATGATGGGGTCAGGGGAAAAAGTCGTTTTGCGTCTCAACTCGTCAGCCAATCTGAACAATCTCAATGTCTCAAATGCAGACTAGTTTTTTGGTCGCCAATGCAAAATGTGGGGTAAGCATTCTAATGATGCTAGCCACGTTATTGGGTTGTAATGTTTAAGGCCTTGCATAAATAAATCATATTTTATTGGGAGATAACTCTTTAACTCTATCTCCTTACTCTAGTCTACCGTAGCACTCCCTTCTGAGAGGCCCATCCAGGAGTTATCACCCCTCTAGTATGCTAGTGTAGGGAAAATCCACAGTTTTGTAGACCTTTCATCCCTACTATTAGCCCCGGTAAAGTGGAGAGAACAAACACATATTTTTCTTTCAAACATTCCACAAGGAAAGGCTATTTTGCTGTACTTATTTCCTTAGCACCCTTTGTGAAAGACTATGGAGATGAGATTGCTATAGAATTGCGCAGCAGTGTCGGAGCTCCTGTAGAAATACCCCACAACTTCCAGGTGGATTTCGTGTGGAAGTCCACTTCCTTTGACAGGTACGACAAGCAAATCAGAATATTTAATCAGTTCTACTTTGGTTTTTGATGCTCTGGTGTTCTTAAGTGACTTGTTTTCCAGAGAGTACTGATTGTGCAGCTAGAGCTGTATTTCACACAAATGATCACTAACATAAATCCTGTTGTGTGTTTATATATCATAGAATTGAATGAATAAGACATGATATGAAGGTACTAGCTTGTATTATCATTGTTAACCACATCACTCTTTATCGCCACTATAACCCATTTGTCTCCACTGGGTTTCAGAATGCAGAGTGCCCTGAAGACCTTTGCTGTGGACGAGACGTCCGTGTCGGGTTACATCTACCACAAGCTGCTGGGCCACGAGGTGGAGGATGTCATCATCAAGTGTCAGTTGCCCAAACGCTTCACTGCCCAGGGCCTGCCCGACCTCAACCACTCTCAGGTCTGACCCCCACTCCAAAACACCTCACTGACTTGACCCCACCTGTGCGTGGGGCCTGAAACTTTTGCCTTTCTAACCATTCGTTTTAGTGAATTAATGATTAGAAAAGGAAGACATGTCCTCCTTTTAATGGGAAACTTGATAGTAATGCGGTCTTATAATCATGAGGATCTTCATTTGGAGTTAAATGTTAATTCCATGTGCTTGTCTTTATGCGCAGCGTTGATAAGTGTTTTGGCTTTGATTTGTGTGTTAAAATAGGTGTATGCTGTGAAGACTGTGCTGCAGAGACCCCTCAGTCTTATCCAAGGCCCCCCTGGCACTGGGAAAACGGTCACCTCTGCCACCATAGTGTACCACCTCGCCAGGCAGGGCAATGGGTAAGACAGTTCACACTCAGAATCTCACATCCTCATTATGTATTTTGTCAAAAGCAAGTCATTTAGCGGAAGCTCTTATCCAGAGCAACTTAAAGAAAGGTAGGCTATGTACAAGAAGGCTAAACATCAAAAGCAAACTATGAAAGTATGCTATAGCATCTGCTCATTGTCATTGCATTCTGCATTCATCCGTTGTGTGTTTGGTTCTGCAGGCCCGTGCTGGTGTGTGCTCCCAGTAACATCGCAGTGGACCAGCTGACTGAGAAGATCCACATGTCGGGTCTGAAGGTGGTCAGGCTGTGTGCTAAGAGCAGAGAGGCCATCGACTCCCCTGTCTCCTTCCTGGCCCTGCACAACCAGATCCGCAACATGGACAGGTGGGGCATGCTGGGAAATGAAGTCCTTTTTTTCTTTTATTTTGCACCGTCTCAACTTGAATTGTACTGCCATAGTGGTGCTGTCATAATCACTCATGTTAATACCTTTAGCAATGTGTTAGCCTTGTTTTAAATATCAAAGAATGAAGAAAGGGAAAGGATGCATTTGTTAACTGCTTCAATAGAACCATTGAATAGTTCTGCCAGATTTGCTTATGCTTAGTTTTCTGTCCTTGCCAAGTGTTACTTTTTTATAGAATAACTATAATGATGTGTGTTGCTCAACCTGCTGTGTCTGCTCTGTGTCTGCTCTATGTCTGCTGTGACCCCCAGTATGCCAGAGCTACAGAAGCTGCAGCAGCTGAAGGATGAGACCGGGGAGCTGTCGTCCGCTGATGAGAAGCGCTACCGGGCCCTAAAGCGCACCGCTGAGAGAGAGCTGCTCATGGTGAGAAGAGGACACTTTTAACACTAACACTTTTGTCGCCCAATAAGTTACAACAGTCTTATGAGAACAGTACGGCAAGTCCTGTGAAGTAGAATGTTTTCTTGACCTAGTGACGATGATATGGGTTCCCCATTCCTCTAATTTCAAACCAACTCATAACCTGTTTACCACTGTCCCTCGTTAGAACGCGGATGTGATCTGCTGTACTTGTGTGGGGGCAGGAGACCCCCGTCTGGCCAAGATGCAGTTCCGCTCCATCCTCATCGATGAGAGCACCCAGGCCACCGAGCCAGAGTGCATGGTACCCGTGGTCCTGGGTGCCAAGCAGGTACACACCATGCACACACACACACACGCACACAAAACAACAACAATTTATGCTTAAAATTGGTTCAATCCCAATGATCTTTGCATGGACATGTTTTGACAAAAAATTGTCAATGGTTGAACTCGGTCAATTTTATGTCACCTACTAAGTCCAGACTAAAACAATTTTTTTTAGCCAAAGAAATGGACAATGTTTTTTTAAGACTGTAGCAGACAATGTAAACGCACAGTGTGGATTTCACTACAGAGAGAGAGAGAGGCTAAACATTTCTGGTTAACTGTCATTTAATCGTTAACTCCCCCTCCACAGCTAATTCTGGTAGGAGACCACTGCCAGCTTGGCCCAGTAGTGATGTGTAAGAAGGCAGCCAAAGCAGGCCTGTCCCAGTCTTTGTTTGAGCGTCTGGTGGTGCTGGGCATCAGGCCCATCCGTCTGCAGGTGCAGTACCGCATGCACCCGGCCCTCAGCGCCTTCCCCTCCAACATCTTCTACGAGGGCTCCCTGCAGAATGGAGTCACCGCTGGTGAGTTAGAAATTTTTACCAGGCTTCTTGGTCATATTATAGCTTTTGAATTGGTCATGTGTACAACAATAATTAACTTATTATTGGCAATGTACTGGTGCCTAGTGCCTACTAACATTTCCCCACAAAATATACAGAATAGCAACTAGAAAAGGTGAAGTTTATGTAGAAACCATGTTTGTTTGCAATCTAGAAGTAGCAGTGTATGAATTCAAGTAGTGTTTCAGATCCCAAGGGGTTTGTGTTCATACACTGAGTGTCAAACATTTACTCTACTGCGGAAGTTTAAAATTAGGCCACTCTGAAATCTTCTGTAACTCTACTCTAACTTTAAGCGTATTGCTTTTGGGCACATATTTGCCGTTGAATAAAATGGCCAATTTAGGTTTGTTCACAATCTCACTGGCTTATTGAAGACCAAGTCCCATACTAACCATGTTGACAATGTGTTTCTTTTCCCTGGGCAGCTGACCGCATCAAGAAAGGCTTTGACTTCCAGTGGCCACAGCCAGACAAGCCCATGTTCTTCTACGTGACTCAAGGCCAGGAGGAAATCGCTAGCTCTGGAACATCCTACCTGAACAGGTATGGCTCACAGTCCAGTCAAGGTTCATCTCAAAGTATCAACAGCATTGATTGCTATTTTGGAATGCAACTAGCGTGTCTTTATTTCGTTTGTTTGGAACTATTTGAAACACTGTCCCCTCTCCCCAGAACTGAGGCAGCTAATGTGGAGAAAATCACCACCAGGCTGCTGAAGGCTGGAGCCAAGCCTGACCAGATAGGCATCATCACCCCCTACGAGGGCCAGAGGTCCTACCTGGTGCAGTACATGCAGTTTAGCGGCTCCCTCCACACCAAGCTCTACCAGGTACATCCGTATAGCTGAACTTACACTAAAAAATAAATATAAAGACAATTTGATTTTTGTTGTTGTAGTCTTCTCAAGAACATGATTTGTCATATTGATTTGCTTTATTCTTGTTCTGCAGATGGTAGCAGATTTATAAAATCTTAAATGAATATTGCGTTACTACTAATATGTCCAAACCTGTTGCATTTGACCAATGCATGCATTACAAAACTATTCTATCCTGTTTTCTCTGCTGTCAGGAGGTTGAGATCGCCAGCGTGGACGCGTTCCAGGGCAGGGAGAAGGACTTCATCATCCTGTCATGCGTCCGAGCCAACGAGCACCAGGGCATCGGCTTCCTCAACGACCCGCGCCGTCTCAACGTGGCCCTCACCAGAGCCAAGTAAGCATCTGGACCATTAGTCTTCATTCTCACCACAGCTTCTATGGAAGGACTGTTCCAGTCCAGCTGGAAATCTTCATAGTGGTTCATCAGGAATAAGTGATGTGTAAATCTGTGGACCACAGAGCTGTGGTCCTCTGTAGCTCAGCTGGTAGAGCACGGCGCTTGTAACGCCAAGGTAGTGGGTTCGATCCCCGGGACCACCCATACACAAAAATGTATGCACGCATGACTGTAAGTCGCTTTGGATAAAAGCGTCTGCTAAATGGCATATTATTAAATCATTTTATTTCATGTTTGACTCAATTTGACCCCGTGACCCCCCCAACCCCCCTTCTTCGATGGGTATAGTGGCTCGGCCTGCAAGGTTGTTTCCCTCAGAAATATTAGTGACTACCACTGATTTAGACTCATTCATTCTCATTTTTACCCTTCCCGTCAGTGTGAATGTATACAATGCAAATGCATCGTCAGACTTCAAGAGAATCACTGTCCACTTCTGTTCTTGTCACCAAAGTAGAAATGCCTGCAACACCTAATGGTGAATTCTATGATTGCCTTTAATCTGCTATCTCCCACTGACCAGTATTGTGTAACGTATGTTTTCAGGTATGGGGTGATCATCGTGGGTAACCCCAAGGCCCTGTCCAAGCAGCCTCTGTGGAACCACCTGCTCAACTACTACAAGGAGCAGAAGGTTCTGGTAGAGGGACCCCTCAACAACCTGAGAGAGAGCTTGATGCAGTTCAGCAAGCCCCGCAAGCTGGTCAACGCCATTAACCCTGTGAGTTATCTCACACACACACACACTCTACATGTTGTATGTGTGGGAGTGTACAGTTGGCACATGTTTTCGGTGTGGTTATTGAGCCCATGGAGATTCTAGTCCCTTCATATAAATGTGTTATTTAGTAACGCTTTTAACACTTGTTACACTTTGAACTCCGTAACACTTTTGTTGGCCAATATGTTACGACAACAGAACAGCAGCTCCTCAGCGTTTTCGTGGGTATTGAACCCATGTTTGTGTTCCAGGGAGCCCGGTTCATGAGCACTGCCATGTATGACGCCCGCGAGGCCCTCATCCCTGGGTCTGCCTATGATCGCAGCAACGCAGGTCAGTGGAAAAGTACCCGTTTTATTATGTGGTCATTTGTTCTGTACCTCCTTCATGCTCTCACAGACGCCATAATGGGACAGATACAATGAAGAGTCATATCATTCTCTGTGGTGGCACCAGAATTTATTGTATTGCATTGCTACATGGAACAAATACATTCTCCAGCGATGTGAGCGCTCACACATGCATGACTACTGTGGCATGTTTCCTGTCTTTCTTTCTACAGGGCGTCCATCCAACATGTACTTCCAAACCCACGACCAGATCGGCATGATTGGGGCCGGGCCAGCCCACATGGCGGCCATGAACATGCCTATTCCTTTCAACTTGGTGATACCTCCCATGCCTCCGCCAGGCTACCTGGCCCAGGCCAACGGCCCTGCTGCAGGTGAGCAGGAAGCAAACGGCCACTATTCATTAGTTGTGCATATATTGACTGGTGGAATATTTATTTGGCCCTGTGAAGTTGGACAGTATCCAAATAACCAGAAGTCATAACTTTCCAAGTCTCAGTATTCTACTTGGACCTCGGAGTTACTCGCCAGTGTATGGGGCTTTGGAGATGTTCTTATACCCCTACTATTTCTCCTCTGCAATGCATGTTCACTGTTTGTTACTCTGTTTGATAAGTGAGCTGACGTTAGTCTCTCTCTCTGCCACCCAGGTCGTGGTGGGGCGCTGAAGGGCAAAGCGGGGCGTGGCGGGCGCCAGAGGACCCGCGGCATGGGGAACCACGGTGGCAGTGGGCAAAGCAACGGGCCAAACAGCCAGGCCAGCCAGGACGTGTCTTCCCAGCCCTTCTCCCAGGGGCCACTCACCCAGGGCTACATCACCATGAGCCAGCCCTCCCAGATGAGCCAGCCTGGCCTCTCCCAGCCTGAACTGTCCCAGGTAACAATACTGGCTTAAACTCCACTCTCTACTACCTTAGCTATACCAAGTCAGACTCTGGCCTCGTACTCCTATGCCCAATCCCAAATCGTCCCCACAATGCAATTATGGAGATCTAAGAGGATTAGATGGGTATAAATAAAAAATTTAATAGCTTCACCTTGCCCATTGGTTAGATGTAATGTTTGTCATATTGCTTACTCCTCGCCATATTGCTTACACCAAGCAAGAAGCCAGTATGGTAATAATAAAGTAAGCAATATGGTAATAGCACCACCACTGGTTGGCTGGGTGGAGGTTCATATTGCTGACATCATATGCTCCTCTCAGGGAAATGTTGGAAGAATTAGTGTGTTGTTTTATCTTGTATGTTATTGGGGGTTTCTCCTTCTGTTTTAACAGGACAGTTATCTAGGTGATGAGTTCAAGTCCCAGATCGACGTGGCTCTATCGCAGGACTCGACTTACCAGGGTGAACGTGCATACCAACATGGGGGGGTGACTGGACTGTCACAGTACTAAAGTGTAAGATAACTATTCCCATTCCCACCGTACTAGAGTGGAATCAAGAACTGTTAATGATTTGTCCTCTACTGCACAGTCTACAATGTACTTCAGAAAATTGTTGGTGGAAGCCATTTTGAATATCCTTCTCGTTTCCTTTTCTCAGGTTGTTGGAAGAGGAGCTAGGCTTGAGCTGAGCTTAGTTCATCAGCATTTTAATCTGGGTAATAATAAAAAAAAATGGATACCTGTTTTCCTCTGCTACAACTGAAGCACCACCGTGTGAAATCAACGGGAGAGAGAAACCAACAAATCACGAGAGAGAAAGAAAGCGATAGAAAGAAAGAAAGAACGGACGGCCAGGAAGAGGGAACGAGAGGGAGTGAAGGACCACTGCCGAAGACGAGAGGAAGGCGACGGCAGGCGGTCGAGCTGTCGTGAGGAAGACGAAACGAGAACGAAGAAACGATACGAGGCACAACTCCCAATGAAAGATGTCCTACCCACCCCCCTCTCAGCCCCTTCCCCACCTTCCCTTCAAACCTCACGCCTCTGTCTGAGGGAATGACCAGTTGTCCAGAGGACCTCTCTCTTTGAGCAGCGAACAGGGAAAGACAAGTTCTCAAGCAACTTGGCTGGGGGAGCGCATTCTGCTAACTCTCAAAAGCAGATAACAAGAAAGTGGGGGGGTACGGAACGCTTCAATCCAGCAACATAGGAAACCCTCACCTCAAAGTTGATCGGTTTTCACACCCGTTTGATACCCAGACTCATTTGATTAGATTGATGCGGAGGAAGACTGGCGGTGTCGATGCCGACTCTTAGACCTGAAATCTCATCAAATGACCGCAAGAGGAACATTCTCCAGGAGGAACAGTGGACACTTCACGTCGTCGTTCAACTTTGAGTTGAAAAGGTTTCTGCACTAAAGTCTGATATTAAAGAACTTTTAATTGAAATGCCTTTGATTGCCTTGGGAACCATTGGCTTTTTCAACAGGTCTTTTCAGAAATAGGTGGTTAACTAGAAGTCTGGGGGAGTTGAGTGGCATGGGGATTTCAGAGGAAAGTTTCTCAAGATGTGAGCTCTGGATCCGAGAGCTCCGTAATCCTATATCACAATGACCAGCATTGAAAAATATTAACTCAATGTTATATGAAGTTGCAGCAAAGGCCTTTTTGATCTTTTGAAAGTGGGGGTGACGTGAGATGTCGCCCACTAGGGTACTGGGCGGATCATTTTCAATGTTTTAAACGCTTTATATGCTTAGATTGGCAGCGGCTTTGAAGTAATGCTTTACTCTGGGGAATTCCTTGTGGATGTAAGATCTGTCTGCATGAAACAAATTCCCATGCAAAGTGAAGACGGCTATTAATGGAAACTGATTTCCACTATAGTCAACACACAGTTTTGTGTCACTATTGAAGTTGCAAGAGGTAGGTGGCTAGGTGTGTGAAATAAAGAACAGGTAAGGTATAGACAAGGTAGAAGGATAAGGCTTGTGAACTCCTTGAATGGATACAAATCCTTTGAATCTGGTTATTTTATTTAGTATGGAGTGAATTGGGGTTCAAATTTGAATGTGATTCTTCCCCTGTGAAACGCAGTCGTCCATAAGAATGTTAGCTGCATGACTAGAATTAAGTTGTCAAATCCGAAGTATTTGAAACCATTTCACACCAGTTACACACAATCAGTAAAATGACGACTGGTACTGATTTCATAGGTGACGAAAATGATTTATCACATGAAAAGAATGAGTACATCCGAATCAGTGCCCATAACTACTTGTGATTATTTGCAGGTATAAAGCAGCACAAAATGTGAATGTAGGTCAAAGCATAGTTGACACTATGAAGTGAAAGCAACCTAAGCCAGCATATACCAATTTATTAGAAAGAATCAGTGAACATGGCGAGTATGCTGTGACCTTAAAAGCACAGCGCAATACTGGTTTCTGAAAGGACGAACTGATGCAATCCACCTTCTCTTAGGAGGTAGCCTAGCGGTTAAGAACGTTGGGCCAGTAACCGTAAGGTTGCTGGTTCGAATCCCCGAGCTGACTAGGTGAAAAATCTGTCTATGTGCCCTTAAGCAAGGATCTTAACCCTAATTGCTCCTGTAAGTCGCTCTGGTGGTAAAATGAGTTGCCACCAAACCAGGCCGATAGAAGGGCTTTCCTTTTGTAACTTCGATTTTATGTTAGTTTACATGTTTGGCTTCCCTGTAGTTTGCCCATTGTTGCTGTTTACTCCAGATTCCTATGGCTCCAAACCCTCCATTCTTTCTCCTATGTGAATTCTAATGTAATCTATCAGCCCCCTAGCATTTCCTTTTTTGCCCGATTTGCTTGTGCACCATAAAAAGTAGTTATCTGATGACAGTGGTGAAATAATTGTTTTATTTTATTCAAGTTTTAAATCAATCCTTAAAGGGAAAATCCACAAACTATATTTGGGTATTTCTTTCATTAGTCCACTGTTGATACAGTCGCAAAATGTTTTGCTTGTCAGCAGTCAAGTTTTCAAGATATTGGACTTAAAAATCAGTGTCACCGGGCACATTATGATGATGACATGCAAAACATTTTTTGACTGTATCAAGTGGACTAATAAAATAGTTTTTGTGGATTTTCCCTTTAAGTAAACTGTCCATGGGACTTTTGTATTTAGGAATCCTTGCCTATTTGAGGAATCCTCGTCTATCAATTTTTAGGAATGTTGTTTGGATGCTTAGCACCAAATTGAGAATGTATTCATTTTAGCTCACAACCTGCTTTGTCCTCCCGATGTCCATTCATTTTTGTTTATCGCTTGACTTTGAGTTTGTCAATCCCAAAACATTGTATGACAATCATGCTGTCAAATAGCTAGTTGTGGTTGAAACATGCTTAGAAAGTCGTTTGATCTACATTATCCATTGATTTCTGACATTCATGAAGAACTGACTTTTTTAGGACATTTTAGTATGGTAATCTCTGCCTTCCTTCCCAGCATTTGAAAATCTGTGCACTTCATGGATTTACAGGAACAAGTGTTTCTTATTTGCAGTGAAGATTAAAGACATTTCGCCTTATGATTCTTGTAAAACTGAAACATCAATAAAGTTTGCTTCTGTCAAAGGTTTTGATTTTTATGAAAGCAAAATGTTGATGTACTGCCATTTATTTGGAAACGTACAGATTATAAAACATGTTGCACCTGAATATTGAACATAATGGGCAACTGGTCTTGTTATATACACAATTTGTAAGTGTACAGTGTTGCTTTATGTGGACTTCACTGCCTTTTTCTTTTGAATGTGTTTTTGCTTCATCAGTTTCTTCTTCTGCATCCCGTGTTGTTTCTTCTGAATGGTTTCCTGTATCCTCTCCTTGAACTTCCTCTTCTCACCCCTTATCTTCTCCAGTTCAGCCTTTCTCTTTGCCTCCACGTCTGGATCCTGTGACAGATAGTAGTTGGAATGTCAGGACAAATTGACTAAAACCCTCATCACAGCAAAACCTTTAACTCGGACCATGGAGGTTGGCTCATGGTGAACATACTTACTTTCCCCTCCAAAATCATCTGTTTTCTCTTGTTGATCTCCTTTTTCTCATCAAAATCTGTTGACTCCAGTTTCTACAAACAAAAGGAATGGTGAGCCAAGTCACACAGCTGTAATATAAGCCCATGTTATCCAACATCTACATGTTCACGAGGGAAAGGTCTGTGTATAAATAGAATAGGTGTTCGTACAATTTCACATTCCCGTCTGGCCACGTTGACTTGAGTAAGGATCTTCAGAACTTCTTTCTCCTTCACTGGATATTCCTTCAGTTTGGCCTCTGGAGAAAACAAATTAATTTGAGCTTTCTGCCCTGTGATCATATCCTAAGTAGTGATACTCACAAACGGCTAATAGGCATATCTGAATTGGAAAGGGTAGCAAGCAATACTAAACCAACTGCTAAATCTATACTTTTCAATGCATGTTTGACACTTACGGATCTGCCCCTCGATGGAATGAACCAAGTGGATGTCATACTGCGTCACCAGTGTGATCGAGACACCATGCCTTCCTTTAGACAAATCAGAGAAAAGTGGTTTGTACGTTTATGTCTGTACAGTAGCAGCCTATGTGATAACAGGCAGAGATACTTAAGGAGGAATATTACCTGCTCTGGCAGTTCGGCCAACTCTGTGAATGTAGATCTTGGGAAGACCTGGAGTGTTGTGGTTGATGACAACCTGGACTGTTGGAATATCCAGACCCCTGACAATATGGACATGAAAAAATATGAGATCCACAATGGTTTGTAACCTTCCCATGTATTGATAATGTTTTGTCTGATTATACACACTGATGTTGAACACATCTTTCTTACCTGGAAGCCACATCAGTTGCAATCAGAATTTTGAAGACACTGGACTTGAACTTTGCGAGGTTGGCGAAACGTTGTTTCTGTGAAAAAGATAACGACAATGTCCAAATTAACATTAGTTATTATTAGGAAGCACATGTTAAATGCGCTTCAACTTGTCATGTAACCCATCAATGAATATAGAGCTACACTCCAGGAGCTGGGGTTGTTTACCTGCTTCATCATTGAATGCAAGGAGATGGTAGGAAAGTTGAATTTCTGCATCATCATTGTGAGGATTTGGCAATTCCTGTAGGAAGAATGCAACGCATTAATGATTCAATGTCTAACTGTAATTCTATATTGACAGCAGCATGTTCTACAGGTAATTTTTTTATCATCATATTTTTCCAGGTTCCTCAATCATTTACATTATAATTTTTCTAGGGGGTAGATGGTAGATTCCAGTTCTTGACATTTTCCGTATTGACTGCCCATGTCTTAAAGTAATGATGGACTGTCATTTCTCTTTGCTTATTTGAGCTGTTCTTGCCATAATATGGACTTGGTCTTTTACCAAATAGGGCTATCTTCTGTATACCCCCCTACCTTGTCACAACACAATTGATTGGCTCAAACGCATTAAGAGGGAAAGAAATTCCACAATTTATCTTTTAACAAGGCACACCTGTTAATTGAAGTGCATTCCAGGTGACTACCTCATGAAGCTGGTTGAGAGAATGCCAATAGTGTGCAAAGCTGTCATAAAGGCAAAGGGTGGCTACTTTGAAGAATCTCACATCTCAAATATATTTTGATTTGTTTAACACTTTTTTGGTTACTACATGATTCCATATGTGTTATTTCATAGTTTTGATGGCTTCACTATTATTCTACAATGTAGAATATAGTAAAAATAAAGAAAAACCCATGAATGAGTAGGTGTGTCCAAACCTTTCACTGGTACTGTATATATATCTATATATCCCTATCTACAGTGGGGAGAACAAGTATTTGATACACTGCCGATTTTGCAGGTTTTCCTAGTTCTGGGCTGATCCCTCACCTTCCTCATGATCATTGATGCCCCACGAGTTGAGATCTTGCATGGAGCCCCAGACCGAGGGTGATTGACCGTCATCTTGAACTTCTTCCATTTTCCAACGACCCGAAACACACAGCCAGGGCAACTAAGGAGTGGCTCCGTAAGAAGCATCTCAAGGTCCTGGAGTGGCCTAGCCAGTCTCCAGACCTGAACCCAATAGAAAATATTTGGAGGGAGCTGAAAGTCCGTATTGCCCAGCGACAGCCCCGAAACCTGAAGGATCTGGAGGTCTGTATGGAGGAGTGGGCCAAAATCCCTGCTGCAGTGTGTGCAAACCTGGTCAAGACCTACAGGAAACGTATGATCTCTGTAATTGCAAACAAAGGTTTCTGTACCAAATATTAAGTTCTGCTTTTCTGATGTATCAAATACTAATGTCATGCAAAAAAATGCAAATTAATTACTTAAAAATCATACAATGTGATTTTCTGGATTTTTGTTTTAGATTCCGTCTCTCACAGTTGAAATGTACCTATGATAAAAATGACAGACCTCTACATGCTTTGTAAGTAGGAAAATCGTCAGTGTATCAAATACTTGTTCTCCCCACTGTAAGTATTCTGACCTTCTACTCAGTACTTTGTTGAAGCACCTTTGGCAGCGATTACAGCCTTGAGTCTTCTTGGGTATAACGCTACAAGCTTGTCACACCTGTATTTGGGGGGTTTCTCCCATTCTTCTCTGCAGATCCTCTCAAGCTCTGTCAGGTTGGATGGGGAGTGTCGCTGCACAGCTATTTTCAGGTATCTCCAGAGATGTTCGATCGGGTTCAAGTCCGGGCTCTGGCTGGGCCACTCAAGGACATTCAGAGACTTGTCCCGAAGCCACTCCTGTGTTGTCTTGGCTGTGTGCTTAGGGTCGTTGTCCTGTGGGGTGAACCTTCACCCCAGTCTGAGGTCCTGAGCGCTCTCGAGCAGGTTTTCATCAAGGATCTCTCTGAACTTTGCTCCTTTCATCTTTGCGTCGATCCTGACTAGTCTCCCAGTCCCTGCCATTGAAAAACATCCCCACAGCATGATGCTGCCACCACCATGCTTCATCGTAGGGATGGTGCCAGGTTTCCTCCAGACGTGACACTTGGCATTCAGTCCAAAGAGTTCAATATTGGTTTCATAAGACCAGAGAATCTTGTTTCTCATGGTCTTAGAGTCCTTTAGGTGCCTTTTGGCAAACTCCACGCGGGCTGTCATGTGCCTTTAACTGAGGAGTGGCTTCCGTCTGGCCACTCTACCATAAAGGCTTGATTGGTGGAGTGCTGCAGAGATGGTTGTCCTTCTGGAAGGTTCTCCCATCTCCACAGAGGAACTCTGGAGCTCTGTCCAAGTGACCTTCGGGTTCTTGGTAACCTCTCTGACCGTGGCCCTTCTCCCCCGATTGCTCAGTTTGGCCGGGCGGCCAGCTCGTGGAAGAGTCTTGGTTGTTCCAAACTTCTTCCATTTAAGAATGATGGAGGCCACTGTGTTCTTGGGGACCTTCAATGCTGCAGATATTTTTTGGTACCCTTCCCCAGATATGTGCCTCGACAAAACCCAGTCTCAGAGCTCTGCGGACAATTCCTTCGATCTGATGGCTTGGTTTCTGCTCTGACATGCACTGTCAACTGTGGGACCTTCTGTAGATGGGTGTGTGCCTGTCCAAATCATGTCCAATCAATTGAATTTACCACAGGTGGACTCCAATCAAGTTGTAGAAACATCTCAAGGATGATCAATGGAAACAGGATGCACCTGAGCTCAATTTCGAGTCTCATAGCAAAGGGTCTGAATACTTATGTCAATATTGTTAACAAATTTGCAAAAATATCTAGAAACCAGTTTTTGCTTTGTCATTATGGGGTATTGTGTGTAGATTGATAATGAGGAGGAAAAGAATAATTTAATCAATTTTAGAATAAGGCTGTAACGTAACAAAATGTGGAAAAATGGAAGGGGTCTGAATACTTTCCGAATACACTGTAAATAGAACTGGTGGAGTTATGTCACACATGCAGCTAACAAAAATATATGGAACTGTCTGCTCTACCCAAAACTACAACCAACTGATTGCAGCATTACCGCAAAAATGGAAGAGTTTATGAACTGATACGCAAAACAACGCCGGATTCAAAACTTAGAATTTTTCAATTTAAATTATTATACAAAATTCTTGCAACCAATAGAATGTTAGTGTGTGTGTGTGTATATACAGTGGGGAGAACAAGTATTTGATACACTGCCGATTTTGCAGGTTTTCCTACTTACAAAGCATGTAGAGGTCTGTAATTTGTATCATAGGTACAGTGGGAATTTAGTCAGCCACCAATTGTGCAAGTTCTCCCACTTAAAAAGATGAGAGAGGCCTGTAATTTTCATCATAGGTACACGTCAACTATGACAGACAAATTGAGAGAAAAAATATCCAGAAAATCACATTGTAGGATTTTTAATGAATTTATTTGCAAATTATGGTGGAAAATAAGTATTTGGTCACCTACAAACAAGCAAGATTTCTGGCTCTCACAGACCTGTAACTTCTTCTTTAAGAGGCTCCTCTGTCCTCCACTTGTTACCTGTATTAATGGCACCTGTTTGAACTTGTTATCAGTATAAAAGACACCTGTCCACAACCTCAAACAGTCACACTCCAAACTCCACAATGGCCAAGACCAAAGAGCTGTCAAAGGACACCAGAAACAAAATTGTAGACCTGCACCAGGCTGGGAAGACTGAATCTGCAATAGGTAAGCAGCTTGGTTTGAAGAAATCAACTGTGGGAGCATAATATTAGGAAATGGAAGACATACAAGACCACTGATAATCTCCCTCGATCTGGGGCTCCACGCAAGATCTCACCCCGTGGGGTCAAAATGATCACAAGAACGGTGAGCAAAAATCCCAGAACCACACGGGGGGACCTAGTGAATGACCTGCAGAGAGTTGGGACCAAAGTAACAAAGCCTACCATCAGTAACACACTACGCCGCCAGGCACTCAAATCCTGCAGTGCCAGACGTGTCCCCCTGCTTAAGCCAGTACATGTCCAGGCCCGTCTGAAGTTTGCTAGAGTGCATTTGGATGATCCAGACGAGGATTGGGAGAATATCATATGGTCAGATGAAACCAAAATATAACTTTTTGGTAAAAACTTGTCGTGTTTGGAGGACAAAGAATGCTGAGTTGCATCCAAAGAACACCATACCTACTGTGAAGCATGGGGGTGGAAACATCATGCTTTGGGCCTGTTTTTCCGCAAAGGGACCAGGACGACTGATCCGTGTAAAGGAAAGAATGAATGGGGCCATGTATCGTGAGATTGAGTGAAAACCTCCTTCCATCAGCAAGGGCATTGAAGATGAAACGTGGCTGGGTCTTTCAGCATGACAATGATCCCAAACACACCGCCCGGGCAACGAAGGAGTGGCTTCGTAAGAAGCATTAAGGTCCTGGAGTGGCCTAGCCAGTCTCCAGATCTCAACCCCATAGAAAATCTTTGGAGGGAGTTGAAAGTCCGTGTTGCCAGCGACAGCCCCAAAACATCACTGCTCTAGAGGAGATCTGCATGGAGGAATGGGCCAAAATACCAGCAACATGTGTGAAAACCTTGTGAAGACTTACAGAAAACGTTTGACCTGTGTCATTGCCAACAAAGGGTATATAACAAAGTATTGAGAAACTTTTGTTATTGACCAAATACTTATTTTCCACCATAATTTGCAAATAAATTAATTAAAAATCCTACAATGTGATTTTCTGGATTTTTTTCTTCTCATTTTGTCTGTCATAGTTGACGTGTACCTATGATGAAAATTACCGGCCTCTCATCTTTTTAAGTGGGAGAACTTGCACAATTGGTGTCAGACTAAATACTTTTTTCCCCCACTGTATATGTGTTTTCTTGAGCAGGGGGACCTTGCGGGCGCTGCAGGATTTCAGTCCTTCACGGCGTAGTGTGTTACCAACTGTTTTCTTGGTGACTATGGTCCCAGATGCCTTGAGATCATTGACAAGATCCTCCTGTGTAGTTCTGGGCTGATTCCTCACCGTTCTCATGATCATTGCAACTCCACGAGGTGAGATCTTGCATGGAGCCCCAGGCCGAGGGATTGACAGTTATTTTGTTTTTCTTCCATTTGCGATTATTTGCACCAACTGTTGTCACCTTCTCACCAAGCTGTTTGGCGATGGTCTTGTAGCCCATTCCAGCCTTGTGTAGGTCTACAATCTTGTCCCTGACATCCTTGGAGAGCTCTTTGGTCTTGGCCATGGTGGAGAGTTTGGAATCTGATTGATTGATCGCTTCTGTGGACAGGTGTCTTTTATACAGGTAACAAGCTGAGATTAGGAGCACTCCCTTTAAGAGTGTGCTCCTAACCTCAGCTCGTTACCTGTATAAAAAACACCTGGGAGCCAGAAATCTTTCTGATTGAGAGGGGGTCAAATACTTATTTCCCTCATTAAAATGCAAATCAATTTATAACATTTTTTACATGGGTTTTTCTGGATTTTTTTGTTGTTATTCTCTCTCTCACTGTTCAAATAAACCTACCATTAACATTATAGACTGACCATTCCTTTGTCAGTGGGCAAACATACAAAATCAGCAGGGGATCAAATACTTTTTTCCCTCACTATATACAGTGGGGAGAACAAGTATTTGATACACTGCTGATTTTGCAGGTTTTCCTACTTACAAAGCATGTAGAGGTCTGTAATTTTTATCATAGGTACATTTCAACTGTGAGAGACGGAATCTAAAACAAAAATCCAGAAAATCACATTGTATGATTTTTAAGTAATTAATTTGCATTTTATTGCATGACATAAGTATTTGATACATCAGAAAAGCAGAACTTAATATTTGGTACAGAAACCTTTGTTTGCAATTACAGAGATCATACGTTTCCTGTAGGTCTTGACCAGGTTTGCACACACTGCAGCAGGGATTTTGGCCCACTCCTCCATACAGACCTCCAGATCCTTCAGGTTTCGGGGCTGTCGCTGGGCAATACGGACTTTCAGCTCCCTCCAAAGATGTTCTATTGGGTTCAGGTCTGGAGACTGGCTAGGCCACTCCAGGACCTTGAGATGCTTCTTACGGAGCCACTCCTTAGTTGCCCTGGCTGTGTGTTTCGGGTCATTGTCATGCTGGAAGACCCAGACCACGACCCATCTTCAATGCTCTTACTGAGGGAAGGAGGTTGTTGGCCAAGATCTCGCGTACATGGCCCCATCCATCCTCCCCTCAATAAGGTGCAGTCGTCCTGTCCCCTTTGCAGAAAAGCATCCCCAAATAATGATGTTTCCACCTCCATGCTTCAGGGTTGGGATGGTGTTCTTGGGGTTGTACTCATCCTTCTTCTTCCTCCAAACACGGCGAGTGGAGTTTAGACCAAAAAGCTCTATTTTTGTCTCATCAGACCACATGACCTTCTCCCATTCCTCCTCTGGATCATCCAGATTGTCATTGGCAAACTTCAGACGGGCCTGGACATGCGCTGGCTTGAGCAGGGGGACCTTGCGTGCGCTGCAGGATTTTAATCCATGACGGCGTAGTGTGTTACTAATGGTTTTCTTTGAGACTGTGGTCCCAGCTCTCTTCAGGTCATTGACCAGGTCCTGCCGTGTAGTTCTGGGCTGATCTCTCACCTTCCTCATGATCATTGATGCCCCAATAGGTGAGATCATGCATGGAGCCCCAGACCGAGGGTGATTGACCGTCATCTTGAACTTCTTCCATTTTCTAATAATTGCGCCAACAGTTGTTGCCTTCTCATCAAGCTGCATTACCTATTGTCCTGTAGCCCATCCCAGCCTTGTGCAGGTCTACAATTGTATCCCTGATGTCCTTACACAGCTCTCTGGTCTTGGCCATTGTGGAGAGGTTGGAGTCTGTTTGATTGAGTGTGTGGACAGGTGTCTTTTATACAGGTAACGAGTTCAAACAGGTGCAGTTAATACAGGTAATGAGTGGAGCACAGGAGGGCTTCTTAAAGAAAAACTAACAGGTCTGTGAGAGCCGGAATTCTTACTGGTTGGTAGGTGATCAAATACTTATGTCATGCAATAAAATGCAAATTAATTACTTAAAAATCATACAATGTGATTTTCTGGATTTTTGTTTTAGATTCCGTCTCTCACAGTTGAAGTGTACCTATGATAAAAAATTACAGACCTCTACATGCTTTGTAAGTAGTCAAACCTGCAAAATCGGCAGTGTATCAAATACTTGTTCTCCCCACTGTATGTAAATGTTACATTTCAGTCTAAAAACCTGTTTTTGCTTTGTCATTATGGGGTATTGTGTGTAGATTGATGAGGGAAAATTTTAGAATAAGGCTAACGTAACGTAACAAATGTGAAAAAAGTCAAGGGGTCTGAATACTTTCCAAATGCACTGTATGATATCATTTACAAAGATTATACCTTTTTTTTAAGGTTTAACCACAATATTTGTTGTATTATTTGGTCAGTTTTTTTTTCTGGTGCATTAAACTGAAATTGCAACCAACTTCCTATGGCTTGTTTTAAAAATAGCTATATTTTGGAGATTATTTCGTTTTCAAATAACCGAAAGTGAGAGATTGTAATCTGAATAAAGGGAAAAAGGCCATTCTTGAACATGGGGTGAGACATTCTTACTAATCAGCTACAGAACCAGTTCAGATTTAAATATAACTTTTGTATGACTGACACCTTTAGTGAGAGGTCTAATGCTTTAATATTTAATCATTTCTGCCCTCCGAATTCATATTCATTATATAAATAGGCCCGTTCAATTTTGTCTGGCTTGCCGTTTCCAAATAAAATAGAATACTTTTTGCTCTTATAATTTCAAAAACAGGTCGCTAGGTGTAAGACCAAAAGCAAATAGGTAAACTGGGATATGACTAAAGAGTTAATCAGGGTGATTTTTCCACAAATAGACAGGTATTTTCCTTTCCATGATAGCAAGATATTATCTATTTTTGTTAACATTTATTTATTTATTTTGGGATATGTATACCGAGTATGTCCACATAATTTTATTGGTAAACTACACAGTAATGTAAAAGTTGTATTTTTTAGTGATCCAGAGAGGTTAGAAATAGTATCTAGATCCTCTACGAGGCTGTGGAGGGATCCAAATTGTGGATTTAAAAGAAAACATGAATCATCAGCGTACAATGACACCTTTGTTTTTAAGCCCTGGATTTCTAACCCCTTGATATTATAGTTGGATCTGATTTTAACAGCTAACATTTCTATGGCAATAATAAATAGATATGCCGATAGTGGACAACCTTGTTTTACTCCTCTTGACAGTTTAAAACTTTCTGAGAAGTAGCCTTTATTTACACCTATGGTTACTATACATAACTTTAACCCATTTTATAAGGATTGTCCAAAATTGAAATATTCAATTTATATGTAAACTCCAGTCGTATCAAAACCCTTTTCAAAGTCAGCTATGAATACCAGGCCTGGTTTTCCAGATTTTCCATAGTGTTCTATTGTTTCCAGTAGTCTTATATTATCTCCAATGTATCGTCCATGTAAAAAACTTGTCTGATTAGGATGAATAGTATCCAATAATCCCTTTTTAATTCTATGCGCTATGCATTTTGCTAGAATTTTTGCAGCACAACACTGAAGTGTAAGAGGCCTCCAATTGTTTAAATGGACTGGATATTTATATTTTCACTTCGAACCTGTTTCAGTAATAATGAAATCAGACCTTATTGTTGCATTATTGTAGCCATTTTCTGTAGCATGTCAACTATGTCTCTGTCTATCCCTGTTCTCTCCTCTCCGCTCAGGCTATACAAATGCCTCACACTGCGTGGCTGCTGCCTCTCTAACCTGGTGGTCCCTGCACGCACGACCCACGTGGAGTTCCAGGTCTCCGGCAGCCTCTGGAACTGCCGTTCTGCGGCCAACAAGGCAGAGTTAATCTCAGCCTATGCTACCCTCCAGTCCCTCGACTTCTTGGCGCTGACGGAAACATGGATTACTACTGAAAACACTGCTACTCCTACTGCTCTCTCCTCGTCTGACCATGTGTTCTCGCATACCCCGAGAGCATCTGGTCAGCGGGGTGGTGGCACAGGAATCCTCATCTCTCCCAAGTGGACATTCTCTCTTTTTCCCCTGACCCATCTGTCTATCTCCTCATTTGAATTCCATGCTGTCACAGTCACTAGCCCATTCAAGCTTAACATCCTTGTCATTTATCGCCCTCCAGGTTCCCTTGGAGAGTTCATCAATGAGCTTGACGCCTTGATAAGTTCCTTTCCTGAGGATGGCTCACCCCTCACAGTTCTGGGGGACTTCAACCCCCCTACGTCTACCTTTGACTTATTTCTCTCTGCCTCCTTCTTTCCACTCCTCTCCTCTCCTCTTTTGACCTCACCCTCTCCCCCTACTCACAAGGCAGGCAATACGCTTGACCTCATCTTTACTAGATGCTGTTATTCTACTAATCTCACTGCAACTCCCCTCCATGTCTCCGACCACTACTTTGTATCCTTTTCTCTCTCGCTCTCCTCCAACACTACTCACTCTGCCCCTACTCAGATGGTAATGCGCCGTCGCAACCTTCCCTCCAATCTCCTGATTCTGCCTCCTCAGCCCTCCTCTCCTCCCTTTCTGCATCCTTTGACTCTCTATGTCCCCTATCCTCCCGGCCGGCTCGGTCCTCCCCTCCTGCTCCGTGGCTTGACGACTCATTGCGAGCTCACAGAACAGGGCTCCGGGCAGCCGAGCGGAAATGGAGGAAAACTAGACTCCCTGCGGACCTGGCATCTTTTCACTCCCTCCTCTCTACATTTTCTTCATCTGTTTCAAAGCCACTTTCTACCACTCTAAATTCCAAGCATCTGCCTCTAACCCTAGGAAGCTCTTTGCCACCTTCTCCTCCCTGCTGAATCCTCCTCCCCCCCTCCTCCCTCTCTGTGGATGACTTCGTCAACCATTTTGAAAAGAAGGTTGACGACATCCGATCCTCGTTAAGTCAAATGACACTGCTGGTCCTGCTCACACTGCCCTACCCTATGCTTTGACTTCCTTCTCCCCTCTCTCTCCAGATGAAATCTTGCGACTTGTGATGGCTGGCCGCCCAACAACCTGCCCGCTTGACCCTATCCCCTCCTCTCTTCTCCAGACCATCTCCGGTGACCTTCTCCCTTACCTCACCTCGCTCATCAACTCATCCTTGACCGCTGGCTATGTCCCTTCCGTCTTCAAAAGAGCGAGAGTTGCACCCCTTCTCAAAAAACCAACACTCGATCCCTCTGATGTCAACAACTACAGACCAGTATCCCTTCTTTCTTTTCTCTCCAAAAATCTTGAGCGTGCCATCTTTAGCCAACTCTCTTGCTATCTCTCTCAGAATGACCTTCTTGATCCAAACCAGTCAGGTTTCAAGACTGGTCATTCAACTGAGACTGCTCTTCTCTGTGTCACGGAGGCTCTCCGCACTGCTAAAGCTAACTCTCTCTCCTCTGCTCTTGTCCTTCTAGACCTTTCTGCTACCTTTGATACTGTGAACCATCAGATCCTCCTCTCCACCCTCTCCAAGTTGGGCATCTCCGGCGCGGCTCACTCTTGGATTGCGTCCTACCTGACCGGTCGCTCCTACCAAGTGGCTTGACGAGAATCTGTCTCCGCACCACGTGCTCTCACCACTGGTGTCCCCCAGGGCTCAGTTCTAGGCCCTCTCCTATTCTCGCTATACACCAAGTCACTTGGCTCTGTCATATCCTCACATGGCCTCTCCTATCATTGCTACGCAGACGACACACAACTAATCTTCTCCTTTCCCCCTTCTGATAACCAGGTGGCGAATTGCATCTCTGCATGTCTGGCAGACATATCAGTGTGGATGACGGATCACCACCTCAAGCTGAACCTCGGCAAGACGGAGCTGCTCCTCCTACCGGGGAAGGACTGCCCGTTCCATGATCTCGCCATCACGGTTGACAACTCCGTTGTGTCCTCCTCCCAGAGTGCGAAGAGCCTTGGCGTGACCCTGGACAACACCCTGTCGTTCTCCGCTAACATCAAGGCGGTGACCCGATCCTGTAGGTTCATGCTCTACAACATTCGGAGAGTACGACCCTGCCTTACACAGGAAGCGGCACAGGTCCTAATCCAGGCACTTGTCGTCTGGATTACTGCAACTCGCTGTTGGCTGGGATCCCTGCCTGTGCCATTAAACCCCTACAACTCATCCAGAATGCCGCAGCCCGTCTAGTGTTCAACCTTCCCAAGTTCTCTCACGTCACCCCGCTCCTCCGCACACTCCACTGGCTTCCAGTTGAAGCTCGCATCTGCTACAAGACCATGGTGCTTGCCTACGGATCTGTGAGGGGAACGGCACCTCCGTACCTTCAGGCTCTGATCAGTCCCTACACCCAAACGAGGGCATTGCGTTCATCCACCTCTGGCCTGCTGGCCCCCCTACCTCTGCGGAAGCACAGCTCCCGCTCAGCCCAGTCAAAACTGCTCTGGCACCCCAATGGTGGAACAAGCTCCCTCACGACGCCAGGACAGCGGAGACACTCACCACCTTCCGGAGACACTTGAAACCCCACCTCTTTAAGGAATACCTGGGATAGGATAAAGTAATCCTTCTACCCCCCCTTACTCCACCCCCAAAAAATTAATAAAATAAAAATACATATTGTAAAGTGGTTATCCCACTGGCTATAAGGTAAATGCACCAATTTGTAAGTCGCTCTGGATAAGAGCGTCTGCTAAATGACGTAAATGTAAAATGTAAATGTGTCTGATAATCACATTTTTTTGGTAATTTAGCAGACGCTCTTATCCAGAGCGACTTACAGGAGCAATTAGGGTCAAAGGTGTTCTTACTTGCAGGTGTTGGTGAAGATCATGATGGACCAGTCGTCGTGCTCGTCTTGAAACTTCTGGATCAGGTGCACCAGGTAGGCATCTTTCACTTTCTCTGGTGTCAGGATGTACCTTTGATCCAACTCCTCTACCGTGCGGACCCTATGAGAAAAATACACTTACAATTTAAGTATGTTGTAGCAATATAGCACATTTTGTTAAAAAGGGCAAAGAGCTACTCCATTTGTTGATAATCAAGAGAGCAAATAACATTCATTTTACCAGTCAATTAAATTGAGAATCTTTTCCCACTCAGCTCAGTGAACAATTTATATGTCAAAATGTTTAAAATACACATGGGCACACAAATGACATACAATTATGGAATGGAACATAAGACAGACAAATGTCCTGTTTTTAAGAATTAGGTTTACCTCTACATGCATGATTGAGCAACTAATCATGTAATGTACCAATGTAGTGCATCATGTTGTCAGTCATGCTAAGAGCTTACTCTGACTTGCTCTCCCAGAAGAAGGGCTTGTTCATGGCGATGCCCTTGAGCTCCTGCAATGTGTCTGTGAGGGTGGCACTGAACAGCAGCGTCTGGCGTTTGGCAGGCACCGCGGCCAGGATCACCTCCAAGTCTTTGGTGAAGTCTGTGCAGCCTTGCTCAAGCAGGCGGTCGGCCTCATCAAGGATCTATCAAAGACAATTACCATTAAGCCTGTGCATTACTATTAGCATTATATCACGAAGTAAAATGTCAAAGTAAAATGTCAACAGTTACCATTAGGCTCTATGACTTGTAACATTTTGCAGAAGATATTTAACTAAATAGATTTTACTTCCTATTAGAAGGCATGCAGACGCCCGTGCATCCTGACAAGTACAATGATAAATCAATAGGCTATATTAAAAAATGTAACACTAATGGAGGAAAAAACATTCTGCTCAACACCCAAGGTTGTTAATAATATAAAGGTAGTTCATAACAGTCTCACTGTTTTGGTTGACAGTGAGACATCCTCACCTAGACATCCTAAAATATAATTGCCTTTGTGGCCACATCGATCAATTTATTATCTTTCAAACTCACCAGAAACTGGATCTTCTTGATGCTGAAGGTGTCGGAGCTCCGAATGTGGTCTGCCAGTCTTCCTGGAGTGGCTACAACGATGTGGGGCTTCTTAGAGAGTTCCAAGGCCTGTGTGATCATATCTGTTGGGAACATCACCAGAACATTAGAACATACTGGATGAATGAATAAGAATGCAATGAGAGGCAGTGTCGTTGGTAATCAACATTACCCATTCCACCAACAATGATGCAGTCCCGCAAGCCCATTGGTTTTCCCAGGACTCTGAACTGTTCGGCAATCTGGTAAGCCAATTCCCTGCAAAGGACACAAGTTTAAACATTACACAAGATTGAACATTACATACATGCCTTTTGCAGTAGATATGCCTTTTAAATTACATGTTGGTCAATTATTGCCCTAGATAGTTCAAAATTATCAGAAGATTCACCAACCTGGTAGGTGTGAGAACTAAACAGAAGATGCCATATGGGTCCTCAGATAATTTCTGTAACACTGGTAGCACAAAGGCGGCTGTCTTTCCACTGCCAGTCTTGGCACAACCCATACAATCCCGACCTAGACAACAAAGGGGCAAAATCATATCTCAAAAAAAGCTAGTTAGTCTACTCTCTTGATCAGGTCGTTATTGTAGCCAGAGATTATGTATTCTCATTAAACTGCTACCTGGGTAAATAAATGTTAAACCTTATTAAAATACAATAAACATTACAAGGAATAACACAGTTTGCTAGCAGGGTACGCCAGGGTAGTGGGTTCGATCCCCGGGACCACCCATACGTAAAAATTTATGCACACATGACTGTAAGTCACTTTGGATAAAAGCGTCTGCTAAATGGCATATTATTATTATTATTATCAAACGTTAAGTCTTACCTTCCAGAATAGGTGGCATACAGTTTTCCTGGACTTGAGTTGGTTTACTGATCCCCATTTGTTTACATTGTTGAATCAGCCAATCTGACAGACCGAGAGAGGAAAAATCCGACATTTTGCAGTTTTCCAAAGTTCCAGATTGCAAAATATAGAATACACTTTGTTTTGTGAGCCAAAGTGTTCAAAATGATCATCTGAAAACTCTGAAAATCATCCTCGTGTTATTTTACGTCTGTCGCATTTTGGTGACGTCAATATTCGCTCCTCCTATGGATTACGTAATTGGTCCTATTTTCAATACAGCAGGCAGCAGATAATATTAGGTACATTTTATATTCACAAATGCAAATGGTCTAATTCAAAACCTAACTTTTTCCACTTTATAAATGAATTTAAACAATATGGCACTACTTTAACTAAAATGAAAAACAAAAAGGCAATTAAAATGTGTTGTATTATTAATGAATATGATTTGTTTGTTTAGGATTCCTGGTAATGTAAATAGTTTGTGTGTATGCTTGTTTGCATGTGACTATTCCTCTTTTGTTTGTTGATATTTATTTGTTAATAATAAAAAATAATAAATAAATAAATCAGCAGAGATGTATATAATGACGAGATGCTCTTCGCCCTAACAATGGTAGTAGTTGTCCCAAAGACGGGAAAGCATGCGACCATATAAACGCATTGGGCTTATTTTGGACAAATCTTCACCTCTTCCTCTCTACAGGCAGTCATTCATCATTACAGTACAAATGTATTTTGGATCAAAATATTCCACTTCATTAACAGCAGTTCACAAATAATGGTAAAGTATGTCCCAGGAAACAAGTTTGCAGCAAACAAGGATGTAATTTGAAAAAGTCACTGATCTGGAAACTCGCAATCACGAATTCAGCTTAAATGATTATTTTTACAAAATAAAATAAAATAAATGTGTATTTGTCACATGCACCAAATACAACAGGTAGACCTTACCGTGAAATGCTTACTTACAAGCCCTTAACCAACAATGCAGTTCAAGAAATAGAGTTAAGAATATATTTACTAAATAAACTAAAGTAAAAAAAAAAAAAAAAAAGTAACAATAAAATAACAATAACGAGGCTATATACAGGGGTACCTGTACCGAGTCAATATGCGGGGGTACAGGTTAGTCGAGGTAATTTGTACATGTAGGTAGGAGTAAAGTGACTATGCATAGATAAGCAGCGAGTAGCAGCAGTGTAAAAACAAAGTGTGTGTGTGGGGGGGGGGCTGGGGGGGGGTCAATGTACATAGTCCGGGTGGCCATTTCATTAATTGTTCAGCAGTCTTATGGCTTGGGGATAGAAGCTGTTAAGGAGCCTTTTGGACCTAGACTTAGCGCTCCGGTACCGCTTGCTGTGCGGTAGCAAAGAGAACAGTCTATGACTTGGGTGACTGGAGTCTTTGAAACATTTTTGGGCCTTCCTCTGACACCGCCTAGTATAGAGGTCCTGAATGGCAGGAAGCTTGGCCCCAGTGATGTAATGGGCCGTACGCACTACCCTCTGTAGCGCATTACGGTTGGATGCCGAGCAGTTGCCATACCAGGCAGTGATGCAACCAGTCAGGATGCTCTCGATGGTGCAGCTGTATAACTTTTTGAGGATCTGGGGACCCATGCCAAATCTTTTCAGTCTCCTGAGGGGGAAAATGTGTTGTCGTGCCCTCTTCACAACTTGGTGTGTTTGGACCATGATAGTTTGTTGGTGATGTGGACACCAAGGAACTTGAAGCTCTCAACCTGCTCCACTACAGCCCCGTCGATGTTAATGGTGGCCTGTTCGGCCCTCCTTTTCCTGTAGTCCATGATCAGCTCCTTTTGTCTTGATCACAATGAGGTTGTTGTCCTGGCACGTACATGACAATTAAAATGAACTTATGATCTGATTTACCTGTAAAATAATCTTGCAAATATATATGTGTGCTGAGGCTACTATATCATTCAAATAATGTTATCATGATCTCATTGTGAGCATAATATATTTTTCAATATGTCCTTGCTATAGTCATGAGTTTGCACAGGAGGGAGAACACAGCCTTAAAATGTAAAATGTATGTAGGCTAGGCATCCCTTTTCACCCCCTGCGGTGCGTTCTGTATACCGCATGCATTCAATATTTTCAACTTGTGCGTTGCTTTACGGTGCAGTGGTACAAACGGAAGTACACACAGACTCCAACTAGCTAGCTTTTAGCGAGTTGAAAAGCCAAGCACATGTGCATCAAGTAGGAAAAATGCGGCCGAGACATCAGGCAAAACAAAACGCATATGCATCTGGTGGACATCGGGCGTGACTGTTTGGTCTAGAAAATACACTCCTGGGTCAATATCACCATAAGGTGCCTTTGAGACTTCCCCATTTCCCCCCCAAAAAGCTGAGATTTTCCATTGAACTTCATATTCATTGTATTAAGTATATGTTATGCTGTTAGAAATGCATATTGGTCAAGCTCCCACACTTTTTATAAATTAACTGCAAGCAGACAATTTACATGCAAACAGCAAAATATGTCCACCCTGTCACGGACAATTTCAAAGCAGAATAAATACATTGTAATTACATAGTGATTATAAAACGTACATTTTCAGAAAACTATTTAGTCACTTTCTCAACAATATATTTTAGTTTATGGGAAAAATATTTGGATAATAATGAAATTATGGCAAACTATTTGTTTCTCTATGAAATCTGCGAGAGTTGCACTTTCTTTTCTAAATAAAATCTAACAAAAAAGATATCTGGTCAAACTTTCAAACAATACTATTTGGCCCTCATTTGTTTATAAAGGAATCACACAAAAGATTTTGCTAACTTGTGAAAATAATTTGTTTATTTTCATAGAACATGAAAATAACAGGGTGGACAGTGACATGACAGGGTGGACCCTGGGCATGACAGGGTGGACACGTTGTGAAATGTCATTGAATGGCCTCATAAATGCAAGGAACAATGCAAGAAAATGATGTAAAAAATGCCTTTTCCCATGTAGGGGGAAATTACAAGTTGAACAGACTGTTTTTGATCCACTCTACCTGCATGCAGCCACTGAATAAAGATGCCCAAAATGAGACATTAATGTGGCCTTCTAGCGTTAAACTCTGTACATCATTCTGCACAGTGAAAGTCAAACATTCAACTGTAGAACAAGAAGAAAAATGTTTTTTAAGTGGAGAACAGTTGATTTGAAAAAACAGAATATTACAGAAAGATCACTTGGACGCATCTCCAAACAGTCTCTCCCTTTCTGCAGAGACATGGCTCAGTTCTGCAGTTGCTGTTCCACATACTTCCATGCAGACACTTCAATCTGTACAGAGCGCTTGTTCAGAGCCTGTGGTTCTGGTATTAGGCAAAGTACCTGCCAGTCATGGTACCAACAGATGTCATCCCGAAGACTTGGCCATTTGAACTTGTTTATGCCATGGCGTTGCAAACACTTAACTTTCACACTGTGCCCTTCTGCATCCATGATGATACCTGGGTATGCTTCATTGTCATAATTAACGACGCACCACTCTCCAATGTGCTTTACCTCAATCATTTCTGGTCTCCTAGGATTATCTGGTGTCTTTACACATGCTGGGGACTTGTCAGATGAAACAGGAACATTAGCTAGAGTGACCTCTTGAAGGTTAAAGCAGGGGCAGTCCAAAAAACACCTTCCTCCCTTTTACACAGACATGAAATGTCTCTGTATTTCATTTGGCCGGGTGTCAGACTGATAGCTTGGTGGATTCTCATAGTGCCTTTTATGGCAGCTATTGCAGGTACCTCAGGCTTTGATTCAATATCCCTCTCTGGGATGAAGAACAGCTCGACAGATGTGTCCAGGCTTTTCAGCTTGTTATACAAGCTCTGGGCATCAGGAATGTCTCCTCCATGGGCTACAATCCGGTCTGCTGACCTCTTGAGGGCCCCACCCACACCGTCTGGTGCCCCCTTCCCATGATTAGCCTCAAAGAAATTCCACGTTATTTCTTTGAAGCCATACTTGTAGGGTTCCGTTGAGAGGTAGAAGAAATTTCCCTTTTGTCGATACTGCGTTGCAGGCCCATCGCTGAAAAAAATGAAGTGTGCTGACTTGAGGGTGTCGTTCTCTCACTACCTTCAGAACTGGATCAAGGTGGGCCCAGATGGCCACAGGGTCGTGTCTTCTGGAGGGTGATATGGAGCAGAAGGTGTGTGGCGCTTGTTCACCAGTGGTGTAGAGCACTCCAGTGTGCAGACTGGCCTGCTTGTGTGAGCCTCCAAAATGCACAGATTGTATTTCTTCGCTGTACTTACATGAGTAATTTTCGCTAAAATCTATATGCAAGAGGGACTCATTGTGCTTCAGACTCCTCCTGAGCTCCCTGTAGGCATCAAACTGCCATTTAATGTTGAAGACATGGCTCCTAAAATGGAGAAGCCTCTCCTGGAAATCTGTGTTAGGCTCATGCTCTGTTGTTGTTGTTATCTCCCTTTTCACTGTTATTGTTGACACCTTCTCATCCTTCTTGATCTTCTCTGTCATCCACTGAGATAAACGAATGTTCTCTTCCCCAGGGGTTTTCAGCATCGGGTGACAAGTTAGGAGGCATTCACTGCACTCACCATAAGCACAGACCTTGGCTTTCGGGTCACACATGGTTGCTTCAGACATTTCCTCAATATTTCTTGAGGACAGTAACCCTTGGCTCTGCAAGGCATTGGCAATGAATTACAAGTTCTCATGTTTTTTGCAGAGACATGTGTCACGGTCAGAGGAAGAAGGGGTTACCACCCAAAAGGGTCTGAGACGGCAAAAGGAGGTGTATGACATTTGGCCAATGTGCTCAGAGAGAAACCTCCTATGCAAGTTCTTCATTGTATCAGTAAGCAACCTCTTTTGCATTTTACTCTTCAGCCGTGTGACTGTTTGTTTGCGGCCAGTTGTCATTCGACTAACATCATCTCGAAGAAAAAATGATGTAACGTTCTTCCTAATCTCATTTCGACTGAAGCACCTCCTCCCACGGTAGGTCAGATCCACAGGATACTTTGCTCTCTTCTTAGAGTAGCCAAAAGCAGTCTGGGCATGCTTTTTGGAGCTTATACTTCTTAAGAATGTTTCCACTGACCACTTTTGCTATCAGCTGCTTCTCTCGGTTTGTTTTTGCATGTTCATATTTTCTTCTAATATCTTCAATCAGGGATGTATGGAAAAGAAGAGCTCTTTTGATGGGTGAATTCACTTTTTGATGTGCCAACAAAGCATTGACTTTTGTACGTGGTGATTTGGACGCACTTTCTTTCTTGGCCCGATAGTACCTCTTCTTATATTTCTCAGTTTTACTTTTCTCTTTTGTGAGCTGTGCCTCTAATATTTCGATCTGTTTTTTCAGTTTTCTCTTCGAACTCCTTAGAATGCTTTCCCCTTGACGCCGTTGCCTGAAACACAACATATTTGTAAGGATTTTTTTTAGCAAGTTAGTTATCAATATGTCATTTTATGGGGACATAAACAGTTGATAATTGTCCTTCAAATAAACATGAGGCTCACTCGACTCTTGGGGGTCATAGGAATGAAACTGGGCTATTCCACTGTAACATAATGATGCCGAGACTCAGATTTCTCACTTTAAAATGTATGTCAAATGATTGCAAAGTAAAAATAAATAAAATAATATTTGAAGAACACTGCAAATGCAAAGTTTGGTAGCAGAATTGCAGTTCTGTTTGTGCCATCATTCTGTTACCAAACTTTGCAGCTGCACTGTTCTTCAAGTAAATGTGTTTTTATACAATTTTCAGTGGACATTTTTAAAAGTCGTCCTTGTGCATAGAGTTGTATGGTTTGTTTAACTTTGCAATTATTGTTTTTTGTTTGTCATAAAGTGAAAAATGTGAATCTCAGCATCATTCTTTTAGCGTGGAATTGCCCAACTCTTAAAGGAGAACTACTGTCAAAATTTGTTTTTCTCTCTAATATGTAGTGTTTTCCCCATCATCAGATCTTTTCAAATAATCAGAGGTAGTATATTGGGGCCATTTATATGTTTGGTATGAAGTAGGTCATTTGGATTATTATAAAACCATTGTTAAAATAGTTTACCTGTGGTATTCTGCCATCTATTTTCCCCATGGAAGATGTGTCCTTTGTAACAGTAAGTATATCTCCATACCACATGGAGTGTTGTTTGGAACATGTTGGTTTTATATTTCTGAGCTATTGTGTACAGAGAGCTTATTTTGACAGTTTGAAGCTTTCATAGACTATAGAATAACTAACTCATTGGTATTTTAGGCAGCTGGAAGGGGCAGCTGATTCACATAGGGGGCCATTTTCAGATCAGTGGCTTTGGGAGATGAATTACTGAGAGAGCTTAAGCATGAGATGAAGAGACAAGTGAGGGGGATTAGCCAGTGATGACACCCAGTGTCTCTGGGTGAACCCACACAACCAGGGGTCACTGGGAAAGTGCGTTTTAAAGCTGAACTCAGAACTTGAGTGAGAAGCTAATGTCCAATGTAAATGCAGATACTGAGTCCAGAAAGAAACAATCAATATCACTTGCCTTCACTACGAAAGGTTCGGAGTTGGACTTCTTTACACACAAGTCTTCAATATGTACCAGAGAACATGCAATTGCATTACTTATTATATTTGAAATCTACTTGGTTTGTTGTTGTACAGGCTTATTAACAAGGTGACACATTTGAAGTCTGTACATTTGAACAGTCAGTATAATAATGAGGTGTAATATTGATTGAGAGTTGGATCGTTTTACCATAATGCTCTTTGTTTCATGCACTTGTTTTTCGATGAGAGGGTGTTTGGCTATTGATATAGAATTTTACATTCTGTTGTCAAGTACTCCTGAGGTAAAACCACTAATTCAAAGCTGATAGTCTGGACCGATGCCAGCACTAACCCTCAGCTCAAGGTGGACCTTTTTCCATTTGCCCTAAATGTCACCGATTCCCACAGAAGTGATTTGACCGGATACAACACGATTAATTCATTGTTGTGAAACATTTAGATGAATTTATAGGATATAGGTGTGCGTACAGCATGGGAAAGGTGATGAAATATAGATGTCAGCCTGGGATGCAAGCCAAGAGAATAGTATTTTCCTGCAGCTCTCTCCCTCATCCAGCTGTCTGCCAGCAGCTGCTGTCCCACTCACCTTGCTAGCCATCCGCTCCTTACCGTCCCCGCTGATCATACAGCTCCAACTTGTTTGTTTCAACCATTCCCTGTATGTTTCATAGTAATAGACTACACTATGTATAGGCTAGTCAATGCCAACATGCTCCTGGAATGTGTTGCATGTACAGTGGGGAAAAAAGTATTTAGTCAGCCACCAATTGTGCAAGTTCTCCCACTTAAAAAGATGAGAGAGGCCTGTAATTTTCATCAAAGGTACACGTCAAATATGACAGACAAATAGAGCATTTTTTTTCCAGAAAATCACATTGTAGGATTTTTAATGAATTTATTTGCGAATTATGGTGGAAAATAAGTATTTGGTCACCTACA
Source organism: Coregonus clupeaformis (assembly GCF_020615455.1). Lineage (NCBI taxonomy): Eukaryota > Metazoa > Chordata > Actinopteri > Salmoniformes > Salmonidae > Coregonus > Coregonus clupeaformis. The sequence continues at coordinate 35,912,649 of NC_059202.1, forward strand.
AACAAGCAAGATTTCTGGCTCTCACAGACCTGTAACTTCTTCTTTAAGAGGCTCATCTGTCCTCCACTCGTTACCTGTATTAATGGCACCTGTTTGAACTTGTTATCAGTATAAAAGACACCTGTCCACAACCTCAAACCGTCACACTCCAAACTCCACTATGGCCAAGACCAAAGAGCTGTCAAAGGACACCAGAAACAAAATTGTAGACCTGCACCAGGCTGGGAAGACTGAATCTGCAATAGGTAAGCAGCTTGGTTTGAAGAAATCAACTGTGGGAGCAATTATTAGGAAATGGAAGACATACAAGACCACTGATAATCTCCCTCGATCTGGGGCTCCACGCAAGATCTCACCCCGTGGGGTCAAAATGATCACAAGAACGGTGAGCAAAAATCCCAGAACCACACGGGGGGACCTAGTGAATGACCTGCAGAGAGCTGGGACCAAAGTAACAAAGCCTTCCATCAGTAACACACTACGCCGCCAGGGACTCAAATCCTGCAGTGCCAGACGTGTCCCCCTGCTTAAGCCAGTACATGTCCAGGCCCGTCTGAAGTTTGCTAGTGTGCATTTGAATGATCCAGAAGAGGATTGGGAGAATGTCATATGGTCAGATGAAACCAAAATATAACTTTTTGGTAAAAACTCAACTCGTCGTGTTTTGGAGGACAAAGAATGCTGAGTTGCATCCAAAGAACACCATACCTACTGTGAAGCATGGGTGTGGAAACATCATGCTTTGGGGCTGTTTTTCTGCAAAGGGACCAGGACGACTGATCCGTGTAAAGGAAAGAATGAATGGGGCCATGTATCGTGAGATTTTGAGTGAAAACCTCCTTCCATCAGCAAGGGCATTGAAGATGAAACGTGGCTGGGTCTTTCAGCATGACAATGATCCCAAACACACCGCCCGGGCAACGAAGGAGTGGCTTCGTAAGAAGCATTTCAAGGTCCTGGAGTGGCCTAGCCAGTCTCCAGATCTCAACCCCATAGAAAATCTTTGGAGGGAGTTGAAAGTCCGTGTTGCCCAGCGACAGCCCCAAAACATCACTGCTCTAGAGGAGATCTGCATGGAGGAATGGGCCAAAATACCAGCAACAGTGTGTGAAAACCTTGTGAAGACCTGTGTCATTGCCAACAAAGGGTATATAACAAAGTATTGAGAAACTTGTGTTATTGACCAAATACTTATTTTCCACCATAATTTGCAAATAAATTCATAAAAAATCCTACAATGTGATTTTCTGGATTTTTTCTTCTCATTTTGTCTGTCATAGTTGACGTGTACCTATGATGAAAATTACAGGCCTCTCTCATCTTTTTAAGTGGGAGAACTTGCACAATTGGTGGCTGACTAAATACTTTTTTTCCCCACTGTAGCTATACAGTACACACTTGTTTTTCCATTAATCAGTTTCATGTAATACTGTACACACAAATGCCATTCAGTTCATGCATGAGTGAGGGTGTGCCAATGTGTAAAGGGGGAGGGGGATGAATATGATCTGGAATAGGTTTACAATAATCTATCCGGACAACCCTGGCTTTATTAAGACCTTTGCGGAGCAGTGCCATGTTGCATTGAAAATGTAATTGCAATATTTACCTCGTCTTTAGGATACTTGTGCACAACACTGTAAGGCTGGTTCGACATGGCAGCTCAGTGGCTAGTAGAGTGTTGTACAACACTGGTGGATCGTTGTACAACGCTGGCGGAGTACTGTATTTACGCTGCAGGACAGAGCTTGAGTTGTCATTTTCTCAAACGGTGATATGATGAAAGGTGTAGTAGGAGATCAATTCCATGTTGTGATAATCATCCAAACAGTTATTCCTCCTTGTCAAAAACAAATAAGAAGTAGCCTAGTGAGAACCTTGATTGAAATCAAGATTGGTTTGTCATTAATCTTTGATTTGTTTCAATTTAAAATGTTTGGTTGTTGTCAGAACCATTCCTCAGATATTTTTATACACTAAATCTAATTAGATCTGACCCCAGTTTTACAAATGGCTCTTTTTGCTAAGCATACAGGTTGTTGTGATTGGGGTCATCGGTGAAAATACCAGCTACAGCCTGACTTCATTTACTATGCTTATATCCTGGTTTCAGTGGAATCCAAGTGAAAGGGAACAAGGCACTGAACTGTTCATTTATTCTATTTTCCCTTGTTTTCCCTTCTCCTTTAACAAAGTACAAAGATTATTTTTGGTATACATTGTGCTCATTAAAGTCAATATAGCTAGCTAATTGAACTGTGGGGAGAACAGTACATTATATATAATAGCATTGTATAAACTCTTAGTTGTGTAATGTTGCGTTCTCTTTTAATGCGTTTTAATCTACCCACAACATCTCATTGTAATATCCAAACACAATCCATTGATGGTTCGTTTAACATATGGCCTCTCTCCTAACCTAAAACCACACAATACCCAGAGGCTTGCCAAAAATAATTAAATATCATCCATTTTGGAACGTCTGAGCAAGCTTGAAATGGGCACGGTCTAATTGACTCAACAACCAAAAACACATATCTAAGTTTAGTTTTCTTAATGAGCCAGAAAATCAATAGTTATTTCTGGGTTAAAAAAAAAAGTTAGCTTACTAACTCATTGATCCTGCTTTGTAGTATACCCCTCTGGTGTATGTCCTCCATTTTACCTTCTTGTCTTGGAAGGGAATGACAGTGAGTGACAGTCTTGTGTTGCTAATGCTAAATACTGTTGTGTGTTTCTTCCCCCGAAGGGAACAACCCATCTTCAGTGCCAGAGCACACGTCTTCCAGATAGACCCGGCCACCAAGAGGAACTGGCTCCCTGCCAGCAAGCATGCAGTCACCGTCTCCTTCTTCTATGATGCCAACCGGACTGTGTATCGCATCATCAGTGTGGGGGGCACCAAGGTGAGATATAAACCCTGCTGGCTCTCTCTTAGCAACGTGTCCTCATTGCAGTATGATTGAACAGCTGAGTTGCACCAGTGCCGTGCACAGACCTTTTAAGGAGGCAGGTACAACAACAACAACAACAAAAAGGCACCCCCACCCCCTCCTAAAAAAATTTAAAAGACTTTCAGAATTCATATCTCAAAATGCTTTCCAGTTTCATTGACTCACCCAACAATGCGCAGCTCACTCGCCAGAGATGGCCGATGCGCTTGTACCAACAACCTATCTCTCTTGTTTTACTTTGTAAAGCAATGTTCGCTCAATAGGCCTATTTGGAAGTTGATAAAATATTTTGGTAGCCTACAGCAGACAAATAAGATTATTCTCTTTCCAGCAGGAGCCATTTGTTTTTTTCAACCTTCCCGCAGATTGTATTTGAAATATTGCGAAGGCCTGTTTTGTCTTCATGCTGTTCACTGACAGATTTGCTGTGCGTGCCTTGTTATTGGGCTACAAACAATCCACAGCTAGGCTATTTTTTAAAAGGAGCTATTGATCCTCTGTGGCTAAATGAAAGGCCTACTCATGGTGTAGGCTATTCTGAATTATTTAATTTCTTTCTGAACAGACGGCAGTAATTCTATAACTTTGGCAAATTTCAATTTATCAGGGGTAATGCAGCACCTCCAGCACTCTTCCCGCGGCAATGATTCTATAAGGAAATAAATGAAGTGCTGCTGCGTTTAGGCCATCAGCCAACAAGACCGAATATTGATGATGTAAATCAAGTGTTATCAAGTGTTAATCAAATGTTATGCTGCTGTGGCAGTAGTAGTACTGTTGATATTTAAACCAAGTAGCTTGCTACACACACTCGACCGGTGACCGTATCTCGCCATGCGATACAGGGCGCGTGCAATCTCCATACATGTGCTCCGTACAGGGCAGACCGACGGGATGGGGTAGGGTGGCGAACTTGGGGGCAGTGGCTGCTTCCCAACACACACACACTCTTTATATGGGAGCTAGGCTGATTTCGACTTATGAGCATGTAACATTTATAGTCCTGCCCCCCTGACAACTTGTCCTACAAAGGATGCTTCAATGGTAGTGAGCAAAACCACATGTTATTAGTCTTTTGCTAAGGTTTCTGACAGTACTGGAGCGAGTGGATGTATTCTTTCTGTCTACTTTCTTTGATTATTCACTGAGAATTCAAAACATGTCTTATGTTCTCGCTCACTGAAAGGGTTGACCTGGTTATAGAGGGAAACTGTGAACTTTTGAAACGTCTGCAATTCAGTGCATTTTGCACAATAATGCCTTTGTCTGATCTGTTGGTAATGTTTTTTGTTTATTCTCTGTGGATTCATTATCAGTAGGCCCCAGGCAAGGTGGCAGAATCATGCAGTGACGCGTGAAGTTTTGCTTTGTTGATTAGAAATAAACAGTTGATTTATGCCTCGGTCTCTGACATACATCACAGGCCATCATCAACAGCACCATCACCCCCAACATGACATTCACCAAAACATCCCAGAAGTTTGGCCAGTGGGCTGACAGCCGTGCCAACACCGTGTACGGCCTGGGTTTTGCCACCGAGCAACAGCTTCAGCAGGTTGGTCACTGCCAGTGTTTTAGACTGTTGAGCACATTTCTAATGTACTTGTTGACTAATCGTTCTGATAATTTAATTTCCTTTTCTCTGTAGTTTTCAGACCAGTTCAAGGAAGTGAAGGAGGCAGCACGTCTTGCCAGGGAGAAATCCCAGGAGAAATTTGAACTGATCAACCCTGCGCTAAATATCGCCGCCCCACAGGTGAGGTCTGGAACTGCAGCTGCTCAATTAGCCCCATAAGCTAACTGCTGAGGCATGACAGATAAGCACAGGGCCATGTGAATGTTAACACACACACACACACACTATCTCTTTTAGACACATTGGATTCTCTTGGGATTAGATGGATGCTCTGTCCATTATATTATTTTCCCATTTGGTTAACTCTATTAAAGGATTTCATGCATGAAAAATGGGGATGGTAGGCGGAAACAGGCTCCTTTCAATTTAAACGGAGTGACTGTAATGCCGCCTCCTCATGGGGAAGTGTGAGAGGGGCGGAGTCATATATAAAGGTTTTTTTTTTCTAGGATATCTACGGCACTAACTGTTGAAATGACCAGATAGCCTCCTTTGGGTGATATAATTTTGGGTGTAATAACTTTTAAGGTCAGTAATGGACACCTTGCAAAATAATTTCTAACTCCTCTAAAGATTTTCTTGTACCATCTTGTGTGCTGAAAGGAATTATGTTTCTTGGGAATGGGGAGTTAATATGGGATATATTATCACTGGATTACGTTTGAGGGATTTGCTGTATCAATAATGACAGTTTGAGCCAGTGTGAGTGGGAGACACAATTTATACACCACACAAGCTATGTAAATACAAACTAATTGCATTTGGAAATCAAATTGTTATACAGCTCATTGTTACAGAGCCGACCTGAATCAATCGCTCATCCAATAAATTTTAATGGCTATTTCAGCAAATTGGAATCCATTGTTTGATCAACTTGTTAGGGCCATTTTGGTTATTCGTTGTTGTAGCAACATGCATTTCATGAGAGCAGGGAGGGTGTGTGTGTGTGCACGCGCATATGTGTACACTGCAAACCACTAACTAGAAGCCACTGAACATGAGTAGCTGCCAAGAGTAGAAGGCCGTTTTTTTCCTCAGAAAAGCGCTAGTCAACAGGAAGCAGTGTCCGTACTGTCTACAGACCTTTATGATCACTATGTTTGATGTACAGTTACAAGATGACATGGCGGTATACACTGAGTTGTCCTGAACAGAATGAGCGAATGTTCGTTGTATTGTGAAGAAAATGTGCCGCGCGCCACGCATCTGAATGCGCTCATGACTCCATTCTATGCGCGCCAAAATTACGATATTCTTCTCTGAATTGCCTTGTGAAAGCCTAACACTATAAGGTCATATTTGATAATTTAGCTAGTCGTGTTGTCAATAGAACAAGCGATGATGCCCACCTGACCCAGATTGCAATTTATAATGAGCCAGTTTTGGATTGCGTAAACAACAACAGTAATGGTGTAAAGGCGGAGATTTAGGGCTGTGTTCAAAACAACTACAAGTGTGCTTGCTCTAGTTCCTCAACGGCACAGCTAGGAGAACAAAAAAAGCACTTTATAGTTGAATACTTTTTTTTTTGTTATAAAAGTGCATTGAAATTACTTAGGAACTGTGCACACTTTGGAGAGGTGTGTGGCCACTTGGAAACACCAGCTAGACCTCTCACTCAAACCCTTGTCATTTTTTTGTGTAATGTTGCACCTACCCCAAATCTTCCAAGAATATTCTTATCATGTTACTGAATGTATCCAGAGTATTTTCAGAGTTCGTTATCAACAAATGTGGCGAAAAGTACAGTTAATGTAAAAGGCACATAAAATGTTTGGATTCAGTCTTGTCAGGTGAACTGTTGTCTTCACCTTTTTAGTTTAATAATTTTCCTATAATTTTCAAACGGTTTCCTTTTAATTGCTACCATGGTTATGCATTTCCATATTTCTTCTGTAAGGAAGATTTCAATTCAGCCCTATCCATATAAGCCAATTCCCACGAGTGTAAGGGGTTTTAAAGGCATTCTATTGTCAGTATAGAATAAATACCCCAGAGACATCATTGTAGGGGTATTCCTAAATGTGACATAATTCCAACAATACAACAGGAAAGATAATGCATTCTTCCTCATAGTTATCCTAGACCATACCTGTTTGTGATAATCTCGGCTCATGTTTTATAACGGCACATCTTACCAGGGGCACAACTTTCACATTCTGAAATTGCATTTTTGTCCCCCCAGTTTTATCATTGGAATGTGATACAAAAAGAGGCAACGGTGTGCATTAGGACCAAGCGGACGCCTCCGAGCGGTCGGGTAGGCTGTTTGGAGTGTCCCCCCTACTTCTAAAACCAAAGTTGCGCCCCTGCATCCTACAGCCATGCTTATTTTTATGTGATCTGATTTCTCTCTGTTTTTATCACATTAGTTCCACAAACTATGCCCCCATGTCCGTTGAGACCAGGAGGAAACATTCCTTTGGCTCCTGTGGGAATGTATAATGTAATTGCAATGGGGTCACCTAGGAAACTGGCTGGAGCGCAGTGCATTTCTTTGTACAGTCCACTGACCAATTCCTTTCCTCCATTTAGAGTGCACTCATCCCTATACTTTGAGCCATACACACACAGAGCCTGGCTATGGCTGACTAGCCAGAGGCAGAATGAATCCACTCCAGCACCTCTTGTATTGATTTGTACATAAGACAGTGCGTATCGATTTGTGTTCTATGAATTAAACACAAGTGGTGCTGTTTAATGTAAGAAATATCTGCTGACGTTAAGCATGGACACGGCAGTCCTAATATGTTACCACATCATGGAAGGATGACGGTAATTGACTTAACAGTCATTAAGGTTATGGCAGATGTTCTGTCACGTCTGTGGCATAACTGTCCGAAATCTGTCTTACCTACTACTACTAAAACGACATACTGTGTACTAATCATACTACATACTACATTTATTTAGAACGTGCTGTTTAGTAAAAACAAATGCAGTAAGGAACAAATATCAACATACTATCACAGATAGAACAATGAGACAGATATTTCACTGGACATATAAATGTGAAGCATCCGCTGGTGTTTCCACTCACTACCAAATATGGAAGTGAGAGGAAGCCCATTGGCCGGCTGTGGGAGTAGATGGAACTAGATGGATTTTGGCCGACATTCTGCAAATTTTCTCATCAATGAAACATTTGATCTCAATACAGTTTTCTGTTCCCAAAACGACAATCTGTGCTGAACAGAATGGATAAAGTTTTGTAGACTTCACCCTTTGCCAAAGTTTTTTTTTTTTTTTTTGCGTTGTTTAGAAGGAGTGCAAAGGCGAATTGAGTTATTGTACACGCACACTTCAGACTAAGCGTTCCCTAACGGAAATATGCAAATGTATACTAGAACGTGCCAATAGGATCTTGCTAGCTCGTGCTTGGCTCTGCCCACCTCCTTTCTTGTCCTGCCCACTATGACTAATTTGTTCCCATTGGAAACGACAGGCTGTGGTCTATCTTATATATCTTTTTACATGATACTATGCTCATCCTACTGAGAATGCCTCATCTAATGCGTTATTGCGTTGATTCCTGCCATTCGTTTATTTTGGTACAGTGCGTCCCCTCAGCTGATTATCAGCTGTTGTCAAACACATGTGGGTCTCGAAAGATGAGTCTCTTCCTCAATAGTGTGCAGCGAATTCTACTAAATGAAGTGGAAGTCAGTATGACTTCCTGGCATTTAAAGAGTAATTCCACCACTTTTCAACTTAATTTTCATTATCTCCAGCACAATACCGGTGTCTACATACATGAAAAATGTGTGGATTCGACTAGTTCAGCCACAACTGTTGCTGACAGGTGTCTATAATCGAGCACACAGCAATGTAATCTCCATAGATAAACATTGGCAGTAGAATGGCCCGTGCTGAATAGCTCAGTGACTTTCAACGTGGCATCGTCATAGGGTGACACCTATCCAACAAGTCAGTTCGTCAAAATTCTGCACTGCTAGACCTTCTCCCCCGGTCAACTGTAAGTGCTGTTATTGTGAAGTGGAAACATCTAGGAGCAACAACGGCTCAGCCGCGAAGAGGTAGGCCACACAAGCAAGCTCACAGAACGGTACCGCCGAGTGCTGTAGTGCGTAAAAATCGTCTGTCCTCGGTTGCAACACTCACTACCGCGTTACAAACTGCCTCTGGACAAGAACTGTTAGTTGGGAGCTTCATGAACTGGGTTTCCATGGCCGAGCAGCCATACACAAACCTAAGATCACCATGCGCAATGCCAAGCATTGGCTGGAGTGGTGTAAAGCTCGCTGCCATTGGACTCTGGAGCAGTGGAAACGCGTTCTCTGGAGTGATGAATCACGCTTCACCATCTGGCAGTCCGACGGACAAAACTGGGTTTGGCGGATGCTAGGAGAACCCTACCTGTCCAAATGCATAGTGACAACTGTAAAGTTTGCTAGAGGAGGAATAATGGTCTGGGGCTGTTTTTCATGGTTCGGGCTAGGCCTTTAGTTCCAGTGAAGGGAAATCTTAACGCTAGAGCATTCAATGACATTCTAGACGATTCTGTGGTTCCAACTTTGTGGCAACAGTTTGGGGAAGGCCCTTTCCTTTTTCAGCATGACAATGCCCCTGTGCACAAAGTGAGGTCCATACAGAAATGGTTTGTCGAGATCGGTGTGGAAGAACTTGACTGGCCTGCACAGAGCCCTGACCTCAGCCCCATCAAACACCTTTGGGATTAATTGGAATGCCGACTGCGAGCCAGGCCTAATTGACCAACATCAGTGCCCGACCTCACTAATGCTCTTGTGGCTGAATGGAAGCAAGTCCCCGCGTCAATGTTCCAACAGCTAGTGGAAAGCCTTCCCAGAAGAGTGGAGGCTGTTATAGCAGCAAAGGGGGGACCAACTCCATATTAATGCCCATGATTTTGGAATGAGATGTTCGACGAGCATGTAGTGTATGTGAAAAAGGCGCATTTCTACATTTTGTAGAAAAAAATATCAAGTAAAAAAGTTCTACCCTATGACATCATCAAAAGTTAGATTTAAAAAACAGTGATTTTCAAACACTATGAGATTCGCGGTGATGTGGGAAGCAAGAAAATACCCTCCCTCTGGCAAGGAACTCATTGCAGGTTTTGAAAATCACCGTAAAAAACAGCAACTTTTAATCATAACCTGTGATGTCACAGAGAAGCATTTTTTTTACCCTATCTTTTTAACCACAGATCATAGAAACACGCTGTTTTCACATACTGTATGTACACACTTGTTTGGTGCTGGAGATAATGAATATGAGTTTGAAAAGTGGCGGAATTGCCCTTTTAAAGCATACTACATTTTTGAAATTTCACATGCTGTAAAATGTTCCATTTCCGCATACCCAAAATGCCTATTTTTTTTGAACGCAGGTACAGGTATTCGGACACGGCATTTTAGTGTTGAAAATCTTAGCAGTGATTGAAATAATAAACAGGCATGGCTTGGTTGTTGAAAAGAGAACAGAACATCAACTGACACTATTTTATTTAGTAGCTGATTTTCTTTGTTAAACGTTTCTCGCTGGAGGGGTTGATGCGGTGTGGATGCTCCAGGTTTTGGTACCTTTCCTCTCCCATTGTAATAATTCACTCAACTCTAATCCTTACAAACACCCATGGCCATGAGCCCTGTCAGTAACAACTAGCATGGGTACACCCACTCCTCTCACAGCCTCAAAGGCAACTGTACTGCACTGATGCAGAGCTTATGTGGTAGGGTGCATTTCAACAGTAAAGTATCTTCCTTTCCTCCTCTCCTTCATATCGGATAGGTGAACGCAATATGACTGATCCCTATTGGGAATTAGCTTTCACCTGTCCACTTCTTTCACATTTCTGGCAGAGCAGATGAAGGAAAGGAGGTAGGAAGCCACATTAGTCTACTGATATGTGTAGTCTGTATCATGCTGTAGGTGCATCATGGGGATTCATGACCAGAGCTAGTGTCTTCCCTGTGATACAGTGCCACACATGATGGCAGCCATATGGAAAGGGCAGATGGGTGTGCTCGAGTACAAGGCTTATCTATATTTAATATGAACTCACTTTTAAGAACCCACAAAGAGAGCTGGCGCGTACCGAAGACCGGGCCCTAAATATGCCTCTGATGCAAGGGCTTATAAATTAATAAAGCTGGTTCAGGGTTGTAATTAGGCAAGTGTTTAGGAAAATGAGAGCTATAAAGCAAGGAAAACAGGTTTGCAAAGACTCAGATAAATAAGTAAACAGTGGTGATGCACTTGGGTTTGCTGTGGCACAGGACCGTATCTTTAGCTTATAAAGGAGAGGGGTTTAATATTTCGTAGCCGTTTGAAATCCAAATGTATAGTATGCACATCTCCAGTGGATTATGTGTTATCCAGGTGTTATTAGAATGGTGAAGTTAAGGGATGGCTTGTCGTTTTATTTCCAAGGCTGACCGCTAACATGCAGCGACACACTCCGTAATCTACAGACGGCACCACACTCCGTAATTAAACTGGCAACACACTCCGTAATATCTGTTGCCTGCAGTTATGACAACTCTCTCTGTTTGCCTTAGAGCTGTTGCGTTGAGTTTTCATTGTCCCATCCTCTTCCTTGTTATGGTCCTGTAACTTGGTAACGCTTTATTCTAGAGCCCTATTCCATATGGTATTTCACTAGTATCGATTTCCCTAGAGAGATTGTGGTAACAATGGGTACTTCATGGTACTTACTTCAAAGAATTCAACACAATTAGTAATTACCTAAAACCAATTATAAACTGGGTGAATCGAGCCCTGAATGCTGATGGGCTGACAGCCGTGGTAGATCAGACCGTATACCACGGGTATGACAAAACATTTATTTTTACTGCTCTAATTACATTGGTTACCAGTTTATAATAGCAATAAGGCACCTCAGGGGTTTGTGGTATATGGCCAATATACCACGTCTAAGGGCTGTATCCAGGCACTCTGCGTTGCATCGTGCATAATAACCGCCCTTAGCCGTGATATATTGACTATATACTGTACCATACCCCCTCGGGCCTTATTGCTTAAATATAGCAGTGCTCATTTCAATGAATCTTTCAGAATATAAAGTAACTACCATTTTACAATGTACATATCAAGTGAATAGCAGACTGAAATAAAGCATAACCAGCAACTCTATCTTTGTTATTTTATTTGCATAAAATGGTATGCAGTGGAGCAAACCAAGCTTTACACTGAAATATTGCTGATAGGTAGATTTTTGATGCTCTGTTCATGAAAACACACTCATCTCTCTATTCTCTCTTCTCTTCTTACCTCTCTGACCCCCCTTTCTGCCACGCTGCCACTGATGCACCATGGGATTGCTGATCTCACAGATCTCTCAGGTGGGTGTCATTTCTATTACACCTCTCTTCTCTCTGCTGCTGACTGACAAAGAGAGCACACTCACGGCTCTTTATTCCAAAGGCATTGTCCCCATCATGTCCCCCAGATGGCCTACTTCATGATGCATTTTCAATGGGACTTGGGAGTTCAGAGCCTCTTGTCCTAGAAAACCTCTGAGTGTTTCAATGAGCCATTGTTCTCAATAATACAGTTACAGTATGATGAGGGCAGATTTGAAGAGCATAGGGAAACAGAAGGAAGGATATCTTCCCATGGTCAAATACAGTGAGGGGGAAAAAAGTATTTGATCCCCTGCTGATTCTGTACGTTTGCCCACTGACAAATAAATTATCAGTCTATAATTTTAATGGTAGGTTTATTTGAACAGTGAGAGACAGAATAACAACAAAAAAATCCAGAAAAACGTTATGAATTGATTTGCATTTTAATGAGGGAAATAAGTATTTGACCCCTCATGACTTAGTACTTGGTGGCAAAACCCTTATTGGCAATCACAGAGGTCAGACGTTTCTTGTAGTTGGCCACCAGGTTTGCACACATCTCAGGAGGGATTTTGTTCCACTGCTCTTTGCAGATCTTCTCCAAGTCATAAAGGTTTCGAGGCTGACGTTTGGCAACTCGAACCTTCAGCTCCCTCCACAGATTTTCTATGGGATTAAGGTCTGGAGACTGGCTAGGCCAATCCAGGACCTTAATGTGATTATTCTTGAGCCATTCCTTTGTTGCCTTGGCCGTGTGTTTTTGGTCATTGTCATGCTGGAATACCCATCCACAACCCATTTTCAATGCCCTGGCTGAGGGAAGGAGGTTCTCACCCAAGATTTGACGGTACATGGCCCCGTCCATCATCCCTTTGATGCGGTGAAGTTGTCCTGTCCCCTTAGCAGAAAAACATCCCCCAAAGCATAATGTTTCCACCTCCATGTTTGACGGTGGGGATGGTGTTATTGGGGTCATAGGCAGCATTCCTCCTCCTCCAAACACGGCGAGTTGAGTTGATGCCAAAGAGCTCGATTTTGGTCTCATCTGACCACAACACTTTCCCCCAGTTCTCCTCTGAATCATTCAGATGTTCATTGGCAAACTTCAGACGGCCCTGTACAGTGGGGGAAAAAGTATTTAGTCAGCCACCAATTGTGCAAGTTCTCCCACTTAAAAAGATGAGAGAGGCCTGTAATTTTCATCATAGGTACACTTCAACTATGACAGACAAATTGAGAGAAAAAATCCAGAAAATCACATTGTAGGATTTTTAATGAATTTATTTGCAAATTATGGTGGAAAATAAGTATTTGGTCACCTACAAACAAGCAAGATTTCTGGCTCTCACAGACCTGTAACTTCTTCTTTAAGAGGCTCCTCTGTCCTCCACTCGTTACCTGTATTAATGGCACCTGTTTGAACTTGTTATCAGTATAAAAGACACCTGTCCACAACCTCAAACAGTCACAAACTCCACTATGGCCAAGACCAAAGAGCTGTCAAAGGACACCAGAAACAAAATTGTAGACCTGCACCAGGCTGGAAAGTCTGAATCTGCAATAGGTAAGCAGCTTGGTTTGAAGAAATCAACTGTGGGAGCAATTATTAGGAAATGGAAGACATACAAGACCACTGATAATCTCCCTCGATCTGGGGCTCCACACAAGATCTCACCCTGTGGGGTCAAAATGATCACAAGAACGGTGAGCAAAAATCCCAGAACCACACGGGGAGCTAGTGAATGACCTGCAGAGAGCTGGGACCAAAGTAACAAAGCCTACCATCAGTAACACACTACGCCGCCAGGGACTCAAATCCTGCAGTGCCAGACGTGTCCCCCTGCTTAAGCCAGTACATGTCCAGGCCCGTCTGAAGTTTGCTAGAGTGCATTTGGATGATCCAGAAGAGGATTGGGAGAATGTCATATGGTCAGATGAAACCAAAATAGAACTTTTTGGTAAAAACTCGCTCGTCGTGTTTGGAGGACAAAGAATGCTGAGTTGCATCCAAAGAACACCATACCTACTGTGAAGCATGGGGTGGAAACATCATGCTTTGGGGCTGTTTTTCTGCAAAGGGACCAGGACGACTGATCCGTGTAAAGGAAAGAATGAATGGGGCCATGTATCGTGAGATTTTGAGTGAAAACCTCCTTCCATCAGCAAGGGCATTGAAGATGAAACGTGGCTGGGTCTTTCAGCATGACAATGATCCCAAACACACCGCCCGGGCAACGAAGGAGTGGCTTCGTAAGAAGCATTTCAAGGTCCTGGAGTGGCCTAGCCAGTCTCCAGATCTCAACCCCATAGAAAATCTTTGGAGGGAGTTGAAAGTCCGTGTTGCCCAGCGACAGCCCCAAAACATCACTGCTCTAGAGGAGATCTGCATGGAGGAATGGGCCAAAATACCAGCAACAGTGTGTGAAAACCTTGTGAAGACTTACAGAAAACGTTTGACCTGTGTCATTGCCAACAAAGGGTATATAACAAAGTATTGAGAAACTTTTGTTATTGACCAAATACTTATTTTCCACCATAATTTGCAAATAAATTCATTAAAAATCCTACAATGTGATTTTCTGGATAAAATATTTCTCATTTTGTCTGTCATAGTTGACGTGTACCTATGATGAAAATTACCGGCCTCTCTCATCTTTTTAAGTGGGAGAACTTGCACAATTGGTGGCTGACTAAATACTTTTTTCCCCCACTGTATATGTGCTTTCTTGAGCAGGGGGACCTTGCGGGCGCTACAGGATTTCAGTCCTTCACGGCGTAGTGTGTTACCAATTGTTTTCTTGGTGACTATGGTCCCAGCTGCCTTGAGATCATTGACAAGATCCTCCCGTGTAGTTCTAGGCTGATTCCTCACCGTTCTCATGATCATTGCAACTCCACGAGATGAGATCTTGCATGGAGCCCCAGGCCGAGGGAGATTGACAGTTCTTTTGTGTTTCTTCCATTTGCGAATAATCGCACCAACTGCTGTCACCTTCTCACCAAGCTGCTTGGCGATGGTCTTGTAGCCCATTCCAGCCTTGTGTAGGTCTACAATCTTGTTCCTGACATCCTTGGAGAGCTCTTTGGTCTTGGCCATGGTGGAGAGTTTGGAATCTGATTGATTGATTGCTTCTGTGGACAGGTGTCTTTTATACAGGTAACAAGCTGAGTTTAGAAGCACTCCCTTTAAGAGTGTGCTCCTAATCTCAGCTCGTTACCTGTATAAAAGACACCTGGGAGCCAGAAATCTTTCTGATTGAGAGGGGGTCAAATACTTATTTCCCTCATTAAAATGCAAATCAATTTATACAATTTTTGACATGCGTTTTTCTGGATTTTGTTGTTGTTATTCTGTCTCTCACAGTTCAAATAAACCTACCATTAAAATTATAGACTGATCATTTCTTTGTCAGTGGGCAAACGTACAAAATCAGCAGGGGATCAAATACTTTTTTCCCTCACTGTAGGATCTGTCTGTACATTTAAAGGGAAAAGACTCCACTTGAGATATCATCCTTTGAACACCAACCCTAATTAGCTATCCTTCTTTTAAATCATTTTTTAAAAGTTCCAGTGCAGTCAAAAATTTGATTTTTCCTGTGTTTTATATACCTATATTTCCACACTATGAGGTTGGAATAATAATGTGAAATTGTGAAAATGATGATAATGCCCTTTTTTTGTTTAAGAGCTGTTTGAAAAGACCACCTGAAATTTCAGCCTGTTGTGGTGGGATGTAGTTTTGGCCAGCCTGGTGACGTCACCATTAGTTAATAGACCAATAAGAATGAGGGTTCCAAACCTCTCTGCCAATAACAGATCGTTTTCAGTCTTCCCCTCCCCACTCAGACCACTCCCAGACAGTCCTAGCAAAAATCTTGTTTGAGAAATTGCTATTTTCTAAGCATCTATTTTTAATTGAAAACAATTACAGTAAGATACTTCATTGTTACCCAAAAATGATTTGATATTGAGATAAAAACGGCTGCATTGGACCTTTTTAAAAATAAGGATGTATCACTGTCTTATGGTTGCACTTGCTCCAATTGGAATGCATTAGTCGATGATGAGGGAAAAGTATTGGACATTTGTAATCCATTATTACCGAAACATGATCCACAGTATGAATCATTTAGAGATCTGTGCTCCCTAGCCGTATACTTTGATGTGTGGAGTTAGCTTTGATTTCTTGCTCTTCTCTTTTGGACCTAGCTAGCGCCAGCTCCGTTTGAATGCTGGCCCTGTGCATTTTTTTATCCATATACTGGATACAGTAAGGATAGTGAGAGAGTGGCTAGGCTGTAGAAATGGAACACTGTGGGGAATACAGACAGGCCGACTCTGAGACAAATTTAATAATACAAGCTTTTCTGAGTGCAGGCGTGTAATGCCTCACAGAAGCACTCCGCGCTTGTCGAGCACAAGTTTGGTTTTCTATCTGGCCACAGAGAAAAAAACATAGAGAGATGGACTTGAACCAATTTATCTCTGTGTATTTTTGTGGGGGGGAGCTCGGAGCTGGTTGGATTTTGTTCCTCAGCCTATGTTGAGGAAAATGGTTTCACAAACTTGAGTGTAATTAAGCCATAGTTAATTTTTGCCAACACAAAAAGAGACATGAGAGCTGGTCTACTTAGAAAAAAGCTAACTTCAATGGGCTAGACGTTTCTCAGTCTGTTTAGTCATATCACATTTAGCTCTTCTGTTGCAAAATGTGAGATCTGTAGTAGAACAAAGCAATCCTCATGGAAACTCTGCTTTGTTCATGTAAATTACATAGAATTGTCTTCCAATATACACTGGCAAGCAAATGAAAGGAAGCATTGTAACTCAGCGAATGTTCCTTTGAATTTAAATCACGTTAAAAGAAAAGAGCCATATGCTGCTCCATGGTCTACAAAGTAAGGCGTTTAGCAGCTGAGTGGCTCCACGCAGTTGGCTGTTCAACTTTGAACCTGCGCCACAGATATGATGGCTGAGAATGACCTAATTAATTTTGGCAGATAGAGTTCTGCTGCCACCCTGTCGTTTGGATGAGGTGTTTGAATGTACAGTATACTTACTTTACTTACGTTAGTCATATAGCAGACGCTCTTATCCAGAGCGACTTACAGTTAGTGAGTGCATACATGATTTTTTTATACTGGCCCCCCGTGGGAATCGAACCCACAACCCTGGCGTTGCAAACGCCATGCTCTACCAACTGAGCTACATCCCTGCCGGCCATTCCCTCCCCTACCCTGGACAACGCTGGGCCAATTGTGCGCCGCCCCATGGGTCTCCCGGTCACGGCCAGCTACGACAGCCTTTCATCTTCTTGCTGCCATTTTATTGTGCTAACGAGGGGTTAGGTTTCAATCTCCCTCGAGAACAATACATATCTGCTCACATCACAAACGCTGAGCTACCCTTTATCTGTCACATTATACTACACCTGAATTTCAATGTGGGTATAGATCCAGTCATACCCCAACTGGCAGGGGAGTAGTTATGACAAATATATGCAGTGTGAAATCAAATAAAATCAAATTTTATTTGTCACATACACGTGTTTAGCAGATGCTCCGACAGTGCAGTAATATCTAACAAGTAATATCTAACAGTTTCACAACATATAACCTATACACACAAATCTAGTAAGGAATGGAATTTAAGAATATATACATAAATGGACTAGCAATGACAGAGCGGCATGGACTAAGATACAGTAGAATATTATAGAATAGAATGCAGTACAGTGAGGGAAAAAAGTATTTGATCCCCTGCTGATTTTGTATGTTTGCCCACTGACAAAGAAATGATCAGTCTATAATTTTAATGGTAGGTTTATTTGAACAGTGAGAGACAGAATAACAACACAAAATCCAGAAAAACGCATGTCAAAAATGTTATAAATTGATTTGCATTTTAATGAGGAAATAAGTATTTGACCCCCTCAATCAGAAAGATTTCTGGCTCCCAGGTGTCTTTTATACAGGTAACGAGCTGAGATTAGGAGCACACTCTTAAAGGGCGTGCTCCCGAATCTCAGTTTGTTACCTGTATAAACCTGTCCACAGAAGCAATCAATCAGATTCCAAACTCTCCACCATGGCCAAGACCAAAGAGCTCTCCAAGGATGTCAGGGACAAGATTAGACCTACACAAGGCTGGAATGGGCTACAAGACCATCGCCAAGCAGCTTGGTGAGAAGGTGACAACAGTTGGTGCGATTATTCTCAAATGGAAGAAACACAAAAGAACTGTCAATCTCCCTCTGCCTGGGGCTCCATGCAAGATCTCACCTCGTGGAGTTGCAATGATCATGAGACTGGTGAGGAATCAGCCCAGAACTACACGGGAGGATCTTGTCAATGATCTCAAGGCAGCTGGGACCATAGTCACCAAGAAAACAATTGGTAACACACTACGCCGTGAAGGACTGAAATCCTGCAGCGCCCGCAATGTCCCTCTGCTCAAGAAAGCACATATACAGGCCCGTCTGAAGTTTGCCAATGAACATCTGAATGATGCAGAGGAGAACTGGGTGAAAGTGTTGTGGTCAGATGAGACCAAAATGGAGCTCTTTGGCATCAACTCAACTCGCTGTGTATGGAGGAGGAGGTATGCTGCCTATGACCCCAAGAACACCATCCCCACCGTCAAACATGGAGGTGGAAACATTATGCTTTGGGGGTGTTTTTCTGCTAAGGGGACAGGACAACTTCACCGCATCAAAGGGACGATGGACGGGGCCATGTACCGTCAAATCTTGGGTGAGAACCTCCTTCCCTCAGCCAGGGCATTGAACATGGGTCGTTCCAGCATGACAATGACCCAAAACACACGGCCAAGGCAACAAAGGAGTGGCTCAAGAAGAGGTACATTAAGGTCCTGGAGTGGCCAAGCCAGTCTCCAGACCTTAATCCCATAGCAGATCTGTGGGAGGGAGGGTTTGAGTTGCCAAACATCAGCCTCGAAACCTTAATGACTTGGAGAAGATCTGCAAAGAGGAGTGGGACAAAATCCCTCCTGAGATGTGTGCAAACCTGGTGGCCAACTACAGAAACGTCTGACCTCTGTGATTGCCAACAAGGGTTTTGCCACCAAGTACTAAGTCATGTTTTGCAGAGGGGTCAAATACTTTTTTCCTCTTTAAAATGCAAATCAATTTATAAAAAATTTTGACATGCGTTTTTCTGGATTTATTTGTTGTTATTCTGTCTCTCACTGTTCAAATAAACCTACCATTAAAATGATAGACTGATCATGTCTTTGTCAGTGGGCAAACGTACAAAATCAGCAGGGGATCATATACTTTTTTCCCTCACTGTATATACATATGAGATGAGTAGTGCAAGATATGTAAACATTATTAAAGTGACTAGTGTTCCATTTCTTAAAGTGGCCAGTGATTTCAATAGGCAGCAGCAGCCTCTAATGTTCTAGTGATGGCTATTTAAGTCTGATGGCATTGAGATAGAAGCTGTTTTTCATTCTCTCGGTCCCAGCTTTGATGCACCTGTACTGACCTCGCCTTTTGGATGATAGTGGGGTGAACAGGCAGTGGCTCGGGTGGTTGATCTTTTTGGCCTTCCTGTGACATCGGATGCTGTAGGTGTCTTGGAGGGCGGGTAGTTTGCCCCCGGTAATGCGTTCGGCAGACCGTACCACACCCTGGAGAGCCATGCGGTTGCGGGCGGTGCAGTTGCCGTACCAGGCGGTGATACAGCCCGACATGATTCTCTCAATTGTGCATCTGTAAAAGTTTGTGAGGGTTTTAGGTGCTAAGCCAAATTTCTTCAGCCTCCTGAGGTTGAAGAGGCTCTGTTGCGTCATCTTGACCACACTGTCTGCGTGGGTGGACCATTTCAGTTTGTCAGTGATGTGTACGCCAAGGAACTTGAAGCTTTCCACCTTCTCTCCCATTTCAGATTACAACAAATTATTGGATTTGAATGGGAACACTATAGGATATGCTCCGTCTTTATTTTAAGCATTTATGGTTTCTTAATTACCCTAACAGGTGCACCAACTTACAAGATAAAGATAGGGAGATCTCTCTCTGATATCTCTATGTGCTGTCTGTGTTAGTTCAGAAAGACACAGGAGATGGACACATCACTTGTTCAATTCACTACTTTAATAGAGCGGTTACATTTTTATAAAAAAACATATTCAAGTGAGACCTGGTTTCTTTAAACCAATCCTTAGGCCTGTTAACTCTGTGATGCCCTATATCAAGGGTGGCCAACCCTCCTTACATTTACATTTGAGTCATTTAGCGGACGCTCTTATCCAGAGCGACTTACAGTACTGAGTCAATACATTTTCATACAGTTTTTTCGTACTGGTCCCCCATGGGAATCGAACCCACAATCCTGGCATTGCAAGCGCCATGCTTTAGCAACTGAGCCACACAGGATCCTCTTGAGGTACGCAGGCTTTTTCTCTGGCCCTGCTGAAACACACCTGATTAAGATAATCAAGGTCTTAATGAGCCGCTGATTGGTAGAATCAGGTGTGTTAGATAGATAGTAGGGCTTGAGCAAAGACCTGCATACCCAGTAGCTCTTCAGGAGGCTGATTTGGCCAACCTACCCTTCATAATGTAGAGTAGTTGTGGGCAAGGCAACAAAGAAGAGTTGGACATGCAGTAGGACTGGAGTTGACAGGTGACCCATTTTGATGACACATCCGTCCTGTCACTAACCATGTCCCGGTTGCACCCCAGGAGCTGTCAGAGGACCGCCACTCGCCGCCGCTGCTGACTGTCAACGGGCCCGAGGACAAGCTGTTCCGCAGCAAGAGCGCCGACATGGAGCAGCTGACGTCAGAGAAGGAGCGCATCAAGAAGATGCTGTCTGAAGGGTAATGTTATGGAACAGGGCCCAATGAGATCCAAACAGCTCTTAGTCAGGTATACTTCCATTGTGCCACCGTGCTCATTCTATACGGTGGGCAGGGGAGAATCTCAATTGCATTCTCCTCGCGTCCTCTCTCCTCACTTCCTTCTCAAAACCCAGGAGAGAGGACAGGAGAAGTATGCAATTGAGATTTTCCCCAGGTCCCCCTTGGGAAAGAGGTATTCTGACCACAATGTGACTTCTTGGATAAATAAAGGTTAAATAAATATACTGTAGACTTCCCATGTCTTGTACAGTGGGGAAAAAAAGTATTTAGTCAGCCACCAATTGTGCAAGTTCTCCCACTTAAAAAGATGAGAGAGGCCTGTAATTTTCATCATAGGTACACGTGAACTATGACAGACAAAATTAGAAGAAAAAAATCCAGAAAATCGCATTGTAGGATTTTTAATGAATTTATTTGCAAATTATGGTGGAAAATAAGTATTTGGTCAATAACCAAAGTTTCTCAATACTTTGTTATATACCCTTTGTTGGCAATGACACAGGTCAAACGTTTTCTGTAAGTCTTCACAAGGTTTTCACACACTGTTGCTGGTATTTTGGCCCATTCCTCCATGCAGATCTCCTCTAGAGCAGTGATGTTTTGGGGCTGCTGCTGGGCAACACGGACTTTCAACTCCATCCAAAGATTTTCTATGGGGTTGAGATCTGGAGACTGGCTAGGCCACTCCAGGACCTTGAAATGCTTCTTACGAAGCCACTCCTTCGTTGCCCGGGCGGTGTGTTTGGGATCATTGTCATGCTGAAAGACCCAGCCACGTTTCATCTTCAATGCCCTTGCTGATGGAAGGAGGTTTTCACTAAAATACATGGCCCCATTCATTCTTTCCTTTACACGGATCAGTCGTCCTGGTCCCTTTGCAGAAAAACAGCCCCAAAGCATGATGTTTCCACCCCCATGCTTCACAGTAGGTATGGTGTTCTTTGGATGCAACTCAGCATTCTTTGTCCTCCAAACACGACGTGAGTTTTTACCAAAAAAGTTCTATTTTGGTTTCATCTGACCATATGACATTCTCCCAATCCTCTTCTGGATCATCCAAATGCACTCTAGCAAACTTCAGACGGGCCTGGACGTACTGGCTTAAGCAGGGGGGACACGTCTGGCACTGCAGGATTTGAGTCCCTGGCGGCGTAGTGTGTTACTGATGGTAGGCTTTGTTACTTTGGTCCCAGCTCTCTGCAGGTCATTCACTAGGTCCCCCCGTGCGGTTCTGGGATTTTTGCTCACCGTTCTTGTGATCATTTTGACCCCACGAGGTGAGATCTTGCGTGGAGCCCCAGATCGAGGGAGATTATCAGTGGTCTTGTATGTCTTCCATTTCCTAATAATTGCTCCCACAGTTGATTTCTTCAAACCAAGCTGCTTACCTATTGCAGATTCAGTCTTCCCAGCCTGGTGCAGGTCTACAATTTTGTTTCTGGTGTCCTTTGACAGCTCTTTGGTCTTGGCCATAGTGGAGTTTGGAGTGTGACTGTTTGAGGTTGTGGACAGGTGTCTTTTGTACTGATAACAAGTTCAAACAGGTGCCATTAATACAGGTAACGAGTGGAGGACAGAGGAGCCTCTTAAAGAAGAAGGTACAGGTCTGTGAGAGCCAGAAATCTTGCTTGTTTGTAGGTGACCAAATACTTATTTTCCACCATAATTTGAAAATAAATTCATTAAAAATCCTACAATGTGATTTTCTGGATTTTTTCTCTCTCAATTTGTCTGCATAGTTGACGTGTACCTATGATGAAAATTACAGGCCTCTCTCATCTTTTTAATTTGGAGAACTTGCACAATTGGTGGCTGACTAAATAAATTTTTCCCCACTGTATATGAATGACAAAAGCATACTGTATACACTATCTTTATCCAAATGGTAATAATGTGCCACTATCTCTGTGCAAGCACATTGGTGTCTTCAAATCACCTTTAAACCCATATTAGCTGGTGCCAGAATGTAACATTTTATTAAATATAAAATGTAAATGTAGCCTATTGTCTCTCACTGTCTTGTGTTGTCATGCAACTGTTTGGTTGCCTAGTGAGTCACTGAGCAGATATCACATTGTGTCGCCAGGCATAGTGTGCGTTCCCCATCTGATTTCTGGGGCAGCGTTTGCGCTAATGTGTCAAATGACGATAAAAGTTCAGTGACTTGTGATGCAAAAGCATAAATGTGATCACAATGGCAGATGTAAAGCCTTTTTAGAACATCGGATATATACAGTATATGGTGCCTAAGTGACTGGAACGCCACACACACATGCTGCGCTCGTTAAGTTAATTAATTGAACTCACCGCTACATAAGGGAGGAGCATGCATGGCAGGAGAAAAGCAGATTACTGCTTTAAGCAAACCATTAGATAATAACTTCTATATAGGCTATAGGATGTACAGAATGGGCCATGTTTTAGCTGTGGAAATGTACTAGCTAAATCAAGTCATGGCCCAAGGCAGTACAGTTTCTCCTATTGTGGAGGTTGTTGTGAGTGGGAGGATGAACCCACTGACAGGATTCCACTGACTACTGTATGAGGCTGAGTCATGTGTACTTAAAACAAGGTCATTAATGAGGCTCTACCACAGAGCCATTCAGACACCAGTCTGCCCTCCATCCCGCCCAAGCACACAATTTGACACTCCGTGTTCTCTGACAGCCCCTCCTTGTCGTTTTCTTGCATGTAGTGAGGTTTATATGTTTTTTTAGTGCCTGTTGCTATGGTGAGTTGGTTGGCAGGCGGTTAGAAATGGTATGGAGTGTGTTTTTGCCTGTGGCCATAGATGGTGGTCTTAGAAGACTGGTGTAACTTTCCCATCTCACTCATGTTATTTGAAAGCTCTTGTCCATTCAATCTAATGAAATCTAATAGTCCCACATTCAGGCATGCTAAAGCCCCTGAATCAAAATCAAATCACATTTTATTTGTCACATGCGCCGAATAGAACAGGTGTAGACCTTACCGTGAAATGCTTACTTACAAGCCCTTAACCAACAATGCAGTTCAAGAAAGAGTTTTAATATTTACTAAATAAACTAAAGTAAAACAAAATTTCAAAACATAAAAAGTAACACAATAAAATAACAATAACGAGACTATATACAGGGGGTACCGGTACCGAGTCAATATGCGGGGGTACAGGTTAGTCGAGGTAATTTGTACATGTACAGTGAGGGGGAAAAAAGTATTTGATCCCCTGCTGATCTTGTACGTTTGCCCACTGACAAAGACATGATCAGTCTATAATTTTAATGGTAGGTTTATTTGAACAGTGAGAGACAGATTAACAACAAAAAAATCCAGAAAAACGCATGTCAAAAATGTTATGTTATAAATTGATTTGCATTTTAATGAGGGAAATAAGTATTTGACCCCCTCTCAATCAGAAAGATTTCTGGCTCCCAGGTGTCTTTTATACAGGTAACGAGCTGAGATTAGGAGCACACTCTTAAAGGGAGTGCTTCTAATCTCAGCTTGTTACCTGTATAAAAGACACCTGTCCACAGAAGCAATCAATCAATCAGATTCCAAACTCTCCACCATGGCCAAGACCAAAGAGCTCTCCAAGGATGTCAGGAACAAGATTGTAGACCTACACAAGGCTGGAATGGGCTACAAGACCATCGCCAAGCAGCTTGGTGAGAAGGTGACAACAGTTGGTGCGATTATTCGCAAATGGAAGAAACACAAAATAACTGTCAGTCTCCCTAGGCCTGGGGCTCCACGCAAGATCTCACTCCGTGGAGTTGCAATGATCATGAGAATGGTGAGAAATCAGCCCAGAACTACACGGGAGGATCTTGTCAATGATCTCAAGGCAGCTGGGACCATAGTCACCAAGAAAACAATTGGTAACACACTACGCCGTGAAGGACTGAAATCCTGCAGCGCCCGCAAGTTCCCCTGCTCAAGAAAGCACATATACAGGCCCGTCTGAAGTTTGCCTATGAACATCTGAATGATTCAGAGGAGAACTGGGTGAAAGTGTTGTGGACAGATGAGACCAAAATCGAGCTCTTTGCCATCAACTCAACTCGCCGTGTTTGGAGGAGGAGGAATGCTGCCTATGACCCCAAGAACACCATCCCCACCGTCAAACATGGAGGTGGAAACATTATGCTTTGGGGGTGTTTTTCTGCTAAGGGGACAGGACAACTTCACTGCATCAAAGGGACTATGGACGGGGCCATGTACCGTCAAAGTCTTGGGTGAGAACCTCCTTCCCTCAGCCAGGGCATTGAAAATAGGTCGTGGATGGGTATTCCAGCATGACAATGACCCAAAACACATGGCCAAGGCAACAAAGGAGTGGCTCAAGAATAATCACATTAAGGTCCTGGAGTGGCCGAGCCATTCTCCAGACCTTAATCCCATAGAAAATCTGTGGAGGGAGTTGCCAAACGTCAGCCTCGAAACCTTAATGACTTGGAGAAGATCTGCAAAGAGGAGTGGGACAAAATCCCTCCTGAGATGTGTGCAAACCTGGTGGCCAACTACAAAAAACGTCTGACCTCTGTGATTGCCAACAAGGGTTTTGCCACCAAGTACTAAGTCATGTTTTGCAGAGGGGTCAAATACTTATTTCCTGCATTAAAATGCAAATTAATTGATAACATTTTTTAAATGCATTTTTCTGGATTTTGTTGTTGTTGGGGGGGGCCATTTGTCAATGTAAATAGTCCGGGTGGCCATTTGATTAATTGTTCAGCAGTCTTATGGCTTGGGGATAGAAGCTGTTAAGGAACATTTTGGTCCTAGACTTGGCGCTCCGGTACCGCTTGCCGTGCGGTAGCAGAGAGAACAGTCTATGACTTGGGTGATTGGGGTCTTCGACAATTTTGGGCCTTACTCTGACACCGCCTAGTATATACAGTGAGGGAAAAAAGTATTTGATCCCCTGCTGATTTTGTACGTTTGCCCACTGACAAAGACATGATCAGTCTATAATTTTAATGGTAGGTTTATTTTAACATTGAGAGACAGAATAACAAAACAAAAATCCAGAAAAACGCATGTCAAAAATGTTAGAAATTGATTTGCATTTTTATGAGGGAAATAAGTATTTGGCCCCTCTGCAAAACATGACTTAGTACTTGGTAGCAAAACCCTTATTGGCAATCACAGAGGTCAGACTTTTCTTGTAGTTGGCCACCACGTTTGCACACATCTCAGGAGGGATTTTGTCCCACTCCTCTTTGCAGATCTTCTCCAAGTCATTAAGGCTTCGAGGCTGACGTTTGGCAACTCGAACCTTCAGCTCCCTCCACAGATTTTCTATGGGATTAAGGTCTGGAGACTGGCTAGGCCACTCCAGGACCTTAATGTGCCTCTTCTTGAGCCACTCCTTTGTTGCCTTGGCCGTGTGTTTTGGGTCATTGTCATGCTGGAATACCCATCCACGACCCATTTTCAATGCCCTGGCTGAGGGAAGGAGGTTCTCACCCAAGATTTGACGGTACATGGCCACGTCCATCGTCCCTTTGATGCAGTGAAGTTCTCCTGTCCCCTTAGCAGAAAAACACCCCCAAAGCATAATGTTTCCACCTCCATGTTTGACGGTGGGGATGGTGTTCTTAGGGTCAGAGGCAGCATACCTCCTCCTCCAAACACGGCGAGTTGAGTTGATGCCAAAGAGCTCGATTTTGGTCTCATCTGACCACAACACTTTCACCCAGTTCTCCTCTGAATCATTCAGATATCCTCCAAACACGGCGAGTTGAGTTGATGCCAAAGAGCTCGATTTTGGTCTCATCTGACCACAACACTTTCACCCAGTTCTCCTCTGAATCATTCAGATGTTCATTGGCAAACTTCAGACGGGCCTGTATATGTGCTTTCTTGAGCAGGGGGACCTTTAGGGCGCTGCAGGATTTCAGTCCTTCACAGCGTAGTGTGTTACCAATTGTTTTCTTGGTGACTATGGTCCCAGCTGCCTTGAGATCATTGACAAGATCCTCCCGTGTAGTTCTGGGCTGATTTCTCACCATTCTCATGATCATTGCAACTCCACAGAGTGAGATCTTGCGTGGAGCCCCAGGCCTAGGGAGACTGACAATTATTTTGTGTTTCTTCCATTTGAGAATAATCGCACCAACTGTTGTCACCTTCTCACCAATCTGCTTGGCGATGGTCTTGTAGCCCATTCCAGCCTTGTGTAGGTCTACAATCTTGTCCCTGACATCCTTGGAGAGCTCTTTGATCTGATTGATTGATTGCTTCTGTGGACAAGTATCTTTTATACTGGTAACAAGCTGAGATTAGGAGCACTCCCTTTAAGAGTGTGCTCCTAATCTCAGCTCGTTACCTGTATAAGACACACCTGGGAGCCAGAAATCTTTCTGATTGAGAGGGGGTCAAATACTTACTTCCCTCATTAAAATGCAAATCAATTTATAACATTTTTGACATGCGTTTTTCTGGATTGTTTTGTTGTTATTCTGTCTCTCACTGTTCAAATAAACCTACCATTAAAATTATAGACTGATCATTTCTTTGTCAGTGGGCAAACGTAAAAAATCAGCAGGGGATCAAATACTTTTTTCCCTCACTGTAGGTCCTGGATGGAAGGAAGCTTGGCCCCAGTGATGTACTGGGCCGTACGCACTACCCTCTGTAGCGCCTTACGGTCTGATGCCGAGCAGTTGCCATAGCAGGCAGTGATGCAACCGGTTGCAGGATCAGGTTGCTCTCAATGGTGCAGCTGTGTTACGTTCCCTCTTCCGAGAGGAGTGCGTAACATAAATGGGGGCTCGTCCGGGATTTCATTAAACCCACCAGACCCTGCTGCACTGAGCTCTCTGAGTTGTGATTGAGGTGTGATGGTGGGTTATGAGTTTGGGTGACTTGTTTAGTTTGTATGCATTCAGGAGGCTGCTGTATACAA
The DNA here is from genome assembly GCF_020615455.1 of Coregonus clupeaformis. NCBI lineage: Eukaryota > Metazoa > Chordata > Actinopteri > Salmoniformes > Salmonidae > Coregonus > Coregonus clupeaformis. The sequence goes on from NC_059202.1 coordinate 35,940,372, forward strand.
GATGGCTGCCTCAGCCATCTCCAAGTTCATTGAAGCGCCCTCTGTTGATAGTTTGGTGAGGTTTCGGAAAATAGATATTTTCGCTATTGCTAACCATTATGGAATTGTTATCCCTGAGAAAGCCCTAAAGGCGGAGCTTTTGGTGCTAGTCAGGGAGGGTTTAGTGAGAGAGCGAATTCTCTCATTTCAAGATAAGGAGCGGGAGGCTTCAGGAGAGGAGACGGGTAGACCTTCTGATGCCAAGTCGGAGGACAGGACGGAGGAAGGGGTTGCTCGTACCCCCTTTACATTTCCCCGATTCAATCCTTTATCTTCTGCTTCAGGTCGTTCAAGCGGGACCGCTAGGCTAAAGGTGAGGCCGGCCCGGTTAGAAATGGAGCAAAAAGATAAAGAGAGACAGATGCGGTTTGAACTTGAAATTAAGAAAATTGAAATTGAAAAGGAAAAGGAGGTGAGAATCGGACAACTGGAGCTAGACGCTGGCTTCAGTGCGACTCCACAAACTGCTTATCATCAAGCCCACTTTGATGTAAGTAAAAATATAGCGTTAGTCCCTCCATTCCGAGAGTCGGAAGTTGATTCCTATTTCTTTGCTTTTGAGCGTGTGGCCGCTGCACTACATTGGCCACCCGAGGTTTGGCCGCTCCTGTTACAATGTAAATTGTCTGGGAAAGCCCAGGAAGTAGTAGCTGCTCTCTCCCTGGAAGACAGTTTACAGTATGATACAGTTAAAACTACCGTGTTGCGGGCTTATGAGTTGGTGCCTGAAGCTTATAGACAGCGCTTCAGGAACCACAAAGAAACATCTCACCGTACTTTTGTTGAGTTTGCAAGGGACAAAGTCTCTGTTTAATCGCTGGTGTTCAGCCAGCAAAGCTAACACCTTTGCTGATATTCGGGAGTTGATGCTGTTAGAGGATTTTAAAAGCAACCTCCCTGATAGAATTGTAGTTCATTTAAATGAACAGAAAGTGGTGACATTGGCCCAGGCAGCAGTGTTAGCAGATGAGTACGCTTTGACACACAAGACTGTCTTTGGTGCGCCTCGTTTTGAAGACTGAACGATTACATCATCAGTGCCTCGTTCAGGTCGCTTTTCCTCTGACAACCCTAAGCCTTTTCATGAAAACCGTGAATGTTTTTGCTGTCACCAAAAGGGTAATGTGATTGTGGACTGCCCGGTTTTGAAAAAGAAACCAAAACAGTCCCTGTCACCTTCCCAAAAATGAAAAGTATGGGTTTAGTCAAGTCTTTGGCTCGTCCGTTGGACCGAGTTATTGATTCAGCATTTGAGAAACCGGATCCTGTCTATGCTCCGTTTATATTTGCCGGTTGTGTTTCCTTAACTGGAGAACAAGCTGATCAAAAGCCCATTCAAATCTTACGAGACACCGGGGCGGCGCAGTCAGTAATGTTTACTGATGCTTTACCCTGGTCTCCTGAAACGTATTGTGGCTTGCATGTCATATTAAAAGGGATCGAGACAACAACAGTACCTGTACCATTACACTGGGTCCACTTAGTGTCAGACTTGGTATCAGGATGTTTCCGTGTTGGTGTAGTGTCTACACTGCCAGTAAAAGGAGTTACATTGTTACTAGGGAATGATATTGCTGGTGGTAACGTCCCTCCTGTGTTAGAGGTAGTAGACAACCCAGAAATCAGAATTGCAGATGATAAGCTGGTTCAAGCATTTCCACATGTTTTTCCAGCTTGTGTGTTAACGAGGGCACAATCTCGCAAGCTAGGAGATGTGGTGGATTTGGCTAGTTCCATTTTTGAGAAGGTTGAGGTAGAAGACAATGCACCGAGTATTCCTTCTGCATTGCGGACTAAGGCAGGGGAAAGTGAAATCGCGCCCCAATTACATGACATTCTTTTGTCTGTCACCCCTGAGAAGGTGATTAAATGTCAAAAGAGAGACACAAGTCTTCGCAAGTGTTTTACTTCGGTAATGTCCATTGAGGAAGCTAAAACTAAGGAGAATGCTTCTTTAACCCTCAATTTGGCCAAGTGTGAGTTTGGGAAGGCTACTGTGACTTACTTAGGGAAACAAGTGGGACGAGGTCAAGTGCGCCCAGTAACTGGCAAAGTGGAAGCAATTGTTGCTTATCCTGCTCCCACGACTCGCCGCCAGTTGCGCAGATTCCTGGGGATGGTAGGGTACTATCGTGCATTCTGTAAGAATTTCTCGACGGTAGTAGCTCCCCTTACATCTCTGCTTAGTCCTAAGGTACCATTTATGTGGTCCCAGGACTGTAACTATGCTTTTGAGTCCGCTAAAGCGCTACTTTGTAGTGCCCCAGTGCTTGCCGCCCCCAACTTTGACAAACCTTTTAAGTTGGAGGTAGACGCAACCAGAACCAGAATGGCTGAGAGTTATAGCATGTTGGTTGTTGCTAAAACATTTGGTATGTACTGTGTAGTTGTTGCTGTGAGAACCAATTGTAATGTTTTGTGTTAGTTTGTTGCTCAGAGAGTTTCTTTAATGTCCTGAGTTAGTTTTTTTTCTCAGGTTTTGTTGTGAACCAGTTTGTGCTATTTTGTTTCATTTGTTCCCAAGGGGGGATGGGGAAGGCACCTAGGGAGTGCTTAGGCAAGAGGCCCGCGGGCATACATTACCCGTAGAAGTTAACTGTCTATGCACACTAGGACAGACCTGGGCGGACCATCCCTTGTATTTTGGTTAGTGCACCAGGTGGTGCTAGTTAAGTAAGTAGTGGGTAGGCAGGTAAGGTAGGAGAGGGGGCTTTGATATTTACTTTCTTTGCTTTGGTTCCGTCCAGCCCCTTTTCCCCAAACTTACCGTGCGAAGGAATACATTCCCTGTTAACGGTATTCTCTGCCTTTTGTCATCCTTACTCACACCTACAGTCCCATACCTCTTTCACGGCACGGAGAGTTGAGTTGTAGCAGGGTGTTGCGTTCCCTCTTCCGAGAGGAGTGCATAACAAGCTGTATAACTTTTTGAGGATCTGGGGACCCATGCCAAATCTTTTCAGTCTCCTGAGGGGGGAAATGTTTTGTTGTGCCCTCTTCATGACTGTCTTGGTGTGTTTGGACCATGATAGTTTGTTGGTGAGGTGGACACCAAGGAACTTGAAACTCTCGACCCGCTCCACTACAGCCCCGTCAAGGGTAATGGGGGCCAGTTCAGCCCTCCTTTTCCTGTGGTCCACGATCAGCTCCTTTGTCTTACTCACATTGAGGGAGAGGTTGTTGTCCTGGCACCACTCTGCCAGGTCTCTGACCTCCTCCCTATAGGCTGTCTCATTGTTGTCGGTGATCAGGCCTACCACTGTTGTGTCGTCAGCAAACTTAATGATGGTGTTGGTGTCTTGTTTGGCCACGCAGTCGTGGGTGAACAGGAGGGGACTAAGCACGCACTCCTGAGGGGCCCTAGAGCTTTGGGGGCACTATGGTGTTGAACACTGAGCTGTAGTCAATGAACAGTATTCTCACATAGGTGTTCCTTTTGTCCAGGTGGGAAAGGGCAGTGTGGAGTGCGATTGAGATTGCGTCATCTGTGGATCTGTTGGGGCAGTATGTGAATTGGAGTGGGTCTAAGGTTTCCGGGATGATGGTGTTGATGTGAGCCATGACCAGCCTTTCAAAGCACTTTATGGATACCGACGTGAGTGCTACGGGCGGTAGTCATTTAGGAAGGTTACCTTCGCTTCCTTGGGCACAGGGACTATGGTGGTCTGCTTGAAACATGTAGGTATTACAGACTCGGTCAGGGAGAGGTTGAAAATGTCAGTGAAGACACCTGCCAGTTGGTCTGCGCATGCTTTGGGAACACGTCCTGGTAATCCGTCTGGCCCCGCGGCTTTGTGAATGTTGACCTGTTTTTAAAGGTCTTGCTCACATCGGCTACCGAGAGCGTGATCACACAGTCGTCAGGAACAGCTGGTGCTCTCAAGCATGCTTCAGTGTTGCTTGCCTTGAAGCGAGCATAGGCAAGGCATAGGCAAGGCATTTAGCTCGTCTGGTAGGCTTGCGTCACTGGGCAGCTCGTGGCTGGGTTTCCCTTTGTAGTCCGTAATAGTTTACAAGCCCTGCCACATCCGACGAGCGTCAGAGCCGGTGTAGTAGGATTCAATCTTAATCCTGTATTGACGCTTTGCCTGTTTGATGGTTCGTCTGAGGGCGTAGCAGAATTTCTTATAAGCATCCGGATTAGTGTCCCGTTCCTTGAAAGCGGCAGCTCTAGCCTTTAGCTCTATATATCACTTGGTGAGCAGTACATTGAACCTGACTATGACCTGATTTGTCTAATCATGGTGCACTTATCTTCTGATTGGTTTTTCCTACAGGTCCATATGTGAGATTAACCTGGAGGCAGAGCTGTTCACCCTGCAGGATAGCAACGCTAAGCTAGTGGCGGCACTTCACGAGGCTAACACTGGTGTGGTGGAGTGGAAGAAACAGCTGGCTGAGTATCAGGAGGAGACTGAGAGGCTCCGAGATCAGGTAAGCGCTATGGCGACAAACCAGTGCTACAGTGAGGGAAAAAAGTATTTGATCCCCTGCTGATTTTGTACGTTTGCCCACGGACAAAGACATGATCAGTCTATAATTTTAATGGTAGGTTTATTTGAACAGTGAGAGACAGAATAACAACAACAAAATCCAGAAAAACGCATGTCAAGAATGTTATAAATTGATTTGCATTTTAATGAGGGAAATAAGTATTGTATATATAGTATAAGTAAACAAGAATGGTAAAATTGTCACACAAGCAACTAACAACAGTCTATGGAGGTGTATGCTCAATTAAAATATTGTCCCATGTACAGTTGAAGTCGGAAGTTAACATGCACTTAGGTTGGAGTCATTAAAACTCGTTTTTCAACCACTCCACAAATTTCTTGTTAACAAAATATAGTTTTGGCAAGTCAGTTAGGACATCTACTTTGTGCATGACACAAGTAATTTTTCCAACAATTGTTTACAGACAGATTATTTCACTTATAATTCCCTGTATGACTGTGCCTTTTAAACAGCTTGGAAAATTCCATGGCTTTAGAAGCTTCTGATAGGCTAATTGACATCATTTGAGTCAATTGGAGGTGTACCTGTGGATGTATTTCAAGGCCTACCTTCAAACACAGTGCCTCTTTGCTTGACATCATGGGAAAATCAAAAGAAATCAGCCAAGACCTCCAAAAAAAAAATGGTAGACATCCACAAGTCTGGTTCATCCTTGGGTGCAATTTCCAAACGCCTGAAGGTACCACGTACATCTGTACAAACAATAGTATGCAAGTATAAACACCATGGGCCCAAGCAGCCGTTATACCGCTCAGGAAGGAGACGTGTTCTGTCTCCTAGAGATGAACATACTCTGGTGCGAAAAGTGCAAATCAATCCCAGAACAACAGCAAAGGACCTTGTGAAGATGCTGGAGGAAACGGGTACAAAAGTATCTATATCCACAGTAAAACAAGTTCTATATCGACATAACCTGAAAGGCCGCTCAGCATACTTTTTGGAGAAATGTCCTCTGGTCTGATGAAACAAAAATAGAACTGTTTGGCCATAATGACCATCGTTATGTTTGGAGGAAAAAGGCAAGCTGAAGAACACCATCCCAACCTGTCACGCCCTGTCCTACAGAACTCTAGTTAGTTTGGTCAGGGTGTGCATGTTGAGTTCTATGTGGTGGTAGATCTATGTTTAGATCTAGGTTTTGTATGTCTATGTTTGGCCGGGTGTGATTCCCAATCAGAGGCAGCTGTCGCTTGTTGTCTCTGATTGGGGATCATACTTAGGCAGCCAGTTTTCCTGCCTGGGTTGTGGGATCTTGTTCGTGTATAGCCTTCCGACGTCACGTTTCGTTGCCTTTTGTTGTTTTGTATGTTTATACAGTTTAATAAACATGTATGCATTTCACGCTGCGCCTTGGTCTGACCCGTTCATCAACGACCGTGACACAACCATGAAGCATGGGGGTGGCAGCATCATGCTGTGGGGGTGCTTTGCTGCAGGAGGGACTTGTGCACTTCACAAAATAAATGGCATCCTGAGGAAGGAAAATTATGTGGATATATTGAAGCAACATCTCAAGACATCAGTCAGGAAGGTAAAGCTTGGTCGCAAATGTGTCTTCCAAATGGACAATGACCACAAGCATACTTCCAAAGTTGTGGCAAAATGGCTTAAGGACAACAAAGTCAACGTATTGGAGTGGCCATCACAAAGCCCTGACCTCAATCCTATAGAAAATGTGTGGGCAGAACTGAAAAAGCGTGTGCGCGCAAGGAGGCCTACAAACCTGACTCCGTTACACCAGCTCTGTCAGGAGGAATGGGCCAAAATTCACCCAACTTATTGTGGGAAGCTTGTGGAAGGCTACCCGAAACGTTCGACCCAAGTTAAACAATTTAAAGGCAATGCTACCAAATACTAATTGAGTGTATGTAAACTTCTGACCCACTGGGAATGTGATGAAAGAAAGAAAAGCTTAAATAAATCATTATTTCTCTCTACTATTATTCTGACATTGCACATTCTTAAAATAAAGTGGTGATCCTAACTGACCTAAGACAGGGAATTTTTACTAGGATTAAAATGTCAGGAATTGTGAAAAATTGAGTTTAAATGTATTTGGCTAAGGTGTATGTAAACTTCCGACTTCAACTGTACATTGTGTAATTTACTGATGGTCCCTAACTAGCCCCATAGGGATGTCGAATGTCAAACCAAATTGACCATGGGCGAATTGATGATTACAGCTCTGGGCATGTGGGCAGGATTTAAATGAACCCAACCCAAGGAAAACTGTTACAGTACCCTTCATTCCATGGCATCCAATTTTTTTCCTATCATCTCGCAAATCTCAGTTTTGGACGAGACTGACTTTATTACAAATTAACCTATTAACACTTTGTAGTCAATGTTTGACACTATAATAAAATGTTTCTGACTCATATCGATGCCACAGGCCGTTTTCAAAACGAAAAGTTGCTTTGTAGGGGCAGTCACTCTTTAAACCTGGGTTATATCAGAGGACCATACTGAAATTTGGTAAATGCAGCTCATTCAGAGCTGCGGATACCATTGGTTTGATACAATGTTTATTCCTTTCGGGGGATATCACTGTTGACGTGCCTCGATAATCAGAGGGTGAAATGTGTTTTGCATAACTTAAACTTAATTTAAAAAAAGAGATGTGCCCTTGGTCAAGCTTAATGAGGTATTTTCATGTGGCAGATTTAAAGTACCACCGCAACAAATCTGCTTGGAAGAAATGGCTGTCAACAGTCCTATTTTAGCTCCAGGCACTGAGGAGAACAACATCCATCTCAGTCCAACAAAGTGAAGGTTATCGCCTTTTGTAACAAAGTCAACCAGGTGGTTGGAAGTAGACCATTTCTCCAGTGCTTGGCAGGGCGGGAAGGCAGTTTTAGGACAGGACACCCTACTTCCCCCTTGCCTTAGTTAGGGAGGAAAAGACAAAACACCAGAGAGGAAGAGCAGGGACGCAATTGGCTAGGATTTTCTACCATGTCACCATTCAAAGAAAGCCCTTTCCTTTCCAGGCTCTCGAAGCAGTAGACTAGTTTTGTTAAATGAGGGCTCTGGTGGTTTATTTTCGGGGTTATCTCTGACACTGCAGGGATGCTCTGGTCCCCCGCCTGCTCTCTCATGTCTTGCCTTGCACTTCTGTAGACAGTAGCTGAGATGTGGTAGGAGCGAAGGCGAGGAAGTCTTCTGTAAAGACAAACCATATCAAGAGATGGTAGAGCACACACTGTTTTAAAAGCCCATCTGTTGGTTCTCTCATAATGCTAACATTAGCCATCTTTTCTGCTCATTTTACCATAATGTATTCGTTACTTGTTTCAATGTCACATGCACAAGTACAGTGAAATGCCTTTCTTGCAAACTCGAAATACAAAAATACAAAAACAATGTAATACTAGAAAAAAAACACACGAGAAATATGAAGAACACAATAAGTAAGTAAGCAAGCATACTATATACAGGGTCAATTCCAATACCATATTTACAATGTGCAGGAATACTGGAGTGATGGAGGTAGATATGTATAGGGGAAAGGTGACTAGGCAACAGGATATAAGATAAACAGAGTAACAGCAGCTTGTATGTGAGTGGGTGTGTGTAGAGTCAGTATAAATGTATGTGTATATTATTTGTGAGTGGGTTAACTCAGATAGTCCGTGTAGCTATTTTGTTAGCTACTTATTAGTCTTATGGCTTTGGGACAGAAGTTGTTCAAGAGCCTGTTGGTGTCAGACTTGATGCACCGGTACCTCTTGCCGTGTGGAAGCGGAGAGAATAGTCTATGGCTTGGGTGGTTGGATTCTGGTTGGAAACTGCCACCTTACCCCTATATCTTTAACAATTTTCCAGGCCTTCCTACCACACCGCCTGATATACAGTGGGGAGAACAAGTATTTGATACACTGCCGATTTTGCAGGTTTTCCTACTTACAAAGCATGTAGGTCTGTAATTTTTATCATAGGTACACTTCAACTGTGAGAGACGGAATCTAAAACAAAAATCAAGAAAATCACATTGTATGATTTTTAAGTAATTAATTTGCATTTTATTGCATGACATAAGTATTTGATACATCAGAAAAGCAGAACTTAATATTTGGTACAGAAACCTTGGTTTGCAATTACAGAGATAATATGTTTCCTGTAGGTCTTGACCAGGTTTGCACACACTGCAGCAGGGATTTTGGCCCACTCCTCCATACAGACCTTTTCCAGATCCTTCAGGTTTCGGGGCTGTCGCTGGGCAATACGGAGTTTCAGCTCCCTCCAAAGATTTTCTATTGGGTTCAGGTCTGGAGACTGGCTAGGCCACTCCAGGACCTTGAGATGCTTCTTACGGAGCCACTCCTTAGTTGCCCTGGCTGTGTGTTTCGGGTCGTTGTCATGCTGGAAGACCCAGCCACGACCCATCTTCAATGCTCTTACTGAGGGAAGGAGGTTGTTGGCCAAGATCTCGCGATACATGGCCCCATCCATCCTCCCCTCAATACGGTGCAGTTGTCCTGTCCCCTTTGCAGAAAAGCATCCCCAAAGAATTATGTTTCCACCTCCATGCTTCACGGTTGGGATGGTGTTCTTGGGGTTGTACTCATCCTTCTTCTTCCTCCAAACACGGCGAGTGGAGTTTAGACCAAAAAGCTATATTTTTGTCTCATCAGACCACATGACCTTCTCCCATTCCTCCTCTGGATCATCCAGATGGTCATTGGCAAACTTCAGACGGGCCTGGACATACGCTGGCTTGAGCAGGGGGACCTTGTGTGCGTTGCAGGATTTTAATCCATGACGGCGTAGTGTGTTACTAATGGTTTTCTTTGAGACTGTGGTCCCAGCTCTCTTCAGGTCATTGACCAGGTCCTGCCGTGTAGTTCTGGGCTTATCCCTTACCTTCCTCATGATCATTGATGCCCCACGAGGTGAGATCTTGCATGGAGCCGCAGACCGAGGGTGATTGACCGTCATCTTGAACTTCCATTTTCTAATAATTGCGCCAACAGTTGTTTCCTTCTCACCAAGCTGCTTGCCTATTGTCCTGTAGCCCATCACAGCCTTGTGCAGGTCTACAATTGTATCCCTGATGATTACACAGCTATCTGGTCTTGGCCATTGTAGAGAGGTTGGAGTCTGTTTGATTGAGTGTGTGGACAGGTGTCTTTTATACAGGTAACGAGTTCAAACAGGTGCAGTTAATACAGGTAATGAGTGGAGAACAGGAGGGCTTGTAAAGAAAACGAACAGGTCTGTGAGAGCCGGAATTCTTACTGGTTGGTAGGTGATCAAATACTTATGTCATGCAATAAAATGCAAATTAATTACTTAAAAATCATACAATGTGATTTTCTGGATTTTTTCTGTCTCAAAATTACAGACCTCTACATGCTTTGTAAGTAGGACAACCTGCAAAATCGGCAGTGTATCAAATACTTGTTCTCCCCACTGTAGATGTCCTGGATGGCAGGGAGCTTGGCCCAAGTGATGTACTGGGCTGTACGCACAACCCTCTGTAGCGCCATGCGATCGAGGGTGGTGCTATTGCCATAACAGGCAGTGATGCAGCCAGTAAAAATGCCCTCAATAGTACAGCTGTAGAACTTTTTGAGGATTTGATGCCTAGGGCTGTGGCGGTCACGAAATTTCGTCAGCCAGTGATTGTCAAGCAAATAACTGTCGGTCTCACTGTAATTGACCGTTAAGTAACAAACACATTTACCATCTCCTGGCTTCCACACACAGCCTACAAGCCACTGATACTGACCTTTTGGAACATCTACATTTAAAAAAGTCTAATAAATCCATGTAATGTAGTCTACACCTTCACAATAAATCCATTATTTACTTTAGAAAGGTCTAAAGAAGCAAGATATGAAGAAAATGTAGTCTATTTCAGAATAACAGAATAGCATACTCTGAGTTGTCCTTATGTTTGGTCCTGATCTGGCAATGCCAAATGGCTGTGGGCTACACTAGTTTATTTAGCAGACAAGATTTGCTTGGCATTATTTTATAGTATGGAGAATACAATTGAACAAAGCTGAATAAAATAGAAAGGATATTTTCTCCAAACGATTTGAGGGAGTGCGAACATGTGGCTATTCTGTGTTGAGCGGTTAACAAAGAAATAGGTATTCCTATATGCTTAATTTAGAGTTATGTAACTTTAGTTGTTCTACAAACGTTGGGCTATGTGTTTAGATTTTTTATACATTGTAAGGCTGCATGATGCGACTCCAATGATGATTTGAAAAAAGTTGCTTGAAAGGCATGAGCTCTGCTTTGTTTTTTGCGCAGGCTGTACACACTACATCAGTTACTCATTCACAATTTGACAAGCACTTGATAATACCTAGAATTTCACGGCGGCATCCCCTTTGTGTGGCCGTAATGCATCCTAAAGAAATCCATGCCTTTTGCGGCCAGTGGTCGTTGTGCCCTTCTCCCTGAGTGCTGCGCGCTCCATCACGTGATCGGGTCTTTCTCACAGGCTACAAGTGAAGACAGACACATCGGGGACGCAACTGCGCGCGTCCTTATCCAATTCTGAGGTGCATATTGAAGATATTGGAAGAACTGTCTACATTAACTTTTCGTCAGCCAACAAGATGAGTAGGCCTAACGAACAGCAAAAGCACTAGCCTATGTCAATCTACTATCCCCCATAGTACAAAGGTTGACCTATTCTATTCTGTGCGAGAAATAAATATTCCAAACATAGTCTGGGACAGTTGTGGAATGCGATAGATCCCAAATGAATACAACCACTAGCATCCCAAAAACGTTTTTACGCAATGTGGCTGACGCAACAGATCAGAACGTTTAGCTTAAAATGTTGATAAACTATTAGGCTATTTCTTCACATTATAAGGCGCACATGGTAGTAGGCTATAAGCGTGAATGTCCATTAGTGGAAAACACCATCATCAAAAGTGACTGCAAATGCAATTATGCATGTAATGCTTTTATTTTAAAGGTGCTTTTTTATGGTGAAAATGATCTTCTCCAAACTTGAAACTTATGCGCTGCTTATGTATGCCAGTTAGGCTCTACACCCCTTGTAAAGCGGATGAATGTGCTTAATTTGAAGAAGTTATTTGCCCACTTTAGTTGTGATACAAACCTTTTAAAAAACATATAGGCCTATGGGCTAGGCTACATGAGGTGTGCGACTATGATTAGAAAAAGAAACAAAAAGGCATTGTTTCTTATGCTGGGCATCATTCACAAGTGCTAGGCTAATATTGTCACCCAACAGACTATTCTTGATTTAATCTTGTCTTTACATATACTAAATAATATATGTGTGAAATTTGTTTTGATTTAGAATGGATCATTACCATGCACCTGTCTCGAAACAGGGGCAGCGGGAAAAAATACATGTAATCTATGCCCTTAAATAGCAAATGGAGGACGCTTTTCCCTGTGGTTTATTTTCATGCCAGCCAGGTAGGCTATACACCTGTTGTAAATAAGCAATGTGCTTAATATTAGGAAAGTTGAAAAATAAATATAGTAGGCCTAGCCTATAGAAAGCTAGGCCTACTCAGTCTGACATTTGCATTGATGTCAGAGTGATTAGAGGGACAATAGAGTGCTGAGTACCAGGCAGTTAGCAAGTTTGGTAGGCTACTAATGACCATCAGCAGCATCAGAGCTTGGAGAAGCCTAAATGGTCACGTGGAATTTGACTGCCTTCATCAAATCACATTAAATGTTATTGGCCACATGCGCCGAATACAACAGGTGTAGACATTACCGTGAAATGATTACTTACAGCCCTTAACCAACAATGCATTTATTTTTTAATAAAAAAGTAAAATAAAACAACAAACAAAAAAAAAAAGTGTCGAGAAAAAAAGAGCAGAAGTAAAATAAAATAACAGTAGGGAGGCTATATATAGGGGGGTACCGGTGCAGAGTCAATGTGCGGGGACATCGGCTAGTTGAGGTAGTTGAGGTAATATGTACATGTGGGAATTCATGACTCGTGACCGCCGGTGTGGCAGTAATACGGTCACCGCAACAGCCCTACCCATGCCAAACCTTTTCAACCTCCTGAGGGGGAAGAGGCACTGTAGTGCCTTCTTTACGACTGTGCGCGTGTGTTTGGACCATTTTAAGTCTTTAGTGATTTGGAGACAGAGGAACTGGAAGCTATTGACCTGCTCCACTGCAGCCCCGTCGATGTGGATGGGGGCGTGCTCCCCCCTCCTGTATTCCACAATCAGCTCCTTGGTCTTACTGACGTTAAGGGATAGGTTATTATTCTGGCATCACACTGCCAGGTCTCTGACCTCCTCCCTGTAGGCTGACTCATCGTTGCCAGTGATCAGGCCTACCACCGTTGTGTCATCAGCAAACTTGTTGGAGTCGTGTGTGGCCATGCAGTCGTGGGTGAACAGGGAGTACAGAAGGGGACTAAGCACACACCTCTGTGTTGAGGGTCAGCGTGGGGAGGTGATGTTGCCTACCTTCACCACCTGGGGTCGGCCCGTCAGGAAGTTGCAGAGGGAGGTGTTCAGACCCAGAGTCCTAAGATTGGTGACGAGCTTGGAGGGCACAATGGTGTTGAACGCTGAGCTGTAGTCGATTAACATCATTCTCACATAGGTATTCCTCTTATCTAGGTGGGTGAGGGCTCCTATTCATTTTCCTGCAAGGAAATTTGATAGCTGTTTTAGAGATCTTATCAGTAGGTCTGTTTTGTATGTTGTCAGCGGTGGTATGAGGGCAGTTGTGTACAAGCAGTAACATCATTCCCTCTGGGAGTTGCTGTCACATGGATTTGATAGGCTGGAGTTGGGTCCTATAGGAATGTGAGATACTCATTTACATTTTAGTCATTTAGCAGACGCTCTTATCCAGAGCGACTTACAGTTAGTGAATACATATATTTTATTTTTTCATACTGGTCCCCCGTGGGAATCGAACCCACAACCCTGGCGTTGCAAACGCCATGCTCTATCAACTGAGCTACATCCCTGCCGGCCATTCCCTCCCCTACCCTGGACAACGCTAGGCCAATTGTGCGCCGCCCATGAGTCTCCCGGTCGCGGCCGGCTGCGACAGAGCCTGGATTCGAACCAGGATCTCTAGTGGCACAGCTAGCACTGCTATGCAGTGCCTTAGACCACTGCGCCACTCAGGAGACACATACTCCTACAGCAGCTTTCTCGAGCTACGATGGATGGCATGATATGGAATCTTAAAGGGCCATTTTGAATATGCAGAGGAGATGCAAAGGAAGAGATGTTATTGCGAAAGCTGAGCACAAACCCATGAACATTCTAGTCCGTTTTCAATAAACAAGTCAGATTCTAACCATGTTCCTGTCTGGTGTTCAATTGAAGATAATTGGGGCAAATGTTTTTAGTTTTTTTATGGTTGTGGAGTTATGACTTCAAGGGGTAAACGGTTTGTCCTCTCTTTTAATCACAACTCACCACATGAGCATATGTGGAATTCAGACCTTTGAGTCAAGTTCTATGCTAAACACATACAAGTAGGTCAAATTAATGTCTACATCCGCAAACCTTAATTTAAAACTCTTCTGGCAATTAATAAAATGTCTCCATAGTGATGTATTCTGTGTTATTGTGGTCCTTTAACACGTCATAGCTGACAGCCGAAAGGAAATGATGTTCAACCATCCACTGTCATTGCATGTAATCTAGGATTGAAAAACTCCTTATTTAGTGTTATTCTCTCCCTCTTACTATCCCTCTGTCTCTCGCTCTCTTTCTCTCTGTTGTTGTGTGTTTGCAGGTGGCAGAGCTGGAGGCTCAGAGCGGACAGCCTGGTCCCAGTGGGTCTGAGACGAGGGATGAGCTGACCCAGTCCTTGGAGGAGCTGGAAGCCTTGCTCAAAGCAAAAGTCGAGGTAAGGCCCGGGGCTCAGACGCTCTTCTAGGCAACCAGGTACTGCTAGCCTTGAGGTGCCAGCCTTCTATGCTCTCTAGAAAGTGCCGTTGAAAGAAACTAGTGAGGTATAAACTAAGGTTTTTGCTTGAGAATCTCAAGAAACCAGTTGTTCTTGAGTTTTTTTTAAAACACTTCCCATCTGGAAGCAGAAAGCCTTGGTAGAGGTATTTTGCATACTCTAAATCCCACCTCTTGTTCAAAGGAAATTGCTTTACGTGTATCTATATTGGATGGATTAAATGAATCCCGGCTGCATTATGGGAAAACTGTCAGTCATCCAAACAATCAGGTTTATTCGGTTTTGAGAAAGTACAGTATTATTTCGGAGCAGCTGCAAACTTGGTCTACTGCTCAAGAATGCTATGAATAATGACAATGCCCAAAACATTCTGAAAATAGGGCATCACATTTACAGTGCCTTCGGAAAGTATTCAACCCCCTTGACTTTTCCACATTTTGTTGCATTACAAAGTGGGATTTAAATTGTTTTATTGTCAACGATCTATATATACTTGTCAAAGTGGAAGAAGAATTTTATTGTAAAATAATATTGAAAAATAAAACACTATCTTGATTTAAACATGTTAGAAACAGCTTTGGCAGCAATTACAGCTGTGAGTCTTTTTGGGTAAGTCTAAGAGCTTTGCATACCTGGATTGTACATATTTGCCCCTTTTTTTTATTCTTCAAGCTCTGTCAAGTTGGTTGTTGATCATTGCAGCCATTTTCAAGTCTTGCCATAGATTTTCAAGCCAATTTAAGTCAGAACTGTAACTAGGCCACTCAAGAACAGTGTAGATTTGGCTGTTTGTTTTAAATTATTGTCCTGCTGAAAGGTGAATTTGTCTGCCAGTGTCTGTTGGAAAGCAGACTGAACCAGGTTATCCTCTAGGATTTTGCCTGTGCTCAGCTCTATTCCATTTATTTGTATCCTAAAAAAAAATCCCTAGTCCTTGCTGATGACAAGCATACTCATAACATGATGCGGCCACCACAAGCTTGAAAATATGAAGAATGGTACTCAGTAATGTGTTGGATTTGCCCCAAACATAATGCCTTTTATCCAGGAAAAAAAAGTTTCTCTCTTTGCCACATTCTTTGCAATATTACTTTAGTGCCTTGTTGCAAACAGGATGCATGTTTTGGAATATTTGTATTCTGTACAGGCTTCCTTCTTTTCACTCTCTCATTTAGGTTAGTATTGTGGAGTAACTACCATGCTGTTGATCCATTCTCAAGTTTCTCTTATCACAGCCATTAAACTCTGTAACTGTTTAAAAAGTACTATGGGCCTCATGGTGAAATCCCTGAGTGGTTTCCGTCCTCTCCGGCAACTGAGTTAGGAAGGATGCCTGTATCTTTGTATTGACTGGGTGTATTGATACACCATCCGAAGCCTAATTAATAATTTTACCATGCTCAAATTGATATTTAGTGTCTGCTTTTATTTTTTTTTACCTATCAACCAATAGGTGCCCTTCTTTGCGAGGCATTGGAAAACCTCCCTGGTCTATTCAACATACACTACATGGCCAAAAGTATGTGGAAACCCCTTCAAATTAGTGGAGTCGGATAGTTCAGCCACACGCGTTGCTGACAGGTGTATACAATTGGGCACACAGCCATGTAATCTCCATAGGCATACATTGGCCTCCCGAGTGGCGCAGTGGTCTAAGGAACTGCATTGCAGTGCTAGCTGTGCCACTAGAGATCCTGGTTCGAATTCAGGCTCTGTCGTATGCCGGCCGCGACCGGGCGCACAATTGGCGCACAATTGCCTCAGCGTCGTCCAGGGTAGGGTAGGGGAGGGAATGGCCGGCAGGGATGTAGCTCAGTTGGTAGAGCATGGCGTTTGCAAAATAAAAAAAATAATGGATAAGAGCGTCTGCTAAATGACTAAAATGTAAATGTAAAATGTAATTGGCATTAGAATGGCCTTACTAAAGAGCTCAGTGACTTTCAACGTGGCACCGTCATAGTTTTCTGAAATGCTAGAGCTGCCCCGGTCAACTGTAAGTGCTGTTATTGTGAAGTGGAAACGTCTAGGCGAAGTGGAAACGTCTGGGAAGTGGTAGGCCACACAAGCTCACAGAACGCTGAAGTGCGTAGTGCATAAAAATCGTCTGTCCTCGGTTGCAACACTCACTACCGAGTTCCAAACTGCCTCTGGAAACAACGTCAGCACAAATGGTTTGTCGAGATCGGTGTGGAAGAACTTGACTGGCCTGCAAAGCGCCCTGACCTCAACTCCATCGAACACCTTTGGGATGAATTGGAATGCAGACTGCAAGCCAGGCCTGATCGCCCAACATCAGTGCCCGACCTCACTAATGCTCGTGGCTAAGTGAGGTCCCTGCAGATGTTGGAACAGTCCCCGTTCCAACATCTAGTGGAAAGCCTTCCCAGAAGAGTGTAGGCAAAGTGGGGACCAACTCCATATTAATGCCCATGATTTTGGAATGAGATGTTCGACGAGCAGGTGTCCACATACTTTCGGCCATGTAGTGCAAAAATCATGTTAACCACTATTATTGCACACAGAGTACATGCAGATTATTACATGATTTGTTAAGCAAATGTTTAATCCTGAACTTATTTAGGCTTGCCATAACAAAGGGGTTTAATACTTGACTTTTTAAATTTTTTTATCAGCTTTTCATTTTCTATTAATTAGTTTTTTTTTTATCTACAACTAAATTCCACCTCGACATTATGGGATATTGTGTGTAGATTCGTGACACTCGTGAAGGGGGTTGAATACTTTCTGAAGGCACTGCATCTAAATGGTTCAGTTTCCTTGTGGCGTTGTAGTGCTATCTCAAACCTCCACATTCTCTTACAGTCTAAACAAGCAAAACTTCAGCAAGGATAACTCATACAAGGTCACTTTGTACTGGAGTCCATGACGGAAATTTCAGTAACAGTAAAATGTCCCAAAGTTTGTCAAAACAAGCCAGGCTACACAAGATTATTTGACAGCTATCTTTCGGTTACTGGCCCAACGCTCTAAACGCTAGGCTACCTGCCGCCTAGTAATAAAGAGTCCCTTGTGGACCCCAGGAAGAGTAGCTGCTGCTTTCTGAACAGCTAATGGGTATCCTGATAAAATACCAAAGGATTACTGTATTTGTTGTCTTTTTTAGGAAATCCACAATCTACAGAGCAAGAAATCAGATATCCATGAGTTGGAAAAAGAGAGGGAAGAGGCTGTTCAGAGACTTCAGGTGAGTTTGGTTAATTGGGGTAGAACATGCATTTTTGGCTCCTCCACACTAGTGAATCCTGAACACCAGTGATTCTCAACCGCTTAAGGGGCTCGGTGAGAGTTTACAAAGGGTATGCAAAAAAGCAGGGTTGGGGGAAAAACAAATTGATATGACACTGACCATTTTAACATAAATTGATCTGTAGTCCTCTGTCATTTGTGGACCTTCTAGGATCTGGAGACACGGAACACAGAACTGGAGCAACGGGTGGAGAGCGCTGAGCAGACTCTAGCTTCCTCTCTGGAGGAGCGGGAACGGGCGGAGAGTGAGGTTCAGCGGGTCGTCGACGTTCTCGACGTCAAGATCTACGACCTGAACGACCTGCGACAGAGCTTGGCCAAGCTCATCAACAAATAGCACACCACAATGACATAATTTTTTAGGGCGATGGACAAGGAAGGAAAATTAAGCTAGCTCTTTCAGAACAATGTTTGCTCAATCACATAACTGCAGTGAATGAGAGTAGAATCTTGGCTCCACCTGTTGCAGCCGTACATAAGAACCAGTTCTATTGTTAGGTGGGAGGCTGGGAGCATAACCCACAGGGTCAGGTTTTCTATTTAAACGTTGCTGAAGAGAATTGTTCTGTTGACCTTTACACCATTTTCATGTAAATTTCATTAGGTTATGATTCTGTCAACCTGCTCTTATAGAGGTTCTTAAACTTCAAATATAGTTTAATTGAATCTGGGCTTGCACTTAAAAATGTAGGTGCCTAATTATTGTTTACGTTTGTCAGTATTATGAATTAATGAATAGGTTTACTTCTATTGTATCACATCAACAGTTGCCATAATAATGATTTGGTGATCCTACAGAGACGTTACTGCAGAATGCTCAGCTGCAGAGGACTTATCACCAAAACTGCATGAGCTCAGCAAATAACCATGCCAAGTACAGTAATGTGAGTTATGCGCATTACCCAAAATGCAATCGTTTACAAATAGATTTAAAAGCACAAGTAGTGTTATTAGTAAATATGTCCTGTACTTGATTCAATACATATAGCTAACTTGGTATCTGAACTTTCACTGATACACACCAAGAGATTTTCTTCTGACCTAGACTTTGAGGCATTTTTTCTTGGTATTAAGTACAAATAAGGTTAAATCAGTGTTGAATTAGCAATACTATTTTTTGACAAGTACTCTGTAGGTAATGTAGCATCACCAAAGCATATTCTTGTTCATTTATACAAACTGCAATTGTATTCTGTTGAACAATGTGATTTCTCATTTTGCTTCAAATGCACATTGACTACCTAGAAGTGTGACTGACTATCAATTTTAATCCAACAATTGATGTGTGAGGATAATCGGAAAGTTTCACCTGCTCTGTGTACTTGGAACATGTTCGTTTTACATTTTTACTAGCCCATCTCTAACCTTCTGGAGAAAACAGTGGCCATACAATGTTTTCATCCAACTGGAGTAACAATACAACATGCAGTACCAAAGATGCACTAACTTTTCTTACCCACGTAGCTGGACGAAGCACACGCGTTCTGTACTACCTGGACTGGACCGCACAATACATTTTAGATAATGAAAAAATTATAATAACTTTGTCTTGAATTGCCTGTGTAATTATTCTGTCATTAAAATTGAGCGTAGGATCTGAAGTGGTGTTCTTATCCTCTTCTTAATATACACGAGGTACTTAAACCCCGTTTTCCATTGGCAACGGGGCTAGCTCGAATTGCGTTTCCTCTGCCTCCAGAAATTAGAAATGATGCCATGTTGCTAGGTAGCCAATATGTGACTGTGCAGCTGGCTTCGCTAATGTTGCTAGCTAGCTAGCAAGATGTTGAATAATTTTATTCACGCTCACCATGCTGTAACTAGCGTTACCCCATACTCCTGCCAGTGCCAGCCAGACTCAGCCATGTATTTAGCTTGCTAACGCTAGCTAGCTAAATGGTTAGCGTCGTCGCTAGCATAACAGGCTAGCTAGCTTAATTCCTACCTTGCTTACAATGGCATTGGCTATTAGCTAGCTAGCTAACCAAGCAAACCTGCTAGCTACTAGCTAGCTTGTTTCAATTCTGATTTGCTAGGTAACGTTAGGTCGCTAGCATTTGAGGGCTGACTGTTCTCATTAAAGTTTATTGTGTAGTGCAAAAAATGAATGAAGGATCCAGCTATGGTGGTAATACGTGTCATGTCTGACTACTGTAGTACTGCTTTTCCATGTGCTAGCTAACAGCAACAAGCCCAGACAAGCTAGCTAAACGTGGTGTCAGCATCCAGCAGTGATCAGCTGGTGGTTGCATAGTAGCGGCGTCACCAGCCTGAATTCTAATCGAGTTGGCACCAGTTGTGACACTGGGCTACGGTAGCCCTAATTTTAAGTGCCATTGGAAACGGGGCTTTATTGACCACCACTAATACCTCAGCAACCTGATTTCTCAATTCATCCAGTGTTTGAGCATGTTCAAGTACTGTACAAATTATCACTTTTTTTTCCCTTGAAGTAATCTCTGTCACATAATTGGATAGGTGAAAAGTGGTGTATATTTGTATAATAATAATAATAATAATATGCCATTTAGCAGACGCTTTTATCCAAAGCGACTTACAGTCATGCGTGCATACATTTTTGTGTATGGGTGGTCCCGGGGATCGAACCCACTACCTTGGCGTTACAAGCGCCGTGCTCTACCAGCTGAGCTACAGAGGACCACATTTGTTGTATTTTCCTATAATTTCACGAGGAAAGAAAGTAATCAACGATTAATTTTTTCAGTATTAAAACAGGGCCTTACGAATCACACTTGCCTGATTTTACTTTACTTTAAGCATAGGAGGAACCCATGTTTATAATATTCACCTGACAATATTGTGGAACTAAAATATTTGTATAAAGTTCAACATTAAACTTATCAGAAATGTGGTTCTATTTTTCAATGCTATGTATTTGATTAATTGTAGTAGCCAACTAACAATGAACTACAGATATCTTCTTTTTAAAAATGGACTGACACCAGTGCTTTGCTTGACTTGGGCAGGAGCTCACCGAAGCTGAGTACCAGCACCTACATTTTCTTCTGCTAGAGCTTGTAGTGTCTAAACAATTTATGACTTTGCTGATGTTTGCAAATGGTGTGTTAGAGGAAGTCTGTTATGTGGAGGCCAGGGATTGGTCTGTAGGGAAAACCACCCATATCAGGTTACATAGGATATATATACTATGGTTGGGACAAAGGACGGGGAGAAAACAACATATTAGAGATTGGGTCAGTTGTTCTCCGGATTTTCTACAGAAATCTGTAAATTGACGCTGAAAGTAAAGATGTAATAAACCATTATAATCAAGAACAGTGTCAGCGAATTTCTTGTCATCACAGCATCTCAGCATCGTTCTCGACACTACAAGCTCCTGCACCTCTTATAGAATATTAGCTCAGAAGTATTGTGGAGCTCCTGCACCTAAATATAAACAGTACCGGCACTGACAATGAGTACCCAAACCTATTTCAGTCCAAGTCAAGCACTGACTGCCATGGAGGCACATTTAGTCATTTAACAGATTGTTTTTTATGAATTTCCCTTAGCTTAGGGGTCTAAATATTTGACTTGCCAGTAATTTGTCTTTCATTTGGGAGAGATGTTCCATTTAGTTTTGAACATAAGCCCTGTTTTTCAATCTCTTAACTCATAAAAATCCTGTCTACTGCACCCAAGATCATCAAGCACAAAAGCATTGTGCCTTTGTCAGCTTGTTGGTTTCCTTTGGGGCTGGTTCAATGAATTGTTTCATGCAAGTATGCGAGTCACCTTGAATTGTCTAGCTGTTTGATTTGTCTGTTAATCAATGTTTTCATAGCTGTCCATGCCCTGATGAAGGCCTGACTTGAATAAACAAAAAGTTTCTCTGGTCGAGTCAACATAAATTCAACAGGCTGTCCCAAGAACATTTCCGGCTAGATTTAATCAGATTGTCATTCGCATAGATTTGTCAAATATTTTTTATAACTAAACCAAGATGGAAACGAGAGGCTACGGTCTAATGGGAACAAATGAGCCATAGTGGGCAGAACAAGCAAGGAGGGGGGCAGAGCCGAGCCAAGCACGAGCTAGCGAGATCCTATTGGCGCATTCTAGCATCATCTGCATATTTCCGTTAGGGGAACGCCTACTCTGAAGTGCACACGTGCAATAACTCAATCCGTCTTTGCACTCCTAAACAACGCGATTTTAAAAAACTTTTGCAAAGGATAAAGTCTACAAACCGTAGTCGACTCTGTTCATAATAGATGCTAGTTTTGGGACATAAGAACTGTATTGAGATCAAATGTTTCATTGATGATAAAATGTGCAGAATGTCGGCCAAAATCCACCTCTCTCCATCTTCTCCCACTGCCCACCAGTGGGCTTCCTCTCACTACCATATTTACATTTACATTTTAGTATTTGGTAGTGAGTGGAAACGCCAAGTGGATGCTTCACATTAAAACATCCAGTGAAATATTTGTCGCAATGTTTTATCTGTGGCTTTGTTTTGGCTGTATCTGAGGTGGAACTGTAAGGCGTCCGCATATGTAGGTTTGGTTTTCTCCTAGCAGAACTCGGCTAGATGAAGCGAACGTCTGTGCTCGCATACTCCCTAAAGACCTGAGCTTGAAAAACAAGAAAAAATTGCAATATTACTGTTCTCCCTTTTGAGCCACCATAGCAACATAGCCAGAAACACTTCCTCAAAATTGTCCGCATCTGGCTAAGCAGTTTGGTGCAGTAAAGGTGAAAAAATTTGCATACACTAGTTGAATGGCAACACTTAATCAAATATGTTCTAATTGTTCTATCTGTGACTTCATGTTCCCACTCCTACTAGGAGTAGTACTGTTGACCAATCACTGACGAAGGGGCGTATACTTCGGCTACCCAATTTAAGACTTGCCTCAAGAAAAAAGAAATGGTGTGCACGAACAGCCGAAAACCCCTGCCAAAGTCCAAAATGTTAATTTCATCATAATATACCTGCAAACTGTTTCGACTGCCAATTTATGCTCGCTACGGTGGTTTGACGCAAATGTGGAGGCTTGCGCAGGCCAAATCGAGCTCCATACCACATAGCCGTGCGCCTTACAAATATTGTAAAAATTACACGATTGACATGATTGGTTGACGGTAGGTGGGGTCGGGAGGTCCTGTATAAACACAAATTAACTTCCTTGACAACAACTCTGAGAAGCACAAGAAGCCTATCTACCCTCCAGTCCCTCGACTTCTTGGTGCTGACGGAAACATGGATTACCACTGAAAACACTGCTACTCCTACTGCTCTCTCCTCGTCTGACCATGTGTTCTCGCATACCCCGAGAGCATCTGGTCAGCGGGGTGGTGGCACAGGAATCTTCATCTCTCCCAAGTGGACATTCTCTATTTTTCCCCTGACCCATCTGTCTATCTCCTCATTTGAATTCCATGCTGTCACAGTCACTAGCCCATTTAAGCTTAACATCCTTGTCATTTATCGCCCTCCAGGTTCCCTTGGAGAGTTCATCAATGAGCTTGACACCTTGATAAGTTCCTTTCCTGAGGATGGCTCACCCCTCACAGTTCTGGGGGACTTCAACACCCCTACGTCTACCTTTGACTCATTTCTCTCTGCCTCCTTCTTTCCACTCCTCTCCTCTTTTGACCTCACCCTCTCACCGTCCCCCCCTACTCACAAGGCAGGCAATACGCTTGACCTCATCTTTACTACATGCTGTTATTCTACTATAACAGCATCTCCCCTCCATATCTCCGACCACTACTTTGTATCCTTTTCTCTCTCGCTCTCCTCCAACACTACTCACTCTGCCCCTACTCAGATGGTAATGCGCTGTCGCAACCTTCGCTCTCTCTCTCCCGCTACTCTCTCCTCTTCCATCCTATCATCTCTTCCCTCTGCTCAATCCTTCTCCCTCCAATCTCCTGATTCTGCCTCCTCAACCCTCCTCTCCTCCCTTTCTGCATCCTTTGACTCTCTATGTCCCCTATCCTCCCGGCCGGCTCGGTCCTCCCCTCCTGCTCCGTGGCTTGATGAATCATTGCGAGCTCACAGAACAGGGCTCCGGGCAGCCGAGCGGAAATGGAGGAAAACTAGACTCCCTGCGGACCTGGCATCTTTTCACTCCCTCCTCTCTACATTTTCTTCATCTGTTTCTGCTGCTAAGGCTACTTTCTACCACTCTAAATTCCAAGCATCTGCCTCTAACCCTAGGAAGCTCTTTGCCACCTTCTCCTCCCTGCTGAATCCTCCTCCCCCTCCCCCCCTCCTCCCTCTCTGTGGATGACTTCGTCAAGCATTTTGAAGAGAAGGTTGACGACATCCGATCCTCGTTTGTTAAGTCAAATGACACTGCTGGTCCTGCTCACACTGCCCTACCCTATGCTTTGACTTCTTTCTCCCCTCTCTCACCAGATAAAATCTTGCGACTTGTGACGGCCGGCCGCCCAACAACCTGCCCGCTTGACCCTATCCCCTCCTCTCTTCTCCAGACCATCTCCGGTGACCTTCTCCCTTACCTCACCTCGCTGATCAACTCATCCTTGACCGCTGGCTATGTCCCTTCCGTCTTCAAGAGAGCGAGAGTTGCACCCCCTTCTCAAAAAACCAACACTCGATCCCTCTGATGTCAACAACTACAGACCAGTATCCCTTCTTTCTTTTCTCTCCAAAACTATTGAGCGTGCCGTCTTTAGCCAACTCTCTTGCTATCTCTCTCAGAATGACCTTCTTGATCCAAACCAGTCAGGTTTCAAGACTGGTCATTCAACTGAGACTGCTCTTCTCTGTGTCACGGAGGCTTTCCGCACTGCTAAAGCTAACTCTCTCTCCTCTGCTCTTGTCCTTCTAGACCTGTCTGCTGCCTTTGATACTGTGAACCATCAGATCCTCCTCTCCACCCTCTCCGAGCTGGGCATCTCCGGCGCGGCTCACTCTTGGATTGCGTCCTACCTGACTGGTCGCTCCTACCAAGTGGCGTGGCGAGAAGCTGTCTCCGCACCACGTGCTCTCACCACTGGTGTCCCCCAGGGCTCAGTTCTAGGCCCTCTCCTATTCTCGCTATACACCAAGTCACTTGGCTCTGTCATATCCTCACATGGCCTCTCCTATCATTGCTATGCAGACGACACACAACTAATCTTCTCCTTTCCCCCTTCTGATAACCAGGTGGCGAATCGCATCTCTGCATGTCTGGCAGACATATCAGTATGGATGACGGATCACCACCTCAAGCTGAACCTTGGCAAGACGGAGCTGCTCTTCCTCCCGGGGAAGGACTGCCCGTTCCATGATCTCGCCATCACGGTTGACAACTCCGTTGTGTCCTCCTCCCAGAGTGCGAAGAGCCTTGGCGTGACCCTGGACAACACCCTGTCGTTCTCCGCTAACATCAAGGCGGTGACCCGATCCTGTAGGTTCATGCTCTACAACATTCGGAGAGTACGACCCTGCCTTACACAGGAAGCGGCACAGGTCCTAATCCAGGCACTTGTCATCTCCCGTCTGGATTACTGCAACTCGCTGTTGGCTGGGCTCCCTGCCTGTGCCATTAAACCCCTACAACTCATCCAGAATGCCGCAGCCCGTCTGGTGTTCAACCTTCCCAAGTTCTCTCACGTCACCCCGCTCCTCCGCACACTCCACTGGCTTCCAGTTGAAGCTCGCATCTGCTACAAGACCATGGTGCTTGCCTACGGAGCTGTGAGGGGAACGGCACCTCCGTACCTTCAGGCTCTGATCAGTCCCTACACCCAAACGAGGGCATTGCGTTCATCCACCTCTGGCCTGCTGGCTCCCCTACCTCTGCGGAAGCACAGCTCCCGCTCAGCCCAGTCAAAACTGTTCGCTGCTCTGGCACCCCAATGGTGGAACAAGATCCCTCACGACGCCAGGACAGCGGAGTCACTCACCACCTTCCGGAGACATTTGAAACCCCACCTCTTTAAGGAATACCTGGGATAGCCCCCCCCCCCCCAAAAAAATAAAATAAAAATAAACATTGTAAAGTGGTTATCCCACTGGCTATAAGGTGAATGCACCAATTTTGTAAGTCGCTCTGGATAAGAGCGTCTGCTAAATGACGTAAATGTTAATGTAATGCTCTGACTTCTGCAGAGGCGCATTGCATTAAATACTGTACAGCCACCGGATTGATGACGATGAAATGAACATGTATTGGTGTTGACATCCATACAAGCATTATACTCAGATTTTTACCTCAACATAGTGTGAAATACACAAACAATAGCCTAAGTCTAGGCTAATTTTGCTGGGGGCAATAGAGAGATTCGGGATGGAGATGCAGGTGGGAAAACGGTGTACTCTTTCTACTTCACGTTATCTTGGCTGAGCTATGTCAAGCACCGGGAAACGGACTCCAACATATCAGAAGAGGTAAGGTCTTTTCGTTTAGCCAGTTGCTTGTAATTAGCTGGATGGCTATAGTGATTAGCCATGACTCACTACCAGTGGTGCGGTGCAGACTAATTTATTGGATGCATATGACAGCTCCCTGAAGTGCAAAAAGTATGAATGCTCTGAATTCTGCGGAGGCCACAGCGCAGTAAATGGATTGACCATGTACAGCCTTTTAGTGATTCAGGGCTAATCTCGATAGCCATCCAGCTAATTACAAGTAACTGGCTAAACGAAAATACCTTACCTCTTTTGAGATATTGGAGTCTGTTTCCCGGTACTTGACATGGCTCAGCCAAGATTGCACCATTTTCCCAACTGTATTTCCATCCCGGTTCTCTCTAATTCCCACAGCAAAATTACCCTACATTTAGGCTATTGTTTATATGTGTATTTCACACTATGTTGAGGTAAAAATCGGAGTATAATGCTTGTAAGGATGTCAACCCCAATACATGTTCATATCATAGTCAATCAACCGCATTAGTTAAACTACACTGAACAAAAATATAAACGCAACATGTAAAGTGTTGGTTTCATGAGCTGAAATAAAAGATCCCAGAAATTTTCCATACACACAAAAAGCATATTTCTCTCAAATTTTGTGCACAAATTTGTTTACATCCCTGTTAGTGAGCATTTATCCTTTGCCAAGATAATCCATCCACCTGACAGGTGTGGCATATCAAGAAGCTGATTAAACAGCATGATCATTACACAGGTGCACCTTATGCTGGGGACAATAAAAGGCCACTCTAAAATGTGGCAGTTGTCACACAACACAATGCCACAGATGTTTTGAGGGGAGTGTGCAATTGTCATGCTGACTGCAGGCATGTCCACCAGAGCTGTTGCCAGAGTATTTCATGTTAATTTCTCTACCATAAGCCGCCTCCAATGTCATTTTAGAGAATTTGGCAGTACGTCCAACTGGCCTCAACTGCAGACCACGTGTAACCTCGCCAGCCCAGGATCTCCACACCAGGTTTGTTCACCTGCGGGATCATCTGAGACCAGCAACCCAGACAGCTGATAAAACTGTGGGTCTGCACAAACTGTCAGATACCGTCTCGGGGAAGCTAATCTGCGTGCTCGTCGTCCTCACCAGGGTCTTGACCTGACTGCTGATGTCAACGTTGTGAACAGAGTGACCCATGGTGGCGGTGTGGTTCTGGGATGGGCAGCCATAAGCTACAGACAATGAACACAATTGCATTTTATTGATGGCAATTTAAATGCACAGAGATACCGTGACTTGATCCTGAGGCCCATTGTCGTGCCATTCATCCGCCGCCACCACCTCATGTTTCAGCATGATAATGCATGGCCCCATGTCTCAAGGATCTGTACATAATTCCTGGAAGCTGAAAATGTCAGTTCTTCCATGGCCTGCATTCTCACCAGACATGTCACTGGTTGAGCATGTTGGCATGCTCTGGATCAATGCTCGCTTCGAGGCAAGTAACACTGAAACATGCATGAGAGCATAAGCTGTTCCGGACGACTGTGTGATCACGTTCTCCGTAGCCGATGTGAGAAAGATCTTTCAACAGGTCAACATTCACAAGGCCGCAGGTCCAGACGGATTACCAGGACGTGTACTCTGAGCATGCGCTGACCAACTGGCAAGTGTCTTCACTGACATTGTCAACCTCTCCCTGTCGGAGTCTGTAATACCAACATGTTTCAAGCAGACCACCATAGTCCCTGTGCCCAATAACACTAAGGTAACCTGCCTAAATTACTACCGACCCGTAGCACTCACATCTGTAGCCATGAAGTGCTTTGAAAGGCTGGCCATGGCTCACATCAACACCATTATCCCAGAAACCCTAGACCCACTCCAATTTGCATACCGCCCCAACAGATCTACAGATGATGCAATCTCTATTGTGCTCCACACTGCCCTTTCCCACCTGGACAAAAGGAACACCTATGTGAGAATGCTATTCATTGACTACAGCTCAGCGTTCAACACCATAGTGCCCTCAAAGCTCATCACTAAGCTAAGGACCCTGGGACTAAACACCTCCCTCTGCAACTGGATCCTGGACTTTCTGACGGGCCGCCCCCAGGTGGTAAGGGTAGGTAACAACACATCTGCCACGCTGATCCTCAACACTGGGGCCCCTCAGCGGTGCCTGCTGTCCCCTCCTGTCCACTCATGACTGCATGGCCAGGCATTACTCCCAACACCATCATTAAGTTTGCCGATGACACAACAGAGGTAGGCTTGATCACCGACAACGACGAGACTAGGTCCAAGAGGCTTCTAAACAGCTTCTACCCCCAAGTCATAAGACTCCTGAACATCTAATCAAATTTCTACCCAGACTATTTGCATTCTCAGGAGTTCAAACTCATTTTGGTGCATTTTAAATCCCTACAGGAAGCATCATAAAAGATGTTATTTATGAACTTGTTCTGATAGCCTTTTGTCAAAGTTCTCCATGTTTGTTGTCAAGGAAGTGATGTACCGCCCTCACCTACCGTCAACCAATAGGTCAATGCGGAGCTATACGGAGTCCTCCGCATTGTTACAAAATTGGGGAGGCGCACGGCAATGCAGAATGGAGCTCGATTTGGCCTCCACAAGCACGTCACACCCTCCATACGGAGCTCTCGGACTACATGTCCAGATCAAGCATAAATTGGCTTTTAGACCGCTCAAATCCACAAGCAGCTCGTTGTGTTCGCTTATTGCACACTGCCATTGGATGCAACGAGACCTGACTATAATACAACAAATCGCATGCAGCCGCATTATAAGTTCAAACACTCAAATTAGACAGATGCATGTTTGTTAATTTTGATCAAGGGATTTATGCCTATCAGTGTTCTGACATTCATGTCTTATATCGATAGAGCCTACACTTTCTGGCGCTGTTTAACTTCTTACGCAGTAGGGATAATAAGGGAGTGGTTTGTGACAAGAGCAGCCGCTCACCGATATGGCAGCTTAGTTACACCTCCAAAACATCTGCAATGCGGATGTCGGCCAACACTTGATCTGATTGAAGCCAGGCACTAATCTTTAAATTATTTATCTTTAAAAAAAAAATAAAAAAAATGTATTAACATCAAGACAAATAAGGCCAGCCAAAGTACATTTTTGGATGTTTATTTAACAGTTGTGCATATGTTCCACAGAAAGCACCAAGCCAACTGTTTACTTCAGCTTCTTCTTGGGGCGCAGATTGTTGGTGTGTCCGCACTTCTTCTTGCGGCAGTTGACAGCACGAGGATGGAGGCGAGCATAGCACCTGCAACAACACACGATCAGAACTGTGCAAAATGTGTGGCCAAGACTGGTCCAGCGGTCTTAGCCACTACCCTAGCACTCTTTCTTCCTCACTATACAGTCTACTTAAGTTTTACTATGTACACAGCAACATTCCTGCAGTTGCTCTGAAGCATGTTGCGTTTGTCACCTCAATCTCAAATGTGGATTAATGTTTCTTACTGTAAAAGGAAACTAAAAACAGTGCAAAGAAAGGCTCCAACCTAAATTGTAAAAACCATTCATTACCACCATTAATGCAACTGTACTCAGCTCTACTTACTTGCGGCAGATCATTTTGTCACAGTTGTACTTCTGGGCCAGCTGTCTCAGAGATGGCTCGATAATGCCTCCGCGAAGACGCAGCACAAGATGCAGGGTGGACTCTGGAGGGTAACACCATCATAGTAGATAGTTAATGCAAAGTTCACAGGTATGTTTTCGCATAGGGTTGATTCTTAACTATGAGCAACATTACATGCGCCCACTGTCAACTCCTAATCTCTTACCTTTCTGGATGTTGTAGTCTGACAAGGTGCGACCATCCTCAAGTTGTTTGCCAGCGAAGATCAGACGCTGCTGATCAGGAGGAATACCTGAGAATAAACGGCATATTGATATGATCCACTATAATGAAATCACCACAGCACACAGCTAGTATCAAAGCCACCTACCCTAAGTATTTAAAACATCCATAATATAGTATGCCAAAATGAAACTTAGAACACCATACTATACCTTCCTTATCCTGGATCTTGGCCTTGACATTTTCAATAGTATCGCTGGGCTCAACCTCAAGGGTGATGGTTTTCCCCGTCAACGTCTTCACGAAAATCTGCATCTTGGCAGGCTGTTGGGAGAAAATATGGTGCGAGTTAGTGGCAGTAGCTAGCTAATTATTTTATTTTTATGTGCTTAGCATACTAGCTAGCCAAGTCAGCCAATCCCTGGCGCATGTAAAATAAATATATATACTCAGTCATTAAAAAGTATTACGTCTTTGAAGATTAGCTGAGACAGCTAGTCACATTGGCATTTAGAATGAGCGGCCAACAATCTTGCTAGTGGCAAGCTAATTAACTAGCCAACAGCTGCGGCCAAGCCGGTGCTTCCAGCAAGGCCTCTTTACCACATGCTGGAACTCGTTATATTTCAATACTCATATTTACACTTTACACGTCTCACATGTGATAACCAAAAGGCTATTTAGAGACTTATATGGTAGCGGAGGAACAATGGTGTATTTCTACGACATAATACATGCGTCTTCTAGTAAATTTCATTAAAATTGTTATGGACAAAACCATGCACCCACCCGGCCGCTAGCTGAACCTCAACGAAAAGAGGCTGTACAAGGCGGAAGTTATTTTACATCATATCCTCCTCTGTATCGCACCAGTTGTTGTTTTTGGCACAAATCTGTTTAATTAATCCTAACTCTACTAACAGCTCCAAAATGTGGGCAAAATTATATTTATGATTATACAAAGTTGCAATATACTACTCTTATTACTCAATTGTATTCTCAAACGAACACAATCAATCACTAATTTGGACCAGGTGTTTAGATAATTGAATTTTACTGCCACCTGCTGGTGTGACTGAGTGAACTGTTCTGAAGAGGTCATTTCTATAACCATACCTGTCTCAGGTGTGCATTATTTTAGGATGTGTTTATAAGAACAATCTATTGTCAATGGCTGTTTTGTATATTTTCTGCTAGAAATACTGCTATTGATAGCCTATGGATAAATGTATGAATGTATCAGTATAGGGAGAAATGGGGAGGACAGGTTCACTGTAATGGCTGAATAAATGCCACAGTGAAACATTAACACCATTAAAGCTGCTCCCACAGTAACTATTTGCTTGTGATTTTGGCACCATGGTGATAAGTTTAAAAACAACATCTTACTAATTGCATGCATTGCCATGCAAACTGTGTTTATACGTGAATGTGAGACAAGGCAAATTGATATTGTAAGGTTATCCACGGAAATGCTAAATTATGCATAAAAGACACTTGATGCAGGGAAACGTGTAGCTACCACTATTCAGCTGATACTCTTCACTTTGGAATGGGTAAGTCACTTTCATTGCGTCCTATAAGCGTCACTTTGCTATAAACAAATAAACACATAGTAGCAGATAATGAATATTCTCATTCCTGTTCATGGTCATTTCTGTTCATTCACATCTTCATTCCATTCCTAATTAACAGAAAATGTCAACTTCATCACTCGGGGCTGTCATAATGCATGTACAGTGATAGGTGAATAAGTAATGTCATGTTATGTATGTGATTGGCTACATAGGACAGAGATTCGTATTATCCACACAAAAAAAGTTTATAGAATGATAAAGAAAAGAATGGGGAATTTTGCTCTCAGTTCTCATAGTATTGTGACATCTTCATTATTTGTGTTATTTTGGTTTCCACGGTGAGACCACTGCATTCTCTTTCCACACTTCTAAAAAAAAGAAAGAGAACCATAACAGGAAAGGCACATTGATGTAAGAAAAAGACAACACAGAAAGAAGTAATAACAGTCCAAGAAGTGCTATGGCTGTAAGCACATTGATTCAAGCCCCCTTGATGGGAAAGGACTTCCTTCAGTCCTCACACATTCCGTTTTGGGGCGGCGACAGTGGCAATGGCCTTGACGAGGCATTTAAGACCACCTTCCAGACGGACTTCAACTCCTTCGCCACCCTTCCCAAGAGATTCGCCATCTCTCGCCCCACCCCTGCCCAGGTCGAGCACAAAGACCTGCATTGGATCAAGGAGTATCTGACGGAAGCGGTCAAGTCATATCCCCACCACCCACGGATCCCCCTCAGCCGCACCCCTGCTTGGACTAAGCTGTGCACCAACTTCCAGATGCATAAAGACCCCAGGCAGCTCAACTTCCTCACCACCCAGGCAGAGGGCTTCCAGCACCTGGCCTCATCCCACACCAAACCCATCCGGCCAGTCATGGCCATCAAGAAGAAACAGCTGGAGGAGAAGCTTCCTGTGACCACTCATAAAGCCTTGTTCACAGAATACAACGTGTCGCCCATTGTCAAAGCCAAGGTCAAACACCTAGGTCAGTGGCTCTATCAAATCTAGGTTATTGTCTAAAAGTAGATGCATGTATACTATATCTGTGATGTCATTCTCTTTTTGGATTAGTGAAATAGGTTAGGCCTATGCATGCCTATGTAGTCTATCTACAATGTTTGTCATTCACTGCCTGGCATATGGAAGCCTGGCATATAGCTTTTAAGAACGGGGGCACACACTTGTTTTGGATTAACCTTTATGCCGGGTGTGGTGCTTCAGTATACCATTACACTGACTGTACGTTTAAAAGAGTAGCTCTGTTTAAAAAAAAAGTGTAACCTTGAGTCAGATTGTGACATTGTCAATGCCTGTGTGATTCAGAGCGAGAACCCACCTTTAAATGGGACACGGATGCCCACCACTTTGACTCCCACTACAAAAATGCATTCCAGGGACAATGGCACAGCCCACCTCAACCTGTGGAGAAGGTATCAATAGCCATTGATCTCCTGGAATAGTTAGGCTACTGGGAAATTCTCTGTTTTCTGTACAGTAGCTGTATGTGAATAATGGAATCATGTGAATATTTTCTATGAATGGTCATTAAATAGACTAGGTATGAGCGCTAAACTGGCCTTTGATAATTATCTTACTTAATATTCATTGCTCCCTGTGGAGTACAAAGCCACAACAAAGCCACACCATGTCTTTGCTAAGGCCTTTGATAAGATGTTAATGAAATTTTGCTGAGGGTGTACTGTACTTTTCCTTCTCCGGTTCAGCAATTCCACTCCTCAGTGACAATGGGAGACCCACAGAAGATTCTGGAAACTGAAACCACCCAGGATGTGTCCTTTAGCCACCCCGGCAACCCTAGGTATGTGACTTACTGTAAGCATGCCAAAATTCACATCACCTCTTAAATGCTCCATCATCTTGTATTTAGAAAACGTGCCATGTTTTCCTGTTATAATAGCAAATGCCTGTCCAAATCATAATAAGCAATGTTTTTAAACATGTTTTGATATGTCTAATGTATCAACCTTTCATTGACCCAGTCCAGTCAATGTGAAGGAACGTTTGAAGGTCAATCTTGGGGATTTGTCTGAAAACAAATGGACATCTACTATGGCTGATGCGTTTCGTGAGGCCAAGTCAGGTGTGTAAGCCAAGGTTATTCATTAATACTCTGTTGGTCAATGATATAACATACTGCACTGTTAACCCTATGGATTTGATTGATTATTATCTATTTTGACTTCTATCTCACTGACTGAATTGTGTCAAAACAGCTAGCTCTTGTTGATATAATGTATTCATATATTCTATTGCAAAACAAATTGCGGGATTGGATATTTTCTTTTCGATTGCAATTTTTAGCAAATGCTATTGAAACAGCCCACAGACATAACGATGTATTGCTTCGCTCATGAATGTGCTACAGTGTTCTCATTCTCCTGCTTGGCTAACTCCCTGTATTGGGCCTGTTTCCCAGCCCCTGTTCTACTGATGCAAAGGAACAAGACTCTCAGCTCAATCCCCAGAGGGGACACTGATCCTGGGCGCAACCGACTGAGGATGATGACCACAACCAATGGCTTTTTCTTCTCTGAGGTGAAACCCAAATCCTCCTATTTACCCATCTACAGGCCAGATTTGAGCAAAGTGTATCACTGGCTTCCTGGCCTTTAAATGGATCGAGGACATCCGTATAGTACCTTGCCATGCAGGAATGTTATGATGCAAAAGAGCACAGGTTTTATGGGAATTAAAACATAAGTTGATGGTAGGTGTGATAATAGTGTAATTACATGTAGGCCTTGTTGTCCTGCAGTACTTTTATGCATTTCCCATGTCTTTTCCATGCCTTGCGTTCTCCCACTTCCTACCTAGGATGTAAAATGTACTCTTGGGCAAAATATATAGTAGGCTGAACCAACATTCATATTTTATGGGTGTTCCCACATTAATAATTTTAATTTGCATAGGAGTGGCCTGCAACCTTGGGCAGCCCCATTGTTCCAACTTAACCTTTATTTTGACTTGCATTTCTGGCTACTGTCTTCCTAACCGGCCTGGTTGGATTTCCCTCCCCTCCGCAGCAGAACCACAGAGAGCAGCCGGTGCATTTCAGTGGAGCCAACGTGAGGACCAGGAGCAATGTGGAGTTGGGCAGACCCAGTCTGGGAGGCCTGTTCTACAGCACCGCAGCCCAGGAAGACTACCCCAAGAGGGACATAAATCGAGCTAGGCCGCACACCCATCCCTCTGGCCACGTGCTAGCCGGCCAAGGTGAGAGAGAGAAACCAAAACATCCTCAGATATCCCAGTCAGTTGAGTTCCATTCCATATTAATGGATTTTTTTTGTCAATGAGATTTATGGTATACTCCTCAGAGCCTGGACCAGCCTTGACTACTGTTCAAAGGGACTTCCTCCCACTAAACTCCAGGAGGCAGGAACTTAGCCCAAGACAACTTCGTCAGGTATATAGAGTTGCAAGATTCTGGGAACGTTCAATAAATTCCCTGGTTTTCCCAAAATCACAGTTGGAAGATTCCCGGAATCAGGAGGGAATAAGCAGGAAATCCGAAATCCTCCAACCAGGATTTCTGGAATTTATTGAAAGTTCCCGGAATTTTGCAACCCTACGTATATAGTTAAGTAACTTAAGTAACAGTCAGCATTATAATTCACTGGTGCAGAAGTTCCTGTGCCATTGGAATTTAAAACCAATACTGCTGAGAGATGAGCAAAGTTTCTAGTCAATTATGGTTGTATAAATGAACGCTAGAGGCCAGTATTGTCAATTATGCATTTTCCAACAAGCATTTGAGGGTCAAACTGACCTTTCTTCAGGCTTATTATGTACACATTTCACTTTATGTTCCCTAGACACACACAGCGTAATGTGTAATCTTTTTCAAATTCTGCCTGGAGATTTGTTGCCGCTATCAGTGCTCAAGCAATACAAACATCTCAGAATAACTAATACGTCCTCAGAGAACCGGTTGTTCCCAAGAAACTGGTTCATGTACACACACAAGCTCTTTGCCCCTTTTGTGTGCACCCATCAGCAAGTCTCTTTCTCTCTCTCTCTCTCTCTCTCTCTCTCTCTCTCTCTCTCTCTCTCTCTCTCTCTGCTCTCTCTCTCTCTCCCTCTCTCTCGCTCTCTCTCTCTCTCTAGATTAAATTCAGCCACATCACCGCTCCATACAATGAGCAACACTTCAGCACGACCCATAAGGAGGCTTTTGGGCCCAAGCATCTCTCCAGGACCTGCCTGGACAATCCACCTAGACAACACATTAGCCACATGCCTTTCTGAAGAGACCACAGAGCTGCCTTATCATACCTCACTTTCACAAATAAAGCATTTACTCTATACAGTTGAAGTCGGAAGTTTACATACACCTTAGCCAAATACATTTAAACACAGTTTTTCACAATTCCTGACATTTAATCCTAGTAAAACTTCCCTGTCTTAGGTCAGTTAGGATCACCACTTTATTTTAAGAATGTGAAATGTCAGAATAATAGTAGAGAGTGATTTATTTCAGCTTTTATTTATTTCATCACATTCCCAGTGGGTCAGAAGTTTACATACACTCAATTAGTATTTGGTAGCATTGCCTTTAAATTGTTTAACTTGGTTCAAACGTTTCGGGTAGCCTTCCACAAGCTTCCCACAATATGTTGAGTGAATTTTGGCCCATTCCTCCTGACAGAGCTGGTGTAACTGAGTCAGGTTTGTAGGCCTCCTTGCTCGCACACGTTTTTTCAGTTCTGCCCACACATTTTCTATAGGATTGAGGTCAGGGCTTTGTGATGGCCACTCCAATACCTTGACTTTGTTGTCCTTAAGCCATTTTGCCACAACTTTGGAAGTATGCTTGGGGTCATTGTCCATTTGGAAGACTCATTTGCGACCAAGCTTTAACTTCCTGACTGATGTCTTGAGATGTTGCTTCAATATATAATTTTCCTTCCTCATGATGCCATCTATTTTGTGAAGTGCACCAGTCCCTCCTGAAACAAAGCACCCCCACAGCATGATGCTGCCACCCCGTGCTTCACGGTTGGGATGGTGTTCTTCGGTTTGCAAGCATCCCCCTTTTTCCTCCAAACATAACGATGGTCATTATGGCCAAACAGTTCTATTTTTGTTTCATCAGACCAGAGGACATTTCTCCAAAGAGTACAATCTTTGTCCCCATGTGCAGTTGCAAACCGTAGTCTGGCTTTTTTATGGCGGTTTTGGAGCAGTGGCTTCTTCCTTGCTGAGCGGCCTTTCAGGTTATGTCGATATAGGACTAGTTTTACTGTGGATATAGATACTTTTGACCTGTTTCCTCCAGCATCTTCACAATGTCCTTTGCTCTTGTTCTGGGATTGATTTGCACTTTTCGCACCAAAGTACGTTCATCTCTAGGAGACAGAATGCATCTC
The DNA here is from genome assembly GCF_020615455.1 of Coregonus clupeaformis. NCBI lineage: Eukaryota > Metazoa > Chordata > Actinopteri > Salmoniformes > Salmonidae > Coregonus > Coregonus clupeaformis. Next base: position 35,977,268 of record NC_059202.1, read on the forward strand.
CTTCCTGAGCGGTATGACGGCTGCGTGGTCCCATGGTGTTTATACTTGCGTACTATTGTTTGTACAGATGAACGTGGTACCTTCAGGCGTTTGGAAATTGCTCCCAAGGATGAACCAGACTTGTGGAGGTCTACAATTTTTTTTCTGAGGTCTTGGCTGATTTATTTTGATTTTCCCATGATGTCAAGCAAAGACGCACTGAGTTTGAAGGTAGGCCTTGAAATACATCCACAGATACACCTCCAATTGATTCAAATGATGTCAATTAGCCTATCAGAAGCTTCTAAAGCCATGACATCATTTTCTGGAATTCTCCAAGCTGTTTAAAGGCACAGTCAACTTAGTCTATGTAAACTTCTGACCCACTGGAATTGTGATACAGGGAATTATAAGTGAAATAATCTGTCTGTAAACAGAGTAGATGTCCTAACCGACTTGCCAAAACTATGGTTTGTTAACAATAAATTTGTGGAGTGGTTGAAAAACTAGTTTTAATGACTCCAACTGAAGTGTATGTAAACTTCTGACTTCAACTGTATATACACATACTAATCAGGGGAAATGGGAACCAGGTGAGTGTAATGAGACAAGACAATCCGGGGTTGGTGGTAATGATCCAGGTCAGTGATGTGAGTAGAACAGCGCCGGAGAAGATGGCTGCCATTCGCGTGAGGAAGAGACGGAGATATCGCGGACGCAGATCCGGGTGCCTTGTAAGGATCCGACGGCGAGCGAGTAAACTGCCTCTTCCATCAATCCTATTAGCCAATGTTCAAGCTTTTGAGAATAAAATGGACGATTTAAGATTACGGTTATCCTACCAACGGGACATTAAAAACTGTAATATCTTATGTTTCACGGAGTCGTGGCTGAACGACAACAATGATAACATTCAGCTAGCAGGCTATACGCTACATCGGCAGGACAGAACGGCTGACTCGGGTAAGACAAGGGGTGGCGGTCTGTGTATATTTGTAAACAACAGCTGGTGCACAAAATCAAATACTAAGGAAGTCTCGAGGTTTTGCTCGCCTGAGGTAGAGTATCTTATGATAAGCTGTAGACCACACTATTTACCAAGAGAGTTTTCATCTATATTTTTCATAGCTGTCTATTTACCACCACAAACCAATGCTGGCATTAAGATTGCACTGAATGAGTTGTACAAGGCCATTAATCAACAGGAAAACGCTCATCCAGATGCAGCGCTCCTAGTGGCCGGGGACTTTAATGCAGGGAAACTTAAATCCGTTCTACCTAATTTCTACCAGCATGTTAAATGTGCAACCAGAGGGAAAAAACTCTAGACCACCTTTACTCCACACACAGAGACGCATACAAAGCTCTCCCTCGCCCTCCATTTGGCAAATCTGACCATAACTCTATCCTCCTGATTCCTGCTTATAAGCAAAAACTGAAGCAGGAAGCACCAGTGATTCGGTTAATAAAAAAGTGGTCAGATGACGCAGATGCTAAGCTACAGGACTGTTTTGCTAGCACAGACTGGAACATGTTCCGGGATTCTTCAGACAGCATTGAGGAGTACACCACATCAGTCACTGGCTTCATCAATAAGTGCATCGATGATGTCGTCCCCACAGTGACCGTACGTACATACCCCAACCAGAAGCCATGGATTACAGGAAACATCCGCACTGAGCTAAAGGGTAGAGCTGCCGCTTTCAAGGAATGGGACTCTAACCCCGGACGCTTATAAGAAATCCCGCTATGACCTCCGACGAACCATCAAACAGGCAAAGAGTCAATACAGGTCTAAGATTGAATCATACTACACTGGCTCTGACGCTCGTCGGATGTGGCAGGGCTTGAAAACTATTACAGACTACAAAGGGAAGCACAGCCGCGAGCTGCCCAGTGACACAAGCCTACCAGACGAAGCTAAACCACTTCTATGCTCGCTCGAGGCAAGCAACACTGAAGCATGCATGAGAGCACCAGCTGTTCCGGATGACTATGTGATCACGCTCTCCGTAGCCGATGTGAGTAAGACTTTTAAGCAGGTCAACATTCACAAGGCCGCAGGGCCAGACGGATTACCAGGACGTGTACTCCGAGCATGTGCTGACCAACTGGCAAGTGTCTTCACTGACATTTTCAACATGTCCCTGACTGAGTCTGTAATACCAACATGTTTCAAGCAGACCACCATAGTCCCCGTGCCCAAGAACTCTAAGATAACCTGCCTAAATGACTACCGACCCGTAGCACTGACGTCTGTAGCCATGAAGTGCTTTGAAAGACTGGTCATGGCTCACATCAACAGCATAATCCCAGAAACCCTAGACCCACTCCAATTTGCATACCGCCCCAACAGATCCACAGATTATGCAATCTCTATCGCACTCCACACTGCCCTTTCCCACCTGGACAAGAGGAACACCTACGTGAGAATGCTATTCATTGACTACAGCTCAGCATTCAACACCATAGTGCCCTCTAAGCTCATCACTAAGCTAAGGATCCTGGGACTAAACACCTCCCTCTGCAACTGGATCCTGGACTTCCTGATGGGCCGCCCCCAGGTGGTAAGGGTAGGTAACAACACATCTGCCACACTGATCCTCAACACGGGGGGCCCCTCAGGGAGTGCGTGCTCAGTCCCCTCCTGTACTCTCTGTTCACCCATGACTGCATGGCCAGGCACGACTCCAACACCATCATTAAGTTTGCCGACGACACAACAGTGGTAGGCCTGATCACCGACAACGATGAGACAGCCTATAGGGAGGAGGTCAGAGATCTGGCCGTGTGGTGCCAGGACAACAACCTCTCCCTCAACGTGACCAAGACAAAGGAGATGATTGTGGACTACAGGAAAAAAAAGAGGACTGAGCACGCCCCCATTCTCATCGACGGGGCTGTAGTGGAACAGGTTGAGAGCTTCAAGTTCCTTGGTGTCCACATCACCAACGAACTATCATGGTCCAAACACACCAAGACAGTCGTGAAGAGGGCACGACAAAGCCTATTCCCCCTCAGGAGACTAAAAAGATTTGGCATGGGTCCTCAGATCCTCAAACAATTCTACAGCTGCACCATCGAGAGCATCCTGACTGGTTGCATCACCGCCTGGTATGCTTGGCCTCTGACCGCAAGGCACTACAGAGGGTAGTGCGTACGGCCCAGTACATCACTGGGGCAAAGCTTCCTGCCATCCAGGACCTCTATACCAGGCGGTGTCAGAGGAAGGCCCTCAAAATTGTCAAAGACTCCAGCCACCCTAGTCATAGACTGTTCTCTCTGCTACCGCACGGCAAGCGGTACCGGAGTGCCAAGTCTAGGTCCAAAAGACTTCTCAACAGCTTCTACCCCCAAGCCATAAGACTCCTGAACAGCTAATCATGGCTACCCGGACTATTTGCACTGCCCCCCCACCCCCATCCTTTTTACGCTGCTGCTACTCTGTTAAGTATTTATGCATAGTCACTTTAACTCTACCCACATGTACATATTACCTCAACTACCTCAACTAGCCGGTGCCCCCGCACATTGACTCTGCAACGGTACCCCCCTGTATATATAGCCTCCCTACTGTCACTTTATTTTACTTCTGCTCTTTTTTTCTCAACACTTTTTTTGTTGTTGTTTTATTCTTACTTTTTTTGTTTAAAATAAATGCACTGTTGGTTAAGGGCTGTAAGTAAGCATTTCACTGTAATGTCTGCACCTGTTGTATTCGGCGCATGTGACCAATAAAATTTGATTTGATTTGATTAGATTTTATGCCTAGAAGACCGGTGACGTAGACCTCCGGAGCTGGTGAATGGAATGAGTAGCAGTACCAGGGGGATCTGTGACATTACCCCCCCTCCCCCGATGCGGAACGATACCGGCCTTGGGGACGACCACAGGAACGCGGTGCGGGTCTCGTCATGGCGCCGACGGTGAAAATCCCTGGTCAGCGAAGCGTCCAGGATGTCCACTGCAGGAACCCAACACCGCTCCTCTGGGCCGTACCCCTCCCAGTCAATGAGGTACTGGAGACACCCCGCCCGACGCCTCGAATCCAGGACTTCACGGACCGAGTACGCCGGACCTCCCTCGATGTCCAGAGGAGGAGGCGGGGTATCACTGGGTCCAGCCTTAGCGAGGGGACCAGGCACCACTGGCCTGAGGAGAGACACATGAAAAGTCGGGTTAATGCAGTAATCAGCAGGGAGTTGCAAACGGTACGTTATCTCATTAATCCTCCTCAGGACTTTAAACGGCCCCACAAACCGCGGGCTCAGCTTCCGACAGGGCAAGCGGAGGGGCAGGTTCCGGGTTGAGAGCCATACCCGGTCGCCTGGAGAGAAATGAGGCGCCTCACTGCGTTGGAGGTCGGCCTGTTCCTTCTGCCGACGCACGGCCTGCTGGAGACGAGTGTGTGCAGCATTCCAGATCTCCTCAGCGCGCCAAAACCACTTGTCCACCGCAGGGTCCTCGGTCTGGCTCGGATGCCAATGTGCCAGGGCCGGCTGATACCCCAACATGCACTGGAAAGGAGTGAGGTTAGTGGAGGAGTGGCGGAGGGAATTCTGCGCGTACTCAGCCAAAGGTAGAAAATCCGCCCACTTCCCCGTCCGGTCCAGACAGTAACACCTCAGGAACCTGCCCACTTCCAGATTGACCCTCTCCACCTGCCCATTAGCTTGAGGATGGAACCCGGAGGTCAGACTGACTGTGACCCCCATGCGTTCCATAAACGCTTTCCATACGTGTGAGGTGAACTGAGGGCCACGGTCAGACACGATGTCCTCCGGGATCCCGTAGTGCCGGAAGACGTGCGTAAAAAGAGCCTCTGCGGTTTGCATGGCCGACGGGAGCCCAGGCAGAGGAAGGAGGCGACAAGCTTTGGAAAACCGGTCCACAACGACGAGAACGGTGGTTTTCCCCTGGGAGGGGGGAAGGTCAGTGACTAAGTCCACCAAGAGGTGAGGAAGAGTCTATGTAAACTTCTGACCCACTGGAATTGTGATACAGGGAATTATAATGAAATAATCTGTTAACAATTGTTGGAAAAATTACTTGTGTCATGCACAAAGTAGATGTCCTAACTGACTTGCCAAAACTATATTTTGTTAACAAGAAATGTTTGGAGTAGTTGAAAAACAAGTTTTAATGACTCCAACCTAAGTGTATGTAAACTTCCGACTTCAACTTTACGAGCCCCATCCCTATTGGACGATTATCCAGGACTCGAACAGGAATGGGTGACTGTAGGGGAACCAAAGGAATGTGTAATGCAGTGGCCAGTGCGCTATCTAAAAGATTCCCGGCAGCTCCGGAATCAATCAGAGCTAACGAGAGTGAGGGGCTAGGGTATTCATGGAATTTAATGGAAAAACACACTGGTTGAGTTGACAGAAAAGGAGAGAAGATCTTGCATCCTACTTGGGTTGGAGCAGGGGAATTCCCTGGCTTGTCTCCTCCTCGCCTATTAGTGGATAGAGGGCAGGTTGGGGAGGCCCAGATTCCTCCTTCTCCTACTCTCTGCCTCGGGCAAACATGCAGAGCCCACCTGCGAACTCCGAGGCGGTCCTAGATCCCTGGCGTAGTCGGAGTAGACGCTCACCCCCTCTCGGCCCTTCACAGGATGATCAAACACCAAGCGGAAGAGGAGGGTGAAGCGCTCGTAGGAATCGACCTCGGGTCCACCTGTTTCCCAGACCGCGGCACCCCAGTCCAGTGCCCTTCCGGTCAGTGCCGAGATGACTGTGGCAACCCTGTCTCTCCCGGAGACAGCCTCAGAGTAGCGAGCGAGGTACAAGTCGCATTGCAGAAGGAATCCCTTGCATCTCGCTGCCGCTCCATCGAAGCACATTCCTCTCCAAAGGCAGGATGGTTGCCAGCACGCTGTCCATGGCGCTGCCGAGTCTGGAGAGACAGTCCTCCTGATGCTGGACTGTCTCTACGATGGTCGCCAGCTCAGCCTTTCCCGCTGTCTCCATTTTGCTGGGTCGATTATTCTGTCACGTAGTATAATGACTAGAAGACAGGCGCAGGAATACGCATTAGGTTTTTTATTACCCCACCCAACACAAGGTACGTCATGAAAAACGACGAGGACCAAGCCCAAAACAAACATATATGTATATATAACACAGGGATGTAACCCAAACAAAAGAGCGAGGTGTAAAACCTTTAAACAATACACGGGACGAGACCCGTAATAACAAGAGCACAATCCACTGTACTCACGAGACCAACGGACATGGGACAATAATCAACAAGGACAATGGGGAACAGAGGGCACATACAACTGTGGAAAAAATTAAGAGACCACTGCAAATTTTTCTTAAATCAGCATCTCTACATGTATGACAGCCATTCCATTCCAGTGTCTGTTGAATTCCAACACAGGCACACCTCATTCTACTGAATTAGGTACTGATTAGGTGATCACATGAACCAAATCTTATTTAACGAGGAAAAGTATAAAAAACACTGCTGTGGTCATCACTATCCTCTTGCAATAGGACCAGCTGGATGGCAAAAACAGTGCTAATAGTACCTCAAAAGTAATATGAATCAAAAAATAACTATTGACCATGGCAAAAGAGTTGAAAAGGAAAGTTTTGAGTGAGTTAAAGAAGGGTTCAATTCTGGCTTTACTGGCAGAAGGATACAGTGAGCGTCAGGTTGCTTCCATCCTTAAAATTTCAAAGACGGCGGTTCATAAGAACAAGGTCAAGCAGCAGACATTGGGGACAACAAAGCTACAGACCGGCAGAGGGCGAAAACGACTCTCTACTGACCGGGATGACCGCCAACTCATTCGAATGTCACTCAACAACCGTAGGATGACATCAAGTGACCTACAAAAAGAATGGCAAACGGCAGCTGGGGTGAAATGCACGGTGAGGACGGTTCGAAACAGGCTCCTAGGGGCAGGGCTGAAGTTGTGCAAAGCTAGAAAAAAGCCCTTCATCAATGAGAAGCAAAGAAGAGCCAGGCTGAGGTTTGCAAAATACCATAAGGATTGGACCGTAGAGGACTGGAGTAAGGTCATCTTCTCTGATGAGTCCAATTTTCAGCTTTGCCCAACACCTGGTCGTCTAATGGTTAGACGGAGACCTAGAGAGGCCTACAAGCCACAGTGTCTCGCACCCACTGTGAAATTTGGTGGAGGATCGGTGATGATCTGGGGGTGCTTTAGCAAGGCTGGAATCGGGCAGATTTGTCTTTGTGAAGGATGCATGAATCAAGCCACGTACAAGGTTGTCCTGGAAGAAAACTTGTTTCCTTTTACTCTGACATTTTTCCCCAACTCTGAGGATTGGTTTTTCCAGCAGGACAATGCGCCATGCCACACAGCCAGGTCAATAAAGGTGTGGATGGAGGACCACCAGATCAAGACCCTGTCATGGCCAGCCCAATCTCCAGACCTGAACCCCATTGAAACTTCTGGAATGTGATCAAGAGGAAGATGGATGGTCACAAGCCATCAAACAAAGCTGAGCTGCTTGAGTTTTTGCGCCAGGAGTGGCATGAAGTCACCCAACATCAATGTGAAAGACTGGTGGAGAGCATGCCAAGACACATGAAAGCTGTGATTGAAAATCAGGGCATTCTTTGCATTATTCGAGGTCTGACAACACTGCATCTTTTTTGTTATTTTGACCAGTTGTCATTTTCTGCAAATAAATGCTCTAAATAACAATATTTTTTATTTGGAATTTGGGAGAAATGTTGTCAGTAGTTTATAGAATAAAACAAAAATGTAATCTTTACCCAAACACATACCTATAAATAGTAAAACCAGAGAAACTGATAATTTTGCAGTGGTCTCTTAATTTTTCCGCAGCTGTATATACACATCCTAATCAGGGGAAATGGGAACCAGGGGTGCGTAATGAGACAAGACAGTCCGGGGTTGGTGGTAATGATCCAGGTCAATGACGCCTAGAAAGCCGGTGACGTAGACCTCCGGAGCTGGTGAACAGAATGAGCAGCAGTACCGGGGGGATCCGTGACACGTTTTGATAACCGTGTAAATCTCTCTAGGACAAGGTGACTTTTATCAATATATTTGCCTGTATTTACCCATGAAAGAATGTAATGCTAATTAGCTGCTAATGTGGCTATCATAAAGAACTACAAATGCCATGACGATCTGGACGAGACTGCCAAATCGAGGCAAAGGTAAGAATCTCTGGATTAACTATCTAATGTTAACTAAATGTAGTAATGAATAAATTGGCAACATTTCTTTAAATTGACAATTCTGTGAACTGTCTTGTGCAAGTTTTAAATTGACACTACCTGTTAGCAAAGGTGTCAGCTAGAGATGATGTGCAGGAGCTTGCAGGGATTTGTAGTTTTGCATGATGTCTACTTTTATGCTAATGAGTATGTTCAAATCTGAGAGAAAATACAGACGAATATATTGATAAGTCACGTTGTCCGAGAGAGATTTACAGTGGGGAAAAAAAGTATTTAGTCAGTCACCAATTGTGCAAGTTCTCCCACTTAAAAAGATGAGAGAGGCATGTAGGTACACGTCAACTATGACAGACAAATTGAGGAAAAAAAATCCAGAAAATCACATTGTAGGATTTTTAAAGAATTTATTTGCAAATTATGGTGGAAAATAAGTATTTGGTCACCTACAAACAAGCAAGATTTCTGGCTCTCACAGACCTGTAACTTCTTCTTTAAGAGGCTCCTCTGTCCTCCACTCGTTACCTGTACTAATGGCACCTGTTTGAACTTGTTATCAGTATAAAAGACACCTGTCCACAACCTCAAACAGTCACACTCCAAACTCCACTATGGCCAAGACCAAAGAGCTGTCAAAGGACACCAGAAACAAAATTGTAGACCTGCACCAGGCTGGGGAGACTGAATCTGCAATAGGTAAGCAGCTTGGTTTGAAGAAATCAACTGTGGGAGCAATTATTAGGAAATGGAAGACATACAAGACCACTGATAATCTCCCTCGATCTGGGGCTCCACGCAAGATCTCACCCCGTGGGGTCAAAATGATCACAAGAACGGTGAGCAAAAATCCCAGAACCACACGAGGGGACCTAGTGAATGACCTGCAGAGAGCTGGGACCAAAGTAACAAAGCCTACCATCAGTAACACACTACGCCGCCAGGGACTCAAATCCTGCAGTGCCAGACGTGTCCCCCTGCTTAAGCCAGTACATGTCCAGGCCCGTCTGAAGTTTGCTAGAGTGCATTTGGATGATCCAGAAGAGGATTGGGAGAATGTCATATGGTCAGATGAAACCAAAATAGAACTTTTTGGTAAAAACTCAACTCGTCGTGTTTGGAGGACAAAGAATGCTGAGTTGCATCCAAAGAACACCATACCTACTGTGAAGCATGGAGGTGGAAACATCATGTTTTGGGGCTGTTTTTCTGCAAAGGGACCAGGACGACTGATCCGTGTAAGGGAAAGAATGAATGGGGCCATGTATCGTGAGATTTTGAGTGAAAACCTCCTTCCATCAGCAAGGGCATTGAAGATGAAACGTGGCTGGGTCTTTCAGCATGACAATGATCCCAAACACACCGCCCGGGCAACGAAGGAGTGGCTTCGTAAGAAGCATTTCAAGGTCCTGGAGTGGCCTAGCCAGTCTCCAGATCTCAACCCCATAGAAAATCTTTGGAGGGAGTTGAAAGTCTGTGTTGCCCAGCGACAGCCCCAAAACATCACTGCTCTAGAGGAGATCTGCATGGAGGAATGGGCCAAAATACCAGCAACAGTGTGTGAAAACCTTGTGAAGACTTACAGAAAACGTTTGACCTGTGTCATTGCCAACAAAGGGTATATAACAAAGTATTGAGAAACTTTTGTTATTGACCAAATACTTATTTTCCACCATAATTTGCAAATAAATTCATTAAAAATCCTACAATGTGATTTTCTGTATTTTCTTTTCTCATTTTGTCTGTCATAGTTGACGTGTACCTATGATGAAAATTACAGGCCTCTCTCATCTTTTTAAGTGGGAGAACTTGCACAATTGGTGGCTGACTAAATACTTTTTTTCCCCACTGTACATGGTTATCAAAATGTCATGCCAAGGTAAGCCTACACGAAACACAGCCCTTATTTTAAGTGTTTCTAAAATCCCCAATGGGAAAAATGAATGGTGGAAAAACGATTGGAACCATTTCCCTGTTTGACTGCTAGATTTTATGGGTATTATGACATGTCCACTGTGGGGCTCTATAGGGCAGACTTGGAAAAAAGGCACAACCGGACGAGCGAGGTCCGTACATGGCAGAACACAGGCACAACTAGGGCTGTGGTGGTCACAAAATCTCGTCAGCCGGTGATTGTCAAGCAACTAACTGTCGGTCTCACGGTAATTGACCGTTAATTAACATAAACACATTTAGCATCTCCTGGCTTCCACACATAGCCTACAAGCCACTGATGCAGACCTTTGGAACATCTACATTTAAAAAAATCTAATAAATCCATTGTGTGTGGCAGACCAGGGGGTTTGATCAAGACGTTTACAAAGATCAGACATGGAGACAAGTGTGATACCTCAGCTTCAACGGTGTTTATTTACAACAACAAAGAAAAAGAAAAGAAACAGGTCTCCTCTAGGAGACCTTTTCCAGTTTACCGCCTTCTGGGCTCCGGGGAATGCTGTCTCCCCTGGGGTAGAACACAGAGCCCCTCGGTTCTATCAGATCGTGAGGACGTCTGTCCGGTAGCAACCTCTCACTACCTCCAACCCTCCCATGTACTGCCCTCCTGGCAGCTTTATGGGCCCCGTACAGTTGGTGAGCAATCAGACCCTTGATTACTCACCAGTTTCAATCAGCCCAAATTAGTCCTGGCCGGAGGACCCGTCGAGACCTGGCACGTCCAGCAGAGGGAGCCACCGCCGCGTGATGTAGACTCCGTCTGTCACCAGGCCTCGACGAGTCTCTCCCTGGTGGCTTGTCCGCGACACGCCACACCATATAATATAGCCTTCACCTTCACAATAAATCCATTATTTATTTTAGACAGGTCTAAAGAAACATGATATGAAGAAAATGTCGTCTATTTCAGAAGAACAGAATAGCATACTTTGAATTGTCCTTATGTTAGGTCCTGATCTGGCTATGCCAAATGGCTGTGGGCTACACTTGTTCATTTAGCAGACGAGATTTGCTTAGAATTCCGTGGCATCATTTTATAGTATGAAGAATACAATTGAACAAAGCTGAATAAAATAGAAAGGATATTTTCTCCAAACGATTTGAGGGAGTGTGCACATTCGGCTATTCTGTGTTGAGTGGTTAACAAAGTAACTGGTCCTACTATATGCTTAATTTATAGTTATTTATGCAACTGTTTTCACTGTTTATTGTGGGATCTTGTTCTGTATAGGTTTGTTTGTGTAACCTGTAGACTTCACGTATCGTTTGTTGTTTTTGTTCGTGTTGCGTACTTAATAAAGATGTACGCTTATCACGCTGCGCCTTGGTCCGCTTCATGTAACGATCGAGACACATATACTAAATAATATGATATTAGTTTTGATTTAGAATGGACCATTATCATGCACCTGTCTCGGAACAGGGGCATGGGAAAAAAATAGATATAATCTATGCACTTAAATAGCGAATGGAGGACGCTTTTCCCATGGTTCATTTTCATGCCAGTCAGGTAGGCTATACTCCTGCTGTAAAGCAAAGCAATGTGCTTAATATTAGGAAAGTTGATAAATACATATAGTAGACCTAGCCTATGGAAAGCTGATGGGATAATCCTATTTTTAATAGAGGCCATCAAAACTCTGTTTTCTCACACAATTGTATAGCCTATAAAAATGTTGCGCAACATGAGCTCATGCGCACTCATGAAGTGTTTGATTAGATTTTTGATTACATTTGCATTGACGTCAGAGTGATTAGAAGGACAATAGAGTGCTGAGTACCAGGCAGTTAGCAAGTTTGGTAGGCTAATAATAACCATCAGCAACATCAGAGCTTGGAGAAGCCTAATTACCGTGACTAAACGGTCACTTGGAATTTGACTGCCTTCATGACTGCCGGTGTAGTAATAATAAGTGCACCATAACAGCCCTATTTTGATAACTGTGTAATTCCCTCTCGGACAAGGTGAGTTTTATCAATATATTCGCCTCCATTGACTTTTTATTTATTTATGTAAATTAGCATCAGAGAAGACCTCAGCAAGACTACAAATTCTTGCAGGAAGCTTCTGCACATCGTCTCTAGCCGACACTGTCAACCGTTTACCAGTGCGATCAGAGACCTGAGCCCAATCCATGAGCTGTATTGAAATTAATTGAATAAAGTTAATTTTGTCTGTCTTAGCTAGCCACTGACTACACTTTAGGTACCTAGTTAGCAGAGCAGTAGATCAAGATAAAAAAATCAGCCTAGATAGAGGTAAATCAGCCTAGATAATTGTTTGTACAGTATGTCGACTTTGGTGTCTATTTCAGACCTTATGGCATTTGTCAAGGATGAACATGAGAGCATTAAAAGGGGAGAAGACCACTAAGTCTGACCACGTGGAGAAGTGTAGCTATAGTGAGGGGCAACTTACCGGTTTGGTCAGAGCCAGCATCAGGGATAAAGCCTTATTCTAAAATTGATTAAATAGTTTTTTCCCCTCATCAATCTACACACAATACCCCATAATGACAAAGCAAAAACAGGTTTTTAGAAATGTTTGCACATTTATTAAAAATAAACTGAAATATCACATTTCCAATAAGTATTCAGACCCTTTACTCAGTACATTGTTGAAGCACCTTTGGCAGCGATTACAGCCTTGAGTCTCCTTGGGTATGACGCTACAAGCGTGGCACACCTGTATTTGGGGAGTTTCTCCCATTCTTCTCTGCCGATCCTCTCAAGCTCTGTCCGGTTGGATGGGTAGCGTCGCTGCACAGCTATTTTCAGGTCTCTCCAGAGAGAGCCCGGACTTGATCGGGTTCAAGTCCGGGCTCTGGCTGGGCCACTCAAGGACATTCAGAGACTTGTCCCGAAGCCACTCCAGCATTGTCTTGGCTGTGTACTTAGGGTCGTTGTCCTGTTGGAAGGTGAACCTTCTCCCCAGTCTGAGGTCCTGAGCACTCTGGAGCAGGTTTTCATCAAGTATCTCTCTGTACTTTGCTCCATTCATGTTTCCCTCAATCCTGACTAGTCTCCCAGTCCCTGCCGCTGAAAAACATCCCAACAGCATGATGCTGCCACCACCATGCTTCACCGTAGGGATCGGGGCGACAGGTAGCTTAGTGGTTAAGAGTGTTGTGCCAGTAACCGAAAGGTCGCTGGTTCTAATCCCTGAGCCGACTAGGTGAAAAATCTGTCTGTGCCCTTGAGCAAGACACTTAACCCTAATTGCTCCTGTAAGTCACTCTGGATAAGAGAGTCTGCTAAATGACTAAAATGTAAATGGTATTGGCCAGGTGATGAGCGGTGCCTAGATTCCTCCAGATGTGAGGCTTGGCATTCAGGCCAAAGAGTTACATCTTGGGTTCATCAGACCAGAGAATCTTGTTTCTCATGGTCTGAGAGTCCTTTAATTTTAAACTATATTTTCATAAATGAATACCTAAACCTATTAAATATGAATATTTGATTTGATTTATTACATGCATTGATATCTTATGCATCCAATGCATTATATCTTATATGATTGATGCAAATTGCATAGGCATGGAGACATGAGACATAAATTGGTGCACTCATGTAGGAGGGAGGGAAGGATTGGACAGCAATCTAAGAGCAAATCATGTCGTAAACCAATGAAATTTCAGACACGTACTGAAAAAAGTAGTCAGATACTTTTGAGGAGGTGGGAAACTCAATTGAATCGTATTAACTCTCATTGTGTACGTTGCCTGTGCGTCGTCAATGGTCCGCGCGGTGCATTCTGGGCATTTGTGGGACAAGGAGAGCTCTCCTTCAAGGAGTGAATGGAAGTCAATTGGGCCATAGCTCAAAAACCCAACATTAGCATGAATTTCGTCAACAAGAAGTACACCATTGCAAATATTTTCCGAGATGTGAGATAATTAACTTGTTCTCTTTAATATCGTATAGCTTTGGAATCGTGATATTACGTACTTTTGACGAAAATAGGCAGGTTTCTCGACTCATACCCTGACTTTGAGAACGGATTGCGTGAGGATTTAAACTTAGCCATCACGTGACGCAATATGACAACGTGAACGTGATTGGTCGACAGTCTGCCGGGTGAGGAGTTATACGTTCCGCCATCCAATGCAATGCCCAATGGGATTCCTATCTCCTTTCTATAATATCTCTGCAGTGGGCGCTTTCTGTCCACACTCTTCTACGAGAGTTGGCCGTGTGACTCGAATGTGCTTTATTCAAATTGTGGTGTAAACGAAACCATCGATATCTGTAGGAGAAATATTGTACAATATAACAGTCAGTGGAGACTTCTGTAGCATGCACAGCCTGACACCTCGAATCCACCATCTCCCTTCTTTTTAAAGGTAGGTTAGGTTTGCGTTATTTGACAGACCTTTGATCTGCTGGTGTGAAAGATTTAGTTTGGTATGTATATTTTTATATAGAGAGAGTTTTAGAATCGTGTGATTGACAAACAGCACGGCTCCATCAGTTATTTATGTCACAGGCTACATTTTCTTGTTGTAAAAAATATTTATTTTTCCCCTCCAAGGAATGACTTTCAATACTATCAAAAGTTTTAAGCTGGAGTTGGACGGGCCGGGCGATGCTGTGTATGCCAGCAGCGAGATAGTGTCCGGACAGGTCGTTTTGGAGCTCAACAGGGATACGAAAGTGCACTCCATGAAGGTCCTTGGAAGAGGGGTTGCCACTGCCCACTGGCTTGAGAATCGCAGTGGGGGCATGAAAGCCGTTTACAACGACTACACCTCCAATATCACTTACTTCAGGAAGAGGCAACATCTCATCCGAGGTAAGTAGGCCTATGTCTTATCATGGAAAAAGCACACTGGTCATTGGTCAACTGTTTTGTTATTTCTCAACAATGTTAAACTATTTAAAAGGTGTAGCATCTATTGATTTCCTTTTAATGCAATTATCCAAATGAACATTCTAATTTTGAGCCAAGGAATGGTACTAATTGATTGCGTGATAAAAAGCTATCTATTAAAGTAGCCTAGTGCACCATGGATTTCACCAAGCCTACTGTAGGACACAGTAAAGACACAAGTCCTACTTATGGTTCAGAAAAAAAATAAACATCTATCAGAAAATGACATTCTTAGAGGCAAATATTTGACAGCATGAACTTAATATTTAAAATTCGGTTGTATGTGAATGAAGCTCACGTGTAGCACCAACATGCTTATAGGAATTGGATTTACACTATTAGAAAAAGGGTTACAAAAGGGTTCTTCGGCTGTCCCCATAGCAGAACCCTTTTTGGTTCCAGGTAGATCTTTTGGTTCTACTTGGAACCAAAAAGGGTTATCGTATGGGGACAGCTGAATAACCCTTTTGTTACTGTTTATTATCTATCCTGTTGCCTAGTCACTTTAACCCTACCTAAATGTACAGTGGGGAAAAAAAGTATTTAGTCAGCCACCAATTGTGCAAGTTCTCCCACTTAAAAAGATGAGAGGCCTGTAATTTTCATCATAGGTACACGTCAACTATGACAGACAAAATGAGATTTTTTTTCTCCAGAAAGTCACATTGTAGGATTTTTAATGAATTTATTTGCAAATTATGGTGGAAAATAAGTATTTGGTCAATAACAAAAGTTTCTCAATTCTTTGTTATATACCCTTTGTTGGCAATGACACAGGTCAAACGTTTTCTGTAAGTCTTCACAAGGTTTTCACACACTGTTGCTGGTATTTTGGCCCATTCCTCCATGCAGATCTCCTCTAGAGCAGTGATGTTTTGGGGCTGTCGCTGGGCAACACGGACTTTCAACTCCCTCCAAAGATTTTCTATGGGGTTGAGATCTGGAGACTGGCTAGGCCACTCCAGGACCTTGAAATGCTTCTTACGAAGCCACTCCTTCGTTGCCCGGGCGGTGTGTTTGGGATCATTGTCATGCTGAAAGACCCAGCCACGTTTCATCTTCAATGCCCTTGCTGATGGAAGGAGGTTTTCACTCAAAATCTCACGATACATGGCCCCATTCATTCTTTCCTTTACACGGATCAGTCGTCCTGGTCCCTTTGCAGAAAAACAGCCCCAAAGCATGATGTTTCCACCCCCATGCTTCACAGTAGGTATGGTGTTCTTTGGATGCAACTCAGCATTCTTTGTCCTCCAAACACGACGAGTTGAGTTTTTACCAAAAAAGTTCTATTTTGGTTTCATCTGACCATATGACATTCTCCCAATGCTCTTCTGGATCATCCAAATGCACTCTAGCAAACTTCAGACGGGCCTGGACATGTACTGGCTTAAGCAGGGGGGACACGTCTGGCACTGCAGGATTTGAGTCCCTGGCGGCGTAGTGTGTTACTGATGGTAGGCTTTGTTACTTTGGTCCCAGCTCTCTGCAGGTCATTCACTAGGTCCCCCCCGTGTGGTTCTGGGATTTTTGCTCACCGTTCTTGTGATCATTTTGACCCCACGGGGTGAGATCTTGTGTGGAGCCCCAGTTCGAGGGAGATTATCAGTGGTCTTGTATGTCTTCCATTTCCTAATAATTGCTCCCACAGTTGATTTCTTCAAACCAAGCTGCTTACCTATTGCAGATTCAGTCTTCCCAGCCTGGTGCAGGTCTACAATTTTGTTTCTGGTGTCCTTTGACAGCTCTTTGGTCTTGGCCATAGTGGAGTTTGGAGTGTGACTGTTTGAGGTTGTGGACAGGTGTCTTTTATACTGATAACAAGTTCAAACAGGTGCCATTAATACAGGTAACGAGTGGAGGACAGAGGAGCCTCTTAAAGAAGAAGTTACAGGTATGTGAAAGCCAGAAATCTTGCTTGTTTGTAGGTGACCAAATACTTATTTTCCACCATAATTTGCAAATAAATTCATAAAAAATCCTACAATGTGATTTTCTGGATTTCTTTTCTTCAATTTGTCTGTCATAGTTGACGTGTACCTATGATGAAAATTACATGCCTCTCATCTTTTTAAGTGGGAGAACTTGCACAATTGGTGGCTAACTAAATACTTTTTTCCCCCATTGTACATATCTACCTCAATTACCTCGTGCCCCTACACATCGACTCGGTACTGGTACCATGTGTATATAGCCAAGTTATCGTTACTCATTGTGTATTTATTCCCTGTGCTTATTATTTTTCTATTTAAAAATTTTTTCTCCCTGCATTGTTGGGAAGGGCTGCAAGTAAGCATTTCACTGTTAGTCTACACCTGTTAGTCTACAGACTGCAGGGTAAATAGATAGAGCACTTATGTCACTGGAAAGTAATGGCCATTTACGGTCTTGATTTTGGGTTTTTTACACATTCTCTTTAATTATGACTGATAGACAACTGTGAATAGTGCTTTTGGAAAGAATAAACTGAAGTGAAAGGAAGCGCGAGTGGAAACGCCCAAGAAGAGGCAGGGGCAGCTGCTTGTCTGAAAAGGGCTGGGGGTTTTAAGAAATGCTGCCTCTGTCTCTCAGGCAACAGGGAAAACAACACGTGGGCGCTTGTGGGACGGGACACCCCCCAACCCCTAGTTTTCACTATACTGCACATTAATTAAGTCCTCATTTCTTTACATGCAAACTTGTCAAGCAAGGTTTTTGTTATTCCAGAGAACCTTCAAAAGCACTCCCCAAGATGTAATGCGTAGGCAAGCTACTACATTACTAACTTTGATTAGGCTCTGTTTGTTATTTCAAATCAAGAAGATCTCCATGAATAGAAAAACAATAAACTGATAGATTGTATCTTGATTTATTGCAAATTTGAAGTCCCAGCTAGATAAACAGCATCTACAGAAAGCTGTTGAAATACACCCCCTAAAAATCATTTGTTACCTGACTAATACAGTGCATTCGGAAAGTATTCAGACCCCTTCCCTTTTTCCACATTTTGTTACGTTACAGCCTTATTCTAAAATGGATTAAATACATGTTTTTTCTTATCAATGTACACACAATACCCCATAATGACAAAGCGAAAACAGGGTTTTAGAAATGTATTAAAAACAAAAAAGATACCTTATTTACATAAGTATTCAGTATTCAGACCCTTTGCTATGAGACTCAAATTGAGCTCAGGTGCATCCTGTTTCCATTGATCATCCTTGAGATGTTTCTACAACTTGATTGGAGGCCACCTGTGGTAAATTTAAATTGATTGGATATAATTTGGAAAGGCACACACCTGTCTATATAAGGTCCTACAGTTGACAGTGCATGTCAGAGAAAAAACCAAGCCGTGAGTGTCGAAGGAATTGTCCGTAGAGCTCAGAGACAGGATTGTGTCGAGGCACAGATTCTGCAGCATTGAAGGTCCCCATGAACTCAGCGGCCTCCATCATTCTTAAATGGAAGAAGTTTGGAACCACCAAGACTCTTCCTAGAGCTTGCCGCCCGGCCAAACTGAGCAATCAGGGGAGAAGGTCCTTGGTCAGGGAGGTGACCAAGAACCCAATGGTCACTCTGACAGAGCTCCAGAGTTCCTCTGTGGAGATGGGAGAACCGCCCAGAAGGACAACCATCTCTGCAGCACTCCACCAATCAGGCCTTTGTGGTAGAGTGGCCAGATGGAAGCCACTCCTCAGTAAAAGGCACATGACAACCCGCTTGGAGTTTGCCAAAAGGCACCTAAAGGACGCTCAGACCATGAGAAACAAGATTCTCTGGTCTGATGAACCCAAGATTGAACTCTTTGCCATGAATGCCAAGCGTCACGTCTGGAGGAAACCTGGCATCATCCCTACGGTGAAGCGTGGTGGCAACATGCTGTGGGGATGTTTTTCAGCGGCAGGGACTGGGAGACTAGTCAGGATTGAGGGAAAGATGAACGGAGCAAAGTACAGAGAGATCCTTGATGAAAACCTACTTCAGAGCGCTCAGAACCTCAGACTGGGTCGACGGTTCACTTTTCAACAGGACAACGAGCCTAAGCACACAGCCAAGACAACACAGAATGGCTTCGGGATAAGTCTCAATGTCCTTGAGTGGCCCAGCCAGAGCCCGGAATTGAACCTGATCGAACATCTCTGGAGAGACCTGAAAATGGCTGTGCAGCGACACTCCCCATCCAACCTGACGGCGCTTGAGAGGATCTGCAGAGAAGAATGGAAGAAACTCCCCAAATACAGGTGTGCCAAACTTGTAGCGTCATACCCAAGAAGACTCAAGGCTGTAATCGCTGCCAAAGGTGCTTCAACAAAGTACTGAGTAAAGGGTCTGAATACTTATGCAAATGTAATTTCAGTTTTTAATTTAAAATATATATATAAATTAGCAAACATTTCTAAACCTGTTTTTGCTTTGTTATTATGGGGTATTGTGTAGATTGAGGGGGAAAACACAACAATTTTAATCCATTTTAGAATAAGGCTGTAACGTAACAAAGTGGAAAAAGTCAAGGGGTCTGAATACTTTCCGAATGCACTGTAGTTGGGAAGTCTGGGACTTCAGTGTTCAGACATCTATAAAAGTAAACTTTAATCATGGTAAGTCAGTTGGGAAATAGCTTAAAGTGATATTTCATTACAAAAAATGTGATCATTATTTTTTTATCGTTAGGCCATTTATAACATTCAATGGACTAATAAAGCTTTCCGGGGCAAACATTCTGTGGATGTCTCATATCATATAAACGTACCCTTTTTTCTGTGGTCAGATGGAATTGCAGAATAGTTTTACTCCCTTGAAGACATTAAGCTTTGATCAATGCTTTAGTTTGGTTGGTCTGGTTTTGAAACACTTCATGTTGGAACTGATACTACAAATGTCTTTGGTTGTCTGATAGATAATGATGCTGTGTTCATTGCAATAAACTGGGCTGTCTTTTTTTTGCTTGAATAAACTC
Source organism: Coregonus clupeaformis (assembly GCF_020615455.1). Lineage (NCBI taxonomy): Eukaryota > Metazoa > Chordata > Actinopteri > Salmoniformes > Salmonidae > Coregonus > Coregonus clupeaformis. The sequence continues at coordinate 35,997,193 of NC_059202.1, forward strand.
TGGGTTAATTTGCTAAATAATATGTCCTGCTGTTTGTCCGCCTTCTTTATATACACTGCTCAAAAAAATAAAGGGAACACTAAAATAACACATCCTAGATATGAATGAATGAAATAATCTTATTAAATACTTTTTTCTTTACATAGTTGAATGTGCTGACAACAAAATCACACAAAAATTATCAATGGAAATCAAATTTATCAACCCATGGAGGTCTGGATTTGGAGTCACCCTCAAAATTAAAGTGGAAAACCACACTACAGGCTGTTCCAACTTTGATGTAATGTCCTTAAAACAAGTCAAAATGAGGCTCAGTAGTGTGTGTGTGGCCTCCACGTGCCTGTATGATCTCCCTACAACGCCTGGGCATGCTCCTGATGAGGTGGCGGATGGTCTCCTGAGGGATCTCCTCCAAGACCTGGACTAAAGCATCCGCCAACTCCTGGACAGTCTGTGGTGCAACGTGGCGTTGGTGGATGGAGCAAGACATGATGTCCCAGATGTGCTCAATTGGATTCAGGTCTGGGGAACGGGCGGGCCAGTCCATAGCATCAATGCCTTCCTCTTGCAGGAACTGCTGACACACTCCAGCCACATGAGGTCTAGCATTGTCTTGCATTAGGAGGAACCCAGGGCCAACCGCACCAGCATATGGTCTCACAAGGGGTCTGAGGATCTCATCTCGGTACCTAATGGCAGTCAGGCTACCTCTGGCGAGCACATGGAGGGCTGTGCGGCCCCCCCAAAGAAATGCCACCCCACACCATGACTGACCCACCGCCAAACCGGTCATGCTGGAGGATGTTGCAGGCAGCAGAACGTTCTCCACGGCATCTCCAGACTCTGTCACATCTGTCACGTGCTCAGTGTGAACCTGCTTTCATCTGTGAAGAGCACAGGGCGCCAGTGGCGAATTTGCCAATCTTGATGTTCTCTGGCAAATGCCAAACGTCCTGCACGGTGTTGGGCTGTAAGCACAACCCCCACCTGTGGACGCTGGGCCCTCATACCACCCTCATGGAGTCTGTTTCTGACCGTTTGAGCAGACACATGCACATTTGTGGCCTGCTGGAGGTCATTTTGCAGGGCTCTGGCAGTGCTCCTCCTGCTCCTCCTTGCACAAAGGCGGAGGTAGCAGTCCTGCTGCTGGGTTGTTGCCCTCCTACGGCCTCCTCCACGTCTCCTGATATACTGGCCTGTCTCCTGGTAGCGCCTCCATGCTCTGGACACTACGCTGACAGACACAGCAAACCTTCTTGCCACAGCTCGCATTGATGTGCCATCCTGGATGAGGTGCACTACCTGAGCCACTTGTGTGGGTTGTAGACTCTGTCTCATGCTACCACTAGAGTGAAAGCACCGCCAGCATTCAAAAGTGACCAAAACATCAGCCAGGAAGCATAGGAACTGAGAAGTGTCTGTGGTCACCACCTGCAAAACCAGTCCTTTATTGGGGGTGTCTTGGTAATTGCCTATAATTTCCACCTGTTATCTATTCCATTTGCACAACAGCATGTGAAATGTATTGTCAATCAGTGTTGCTTCCTAAGTGGACAGTTTGATTTCACAGAAGTGTGATTGACTTGTAGTTACATTGTGTTGTTTAAGTGTTCCCTTTTATTTTTTTGAGCAGTGTATTTAGAAATTCAAGCCAGGCTGTTGAACACGTAGTTATGGCCTTCTGTACAATCTGAACATAAATATTTACACTGTATTAACTTGTTAGTTTGTCTGCATACCATTGATTATTTGATACTAGGTGGCTGTATATGTCCAAAATCATGCTTGTGTACGTGGTTTTATCTAATCTGCTCAGCCACTATAGGGAGTCTAGGGTCAGAGCTGTCTGAAGTTGATTAGAGACAGTGAGGCCTACGTGACTGACACTTTTTAGTTCTCATATAGCCACCAGGAGGCGGTTGGTATCATAAAGTTGTACAGTACCAGTACTGTACATCAGGGTTTCCCAAACTTGGTCCTGGGTGCACGTTTTGGTTTTTGCCCTAGCACTACACAGCTGATTTAAAATAACCAACTCCACCACCAAGCTTTGACTATTTGAATCAGCTGTGTAGTGCTAGGGCAAGAACCAAAACGTGCACCCAGGGGGGACCCCAGTACTGCGTTTGGGAAACCCTGCTGTACAGTCTTGCTTCCATGATGAAGTGCAACTGTTGCATGTGTCACGTTCACACCACAAGGAGGCAGTATATAACCGACGCATACTTTCAGGAAATGAAGTAAACAACGTTGTTTTTTTTGTTACCCCTGATTTTGTAATCTAGAGGTCCTGTGAGTAATTGTTTTTCAATATATGATATGTATTTGTATAAAGTATTTGTTTAAAATGTACTTTTCATCTTCATGCACTTTCCCCTTAGAATTATTACTTTGTCTTGAAGTGGTAGCCTATATGAAATGGCAAATATAATGATCAAATCAAATGTTTTCGTCACATACACAGTTTACAGCCGGTATAAAAGGTGCCGCGAAATGCTTATGTGCAAGCTCCCCCAACAATGCAGTGCATTAATGAATAATAACAATGAAAATAACATTCATTATAGGCATTTACAGACTATAAAAATATATATTTGGTAAGCTGTGCATGTTCCCTTTCTTGCAACTAATGCATAGACCTCATGTACAGAATGCAAAAAAAAATGTACATGAGCAAAAGCTGAAATACCTTTGCAATGTGTACAATGTGAAACTATTTTGTCATGGGAGGATCTTTGCAGCCTTCGGGCATGCTCAGTAAGCCTGTTTTGGTCTAAGAACCTGTAACCATCAATCACCAGGCACGGTATTCCCCGTATACTTGAGCGCTCAACACCCAGGGAAGATGTTTACCAGTCTGTTACCATCTATGCTCTCTTACATAATATGTTCGGACAGCCCACATCGCGCAAAAGGGAGCTGTGGCCGCGACTACTTAATCCGTTTTGTTTTGCAAGTGTAGCGACAAGGATATTAAGATAGTACCGAAACATTCTTTCAGAGTTCTTTGACAACTTCAACAAGGAGCAAGAAGATTTAAACAGAAGTATACTCTTTGGAACTAACAAGCCTCAACATGATTTTCGACAAATTGAAAAAGCTTTACATCGTCTTCGACTCTCCAGAAATCGACTCCCCTCCCGTCTTCAGGAGTGGGGACGTGGTGTCTGGAAAAGTTGTTTTGGACCTTTCAGGTGAAAGTAAAGTGCAGTCGTTGAAGTTGCACGCCGAAGGTTTTGCGAAAGTGCTTTGGACCGAGTCTCGTTCGGCTGGGTCCAGTACTGCTTATACTCAAAACTACAGCGACGAAGTGGAATATCTCAACAGGAGAGAAGTTCTTCTGCAAGCAGGTTAGTCATTCACGCTATCGGTGAATGAAAGCAATGAAGTGTTCCATGCTATGCAACTCACTGGACATTGGACAAAACCACTTGGGCAAATTTTACTCAAAATAAAAGTATTTTCATTGTACATTACTGGGTTTTGAGGGGGTTTTCTCTCATGGGAAAGTATTTTGTTATAACTTATCTTAAAGTTATTATGTAATTTGAAGATTCAGGTGTTCTCAATGGTAAAATAGTTCGTATAACGTTCCCATTTGCATCTTGTGAAGCAGCTTGGGAAAACAATTGTGTTCATTAAAAATAAACCACTTGACCCTGTCAAAGGATTTGACAGTATTATGTATATTAGATTGAGTTTGGATTCACTCTAAAAGTTTACTCGGTCTGAATGCAGCCCTAAATTATATAATATATAGAAAACCAAAAAACAAGGGACTGCAAATACCCATTCAAGAGCACCTGGCAGTATAGAGCGCATGTGGTGGCACTCTTGTGTTTGAGGAGAAAAGGGAAAACTGCAATTGCAGTTCATTGTAATGATAAAGAAACTCAGTGATTTCTCCTGTATTTATTTTACTTAGTACATTGCTTTGAAAAGCAAAAGGCCCTCATTCAGTAATCAATGTGGATCAGAAGTTGTTTCAAATCATTAATGCTTGTTTTATTAATTTATCTTCAGATAATGGCGAGCTCACCCTCCTCCCTGCTGGAAGACATGAATTCCCGTTTAGTTTCCAGTTGCCTGAAGAGTAAGTATCCCTTTCTGGAATGAATGGTTCAGAATTAGCATACAGTGATGCACTGTAGGCAGATTCTGATTTGGACCTATGATATCCTCGCATCTTATTAAAGAACAAATAAGGTCTAATCAATCAGTGTGTTTTTTTGCTTCAACAGGACACTGGTGACATCGTTCGAAGGCAAGCATGGCAGCGTCCGCTACTGGGTGAAAGTGAAGCTGCATAGGCCCTGGGCTACAGTGCGGAAGATCAAGAAGGAGTTCACAGTCATCGAGCCCATTGACATCAACACACCAGCCTTATTGGCCCCCCAAGCTGGCACTAAAGACAAGATGGCACGGGTGTGGTACCGCAACTTGGGACAGGTGTCAATAACCGCTAAGATCGATCGCAAAGGTTACACACCAGGTAAGAACCAATCATATCTTTTAACCCTAGTGGTCCTGAAAACTGAACATTAAGTCAAATAACTATTTTTTAACTGAACCAAATCTCAACTCACAACCTCTATTCTTCATCTTACAGGTGAGGTGATTCCCGTATTTGCTGAGTTTGACAATGCCACCTCACGCTCGGTGGTGCCCAAGGCCTACATCACACAGACGCAGACGTTCATCGCTCGGGGCACCATGAAGCAGAAGCAAGCGGTTGTGGCCACGCTTAGTGGCGACGTGGTGGGCGCCCAGCGCAGGGAGATCTGGCACGGCCGCGCCATCAAGATCCCACCGGTCGGGCCCTCCATCCTGCAGTGCCGCATCATCAAAGTGGAATACATGCTCAAGGTGAGTTCAAGCAAAAAACAGAATGAAAAGCACATCATTCATTAGATTTTCCTTGTTGAGTATACGTCTCCGATTGATAATGAAAAGCTAATTAGAGACCAGTTGGTAGTGGTTTTACCCCTACAGATGATTCTGTTACTGTAGTTCTAAAAGCTTTCTCCCCTCTCCAACACCTAGGTGTGTGTGGATGTTCCTGGGACCTCTAAGCTGTGCCTGGAGCTGCCCCTGGTCATGGGCACCATCCCCCTGCATCCCTTTGGTAGCCGCACCTCCAGCGTCAGCAGCCAGTACAGTGTCAACCTGGAATGGCTCCGCATGGCCATCCCCGAGCAGCCTGAGCGTAAGTGTCTGTCTCATTGTAATACAAGAGTTAGCGGTGTTCCCCAAAGCTCAATGCCAGGCCCCCTGAAAATCTCCAACCTTAGGAAAAATGGTCTACTCATCTGTACCCTCTTTCCCTCCCCACACAGCTCCTCCTGACTACAGCTCTGTGGTGACGGATGAGGAGGCTGAGCGGAACACTACGGCCCCCTGTCCTGAGGAGGACCTCAGTGGTATTATGGAGCACCCTCTCAGGGCCTTTGTCCAGGAGTTCCGCTTCCGACCCCCTCCGGTGTACTGCGAGGTGAGCTAGCACCCCTTAGAATACTCTCGATGACAATAGGGCTGCATTTCTTTGATTAACTGAACTCTACACTTCTATGACCCAATGTGCCTTATTGAAACTTATACCTTTTGTGTTTGCGCCCGCAGGTCGACCCAAACCCTCAGCCCCTCAACATGAGACGTCGCTGCATGACGTGTTGAACCATAAGCCCCACTTGAGCGTCACACGATGACCCTATTTTAATTAAACAAAGCGTAGAGTTTTGTCTTCTCCTGGATTACTCTCCGAAACTGGCGACCCGGTACTAAGATGTGGCCTCTGTTGTTGGAAGGGACTTAGAGTACCACCGAGAGGGTGGAGGAGATGGAGGCGACAGGAACTGCTTGTGGATGAAGTCCTTTTTAAAAAGGAAGGGGGACATGTTACGTTCAACAAGAAAAGGAAATAACTTCTCCCATGGTTCCTGTCCTTCCAAGTGATACTGGCTCAGGATGAGGAAACCGAGCCGCCCCGCCCGCCAATCAATGAACACCCACACAATAAATGTTTTGTGTTTTACAGAGTTTGGGGAAATATTGGGGGAGGATCACTTGATTTTTGTGAGGGGGAGAGTTGGAGTTGCAGATGAAACCTAAGCCTCAAAGAATGCGATGTTATCTTCAGTTTACATCTGCAAATGAACAAATGATCAGCTGGCTTGGTGTTAAGAGGCATGTGTAACCATCATCTCTTAATACCCAACTCCCCCTTGCCTGGTAACATGTAGTATGACTCAATCATGATGACTATGTCTACTGTTAGTCAAGTAAGTGTTATTCAAGTAAGCACTTATCTGAGACTGTTTGGTGAGGAGGAGTTGAGTCAGCAGGTTTTGACATTTAGCCGGGTAATACTATGCAAAAGGGAAAACCTGAATCTTGTAGTATCTGAAAATGTACTGAAATGATTCCATGAGAGATTCTGATAAAGCAGCTGTCCTCTGTATGAGGATGTTCAATGTATTCTGAATGTTAATACGACAGTAATGGATGAAAAAACTAAACAGTTGAGTTTTTTTGCATGTGGAAGAAAAGTGTGTGTGTTTTGAAGCTGCTGCAAGCTCAAATGATTAGCTTTAGAAGCGACTATGGAGGAAATATCTGAGCCATGTGGTTTGTGCATTTGATTCAACCCAGATGCCTGTGCCTTGATGTTTTCGAACAGTCTGTGAACGTCTGCAGAACATTTGCTCAGCGTTACTTTAAGCCTTAAGTTGGAGATGTCACTTTGAAGTGTACTAAAGAACTGACTTCAGGTCAGCAATGCAGCTTAGGTGTCATGCGCAGTGCAGCACACAGCTGAAACTGAATGTATTTTATACAAATGACATTGGCAAATTCTGTGAATCAACAAAGTTTTTGTAATTCCTTTTCTAATAAAAACACTGAAACAGATATTTTGTGTTTTCGGTCGAGGAATTGTGATCTCTGTGACATGCGGTCATCAATCTTGAAGGACAAATAGGAAAGAGAACCTTCCCGCTGGGCACAGACGTCTATTCCACGTTGGTTTAATGTAATTCCATTGAAACAACGTTGATTCAACCACTGTGTGCCCAGTCGGTTGCTTGCTGAACATATTTTAATTTGTCTCATTCTACACTACATACAAAAGTATATGGACACCTGCTCATCTCATTCCACCATCATGGCCATTAATATGGAGTTGGTCCCCCCCCTTTGCTGCTATAACAGCCTCCACTCTTCTGGGAAGGCTTTCCCCTAGATGTTGGAACATTGCTGCGGGGACTTGCTTCCATTCAGCCACAAGAGCATTAGTGAGGTCAGGCACTGATGTTGGGCGATTAGGCCTGGCTCGCAGTCTATGTTCCAATTCATCCCAAAGGTGTTTGATGGGGTTGAGGTCAGGGCTCTGTGCAGGCCAATCAAGTTCTTCCACACCGATTTCGACAAACCATTTCTGTATGGACCTCGCTTTGTGCAGGGGGGCATTGTCATTCTGAAACAGGAAAGGGCCTTCCCCAAACTGTTGTCACAAAGTTGGAAGCACAGAATCGTCTATATTGTCATTGTATGCTGTAGCGTTAAGATTTCCCTTCACTGGAACTAAGGGGCCTAGCCTGAACCATGAAAAACAGCCCCAGACCATTATTCCTCCACCAAGCTTTACAGTTGGCACTATGCATTGGGGCAGGTAGCGTTCTGCTGGCATCCGCCAAACCCAGATTCGTCACTTGGTGAAGCGTGATTCATCACTCCAGAGAATGCATTTCCACTGCTCCAGAGTCCAATGGCGGCGAGCTTTACAAATCAAATTATATTGGTCACATACATATATTTAGCAGATGTTATTGCAGGTGTAGCAAAATGCTTGTGTTCCTAGCTCCAACAGTACAGTAGTATCTAACAATTCACAACAATACACACAAATCTAAAAGTAAAATAATGGAATTAAGAAATATATAAATATTAGGATGAGCAATGTCGGAGTAGCATTGTCTAAAATACAGTAGAATAGAATACAGTATATACTTATGAGATGAGTAAAGCAGTATGTAAACATTAAAGTGACTAGTGTTCCATTATTAAAGTGGCCAGTGATTCCATGTCTATGTACAGTTGAAGTCGGAAGTTTACATACACTTAGGTTGGAGTCATTAAAACTCATTTTTCAACCACTCCACAAATTTCTTGTTAACAAACTATAGTTTTGGCAAGTCGGTTAGGACATCTACTTTGTGCATGACACAAGTAATTCTTCCAACAATTGTTTACAGACAGATTATTTCACTTATAATTCACTGTATCACAATTCCAGTTCCAGAAGTGTATATACACTAAGTTGACTGTGCCTTTAAACAGCTTGGAAAATTCCAGAAAATGATGTCATGGCTTTAGAAGCTTCTGATAGGCTAATTGACATCATTTGAGTCAATTGGAGGTGTACCTGTGGATGTATTTCAAGGCCTACCTTCAAACTCAGTGCCTCTTTTCTTGACATCATGGGAAAATCAAAATAAATCAGCCAAAAAAATGTGTAGACCTCCACAAGTCTGGTTCATCCTTGGGAGCAATTTCCAAACGCCTGAAGGTACCACGTTCATCTGTACAAACAGTAGTATGCAAGTATAAACACCATGGGACCACGCAGCCGTCATACCGCTCAGGAAGGAGACGAGTTCTGTCTCCTAGAGATGAACGTACTTTGGTGCGAAAAGTGGAAATCAATCCCAGAACAACAGCAAAGGACCTTGTGAAGATGCTGGAGGAAACAGGTACAAAAGTATCTATATCCACAGTAAAACGAGTCCTATATCGACATAACCTGAAAGGCCACTCAGCAAGGAAGAAGCCACTGCTCCAAAACCGCAATAAAAAAGCCAGACTATGGTTTGCAACTGCACATGGGGACAAAGATCGTACTTTTGGAGAAATGTCCTCTGGTCTGATGAAACAAAAATACAACTGTTTGGCCATAATGACCATCGTTATCTTTGGAGGAAAAAGGAGGTGGCTTGCAAGCCGAAGAACACCATCCCAACCGTGAAGCACGGGGGTGGCAGCATCATGCTGTGGGGGTGCTTTGCTGCAGGAGGGAATGGTGCACTTCACAAAATAGATGGCATCATGAGGAAGGAAAATTATGTGGATATATTGAAGCAACATCTCAAGACATCAGTCAGGAAGTTAAAGCTTGGTCGCAAATGGGTCTTCCAAATGGACAATGACCCCAAGCATACTTCCAAAGTTGTGGCAAAATGGCTTATGGACAACAAAGTCAAGGTATTGGAGTGGCCATCACAAAGCCCTGACCTCAATCCTATAGAAAGTTTGTGGGCAGAACTGAAAAAGCGTGTGCGAGCAAGGAGGCCTACAAACCTGACTCAGTTACACCAGGTCTGTCAGGAGGAATGGGCCAAAATTCACCCATCTTATTGTGGAAGACTACCGAAACGTTTGACCTAAGTTAAACAATTTAAAGGCAATGCTACCAAATACTAATTGAGTGTATGTAAACTTCTGACCCACTGGGAATGTGATGAAAGAAATAAAAGCTGAAATAAATAATTATCTCTACTATTATTCTGACATTTCACATTCTTAAAATAAAGTTGTGATCCTAACTGACCTAAAACAGGGATTTTTTTACTTGGATTAAATGTCAGGAATTGTGAAAAACTGAGTTTAAATGTATTTGGCTAAGGTGTATGTAAACCTCCGACTTCAACTGTATATAGGGCAGCAGCCTCTAAGGTGCAGGGTTGAGTAGCGGGGTGGTAGCCAGCTAGTGATGGCTATTTAACAGTCTGATGGCCTTGAGATAGAAGCAGTTTTTCAGTCTCTCGGTCCCAGCTTTTATGCACCTGTACTGACCTCGCCTTCTGGATGATAACGGGGTGAACAGGCCGTGGCTCAGGTGGTTGATGTCCTTGATGATTTTTTTGGCCTTCCTGTGACATCAGGTATTGTAGGTGTCCTGGAGGGCAGGCAGTGTGCCCCTGGTGATTCCAGCTGGCGCTTGGAATTGCGCATGGTGATCTTAGGCTTGTGTGTGGCTGCTCGGCCATAAAAACCCATTTCATGAAGGTCCCGATGAACAGTTATTGTGCTGACGTTGCTTCCAGAGGCAGTTTGGAACTTGGTAGTGAGTGTTGCAACCAACGATTTTTACGCGCTATGCGCTTCAGCACTTAGCGGGCCTATTCTGTGAGCTTGTGTGGCCTACCGCTTCACGGCTGAGCCGTTGTTGCTCCTAGACATTTCCACTTCACAATAACAGCGCTTACAGTTGACTGGGGCAGCTCTAGCAGGGCAGAAATTTGACGAACTGACTTGTTGGAAAGGTGGCTGGCATCCTATGATGGTGACACGTTGAAAGTTCACTGAGCTCTTCAGTACGGGCCATTCTACTGCCAATGTTTGTCTATGGAGATTGCATGGCTGTGTGCTCGATTTTATACAGGTGTGGCTGAAATAGCTGAATCAACACATTTGAAGGAGTGTCCACATACCTTTGGCCATGTAGAATATGTCCCAGAAAGTTGCATTGGTTAGAATTGACTAGAGGTTGAATACAACTTGTTCTCCTCAAATAGACCATCTCAAAGAATAGGATATTACCTTCATAATACACTAGGCTTTCTGGAAAAGCACCCTTTTCAAAATCTACTCTACGACATGCTTTTGAGTGAAGCGTTGTGTCATGTTCAGTTGAGGACTGAACTGAAGAAACATGACTGGGCAGGGGAATTCAGTCACATCAGTCAGAAGACCGTGGTCATAGTCAATGCCAAATTTGACGGTTTCATTTTTTAAACATATTTGAACCATAATGGGAATTGAATTTCTGTGACCAAACTGAAAGCTTCAGGTAACCTGAAACTTGAACAATATTGTTATGGTACATTCTACTGTCTTGTTTTGGAACATCATGTATAGCTGTTTGAATGTGTGCGCAGGCAGCACTGCCCACAGCATTGGTTCATCTAAAGAACACTTCTCTTACTCAGAGGCAGCAGGCAGTGAAAACAATCATTACAGTCTGTGAAGTGGTAGTGGGTGTGTATTTTTACATTGAACAGTTACATCATTTTGCTTTCCCGGCTATTCCTGCAGGCTTTGGCAGATGTTGGGGTCTTACAAAACTTTTTATCCATACAAGAACAGGATGGAATGATAACAATGACAGTGTTTCTGACTTGATTCCTTGTCATTTTTTGTCTTATCAAAACTCCATCTGTGACTGGTTTACGTGATCAAACCTTCAATGCCTTGTGTGAGTGAGGTGGCTGTGTGGTAGAGGCATTATAAGATCCTTCACTGGAAACATTTGTGGCCTAGTAGACCTACTGTCTGTAGGGAACGAGGAAACAGAATACCAGGGTGGTATTATTGATTTGACAGGCCATCAAGGATAACACATTCATATAAAACTGTCAGTTCAAACTACCAACAGTTTCAAAACATGACCGAAATAGACCTTTCCATCTCTCACCAAACCTACCAGGGCAAGCCCTGGCTGGTGCTGGTGGTGAGTTGGTGGCTTGGCACACAAGGCAACACATTTGATATACAGTATGTGTCTTGACAAATTGCAATAGGTGGTTATGGCACATATCACAAACAGGGCATTGACTCCTTCTCTTACTGGGTGTCTGTCTGAGAGGAGAAGGGGGATTCTTCCGTTGGAATAATGCTATGGCAGGAGTGGGCAAACATTTTGGCTCAAGGGCCACATTGGAGGGCCGCACATATTTTTATGGGACCGATTTGTTGTCAAAATTAACGACAAATCAATGACAAACAGACAGACAGACAAACAAACAAACCTCATGGTCAAGGTTCTGGTCCAAATTAAAAACACATTTTAGGCTGCAACAGGCCTAGCGTGAGCCTATGATTTGACACCATAACTCAGGTGACCCAGTTGGGTCCAGTTATTCTCAAACGAGTGTGGTGGTGCTACTTAGCCGCTTCTACAATCTCAAGATGAACATCTCCAGTTAAGATTGATTTATGCATCTTGTGCATCTCCCATTAAAAGCGTCCTATAAAAACCTGACTAATCCAGCCAGTGGGTTCATTACAGAAGTACTGGCTGACCAGAAGGTCATTTTATGCCTCTGCTTCTGAGTCACATGCACGGTCACATGTAACAAAGAAAACTAGAACATGATGATGCTGAAAATTAATTTGTGTTGGTTTCGTAAAGAATTGGGGAAGTGTCTGTTTTGACAGTCAGTTAGGATGACTCTCAGTGGTGGATGGCTTCCTGAGGGTGATGTCAGAGCTAAACCTGATGTCCTTACTAATAAGAGAGGAGCCTATCCCCATGCACCATGCAGCACGCATTGAGTGGGCCCAGTGCCTCTGGGCAAAACCCTAAAGACTTGTGGGGAGAAAAACCTAGAAACTCCATACAAGGCCAGAGGAGGGGTCTTCCTGGTTCATATAAAATGGTGATAATCTCACACGAATGCATAGTTGAAATGTGTGAGAAAAAGGGCATCCACAGTCACTGGCGTTCAACTGGGATGTTTGTCACCAAAACTGGTTGCTTTTCCATGGTAATTTCCAATAGAAATCCATTGAATCCTCCCACCTCAGTGGTGAACTCCCTAACCTAATCATGGGCATCCAATGTAGCATTGTGTTGCTACGCTGTAGCGTCAAAACAAAGTAAAAAATGAATAAATAAATAACAAAGTGTTATTACTTTCCCTCTGTCTCTAGCTGCTCTAAACGAGACAGGAAGCCAACAGGGAAAATCAGGAGATTTAGCAGATTGGCATGTACATACGAGAGGAGACGTCGCCAAGCCAGGTTGTCAAGGTTGCCGTGAGGAAGTTGCTCGTCCTCTTGTATTTTCACATTTTCATGGCTGGTATCCAAGCAATCACAACAACATGTCAGAACAGTAGACTGTGCCAGGCTGCAAAACATTTGTCTCTGGAAGCTCCACAGTGGCATTAGATCACATTACATTACATCATCGTCTTTGTTGTTGTTGTTGTATCTCATTGGGAATGCCAGGCTCTGTGTGCAGATAGAACTGTCCACGTTCGCAAAATGTTTTGTCTCGAGCCAGAGAGTACTGGGGATCTGTATGTGTGTCTGTGTATCTGTGTCTATGTGTTTGTGTGTCTGTGTGTCTGTGTCTGTGTGTTTGTGTGTCTGTGTGTTTGTTTGTCTGTGTGTTTGTTTGTCTGTGTGTCTGTGTCTGTGTCTGTGTGTCTGTGTATTTGTGTGTCTGTGTATGTGTGTGTCTGTGTATGTGTTTGTGTGTCTGTGTCTGTGTGTCTGTGTGTTTGTGTCTGTGTCTGTGTGTTTGTATGTCTGTGTCTGTGTGTCTGTGTGCATCTCAACATTTGCCTTGCGTGCAACAGAGCAATATGTAACCAACTGGATACAAAGAATCATTCCCACTGGGCACAGACGTCAATTCAACGTCTATTCCACGTTGGTTCAACGTCATTGAAATTAGGTAGAAACAACATTGATTCAACCAGTGTGTGCCCAGTGGGTTGTGTCTTAAAAAAGTGAATGGCTTTTCTATTTAAAGGGCCCTGGGGCTGTTCAGCAGACGTGCCAAACCAGTATGTTGTAGCAATGATGTTCTCAATTGTAACCACACACAGGTTGACATATACTGAACAAAAATATAAACGCAACATGCACATTTTTTGTTGTGGATTTTACTGAGTTACAGTTCAGAAAAGGAAATCAGTCAATTGAAATACATTCATTAGGCCCTAATCTATGGATTTCACATGACTGGGAATACAGATATGCATCTGTTGGTCACTGATACCTTAAAAAAAAGGTAGGGTCGTGAATCAGAAAACCAGTCAGTATCTCCTTCGCATAGAGTTGATCAGGCTTTTGATTGTGGCCTGTGGAATGTTGTCCCACTCCTCTTCAATGGTTGTGTGAAGTTGCTGGATATTGGCGGGAACTCCCAAACATGCTCAATGGGTGACATGTCTGGTTAGTATGCAGGACATGGAAGAACTGGGAAATGTTAAGCTTCTAGGAATTGTGTACAGTGAGGGAAAAAAGTATTTGATCCCCTGCTGATTTTGTACGTTTGCCCACTGACAAAGAAATGATCAGTCTATAATTTTAATGGTAGGTTTATTTGAACAGTGAGAGACAGAATAACAACAAAAAAATCCAGAAAAACGCATGTCAAAAATGTTATGAATTGATTTACATTTTAATGAGGGAAATAAGTATTTGACCCCTCTGCAAAACATGACTTAGTACTTGGTGGCAATCACAGAGGTCAGACGTTTCTTGTAGTTGGCCACCAGGTTTGCACACATCTCAGATCTTCTCCAAGTCATTACATGGCCCCGTCCATCGTCCCTTTGATGCGGTGAAGTTGTCCTGTCCCCTTAGCAGAAAAATACCCCCAAAGCATAATGTTTCCACCTCCATGTTTGACGGTGGGGATGGTGTTCTTGGGGTCATAGGCAGCATTCCTCCTCCTCCAAACACGGCGAGTTGAGTTGATGCCAAAGAGCTCCATTTTGGTCTCATCTGACCACAACACTTTCACCCAGTTCTCCTCTGAATCATTCAGATGTTCATTGGCAAACTTCAGACAGGCATGTATATGTGCTTTTTTGAGGGCGCTGCAGGATTTCAGTCCTTCACGGCGTAGTGTGTTACCAATTGTTTTTTTGGTGACTATGGTCCCAGCTGCCTTGAGATCATTGACAAGATCCTCCCGTGTAGTTCTGGGCTGATTCCTCACCGTTCTCATGATCATTGCAACTCCACGAGGTGAGATCTTGCATGGAGCCCCAGGCCGAGGGAGATTGACAGTTATTTTGTGTTTCTTCCATTTGCGAATAATCGCACCAACTGTTGTCACCTTCTCACCAAGCTGCTTGGCGATGGTCTTGTAGCCCATTCCAGCCTTGTGTAGGTCTACAATCTTGTCCCTGACATCCTTGGAGAGCTCTTTGGTCTTGGCCATGGTGGAGAGTTTGGAATCTGATTGATTGATTGCTTCTGTGGACAGGTGTCTTTTATACAGGTAACAAATTGAGATTAGGAGCACTCCTGTCACGGATTCAGCCGAGGCTGCTCCTCCTCCTTGTTCGAGCAGGCTTTGGCGTTCGTCGTCACCGGAGTACTAGCTGCTACCGATCTATGTTTCTGTGTTCTACTTGTCTTGTCTTGATTGTTCACACCTGGTTCCCATTAGTATTGATCACTTCCCTATTTAACCCTCTGGCTCCCACTGTATGTTGTGCGTGTTTGTTCATGTTTGGTTGCCATCTGGTGAGCGGGTTTGTTTCCTCCCTGCGTGGATGTTATGTTATTTTACGTTACCTACGAGTAAAGTACGTTTTCGATTAACTCTGACAACTCCCTTTAAGAGTGTGCTCCTAATCTTAGCTCGTTACCTGTAAAAAAACACCTGGGAGCCAGAAATCTTTCTGATTGAGAGGGGGTCAAATACTTATTTCCCTCATTAAAATGCAAATCAATTTATAACATTTTTGACATGACTTTTTCTGGATTTTGTTGTTGTTATTCTGTCTCTCACTGTTCAAATAAAACTACCATTAAAATTATAGACTGATAATTTCTTTGTCAGTGGGCAAACGTACAAAATCAGCAGGGGATCAAATACTTTTTTCCCTCACTGTACATGGGGCTGTGCATTATCATGCTGAAACATGACGTGATGGCAGCGGATGAATGGTACGACAATGTGCCTCAGGATCTCGTCACGGTATCTCTGTGCATTCAAATTTCCATCGAAATGCAATTGTGTTCATTGTCCGTAGCTTATGCGTGCCCATACCATAACCCCACCGCCACCATGGAGCACTCTGTTCACAACGTTGACATCAGCAAACCGCACGCCCACACGATGCCATACATGTGGTCTGCGGTTATGAGGCCGGTTGGATGTACTGCCAAATTATGTTGGAGGCAGCTTATGGTAGAGAAATTAAACAGCTCTGGTGGACATTCCTGCAGTCAGCATGCCAATTGCACGCTCCCTCAAAACTTGAGACATCTGTGGCATTGTGCTGCGGACAATAAAAGGGCACTCTAAAATGTGCAGTTTTGTCACACAACACATGTTGCACCTGTGTAATGATCATGCTGTTTAATCAGCTTCTTGATATGCCATACCTGTCAGGTGGATGGATTATCTTGGTAAAGGAGAAATGCTCACTAACAAGGATGTGCACATTTTACAGAAACATTTTACAGAAATAAGCGTTTTGTGCGTATGGAACGTTTCTGGGATCTTTTATTTAAGCTCATGAAACATGGTACCAACACTTTACATGTTGCGTTGATATTTTTGTTCAGTGTACATAGCAGACTAGCCGTCTGCATTAGACTTACATAAGGCAGTAATGGAGACTTATTCAGTATTGTAACAAAGAGAAAAGGCTGTTGAAGACTTTCTATTGGTCTCTACAGTACCAGTCAAAAGTTTGAACACACATAGTCATTCAAGGGTTTCTCTCTATTTTTACTATTTTCTACATTGTAGAATAATAGTGAAGACATCAACGCTATGAAATAACACATATGGAATCATGTAGTAACCAAAAAAGTGTTATATATTTTAGATTTTAGATTCTTCAAATAGCCACCCTTTGCCTTGATGACAGCTTTGGACACTCTTGGCATTCTCTCAACCAGCTTCACCTGGAATACTTTTTCAACAGTCTTGAAGGAGTTCCCACATATGCTTAGCACTTGTTGGCTGCTTTTCCTTCACTCTGTTGTCCAACTCATCCCAAACCATCTCAATTGGGTTGAGATTGTGGAGGCCAGGTCATCTGATGCAGCACTCCATCACTCTCCTTCTTGGTAAAATAGCCCTTACACTGCCTGGAGGTGTGTTGGGTCATTGTCCTGTTGAAAAACAAATGATAGTCCCACGAAGCCCAAACCAGATGGGATGGCGTATCGCTGCAGAATGCTGTGGTAGCCATGCTGGTTAAGTGTGTTCTAAATAAATCATTGACAGTGTCACCAGCAAAGCACCCCCACACCATCACACCTCCTCCTCCATGCTTCACGGTGGGAACCATACATGCGGAGATCATCCGTTCACTCACACCGTGTCTCACAAAGACACAGAGGTTGGAACCAAAAATCTCAAATTTGGACTCCAGACCAAAGGACAAATTTCCACTGGTCTTATGGCCATTGCTCGTGTTTCTTGGCCCAAGCAGGTCTCTTCTTCATATTGGTGTCCTTTAGTAGTGGTTTCTTTGCAGCAATTCGACCATGAAGGCCTGATTGACACAGTCCCCTCTGAACAGTTGATGTTGAGATGTGTCTGTAACTTGAACTCTGTGAACCATTTATTTGGGCTGCAATTTCTGAGGCTGGTAACACTAATTCACTTATCCTCTGCAGCAGAGGTAACTCTGGGTCTTCCATTCCTGTGGTGGTCCTCATGAGAGCCAGTTTCATCATAGCACTTGATGGTTTTTGCAACTGCACTTGAAAAAACTTTCAAAGTTCTTGAAATGTTCCATATTGACTGACCTTCATGTCTAAAAGTAATGATGGACTGTAATTTCTCTTTGCTTATTTGAGCTGTTCTTGACATTAAATGGACTTGGTCTTTTACCAAATAGGGCTATCTTCTGTATACACCCCCCTACCTTGTCACAACACAACTGATTGGCTCAAATGCATTAAGAAGGAAAGATATTCCACAAATTAACTTTTAAGAAGGCACACCTGTTAATTGAAATGTATTCCAGGTGACTACCTCATGAAGCTGGTTGAGAGAATTTCAACAGTGTGGAAAGCAGTCATCAAGGCAAAGGGTGGCTATTCGTAGAATATAAAATATATTTTGATTCAACAAGTTTTTGGTTACTACATGATTTCATATGTGTTATTTCATAGTTTTGATGTCTTCACTATTATTCTACAATGTAGAAAATAGTACAAATAAAGAAAAACCCTTGAATGAGTAGGTGTGTCCAAACTTTTGACTGGTAGTGTAGTTTCACCAAATAGAGAACCAACAATATCATAATATCGAGCCTTTAATTTGCTCAATGTTTGCTCAATATACTGTACTTTTACTGTAAGTCAGGGTTGAGGAACAAGAAGTGGGAATAGTGGTAGTTCTATAGAGTGCTATAATGTAGAGAAGTGCTGACTTGACTACTCATACTCATGACTAGGATTGCAAAAATCTGGAAACTTTCAATAAATTCCCTGGTTGGAGGATTCTGGATTTCCTGCTTATTTCCTTCTGATTCTGGGAATCCTCCAACTGGGATTTCAGTAAAACCAGGGAATTTATTGAAAATCCTGGAATTGTGCAACCCTATTCATGACTGTCATATACTCCGCCAGCCCAGACAGGTTTTTAGCAGCTCCTTGATATCACGCCGTATGACACAGCGGTGCCACTCAGCAGAGGCGGCATGACGTTGGAGGACGAGGGGCGTGGAGCGTGCGAGTGCCTTGTTGACTCCACCGATGGTGGGATCAGCTTGCGGGCGAACCCAGCCCCCAAACGGCTTCATGGAAATCAGTGTAACTTCAGAGGAGGGCGTGTCCAAAGCAGTCCATTATAGCTACAGTGCTGCTGTATGACCTGTGCCCAACTCCTTGAACTTTCCCCTGAAATATTCCCTGGGGGTACAGCAAAACAACATTCAGGACTACCTTTATGACCCTTGTTTATGCCAAAAATTGCTCTCGTCCCTTGGCGGATTTTGAGGAGGGAATCTCTCCCCCCACAGATGTGAGTGCTTTGGCTCAAATTAGGCTTGTTGTTTATTGCCCCTGTCTTTCATTGTTTCCTGTGACTGCAGTGCTCTTTGTTCACAGCTCGTGCACATGACACTGAAAGGTCCACACACAGCCTCCAAACAGAATGATGATGTCAGATGATAAATTCTAATTTCTAACAGCAGCTGAAGAATATGAATAAGAATATTACATGCTACATAATGCCATTGTTAGATGGTTTTGCAATGCATATTTCATTAATGAAATATGATATAATTGTAAGCCTACTCTGAGTCAATGTTTCAATGTATCGTAGCCATGTCAATGAGCTAAGGCTTAGTCACAAACATAGTGTGAAGTTGGTGGGGTGAAGATGCAGAGCGGACGCATCCAAATAGTGCAAATGTATTCCCTCCATGTTATATTCGTCAAAGGCATATTCAAGTTATTTCCCCTCCCTTCCGCGCGTCGGTGAGGCATGCACGTGGCCGTGTTATTTTGTCCCGGGCTGGCTGCAGGCCAGGTCTAGAGGGGAAGTCATACCTACATAATGTGACCAACACATGAAAGGAATATATTTTCTTCGGATGAAAGGAAGATTAGCATATAGTTTTCTCAGACTGGAAAACTATAACAATGGCGGGTAAGCTGATGTTAGTTTGACTTAAATGTAGGCTATTACTCAATGACATTCTGTCCAGGGAAAATGAACATAATGTCCTATGAAAACATGGCAGATGAAACCCAATCCACAACGTCAAGCCATATCCTATGGTGTACTGTACCATAACATATTGTGAAATGTAATGTAAACGTAAAATTTTAAGTAAAGGGAATTTTTATTAGATTACAGGCATTTCAAAAGTATGCCTGCGGCGTTGAATACATGCTTTGACATTTGTTCTCAATTGCTGCCCACCATATATACAATAAAACAAATGATGTCAAATAGAGCAAATTCACATCATAAATATCTGCAGGGTCAAGCAAGCTGACCTCCACCCAAGTAAATATAGGCCTGCCTAATGAATGATCAGTGTAGAATATCCATCCAAGCAAATATATTGAATGGTCAGTGCTACTACCATGTACAGTTTTATGTCAGTGGATAAACATGCTATTGACACAAACAGCCTTGTGCTCTCATTATTGTGTCAGACTGGGACCAGATGTAATCTGATCCCTCTGGCTGGCTGTCCTCCTGTGTAACAGACGCCTTGTTTTGTGCTAGCTTCTGGATAAGCGATTCCATCTCTGGCCGTTGTGAGGTGTAGCGTTCCCCAGGGAAGCAGCTCAGGATTCCAACAGATGTTAGACTCGCACACTCAACCACAGTTATATCACTGGGGGCTACTGTAGGCCATTTATGTAAAAGCACTGATATCCATTTACAATTTCATAATTACCATCATGAAAATCATCAACAGCCTCTTGGCATTCAAATTGGTTTAGTTTGACAATCAACAAAGCTCTTTAGAGCTATCTGGACTATGCCTTGTTTTTGAGTGGGGTGGGGTGTTATTATCTCTGAGTTCTAAGCTAGGCTATGTGGTATTATTACACCATAACAAATAGGATACTTGCCTAAACTCCAGTGTAAAAAAATACAATTTAAAAAAGGGTCATCAGAGTTTCATTTTCAGAAAAGGCTCCAGTAAAAAAAATGTTTTGGGGTTCTTGTCATTCAGCTCAACACAAAGAAAAATAATGCTTTTTGTCTTTGCATGAAGCAATCAATTACAGCCATTCTAATTCAGTCCAGAATTGGACTGGTATGTCTGTCACATGTTGTTTTTGTGATGTTATTTTTACTGTAACAATTTGGTGGTGCTGTTAGAACTCTGAGTTATGAGTGAACTGTCACAAATGGGCCGACTGTTGACACCAAACATTCACATGTATCAATATGATACACTTTTGAACCACTGATTAGTGCCTGTACATGTGTTTGACGTGATTTCTTGTGCATAAGCGTAACAGCACCACTGCCTTGGCCCTTGTTTCCTTTGACTGGATTTCAATTCAAGTGTATTGGCAAGTGAATTGACATAGAAGAAATTGAAAAGGGATTTGTGGATAGAAACAGAAACATGATGTGATGATGATGATGGAGATGTGAATCAAAACGGTCATTTGAACTATTCCATTGAACCACACACTCTGTCTGTTGCTGTCTCACGCTGTCACTGAATGATCAGAAAGATCTGTCACATCATCTTTGACAGTCAGAGTCACTAGGGTATCCCACGGGGTTCAGTATGGGGTAAACTCTATTTTGCTGTTGTTTAATTACTCGGCAGCGATTTATATAACAGGTCTGAGAAAGAGAACAAAACCGGCAATAAAACATGTCTCTGTGGGTTTCGTCCTTTTTGCCTCTGAAACTTCATCCTTTTATTGTCGTCCCCGGGGAGGAAGGGTTGTCCCTCTCTCTGACGTCAGTCTGTATGGGTAAGTAAACAAAGACAAGCCGAGGGAAGAGCCCGGTGTAAACAAGGCTGTTCTCAATGTCAACAAGATTTAGAAAATTGACAAGAGCGTGGGCTAGGTCAAGTAGGCTGGATGAGTGGAAAAAGGCAGAGTTGAAGTGGGATGAGAGGGGGTTATAGGATACAGTAGTCATGGGACCGATGTTTCAGGCTATCAGAGTGGGCTTCTCCTCAGATTTAGATCCCCCTTACAAAAAAAGATTGCAGTTTTGAAACTGCAGCAAAAGTGCAGTAACTGCAGTCGACAGTGGTATTTTGGACGCAGTAATTGCAGAATAACTGCAGTGTACTGTAGTTGAACTGCAGTTATACTGCACTCTAACTGCAGTTACACTGCAAAATTACTGCAGTAAAAAACCCTGTTATTTTGGACGCAGTATTTGCAGCATACTGCCGTTATAATGCACTCTGACTGCAATCATTTTTCGTAAGGGCCCTCTGTCACCTTCTGCTACGCCAATGGATGGTAAAGGTGGAAAGTGGAAAAGACTTCCGTAACAACAACAACATAAGGGCATCTGTGTCAGAGCTGAATCACAATGAACTAAATCTACAGCTCAGTAGAAAAATGGCCAGTGAATAACACCACGTCAGGCTAATAACACCACGTCAGGCTAATAACACCACCTCAGGCTAATAACACCACCTCAGGCTAATAACACCACCTCAGGCTAATAACACCACCTCAGGCTAATAACACCACCTCTGGCAAATTTGTATTTTTGTATTTGTATTTATTATGGATCCCCATTAGCTGCTGCCAAGGCAGCAGCTACTCTTCCTGGGGTCCAGCAAAAT
Source organism: Coregonus clupeaformis (assembly GCF_020615455.1). Taxonomy (NCBI): domain Eukaryota; kingdom Metazoa; phylum Chordata; class Actinopteri; order Salmoniformes; family Salmonidae; genus Coregonus; species Coregonus clupeaformis. Next base: position 36,019,200 of record NC_059202.1, read on the forward strand.
TAAGGCAGTTATACATTTAAAAAAACAATACATTACATTCATAACAGATTCACAGCACACTAAGTGTGTGCCCTCAGGCCTCTACTCCACTACCACATATCTACAACACAAAATCCATGTGTACGTGTGTGTATAGTGTGTATGTTATCATGTGTGTGTATGCAAGTGTCTGTGCCTATGTTTGTGTTGCTTCACAGTCCACGCTGTTCCATAAGGTGTATTTTTTATCAGTTTTTTAAAATCTGATTCTACTGCTTGCACCAGTTACCTGATGTGGAATAGAGTTCCATGTAGTCATGGCTCTATGTAGTACTGCACGCCTCCCATAGTCTGTTCTGGACTTGGGGACTGTGAAGAGACCTCTGGTGGCATGTCTTGTTGGGTATGCATGGGTGTCTGAGCAGTGTGCCAGTCGTTCAAACAGACGGCTCGGTGCTTTCAACATGTCAACACCTCTCACAAACACAAGCAGTGATGACGTCAATCTCTCCTCCACTTTGAGCTAGGAGAGATTGACATGCATATTATTAATGTTTGCTCTCTGTATACATCCAAGGGCCAGCATTGCTGCCCTGTGTTGAGCCAATTGCAATTTTCCTAAGTCCCTCTTTGTGGCACCTGACCACACTACTGAACAGTAGTCCAGGTGCGATAAAACTAGACCCTGTAGGACCTGCCTTGTTGATAGTGCTGTTAAGAAGGTAGAGTAGCGCTTTATTATGGACAGACTTCTCCCCATTTTAGCTACTGTTGTATCAATATGTTTTGACCATGACAGTTTACAATCCAGGGTTACTCCAAGCAGTTTAGGTCACCTCAACTTGCTCAATCTCCACATTATGTATTACAAGATTTAATTGAGGTTTGGAGTTAGTGAATGATTTGTTCCAAATACAATGCTTTTAGTTTTATTTATATTTAGGACTAACTTATTCCTTACCACCCACTCTGAAACTAACTGCAACTCTTTGTTAAGTGTTGCAGTCATTTCAGTCACTGTAGTAGCTGACATGTATAGTGTTGAGTCATCCGCATACGTAGACACTCTGGCTTTACTCAAAGCCAGTGGCATGCCATTAGTAAAGATTGAAAAAAGTAATGGGCCTAGACAGCTGCCCTGGGGAATTCCTGATTCTAACTGGATTATGTTGGAGAGGCTTCCATTAAAGAACACCCTCTGTGTTCTGTTAGACAGGTAACTCTGTATCCACAATATAGCAGGTGGAGTAAAGCCATAACACATACGTTTTTTCAGCAGCAGACTATGATCGATAATGTCAAAAGCTGCACTGAAGTCCAACAAAACAGCCCCCACAATCTTTTTATCATCAATTTCTCTCAGCCAATCATCAGTCATTTGTGTAAGTGCTGCGCTTGTTGAACGTCCTTCTCTATAAGCATGCTGAATGTTTGTTGTCAATTTGTTTACTGTAAAATAGCATTGTATCTGGTCAAACACAATTTATTCCAATAGTTTACTAAGGGTTGGTACAGTGAGGGAAAAAAGTATTTGATCCCCTGCTGATTTTGTATGTTTGCCCACTGACAAAGAAATGACCAGTCTATAATTTTAATGGTAGGTTTATTTGAACAGTGAGAGACAGAATAACAACAACAAAAATCCAGAAAGACGCATGTCAAAAATGTTATAAATTGATTTGCATTTTAATTCGGGAAATACGTATTTGACCCCCTCTCAATCAGAAAGATTTGTGGCTCCCAGGTGTCTTTTATACAGGTAACGAGCAGAGATTAGGAGCACACTCTTAAAGGGAGTGTTCCTAATCTCAGCTTGTTACCTGTATAAAAGACACCTGTCCACAGAAGCAATCAATCAATCAGATTCCAAACTCTCCACCATGGCCAAGAATAAAGAGCTCTCCAAGGATGTCAGGGACAAGATTGTAGACCTACACAAGGCTGGAATGGGCTACAAGACCATCGCCAAGCAGCTTGGTGAGAAGGTGATAACAGTTGGTGCGATTATTCGCAAATGGAAGAAACACAAAAGAACTGTCAATCTCCCTCGGCCTGGGGCTCCATGCAAGATCTCACCTCGTGGAGTTGCAATGATCATGAGAACGGTGAGGAATCAGCCCAGAACTGCATGGGAGGATTTTGTCAATGATCTCAAGGCAGCTGGGACCATAGTCACCAAGAAAACAATTGGTAACACACTACGCTGTGAAGGACTGAAATCCTGCAGTGCCCGCAAGGTCCCCCTGCTCAAGGAAGCACATATACAGGCCCGTCTGAAGTTTGCCAATGAACATCTGAATGATTCAGAGGAGAACTGGGTGAAAGTGTTGTGGTCAGATGAGACCAAAATCGAGCTCTTTGGCATCAACTCAACTCGCCGTGTTTGGAGGAGGAGGAATGCTGCCTATGACCCCTAGAACACCATCCCCAACGTCAAACATGGAGGTGGAAACATTATGCTTTGGGGGTGTTTTTCTGCTAAGGGGACAGGACAACTTCACTGCATCAAAGGGACGATGGACGGGGCCATGTACCGTCAAATCTTGGGTGAGAATCTCCTTCCCTCAGCCAGGGCATTGAACATGGGTCGTGGATGGGTATTCCAGCATGACAATGACCCAAAACACACGGCCAAGGCAACAAAGGAGTGGCTCAAGAAGAAGCACATTAAGGTCCTGGAGTGGTCTAGCCAGTCTCCAGACCATTATCCCATAGAAAATCTGTGGAGAGAGCTGAAGGTTCGAGTTGCCAAACGTCAGGCTCGAAACCTTAATGACTTGGAGAAGATCTGCAAAGAGGAGTGGGACAAAATCCCTCCTGAGATGTGTGCAAACCTGGTGGCCAACTACAAGAAACGTCTAACCTCTGTGATTGCCAATAAGGGTTTTGCCACTAAGTACTAAGTCATGTTTTGCAGAGGGGTCAAATACTGACTACAGCTCAGCGTTCAACACCAGAGTGCCCTCAAAGCTCATCACTAAGCTAAGGATCCTGGGACTAAACACCTCCCTCTGCAACTGGATCCTGGACTTCCTGACGGGCCGCCCCCAGGTGGTAAGGGTAGGTAACAACACGTCTGCCACGCTGATCCTCAACACGGGGGCCCCTCTGCTTGCTCAGTCCCCTCCTGTACTCCCTGTTCACCCATGACTGCATGGCCAGGCACGACTCCAACACCATCATTAAGTTTGCCGATGACACAACAGTGGTAGGCCTGATCACCGACAACGATGAGACAGCCTATAGGGAGGAGGTCAGAGTCCTGGCCGTGTGGTGCCAGGATAACAACCTCTCCCTCAACGTGATCAAGACAAAGGAGATGATTGTGGACTACAGGAAAAAAAAGAGGACTGAGCACGCCCCCATTGTCATCGACAGGGCTGTAGTGGAACAGGTTGAGAGCTTCAAGTTCCTTGGTGTCCACATCACCAACGAACTATCATGGTCCAAACACACCAAGACAGTCGTGAAGATGGCACGACAAACACTATTCCCCCTCAGGAGACTGAAAAGATTTGGCATGGGTCCTCAGATCCTCAAAAAGTTCTGCAGCTGCACCATCGAGAGCATCCTGACTGCATCACCACCTGGTATGGCAACTGCTCGGCCTCCGACCGCAAGGCACTACAGAGGGTAGTGCGTACGGCCCAGTATATCACTGGGGTCAAGCTTCCTGCCATCCAGGACCTCTGTGCCAGGTGGTGTCAGAGGAAGGCCCTAAAAATTGTCAAAGACTCAAGCCACCCTGGTCGTGGACTGTTCTCTCTGCTACCGCACGGCAAGCGATACCGGAGCGCCAAGTCTAGGTCCAAAAGGCTTCTCAACAGCTTCTACCCCCAAGCCATAAGACTCCTGAACAGCTAATCATGGCTACCCGGACTATTTGCACTGCCCTCCCCCTAACCCACCCCATCCCCCTCTTTTATGCTGCTGCTACTCTGTTTGCTATTTATGCATAGTCACTTTAACACTACCCACATGTACATATGACCTCAATTACCTCGACTAGCCGGTGCCCCCGCACATTGACTATGTACCGGTACCCCCCTGTATATAGCCTCCCTACTGCTATTTTATTTTACTGCTGCTCTTTAGCTATTATTTTCTTAATTAACACTTTTTTCTTTTACATTTTTCTTTAAAAAACGGCATTGTTGGTTAAGGGCTTGTAAGTAAGCATTTCACTGTAATGTCTACACCTGTTGTATTCGGCGCATGTGGCAAATACAATTTTATTTTATTTTATTTTATTTTATTTAACGTGGGCTATTTTGAGCACTTTTCTTCTGGGATGCTTACTTGTTTTAATTGCTTTACTGGGAAGCTTAGCAGCAGTAGATGTGCTCATGTTCTTTATGTTAGTGCAGGGTGAGCTGAACACAGTGGACTTCCTCCTTGGGCACACCGGCTCAGTGCTAACAGTATAAATATGGTTCTTAGACACATGATTACTGCATACAATAGCTGTAGGATCAGCAGAGGCATTCAGGGCAGTCAGAGGGACATACATTAGGTTACTTACAGTGGGGAAAAAAAGTATTTAGTCAGCCACCAATTGTGCAAGTTCTCCCACTTAAAAAGATGAGAGAGGCCTGTAATTTTCATCATAGGTACATGTCAACTATGACAGACAAATTGAGAAAAAAATATCCAGAAAATCACATTGTAGGATTTTTAATGAATTTATTTGCAAATGATGGTGGAAAATAAGTATTTGGTCACCTACAAACAAGCAAGATTTCTGGCTCTCACAGACCTGTAACTTCTTCTTTAAGAGGCTCCTCTGTCCTCCACTTGTTACCTGTATTAATGGCACCTGTTTGAACTTGTTATCAGTATAAAAGACACCTGTCTACAACCTCAAACAGTCACACTCCAAACTCCACTATGGCCAAGACCAAAGAGCTGTCAAAGGACACCAGAAACAAAATTGTAGACCTGCACCAGGCTGGGAAGACTGAATCTGCAATAGGTAAGCAGCTTGGTTTGAAGAAATCAACTGTGGGAGCAATTATTAGGAAATAGAATACATACAAGACCACTGATAATCTCCCTCGATCTGGGGCTCCACGCAAGATCTCACCCCGTGGGGTCAAAATGATCACAAGAACGGTGAGCAAAAATCCCAGAACCACACGGGGAGACCTAGTGAATGACCTGCAGAGAGCTGGGACCAAAGTAACAAAGCCTACCATCAGTAACACACTACGCCGCCAGGGACTCAAATCCTGCAGTGCAAGACGTGTCCCCCTGCTTAAGCCAGTACATGTCCAGGCCCGTCTGAAGTTTTCTAGAGTGCATTTGGATGATCCAGAAGAGGATTGGGAGAATGTCATATGGTCAGATGAAACCAAAATAGAACTTTTTGGTAAAAACTCAACTCGTCGTGTTTGGAGGACAAAGAATGCTGAGTTGCATCCAAAGAACACCATACCTACTGTGAAGCATGGGGGTGGAAACATCATGCTTTGGGGCTGTTTTTCTGCAAAGGGACCAGGATGACTGATCCGTGTAAAGGAAAGAATGAATGGGGCCATGTATCGTGAGATTTTGAGTGAAAACCTCCTTCCATCAGCAAGGGCATTGAAGATGAAACGTGGCTGGGTCTTTCAGCATGACAATGATCCGAAACACACCGCCCGGGCAACGAAGGAGTGGCTTCCTAAGAAGCATTTCAAGGTCCTGGAGTGGCCTAGCCAGTCTCCAGATCTCAACCCCATAGAAAATCTTTGGAGGGAGTTGAAAGTCTGTGTTGCCCAGCGACAGACCCAAAACATCACTGCTCTAGAGGAGATCTGCCTGGAGGAATGGGCCAAAATACCAGCAACAGTGTGTGAAAACCGTGTGAAGACTTACAGAAAACGTTTGACCTGTGTCATTGCCAACAAAGGGTATATAACAAAGTATTGAGAAACTTTTGTTATTGACCAAATACTTATTTTCCACCATAATTTGCAAATAAATTCATTAAAAATTTTACAATGTGATTTTCTGGATTTTTTTCTTCTCATTTTGTCTGTCATAGTTGACGTGTACCTATGATGAAAATTACAGGCCTCTCTCATCTTTTTAAGTGGGAGAACTTGCACAATTGGTGGCTGACTAAATACTTTTTTCCCCCACTGTATATTGTGTCTATCGATGCCCCTGGTGTAATGTACATTTACTGAAGCGTTTTGACAACTCTGCGTCACAATGGTAGGGATTAGCTGAGCTGGGCTTGGGTCATTGTTAAGTCATTGTCTCAACGCAGCCTTATAATGCTGTGAAAGGGTCCAGGAACCCAAATGATTTGTGTGGATCCCATCCTCCTTATGAAACGTGTTTTGTTTCTAAAAGGTATCGAAATTGTCAACAAAAGTTACACCGATTGAGCTGCAATAATCACATAGCCAGTTGTGAAGAGCAAGAATCCTGCTAAAGCGCTCAATGCCACGATTCAGAGAGGGCACGGGGCCAGATATGATGGGTTTTTTGTTAGTATCTAGCAGAGAGTCAATCAGCTCTTTAAAATCCAGTTTCAACTGTACAGAGCTGCACTTCATAATGTCATTAAAACCCACATGGAGTACGATATAATCGATTTCCATGTCCAGGTGTAGTACATTCGGGAGCAGCTTAGTAATGTAATTTACTCAAGCACCGGGATAGGACATTGTTTTTTTGCACCAAGAACGGTCACATTTCTTACCATGGAGCTGCCCAAAATCACAGCTGGCGAGAAGGATGAGGAAATCTGCCCACTCCCACGCTTCACAGGATGCAGGCCTCCGACAGATGGAGAAGCCCCGCTCGATCCAGAGCAGGGACGGAAGGTTGCCGACGTCGACTTCGAAATCGTAGTAGTAGGCACTGCGGCCGCAGACACAGGCACCCCCAGCGACGAAGGTTTAGGAAGATCAGGCTCCAGGACGGTGAAACTATAACACCACCTCAGGTGAATAACACCACCTCAGGTGAATAACACCAACTCAGGTGAATAACACCACCTCAGGTGAATAACACCAACTCAGGTGAATAGCTCCCGAATGTACTACGCCAGGACATGGAAATCGATTATATCGTAGTCCATGTGGGTTTTAATGACATCATGAAGGGCAGCTCTGAATAGTTGAAACTGGATTTTAAAGAGCTGATTGACTCTCTGCTAGACAGTAACAAAAACCCCATCGTATCTGGCCCATGCCCTCTCTGAATTGTGGCATTGAGCGCTTTAGCAGGATTCTTGCTCTTCCCAACTGGCTACGTGATTATTGCCGCTCAATGGGTGTAACCTTTGTTGACAATTTCGATACCTTTTGGAAACAAAACACGTTTTATAAGGAGGATGGGATCCACACAAATCATTTGGGTTCCTGGACCCTTTCACAGCATTATAAGGCTGCGTTGAGACAATGACTTAACAATGACCCAAGCCCAGCTCAGCTAATCCCTACCATTGTGACGCAGAGTTGTCAAAACGCTTCAGCAAATGTACATTACACCAGGGGCATCGGTAGACACAATATAAGTAACCTAATTTATGGCTCAGTTGGTAGAGCATGGTGCTTGCAACGCCAAGGTTGTTGGTTTGATTCCCACCGGGGACTAGTACGGGGGAAAAAAGTATGACAATTTGTGCAATCGCTCTGGATAAGTGTGTCTGATAAATTACAAAAATGTAAATGATGAAGGGTGAAATGACAGCGAATAACACCACCTTAGGCGAATAACACCACCTCAGGTGAATAACACCACCTCAGGTGAAAAACACCACCTTAGGCGAATAACACCACCTCAGGTGAATAATACCACCTCAGGTGAATAATACCACCTCAGGTGAATAACACCACCTCAGGTGAAAAACACCACCGCAGGTGAATAACACCACCTCAGGCGAATAACACCACCGCAGGCGAATAATACCACCTCAGGTGAATAATACCACCTCAGGTGAAAAACACCACCTCAGGTGAATAACACCACCTCAGGTGAAAAACACCACCGCAGGTGAATAATACCACCTCAGGTGAATAATACCACCTCAGGTGAAAAACACCACCTCAGGTGAATAACACCACCGCAGGCGAATAACACCACCTCAGGTGAAAAACACCACCTCAGGTGAATAATACCACCTCAGGTGAATGACACCACCTCAGGTGAATAACACCGCCTTAGGCTAAATGACGAAGGGAGCACAATCTCCATTTGGGGGGAAGGGCATATCTGGGTCAGTGTGTTCTCTACCTGCTGCTATCGTTCAACTCACTGCTGACCTTCCGATCATCAGCTGACAGACATGTTGTGGCCGAAGAGACTCCACACACCAGCCCTCATACAGCTGTATTTTCCTTACCATGTGCTATTTCAAATCTCTTTAGAAATACGGTCTGGACTCTGGTCACAGTTATTGAGAAGGGAACTCGCTTGCTGACATGATAAGACTGACTGTCCTCTGATAAACTAGATGGAGGAGAGGTTGTAGATGCGTCAAGAAGTAGCTGTGTTATCTGTGCTGGGCTGATAAGTAATATACACTGCACTGGAGCCTACTGCACCATCTGAACTCTCTCTGACTGACGAAGCAACAGATCCTCTCACTCACACGTTCTAATCTCTGCTCACTCTCATTGGACCATAGGAAAAGTGTTTACAATTTTTCTAACCACAGTTAGCAGATCTGCTCTGAGCTGGATTCACCGGCCCAGATGGATCGAATTTCACTTTTAATAAAAACAAATTATATTGGTTTTCCGTGAACATGATTTCTCTATCAATCTCCATTTAAAAAGGTCAAACAGGCCATACTCTGCCATGTATAGCCTACATTTGTAATCCAAGATAAATTAATCTTCATCAAAAATAAATACATTCTTGATTATGGAAACATGCAGAATTATCAACTATCGCCTCTGCCATATTTACGGCTGGTTTCGTGGACAGACAGAAAATGGGCAAAGTATATTACACCAAAACAAGGCCATCAAATCCTACTGGATCAGCTGGGTACCTCAGAGGCTTCAACTGACTCAGGCTCTCTTACAGTGCACGTGGTTGCCTGTGTTCTTTTCGCAGACCCCCTATGTTAAAATCAGACCACGATATCTTTTTTATAAAATTGTATTTATTTAAACTTTATTTAACCAAGGGAAACCCATTGAGACCAGTGTCTCGTTTACAAGGGTGCCTTGGGAACAATAAATCAACATATATTTACAATTATACATTAGAACAAATCAAATCCAAAAGCGATAGATAAGATTACACATCAATCAAAACACTGCAGTTCTCCTTCACCACATTCCTCATCAAAGTCCCGAACTGACCCTTCAAGGCCATGGATATCTGACTGTTTACGTGAGATACAAAGCCTTTAGAGAGCCCCTACACTCTAAAAGGGTTCTGTCCCCATAGGAGAATCCTTTTTGGTTCCAGGTAGAACCCTTTTGGGTTCCATGTAGAACCCTCTGTGGAAAGGGTTCTACATTGAACCCAAAAGGGTTATACCTGGAACCAAAAGGGTAATACCTGGAACCAAAACGGGTTCTTCAAAGGGTTCTCCAATGTGGACAGCCAAAGAACCCTTTTAGGTTCTAGATAGCACCTTTTTTTCTAAGAGTGTATGGTTCAGTATGGGAATAGTAGGGCATGGTTGTGGATGGCTACTAAAGTGTGTAACCTGTTTACCCTGACATAGCAAATCTCTCCTGGTCAGTAAATTATAGATCAATGGGTTGTCTGTTGATCCATCATCATGGCTTGTCTGCTCCTGTTATGTGTAAAATAGATTTTTACTTACATATTAATAGATCATCATTAGATACAAATAGCTTAGATGTCAGATATATAGCCTAAAGGTAATGATGGCCTTTATATTGCACTGTTCATCATATCTCAAACCGCTGTGTAGTACATTATACAACTGCAGTATTTGCTGACCATAGCCTTAAGTTTCGCATTAACTTTATCTCAGTTACTCCTCACTCCTTGAGGGCATAATTTTCAACAGAGGCACCATGGAAGAATAGAGTCAGTCGATTGTGAGATAAAAGCACTGAGAGCTTCACCTCAGATAGTTCAGAAATCAGTCTACACACCCTGCGGTAAAATGTGGTCTCATCTCAAACCACAGCTTCTATTTTTACCCGGATGAACACAAAACCAGACTTTCTCTTCACTCTCATTGGCTTTCCTATCATGTGAGCAGACGTGACAAAGACTTGTTTCTGTACATTACGTTCCAGTCAGATGGAGGATCAGGTTTAACCACTGGTTCTGTACTTTTGACTTTTATACAACCTCGTAATTCTGATCGGGGCAGCTAGAGGAAGTGGAGGGGCAGCCAGAGGAAGTGGAGGGGCATCTAGAGGAAATGGAGGGGCAGCTAGAGGAAGTGTATATGTGCTATGCCTCCACCTTATCACAAACAGTGCATGTTGTAAAGCTGTATTAGGCTGCCATATTAGTATAATCAGAACTTGTGTCATATAGTCCTGTGGGAAGCACTCAGTCCTGATAACTTTGGTAGCATAACTATCTGTCATGATTTAACTGGATTAGAACCCAAATGCAGACAAGTACACCAAGCCAGAGAAGGTTTAACAGGTTTATTTACAATGTTCAAAAAGTCCAGGTTCCCAATAATAGGGGAAGAGCAAGTCCAGGTTACAGGGAGGGTAACAGATCCAGGTCAGGGCAGGTGTGGTACCGTAATGTCCTAGTGTCCGTGGTGAGTCCAAAAGGGAGGTCCGGTAGTGGGGAGCAGGATGGTGGTGGCAGGAGTGAAGCGGAGGCAGAAGTCAGGTTCCCATAATCTGTGGCACAGGAGAAAAGTAAATAGAACAGGCCAAAAACACAAAGAGCGAAAACAAACAGGTTGAGTCGGCAGCGAGACTAACATGGTCGTCTTGACTATGATCTGACGATGAGTGGAAAGTTTGACCGGGTCTTAAAGGCTGAGGTGATTATGGTGAATGAGCTGCAGCTGGAACCCTGACTCCCGCACACCAGACTTCACTCCTGCAATCAAGGACAGACAGAGGGGAGGGGGAGAGCAGAGAGAGAGCTACCTAGCAGCAGTAGGCCTAACACTATCATAACAAGGATGATAATAAGCAATACTTACAATTTCAGATTGCAGTTAAATATTATATCTCTTCACATAAAAACAAAAATCCCGAGCTGCAGATGGCTATATGGTCTGCTAATACAGGAGTTGTAAAGGCCCAGTGCACTCCTTTTGTGGTTTTATTTATTTATTTTTATTCATATTGATAGATTTTTCAGGGGGGGTTTCAGCACCCTCAGCACCCCTACTTCCCGTGGCTATGTCTCTTCACCTACTGGCATGTTTTGAAGATATGCACTGTGCATGACATGGATAACATTGTAGGGTACATTATGACTAATGTTCAAAGTCAGTTCCTCTAGCTCCAAAAGTAATCATTTGGACCCGCTAAATGCTCATCTGAACAGAATAGCAAGCTTCTGTTTGGCAGACGAAGAAATTGAGCACCTTTGTCCAGATGTGCAACCAAGGCATGGGTTGGAAGACATTTTGTTAAAAGTGGGGAAGAAGAAAGGATGTTCTTTCAACTTCTAGTGGTCAAAATGGTTGACAGATGTGGATAGCGTGAGTACAGAAATACTCTAAGGAACACACCATTTTATGACTGTTACATCAGTGTAGAGTCTCAAGATCTCGTTGGTTCCTCACACAGAATGGCCCTTCCGTGTAGATCTGTTGGTAGAGCATGGCGTTTGCAACGCCAGGGTTGTGGGTTCGATTCCCACGTGGGGGCAGTATGAAAATGTATGCACTCACTAACTGTAAGTCGCTCTGGATAAGAGTGTCTACTAAAATAAATACATGCACAAAATTTTACCCAGATGACATATGAATTATGATATATTTCCCAACACACTGTCTTTTAAGTCTGCCCATATGTGATATGTTACGTTGGCCGGCTTTCAGCATGGGACGAAAGGAAAATGATTCAAGGAAAATAGAGGGGTGGGCAGATATTCTTTAGCCCTGAAAGAATGTGAAAATAAACCAAAACAACTGAAACCCCCATAAGCAACTGGAATGGAAAGATTTTGTTTTCAGCTGAGACAACAGCTTGTTTTTCCAAGCCCTGGACACAATCATAGCTAGAATGATGCATCCAGCATTAAAGCGATTGGTGTTTGCTGAGCTCATCGTCTAGGAATGACGAATAAGTGAGAAGTCAGTCCACAGGCAGAAGTGTGGGAGGAGCTTTAGAAGTTCAGAAGAAAGGTGGGTGTAAAGTCAAACCAAGCTGGCAACAGAATTACAGTTCACTAAGTTCACATACTGTACATCACTGATAAACCAGACTATTAATGTTCCTTAATGTTCCACTTTTATGATCGATACGTGCATCACTTGCTGTCTCAGCTGAAAACAAAATCTTTCCATTCCAGTATTTTTTATTTTTAACTTATCCATTTTTTACTTAACACTTATTTTTCTGAAAACTGCAATGTTGGTTAAGGGCTTGTAAGTAAGCATTTCACTGTATTCGGTGCATGTGCCAAATACAATTTGATTTGATTTGATCAACTCATCTCTATCTCTCTAGATAGTTTAACACATTTGTAGAACTTGCGTCTCATTTCGAGATGCGATTGACTGAAATAAAACATGAGAAACATCTAAAATTCCAGCTTGTACTGTTTGTTTGTATCTCTTTTAGCCCACAGATGGGGGTAATCCAAGATTCCAGTTAGTATTAGCGTTGTTCCTAGCGTTAGCACTCCGTTAGGGCAGCACTGATGGCTTCCTGTGGGGGTGAGTGAGTGAATGAGTGGGCAGCTGTGAGTCATGCTTTGGGCCCTCCTGCCCACTCTCTCTGCCCAGGGCTCTGCTGTAAACAGCCAGCTCTCCACAGCCCAGCCCGTATAAATTAGGCTTTTAAAAGCCCCTCAGGAGCCTCTCACTATTTAGGTCATAGTGGTGTGCCCATCACATGCAACCCGTGAAAACCTATGCCCCACTCTCCACCACACCGTACTGACTGGGAGAAGACCGGGCCGTGGCGCTCAGTTTACAACACAAGACATCAAAGGCAGTCGATCCAAAACAAAGGCTATCAGTGACATCTCTACACCCTGTCTTCTCCCTCATCAGTCTTAGCAGGGCGTATGTATACTTAATCACCACCAGGATTCACAATGTACTGTTGTAGGAGAAGTAATGACCCTGTTGTCACGTTTAAAAAATGTTCGGCCTGGTTTGCCAAAAGCTCCTCAAGGGATAGACACAATGTCAGCTGTTTGTTTCAGGGGCAGGCTGTTTTTTAAGGTATTGGAACATAAAAGTCACATGAGGCTGTTTGTAGCTGCAATTAATGTAGCAGTCAGTGATCTCTGAGCTAAGGGGAAAATAGACCTTAAACGCAAGGCAACATTTTATATGAAAGCAAAACAACTGAGAGAGGGGAAAGGAACATAAATCTTAACTCTGTATTGATTTATACGCATAGGTGGAAAATAACCCCCTTTGACAAATAGGAAGATGTGATTTCGGAGAATCAGTTACCGGGCAGAAGAGGAGGTGAGACAGAGGATGGCCAAATCTCTGTCCTCTGGCTCACAGCAAACTGCTACTTCTGAGGAAGTTTGGCTGGTCTCGTGGCGAGTGGTAACAAAACAGGCACTTCTCTCTCCCCTGCTGACCCTTCAACGTGAGGAGGGTTGACCTTTGCAACTCTCCATCATGTCGCTTACTCGCCCTCCTCTGTTTACCTTTCATTTAAAAAGGAAACTGAAACCTGTCAGGTTTGTTTTTCACATTTTCACGGCTACGTGGCTTGTTATTAAAGCCCAAGTGCTTGTGAAAAATGAGTCATCTATCATAAAAACTGAAATACATGCTGAGGGTTAGAGCCTACTGTATTTTGACAACCTATATTTCAGGATATGGATGATTAAGGTGTATTTTTACACAAACTGGCTCGGCAGTTCATTGAGCCTTGTGCCATTCAAACAAACCTAACAGACAACAGTCCGGTATACTGTCTCTCTGTATGGATGCAGACTTGTTTGTCTGTCTCTTGACAAAGTAGGGGATTCTGGGTATACTTGGTGAAATATAAAATTCCAATGCACATTTGACATAGGCTACCATCACCAGCCAGCCAAATCAGGTATGGGTTTTTCCCAGAATCCAGGCTCTGGATTGCTAGACTCATGAATAAATAGATTACCTTACTATTGCAACATAAGGTGAAATAAACCGGAGTTTCCCTTCTATTGCCATAGTCCTATACACACCCAACAAATTACATGGCATAGCCTATGGCATTTCCAACTAACATATAGTTGCATTTGCTATCAGCTTTGCTGTGGGGTTTACGGTTTACTCAAATTCCATGTCAAAACCTTTCACTGCTTCTGTCACGTTCTCATGGAGATAACTGGAACCAAAGCAATATAACACAAACGTGCGCGTGTAAGAGGGAGCATGATATCCTCATGGCTGTCTGTATAGCTGTCTGTATAGCTGTCTGTATAGCTGTCTGTATACAACACTGTCATGTAATGTATACAAGATGGTTTTATATATTCAAAGAGAAAATTATACTTTTTTAATTTCAGTTCCAGTTTGGTTCGAATCTGGTTCCGGTCCTATCAGGGATTAGAAACAAAACCAGGGCAGCAAAGGCCCGGTCTTAGTGTCGGGTCACCCCAGCGCTGACCCAGACCCAGACTCTGACGTTCTTCATGCTCCCAAGTGTGCTCGTCTGCGGTCCGCCCCCGGGCCACCACGTCCCTCTGAGAATGACACAGAGGTTGAGACACTGTCACCCCACACCACCCCACTGTCCCATCCCCCTCTCCCCTTCTCTTCCCTCCAACCACAAACCCGGCTGGAGGGCTTCTAGAGGCCTAGATGAAGATGGAGCGTTGGCTCTGGCTAAATCCATAACACAAAGGATGGATAAACTATGCTTATTTTGTACAGTAGTCTAATCTTGTGTTTGTTCAATGACTGCATAGTGCTTGAATGGTATCATGTGGACTCATCAAATCAAATCAAATCAAATTGTATTTGCCACATGCGCCGAATACAACAGGTGTAGACATTACAGTGAAATGCTTACTTACAAGCCCTTAACCAACAATGCAGTTTAAGAAAGAAATTAAAATAGCAAATAATTAAAGAGAAGCAGTAAAATAAAATAACAGTAGGGAGGTTATATACAGCGGCTACCGGTACAAAGTCAATGTGCGGGGGCACCGGTTAGTCAAGGTAATTGAGGTAATATGTACATGTGGGTAGAGTTAACTATGACTATGCATAAATAATAAACAGATTAGCAGCAGCGTAAAAGAGGGGGTTGGGGTGGGGTGGGAGGGCAATGAAAGTAGTCCGGGTAGCCATGATTAGCTGTTCAGGAGTCTTATGGCTTGGGGGTAGAAGCTGTTAAGAAGCCTTTTGGACCTAGACTTGGCGCTCCGGTACCGCTTGCCGTGCGGTAGCAGAGAGAACAGTCTATGACTAGGGTGGCTGGAGTCTTTGATAATTTTTGGGCCTTCCTCATGGCTGTGAGGTAGCAATCATTCAATAAGAGAATGTGGAAAATAAATGATAGGTGGGTTATCCTTAGAAGTTTGTCAAAGTATTCCTTTATGACACACTCCATTACCTGTCCAAAATATAACATCAAGAACCCACTGAAAACAAAGCCCCGCTTTCATGCCGTTGCATAACAAACCCAACTCAACAGTCATGCAACACTTTATCATTATGAGCCAATGTTATCTGACCAAAATAATGGTGCAACGCTGCATACACACTATCCCACTCCACTAGTTACGGAGGTCTCAAGGACAGAGCCACAAAGAGAAAGGAAAAAGACAGATTTGGTTGTTTATTGCAGCAGCGCTTATCGCTGTCCAGATAACAGAAGCTGGCATGGGGAGATAAGCAATAGAGTCTGGGATCAGATAATCAGGGAGGGTTGGTGAGAGAGAGGCCAGGACTGGGGTTATGTAGGGAGAGGGCAAGGGATACCTAGAGCCAGAGGGATCTGGAATGCCTTACTAACAGTGGCCTCATTGTGTGGCTTATCTGACTGTCATCAGTACCAGTGAAGGCAACATCAGGATCCTATCTGGGACCGGGTGGCTGACTGACGGATGGCCGGCCGGATGGACTGGCGGACAGATGGCCTTGCTGCCCCAAGCTCTGTAGGTACGAAGGATCGCCATTCCAAGGGCAGCTGTTTTGAACATACTCTCACATGCACGCTCATGCATGCATGCATGTGTAACGGGTTTCACTCTGCATTGAGTGTGAAGGCTGACACCATGACTTCGGTCTGGATGGATCAGAGTATTTATTTTCTGCGTGCATATAGTTTTAGAAATAGAAAACAACATGCGTGCCTTCTCTAATAGGAGCAAAAGGAAAGAGCGCAAAATAATTGTAACATGTGGCACCACAAATTACACAACACCATATAATATAATATGAAAATAAAAACATAAAACCCATTAGTAATTCTAAAATACAGAAAAAGGTAACATAGACTACCACCACAGACAGAGTTTAGCCTTTCAGTTTCAGTTCAATGTCTCAACTGTGCCTGTTGGGAAGTAAATCAATAACCTACAGTACCTGACCAGTAAGAATACAATGAATACCTATTTTCCCAAAGGAAATAACAGCATAGCTAAACTGCTAGCTAACATGCTAAGCAAAGCTAGCAAATGCTAAAACAAAACTGAACACTAGCAGCTCGTGCTCAACATTACGGTGAACATTCCATTGAACTTGTGGTCAGAAAACATGAACAACAAACCATATTCCAACTCAATGTATGAATGAAATGACATATTTCACTACTTTTTAGTGGATATAGAGCGATATTTACACACTTATAATGTCAAGATTAGCAGAGCAGAAAAACACAAGGAACAAAATAAAATGTAGCCTTGTGGTTGTACAGCTCTTTATTGTTACATTTTCTCATACCAGCTCTGCTAAAGATTTGCATTGACTTTAGAATTAATACACCATATCAAAATATAAGCTCTCTTCATAACAGGAACAACACATGCACAAACAAACATTTTAGCAGACGCTCTTATCCAGAGCGACTTACAGTAGGAAGTGCTGGTCCCCAGTGGGAATTGAACCTACAAACCTAGCATAGCAAGCACTATGATCTACCAACTGAGCCACACGTATGGTTGCACATTTCATGGGGAAACTTTCTATAAATTCTCTGGTTTTCCGAACGCTTGCAGATTTCCTGCTTATTCTCGCCTGATTCCAGGAACCCTCCAACCGGGATTTCGGGAAAACAAGGGAATTTATTGAAAGTTCACATGGGATGTGTTGATGTGTTTAGGCACCTGTGATTATGTGAATCAGACTGTTTGTTTACATGTCATCTTGACTCTTGTGCAGGACAACAGCTGCCTGAGTAAGGTTCAGCTCAGAACAATAGGCAGCCATTTGCCCTGAGAGAGAGAGAGAGAGAGAGAGAGAGAGAGAGAGAGAGAGAGAGAGAGAGAGAGAGAGAGAGAGAGAGAGAGAGAGAGAGAGAGAGAGAGAGAGAGAGAGAGAGAGAGAGAGAGAGAGATACCTGAAAAAGCAAGAGGTCAAACACATTATTTGCCGGTGTCAATTGGTTTTAGGTTTAGAGACCTCTCTCTAGCTATCAGAGTGTGAGGGCAGGCAGCTGCATGTTCTGAGAACACTCAACGTGACTGGGAACAACAGGCGAGGCTTTGTGGTTTTCACAGGAAACAGCTCTCTGTGTCAGAACACCACAGAAGCCCCACCCAAGGCCCGCTGCCATTGGCTCAGCTGTTGTCAGGCTCAGCTCAGGAGAGAACAAAGCCTGCACCAGCCAATCAGAGCAGAGTAAGAAGTTCCCTGTTTTACCAACATCTTATCTCAGGCTGAAGTAGAGCGTGTTGATGTGACGTCATGGGGCTTTAAAACTGAAAACCACAATCATTTAAAAGGCCCAGTGAAGGATGACATACTACCCCAAACTAACCTGTTGCTGCTTCGTGGTGTGAAGCGATTCACTGCTTGAGTGACAACTGACCTAGTTTGGGGCCTTTTAGAAGTAGACAACAACAGGGCATTTATTTCTCAGGACACCTGTATTCTGCCACCTGAGAAAATCAGGTGAGAAAAAAAAGAGGTATGCTATGTTAGCCTTATCCCTTTAAGTGGACATTTTAAGGATTTGATTACTTTGATGAGTGGAAATGACTGTTCAATTAAGTGGACCCCACTATTCATTTCCAAAAATCCACCAAAAGGTTTTGGGAGGAGGAAGACTGGGGAGTGGTTAACTTTCCCCAGGTGGTCTTTCACCTTGCAGGCATCATCGTCAGGCTCAGGCTGAGGCACAGTCAGGGATGCTTTATTGATATAGATCAGGGATGGGCAACTTTGATGGGGGTGGAGACCACAAAAAAATTGAACTTATCATGAGGGGCCGCAGTGGCTCGTGGGTCTGCGTACCCACATCCATAACCCCCCCACCTTGCGAGCAAAACATTTTAGAGGCCCCCCTCGTGACAGCAAAGAATTTCCTGCAATGAAAAAAATTCTGGGCGGAGAGAAAACTTTGCAATTTTATAACTCATTTCATGCAATTCTACTCATTTTGCATGGGGCGGAGAGAAAAATTAGCAGTTTTACAGCTAATTTCCTGCAATTCTACACATTTTGCCATAGGGTGGAGGCAAATGTTTGTAGTTTTTAATATGACTGATGATCAATGGTCGGTAATTCGACCATGCTTACTACAAGTGTAGATAGCTGGCTAACTTTCCAATCATTTTTTTGTTGTTGTTGCTGACATGGCTAATTGAGTGACTGCTGATGCACAACTAAATTTCGAAATTGCACCTTGTGTATTCTATTATTCTAACTCTCAACAGTAAGTTCAGACCCCAAATTAGTCCCCCCCCCATTTAATTTAAATGTTATTATTATTATAATAATAATCTTTTTTTGTATTGGTCTGCGGGCCTACAAAAGGGTTACCCATTCCTGATGTAGATCCCATGCCTATGTCCAATAATGCTTCCCATCCTTGATTGATTGTTCCTTCAATTTGAAATTGAAGAACTCATTCAGTCTAAATGTATGTTTCTGAAGCTGAAAAAAGTTAATTACTTGACATATTGTGAATGTTCAACTAATTAGACTAGCAGGACACTGAACACTGAGAATGTTCATCTTATTAAATGGGTGTTTACGAGGACACTGGCGAGTGAACAACATGGCTTAGAAGTGCTTGTCAGGGATGGCAACTATTCTGGTGAGGAACATCATAAACTCACCCCCCTCAGACTGAATACAACTGCTCCTTGATCTATGCCAAAACTAACAAAGTCTTAATATAGTGTCTCTTACATCAGCACACGTCTGTTAAACCCAGTTCCCTTAGCAAATGATTAAACCACATCAGACATTAAAAGTGAAGCACAATTCATTCCACAGATGAGAAGAGATAACCTGAAAATGATTGGCAGAACTCAAGTGAAAAAGTATATTTACATTGGAGCATGTTTTGTTGTTGCTTAAAATAACAGACATTTTCACTTTCCTCCATAACTCTACCATCATATATATTTGAGTGCTCTATTGTAAATGTAATATGAAATGTAGGTGATATTTTGATAGATGAAAATCACAATTTATCAAACTAGCACTAGGTGGATAGAAGTATTCAGGTCAATGGTAGATGGCATGCACTTGATGCTATCATGAACTTTATGGCCCACTGGAGGACAACTCAGTAACTGGGTGAGAGTTCAGTGTTTGCCAATGTCCAAGGAAAATGAACAGGGTAGAGTTTCTGGAGTTAAGGTCATTTCCCCCGTCACTTAGCCTGCTTGTTCACCCTCAGCAACAGTTTTGAGGAGCTAAACAATTGTCCACACTGGCAATCAGTCAGGAAAGGGAGGACTGACAACTTCCCCTTCGTTACGCACACACACACACACATGAGCACACATGCATACACACATGCACACAACTACACACACAAACAACACACACACACACACACACACACACACACACACTAGAAACGATACTGTGAAACAAAGTTACATTATATAAAGAATGATACTAAAAATCTTTGGAGCACCTTAATTTACATTTTGGACAAGAAGGCAAACTCAGCTCCATCGTTCATTGAATCAGATGGCTAATTCATCACAAAACCCACTGATATTGCCAACTACTTTAATTATTTTTTAATTGGCAAGATTAGCAAACTTAGGTATGACATGTCAGCAACAAATGCAGACACTACACATCCAAGTATAACTGACCAAATTATGAAAGACAAGTATTGTAATTTTGAATTCCGTAAAGTGAGTATGGAAGAGGTGAAAAAAGTATTGTTGTCTATCAACAATGACAAGCCACCGGGGTCTGACAACTTGGATGGAAAATTACTGAGGAGAATAGCGGATGATATTCCTATTTGCCACATCTTCAATCTAAGCCTATTAGAAAGTGTGTGCCCTCAGGCCTGGAGGGAAGCAAAAGTAGAGTGGCCAGACGGAAGCCACTCCTCAGTAAAAGGCACATGACGGCCCGCTTGGAATTTGCCAAAAGGCATCTAAAGGACTCTCAGACCATGAGAAACAAGATTCTCTGGTCTGATGAAACAAAAAATGGAACTCTTTGCCCTGAATGTCAAGTCTGGAGGAAACCTGGCATCTTCCCTACGGTGAAGCATGGTGGTGGCAGCACCATGCTGTGGGGATGTCTTTCAGCGGCAGGGACTGGGAGACTAGTCATCGAGGCAAAGATGAACAGAGAGATCCTTGATGAAAACCTGCTCAGGACCTCAGACTGGGGAGAAGGTTCACCTTCCAACAGGACAACGACCCTAAGCACACAGCCAAGACAATACAGGAGTGCCTTCAGGACAAGTATCTGAATGTCCTTGAGTGGCCCAGCCAGAGCCCGGACGAACCCGATCTAACATCTCTGGAGAGACCTGAAAATAGCTGTGCAGCGACGCTCTCCATCCAACTGGACAGAGCTTGAGAGGATCTGCAAAGAAGAATGGGAGAAACTCCCCAAATACAGGTGTACCAAGCTTGTGGCGTCATACCCAAGAACACTCAAGGCTTTAATCGCTGCCAAAGGTGCTTCAACAAAGTACTAAATAAACGGTCTGAGAACGTATGTAAATGTTATATTTCATTTTTTTATTTTTTTTTTGTTGCAAAAATGTCTAAAAACCTGTTTTTGCTTTGTCATTATGGGGTATTGTGTGTAGATTCAAAAACTATTTAATCCATTTTAGAATAAGGCTGTAACGTAACAAAATGTGTCAAAAGTCAAGGGGTCTGAATACTTTCCAAATGCACTGTATGTGTTTGTAGATCGACTGAGGTGAATGAAGCTACAGCAACCAATGTGATAATGGCTGCTGTAATTTTTGCTTTTTCTTGCTGTTCCCCAAACGGCCTTTTAGAGTTTTTAAATAGTATAGAAATGCAGTAAATGAGCTTCAACATTTCCACCCGAAATCACTAAATCAATGACATGAAACAATGTAAAGGCTCAGATACTAGGTTGAGGTGACTGTCTTCCTCCTCTTGACCTCAGAGATCCAGATGACCACAGCATTACCTAAAAACCCCAGGAGGAAAATGATAACTTCAATTGCAAACTGAGGAAAACTCTCTGAGGAAAACGCTAAAAAGAGTGAATACTCACAAAGCGGCCGGGTGTCTTCTCTGACATCTTCAACCTGTCCCTGAATCAACCTAGTTGATAAAAAAAAAAAATACGGGCCTACTGCATGCAAAGTCAAAACACAAAATCCCTTGCAGTGTCATGTCCACCTCTTCAGTAGTCTGTTTGCTGTGGCTTTACAATAGTTGACTGGTGAAGTATTTCGGAAATCAACGTCATCTTTTGCTGAAAACATTTCCCATCTAGAAGTTGTGTGTTTGACAGGTGCACGTGCATATATGTGCTTATGGTGTGTGTGTGACCAAGGCGTACAGTACATGTACTGTACATGCATGGATGTGTGTTTTGATGTGTTCCATGCACACTCCTTAGCCTTGCTATCCCAGCACGATGAACTTTTCAATCAGTTCCAACTGTGGAACTGATTGAAAGCAGGTGTTGGTCTGAGCCCCAATACCACTGGGACCTGCTGGAGCTGCAGTGAAAAACAGAGTGAGGCAATGCCTGAAAATCACTAACAGAAAAACAGCATGAGCAAGTATTTTTCATCAATGTTTATCCAAGCTGGGACATAAACACATAAAAACACACTTATCCTTTTCAGGAGAGGCTAAATATTGCGCAAATGTACCATTGGAGGAAGAATTTGATGTTTACGTGTATATGTGTTTGTTTTTGAAAATAATCCTCCATTCACATATGAAACACAAAACAGAGTTGAAGAGTCCTCGAATGACTGGTGTGTGAGTTCAGCCATCTTATGGGAAGTTGCCCACACCACACTACTAAAACATTTCCAATAACAGGAAAGACCCATGCAAGAACAGCGCCGGAAGAAGATGGCTGCCGTTTTACAGCCCTCTAACCAATTGTACTATTATGTGTGTTTTTCCGCGTTATTTGTAATTTATTTTGTACATAATGTTTCTGCCATCGTCTCTTATAACCAAAGAGAGCTTCTGGATATCAGGACAGCGATTACTCACCTCTTATTGGACGAATACTTTTTCTTCAACGAGGCGTTCGCGAAGGATATTCTACAGACACCCAACAAGGCCCAGATCCCCGTCATTCGGCGTGAGGAAGAGACGGAGATATCGTGGACGAGATCCAGGTGCCTTGTAAGGATCCGACGGCGAACGAGTAAACTGCCTCTCCCATCAATCCCTATTAGCCAACGTTCAATCCTTTGAGAATAAAATTGACGATTTAAGATTACGGTTATCCTACCAACGGGACATTAAAAACTGTAATATCTTATGTTTCCACTGAGTCGTGGCTGAACGACAACAATGACAACATTCAGCTAGCAGGCTATACGCTACATCGGCAGGACAGAACGGCAGACTCTGGTAAGACAAGGGGCGGCGGTCTGTGTATATTTGTAAACAACAGCTGGTGCACAAAATCAAATACTAAGGAAGTCTCAAGGTTTTGCTCGCCTGAGGTAGAGTATCTTATGATAAGCTGTAGACCACACTATTTACCAAGAGAGTTTTCATCTATATTTTTCATAGCTGTCTATTTACCACCACAAACCAATGCTGGCATTAAGATTGCACTGAATGAGTTGTACAAGGCCATTAATCAACAGGAAAACGCTCATCCAGATGCAGCGCTCCTAGTAGCCCGGGGACTTTAATGCAGGGAAACTTAAATCCGTTCTACCTCATTTCTACCAGCATGTTAAATGTGCAACCAGAGGGGAAAAAACTCTAGACCACCTTTACTCCACACACAGAGACGCATACAAAGCTCTCCCTCGCCCTCCATTTGGCAAATCTGACCATAACTCTATCCTCCTGATTCCTGCTTATAAGCAAAAACTGAAGCAGGAAGCACCAGTGATTCGGCTAATAAAAAAAGTGGTCAGATGACGCAGATGCTAAGCTACAGGACTGTTTTGCTAGCACAGACTGGAACATGTTCCGGGATTCTTCAGACAGCATTGAGGAGTACACCACATCAGTCACTGGCTTCATCAATAAGTGCATCGATGATGTCGTCCCCACAGTGACCGTACGTACATACCCCAACCAGAAGCCATGGATTACAGGAAACATCCGCACTGAGCTAAAGGGTAGAGCTGCCGCTTTCAAGGAACGGGACTCTAACCCGGACGCTTATAAGAAATCCCGCTATGACCTCCGACGAACCATCAAACAGGCAAAGAGTCAATACAGGTCTAAGATTGAATCATACTACACTGGCTCTGACGCTCGTCGGATGTGGCAGGGCTTGAAAACTATTACAGACTACAAAGGGAAGCACAGCCGCGAGCTGCCCAGTGACACAAGCCTACCAGACGAGCTAAACCACTTCTATGCTCGCTTCGAGGCAAGCAACACTGAAGCATGCATGAGAGCACCAGCTGTTCCGGACGACTATGTGATCACGCTCTCCGTAGCCGATGTGAGTAAGACTTTTAAGCAGGTCAACATTCACAAGGCCGCAGGGCCAGACGGATTACCAGGACGTGTACTCCGAGCATGTGCTGACCAACTGGCAAGTGTCTTCACTGACATTTTCAACATGTCCCTGACTGAGTCTGTAATACCAACATGTTTCAAGCAGACCACCATAGTCCCCGTGCCCAAGAACTCTAAGATAACCTGCCTAAATGACTACCGACCCGTAGCACTGACGTCTGTAGCCATGAAGTGCTTTGAAAGACTGGTCATGGCTCACATCAACAGCATAATCCCAGAAACCCTAGACCCACTCCAATTTGCATACCGCCCCAACAGATCCACAGATGATGCAATCTCTATCGCACTCCCACACTGCCCTTTCCCACCTGGACAAGAGGAACACCTACGTGAGAATGCTATTCATTGACTACAGCTCAGCATTCAACACCATAGTGCCCTCTAAGCTCATCACTAAGCTAAGGATCCTGGGACTAAACACCTCCCTCTGCAACTGGATCCTGGACTTCCTGACGGGCCGCCCCCAGGTGGTAAGGGTAGGTAACAACACATCTGCCACACTGATCCTCAACACGGGGGCCCCTCAGGGGTGCGTGCTCAGTCCCCTCCTGTACTCTCTGTTCACCCATGACTGCATGGCCAGGCACGACTCCAACACCATCATTAAGTTTGCCGACGACACAACAGTGGTAGGCCTGATCACCGACAACGATGAGACAGCCTATAGGGAGGAGGTCAGAGATCTGGCCGTGTGGTGCCAGGACAACAACCTCTCCCTCAACGTGACCAAGACAAAGGAGATGATTGTGGACTACAGGAAAAAAAAGAGGACTGAGCACGCCCCCATTCTCATCGACGGGGCTGTAGTGGAACAGGTTGAGAGCTTCAAGTTCCTTGGTGTCCACATCACCAACGAACTATCATGGTCCAAACACACCAAGACAGTCGTGAAGAGGGCACGACAAAGCCTATTCCCCCTCAGGAGACTAAAAAGATTTGGCATGGGTCCTCAGATCCTCAAAAAAATTCTACAGCTGCACCATCGAGAGCATCCTGACTGGTTGCATCACCGCCTGGTATGGCAACTGCTTGGCCTCTGACCGCAAGGCACTACAGAGGGTAGTGCGTACGGCCCAGTACATCACTGGGGCAAAGCTCCCCTGCCATCCAGGACCTCTATACCAGGCGGTGTCAGAGGAAGGCACTCAAAATTGTCAAAGACTCCAGCCACCCTAGTCATAGACTGTTCTCTCTGCTACCGCACGGGCAAGCGGTACCGGAGTGCCAAGTCTAGGTCCAAAAGACTTCTCAACAGCTTCTACCCCCAAGCCATAAGACTCCTGAACAGCTAATCATGGCTACCCGGACTATTTGCACTGCCCCCACCCCATCCTTTTTACGCTGCTGCTACTCTGTTAAGTATTTATGCATAGTCACTTTAACTCTACCCACATGTACATATTACCTCAACTACCTCAACTAGCCGGTGCCCCCGCACATTGACTATGCAACGGTACCCCCCTGTATATATAGCCTCCCTACTGTCACTTTATTTTACTGTATATATAGCCTCCCTACTGTCACTTTATTTTACTTCTGCTCTTTTTTTCTCAACACTTTTTTGTTGTTGTTTTATTCTTACTTTTTTGTTTAAAATAAATGCACTGTTGGTTAAGGGCTGTAAGTAAGCATTTCACTGTAATGTCTGCACCTGTTGTATTCGGCGCATGTGACCAATAAAATTTGATTTGATTTGATTTGATTTGAACTTCTGCCTCTAAGGTGAAACGTCATGGTTTCTCGACACACGAAAACAAGTGTGTGTGTGTGTGTGTGGGGGCGAGGGGGGCGTCTTCTCAGACATCATCAACCAGTCCCTATCCCAGGATGTAGTCCCCACCTGCTTCAAGGAGACAGACCACCATCGTCCCAGTGCCCAAGAAAAACATGGTGACATGCCCAAATAACTATCACCCCGTCGCACTCACCCCAGGCATCATGAAATGCTTGGAGAGGCTGGTCATGGCACACATCAACGCCAGCATGCCAGTCACATTGGTCCCACTCCAATTTGCCTAATGTTCCAACAGATCCATGGAAGATGCCATTTCCATCACTATTAACACGTTCGTAACACATCTGGACAAGAGGAACACCTATGTGAGAATGCTGTTCATTGGCTACAGTTCAGCATTCAACACTATTGTTCCCTCCAAGCTCGACACCAAGCTCAGAGCCCTGGGTCTGGACACCACCCTCTGCAACTGGATCCTGGACTTCCTGACGGGCAGACCACAGGCTGTAAGGATTGCCAGCAACACCTCCTCCACACTGACTCTTAACACAGTAGCCCCCTGTACTCCCTGTTCACCCACGGCTGCGTGGCTTTGCACGACACGAACTCCATCATCAAGTTTGCTGAAGACACCGCGGTTGTAGGCCTGATAATTAACAACGACGAGTCATCCTATAGGGAGAAGGTAAGTGAGCTGGCATTGTGGTGCCAGGACAACAACCTCTTCCTCAACGTCAGCAAAACAAAGGAGTTGATTGTTGACTTCAGGAAGTAGAGAAGGGAACATGCTCCGATCCACATCAATGGGACTGCAGTAGACAGAGTCAGCAGTTTTAAGTTCCTCCACGTCCACATCACAGAGGACTTGTCATGGACCATCAACACCACCACTCTTGTCAAGAGGGCGCAACAGTGTCTCTACGTCCTAAAGCGGCTGAAGAAATTTGGCATGCCACCTCGGGTCCTTTCCAAATACTACGCTGCACCGCCGAGAGCGTCCTGACTGGTTGCATCATGGCCTGGTACGGGAATTTCTCTGTCCACGACCACAAGGCCCTCCAGCGGGTGGGGAAGACGGCCCAGTACATCACTGGGACCGTGCTCCCACCCATCCAGGACTCGAAACGGTGCCTGAGGAAGGCCCGCAGCATCATCAAGGACCCCACACAACCCAGCCACAAGCTGTTCTCTCCCTTACTGTCGAGCAGACGTTATCGGAGCATGAGGTCTGACACCAACAGGCTCAGAGACAGTTTCTATCTACAAGCTGACTGCTGAACACTTGAACTGGACTCTCATTATGATTGCTAAATACTGCACAATTTAAACATCCCCCCTTTCCCAAAACACGTGTAAATAGTTGATTATAAATTGTGCCTTCCTGTATTATACTTATGCTAAAATGTTTGTTATATTCAACTGAGCCATTTACTTTATGTTCGTATTCTTATTTTTTAAATTGTTTCTTATTGTTGTTGAATTGTCGAGAAGAAACCTGCAAGTAAGCATTTCATTGGACGGTGTATACCATGTGTATCCCATAGATACAACTACTAAACCTTGAATGTAGAATTTGCGGGCTTGTAACCATCCGTGTGGTAAGAAAGCCAAAAGCACAAACAGAGAAGGAGAGAGAGAAGGAAGTGGAAGCATGTGTGTTTGTGTGCATCAGGGTTGTTGTGAGAAGGGGAGGGTGGTTGTGTTGGTGGTGGAGTGGGCGGTGTTACTCAGCACTGGCTCACTCCGGTTTAGCTGCTTTTAGCTGGCCCCGTGCCACGGCGAGGTTGCGAGGTTAGCGCAAGGGTGGCGGCGGGGTTACTCAGCGCCTTGTCTGCGATTTGTGTGTCTGACAAAATGCAGGGACTCGGCTCTAGCGTTGACAGATGCACCAGGTGTGTGTGTGCCGGTAAGTGTGTCTGTGTGTGTGTGTCTGTGTGTGTGTGTGTGTGTGTCTGTGTGTGTGTGTGTGTGTCTGTGTGTGTCTGTGTGTGTGTGTGTGTGTGTGTGTGTGTCAGAGTACGCTGTGTCCATACTCTAGGGAACCCCTCTGTGTCACGGCATGGAGGAACCAACTACAGTGAGGGAAAAAATTATTTGATCCCCTGCTGATTTTGTATGTTTGCCCACTGACAAAGAAATGATCAGTCTATAATTGTAATGTTAGGCTTATTTGAACAGTGAGAGACAGAATAACAACAAAAAAATCCAGAAAAACGCTTGTCAAAAATGTTATAAATTTGCATTTTAATGAGGGAAATAAGTATTTAACCCCCTCTCAATCAGAAAGATTTCTGGCTCCCAGGTGTCTTTTATACAGGTAACGAGCTGAGATTAGGAGCACACTCTTAAAGGGAGTGCTCCTACTCTCAGTTTGTTACCTGTATAAAAGACACCTGTCCACAGAAGCAATCAATCAATCAGATTCCAAACTCTCCACCATGGCAAAGACCAAAGAGCTCTCCAAGGATGTCAGGGACAAGATTGTAGACCTACACAAGGCTGGAATGGGCTACAAGACCATCGCCAAGCAGCTTGGTGAGAAGGTGACAACAGTTGGTGCGATTATTTGCAAATGGAAGAAACACAAAAGAACTGTCAATCTCCCTCGGCCTGGGGCTCCATGCAAGATCTCACCTCGTGGAGTTGCAATGATCATGAGAATGGTGAGGAATCAGCCCAGAACTACACGGGAGGATATTGTCAATGATCTCAAGGCAGCTGGGACCATAGTCACCAAGAAAACAATTGGTAACACACTACGCCGTGAAGGACTAAAATCCGACAGCACCCGCAAGGTCCCCCTCCTCAAGAAAGCACATATACAGGCCCGTCTGAAGTTTGCCAATGAACATCTGAATGATTCAGAGGAGAACATGGTGAAAGTGTTGTGGTCAGATGAGACCAAAATGGAGCTCTTTGGCATCAACTCAACTCGCCGTGTTTGGAGGAGGAGGAATGCTGCCTATGACCCCAAGAACACCATCCCCACCGTCAAACATGGAGGTGGAAACATTATGCTTTGGGGGTGTTTTTCTGCTAAGGGGACAGGACAACTTCACCGCATCAAAGGGACGATGGACGGGGCCATGTACCGTCAAATTTTGGGTGAGAACCTCCTTCCCTCAGCCAGGGCATTGAAAATGGGTCGTGGATGGGTATTCCAGCATGACAATGACCCAAAACACACGGCCAAGGCAACAAAGGAGTGGCTCAAGAAGAAGCACATTAAGGTCCTGGAGTGGCCTAGCCAGTCTCCAGACCTTAATCTCATAGAAAATCTGTGGAGGGAGCTGAAGGTTCGAGTTGCCAAACGTCAGCCTCGAAACCTTAATGATCTGCAAAGAGGAGTGGAACAGAATCCCTCCTTAGATGTGTGCAAACCTGGTGGCCAACTACAATAAATGTCTGACCTCTGTGATTGCCAACAAGGGTTTTGCCACCAAGAACTAAGTCATGTTTTGCAGAGGGTCAAATACTTATTTCCCTCATTAAAATGCAAATCAATTTATAACATTTTTTACATGCGTTTTTCTGGATTTCTTTGTTGTTATTCTGTCTCTCACTGTTCAAATAAACCTACCATTAAAATGATAGACTGATCATGTCTTTGTCAGTGGGCAAACTTACAAAATCAGCAGGGGATCAAATACTTTTTTCCCTCCCTGTATCCCATGGGCACACACGCACGAACACACACACACACGCACGCACGCACGACACACACACACACACACACACACACACACACACACACACACACACACACACACACACACACACACTCTCACACACACACACACACACACACACACACACACACACACACACACACACACACACACACACACACACACACACACACACACACACACACACACACACACACACAAGCTGTCCTATATAAATACACTGAGTGTACAAAATATTAAGAACACTCCCCCTTTTGCCCCTCAGTACAGCCTTAATTTGTTGGGGCATGGACTCTACAAGGTGTCAAAAGCATTCCACAGGGATGCATGTTGACTCCAATGCTTCCCAAAGTTGTGTCAAGTTGGCTGGATGTCCTTTGGGTGGTGGACCATTATTGATACACACGGGAAACTGTTGAGTGTTCTGCACCTGGCACCTACTACCATACCCCGTTCAAAGGCACTTAAATTGTTTGTCTTGCCCA
The DNA here is from genome assembly GCF_020615455.1 of Coregonus clupeaformis. Taxonomy (NCBI): domain Eukaryota; kingdom Metazoa; phylum Chordata; class Actinopteri; order Salmoniformes; family Salmonidae; genus Coregonus; species Coregonus clupeaformis. The sequence continues at coordinate 36,049,286 of NC_059202.1, forward strand.
TTCACCCTCTGAATGGCACACACACAATCCATGTCTCAGTTGTCTTAAGGCTTAAAAATCCTTCTTTAACTTGTCTCCTCCCCTTCATCTACATTGGTTGAAGTGGATTTACAGTTTTTTACGATTGCTTACACACTAAAATTAAACGTTTCCCACAATTAGCAAAACCTTACACTCAAGGAGCAAAACACAAGGCTAGATTTGCACAACTGACACAGAAGTATATCATGATGTCACTTCCTTGCAATTCCAAAGCACTGACTGTCAAATTACCACACCTATGAGCCAATCTGTTAAACACAGCCATCAGGTGCACAAACACTTGATTGCTAAATTGTAGACACACCAATCAGGTTTAAGCACTATAAAAATGCAGCAGGTAGGTTCACCTGCCTTCAACCAAAATGGAAGGAGTCAGAAGAAGAGTGAGGGTGAGGGTGAGGGTGAGAGGAGGAGTACGCAGAGGAGGAGAAGGATGTAGAGGAAGAGGCAGAGGCCGAGCCAGAGGTCGAGGAAGACCTGAAGCAGGAGGAGAACGTGCACAAAGAAGAAGAGGACCAAACGTATCTAATTACATTCGTGCAACACTAGTGGACCATGTTGTGAACCACGGATTGACGCTGAGGGAGGCTGGACTGAGAGTTCAGCCAAATCTTAGCAGATATACAGTGGCATCTGTCATAAGGACTTTTCGACAGAAAAACAGGTAAAAGAAGATCTGTCTACAGTTACAGTAATCAGCCGCTTATTGTATGCACCATATCAGCACTTGTGATACCCCTTCCTGTGACATTGTACAGTAAGTTACATGTATTATTCTCTACATAGGATTGAGGGTCGGGAATGACAAGGAGGAAGGGGGCCCATATTCACGCAAGAACAAGAGAGAGAGATAACAAACATGGTTTTGGCCAATAATGCTATCAGGCTCAGAGAACTACAAGCCAACATTATCGGTGACCATGCCATTTTCAATAATGTCCATCAGGTCTCTCAGTCAACACTGGCACGCATCCTGAAAAGACACCAGGTTCAAATGAAACAACTTTATCGAGTGCCTTTTGAGTGGAATTCAGAGAGGGTCAAACGTCTGCGGCATGAGTATGTGGAGGTTTGTATTGTTCACTTTAGCACTGTGATGTTGCATACTGCACACATGACTTTTTTACATTGACTGTATACTAGACCTATCCTGAACTACACAATCTTGTCTTTCACTGTATTTCAGAGAGTTTTGCAGATAGATGCTGAGGAAATCCTGCATGAATTCATATATAGATGAGGCAGGGTTCAACCTCACAAAAGCAAGAAGGAGCGGCAGAAATATCATTGGCCACAGGGCAACGTGGGGGTAGCATCACCCTTTGCGCTGCCATTTCAAAGCATGGGGTTCTCCCCCGTCATGCCAAAATGGGCCCTTACAACACACCTCACATTCTCGCATTTTTGGACCGATTGCCCCACATCGTCACAGCAGGTAATGAAATGCACCAGATGTAATACACTGTCATCTGGGACAATGTGTCATTCCACCGCTCTGCTTTGGTCCAGAACTGGTTTCAACACCATCCACAGTTGACAGTACTATACCTTCCACATACTCTGTTTCTAAACCCTATCGAATAGTTTTTCTCTGCATGGCGGTGGAAGGTTCACGATCTCCAGCCCCAGGCTCAGGTACCCCTCATTCAGGCCATGGAGGACGCCTGTGACCAAGTCGACGCCGCAGCTGTGCAAGGATGGATTCGACATTCAAGACGGTTCTTCCCGCGTTGTCTTGCTAATGAGGATATTGCTTGTGATGTTGATGAAATTCTCTGGCCAGATCCAGCTAGGCGAAGAGATAATGTATAGTATGTTTACTGTAGTATTTTCTGTACAATATTGTCAGTTTTTTTCAGATTATTTTTTATGTTTGTTGTTGTTGTTATTTACTGTAATTGTAACCTGTACTGGATACAGTATTTTACGTTTGTCTGTTTGCTGAGCTAACAGTGTTATGCACACTACTGTAGTAGCATGAAAACTGGGACATGTTTTGTTGTGATTCTCCATGTTGACATGTTGACTGATTTGGGTATATGGAGAGAAATAAATGATATTTTCCTCAGTCTGCAGCATTGGTCTTGTGTAGTGTTTGTATAGTTGCACTTTCTCTGTGTACTTCATTAACAGTACTCTAATCACTGAGAATTAGACTTGCTAAAAGTGTTTTAGGTTAGCAACAGCAGTGTGTAACTGGTTCAAAAAGATTGAAGTCATATGAAATGTGTGTTTCGTATGGTAACAAAATATTGTTTTTATGAAGTCGTGTATAGTTTTCACTCACACAGCTGTTCAGCTCAAATAGTGCCTGCTGTCGTTTGGGGACTCCTGTTGGAAGTTAGTGTGTTTTGCTGGGAGAGAGCGCTGTAAGGAGCAGCAAGGAGGGAAGCTTGACTGTTTTTGGTTTGGTAGGACTTTAGAGATAGTGTCCATGCTGTTTTGTTTAAATATTATTTTATCCACTTCAAACTGGTCAAAATGGACGTTCTTGGTAAATGCTATTCTACTGTATGTATGATAAGTCAAGCTTAAGTGATCATGAGAGTTTGTTTTGGGAATCTATGCTACATTTTGAACTTCCGCAGTTGCAGTACGTCCCTATGTCTTCAGTCTCAAACCAAAAAAGGGAACACAGTTATAGTAGCCGAAAGTGAAACCAGTAGCCCTCCTTCGCTGTCCGAACGCCAAATCACACCAAATCAGATTTTCGTGTATTGTGTTCCCTTAAAGGCTGTCCCCGGTGCAACGAGGAACATGCTTTGCAGGGGAATTCGTGAGACTGGCAGTTTACGGCTCTTTGGTCACGGGTTATAAAAACTCTGAATCGGCATGGAGGGGAGGCTCTGGACTGGGGGCTATCCCACAGTGCAGTGGGGTAATGAATGCCGCTCATCGCGGTGAAGCTCTCGCCTGAGTTATGAGGTGAGAGCAAAGGTTGTGACCTCTCCCCTAACACGGCCTCCTCCAGTGGCCAAATTCTAAATCCAATTACAATGTTTAACCTGGATCCATATAAACCAGAAACAGAAGTAGCGTACAATGTGTTCTACCCCCCTGTACCTCTGTGCTATCATTACCTTGTAAGACAGCTTTGCCTTCTCTATCAAGAAGTATCTATGGGAATTCCATAGAATACCCACATGCACATGTACATAAATCTACATGCATATGTTGACACAAGTGGGTGTATAGCTATTTACAGACTGGTCATTTATTGTTGAAATGACCTGATGAAGGTCCTAGTGCAGGGGTCGGCAACCTTTTCTTGACCAGGGACCCCCTCCCAGGCAAACCAGCGACCCAGGGACCCCCATCATACATTAACGAAAAATGTGTTGTCTTGTCTTATCATCAGGTGAATGATAATGGCAAGGAGAAGTAATCAACATTTTAAAATCAATAGATTTGGTAGATAGTTGTTCATTATTTTGACCTCCCCACATTATAACTGGAAGAGGAAGTGTAAACTCTAACATAGCCTATTAGCTAGAATGGTAACTCAACACATTTTCGCTTAGAGCAGCTGTTTAGCTGGTTAGCCATGTGTAGGCAAAAATTAATGTCCAAGTCAAGAAAGCTTACCGGCAGCCAGCGGCACTTGCCGCACTGGTAGCCTATTCACGGGTTCTTTTTCAAAGCCTATGTCAGATACTCCAGTGAGTGTAATTGGCTCCAATGACTGTATTTTGCTCAAAATTAAGATTAGAGAAATACAATTGACATCATTAAAAATAAGATATTCTCCTCTTTTCTAGTGTAGGTCTTTAATTCAAAATTAGTTTATTCTACTGTTGCTAGCGGCACTCATAAAGTTGAGTTGTTGTCTAGCCTGTTCCATCTTGTGACTGTCTGAGGTGGGTGTCTGTCGTGTGACTGTCTGAAGTGGGTGTCTGTAGTGTGACTGTCTGAGGTGGGTGTGTGTAGCCTGACTGTCTGAGGTGGGTGTGTGTAGCCTGACTGTCTGAGGTGGGTGTATGTAGCCTGACTGTCTTAGGTGGGTGTCTAAAGCTTGACTGTCTGAGGTGGGTGTCTGTCGTGTGACTGTCTGAGGTGGGTGTCTGTAGTGTGACTGTCTGAGGTGGGTGTATGTAGCTTGACTGTCTGAGGTGGGTGTATGTATCTTGATTGTCTGAGGTGGGTGTATGTAGCTTGACTGTCTGAGGTGGGTGTCTGTAGCTTGATTGTCTGAGGTGGGTGTATGTAGCTTGACTGTCTGAGGTGGGTGTCTGTAGTGTGACTGTCTGAGGTGGGTGTCTGTAGTGTGACTGTCTGTAGTGGGTGTCTGTAGCGTGACTGTCTGAGGTGGGTGTCTGTAGCTTGACTGTCTGTAGTGGGTGTCTGTAGCGTGACTGTCTGAGGTGGGTGTCTGTAGCTTGACTGTCTGAGGTGGGTGTATGTAGCCTGACTGTCTGTAGTGTGAAGCAGCTTGCACTAGCCTGACCCTGTCCCCTGACTTGCAGATACTTCATCTGATTCCAGCCAGTCTGTCTATGGGTTTCATAACGTCAACATGGCTGTCATCGCGTGTTAGTCAATACTGGGCTGTAAAAATGTGATTTGCATCTCATTTATTATGATGCTATGTCAAATAACTTCTCTGTTGATGACTTTGTTCTAATTCTTATTCTATTCTTATTGACAAAATTATTTCCTTCAAAATACAGTATGACAGAAAGAAACAGTTTAGTGTCATATCCTAGCTGGTCAAAGGAGAAGTTCCTCGACACATGCATAGATAGTCAGGATGAGAATTTCAATTTGCCAGACTGGACAAGACAAGTATGATCTCCGTGCTGATGATCATGATGTCCTGATATAGATCCTAAGCGTAAATGGGCCCTAAATAGCCAGCAGATGACTCCCAAACCAAATGAAGCCACATCATGGGCAGTCATGGGCGGCTGCTTTAAACCCCCTCACCCCAGTCGTGTACCGCAGTTTCCCAAGTGGGTGGACCTATGGCCTCCCAGGCCCACCAATGGCTGCACCCCTGCCCAGTCATGTGAAATCCATAGATTAGGGCCTAATGAATTTAATTAAATTGACTGCTTTCCTTCTATGAACTGTAACAGTAAAATATTTTAAATTGTTGCATATTGCGTTTATATTTTTGTTCAGTATATATACAGTACCAGTCAAAAGTTTGGACACACCTACTCATTCAAGGTTCTTTCTTTATTTGTACTATTTTCTACATTGTAGAATAATAGTGAAGACATCAAAACTATGAAATAACACATTTGGAATCATGTAGTAACCCAAAAAGTGTTAAACAAATCAAAATATATATTATATTTTAGATTCTTCAAAGTAGCCACCCTTTGCCTTGATGACAGCTTTGCACACTCTTGGCATTCTCTCAACCAGCTTCATGAGGAATGCTTTTCCAACCGTCTTGAAGGAGTTCCCACATATGCTGAGCACTTGTTGGCTGCTTTTCCTTCACTCTGTGGTCCAACTCATCCCAAGCCATCTCAATTGGGTTGAGGTCGGGTGATTGTGGAGGCCAGGTCATCTGATGCAACACTCCATCACTCTCCTTCTTGATCAAATAGCCCTTACACAGCCTGGAGGTGTGTTTTGGGCCATTGTCCTGTTGAAAAACAAAATGATAGTCCCACTAAGCGCAAACCAGATGGGATGGCGTATCGCTGCCGAATGCTGTGGTAGCCATGCTGGTTAAGTGTGCCTTGAATTCTAAATAAATCACTGACAGTGTCACCAGCAAAGCACCCCCACACCATCACACCTCCTCCTCCATGCTTCACGGTGGGAACCATACATGCGGAGATCATACGTTCACCTACTCTGCATCTCACAAAGACACGGAGGTTGGAAACCAAAAATCTCAACTTTGGACTCATCAGACCAAAGGACAGATTTCCACCAGTCTAATGTCCATTGCTCGTATTTCTTAGCCCAAGCAAGTCTCTTCTTATTATTGGTGTCCTTTGGTAGTGGTTTCTTTGCAGCAATTCGACCATGAAGGCCTGATTCACGCAGTCTCCTCTGAACATGTTGAGATGTGTCTGTTAATTGAACTCTGTGAAGCATTTATTTGGGCTGCAATCTGAGGTGCAGTTAACTCTAATGAACTTATCCTCTGCAGCAGAGGGTCTTCCTCTGGGTCTTCCTTTCCTGTGGCGGTCCTCATGAGAGCCAGTTTCATCATAGCGCTTGATGGTTTTTGCGACTGCACTTTGCGACTGAATTTGTCGGATTGACTGACCTTCATATCTTAAAATAATGATGGCCTGTCGTTTCTCTTTGCTTATTTGAGCTGTTCTTGCCATAATATGGACTTGGTCTTTTACCAAAAATGGGTATCTTCTGTATACCACCCCTACATTGTCACAACACAACTGATTGGCTCAAACGCATTAAGAAGGATAGATATTCCACAAAATAACTTTTAACAAGGCACCTGTTAATTGAAATGCATTCCAGGTGACTACCTCATGAAGCTGGTGGAGAGAATGCCAAGAGTGTGCAAAGCTGTCATCAATGCAAAGGGTGACTACTTTGAAGAATCTCAAATATAACATTTATATATTTTTTCTAACACTGTTTTGGTTACTACATGATTCCATATGTGTTATTTCATAGTTTTGATGACTACACTATTATTCTACAATGTAGAAAATAGTAAAAATAAAGAAAGACCCTGGAACGAGTAGGTGTGTCCAAGCTTTTGACTGGTACCGTATATTTTTTAAAGATTTTCTATGGGGAAACAGCTAACTTTGTGCAATTCTACACATTTTGCCAAAATGTGCAGTTTTATAGCTAATCTCATGCTTGTCTACACATTTTGCCATGAGGCTGAAATAAAATGTTGCTGTTTTAAAGCTTATTACCTGCAATTCTACAGATATTGCCAATGGGCAAAGAGCAACATTTGCAGTTTTATAGCTAACCTCATGCTATTCTACACATTTTCCAATGAGACTGAGATAATTTTTAATGTTAAAGCTAATATCCTGCAATTCTACACATATTGCCATGGGGCAAAGAGGAAAATGTGCAGTTTTATAGCTAATGTCATGCTTGTCTACACATTTTGCCATGAGGCTGAAAGAAAATGTTGCTGTTTTAAAGCTAAGTACCTGCAATTCTATAGATATTGTCAATGGGCAAAGAGAAACATTTGCAGTTTTATAGCTAACCTCATGCTTGTCTACACATTTTGCCATGAGGCAAAGAGAAAATGTTGCTATTTTAAAGCTATTGTCCTGCAATTCAACACATATTGCCATGGGGCAGAACACATTTTTTTGCCATTTTATAGCTAATCTCATGCTATTCTACACATTTTCTACGCATGGTTTTCTCAGCGCAGGTATGCGTAGATATGTACTCATGTCAAGTATGCATGCCTTATGATAATCTATACGTATGACATGTCCATGACACCTCCTGACCACCTTATGTAACTGTGGTGAAAACACCTGCCATGGACGCCCTGCGGCGCCCCGATCCCCACGCACGCATATTCGTCATCATTGGACTGCCTTGGGAGAAGATGGAATGTGTACCCGGGTCCTTTTACAGGAGACAGAATGTGACGGGGTGCTTGAGGAAAAGTTCAGTCAGTCCTCGTCTGAGTCAGAAAGAGAGACAACGAGAGAGAGAGAGAGAGAGAGAGAGAGAGAGAGGGAGAGAGAGATAGATAGAGAGAGAGAGATAGAAAGAGAGAGAGCGAGAGAGAGAGAAAGAGAGAGAGGAGAGAGAGAGGAGAGAGAAAGGAGCGGGTCGGACTTCCCCTGAGAGTCGGCGCGCGCTGGTTCAGACCGGTTCCTGTTTCCCTTCACAGACATGTAAATACAGCCAGTCTGAGTCAGAGAGAGAGAGAGAGAGAGAGAGAGAGAGAGAGAGAGAGAGAGAGAGAGAGAGAGAGAGAGAGAGAGAGAGAAAGGCAACACCCACTCAGGCTTACAGTTCTCTAGACTACTCTCTCAGTCGGTGGTTGGACACCGACAGCAGCAGTAAGGATTCACACACACAGGGCTTCTGGGGTTGTTTGCAGAGAGGACAGGAGTTCTAGATGAAAACCCTGAAGCTGCACATCCTCCAAAGTCTGGGAGGGATTAAGGGCTTTTCAGACCGACGCCTCGGAAAAACGACTACTTTAGAGCAATTATAGCCAGTTTGACTGGTATCGCTTATTGTCCAAAACAAATAAAATACTTTGTCCAGTTGTGAAATTAACATGAGATGACCAATGAAAGGAATGTGCTCTCCTAGAGTAGAACTCTCCTAGAATGTAAATATTGATATCGCCCCCTCTTCATGTTTCATGTGTCGTTTGGGGTCTTGTAGATAGGGACTTGTGGTGATTCTACGGTACAGGTCTTGAGCAACAAAAAACCCCCAAAAAATCAAAAGTAGCTCCTATGACCTTTGTGATGCACATGTATATCACACTTGACTTCCCAATTAAGAATTGCAAACTATGCAAATGTCGACACTTCACATGTGGTTAGCATCTGCCACTTTGGCTAATGTCGGATGTGCCCTAGGCCAAAACTGAAAGCATCAATCTTCCGCTCAGACTATATTCAAATGCTATAGTGTTTTATGATACTCATTATAATTATACTTATTATAAAACATTATAAGACTTCATAAACATGTCATAAACACGTTCACACCCCTATAATGGCTTAGAATAATCTCATAATGATCCTGTTTAAATTACACTTATTTTCAGTATTTAGTTACTTTTGGGGATAGCAGCCCTCTCCTGCAGTCACATGCCCAAAGCACCATCTAGTGGCCTCATGGGTGGAATGTTATTAATATTTTTCAAAATGTAATAATTAATAAACATAACTTTTTTTTAGACCACTGAAAATCTGGTGTTTCTATGTCAAAGGGTTTTGTCTTTAAAAGACTAGGAAACAACACGCCAGTCGTGTAAATTACTTAAGTAAAAATGCTTTAAAGTACTACTTAAGTTGTTTTTTGGGATATGTGTACTTTACTTTACTATTTATATTTTTGACAACTTTTACTTTTACTCCACTACATTCTTAAATACAATAATGTACTTTTTACTCTGTACATTTTCCCTGAGACCCAAAAGTACTCATTACATTTTGAATGCTTAACAGGACAGACATTATTTTCAATTCACACACTTATCAAGAGAACATCCCTTTTCATCCCTACTGCCTCTGATGTGGCGGACTCACTAAACACAAATGCTTCATTTGTAAATTATGTCTGAGTGTTGGAGTGGGCCTTTGACTATCCATAAATAAATAAAAAACAAGAAATTTGTGCTGTTTGGAGTCATTTAAAATGATTTATACTTTGACTTTGACTTTTTATACATAAGTATATTTAAAACCAAATACTTTTAAACTTTTACTCAAGTACTATTTTACTGGGTGATTTTCACTTTTACTTGAGTCATTTTCTATTCAAGTTATCTTTACTTTTACTCAAGTATGACAATTGGGTACTTTTTCCACCACTGCAACACGCCCACAAATATGTGCAACAAAGCTTATATTTAAAAGTGAGTTCCAAAGTGTTAAAAGACAGACACAGTCTGTCCTTGTGCTTCAGATGTTGTCAGCGATGATGTTGTCTATGTCTGAGCAAAAACAAGAAACCACCAAACCAGTTTCAGTGCTCAGAGGCAAGTCAGGGCCTGCCTAAATCAACAATCCCGAGTGTGACAACAGGTATTCAACTGTAACAGTGACCAATGTTCCCTCAAATTGTTTGGGGAACTGAGCAGATTTTATGTATTGTGAGTGGAAACTTGAACGTTGTGAGAATATTGTACAACTTCAGGCGCTCATTTACAGTGAACGCTGAGGCTGTACCCTTACAGTTTTAGACAGTAGCCAATAGGCTATTGTGGCTATTAGAACATAATGTACTGTAGGCCTACTAACAAAACCAATGGAGCAAATCCCATAACATTTTCACATGGAAATAGCTTTTGATTTCTATGATATAGCCTACAGTGGCCTATGTGTGGTGTTCAATGCAGGCCTACATTGCATGAGACATTTTAAACGTTGTTACAATATGAAGGCCTTGACATTAATTAATGATTTTTTACTTGGTCTGTAACACCATTGGCCAAATAGGTGACTGTAAATTGCATTGTATTGTGTTGTATGATGCAAGAAACCACTTTACAAAATAAAATGTATTATTTTTACCTTACAGAGAATTAGACAATGTAGGCTACCTCTCTGCCTATTGGCTTATTTGCATATTCAAGCCTGTCTCAAAATACAACACTGCCCCTTTAATTAAGACATAAGGTTTTTACCTGAATAGCTTTTCAAAGACATCTTGAAATGTAGCCTACATGGTTTGTGCTCTTGTAGAAAGCAGTAACTCCCCATTGCTGACCTATACTTATCTATAACTGGGCTAAATACTCGCTAACTAGCAAAGAATATCAACAAATGTGCACACGCATGGCTCTGCGCTCTGATCTGAACTGATCTAAAAAGCTCATTCACTCGCAGGTTATTGAAAGACCGCTCGTGGGCTACCCCTGCCAATAGAATTATACTCAGTTGAACTCTGGCTCTGGGGAGATGGGACAGACTGTACAATTGTCGGCTTCTAAACTCCTAATGGGGAAAAAGCTAAACAAAATACAAAGTTAGTTGCGATTCATTGAATTGAGGCCAAGAAGTTATAGAGCATAAACTACCTTCAAAATTGGGTTTATATAGTCCTAACTAACATCTCCCCTCTCTCCTTTGCTGACAGACTTCGTAGTGCAAACCCCTTTCAATTATACAGACTTTAAGGCTTAAAACATGACTGGTATCTGTTTACTACATTCCTCTTCTCTGGTAGGACTATTTCTGCAGCTGAACAACATGTCTGCAGCTTCAGACAGACAGGGTTCAGCTGTCGAACACTAACCGACCGGTAGAGCAGGCCTGCAGGCATCCAGGCCAGTGGCGTCAGACAACTGTTGTTATTGAGGGGCACTGATAATAACCAGTGTCAGCAGTCACATATTGACATGTTTAGTTGCAGCAAATCAAATCAAATATATTTGTCACGTGCCAAATACGACAGGTGTAGACTTTACAGTGAAATGCTTACTTGTGAGCCCTTTCCCAACAATCCAGAGTTAAAAAGTATGAACAATTTGCACAAAAAAAGGAAATAGTAACACAATAAAATAACAACAACGAGGCTATATACAATGAATACCGGTACAGAGTCAATGTGTGGGGGTATGAGGCAGTTGAGGTGATTGAGGTAATATGTACTTGTAGGAAGGGGTAAAAGTGACTAGGCAATCAGGATAGACAATAAACAGAGTAGCAGCAGTGTATGTGAAGAGTGTGAAATTGTGTCTGTGTGAGTGTGTGGCGTCAATATGCATGTGTGTGTTTTATGTGTGCGAGCGTATGTAGTGTGTGTGTGTGTGTGTGTGTGTGTGTGTGTGTTGGAGTGTCAGTGTAGTATGTATGAGTGTGTGGGTAGTGTCCAGTGAGTGTGCATAAAGCCAATGCAAGAGAGTCAGTGCAAAAAAAAGGGTATCAATGCAAATAGTCCAGGTAACCATTTGATTAACTGTTCAGCAGTCTAATGGCTTGGGGATAGAAGCTGTTCAGGAGCCTTTTGGTCCCAGACATCACCCTCCGGTGGTGATGGCGCTGGAGTTGTGCGTGACTACGCAGTCGTGGATGAACAGGGAGTACAGGAGGGGACTAAGCACACCCCTGAGCATGTCTCACTACTCATTAATTCTACTCATTGTTCATGTACACACGTCTGAGATTGTACCGTATAATCTAAAGCTATGAAAGGGAATACGTCCCTATCATCAGTGGGGGTTGTAAAGTTGCTAGGGGTTTAGGGGCTATTTAGTATAACTACTGTACTTTGTCTGGAACTTTCCTCAGAAAAAGCTTGTTCATCCTTTCAAAGTTCTGCTTGAAATTTCAGGACATTAATGTCACAGCTGCCGACAAACATCTAGTCAAACCACCACCCAACTAACTCTTTAACATTTTAAATCCACCCTTTAATGAGGCCAAAAAAACAAGGCCTTTGTTTATATCAACCGCCAACTGGCTTCATCCAGATCATCTCCTGGTTTCCATCCTCTCAGCACTTTAGGTTAACGAGGCCACTGGCCAACCCACTCCATCCGTAGTGAAAATGCCATTGCCTCCAATAGGGCTGGCAAGTCTTGGGATAGGGAGAGATCGTAGCCTGTGTGTGTGTGTGTGTGTGCTTGTGTTTGTGTTTGTGTGTGTGACTGCTGAGCATGTGTGTGTGTGTGTGAGTACGGTGAAGAGGCTATCGTAAAAGACTGCATTTCCACACGGCTAAATAGTCGACATAGCTCCCTCCCTCCCTCCCTCCTTTCCCTGCCTTCCCCCTCCCTTCCCCCTCTCCATCCCTCCCCCTCTCCCCCCTCCCCCTCTCTATCTACAACTCCAATAGCCATGCAGTACATGTCTTTCATCACCACAGCCAATCAGGGAGGACTGATCACAAAGGTACTTCTTGCTGAGTCAAAGAAACCAAAATGACTGCCTATGCTTCCTGACCTCTTCCCTAGAACAGCCCAGATGCAGTGACACTGATGTGACACACACTGTTTATTCGCTGGTGTCCTTATGGAGGTGCGGGTTGGCCCCACATGCAAATCTAGGATCAGATTACCCCACTCTATCCTTACCGTGACCATTAGGCGGTAAAAGACAAAGCTGACCTCAGATCAGTCCATGGGGGCAACAACAGGCTTCACAAGTAGATCACTCAATGACGTGTCTCTCCATGCTCGTCACGCTATATTTTGAAATGCGTGTAATCAATTTGCCATTAGAATTTACTGACTTGGAGTCAGATACCCACTGGGCACACATTGGTTGCATCAACGTTGTTTCCACGTCATTTCAATGAAATAAGGTTGAACCAACATGGAATAGACGTTGAATTGACATCTGTGCCCAGTGAGTATGGAGTTCATTTTCCATGCTAGTACCCCAAGCACTGGTCACGTTGAAGTTATTGTGAAACCAGCAGGCTACACTTGGCAGTGAGATGAATCGGACGGGATTCACTCTCAGAAAAAAGGGTTCCAAAAGGGTTCTTCACTCTTAGAAAAAAGGGTTCTTCACTGTCCCCATAGGAGAACCCTTTTTGGTTCCAGGTAGAACCCTCTGTAAAAAAGGTTCTATATGGAACCCAAAAGGGTTCTTCTACCTGGAACCAAAAAGGGTTCTTCAAAGGGTTATTCTATGGGGACAGCCGAAGAACCCTTTAAGGTTCTAGATAGCACTTTATTTTCTAAGAGTGTACTGCCAAAAAACTTTGCCTTTCAAATTGGAAACAGGTCACAGACAGACACCACACGCGACGTGCACGTTTTCCCATCCTATCTCCCATTCAGAAATTCCTCATATCTCCAAGGTTCTTCAACAAGTGGCCCAAATCTGCTGACTTTACTGACACAGCAAGCAGTTAGCTGAGCTCCAACAGCAAGGTCATTGGCTGATAATGGCAATTGGGGTGTTATGGTTAATTCTTCACAGGAATCAGACAGCAGCCAGTGGTCCCAAGAATATAAGGAAACGCGTAACCAGGACAAAATAAAGAAGTGGATGTGAGTTTGTATATGAAAGTGCAATGCAGATTAGTAAATACTTCTTCTCTTTTATTTATGATATTATGAACTTATAAATGATGCAAAAATATGCTGAGAGGAGGGCTGACAGAAACACAATTGTTGTTTGGAACATAAAACTAAAGAGTATTTAAACAATTCAGCATTTGTGCATACAGTATGATTAAGAAGTGCAGCTTTTTTTAAAACCATTTCTATAACAGCTTGTTGTTGAGAGATATATCCAGGAACAAGAGCAAAATTGTCTCAGTTGAAATCAGTGAGTATGTGAAACAGAGATGCCATGCATATGAACTTTACCATCAATCAACACAAACACTACAGCCCCTCCAACTGCAGGCAGTGATCGCCCTCTTGTGTCAACATATGGTAATGGCAATCAGAAAGATAACCTTTTACTAAAATACTCAAGAAACATCATGACATTAATATTTTAATAATTTTAAAGATTGTACATGAAATGCTAAGGAGGCTGTAAAGTACAGATAATTTTTGATAGGTTAACAAACATTTGTAATCAAGTAAAATCCATGCAAAGCGAGGGCTGTGTATAATTTCAATAAAGTTTTACTTCATGTCTGATTCCGCACCCATAGTTATTATAGGGTTTCCTTTCCAGACATAGTCCACAGTCCGGTAGTTATGTACGTGCCATCGCTTCCCCTGGAACTCCAAACGACATTGTTCTCAGGGGTTACCACTGTGTCGTTGATCCACCAAATGATGTCCACCAAATGACGTGTGTTTAAACCACTGGGGTAAACCACTGAGGACACACACCAGTGTAGGTGAGGCACCAGGTTTGCTCCCAAAGGAGGAGAGGATTAGCACAGAGGGATTAGAAGGGATCACAGGCTTTTTGTGAATTTTGAATGATTTACGTAATCAAAACAAGCTCATAAAGCACATAAAGGCTTCATAATTCACAAAGTTCATGTTAACTGACTGATATTATCTCATAGCGAGCTCTATAAGCACTTACTATAGTCATATTTATTTATCCTCTTGAAGGAAAACTAGTTTTTTTATTAAGTTGAACATGTGCTGTTGCCTAGTCACTTTACCCCTACCTATATGTACTGTACATAGCTACCTCAATTACCTCGTACCCCTGCATATCGACTCAGTACTGGTACTCCCTCTTATTTTCTACTCCTTATAGATAGCCATGTTATTTTCTACTCCCTGTATATAGCCATGTTATTTTCTACTCCCTATATATAACCATGTTATTTTCTACTCCCTATATACAGCCATGTTATTTTCTACTCCCTATAGATAGCCATGTTATTTTCTACTCCCTGTATATAGCCATGTTATTTTCTACTCCCTATATATAACCATGTTATTTTCTACTCCCTGTATATAGCCATGTTATTTTCTACTCCCTGTATACAGCCATGTTATTTTCTACTCCCTATATATAGCCATGTTATTTTCTACTCCCTATATATAGCCATGTTATTTTCTACTCCCTACATATAACCATGTTATTTTCTACTCCCTATATACAGCCATGTTATTTTCTACTCCCTGTAGATAGCCATGTTGTTTTCTACTCCCTGTATATAGCCATGTTATTTTCTACTCCCTATATATAACCATGTTATTTTCTACTCCCTGTATATAGCCATGTTATTTTCTACTCCCTATATATAGCCATGTTGTTTTCTACTTCCTATAGACAGCCATGTTATTTTCTACTCCCTGTATATAGCCATGTTGTTTTCTACTCCCTGTATATAGCCATGTTATTTTCTACTCCCTGTATATAGCCCTGTTATTTTCTACTGCCTTTATATAGCCATGTTGTTTTCTACTCCCTATAGACAGCCATGTTATTTTCTACTCCCTATATATAGCCATGTTATTTTCTACTCCCTGTATACAGTCGTGGTCAAAGGTTTTGAGAATGACACAAGTATTGGTCTTCACAAAGTTTGCTGCTTCAGTGTTATGATATATTTTTGTCAGATGTTACTATGGTATACTGAAGTATAATTACAAGCATTCCATAAGTGTCAAAGGCTTTTATTGACAATTACATTACGTTTATGCAAAGAGTCGATATTTACGGTGTTGACCCTTCTTTTTCAAGACCTCTGCAATCCTCCCTGGCATGCCGGCCATTAACTTCTGGGCCACATCCGGACTGATGGCAGCCCATTCTTGCATAATCAATGCTTGGAGTTTGTCAGAATTTGTGGGTTTTTGTTTGTCCACCCGCCTCTTGAGGATCGACCACAAGTTCTCAATGGGATTAAGGTCTGGGAAGTTTCCTGGCCATGGACCCAAAATGTCGATGTTTTGTTTCCTGAGCCACTTAGTTATCACTTTTGCCTTATGGCAAGGTGCTCCATCATGCTGGAAAAGGCATTGGTCGTCACCAAACTGTTCGTGGATGGTTGGGAGAAGTTGCTCTCGGAGGATGTGTTGGTAACATTCTTTATTCATGGCTGTGTTCTTAGGCAAAATTGTGAGTGAGCCCACTCCCTTGGCTGAGAAGCAACCCCACACATGAATGGTCTCAGGATGCTTTACTGTTGGCATGACACAGGACTGATGGTAGCGCTCACCTTGTCTTCTCCGGACAAGGTGTTTTCCGGATGCCCCAAACAATCGGAAAGAGGATTCAACAGAGAAAATGACTTTACCCCAGTCCTCAGCAGTCCAATCCCTGTACCGTTTGCAGAATATCTGTCTGTCCCTGATGTTTTTCCTGTAGAGAAGTGGCTTCTTTGCTGCCCTTCTTGACACCAGGCCATCCTCCAAAAGTCTTCGCCTCACTGTGCGTGCAGATGCACTCACACCTGCCTGCTGCCATTCCTGAGCAAGCTCTGCACTGGTGGTGCCCCGATCCCGCAGCTGAATCAACTTTAGGAGACGGTCCTGGCGCTTGCTGGACTTTCTTGGGCGCCCTGACGCCTTCTTCACAACAATTGAACCTACTCCATGAAGTTCTTGATGATCCGATAAATGGTTGATTTAGGTGCAATCCTACTAGCAGCAATATCCTTGCCTGTGAAGCCCTTTTTGTGCAAAGCAATGATGACGGCACGTGTTTCCTTGCAGGTAACCATAGTTAACAGAAGAAGAACAATGATTTCAAGCACCACCCTCCTTTTAAAGCTTCCAGTCTTTTATTCTAACTCAATCAGCATGACAGAGTGATCTCCAGCCTTGTCCTCGTCAACACTCTCACCTGTGTTAACGAGAAAATCACTGACATGATGGCAGCTGGTCCTTTTGTGGCAGGGCTGAAATGCAGTGGAAATGTTTTTTGGGGATTAAGTTCATTTTCATGGCAAAGAGGGACTTTGCAATTAATTGCAATTCATCTGATCTCTCTTCATGACATTCTGCAGTATATGCAAATTGCCATCATCAAAACTGAGGCAGCAGACTTTGTGAAAATTAGTATTTGTGTCATTCTCAAAACTTTTGACCACGACTGTATAGCCATGTTGTTTTCTACTCCCTATATATAGCCATGTTATTTCCTACTCCCTATAGATAGCCATGTTGTTTTCTACTCCCTGTATATAGCCATGTTATTTTCTACTCCCTGTATATAGCCATGTTATTTTCTACTCCCTATTTATAGCCATGTTATTTCCTACTCCCTATAGATAGCCATGTTGTTTTCTACTCCCTGTATATAGCCATGTTATTTTCTACTCCCTGTATATAGCCATGTTGTTTTCTACTCCCTGTATATAGCCATGTTATTTTCTACTCCCTGTATATAGCCATGTTATTTTCTACTCCCTGTATATAGCCATGTTATTTTCGACTCCCTGTATATAGCCATGTTATTTTCTACTCCCTGTATATAGCCATGTTATTTTCTACTCCCTATATATAGCCATGTTATTTTCTACTCCCTGTATATAGCCATGTTATTTTCTACTCCCTAAAGATAGCCATGTTGTTTTCTACTCCCTGTATATTCTACTCCTAGAATATAAACATAGAACTACACAACATAGAATATACACACCCTGACTCCACAAATAGGAGTCCCCAGAGTCAGGGCGTGACAGTACCCCCCCTCAAAGGTGCGGACTCCGACCGCACAACATACACATAACAGGGTAGGGGCCGGGTGGGCATTCCGCCTCGGAGGCGGATCCGGCTCAGGGCGTGACGACCTCTCACTCTTCGCCTCCCTGTTGCGCCCCTGGTCTGGTCTAGACCACGGCGCGTTGCTTCCCCTCTCCTTCCTCCCACTATACTCCAAGCCCTGTCTGGACCCTTGTGTGGGAGACCCCGAACCTGGAGAGGGGCTGACGTCTGGGTCTGGACTGGAGCCGCTGACCGGAGCTGGACCGGGCACCGGTGGAGCGGACTGCTCAGGCTCCGGACTGGAGCCGCTGACCGGAGGTGGACTGGGCACCGGTGGATCGGACTGCTCTGGCTCCGGAGTGGAGCCGCTGACCGGAGCTGGATCAGGCACCGGTGGAGCGGTCTGCTCTGGCTCCGGAGTGGAGCCGCTGACCGGAGCTGGACTGGACCCCGGTGAAGCGAATTGCTCTGGCTCCGGAGTGGAGCAGCTGACCGGAGCTGAACCAGGCACCGGTGGAACAGGCACGGGCCGTGCCGGACAGGACACACGCACCACTGGCTTGGTGCGAGGAGCAGGAACAGGCCGGACCGGGCTGGCGACGCGCACCACTGGCTTGGTGCGAGGGGCAGGAACAGGCCGGGCCAGGCTGGTGACGCGCACCACTGGCTTGGTGCGAGGGGCCGGAACAGGCCGGACCGGGCTGGCGACGCGCACCACTGGCTTGGTCCGAGTAGCAGGAACAGGCCGGGCCGGACTGGCGACGCGCACCACTGGCTTGGTGCGAGGAGCGGGACTGTGTCCCTTTATTAACCCCCGCTCCTTCTGCTGCCTAACCAGCTCCTCTCGCCGTGCCTCTACACTTTCCTTCTCCCTTTTAGCCTCCTGTAGCCTCATCATCCACCCCGTGTGCCCCCCCCCCAAAAAAATGTTATTGGGGTTGCCTCTCGGGTCTCCGTCGTCAGCACGGTTGGCGCCGTTTCTCCTCTCCTGCCTGGGCATCTACCTTCGCCCATGGCCCTTTCCCCGCAAATATCTCCTCCCATGACCACCATTTGCCCACCTGTGACATGGCTATTCGCTCTTCCTGGGCACGCTGCTTGGTCCTCGTTTGGTGGGATCTTCTGTCACGTTCGTTGAAGGACGGGTCAGACCAAGGCGCAGCGTGATATGCATACATGTTTATTTGAACCGAATAAACAACGACAAAACAACAAACTAAACGAAACGTGAAGTCCAAGGTACACAAACAACATACCTCACACGGAACAAGATCCCACAACCCACTAGTGCCAATAGGCTGCCTAAGTATGGTCCCCAATCAGAGACAACGAGCGACAGCTGCCTCTGATTGGGAACCACACCGGCCAACATAGAAATACACACATTAGAATATAAACATAGAACTACACAACATAGAATATACACACCCTGACTCCACAAATAGGAGTCCCCAGAGTCAGGGCGTGACATATTTTCTACTCCCTGTATATAGCCATGTTATTTTCTACTCCCTAAAGATAACCATGTTATTTTCTACTCCCTGTATATAGTCATGTTATTTTCTACTCCCTAAAGATAACCATGTTGTTTTCTACTCCCTATAGACAGCCATGTTATGTTCTACTCCCTATATATAGCCATGTTATTTTCTACTCCCTGTATATAGTCATGTTATGTTCTACTCCCTAAAGATAACCATGTTGTTTTCTACTCCCTATAGACAGCCATGTTATTTTCTACTCCCTGTATATAGCCATGTTATTTTCTACTTCCTGTATATAGCCATGTTATTTTTTACTTGTTATTGTTATTTGTTAATCACTCTGTATTTATTCTTTGTATTGCTATTTACATTTTTTTCATCTTATATTTAACTCTGCATTGTTGGAAATGGACCCGTAAGTAAGCATTTCATTTTTAGTCTACACCTGTTGTCTACAAAGCATGTGACAATTGATTTGATTGGCTCTTTATGACAGAATGTTAAAATTAGGTGAAATCAAACATTTTTTGGACCAAGTTACACTTCTCAAAAGGCACCGAATTGGTGGAACGACACAATTGTGGCCTGCATTGTGAGAGAATGTGTCAATAACAATTAGCTTTTACATTTACATTTTAGTCATGCAAATGGGATTTCATTCTAGTCTACCTTCAACAAAGGGTTGGATCCTTCTACTGAATACCACTTCCCTTTGAGGGGGCTTGCTCCCATCTACACGCCTGAGGAAAAATATGACCATAATTATCATCAGAACACTGCAATAATCCACAGTACCTACAGTGCAATCTGCATTGAAAGTTAAGCTGAAAGTTACCCCAGCAGTAGTAGTAAAGTGAAACACAGTCCTCGTGCTCTGTTCATTCTGGCTGAGTGGTCTGTTTCAGTTGGTGCTCTGGAGAGGAGAAAAGCCCAACTGCTTGAGTCCCTTGAGGATCTTGGTGTCTTGTCCTGCAGTATCATACAGCTCTCTCCTCTCACATGGACTTCTACCGCAGGGAAAGATAGTTCTTCACCTCAGGTTTTTATTTGAGCATTTAGCCCAATCCTGCTAAGAACTGTCAGTTAATCACTAATTAGGAGAATATCAATAAATGATACAGTCATATTGCAATCTCCTCTAAAGATAGAGACTTTCTCACAACTAAGTTGGTCTAGAGGAGGGACAACGGTGCAAAGAGGAAATGTTGTGAAAAACTATCTGGGTGGAACATGAGTGTTTTCCCAAGGCACATTTTGTCCCCCTCTATCGCAGGCTCAAAACAAGTAAATCAGTTATTCAGTTTGTAGGAGGATAGAAAAACAAGAACGGCTGGCACAAGTGGTTGTGTCTGAAACAGATGTAGACTCAGGTACGACTTCTCCAGTTCTGCCCACTATGGAGTATTTGGGGGGATACTGACAATGAGGATTGTCTGTGGTAAACCACAAGTGGCTTAACTTTACATATGTTTCTGCCCTTCTCCCTTTGCCATTATACTGTTAGTCAACCCACTAGAAATATTCCATGAAACACCATGAAAGACACTTGGTATATAAATCACTCTTAGAACATGGCAATACCAAAACAACAACATCAACCTGAGAGTTTATTAGGGGTTGCTTTGGAAGACCAATACAGAGTACCCTATACAGATGTAGGATCTTAATTTGAGCCAGTTTGCTACAACAGGAAAATAATCCTGTAGCAACTGGAAATGTGAATTATTATGTGGATTATAATTAATGGATCTTTTTGGTAGGGGTTGATAATTATTTTGTTACGGCAAATCAGTCAGAAATGTTAAAGCGGAAATTACAAACCTTAGAAGCCTTTTTAAACCTTGAATAAACTATATGTTTGCATTTCCTGCTGTGCAGAAAACATACTCAGCAACAAAACAGTGATCAAATGAAGATCCTACATCTGTACAGTACAATGTTATTACATAGTATACCTTACATTCATCTCTACAAATCAGTTGTTGTTTCTCTCAAGTCCTTCTGTAAGTCTACAGTAATAAACTGCCATGTCACTCTCTTTAGATCCATGGATCACTAACTGCTGCTGGTGAAGTGGGCTGCTATCGTTGGTCTGGACAGTGAACTTGTTGGGATGGAAGCCTTGACCGTAGAGCAGATGGGAGGTGTTGGTCAGGGGTTTTAGCAGTTGATGTTATTCTTCAATAACACAGACCCCAAAGCAAATCAGGGGGAGAAAAATATATTTATTCAAAGAGAACAAATCATAGTTGTTATGCTGGAAAGTAGATGTTAGATGTTAATTATTCCCTGTCCTCAATGTTTCTCCACTGAACAAAGAGACAGGATGTAGTTTATACCCAAGCCTAGCCCGTAGTTGACCAATTAGAATTCCTTGCAAAAAATTGGGCCAATGACCAAATACCAAGTATCCCATTTCAGGCTCAATGTATAGACAATTTGGACCAATGAGAACTTGCCACATGTAGCTATGAGTCCCTGGTTGGAACCCCTACACAGATTCTAAACATATGTTGAACTGAAAAACAACCATTTCCATTGATCGTTAATTCCCCCTAGACCTCTAGTCCTCCGCGTTGTGTATTTATCTTAGAATATTCTTACAGGGGGTAGCTCCGTACTAGCTCTATCCTCTCTCCTGGACTCTGCCTGTACCAGCTCACAGTTTCCACCCTACAGTTAGTGGACAGAGGGCAGTCCAGAATGACATCCTCCCCCACTTTCACTGATACACCCAGGGATTCTCTCAAATGTAGACCTGTAGAAGTCACAACAGAATGTCAAAGAAGGCAAGTCATATAGGGCTAAAGACAGTGGCCCAGTCTAGAAACAACCCGTAGTTCTCCAGTCAATTCTGTTTTGAAAATGCATTACATTTCATAATGTCTTAATATGCGTACTGAACTTCCACAGAGACATAGTGTCACAATTACTGAATGGTTGTAGGGTACTGTATCTGACAGTAAAGCCTTTAAATGCATTGCGGACCACAACCAATAAACACTCGATCCGGTTATATCAAAATAATGTTTCCTATGATGTGTAACAATTTTGAGATTGTTATTTTAAAACAGAATTCAAAAGCCACTCACATATCTGAGCTATCTTTGTTGCAGGTGCATGGTAACAGTTGAATAAGATGAGAAAAAAGAAGAAACCCGCACACTGCTCTTGATAGTATCACTGCTCTTGATAGTATCACTCCTCTTGATAGTATCACTCCTCTTGCTAGTATCACTGCTCTTGATAGTATCACTGCTCTTGCTAGTATCACTGCTCTTGATAGTATCACTGCTCTTGATAGTATCCCTGCTCTTGCTAGTATCACTGCTCTTGCTAGTATCACTCATCTTGCTAGTATCACTGCTCTTGCTAGTATCACTGCTCTTGATAGTATCACTGCTCTTGCTAGTATCACTGCTCTTGCTAGTATCACTCCTCTTGCTAGTATCACTCCTCCTGCTAGTATCACTGCTCTTGATAGTATCACTGCTCTTGATAGTGTCACTGCTCTTCCTAGTTTCACTGCTCTTGCTAGTATCACTCCTCTTGCTAGTATCACTGCTCTTGCTAGTATCACTGCTCTTGATAGTATCACTGCTCTTGATAGTAGCACTGCTCTTGATAGTATCACTGCCCTTGCTAGCATCACTGCTCTTTATTAAGCTTTACGTATCAGCCTCAAGGCCTTCGTCAGAGCTTTTGTTATTGTGATTGTTATTGTGAAATTGACTTACCATCCCTGGGTCTCAGAACGGGAAGGCAGATGCCCTGTCTCGGCGGTATGACACGGAGGAGAGGTCCATTGAGCCCACTCCCATACTACCTAAGTCTTGTCTGGTTGCACCGGTGGTATGGGAGGTCGATACGGAGATCGAGCGGGCGTTACGCACTGACCCTAGCCCTCCACAGTGTCCGGTGGGTCGGACGTACGTCCCGCTCGAGGTCCGGGATCGACTCATTTATTGGGCTCACACGTCACCCTCCTCTGGGCATCCAGGTATTGGCCGGACAGTGCACTGCCTTAGCACAAAGTACTGGTGGCCAACGTTAGCCAGGGATGTGAGGATTTATTACATTTTACATTTTACATTTTAGTCATTTAGCAGACGCTCTTATCCAGAGCGACTTACAGTTAGTGAATACATATTTTTTTATACTGGCCCCCCGTGGGAATCGAACCCACAACCCTGGCGTTGCAAACGCCATGCTCTATCAACTGAGCTACATCCCTGCCGGTCATTCCCTCCCCTACCCTGGACGACGCTGGGCCAATTGTGCGCCGCCCATGAGTCTCCCGGTCGCGGCCGGCTGCGACAGAGCCTGGATTCGAACCAGGATCTCTAGTGGCACAGTTAGCACTGCGATGCAGTGCCTTAGACCACTGCGCCACTCAGGAGTCTCCTCCTGCTCGGTGTGTGCCCAGTGTAAGGCGCCCAGACACTTGCCCAGGGGTAAGTTACAACCCCTGCCCGTTCCACAACGACCCTGGTCTCACCTCTCGGTGGATTTTGTTACAGACCTTCCCCCCTCACAGGGGAATACCACCATCCTGGTCGTTGTGGATCGGTTCTCGAAGGCCTGTCGTCTCCTTCCCATGCCGGGTCTTCCTACTGCCCTACAGACCGCTGAGGCTCTATTTACCCACGTCTTCCGGCATTACGGGGTACCCGAGGATATAGTGTCTGATCGAGGCCCCCAGTTTACCTCCAGAGTCTGGAGAGCGTTTATGGAACGGTTGGGGGTTTCGGTGAGCCTTACCTCGGGTTACCACCCGGAAAGTAATGGGCAGGTCGAACGTGTCAACCAGGATGTGGGTAGGTTTCTGAGGTCGTATTGCCAGGGCCGGCCGGAGGAGTGGGCGAGATATGTTCCCTGGGCCGAGATGGCACAGAACTCTCTCCGCCACTCCTCCACTAAACTAACCCCTTTCCAGTGTGTGTTAGGGTACCAGCCGGTTCTGGCACCTTGGCATGAGAGCCAGATCGAGGCCCCTGCGGTGGATGAATGGGTGCGGCGCTCGGAGGAGACGTGGAACGCTGCACACATCCATCTGCAGCGAGCCATCCGTCGACATAAGACGAGCGCCGATCACCACCGCAGTGAGGGGCCAGTGTACGCACCTGGAGATCGAGTCTGGCTCTCGACCAGAAACCTGCCCCTCCGCCTGCCCTGCCGGAAGCTGGGTCGGCGGTTTGTGGGGCCTTTTAAAGTCCTGAGGAGATTGAACGAGGTGTGTTACAGGTTACAACTGCCCATTGATTACAAGGATATTAACCCCTCGTTCCATGTGTCTCTCCTCAGGCCGGTGGTAGCTGGTCCACTCCAGGACTATGAGATAGAGGAGACTCCTCCGCCCCCGTTGGACATCGAGGGGGCTCCGGCGTACACTGTTCGGTCCATCCTAGATTCGAGACGCCGGATGGGGGGTCTCCAATATCTCGTGGAGTGGGAGGGGTACGGCCCGGAGGAGCGGTGCTGGGTGCCGAGGAGGGACATCCTAGACCCGTCTCTTCTGACCGAGTTCCATCGTGGTCATCCCACGCGCCCTGCTCCGCGTCTTCCTGGTCGTCCCCGAGGCCGGGGTCGGCGCACGGCTGGAGCCGCGCGTCAATGGGGGGGTACTGTCACGGTTTCGGCCGAGGCTGCTCCTTCTCCTTGTTCGGGCAGGCTTCGGCGGTCGTCGTCTCCGGAGTACTAGCTGCCACCGTTCTATGTTTCTATGGTTGATTGGTTTTGTCTGTTTTTGTTACACCTGTTCCTTGTTAGTGTTCATTATGCGTCCTATTTAGTTCTCTTGTGTTTGGTCAGGTGTTGTGTGTAATTGTTTCGATGTCACGTGTTGTGTTAGTTCGTTGTTCTGTTCTCTCTGTATCGTTTTGTTAGAGAGAGTCCCGCACTTTGCGCGCATTTATTTTGTACTTACCATTGTGCGTAAAGTTCGCCTGTGGCCTGTTGCCGTGGTTGGCTAGTTTCTTGGACTTCACTAAAGACATCTGTTCGAACCTCTGTGTGTCCTGTGTGTGATTCTACGTTACCTCTACACTCAACCCTGACAGGTTCAGTGCTCTGTTCTGTGAGATGATGAAAAATAAGCCTTCTATCCCAGACTGCCTTACTGTATAGACTCTACTTGAGGTTTCTCTGGAGAGAAGGTAGGCTATGTTTGATAGTCCAACTGAGTCTCACAGAGGAACTGCCTTCCAACATGTTGTGCACAAACTCATCAGACCATTTCGACTGCAGATGTGTGTCTATCACAGTCTGCAAAGGCAGCATTACCTTTAGGCTCTCATATATTGTACTGTATTGTTGGGATGTGTTAATTTACATAGAGGACTGTGAATGACATACAGTGTGTGTGTACAATAGCATGTCCATAGGTAAAACATTTGGATAAAACATAATCGCCCCAAACTTTCTGATTACGTTTTTTGATGGGTTATTCATTTTCTGTTTTTCTGTCTCATTGAAATTGATGTCTTGCTGAAAATGTGTTGCATCAGTTCAGTATTTCAAGCAAGTATAGGCTCAGTATGCCAGGGTTGTCAGTGTAGCTGTAGGTGGGTGTGGTGGTGGAATCAGGCGCAGGACGCACAAAGTAAGTCCAAAAGACTTTAGTAGTTTGGCAACAAAACACAGCACGAAAACAAATGCCCTGAGGCGAGAAACTCCGCACGCAGGCGAAATAAAGCGGGCGCACAAAATACGTGCGACAAAATACTCCAAAACACAGAATGGAGAGCAGCTCAACCGAGCAAACTGTACATACAATAGCTAAGCGCACGACAGTGAAAACAATCACACACAACACTAGACAAACACAACGAGAACTTATAGGACACTAATACACTAAACGATAACAGGTGTAACAACAATCAGACAAAAGCAAACGAACATAGAAACATGCAACGGTGGCAGCTAGTATTCCGGAGACGACGAACGCCGAAGCCTGCCGTGACAGTACCCCCCCCTTGACGCGCGGCTCCAGACGTGCGCCGACTCCGGCCTCGGGGACGACCAGGAGGACGCGGAGCAGGGTGCGTCGGGTGCCCACGATGGAATTCCGTCAGGAGAGACGGGTCCAAAATGTCTCTCCTCGGCACCCAGCACCGTTCCTCCGGGCCGTACCCCTCCCACTCCACTAGATATTGGAGACCCCCCATCCGACGTCTCGAATCCAAGATGGACCGCACGGAGTACGCCGGTGCCCCCTCGATGTCCAATGGGGGCGGAGGAGTCTCCCTGATCTCACTTTCTTGGAGTGGGCCAGCTACCACCGGCCTGAGAAGAGACACATGGAACGAGGGGTTAATACTTTTATACTCAACAGGTAGTTGTAATTTGTAACACACCTCGTTCAACCTTCTCAGGACTTTAAATGGCCCTACAAACCGCTGACCCAGTTTCCGACAGGGCAGGCGGAGGGGCAGGTTTCTGGTAGAGAGCCAGACTCGATCACCAGGTGCGTACACCGGTCCCTCACTGCGGTGGAGATCGGCGCTCGCCTTATGACGACGGAGGGCCCGCTGCAGGTGGACGTGTGCAGCGTTCCATGTCTCCTCCGAGCGCCGCGCCCACTCATCCACCGCAGGAGCCTCGATCTGGCTCTGCTGCCAAGGTGCCAGAACCGGCTGGTAACCTAACACACATTGGAAAGGGGTTAGGTTAGTGGAGGAATGGCGTGAGGGAATTCTGGGCCATTTCGGCCCAGGGAACGTACCTTGCCCACTCCTCCGGCCGGTCCTGGCAGTATGTTCTAAGAAACCTACCCACATCCTGGTTCACGCGTTCCACCTGCCCATTACTCTCTGGGTGGTAACCCGAGGTGAGGCTCACCGAGACCCCCAACCGCTCCATAAAAGCTCTCCAGACTCTGGAGGTAAATTGGGGACCTCGATCAGACACAATATCCTCGGGTACCCCGTAGTGCCGGAACACATGGGTGAATAATGCTTCGGCGGTTTGCAGGGCAGTAGGAAGGCCCGGCATAGGGAGCAAACGACAGGCCTTAGAAAACCGGTCCACAACGACCAGTATAGTGGTATTCCCTTGTGAAGGAGGAAGGTCAGTGAGGAAATCCACCGAGAGGTGAGACCATGGTCGTTGTGGAACGGGCAGGGGTAGTAACTTATCCCTAGGCAGATGTCTAGGCTCCTTACACTGGGCGCACACCGAGCAGGAGGAAACATAAACCCTCACATCCCTCGCCAACGTGGGCCACCAGTACTTGGCACTAAGACAGTGCACTGTCCGGCCGATACCAGGGTGTCCAGAGGAGGGTGACGTGTGAGCCCAATAGATCAATCGATCCCGAACCTCGAGCGGAACGTACTTCCGACCCTCCGGGCATTGAGGTGGACTAGGGTCGGTGCGTAACGCCCGCTCGAGTTCAGCATCGACCTCCCACACTTCCGTGGAGTGGGCTCCACGGACCTCTCCTCCGTGTCATACCGCCGAGACAGTGCGTCTGCCTTACCGTTCTGTGACCCAGGGATGTACGTGATCTTAAATGTGAACCGGGTCAAAAACATATTCCACCTCGCCTGGCGAGGGTTCAGCCTCCTCGCTGCCCGGATGTACTCCAGGTTACGGTGGTCCGTCAAAATGAGGAAAGGGTGTTGAGCCCCCTCAAGCCAGTGCCTCCACACCTTTAGGGCCTGTACCACGGCTAACAGCTCCCTGTCCCCCACGTCATAGTTTCGCTCCGCCGGACTGAGCTTCTTGGAATAAAAAGCACAGGGGCGGAGTTTAGGTGGCGCGCCGGACCGTTGCGACAGCACGGCTCCTATACCGGCCTCTGACGCGTCCACCTCTACCTGAAATGGCAAAGAGGATCCGGATGCGCCAGCACCGGAGCCGAGGTAAACAGGTCCTTCAGCCTCCCAAACGCCCTGTCCGCCTCGGCTGACCACTGCAGACGCACCGGACCCCCCTTCAAAAGAGACGTTATGGGAGCTGCCACATGTCCAAAACTCCGGATAAACCTCCGGTAATAATTCGCAAACCCCAAAAACTGCTGCATCTCCTTCACAGTGGTTGGCGTTTGCCAATTACGCACGGCTGACACCCGGTCTACCTCCATCTTCACCCCTGACGCAGACAACTGAGAACCCAAAAAGGAGACCGACTCCTGGAAGAACAGACACTTCTCTGCCTTGACATACAGGTCGTGCTCCAACAGCCTCCGCAACACTCGGCGCACCAGGGCCACATGCTCGACTCGGGTAGGCGAGTACACGAGAATGTCATCGATGTACACGACCACCCCCTGTCCCTGCATGTCCCTGAAGATCTCATCCACGAATGATTGGAAAACTGAAGGAGCGTTCATCAACCCGTATGGCATGACAAGATACTCGTAATGGCCCGAGGTGGTACTAAAGGCTGTCTTCCATTCATCGCCCCCCTAATGCGCACCGAAGTTGTACGCGCTCCTGAGATCTAATTTAGTGAAGAAACGCGCCCGTGCAATGACTCCGTCATGGTCGCAATCAGCGGGAGTGGATAACTGTACTTCACCGTGATCTGATTGAGACCACGGTAATCAATGCATCGGGCGTAATCCTCCATCCTTTTTCTTCACAAAAAAGAAACTCGAGGACGCAGGGGAAGTGGAGGGCCGTATGTATCCTTGTCTCAGAGATTCGTCTATGTACGTCTCCATAGCTCTCTTCTCCTCTTGAGACAGAGGATACACATGGCTCCGTGGGAGCGCAGCTCCTGCCTGGAGGTCTATCGCACAATCTCCTGCCTATGGGGGAGGCAACTGCATCGCCCTCGACTTACTGAACACAATAGCCAAATCCCCATACTCAGGGGGAACGTGCAATGCGGGCACCTGGTTTGGACTCTCCACCGAGGTAGCCCCTACGGAAACGCCTAAACATCGACCCACACACTGGGCAGACCATTCCATCAGAGCCCTCTCCTGCCACGAAATAGATGGGTTATGGGTACTCAACCAGGGCATGCCCAGCACCACCGGATACGCAGGCGAGTCAATCAGAAATAGCTGGATCATCTCCTGATGACCCCCCTGCGCACACATCCTAAGTGGCGCAGTGACCTCCCTGATCAAGCCCGCACCCAACGGACGGCTATCTAGGGCATGAACGGGGAAGGGAACGTCAACAGGGAGAAGGGGAATCCCTAAGGCTAAACAAAACTTCTTATCAACAAAATTCCCAGCCGCGCCTGAATCTACCAGCGCCTTATGCTGGGAATGAGGTGCTACCTGTGGAAAACGCACAGGTATACAGACATGTGCAACAGAGAGCTCTGGGTGAGTGGGGTGCCTACTCACCTGGAAGGACTCCCCAGTGCGGGACCTGTCGTCCTCTCCCCTAGGAGGCCATCCCCAGCACCTAGCCGTGGTGTGTCCTCCCCGACCACAGTTGGTGCAGGAGATGGAACCCCTCGTAAGCCGACCCCTCCTCTCTCTAGCGCCAGCGCCCCGAGCTCCATGGGGCACGGCTCGGAGGCGCTGGAGGGTGAAATGGACGGACCCCCTCGGGACGTCCCGCGGGTAGCTAGCAGGGTATCCAGCCTGATGGACATGTCGACCAACTGGTCGAACGAGAGGCTGGTGTCCCTACAGGCCAGCTCCCTACGGACGTCCTCGCGTAGACTACATCGGTAGTGATCGATGAGAGCCCGCTCATTCCACCCTGCATCCGCCGCTAGAGTCACGGAATTCCAAGGCGAACTCCTGGGCACTCCTCTTCCCCTGCCGGAGGCAGACCAGACGCTCCCCCGCCGCTTTCCCCTCCGGGGATGGTCAAACACCGCCCTGAAGCGGCGGGAGAACTCTTCGTAGGTGATGGTGTTAGCGTCGATTCTCCTCCACTCTGCGTTGGCCCATTCCAACGCCTTCCCGGAAAGGCAGGAGATCAGGGCGGACACGCCCGTGTCCCGAGGGCGACGGGTGCACGGTGGCCAGGTAAAGCTCCACCTGGAGAAGGAATCCCTGACACCCGGCCGCGGTCCCATCGTAGGCCCTCGGGAGCGAGAGTCGAACTCCTCTGGGTTCCGCAGCGGGAATGGGCTGACTTGCCGATGGTGCGGGCAGGGAGGATGGCGGTGGAGGAGTCCCTCGGGTCTCCCAGCCTCGGATGGTGGTGATCACCTCCTGCAGTGCGGACCCCATCCGCAGGATCTGGTCATTTTGTTCGCGGACCCTGTCCTCCAACGTCGCCTGTGCTGCTGCGGCTCCTGCTGATTCCATCGAGAAAAGGTGTGTGATTCTGTCAGTGTAGCTGTAGGTGGGTGTGGTGGTGGAATCAGGCGCAGGACGCACAAAGTAAGTCCAAAAGACTTTAGTAGTTTGGCAACAAAACACAGCACGAAAACAAATGACCTGAGGCGAGAAACTCTGCACGCAGGCGAAATAAAGCGGGCGCACAAAATACGTGCGACAAAATACTCCAAAACACAGAATGGAGAGCAGCTCAACCGAGCAAACTGTACATACAATAGCTAAGCGCTCGACAGTGAAAACAATCACACACAACACTAGACAAACACAACGAGAACTTATAGGACACTAATACACTAAACGATAACAGGTGTAACAACAATCAGACAAAAGCAAACGAACATAGAAACATGCAACGGTGGCAGCTAGTATTCCGGAGACGACGAACGCCGAAGCCTGCCCGAGCAAGGAAGAGAGGCAGCCTCGGCCGAAACCGTGACAAGGGTAGTACAACTTCCAAGAGGACTGGACAACAGGGTCGCAAGTTGGTGCAGTTCGAGCACTTTCCCTTCAGTTAATACACTGGTGGCAATGATGGGATAATCCTCGGGCAGTCTCTCATGATAATGCCTTTGATGGAAGTGTGAGGTTTGTACCTTGATGGCACAGATTGCTCTGCAATGAAAAAGATTGTTGGTTCAAACACTGTTCTAATCACTACACAAGTAGCCTATACTGAAGCTCGGATAGCATTGGATCCTTAGATTCAGTATGTGGGCAACACTCCTGCTGAACCCACAACAGTTATAGATTGTGCTTCCAACAGTCACATCCCTCTTCCTGCTAGTCCGTAATTTACCTTTATAAAATTATGATAGACTTATTATAATTATTATAAGTCTAAGTTAATGTTGAGTAAACTGAGGTTCGTTTTTACTGGAGGCTGAACACAGCTCTACTGGTATGAAAGAAAGACAAGTAGAAACAGGATTTCAAAATATCACTTTCGTTTCCACACAACAGACACACCCCCAAGTCTACTGAGAAACAGATACACAACACTTGCAGGTCAAACTGAACCGTAGGCTCAGCTGCACGTGGATAAAATCTCCAAGCAATCTCGCTAGGTTTGTATAGTTTACTTTAAGTTACTCTTTGAACATTATCTAATTTTTGGACGATCATTGGCTTTAAGAATTCAATGTTGCATGATGGTATATGAATATGTTATTACATTGACAGCATGTCCTTCAACTTCCGGACTTTTCCTGCACCAGTTTTGCATGGTGAGAAACCTTCATCAACATTTTCGGCAACAGTCCTGTTGGGAGAGGACGGCAAACCTGACTCGAGTAAAGTCTGCAAGGAGAATGTGATAAACACACCTGGGTGGGTTGCAGGTAAGCAAATAAGTGTAGACTATTATGATGTTGGAGTAATTTCTTAAAGGTCCAATTTTTTATCTCAATATCAAATCATTTCTGGGTAACAATTAAGTACCTTACTGTGATTGTTTCCAATGAAAATGGTCAAAAATAAACAAAAATTGCTTCTTAGCAAAGGGAAATTTCTCAAGCAATAATTTTGCTAGGACTGTATGGGAGTGCAGAAGGGAAAACTGAAAATTAGCTGTTATTGGCAGAGAGGTTTAGAACTCTCTTTCTTATTAGTCTATTAACTAATGTCACCAGGCAGGGCAAAACTCCATCCCACCAAAAAAGGCAAACATTTCAGGCGGTCATTTCAAACAGCTCTTACTCTAAAAAGGCATTATCATCATTTTCACAATTTCACAGTACTATTCCAACCTCATAGTGTGGAAATATATATAAAACACAGGGAAATCGGCACTGGGCCTTTAATAGCCTAACAGGGAAATCTGCACTGGACCTTTAATAGCCTAACAGGGAAATCTGCACTGGACCTTTAATAGCCTAACAGGGAAATCTGCACTGGGCCTTTAATAGCCTAACAGGGAAATCTGCACTGACTGCACTGGGCCTTTAATAGCCTATTGTGTGCTGTGAGACTCATTGCCACTTTCCAGTAGACTTACCTGAATATTCATGATTTTTACTGGTTTGCTCTTACAATATACTCTTTCAACTCTAGGCCTGCCAGGGGCAGAACAGTGGCAAAGTAAGATGGAGTCCCCATGGAGGGAGGTGGCATGGACTGAGGAGTGAGTAGGCTATCACACCAATAAACTCAAACTTACCTATGTACACCAACTAGGCCTACAAAACTATCCACCATGTAATCATATTGAATTCATGATGACCCATGTTTACCCAGTCGCAGGGAGACCCTGATGGAGTCTATCAGTTCCTATAAGCCTGGTTGTGAGGCTGTGTCTGAGGCTCGGGTTCTGCTGCTGGGGCCTATCGGAGCCGGCAAGTCCAGCTTCATCAGCTCTGTTCAGTCAGTCTTCACAGGAAGATTCACTAACCGGGCCATGGTTGGCTCTTCCTCTGCCAGCTTCACTAAAAAG
The DNA here is from genome assembly GCF_020615455.1 of Coregonus clupeaformis. Classification (NCBI taxonomy): domain Eukaryota; kingdom Metazoa; phylum Chordata; class Actinopteri; order Salmoniformes; family Salmonidae; genus Coregonus; species Coregonus clupeaformis. Next base: position 36,082,201 of record NC_059202.1, read on the forward strand.
GTAGAGGTGAAAATTTTTTTGAAAATATGTGAGAAACTGGGAGTATTGGGGCTGGTTGATATAGATAAGTTACATGCAAAATAAAGATACTTAACTGGTTCAAAATATTGAGTTAAGTTACAAAAACTATTATTGTTAATCATTCCATATTGTAAACCACATAGTATTTCCTAACACATATAATTCTGTCTATGTCCTCTGTCTTAGCTCCAGTTGTTCAACATTCGTGGGCGGAATCCAAAGCAGCCTACTGCGCTGGTCCTGTGTGATGTCATGGGTCTGGGAGATGGTGAGACCACTGGACTAACCCTCCATGATACTCTGGCTATCATCAAAGGCCATGCACCCGAGGGGCACAAGGTACGTGAGGGAGAACGGACACAGGTGCCACCGGTGTGTGTAAGACAGAGTGCAAGTATTGGGAGTCAATGTTCATATAACTCAGAGTTTAGCAACGGGGCACAGTGTGTGCCGGTTTTTGTTCCAGTTTAACTCTTAACACACCTGATTCAACTAATCACAGTCTGCAATTTAGACCACTATTATGAATCAGGTGAGTTAGTGCTGGGTTGGAACATAAGCATGCAGGCAGCCTCACAGGACAGGGGCTGCTCACCCCTGATATAAATGTCTCTGTTTGGTAGAGAATATTCCAATACTCTCTCAGCTGGTTGGTTTGAATAACCAAGCTAATGTTCTCATTCCCATTCATCCTCTACAGTTCAGTCCTGAGCGGCCTGTGAGATCGGAGACTGTGGGCTATGTGAAGAAGCCGTCCCTTAAAGACAAGGTCCACTGTGTGGTCTTTGTGGTGGATGCTTCTAAAGTGTCCAGCTACACCAAAGGCCTAGGCGCCACCTTCCAACAGCTCCGAGAACACATCAGTGACCTGGGTGAGCACAATAGGAAGTGTTTTAGCAATGGCAGTAATGGTTGTTGGAACTGTGGTCAATTCTGTCAGTTGACAGTGTGTGAAACAAATGTGTTTTGTAGGTGTGCATCAAGTGGCACTGCTGACACACGTGGACCAGGTGTGTCAGGAAACCTCCCGTGAAATCACCCAGGTGTACAACAGCCGGATCGTTCAGCAGACGGTACTCTCAATAATACCCCTTATTGATGTTAGTCAGCTATTGGAACATCAGCTATTGGAACATCTGAAATGTAACCTCCCTGTATGAACAGTAGTTCTAGCGCAAATATGCAGGGGTAGGTTTATGTAAGGGTTGGTGTGAGGTGTGACCCAGGTGCGGTGCCGGATAGACAGTAGGCAGCAGGCAGAGATGGTGAAACAAGGATCTTTACTGGTGGTACCAAAGCCAGGATAAAAAATAACGGACTTGTTACGATAAAATAAAGGAGGCGCAAATTGCTCCAAAAACAGGCTGACAGCAAACATACATTTACATTTACGTCATTTAGCAGACGCTCTTATCCAGAGCGACTTACAAATTGGTGCATTCACCCTATAGCCAGTGGGATAACCACTTTACAATATTTTTTAATTAAAAAAAAATAAAAAAAATAGGGGGGGGTAGAAGGATTACTTTATCCTATCCCAGGTATTCCTTAAAGAGGTGGGGTTTCAAATGTCTCCGGAAGGTGGTGAGTGACTCCGCTGTCCTGGCGTCGTGAGGGAGCTTGTTCCACCATTGGGGTGCCAGAGCAGCGAACAGTTTTGACTGGGCTGAGCGGGAACTATGCTTCCGCAGAGGAAGGGGATCCAGCAGGCCAGAGGTGGATGAACGCAATGCCCTCGGTTGGGTGTAGGGACTGATCAGAGCCTGAAGGTACAGAGGTGCCAATCCCCTCACAGCTCCATAGGCAAGCACCATGGTCTTGTAACAGATGCGAGCTTCAACTGGAAGCCAGTGGAGTGTGCGGAGGAGCGGGGTGACGTGAGAGAACTTGGGAAGGTTGAACACCAGACGGGCTGCGGCATTCTGGATGAGTTGTAGGGGTTTAATGGCACAGGCAGGGAGCCCAGCCAACAGCGAGTTGCAGTAATCCAGACGGGAGATGACAAGTGCCTGGATTAGGACCTGTGCCGCTTCCTGTGTAAGGCAGGGTCGTACTCTCCGAATGTTGTAGAGCATGAACCTGCAGGATCGGGTCACCGCCTTGATGTTAGCGGAGAACGACAGGGTGTTGTCCAGGGTCACGCCAAGGCTCTTCGCACTCTGGGAGGAGGACACAACGGAGTTGTCAACCATGATGGCGAGATCATGGAACGGGCAGTCCTTCATCGGGAGGAAGAGCAGCTCCGTCTTGCCAAGGTTCAGCTTGAGGTGGTGATCCGTCATCCATACTGATATGTCTGCCAGATATGCAGAGATGCGATTCGCCACCTGGTTATAAGAAGTGGTTATACGAAATACTAACTACGACTGAAACAACAATGAAACAGGGATAACATTTCTCAAGTACCTGTACATACGTCTCGCGGTCAGACACTGATTAGTACTGTTTGGCATTGAGAAACTAGCAGAGAAAACTGAGCAAGGGAACACAGGGAAGTGAGGGCATAAATACACAGGTGAACAGGTAGACACAGGTGACACCAATAGGATAATGATTAATCCAGACTGTGAGTGAGGAGGTGCCTAAGGTTGTCGGAGGATGACACCTAGTGGGTCGCTCTGGAACTGCGACCCCCCTCCTGTAACAGTGCCCCCGGAAGGCAGGTGGCGCCGAGGCAGGTGGCGAAGCCTTCCAGAACCTGGAGGCGAACTGAGGGCCCCGATCCGACACCACATCTTGGGGAAGGCCGTGGACCCGGAAAACGTGCTGCAACACCAACTTAGCCGTCTCCCGGGCCGACAGGAGTTTGAGAAGGGGAATGAATTGGGCAGCCTTCGAAAACCGGTCCACAACGACCAGGATGACTGTGTATCCGTCAGAGCGGGGTAGGGTGGAAATGAAATCCAGCGAGATGTGGGACCAGGGGCGCTTGGGGATAGGCAGGGGTCGGAGCACCCCTGCTGCGGGCTGATGTGAGCTCTACGTGTGCACACACACCGGGCAAGCCGTAGCGCTGCTCTGACCAGCCTATCGATTCCCCATGAAACTGGGGTAGCAATCAGGGCGTTGGGGACAATGGGGTCGTCCCTCTCAACCAGGTCCACGGTATGAGATCGTGAACCGGAACCTGGTGAAGAACAATGCCCACCTGGCCTGGCGCGAGTTGAGCCTCTTGGCCCCCTGAATGTAGGCTAAGTTCTTATGGTCAGTCCATACGACAAATGGATGGGCGGCCCCCTCTAGCCAATGCCTCCACTCCCCCAGGGCGAGCTTGACCGCTAGCAGCTCACGGTTCCCCACGTCGTAATTCAGCGTCGCCGGGGACAGCCGACGGGAGTAAAACGTGCAGGGGTGAGTCTTACCGTCCGTGAGGAACCGCTGGGACAGGATTGCTCCCACCGCAACGTCTGAAGCATCCACCTCCACAATGAACGGCAGGGACGTATCAGGATGCCCTAGGACAGGGGCTGATGTAAAGCGCTGCTTAAGCGCATTAAATGCGTTCCCCACTTCCGGGGTCCAGGCGAAGGAGCGCACGCTCGTCTGGGTGATGGCTGTCAGGGGAGCGGCTAGGGAGATAAAATTGCAAATCAATCGGCTATAAAAATTAGCAAACCCTAAAAAAACGTTGTAGTTGCTTGAGGGAGGAGGGCTGGGGCCAATCCAGTACTGCGCTGACCATGGCTGGGCCCATCCGTAGGTCCCCCTGGGTGACGATGAACCCCAGGATGGAGACTGTCTCTGTGTGGCACATGCACTTCTCCGCCTTGACGTAGAGCTGGTGACGGAGAAGGTGTTGGAGGACCTGCCGAACGAGCTGCTGGTGTTCACTCATGTCTTTTGAAAATATTGGGATGTCATCCAAAAATACACGAAGACGCTGTAGTCGAGGAGGTCCCGGAGCACGTCATTGACCAATGCCTGGAACACCGCAGGCGCATTGGCTAGACCGAACGGCATGACTTGGTACTCGTAATGCCCACTGGGTGTGTTAAAAGCGTCTTCCACTTGTCCCCCTCCCAAATCCTCACCAGGTTGTAGGCATTTCGTAAGTCCAGCTTGGTGAAGACCCGGGCTCCCTGCAATGACTCGAATGCCGTCGTCATTAGGGGGAGAGGTTAGCGGTTCTTAACCGTGATGTCGTTGAGCGCCCGGTAATCAATGCACGGCCGCTGCCCACCGTTCTTTTTCCCCCGAAGTAGAAGCCCGCACCCGCAGGTGAGGTAGAGGGACGGATGTGACCCTCGACGAGTGCCTCGTCGATATACTCCCTCATGGCCAGCGTCTCCGGCCGGGACAAGGAAAACAATCGCCCTCGTGTGGGCATGGCGCCCGGCAGGAGATCGATAGTGCAGTCGTATGGCCTGTGAGGAGGTAGGAACTGGCTCAGAGAGGGAGGGTAACGGAACGCTCCACCCTTGGGCCAGCTTGGGACGCGAGTCCATCAGGTTGCCCACGGCCCCCGAATCCACCAATGCATGTGCCCGACGCGCATTGCGCACCGCGGGCCCACTGAACCCTGACAGGGAGAAAAGTCAGGGATTCTCTGGAGTTGGGGTCCCGTTTCCTGGCTTCTCCGGGCATGAATCGTAGTGGTGACCTGCCTGGTCGCAGTACAGGCAACGTCCCTGGCGCAGACGCCTCTGCTTCTCCATCCTGGACAAGCGCGCCTTGCGTCATTTCTCTCTCGAGCGCCCTCTCACGACGTTGATTGTCTACCCGCACCGAGAGGTCGACGAGGCCATCCAGTTGCTCAGGCAGCTCCCTGAAGGAGAGTCCTTCATCCCCTCCGATAGCCCCTGCGCGTAAAGGACGACCAAGACAGCCTCCTCCATCCTGCCTTTCGAGCCCGGGTCCGGACCTCCATGGAGTAGTCTGCCACCGAACGGTCACCCACCGAAAGGCCGTGAGCCGCCTCCCGACCTCGTGCCCCAACACCACCCGAGAGGTGTCGAACACCTTGCATAGCTCTCAGGTGAATTGGTAGGAGTCGGAGCAAGCCAGAGTTTGGCTCTCCCACTACGCGGTAGCCCAGGAAAGGGCCCGACCCGTCAACAGAGTGATAATGTAGTTCACCCGGCCCTGCTCCGTCGGGAAGGAGGAGGGTTGTAGGCTGAATACCAGGGAACACTGGGTGAGGAATTCCCTGCAGCCCTCTGGACGTCCGTCGTACCTCTCCGGAGGTGGTAGGCGGGGTTCCCGCGATGTCGCAGGCGAGACTGGAGACGCCGCTGCCGCGGCTTCCGCTCTGCTGGCTGCCGGGGCTGGTCGGGTGTCCACCCGGCTCAGCACGGCAATCGTCAGCAGGCGGAGATTCTCGTGATCTGCTGCAGGGTGCGGTCGTGCTGGTTCAGCATAGCTCCCTGCGTGCTGCCTCTGCTGGGTCCATATTGGCTCAGTTTTCTGTAAGGGTTGGTGTGAAGTGTGACCCAGGTGCGGTGCCGGAGAGACAGTAGGCAGTAGGCAGAGACAAGGATCTTTACTGGTGGTTCCAAAGCCAGGATACAAAATAACGGACTTGTCAAAATAAAATAAAGGAGGAGCAAATTGGTCTCCAAAAACAGGCTGACAGCAAACATACGAAATACTAACTACGACTGAAACAACAATGAAACAGGGATAACATTTCTCAAGTACCTGTACATACGTCTCGCGGTCAGACACTGATTAGTACTGCTTGGCATCAAGAAACTAGCAGAGAAAACTGAGCAAGGGAACACAGGGAAGTGAGGGCATAATTACACAGGTGAACAGGTAGACACAGGTGACACCAATAGGATAATGATTAATCCAGACTGTGAGTAAGGAGGTGCCTAAGGTTGTCGGAGGATGAACTGTAACCCCCTCCTGTAACAGGTTTAGGGCTAGGGTTACAATTACGGTTAGGATTAGTATCAGGGTTAGGGTTACGTTAAAGGTTAGGGAAAATAGGATTTTGAATAGGAATCAATTGTTTGGTCCTCACAAGTATAGTAAAACAAATGTTTGTGTGTGTGTGTGTGTGTGTGTGTGTGTGAGTGCGCGTGCGTGCGTGCGTGCGTGCGTGTGTGTGTGTGTGTGTGTGTGTGTGTGTAGATTAATAAGGCGGGGGCTCTGCTTGGCATGTCCACCTCCTACATCGTCCCGGTGAAGAACTACTCGTCTGAGCTGGACGTTGATGAGAACACAGACATCCTTCTGCTCAGTGCTGTGGACCACATCCTGCAGTATGTGGATCTGCACTTCCAGGACTGTGCAGCAACAATGCCTAACCTGTCTCTTTAAAAAGGCTGTGAAATGCTGTGTAATATAAAAATGTATAACATATGTTTATCATGTTTTATAACTTGCTTACACTATTGTTAACTTGTTAACATATGTCTTGCTTTGAGTAAAACGAATGTGTAAGAGCCATTTTGAACTGTGTATAAGTTGTCTGTCTAGGGATGACTTAACCTGTTTTGTACACTAGGGGCACTCTCACATGGGGTTATGGGTCAATGGCCACATGTATATAGGTACAACGTGTTAGCTTAGCACAGGTGAGCAAGTATGGTTAGCTGCAGCCCAATATGGTGACCGGAGTATGGGCGAGTGGGTGTGTCAAAAAGAGTGGGTGTATGGAAAGTGAATCAGCTAATTGGGCAGATTTGTTTTCACTCAAGACCGTTTTGCATGGCTAATTTGACTACACGACCAGTTGATAAACCGGCAACGGCAACCAGTGCACCGGGTGTTGAATCATTGTGCCTGCCGACTTGATGTGCTTCCTACTTCGTGTCAAGGTTGTGTCGCTAACGTGACCATTTCTTTCTCTCACATTATTTTATTTCAAGTAGCATAGCAACTTACACAAGAAATAACTAATATTGATAACCATCTAGATGTCACCTTGATTCATACATACAGTCTACTACTCAATGGGGAGGGCATGAACGGCAACAACAAGGGTAGAGTGACGTTCGCTCCCGCTTGACAATTACTACTGTCTGGCAACAGCGTGGGAAGTAGCTACCTAGTAGCCAATATCAGGGTGACAGCTGTACATTCATTCCATGCATGAAGTACACCCATCATCAATACTATTAATTTAAAAAAAACAATCATCAGTTTTATAACTGAAAATGTACCATTATTTTTTGTGTGTAAAACTGACAGTGAAAAATGACTCAGACTCATCCTCTGGCTTAAAAACAAAGTCCAAACTCTCACTGTATGGTAGGTCAATGTAAGGTGGTTGCAAGGTAAGAAATGGAAGAAGAAAAATACACAGCTCAATGAAAATAGTCTAACCCACGTGTCAAACTCATTCCACGGACGGCCGAGTGTCTGCTGGTTTTCGCTCCTCCTTTGTACTTGATTGATGAATGAAGGTCACTAATTAATAAAGAACTCCCCTCACCTGGTTGTCTATGTCTTATTTGAAAGTTAAAACCAAAAACCCGCAGACACTAGGCCCTTCATGGAATGAGTTTGACACCCCTGGTCTAACCTATAGCAGAGTGCTTTCGACTCACCAACTCCTTTCCACACGCCCACTCCTTTCCACACGCCCATTATTTTCTTTCAACATACCCACTCGCCCATACCCCGGTCGCCATTTTGGGATGCATCTACCCGCTTCTCCAGGTGAGGGACACGTTCAACGGGGACAGGGTCACTCTTCCTGTCTACGGTGGCCCATAAGGCCTTTCTGGAGATAAACGAGGAGGCCACCACTGGCATAGTGACCCTAGAGATCCTAGTAAATTTACATTGTAGTCATTTAGCCGACGCTCTTATCCAGAGCGACTTACAGTTAGTGCATTCATCTTAAGATAGCTAGGTGGGACAACCACATATCACATATCCTCAATAAAGTAGCTATCAGCAAAGTCAGAGCTAGTAAGGGGGGGAAGCCAATTGCGAGTGTTGGTTCACGAAATACATGTTATTATATATGTATTTTATTAGTATTATTATTCCTAAGTCTATGATGGTGACGTTTTTGTATGATCCGACTGGAATGCTTCACGGCAGACCACCTTTTCCTCTTCTCTATAGACACAAGACCAACTCCATCCTCTTCCTCCACACGTTTTGCTCTCCTCTGTAGAATAAGTGTAGAGAGAAACTGAATCCTTTAAGCCATATACAAAATTGCTATTTGGGGATTGAAGAGTGCTAGCTAGCTATTATCTTTATCTGTTAAAAATAAGCCTCCAATCATAATTTAAAATGTTGGGTGATTTGAATAAATTCACTATAAGATAACAGTTTATTTCCATTTTGGTACAGTGATAGAAACTTTATTGGTGTAAGAGTGTGAATTGGAGTTGATGATCATTGATTAGTAATGTCTGGCCTGTGTCTATAAATTCCTGTGTGTCAAGTGAAATGATTGAGATGGTGGTTGGTTCTAGAGAGTAAAGACATGTTTTGTAAAGCTCCTGTCTGGTCTTAACTTTCCTATAGTTGACGTTCCAATCTCCGAACCCTCTAAACGGAGTGTTATATTGGCATTGAAAAATATTATCTTGTTTTAAACTTACAGGCCTAAGCAAGCACCCTGGACTATACCAAGTAATATGAACATATTCAATCAAGCAAACCACTATATAATGTAACAGGGCATCATCTGGCAAATTCCATAATAAATAACATAATTTCACTTATAGTACGTCTTTCACAATACATGAAAATCATTGCACATCCTGTTGTGTTCTAATCAATGCACTATGTTTTCAGATAGTCCCGATATCATCTCTGTTCCTATTAGATGAGTTTGCTAATGGTGAGCCCAGCAGCAGAGGGAAATTGGTGTCTTGCTGAAAATGTGTTGCATCAATTTAGTATTTCAAGCAATAGGCCTAAGTGTAGCCCTCAGTATGTCAGTGTACAGCCTCTTCCAAGAGGTCTGGACTTATTAAGCATGGGTGGTAGTGAGCTATCCCTGTAACAGCCGGGTTGCAAGTTGGTGCAGTTTGAGCACTTCCCCTTCAATTGCTACACTGGCAGCAACGGTGGGATAATCCTCCTGTAGTCTCTCATTCTCATGCCTTTGATGGAAGTGTGAGGTCTGGAACTTTATGGCACAGATTGCCCTGAAACGAGAAAGATCGCTGGTTCAAACACTGTTCTAATTACTACACAAGTAGCCTACACTGAAACTCGGATATACACTTATTATAATTATTCTATAGCCTAAGTCTATGCTGAGTAGGCTGTGCTTATGCTGAACACAGCTATACTGGTATGAAACACTGTCCCTGTAGCCATACTGGGCTGGAACCAGTGATCTTCTACTTTGCAACACAAGTGACCACCCTCCTTGACAACGTATCAACTGTTTGAGGTATACAAAAGGTACCAATTGGGTAGCTCCATCAGCAACATTTCAAGCTAGCTGTGGAGTGAGCTTACGGCACGTTCTTAACTCTGTTACACAAGGAGTACTGGCACCGGAATGGCCCGCCCTCCCTGGCTCCCCTTGAGCCTGTGTAGGGTTATGATATGATTTGGTTTTTAACAGAAAAGTAGGTTGATTTAGTTTTATTTTATTGGTAGTTTGTATGATGTTTTGTCTTCTTCCCCACATTGAAACTGTTTTGGACATATTGTTAACATCCCGCTCAGTAGGTGGCGGCATGCACATTACATTTGTGCGTGCCAGAGAAGAAGAAGAACTTCCTATCTTTCGTTTCCTCATAACAGACACACCCCACAGACACACTTCTCTACTGAGAAGCAGATAGGTAATGCTTGCATGTTAAACTGAACTCAGCTGGGTCAGCGCTAAAATCTCCAAGCAAACTTCTCACTACTGTTTTTGCATTATTTAGGCTACTTTAAGTAAGTAAGTAGCTAAGTAAATTAGGTTCTTCTTTGAACCCTATCTGATTCTAGGATGACTGTAATTGGCACAACATTTTTGAAAGTTGTGATAAATGATTGAATATGTTATTACATTGACAGCATGTCCTTCGGCGGCTTCATGCAACCTGTTAAGGTAGGCCTAACTGAGATTTCTGCACCAGTTTTTGGTGGGGGTACATCTTTCTCAGTATTACCGTTAGTCTCTGAAATCCCAGTGACTACATCGGCAGGGGACGACAAATCCAAGTCCAGGAGGAGAATGACAAAAAACTCTGAGGAGAATGGGATAAACTCATCTGGGGGTTTTGCAGGTAAGCAAAATAACAGCATAGACTATCATGATGCCGGAGTAATTTCAAAATAGCGTATTGTGTGCTGTTTAATTGCCACTTTCCAGTAGACTAGACTTACCTAAACATTCATGATGTTCACTAGTTTGCTCTTACACTATACTCTATCGACTCTAGGCCTGCCAGGGGCAGAACAGTGGCAAAGTAAGATGGAGTCCCCATGGAGGGAGGTGGCATGGACTGAGGAGTGAGTAGGCTATCACACCAATAAACTCAAACGTACCTATGTACACCTAATAAGGTACTAAACACATGGGTAGACAATGCTATGTTTCCTACCCGGTCGGAAGACAATGACAAACATAACACGCAGCACCCCTTCTACGGGCATGTGGGGGAGGGTTCTTGAAATGTAACATTCAATAAAAATGTAGCTGCTGGAAGTTACCAGACCATTCTAGACGTTTTGACTAATACAAAATTCTCCATACCTCCAAAAGAGTCGTGACATAACAACAGGATTTGGAGGCATGGCTACGTGAGACTACATCTGGTGTAATCAAAATTAATTTAAAATGACCCATGTTTACCCAGTCGCAGGAAGACCCTGATGGAGTCTATCAGTTCATATAAGCCTGGTTGTGAGGCTGTGTCTGAGGCTCGGGTTCTGCTGCTGGGGCCTGTCGGAGCCGGCAAGTCCAGCTTCATCAGCTCTGTTCAGTCAGTCTTCACAGGAAGAGTCACTAACCGGGCCATGGTTGGCTCTTCCTCTGCCAGCTTCACCAAAAAGGTAGAGGTAAAAAACAACAAAGTATTTGAGTTTGTGAGAAACTGGGAGTTTTGGGGCTGGTTGATATAGATAAATTACATGCAAAATAAAGATACTTGACTGGTTCAAAATATTGAGTTAAGTTACAAAAATTATTATTGTTAATCATTCCATATTGTAAACCACATAGTATTTCCTAACACATATAATTCTGTCTATGTCCTCTGTCTTAGCTCAAGTTGTTCAACATCTGTAGGCAGAGTCCGGCGCAGCCTACTGCGCTGGTCCTGTGTGATGTCATGGGTCTGGGAGATGGGGAGACCGCTGGACTAACCCTCCATGACACTCTGGCTATCATCAAAGGCCATGCACCCGAGGGACACAAGGTACGTGAGGGAGAACGGACACATGTGCCACCGGTGTGTGTAAGACAGAGTGCAAGTATTGGGAGTCAACGTTCAATTTAGACCACTATTATGAATCAGGTGAGTTAGTGCTTAGGGTTGGAACATAAGCATGCAGGCAGCCTCACAGGACAGGAGTTGCTCACCCCTGATATAAATGTCTCTGTTTGGTAGAGAATATTCCAATACTCTCTCAGCTGGTTGGTTTGAATAACCAAGCTAATGTTCTCATTCCCATTCATCCTCTACAGTTCAGTCCTGAGCAGCCTGTGAGATCGGAGACTGTGGGCTATGTGAAGAAGCCGTCCCTTAAAGACAAGGTCCACTGTGTGGTCTTTGTGGTGGATGCTTCTAAAGTGTCCAGCTACACCAAAGGCCTAGGCGCCACCTTCCAACAGCTCCGAGAACACATCAGTGACCTGGGTGAGCACGAAAGGAAGTGTTTTAGCAATGGCAGTAATGGTTGTTGGAACTGTGGTCAATTCTGTCAGTTGACAGTGTGTGAAACAAATGTGTTTTGTAGGTGTGCATCAAGTGGCACTGCTGACACACGTGGACCAGGTGTGTCAGGAAACCGCCCGTGAAATCACCCAGGTGTACAACAGCCGGATCGTTCAGCAGACGGTACTCTCAATAATACCCCTTATTGATGTTAGTCAGCTATTGGAACATCAGCTATTGGAACATCTGAAATTTAACCTCCCTGTATGAACAGTAGTTCTAGCGCAAATATGCAGGGGTAGGTTTATGTAAGGGTTGGTGTGAGGTGTGACCCAGGTGCGGTGCCGGATAGACAGTAGGCAGTAGGCAGAGACAAGGATCTTTACTGGTGGTACCAAAGCCAGGATACAAAATAACGGACTTGTTACGATAAAATAAAGGAGGAGCAAATTGGTCTCCAAAAACAGGCTGACAGCAAACATACGAAATACTAACTACGACTGAAACAACAATGAAACAGGGATAACACTTCTCAAGTACCTGTACATACGTCTCGCGGTCAGACACTGATTAGTACTGTTTGCCATTGAGAAACTAGCAGAGAAAACTGAGCAAGGGAACACAGGGAAGTGAGGGCATAAATACACAGGTGAACAGGTAGACACAGGTGACACCAATAGGATAATGATTAATCCAGACTGTGAGTAAGGAGGTGCCTAAGGTTGTCGGAGGATGACACCTAGTGGGTCGCTCCGGAACTGCGACCCCCCTCCTGTAACAGTGCCCCCGGAAGGCAGGTGGCGCCGAGGCAGATGGCGAAGCCTTCCAGAACCTGGAGGCGAACTGAGGGCCCCGATCCGACACCACATCTTGGGGAAGGCCGTGGACCCGGAAAACGTGCTGCAACACCAACTTAGCCGTCTCCCGGGCCGACAGGAGTTTGTGAAGGGGAATGAAGTGGGCAGACTTCGAAAACCGGTCCACAACGACCAGGATGACTGTGTATCCATCAGAGCGGGGTAGGGTGGAAATGAAATCCAGCGAGATGTGGGACCAGGGGCGCTTGGGGATAGGCAGGGGTCGGAGCACCCCTGCTGCGGGCTGATGTGAGCTCTACGTGCGCACACACACCGGGCAAGCCGTAGCGCTGCTCTGACCAGCCTATCGATTCCCCATGAAACTGGGGTAGCAATCAGGGCGTTGGGGACAATGGGGTCGTCCCTCTCAACCAGGTCCACGGGGTCGAACTGCCGGGAGAGCGCGTCAGGCTTGGTGTTCTTCGACCCCGGACGGTATGAGATCGTGAACCGGAACCTGGTGAAGAACAATGCCCACCTGGCCTGGCGCGAGTTGAGCCTCTTGGCCCCCTGAATGTAGACTAAGTTCTTATGGTCAGTCCATACGACAAATGGATGGGCGGCCCCCTCTAGCCAATGCCTCCACTCCCCCAGGGCGAGCTTGACCGCTAGCAGCTCACGGTTCCCCACGTCGTAATTCAGCGTCGCCGGGGACAGCCGACGGGAGTAAAACGTGCAGGTGTGAGTCTTACCGTCCGTGAGGAACCGCTGGGACAGGATTGCTCCCACCGCAACGTCTGAAGCATCCACCTCCACAATGAACGGCAGGGACGTATCAGGATGCCCTAGGACAGGGGCTGATGTAAAGCGCTGCATAAGCGCATTAAATGTGTTCCCCGCTTCCGGGGTCCAGGTGAAGGAGCGCACGCTCGTCTGGGTGATGGCTGTCAGGGGAGCGGCTAGGGAGATAAAATTGCAAATCAATCGGCTATAAAAATTAGCAAACCCTAAAAAACGTTGTAGTTGCTTGAGGGAGGAGGGCTGGGGCCAATCCAGTACTGCGCTGACCTTGGCTGGGCCCATCCGTAAGTCCCCCTGAGTGACGATGAACCCCAGGATGGAGACTGTCTCTGTGTGGAACATGCACTTCTCCGCCTTGACGTAGAGCTGGTGACGGAGAAGGTGTTGGAGGACCTGCCGAACGTGCTGCTGGTGTTCACTCATGTCTTTTGAAAATATTAGGATGTCATCCAAATATATACGAAGACGCTGTAGTCGAGGAGGTCCCGGAGCACGTCATTGACCAATGCCTGGAACACCGCAGGCGCATTGGCTAGACCGAACGGCATGACTTGGTACTCGTAATGCCCACTGGGTGTGTTAAACGCGTCTTCCACTTGTCCCCCTCCCAAGTCCTCACCAGGTTGTAGGCATTTCGTAAGTCCAGCTTGGTGAAGACCCGGGCTCCCTGCAATGACTCGAATGCCGTCGTCATCAGGGGGAGAGGTTAGAGGTTCTTAACCGTGATGTCGTTGAGCGCCCGGTAATCAATGCACGGCCGCTGCCCACCGTTCTTTTTCCCCCGAAGAAGAAGCCCGCGCCCGCAGGTGAGGTAGAGGGACGGATGTGACCCTCGACGAGTGCCTCGTCGATATACTCCCTCATGGCCAGCGTCTCCGGCCGGGACAAGGAAAACAATCGCCCTCGTGTGGGCATGGCGCCCGGCAGGAGATCGATAGTGCAGTCGTATGGCCTGTGAGGAGGTAGGAACTGGCTCAGAGAGGGAGGGTAACGGAACGCTCCACCCTTGGGCCAGCGTCGCGTCCATCACGTTGCCCGCGGCCCCCGAATCCACCAATGCATGTGCCCGACGCGCATTGCGCACCGCGGGCCCACTGAACCCTGACGGGGAGAAAAGTCAGGGAGTCTCTGGAGTTGGGGTCCCGTTTCCTGGCTTCTCCGGGCATGAATCGTAGTGGTGACCTGCCTGGTCGCAGTACAGGCAACGTCCCTGGCGCAGACGCCTCTGCTTCTCCATCCTGGACAAGCGCGCCTTGCGTCATTCCTCTCTCGTGCGCCTTCTCACGACGCTGATTGTCTACCCGCACCGAGAGGTCGATGAGGCCATCCAGTTGCTCAGGCAGCTCCCTGAAGGAGAGTCCTTCATCCCCTCCGATAGCCCCTGCGCGTAAAGGACGACCAAGACAGCCTCCTCCATCCTGCCTTTCGAGCCCGGGTCCGGACCTCCATGGAGTAGTCTGCCACCGAACGGTCACCCACCCGAAAGGCCGTGAACCGCCTCCCGACCTCGTGCCCCAACACCACCCGAGAGGTGTCGAACACCTTGCATAGCTCTCAGGTGAATTGGTAGGAGTCGGAGCAAGCCAGAGTTTGGCTCTCCCACTACGCGGTAGCCCAGGAAAGGGCCCGACCCGTCAACAGAGTGATAATGTAGGCCACCCGGCCCTGCTCCGTCGGGAAGGAGGAGGGTTGTAGGCTGAATACCAGGGAACACTGGGTGAGGAATTCCCTGCAGCCCTCTGGACGTCCGTCGTACCTCTCCGGAGGTGGTAGGCGGGGTTCCCGCGATGTCGCAGGCGAGACTGGAGACGCCGCTGCCGCGGCTTCCGCTCTGCTGGCTGCCGGGGCTGGTCGGGTGTCCACCCGGCTCAGCACGGCAATCGTCAGCAGGCGGAGATTCTCGTGATCTGCTGCAGGGTGCGGTCGTGCTGGTTCAGCATAGATCCCTGCGTTGCCAATGCGCTATGATACTGTGCTGCCTCTGCTGGGTCCATATTGGCTCAGTTTTCTGTAAGGGTTGGTGTGAAGTGTGACCCAGGTGCGGTGCCGGAGAGACAGTAGGCAGTAGGCAGAGACAAGGATCTTTACTGGTGGTTCCAAAGCCAGGATACAAAATAACGGACTTGTCAAAATAAAATAAAGGAGGAGCAAATTGGTCTCCAAAAACAGGCTGACAGCAAACATACGAAATACTAACTACGACTGAAACAACAATGAAACAGGGATAACATTTCTCAAGTACCTGTACATACGTCTCGCGGTCAGACACTGATTAGTACTGCTTGGCATCGAGAAACTAGCAGAGAAAACTGAGCAAGGGAACACAGGGAAGTGAGGGCATAATTACACAGGTGAACAGGTAGACACAGGTGACACCAATAGGATAATGATTAATCCAGACTGTGAGTAAGGAGGTGCCTAAGGTTGTCGGAGGATGAACTGCAACCCCCTCCTGTAACAGGTTTAGGGCTAGGGTTACAATTACGGTTAGGATTAGTATCAGGGTTAGGGTTACGTTAAAGGTTAGGGAAAATAGGATTTTGAATAGGAATCAATTGTTTGGTCCTCACAAGTATAGTAAAACAAATGTGTGTGTGTGTGTGTGTGTGTGTGTGTGTGTGTGTGTGTGTGTGTGTAGATTAATAAGGCGGGGGCTCTGCTTGGCATGTCCACCTCCTACATCGTCCCGGTGAAGAACTACTCGTCTGAGCTGGACGTTGATGAGAACACAGACATCCTTCTGCTCAGTGCTGTGGACCACATCCTGCAGTATGTGGATCTGCACTTCCAGGACTGTGCAGCAACAGAGCCTAACCTGTCTCATTAAAAAGGCTGTGAAATGCTGTGTAATATAAAAATGTATAACATATGTTTATCATGTTTTATAACTTGCTTACCTTATTGTTAACTTGTTAACAGATGTCTTGCTTTGAGTAAAACAAATGTCTAAGAGCCATTTTGAACTGTGTATATGTTGTCTGTCTAAGGATTTCTTAACCTGTTTTGTACACTAGGGGCACTCTCACATGGGGTTATGGGTCACTGGCCACATGTATATAGGTACAACGTGTTAGCTTAGCACAGGTGAGCAAGTATGGTTAGCTGCAGCCCAATATGGTGACCGGAGTATGGGCGAGTGGGTGTGTCAAAAAGAGTGGGTGTATGGAAAGCGAATCAGCTAATTGGGCAGATTTGTTTTCACTCAAGACCGTTTTGCATGACTAATTTGACTACACGACCAGTTGATAAACCGGCAACGGAAACCAGTGCACCGGGTGTTGAATCATTGTGCCTGCCGACTTGATGTGCTTCCTACTTCGTGTCAAGGTTGTGTCGCTAACGTGACCATTTCTTTCTCTCACATTATTTTATTTCAAGTAGCATAGCAACTTACACAAGAAATAACTAATATTGATAACCATCTAGATGTCACCTTGATTCATACATACAGTCTACTACTCAATGGGGAGGGCATGAACGGCAACAACAAGGGTAGAGTGACGTTCGCTCCCGCTTGACAATTACTACTGTCTGGCAACAGCGTGGGAAGTAGCTACCTAGTAGCCAATATCAGGATGACAGCTGTACATTCATTCCATGCATGAAGTACACCCATCATCAATACTTTTAATAAAAAAAAAACAATCATCAGTTTTATAACTGAAAATGTACCATTATTTTTTGTGTGTAAAACTGACAGTGAAAAATGACTCAGACTCATCCTCTGGCTTAAAAACAAAGTCCAAACTCGCACTGTATGGTAGGTCAATGTAAGGTGGTTGCAAGGTAAGAAATGGAAGAAGAAAAATACACAGCTCAATGAAAATAGTCTAACCCACGTGTCAAACTCATTCCACGGACGGCCGAGGGTCTGCTGGTTTT
Organism: Coregonus clupeaformis; assembly: GCF_020615455.1. NCBI lineage: Eukaryota > Metazoa > Chordata > Actinopteri > Salmoniformes > Salmonidae > Coregonus > Coregonus clupeaformis. The sequence continues at coordinate 36,099,440 of NC_059202.1, forward strand.
CGCTCCTCCTTTGTACTTGATTGATGAATGAAGGTCACTAATTATTAAAGAACTCCCCTCACCTGGTTGTCTATGTCTTATTTGAAAGTTAAAACCAAAAACCCGCAGACACTAGGCCCTTCATGGAATGAGTTTGACACCCCTGGTCTATCCTATAGCAGAGTGCTTTCGACTCACCAACTCCTTTCCACACGCCCACTCCTTTCCACACGCCCATTATTTTCTTTCAACATACCCACTCGCCCATACCCCGGTCGCCATTTTGGGATGCATCTACCCGCTTCTCCAGGTGAGGGACCCGTTCAACGGGGACAGGGTCACTCTTCCTGTCTACGGTGGCCCATAAGGCCTTTCTGGAGATAAACGAGGAGGCCACCACTGGCATGGTGACCCTAGAGATCCTAGTAAATTTACATTGTAGTCATTTAGCCGACGCTCTTATCCAGAGCGACTTACAGTTAGTGCATTCATCTTAAGATAGCTAGGTGGGACAACCACATATCACATATCCTCAATAAAGTAGCTATCAGCAAAGTCAGAGCTAGTAAGGGGGGGAAGCCAATTGCGAGTGTTGGTTCACGAAATACATGTTATTATATATGTATTTTATTAGTATTATTATTCCTAAGTCTATGATGGTGACGTTTTGTATGATCCGACTGGAATGCTTCACGGCAGACCACCTTTTCCTCTTCTCTATAGACACAAGACCAACTCCATCCTCTTCCTCCACACGTTTTGCTCTCCTCTGTAGAATAAGTGTAGAGAGAAACTGAATCCTTTAAGCCATATAAAAAATTGCTATTTGGGGATTGAAGAGTGCTAGCTAGCTATTATCTTTATCTGTTAAAAATAAGCCTCCAATCATAATTTAAAATGTTGGGTGATTTGAATAAATTCACTATAAGATAACAGTTTATTTCCATTTTGGTACAGTGATAGAAACTTTATTGGTGTAAGAGTGTGAATTGGAGTTGATGATCATTGATTAGTAATGTCTGGCCTGTGTCTATAAATTCCTGTGTGTCAAGTGAAATGATTGAGATGGTGGTTGGTTCTAGAGAATAAAGACATGTTTTGTAAAGCTCCTGTCTGGTCTTAACTTTCCTATAGTTGACGTTCCAATCTCCGAACCCTCTAAACGGAGTGTTATATTGGCATTGAAAAATATTATCTTGTTTTAAACTTACAGGCCTAAGCAAGCACCCTGGACTATACCAAGTAATATGAACATATTCAATCAAGCAAACCACTATATAGTGTAACAGGGCATCATCTGGCAAATTCCATAATAAATAACATAATTTCACTTATAGTACGTCTTTCACAATACATGAAAATCATTGCACATCCTGTTGTGTTCTAATCAATGCACTATGTTTTCAGATAGTCCCGATATCATCTCTGTTCCTATTAGATGAGTTTGCTAATGGTGAGCCCAGCAGCAGAGGGAAATTGGTGTCTTGCTGAAAATGTGTTGCATCAATTTAGTATTTCAAGCAATAGGCCTAAGTGTAGCCTCAGTATGTCAGTGTACAGCCTCTTCCAAGAGGTCTGGACTTATTAAGCATGGGTGGTAGTGAGCTATCCCTGTAACAGCCGGGTTGCAAGTTGGTGCAGTTTGAGCACTTCCCCTTCAATTGCTACACTGGCAGCAACGGTGGGATAATCCTCCTGTAGTCTCTCATTCTCATGCCTTTGATGGAAGTGTGAGGTCTGGAACTTTATGGCACAGATTGCCCTGAAACGAGAAAGATCGCTGGTTCAAACACTGTTCTAATTACTACACAAGTAGCCTACACTGAAACTCGGATATACACTTATTATAATTATTCTATAGCCTAAGTCTATGCTGAGTAGGCTGTGCTTATGCTGAACACAGCTATACTGGTATGAAACACTGTCCCTGTAGCCATACTGGGCTGGAACCAGTGATCTTCTACTTTGCAACACAAGTGACCACCCTCCTTGACAACGTATCAACTGTTTGAGGTATACAAAAGGTACCAATTGGGTAGCTCCATCAGCAACATTTCAAGCTAGCTGTGGAGTGAGCTTACGGCACGTTCTTAACTCTGTTACACAAGGAGTACTGGCACCGGAATGGCCCGCCCTCCCTGGCTCCCCTTGAGCCTGTGTAGGGTTATGATATGATTTGGTTTTTAACAGAAAAGTAGGTTGATTTAGTTTTATTTTATTGGTAGTTTGTATGATGTTTTGTCTTCTTCCCCACATTGAAACTGTTTTGGACATATTGTTAACATCCCGCTCAGTAGGTGGCGGCATGCACATTACATTTGTGCGTGCCAGAGAAGAAGAAGAACTTCCTATCTTTCGTTTCCTCATAACAGACACACCCCACAGACACACTTCTCTACTGAGAAGCAGATAGGTAATGCTTGCATGTTAAACTGAACTCAGCTGGGTCAGCGATAAAATCTCCAAGCAAACTTCTCACTACTGTTTTGCATTATTTAGGCTACTTTAAGTAAGTAAGTAGCTAAGTAAATTAGGTTCTTCTTTGAACCCTATCTGATTCTAGGATGACTGTAATTGGCACAACATTTTTGAAAGTTGTGATAAATGATTGAATATGTTATTACATTGACAGCATGTCCTTCGGCGGCTTCATGCAACCTGTTAAGGTAGGCCTAACTGAGATTTCTGCACCAGTTTTTGGTGGGGGTACATCTTTCTCAGTATTACCGTTAGTCTCTGAAATCCCAGTGACTACATCGGCAGGGGACGACAAATCCAAGTCCAGGAGGAGAATGACAAAAAACTCTGAGGAGAATGGGATAAACTCATCTGGGGGTTTTGCAGGTAAGCAAAATAACAGCATAGACTATCATGATGCCGGAGTAATTTCAAAATAGCGCATTGTGTGCTGTTTAATTGCCACTTTCCAGTAGACTAGACTTACCTAAACATTCATGATGTTCACTAGTTTGCTCTTACACTATACTCTATCGACTCTAGGCCTGCCAGGGGCAGAACAGTGGCAAAGTAAGATGGAGTCCCCATGGAGGGAGGTGGCATGGACTGAGGAGTGAGTAGGCTATCACACCAATAAACTCAAACGTACCTATGTACACCTAATAAGGTACTAAACACATGGGTAGACAATGCTATGTTTCCTACCCGGTCGGAAGACAATGACAAACATAACACGCAGCACCCCTTCTACGGGCATGTGGGGGGAGGGTTCTTGAAATGTAACATTCAATAAAAATGTAGCTGCTGGAAGTTACCAGACCATTCTAGACGTTTTGACTAATACAAAATTCTCCATACCTCCAAAAGAGTCGTGACATAACAACAGGATTTGGAGGCATGGCTACGTGAGACTACATCTGGTGTAATCAAAATTAATTTAAAATGAGCCATGTTTACCCAGTCGCAAGAAGACCCTGATGGAGTCTATCAGTTCATATAAGCCTGGTTGTGAGGCTGTGTCTGAGGCTCGGGTTCTGCTGATGGGGCCTGTCGGAGCCGGCAAGTCCAGCTTCATCAGCTCTGTTCAGTCAGTCTTCACAGGAAGAGTCACTAACCGGGCCATGGTTGGCTCTTCCTCTGCCAGCTTCACCAAAAAGGTAGAGGTAAAAAACAACAAAGTATTTGAGTTTGTGAGAAACTGGGAGTTTTGGGGCTGGTTGATATAGATAAATTACATGCAAAATAAAGATACTTGACTGGTTCAAAATATTGAGTTAAGTTACAAAAACTATTATTGTTAATCATTCCATATTTTAAACCACATAGTATTTCCTAACACATATAATTCTGTCTATGTCCTCTGTCTTAGCTCCAGTTGTTCAACATTCGTGGGCGGAATCCAAAGCAGCCTACTGCGCTGGTCCTGTGTGATGTCATGGGTCTGGGAGATGGGGAGACTGGACTAACCCTCCATGATACTCTGGCTATCATCAAAGGCCATGCACCCGAGGGACACAAGGTACGTGAGGGAGAACGGACACAGGTGCCACCGGTGTGTGTAAAACAGAGTGCAAGTATTGGGAGTCAACGTTCATATAACTCAGAGTTTAGCAACGGGGCACAGTGTGTGCCGGTGTTTGTTCCGTTTTAGCTCTAACACACCTGATTCAACTAATCACAGTCTGCAATTTAGACCACTATTATGAATCAGGTGAGTTAGTGCTGGGTTGGAACATAAGCATGCAGGCAGCCTCACAGGACAGGAGTTGCTCACCCCTGATATAAATGTCTCTGTTTGGTAGAGAATATTCCAATACTCTCTCAGCTGGTTGGTTTGAATAACCAAGCTAATGTTCTCATTCCCATTCATCCTCTACAGTTCAGTCCTGAGCGGCCTGTGAGATCGGAGACTGTGGGCTATGTGAAGAAGCCGTCCCTTAAAGACAAGGTCCACTGTGTCGTCTTTGTGGTGGATGCTTCTAAAGTGTCCAGCTACACCAAAGGCCTAGGCACCACCTTCCAACAGCTCCGAGAACACATCAGTGACCTGGGTGAGCACAATAGGAAGTGTTTTAGCAATGGCAGTAATGGTTGTTGGAACTGTGGTCAATTCTGTCAGTTGACAGTGTGTGAAACAAATGTGTTTTGTAGGTGTGCATCAAGTGGCACTGCTGACACACGTGGACCAGGTGTGTCAGGAAACCGCCCGTGACATCACCCAGGTGTACAACAGCCGGGTCGTTCAGCAGACGGTACTCTCAATAATACCCCTTATTGATGTTAGTCAGCTATTGGAACATCAGCTATTGGAACATCTGAAGTTTAACCTCCCTGTATGTACAGTAGTTCTACTGTGAACATCCTAAGCCTAAACTGTCTCTTTAACAAGGCTGTGAAATGCTGTGTAACATAAAAATGCATTACATATGCTTTTTGTGTTCTATTACTTGCTTGCATTATTGTTAACTTGTTAATTAGTCCTTTACAGAAGTCTTGCTTTGAGTTAAATTAATGTGTAGGAGGGATGTCTAGGGATGTTTTAACCTGTTTTGTACACTAGGGGCACTCATGTGGGGTTATGGGTCACTGGCCACATGGATATACTCTAGGTACAAAGTTGACCAGGGAAGTGTTAGCTAAGCACAGGTGAGGGACACGTTCAACGGGGGCAGGGCCGATAATGTCTTGGATGAACAAGGATGGGAAGGGGGCTCTTCCTATCTACGGTGGCCCACAAGGCCTTTGTGGAAGTAAATGAGGAGGCCACCACTGGCATGGTGACCCTAGAAATCCTGTTAAATTATTAGTATTATAATTCCTAATTCTACGATGGTGACGTTCTCTATGATCTGAGAGGAACGCTACACGGCAGACCACCCTCTATAGACAGAAGCCCAACTCTGTCCTGTTCCTCTGCAGGTTTTCCTCTCCTCTGTAGAATAAATGTAGAGAGAAACTGAATCCACTAAGTCAAATAAAAAATACTGTCTACGTTTATTTTCTGTTTGGACAGTAGCGTTGTGTATGATCATGGTTCCCCCTTACACTCTGTTATTTGGATATAAGAGTGTATTATCCTTTCTGTAAAAATTAAGCATACAATCCTAATTAAAAATGTTGTGTTTTTTCATATGATTCACAATAAGATAACACTTCATTTATATTTTGGTAGAGTGATAGAAACTTTATTGGCATTGAAAAATATGATTTGTTTTCAACTTTAAGTACACACACTTGATAGAATATACAGTTAGTTTACAAAACATTAAGAACACCTTCCTAATATTGAGGTGCACCACCTCCCCATACTCTCAGAAAAGCCTAAATTCGTCGTGGCATAGACTCTACAAGGTGTCGAAAGCGTTCCACAGGGATGCTGGCCCATATTGACTCCAATGCTTCCCACAGTTGTGTCAAGTTTGCTGGATGTCCTTTGGGTGGTGGACCATTCTTGAAACACACGGAAACTGTTGAGTGTGAAAAACCCAGAAGCATTGCAGTTCTTGACACAATCCGGTGCGTCTGGCACGTGCTACCATACCACGTTCAAAGGCACTTAAATATTTTGTCTTGCCCATTCACCATCTGAATAACACATACACAATCCATGTCTCAATTGTCTCAAGGCTTAAAAATCATTATTTTACCAGTCTTCTCCCCTTAATCTACACTGATTGAAGTGGATTTAACTAATTACATCATTAAGGGATTATAGTTTCACCTGGATTCACCTGGTCAGTGTATATCATGTAAAGAGAAGGTGTTCTTAATGTTTTGTATACTCAGTGTACAGAGTAATACAGTATATAGGAAAGTATTCCATCAAACAAGAACACTATATAATGTAACAGGGCATCATCTGGCAAATTCCATATAGCATAATTTCACTTGAAGTACGTCTTTCACAATACATGAAAATCATTGTACATCCTGTTGTTTTGTAATCAATGGATTATGTTGTCAGATGAGTCCCGATATCATCTCTGTTCCTATCAGATGAGTTTGCTGATGGTGAGGCCCAGCAGCAGAGGGACTAGGCTCAGTCTGATGGACCAGGCTGTGTTAGGGGCTGTTTTACAGGTGACATTCTCAGTGCTGAAGTTGGCAATGGTTGCTAAAGGCCGCAGTTGATCAATAGCGTTGCAGACGTTGGAAGTTGTACAGCCCTGGAGGTTCACCGTAGTAGAACTGATAGAGCCAGGTTTCACTGTCAAAGAGAAAAACACTTAGTTGTCCGAACACCTTTCTCTCGTAAAACAACTAAAATCTCTGAATTGTTTTGAATCAACAATAATAGCTGCTTTGTGTCAACAGCAGAAGATTATCTAGAGATTACCTAATGTCATAAGCTTTTGTATCATGAAAACAACCACAAGACAACTCACTGGTACTAAAACACTTGTCCTCCACTCCCAGGCAGGCCACAGTACTGTTACACACTGTGTCTTGGGGGCTGCTGCAGGAGGGACACTGTCGTCCGTTAGCCTGCGAACTGGGGGCTGTAGGAAGAGAACAGATATGGATTATGGTGGATATGTATTCTACACTCAGTGGTTGTTTTTATCGCACTGCTTTGCTTTATCTTGGCCAGGTCGCAGTTGTAAATGAGAACTTGTTCTCAACTGGCTTACCTGGTTAAATAAAGTTTAAATAAAAATATAAAAATATAACTAGCTACAGTAGCTAAATAACTCTTGTTCAGATTTCATTGGTAATACAATGGAAACACATTCAGGAACCATGTTGTCTGGTTCTCCTTAGTTCTCATTTGTCCTTGTTCTGATAGTGGAATTGAGGCAATGAGACAGTACAGTACAGTGTAACCCTCCTGAGAAAGGTGGTGAATTTATCTGAAGTCTTAACTATATGCTCAACTCCCAAGACGGACTGGACAGTATAGGATTAAGGTTGTGAAAAGACTCCAAAGACTTTCACTTTCCTTCAGTTAGATGAGTGGCCTAACTGGTTATAACCCCCAACTGCATGCAGGGATGGTTGGGAGGATTACTTAAAAACATTTTAGATTGTTACAGATTACAGTTACATCAAAAGTATCGTAATCAGTGATGTAATCCTATGGATTACTCAAAATGAGTAACATAATCCGATTGCTTTTGGATTACATTTGGATTACCTTCATTTCTAACACACAGACATAATTTTCATCATTTTATATTTTAATATACACTGCTCAAAAAAATAAAGGGAACACTTAAATAACACAATGTAACTCCAAGTCAATCACACTTCTGTGAAATCAAACTGTCCACTTAGGAAGCAACACTGATTGACAATAAATGTCACATGCTGTTGTGCAAATGGAATAGACAACAGGTGGAAATTATAGGCAATTAGCAAGACACCCCCAATAAAGAAGTGGTTCTGCAGGTGGTGACCACAGACCACTTCTCAGTTCCCATGCTTCCTGGCTGATGTTTTGGTCACTTTTGAATGCTGGCGGTGCTTTCACTCTAGTGGTAGCATGAGACGGAGTCTACAACCCACACAAGTGGCTCAGGTAGTGCAGCTCATCCATGATGGTACATCAATGCGAGCTGTGGCAAGAAGGTTTGCTGTGTCTGTCAGCGTAGTGTCCAGAGCATGGAGGCGCTACCAGGAGACAGGCCAGTACATCAGGAGACGTGGAGGAGGCCGTAGGAGGGCAACAACCCAGCAGCAGGACCGCTACCTCCGCCTTTGTGCAAGGAGGAGTAGGAGGAGCACTGCCAGAGCCCTGCAAAATGACCTCCAGCAGGCCACAAATGTGCACATGTCTGCTCAAACGGTCAGAAACAGACTCCATGAGGGTGGTATGAGGGCCCGACGTCCACAGGTGGGGGTTGTGCTTACAGCCCAACACCGTGCAGGACGTTTGGCATTTGCCAGAGAACACCAAGATTGGCAAATTCGCCACTGGCGCCCTGTGCTCTTCACAGATGAAAGCAGGTTCACACTGAGCACATGTGACAGACGTGACAGAGTCTTGAGACGCCGTGGAGAACGTTCTGCTGCCTGCAACATCCTCCAGCATGATCGGTTTGGCGGTGGGTCAGTCATGGTGTGGGGTGGCATTTCTTTGGGGGGCCGCACAGCCCTCCATGTGCTCGCCAGAGGTAGCCTGACTGCCATTAGGTACCGAGATGAGATCCTCAGACCCCTTGTGAGACCATATGCTGGTGCGGTTGGCCCTGGGTTCCTCCTAATGCAAGACAATGCTAGACCTCATGTGGCTGGAGTGTGTCAGCAGTTCCTGCAAGAGGAAGGCATTGATGCTATGGACTGGCCCGCCCGTTCCCCAGACCTGAATCCAATTGAGCACATCTGGGACATCATGTCTCGCTCCATCCACCAACGCCACGTTGCACCACAGACTGTCCAGGAGTTGGCGGATGCTTTAGTCCAGGTCTGGGAGGAGATCCCTCAGGAGACCATCCGCCACCTCATCAGGAGCATGCCCAGGCGTTGTAGGGAGGTCATACAGGCACGTGGAGGCCACACACACTACTGAGCCTCATTTTGACTTGTTTTAAGGACATTACATCAAAGTTGGATCAGCCTGTAGTGTGGTTTTCCACTTTAATTTTGAGGGTGACTCCAAATCCAGACCTCCATGGGTTGATACATTTGATTTCCATTGATCATTTTTGTGTGATTTTGTTGTCAGCACATTCAACTATGTAAAGAAAAAAGTATTTAATAAGATTATTTCATTCATTCAGATCTAGGATGTGTTGTTTAAGTGTTCCCTTTATTTTTTTGAGCAGTGTATTATTATTTCATTTCGTAAAATGACCATTTCAGAAAAGGGGACTAGTGTAAGAGGATAAAGTGTCAGAACTGCTGATGTGGATGTGGTGTAGGAGTCAAACGCAGGACACAGAAGCTTCGTCCAACCGACTTTACTGAACGAAAAAATAATAATAACACTGGCCTCAACTAATCAGGAGGCGAACTATTACGCAGCAGTGCGTAAAACACTTAAATGCTATAGCGCACGAAACACAGTGCGACTATCCAGAACATACAAAATGCAAAAACGAGCAGCACCTAAAGACAGGCGGAACAATTACACACAACACACGACTAACAAAACGAGAAACTTATAGGAGACATAATTAACACTAAAAGGAAACAGGTGTACAAAGAAGACAAAACCAAACAAACATCGATAACATACAACAGTGGCAGCTAGTACTCCGGGGACGACGACCGCCAAAGCTTGCCCGAGCAAGGAGGAGGAGCAGCCTCGGCCGAAACCGTGACATAAAGATCCTATAATTTACGTGTTCCATATTTTATGTGTGAAAGCATAGTCACAGGGCAGCCTGTTAATGTTCTCAGTTGGTGGTACCAGCCCATGATTTGGTCGCACCAAAATGTTGTTGCGGCGTCACGCAGTATTTTAAAATGCTTCATTAAGAAGTGTAGCCTAATTGATTACTGAAATGGTATGATTCAATAAATAAATTGTTTAATTTAACATGTCCAATCAGGAATCCCAGTAATCCCAGTTACATGTAATCCATTACTATCCAACCCTGCCTACGTGACTGACTACATACCAGAGTGCTACAATATTAAATAAATAATATTAAATAAATACATGAAAAATACACTTCTATTGATTTAGCTATGTATTTAACTCACTCTGGTGCAGAGGGCAGCAACAAAGGCTCTCCACTTCTGACTACAGTATGTAGTTGTAAATCCTGCCTTTATTAAAAAATTTGACATTGGTGGCTTTGAAACTGTACTAAATGAAAAAATCTCCATAACAGACATGACATCTCAGCTGGTGTATTTGAGATCATATATTTCTTCAAACTATGACAACTGAAATCAGGACATCAAATACATTGTTACAAAACCCAAACCTTATTTAGGTAAAAGACACAGTTCTCTTACCTGATAGAGTGTTTTTGTTGCACCCATCAGTGTTACAACAGAGCATTTTATAGGCAGAGGTTATGAAGCCCAGGTTCACTGACACTGTGGTTTCAGAGTTCAGAGGACCTCCGCAGATGGAGATTGGTGAACACGCCTTGATTGTCAGGGGGGTATTTATGGGACCTTCACCAGTAACAGATCCATTACAAAACCGGAGAAAGAGAGATGAATTTAGAACATAATCTAAAGAAATGGTAGCATAGAGCCATGAGTCAGTTACCATGAAATATTGTACATTGTAATTAAACAGGAGGGTTCAAAAACATACTTCATTAGGAAGCTAACAGCATAATTTAATTTGGTTTGAAGCGTTAACGTGAAGTGGAAACCAACTCTAAACTCACCTGGTATGGTTACAGTAGCAGTGAGACATGTTGTGTTTAATGAGTCTGGACAGGTGACTAAAGGTTGGTTTGTACCACAGTCCGCACCACTGCAGTTGAAACACTGCAGCATCTCAACTGAAAAACAAGAAAATAATACAAATTCACAGTAAATAAGAAAATGTACTAATATACTGTAAAAGCAATTTAGCTATGATGAATATTAACACAGGCATTTGAGAGTGATGCAGTCAAGAAACTATTTATCTTGGTAGATGCCCATATCAGTGTGAGAGGTCAGAGGTGTTACCTGAGCAGAAGAGAGTGCAGATGAGAGAGAGAGTCAGGATCAGCTTCATCGTGGACAGATAGACAGGCAGGTGAACAGCAGTGGTATCTGGGCTGGGAGACAGGTCATTATAAACCCAACATTGAGGGTAGGGCAGGAAGGGGGAAAATCAGCAATGTTACAGTATTTCATGTTTAACAGGTTTCCCCACTCATGTGCCCTGTGAACATAAGTTATTATGATAACATAAGTGATAATGACCCATAACATGTTGCTGCCACCACAATACAGAGGATTAACAACATTGCATTCTCTCCATCATTGCTGGCCTGTACGACAAAGTGAAAAGAAGGGAGCCTGTGCTAGAAAATAAACTCCATATCATTCATTCTGTTTGCAATAAGACTGTTAATAATACTGCAAGACAACACAGCAAAGACATAACCTTTATGGTCTAAATAAAATCCAATACAACACAGTGTTAGAGAGTTTGTCAGGATAAAAGGAAATATGAAAGGAGCAAAGCCCAGGTAAAAAGATAGAGGAAAACCTGCCTCAGTCTTCTGAAAACCCTGGGATAGAGTAAAAAATAAATTACGGGACAATAATTGCAAAAAATGTCATGCCAAAGACACACCAGAATGGCTTTCCAAGAGATGTTGAGTGTTACTGTTTGGTCCAGTCTCAGTCCTGACTTAAATTTGTTTGAAAATCAGAGACAAGGTTTGAATGTTGCTGTCCATCAATGATTCCCAACCAAATTGACTGAGCTTGGTAGATTATTCAAAATGATTCACAGCTGTAATGACTGCAAAAGGTGCTTCAACCAAGTATTAATTAACTCTGAGGTGTGAAGACATATGTTCTTTTGAATATTTAAAAAAATCTTCCACTTTGAAAATGTGGAGTAGGTTGTGTAGATTGGGATGGGACAATTCCAATGTATTCCTGTTTAGATTTAATAAATGTGAAAACTGTGCAAGGGGTGTGTAAACTTTCACTAGAGACTGTATTTCTGCTGCACTCCAAATTAATGTTTGGTTTTGAGTTCAGTGCAGGTTCTCTCCTGAATTCATTACATTATACTTGTTTTTTGTGATCGTTTTTTATTGTTCATTTCCTCATCAAGAAAAATAGACCAAATATATACTGCATTATACCTCAATAATAACAAAAATATTTCTGATCACTTATGGTTTGAGTAAAAGTGAAAGTAAATGTCACGATCGTCGGGAACAGAGGACCAAGGCGAACATGCTTTTTATTAATGTTACACGAACAAAACAACCAACGATACGTGAAGTCCTACGGTACAAACACAAACCAAAAGGAACAAGATCCCACACCATACTGTGGGAAACAGGCTGACTAAGTATGGGTCCCAATCAGAGACAACAAGCAACAGCTGATTCACGTTGCCTCTGATTGAGAACCACACTGGCCAACATAGAAACACAATACTAGAACGAACACAAATGAAAACTCACACCCTGGCTCAATATACTAGAGTCCCCAGAGCCAGGGCGTGACAGTAACATTTTTTAAAGAAATGTTCTGCTGTCAATTTGGCACTGATCCCAAATCTGTGACTTTGTCACACCCAAATATGTTAAAAGAAAAGAAAACTTATGGTTGCTTCATTTCAGCAAAATTGAAAGTGAAACTTTTAACTTGTTTAGTACAGCAGGGGCACTCTCACATGGGGTTATGGGTCACATGTAGTTGACTAGGAAGTGTCAGCACAGGTGAGAGGAGATTGTAGACTGTTCCTACCATCAGACTCGAACACTTATAGATGCATCTCTTAACGTTGTATGACATTTATCTTTTATATCTACAATAAAGGGGAACATTACCAAGTCAAATATCTAGATCTGGAAAGCCAATTATATGTGGCTGCGTCATGAACTGCTCTCAACCTGTGCCAGTGGCATTTCATAGCGCCATAATACTTACATTAAACCTAACCCTAACCTTAACCCTAACCTATTCCTAACCCTGCCGTAACCTAATTTGAACCATTTCAGAAATTATCGGTTTGCATGTCAGTCAAGTCCTGTTAGTTTTTTCCTCAAAGAACATGTGAACCGTAATAAAAAAAAGTTGAATGATAGGAAGACAAGGTCCGAGTGGCACAGTGGTCTAAGGCACTGCATCGCAGTGCTAGCTGTGCCACTAGAGATCCTGGTTCGAATCAGGACCGGGAGACCCATGGGGCGGCGCACAATTGGCACAGCGTCGTCCAGGGTAGGGGAGGGAATGGCCGGCAGGGATGTAGCTCAGCTGGTAGATGCTTCAGGGTTGTGGGTTCGATTCCCACGGGGGGCCAGTATGAAAAAATAAAATTAAAAAAATGGTATGCACTCACTAACTGTAAGTCGCTCTGGATAAGAGCGTCTGCTAAATGACTAAAATGTAAATGTAACTACATATTTTAAGCCCTCATAAACCCTTTCTAAGGCATAATAGATGCTTCAGAATACATTCAGAAGCCAGTGAATGATGGCAAAGGGATTATGCCACAGTGTCTTCAGAAAGTATTCATACCAATTAGGCCTCCTGTAGCTCAGTTGGTAGAGCATGGTGCTTGCAATGCCAGGGTTGTGGGTTCGATTCCCACGGGGAGCCAGTATGAAAAATGTATGCACTCACTAACTGTATGTCGCTCTGGATAAGAGCGTCTGCTAAATGACTAAAATGTAAAATGGGTGGTGGGGTTGGAAAGTAATAAAGGGAAATATATATTTTTTAAAGGATATATATATGTGTATGTATGTGTATGTGTGTATATATATATATGTGTATGTATGTATGTATGTATGTATGTATGTATGTATGTATGTATGTATGTATGTATGTATGTATGTATGTATGTATGTATGTATGTATGTATGTATGTATGTATATGTATATAGATATATATTTGCGAGAATAAAAACATATATGGGGGATTGGAAGTGATGCAGACAATTACATTGATGGAAGTTACAATCTATCTGCAATATTAAAGCTGATCTACCCCCTAAAAAAGTAAAAAATACTTTTGTTAATAGGAAGGAAATTGTCCAGGCCACTTTATGTCTATTTTAGATTGTGGGGATATTGTCTATATGCATGCAGCAGCATCTTTAACTTAAACCACTAAATGCTGGTTTCCATTGTGCCCTTAGGTTTATTACTTGTGATGTTTATAGAACTCACCATTGTGCTTTGTATCAAAAAGTGTGTTGGGCCTCTTTGTATGTAAGGAGAGAGCAGCATTCTATTGTGTTCATTTACAAAGCACTCATGCAGAACAAATGACCAAACCCGGTCACAGGCTTGGATAACACTGGAGGCCCCTTCGGTCTCCACAGAGTAAAGCTGCTTTTAGTTTCTGCTTTTTTAATTTCATAGAGATCTCTGAAATTAGATGGTCTGGTCCCCCTTGGTCAGTTCAGAGAAATGATCAGAGATTAATGTGTCTGTTTTTCTTAATATGTTTTTACATTTTGTGTATTATAAACGCAACATATAAAGTGTTGGTCCCATGTTTCATGAGCTGAAATAAAAGATCCCAGGAATGTTCCATATGAACAAGAAGCTAATTTTTTCTCAAATGTTGTGCACAACTTTGTTTACATCCCTGTTAGTGAGCATTTCTCATAAATAAAAGGCCACTCTAAAATGTGCAGTTTTGTCACACAACACAATGCCACAGATGACTCAAGTTTTGAGTGTGCAGTTGGCATGCTGACTGCAGGAATGTCCACCAGAGCTGTTGCCAGATCATTTAATGTTCATTTCTCTACCATAAGCCGCCTCCAACGTCATTTTAGAGAATTTGGCAGTACGTCCAACCGGCCTCTCAACCGCAGACCATGTTGTTATGATGAGTTTCTCGGGTATCAAGTAATTCATGATGCAAGAAGATATTTAACACTTAGGTGGAGATATCAGGCAAAGTATTTATTTGATCACGGTCCTGTGGGTTCGTATAACAAATGGCGAGAGCTTTGCCCTTTTGTCATTCGAACTGACCACATAAAGAAATCTTTCGCTTTATATACCCTAGGTTACACGTTCCTTGACCACCATCTGGCAACCATCAATGGGCACTCCATTCTTTGATGTCATGACCTCGTAACCCAAGCAGGATATTATATCCATCAATCATTCTAAGATAAACATCAGTAAACTCCCTTGACAAAATGGAATGCAGACTCTGTGGCACCAAGTCACTTATCTACTAACTTTAAAATTTTTTACATTTTTAGTCATCAATGAAAAGTGGGCAGCCAGCCAGGATGGGTTGTGCCAGCTCTCCGCTCCAGACCTCCAGTCTGCCTTCACAGCCCGGCCCGGCCTGTTCCTGTCCCTCGCACCAAGCCAGTGGTGCGCGTCGCCAGCCCGGTCCGGCCTGTTCCTGCCCCTCGCACCAAGCCAGTGGTGCGCGTCGCCAGCCCGGCCCGGCCTGTTCCTGCCCCTCGCACAAAGCCAGTGGTGTGCGTCGCCAGCCCAGCCCGGCCTGTTCCTGCCCCTCACACCAAGCCAGTGGTGCGCATCGCCAGCCCGGTCCGGCCTGTTCCTGTCTGTTACGAACCCCGTGGCTTTAAACGTCTAGGGTGGATGGAGAAGAGACCCGTAACATAACTCATGCAAATTAGAATGATGACATGGAACAGTGAGAACACAAACTACACGACAACCATAAACTACCGTCAAACATAAGGTTTATTTTTAAACACACGGTAAAGGTTTGGGAAAAAGGGCTGAGCAGGACCCAAGAAATGAAACAATAGTGTAAAAAAAACCTAAACTGATCTTGCCTGCCTCAAGAACCGCTAAGCTACTGCTAATCATACAAAAATACAGGGGGTGGTCCGCTCAGGTCTAACTAGTGTTTTTAGACAGATTTCTTCCTACGGGTAATGTACGCCCAAGGGCAACTAGCTTAAACTCCCCTTTTCCCAGAAACACACAAAGTTACCAAACAGAGTAATCAGCAAATTAGTGAGTACACAATACACAGGATACCACAGTATCCATACTCACATACGGAAATAGTCTCTCTAACAAAGTTACCAAACAGGGTAACCAGCAACTTAGTGAGTACACAATACACAGGACACAACAGTGTCCATACTCACATACGGAAATAGTCTCTCTAACAAAAAACACAACTGACTGGTTTTTATACAATGGGATGTGTGATTGAAAAACCAGCAACAGGTGGTGCAATGCAGAGGAATGTTCACTGATTGGTCCACCTTAGCAATCAGCAGACACCTCAACGACCACCAATCAGGAACATACAGGACACCTGTGATTAGGGCAGAAGGAGAGGAAAAACACAGGACACAGGATACCTGTATCCGTAACACTCCCACCCTTAAAAGAGCAAACCACAATGGTTTGCGACACACGTACCATCACATCACCCAAAATTCAAAAAGCAGTACCACAATCCTCAGACCATACAAATTTTCTCGCCGGACTGAGCAAATCCGTTAATGGAGCAACTACCGCAGAGACATTTTTACAGAAACTACGGTAGTAGCCAACCATCCCTAAAAAGCGGCGTAGCTCTCTTCTGGTGGTAGGTGCGGGAAATGCATTTATAGCTGAGACCTTGGCATCTACAGGGCGCACCTGACCATGGCCGACCTGTTTACCGAGATAAGTAACAGTGGCCTTCCCAAACTCGCATTTTGCTAAGTTCAGGGTTAGAGAAGCGGCTGCTAGACGTTCACACACTACCCTTAGAGTGTTAACATGATCAGACCACTCAGTTGAATAAATGACCAGATCATCAAGGTAAGCACTACAATCAGGAACTCCAGCCAATACTGTGTTAACCAGACGTTGGAAAGTGGCTGGTGCATTCCGCATCCCAAATGCCATGACAGCATATTGTAGGAAGTGATCTGGGGTCACAAAGGCAGAGATGTCGGAGGCACGTGAGGTTAACGGCACCTGCCAGTAACCTTTTAGAAGATCTAGTTTGGTTACATAAGTAGCAGCACCAACAGTATCAATACAGTCATCCAGTCTGGGTAACGGGAACGAGTCGGGCACTGTGACAGCATTGACCTTCCGATAGTCCGTACATAATCTGGATGTCCCATCAGGTTTAGGAACCAGAATGCACGGAGAACTCCAAGGACTTGAACTTGGCATAGCCAGGTTATTCTCCAGCAAATAACCGACCTCATCCCTCATTATCTTTCTTTTAGAGACGTTGACACGATAAGCATGTTGCTTGATAGGTGCAGCGTTTCCAACATTAATGTCATGTTCTAACACATTTGTACATGTAGGAACATCATTAAAAAGACATGGAAAGCTGTGTAATAGTCTCACAATATCATCTGACTGTCTGTCCGTTAAATGAAGCAGGCTTGACGGGAGAGACAGCAGCATCTCTGAATTGGGCAATCTAGCACACTGCTGCTGAGTATTGCGCAACTCCAAACCATCTCCGTCCACATCATTAACATGACCTCCCACTACAGCCGTAGCAGCAATAGAGACAGCCGACTCGGACAGTTTCTCTGGACTGTCTATCTGAGTGACGGGTCTGGTGTGGTATGTCTTCAACATATTAACGTGGCACACACGAGATTGGCGTTTTCTATCAGGAGTCTGTATCACGTAGTCAGTTTCACTTAGTTTCTTTTCAATGACATAAGGACCAGAGAAACGTGCTGACAATGACGCTCCTGGCACAGGCAACAATACAATAACTTGGTCACCTGGCTGCAGTGAACGAGAAACAGCCTGTGTGTCATAGTGTCGTTTCATCCGTTTCTGTGAGGAAGACAGCGCTTCCTTTGCTAGAGCACAGGCACCATGTAGGCGCTCACGAAAGCGACTAACGTAGTCCAACACATTTTCTTTCACACACGGCTCTTGTGATAAAAACTGATCCTTAAGGACTTTCATAGGTCCTCTCATGGTGTGTCCAAACACCAGTTCAGCTGGGCTGAACCCTAGGGATTCCTGTACTGTCTCACGGATAGCAAACAAAACTAGAGGAACTCCCTCATCCCAATCTTTCTCAGATTCCAAGCAATATTTACGGAGCATAGACTTCAGTGTCTGATGCCAACGTTCAAGCGCACCCTGAGACTCTGGGTGATATGCGCTTGACACACGGTGTGTAACGGACAAGGATTTTAACACTTGTTTGAAAAGTATAGAAAGGAAATTCGTACCCTGATCAGTTTGTATCACCTTAGGTAACCCAAAAGTTGAGAAGAATTTGATCAACGCTTTACTCACCACCGGAGCAGTAATCCTTCGCAGAGAAATGGCCTCTGGGTACCTGGTGGCCACACACATAATCGTCAACATAAACTGGTTACCAGATTTTGTCTTTGGTAATGGTCCAACACAATCAACCAACACATATTCGAATGGTTCACCTATGGCCGGTATGGGACAAAGAGGCGCGGGGGAAATAACCTGGTTCGGTTTCCCAGTTACTTGACAGGTGTGGCAAGTCCGACAGAACCGAGCCACATCTTGTTTTAAACCAGGCCAAAAGAAATGTCGCAAAACTCGATCATAAGTCTTGGTGACTCCCAGATGTCCGGACCACTGGTGATCATGAGCGAGGGATAAAACATTTTGTCGAAAGGCTGTAGGAATCACTATTTGGTAAACAGCATTCCAATCTCCGCCAGCGTCAACATGGGATGTCCATTTACGCATGAGGAGATTACCATCAATGAAGTATGCCATGTTTTTCTTCTTTAGCTCCTCCTCTGAGACAACACTAGAAAAACATTTAGCCAGGCTAATGTCAACCTTTTGGTTAGCGATCAGCTGCTCACGAGTAACTGGTAACTGTATTGCCTCAGCAACAAGTTCCACATCCTTCTTCCTTTCTCTGGGCTGTTGGTCAGACTGCACCAGCTTACCAGAGGTAGCACCCGAACTATCCTCTGGGTCAGACTCTCTGAATAGAATCGTGTTCGACAAATCTATCACTTCACCCACTTGTCGTGCTTGAGCACGTGTGACAGCACAAGCGGGGAACACATCTGGATAACCCTGTGCCAGCTCCTCGGAGAGAGACTGGTCACTTTTATCCAATACCTCCAATACGGGTATCACCTTTCCTCCGGCAATATCGTTGCCCATTATAAAGGTCACCCCTTTTACTGGCAACATAGGACGTACGCCAACTCTGAACAATCCACTGACTAACTCAGAGTGTACGTTCACAAAGTGCAAAAGCACTGGGACGAATCCCATTTCAATTCCTTGTACTAACACACTGGAACCACAATATGTATTATTGGACAAGGGCAACACATCAGCCAGTATGAACGACTGCGCCGCACCAGTATCTCTAAGGATTCTAACTGGACGCTGAGACGCTTCGTCATCTGATATGGAAACAAACCCCTAAAAAATGAACGGTTCATAACTGTGATCTGGGACAGGGACTTTCAAACCACATTCACTATGAGGCCTCTGTCTTGATTCCGGCCTTACAACCGTACGAATCAGCCCAACACCCGTTGGCGGCCTGGCGTGCTGAGGCATCCCCGGTTTGCGTTTAAGCAGAAAGCAATCATTAACCAAATGTCCCACCTTATGACAATAGAAACAGTGACGCACATCTTTTGGGCGTGCTGGATGTACTGCTGGTCGACTAGGACTAAAAGTTAATAACTCTGCGGCCCTGCTCTCCGTACGAGCTGAAAACACGCTCTTATGCGTCAACACAAACTCGTCTGCCAATACAGACGATTCCGACAGTGAGGATACTTTCTGTTCGTTCAGATAAACTACAATGCGTTCGGGTAAGCAATTTTTAAACTCTTCTAACAAGATTAACTCCCGTAGAGAGTTAAAATCAGTTACTTTACTAGCACTGTGCCATTTGTCAAACAGATTTCCTTTGTCTCTAGCAAACTCCACATAAGTCTGAGTAGAAGCCTTTTTATGAGACCTAAATCTCTGTCGATATGCCTCAGGAACAAGCTCATAGGCACGAAGAACAGTAGCTTTGACCACGTCATAATTCAAGCTGTCTTCAAGAGGTAGTGCTGACAGAACCTCTTGGGCTTTACCTGTTAATTTACACTGAAGTTAGACCGGGCCATTTCAATGCTACCGCTATACGTTCAAAAACACTGAAATAGGAATCAACCTCTGACTCCCTAAACACAGGTACCAAGGTGATCTGTCTACTAATATCAAAAGTAGCAGACGACACAGCTGGTGAGGATGGCTCACTAGCAGGCATAGTATGAGCAGAGACTAACCTCGCTGTTTCTGCCTCCAGTTCCATTTTACGCACCTCCAGTTCCATCTTACGCGTCTCCAGTTCTTGATTAAGCCTACGCGTCTCCAGTTCTTGATCAAGCCTACGCGTCTCCAGTTCTGCCTCTAGCTTACGCGTCTCCTGTTCTGCCTCTAGTTCCATTTTACGCATCTCCAGCTTGTCTTGCCTGATTTGTGCCCGCTCTTCCGCCTCCATTTGGAGCCCTGTCGAGCGGACATCGATCCTGGCATCACTGTCAGTCAGTGGGGAGAGTGGGTCATAACGGGGCAATGTGGCTGGAGCCTCGTCCTCAGACACTGATGGGCTTACAGGAGCAGCAACCACATCCCCTACAGGAGCAGCAGACTCAGGCGGCGGTAACTCAAGCACTCGCTCGTTCAACAATATCTCTAACACTGCTTTCCTCACTTCGGCTTTCACTAAAACTCTGGATATGGGTACAGAAAAGTGGTCAGCCAAAGCCTGCAGATCCACTCTACGGCAATTCTCAAAAACCTCCCACGTAGGGTTTTCCAAAAATGCATCCAACTCAAAAGTAGCCATCCTAAACTAGCAACACGAGCCGTCGAATACTGAACACAAAAAAAACTGGTAGTTACAGCTGCCAAGCTCAACACTGAACCAGACACTACCTAATTTGCATGAGTATCAATGAGAATGATCCCAGACGAGCCCCCACTTTATGTTACGAACCCCGTGGCTTTAAACGTCTAGGGTGGATGGAGAAGAGACCCGTAACATAACTCATGCAAATTAGAATGATGGCATGGAACAGTGAGAACAAACTACACGACAACCATAAACTACAGTCAAACATAAGGTTTATTTTTAAACACACGGTAAAGGTTTGGGAAAAAGGGCTGAGCAGGACCCAAGAAATGAAACAATAGTGTAAAAAAAACCTAAACTGATCTTGCCTGCCTCAAGAACCGCTAAGCTACTGCTAATCATACAAAAATACAGGGGGTGGTCCGCTCAGGTCTAACTAGTGTTTTTAGACAGATTTCTTCCTACGGGTAATGTACGCCCAAGGGCAACTAGCTTAAACTCCCCTTTTCCCAGAAACACACAAAGTTACCAAACAGAGTAATCAGCAAATTAGTGAGTACACAATACACAGGATACCACAGTATCCATACTCACATACGGAAATAGTCTCTCTAACAAAGTTACCAAACAGGGTAACCAGCAACTTAGTGAGTACACAATACACAGGACACAACAGTGTCCATACTCACATACGGAAATAGTCTCTCTAACAAAAAACACAACTGACTGGTTTTTATACAATGGGATGTGTGATTGAAAAACCAGCAACAGGTGGTGCAATGCAGAGGAATGTTCACTGATTGGTCCACCTTAGCAATCAGCAGACACCTCAACGACCACCAATCAGGAACATACAGGACACCTGTGATTAGGGCAGAAGGAGAGGAAAAACACAGGACACAGGATACCTGTATCCGTAACACTGTCCCTCGCACCAAGCCAGTGGTGCGCGTCGCCAGCCCGGTCAGGCCTGTTCCTGTCCCTCGCACCAAGCCAGTGGTGCGCGTCGCCATCCCGGCCCGGCCTGTTCCTGCCCCTCGCACCAAGCCAGTGGTGCGCATCGCCAGCCCGGCCCGGCCCGGCCTGTTCCTGTCCCTCACACCAAGCCAGTGGTGCGCATCGCCAGCCCGGTCCGGGCTGGGACCACCATCTGGCAACCATCAATGGGCACTCCATTCTTTGATGTCATGACCTCGTACCCCAAGCAGGATATTATATCCATCAATCATTCTAAGATAAACATCAGTAATCTCCCTTGACAAAATGGAATGCAGACTCTGTGGCACCAAGTCACTTATCTACTAACTTTAAAATTTTTAGTCATCAATGAAAAGTGGGCAGCCAGCCAGGACGGATTGTGCCAGCTCTCCGCTCCAGACCTCCAGTCTGCCTTCACAGCCCGGCCCGGCCTGTTCCTGTCCCTCGCACCAAGCCAGTGGTGCGCGTCACCAGCCCGGTCCGGCCTGTTCCTGCCCCTCGCACCAAGCCAGTGGTGCGCGTCGCCAGCCCGGCCCGGCCTGTTCCTGCCCCTCGCACAAAGCCAGTGGTGTGCGTCGCCAGCCCAGCCCGGCCTGTTCCTGCCCCTCACACCAAGCCAGTGGTGCGCATC
The DNA here is from genome assembly GCF_020615455.1 of Coregonus clupeaformis. Taxonomy (NCBI): domain Eukaryota; kingdom Metazoa; phylum Chordata; class Actinopteri; order Salmoniformes; family Salmonidae; genus Coregonus; species Coregonus clupeaformis. Next base: position 36,121,873 of record NC_059202.1, read on the forward strand.
GCCAGCCCGGCCCGGCCCGGCCTGTTCCTGTCCCTCGCACCAAGCCAGTGGTGCGCGTCGCCAGCCCGGTCCGGCCTGTTCCTGTCCCTCGCACCAAGCCAGTGGTGCGCGTCGCCAGCCCGGCCCGGCCTGTTCCTGCTCCTCGCACCAAGCCAGTGGTGCGCATCGCCAGCCTGTTCCTGCCCCTCGCACCAAGCCAGTGGTGCGTGTCACCAGCCCGGCCCGGCCTGTTCCTGCCCCTCGCACCAAGCCAGTGGTGCGCGTCGCCAGCCCGGTCCGGCCTGTTCCTGTCCCTCGCACCAAGCCAGTGGTGCGTGTGTCCAGTCCGGCACGGTCCGTGCCTGTTCCACCGGTGCCTGGTCCGGCACCGGTCAGCTGCTCCACTCCGGAGCCAGAGCAGTCCGCTCCACCGGTGCCCAGTTCAGCTCCGGTCAGCTGCTCCACTCCGGAGCCAGAGCAATCCGCTCCACCGGGGTCCAGTCCAGCTCCGGTCAGCGGCTCCACTCCGGAGCCAGAGCAGTCCGCTCCACCGGTGCCTGATCCAGCTCCGGTCAGCAGCTCCACTCCGGAGCAAGAGCAGTTCGATCCACCGTCGTCGGGTCCAGCTCCAGTCAGCGGTTCCAGTCCAGACCCAGACGTCAGCCCCTCTCCAGGTTCGGGGCCTCCCACACCAGGGTCCAGACAGGGCTTGGTACTTCGTGGGAGGAAGGAGAGGGGAAGCAGCGCGCCGAGGTCCAGACCAGACCAGGGGCGCAACAGGGAGGCGGAGAGTAAGTGGTGGTCACACCCGGCCCCTACCCTGTTATGTTTATGTGGCGCGGTCGGAGTCCGCACCTTTGGGGGGGGGGGGTACTGTCACGCCCTGACTCGGGGGACTCGTATATGTTGAGTCAGGGTGTGTATGTTCTATGTTGTATATTTCTATGTTGATATTCTTGTATGGGTATTTCTATGTTGGCCGGTGTGGTTCCCAATCAGAGGCAGCTGTCGCTCGTTGTCTCTGATTGGGGCCCATACTTAGGCAGCCTATTGGCACTAGTGGGTTGTGGGATCTTGTTCCGTGTGAGGTATGTTGTTTGGCTACCTTGGACTTCACGTTTCGTTTCATTTGTTGTTTTGTCGTGGTGTTTATTCAGTATAAATAAACATGTATGCATATCACGCTGCGCCTTGGTCCGTCCGGTCTATAAACGAACGTGACACCCTTGCCCTTTAAGTTACTTCCTCCCTTAACAATTTATAGGCCATACTCTTTCGCAGTACATACCTGCGTGACCTGTTAAAGTACATTCGGAAAGTATTCAGACCCCTTGACTTTTTCTACATTTTGTTACATTACAGCCTTATTCTAAAATTGATTAAATAAAACATTTTCCACATCAATCTACATACAATACTCCATAATGAAAAAAGCAAAAACAGATTTTTAGAAATGTTTATAAATGTATAAAAAAATAAAAACAGAAATACCTTATTTACATACACTACCGTTCAAAAGGTTGGGGTCACCTAGAAATGTTATTGTTTTTAAAAGAAAAGCATTTTTTTGGTCCATTTAAAATAACATCAAATTGATCAGAAATACAGACATTGTTAATGTTGTAAATGACTATTGTAGCTGGAAACGGCTGATTTTTAATGGAATATCTAAATAGGCATACAGAGGCCCATTATTAGCAACCATCAGTCCTGTGTTCCAATGGCACGTTGAGTTTGCTAATCCAAGTTTATCATTTTAAAAGGCTAATTGATCATTAGAAAACCCTTTTGCGATTATGTTAGCACAGCTGAAAACTGTAGTGCTGATGAAAGAAGCAATAAAACTGGCCTTCTTGAGACTAGTTGAGTATCTGGAGCATCATCAATTGTGGGTTCGATTACAGGCTCAAAATGGCCAGAAACAAAGAACTTTCTTCTGAAACTCGTCAGTCCATTAGAGTGTCTAGTTTGAGAAACAGATGCCTCACAGGTCCTCAACTGGCAGCTTCGTTAAATAGTACCCGCAAAACACCAGTCTCAACGTCAACAGTGAAGAGGCGACTCCGGGATGCTGACCTTCAAGGCAGAGTTGCAAAGAAAAAGCCATATCTCAGACTGCTCATCTTAATCTTTTATTTTTATTGGCCATATTTGTCCTCTTGCTCAGTTGTGCACCGAGGCCTCCCACTCTTCTTTCTATTCTGGTTAGAGACAGTTTTTTATTTTATTTTATTTTTTTATTTTATTTTATTATTATTATTTATTTTTTTAGGGGGAATGGATCAGTTTAATATTGCAGATAGATTGTATCTTCTATCAATGTAATTGTCTGCATCACTTCCAATCCCCCATGTGTCTTTACTTTTTATATATATACTCCCCTTTATTACTTTTCAACCCCACCATCCTTTCCCTACTTGGAGTAAATTAGTGAACAACAATGCCCAGGCCTCTACTTCCGGTCTATACTTACTATCTACACCTTATGGACAGAATTAATTTTACAATAATTATATTATATATATATATATATATATATATATATATATATAATATAATTATTGTAAAATTAATTCTGTCAATTTTTTTTTTGCTCCTGAACTTCTTCTACTCTCAACCTCTCCGATCATTTTCATGGTGTCCATCCGGTTTGCTTCTATATGCCATATCTTTCTAACTGTGCTCCTTCCCACAAGCTCCCAACATACAACCTCTATACTTATTATGGACACAGTATGCTTACATTATTAGCTATCTTTGTTATTATTTGTTGTTATTTGTAATTAGTCCCATCCTTCAACTCTATTCAATACCTCCCATCTATCTCTTAACACCATCCATATAGGATTTCTATTTGCCATATATATTTCGACCGTACTGTGATGTTTTACAGAAATTCTGAACCTTTCTATTCTCATTGCTTCTACAGATTGTGAATTAAAAATAAACATTTTTGCTAAAAGTATTATTATATTATTGATTGATTGACTATGATTTTTCAGATCACCCAGTAATGCTATCTGCAAGGTTAGTTCCAGGTAAATATTGCAATCCTTTAGCCATTCCTGGACCTGTGTCCAAAAACAAGCTACAAATGGACAGAACCAAAACAAATGATCTAATGATTCTGTCTCTTCACAGCAAAACCTGCAGAGCTGGGAAGGTTGTATCCCCCATATAAATAACATTCTATTGGTAGCAATAATTTTATATAATAATTTAAATTGAAAGATTCTAATTTTTGAATCCGGTGTCGTTTTGCGTGTCAGTTCATAAACCCTATGCCATGGGATCGGTACGTCAAAGATCTCTTCCCAACTATTTTGCAATCTATATGGGACGGCTGTCAATCCTTTGGTCCTTAAGTGAAACTGATATACTTTTTTATTTATCACAGTTTTCCTTAACCAATTATGTTCTTTAATGCAAGGCCGACAGACAAGTTCCTTACTTTCTCCCCCTTCCACTTTCCTCTTCCACTTTTGCGGTAAGGCTGCAATTATTTGGTTGTAATTTTGGGTAGAGCAGACATTTCCATATGTTTTTGTTAGCTGCATGTGCGATATAACTCCACCAGTCCTACCGATGATATCATTTACGAAGATTATACCTTTTTTAAACATTCTGTCAAAAAATAAAGGTTTTTTGTCAATTAGTATATTTGAATTTAACCACAATATTTGTTGCATTATTGGTTCTGTCGTTTCTGGAGGATTAAATTGAAATTGCAACCAACTTTCTATGGCTTGTTTTAGAAATAGTGACATTTGGGAGATTATTTCCTTTTCAAATAACTGAAAGTGAGAGGTTGTAATCTGAATAAAGGGGAAAAGGCCTTTCTTGAACATTGGGTGAGACAATCTTACTAATTTGCTTGAGAACCAGTTCGGATTTAAGTATAACTTTTGTATGACTGAAGCTTTTAGTGATAGGTCTAATGCTTTAATATTTAATCATTTCTGTCCTCCGAATTCACATTCATTATATAAATATGCTCTTTTAATTTTGTCTGGCTTGCCGTTCCAAATAAAATTGAATATTTTTTTCTCATATAATTTTAAAAACTGTTCGCTAGGCGTAGGCAAGACCATAAGCAAATAGGTAAACTGGGATAATACTAAAGAGTTAATCAGGGTGATTTTTCCACAAATTGACAGGTATTTTCCTTTCCATGGTAGTAAGATCTTATCTATTTTTGCTAACTTTCTATTAAAATTTATTGAAGTGAGATCATTTATTTCCTTTGGGATATGTATTCCGAGTATATCCACATCACCATCAGACCATTTTATTGGTAAACTACATGGTAATGTAAAAATTGTATTTTTTAGTGATCCAATACGTAATATAGTACATTTGTCATAATTTGGTTGTAATCCAGAGAGGTTAGAAAATGTATCTAGATCCTCTATGAGGCTGTGGAGGGATTCTAGTTGTGGATTTAAAAGAAAACATGAATCATCAGCGTACAATGACAGCTTTGTTTTTAAGCCCTGTATTTCTAATCCTCTGATATTATTATTGGATCTGATTTTAATAGCTAACATCTCGATGGCCACAATAAATAGATATGCCGATAGTGGACATCCTTGTTTCACTCCTCTTGACAGTTTAAAACTTTCTGAGAAATAGCCATTATTTACTATTTTACACCTAGGGTTACTATACATGATTTTGACCCATTTTATAAGAGATTCTCCAAAATTGAAATGCTCCAGGCATTTATATATAAACCCCAGTCGAACTTTATCAAATGCCTTTTCAAAGTCTGCTATGAATAGCAGGCCTGGTTTCCCATATTTTCCATAGTGTTCTATTGTTTCCAATACTTGCCTTATATTATCTCCAATGTATCTTCCATGTAAAAAACCTGTCTGATTAGAATGAATAATATCCGACAATACCTTTTTAATTCTATGCGCTATACATTTTGCTAGGATTTTTGCATCACAACACTGAAGTGTAAGGGGCCTCCAATTTTGTAAATGAACTGGATCTTTATATTTTCCACTTGTATCCTGTTTCAATAATAATGAGATCAGACCTTCTTCTTGAGTGTCAGATAATCTACCATTTACATAGGAGTGGTTAAAACATGCTAATAACGGTCCGCTTAGTATATCAAAAAAGTTTTGGTATACCTCGACTGGTATGCCATCCAACCCTGGAGTTTTCCCGGACTTAAAGTCTTTAATTGCATCCAGAAGTTCCTCCTCTGTAATTTCACCTTCACATGAGTCTTTCTGTGTGGCTGTTAATTTGACATTATCAATAGAAAAAAAATCTCTACAATTAGTTTCAGTTAGAGGAGATGGAGGCGACTGAAAAGAAAACATATGTTTAAGGTACTTTGTTTCTTCCTTCAAAATATCGTTTGGTGAATTATGGGTGACTCCGCCAATTGTAACCAGTTTCATTAAGTTCTTTTTGGTAGCATTCCTATGTTGAAGATTAAAAAAGAATTTTGTGCATTTTTCCCCATATTCCATCCAGTTTGCTTTATTTTTATAATATATTACACTTGATCTTTCTTGAATAAGTTTCTCCATTTCTTTTTGTTTTTCCTCTAATTTATTCTGAGCCTCTATGTTACAGTTTTTATTGCCATCTATCTGTTCTGTTAGATTTTCTATTTCCTTTCTTAGTATAAACTCTTTTGACCTAAATTGCTTTTGTTTTCGAGATGAGTACTGAACTGCATGGCCTCTAAAGGCACATTTAAAGGTGTCCCATACAATAAGGGGATTCGCTGTACCTGTCACGGTTTCGGCCGAGGCTGCTCCTCCTCCTGGTTCGGGCAGTCTTCGGCGGTCGTCGTCCCCGGAGTACTAGCTGCCACCAATCGATGTTGCATGTTCGTTTGGTTTTGTCTTTATGTTGTACACCTGTGTCTTGTTAGTCCTCGTTAGTGTCCTATTTAGATCTCGTTGGTTGTGTTTGTCTTTGTGTGTGATTGCTCTTCTGTTTTCGTGTTGGAGCTACGTACTTCCCTCCAGTGTTTTGGAGAGGGTTTTCGCACATGTTAGTGCGCCGTTTGTTTGACGCCTGTGTGCGCCGTGATTTCGCCTTCGGGCTTATTGTGCTTATTTTCTACGTGATTATTGCACTAAAGTCTTTTGGACTGAGCTTCTGCGTCCTGCGCTTGATTCATGCACCACACCCACCTTCAGCACCCCTTGACAGAATCACACACCAGAATGGAATCAGCAGGATCTGCAGTTACGCCTGAGTCGCTCGAGGAGCATGTCCGCGGCCAAGATGACCAGATACGACAACTGGGGACCGCTCTACAGGACGTCATCAACACCTTGCACCGATGGGGAGGCCAGCGGGGTACCCACGCCTCCACCTACCCTGCCAACCCCATCGGCCGGTCCACCAGTCCCAGGTCCGGAACCCAGGGGGATTCGCTCTCGCTCCCGAGGGCGTATGACGGAACAGCTGCCGGGTGTCAGGGGTTCCTCCTGCAGGTGGAGCTCTACCTGGCCACTGTACACCCGGTGCCCTCGGGACACGAGCGTTTCCGCCTCATCACCTGTCTCACGGGCAAGGCGTTGGAGTGGGCTAACGCCGAGTGGAGGAAGATGGACGCCAACACCATTTCCTACGCCGAGTTCTCCCGTCGCTTCAAGGCCGTGTTCGAACATCCACCTGAGGGCAAAGCGGCGGGGGAGCGTCTAGTCCACTTGAGACAGGGGAGGAGGAGCGCACAGGCGTTTGCTCTAGAGTTCCGGACTCTAGCGGCGGACGCAGGGTGGAATGAACGGGCCCTCATCGACCATTTTCGATGTAGCCTACAGGAGGACGTTCAACGTGAGTTGGCCTGCAGGGATACCCATCTCACCTTCGACCAGTTGGTCGATATGTCCATCCGTCTGGACACCCTGCTGGCCACCCGTGGACGTCCCGAGGGGGGTCTGTCCATTCCACCCTCTGGCACCTCCGAGCCGAGCCCTATGGAGCTCGGGGGTGCCGGCGCTAGAGAAAGGAGGAGGAGGAGCCTGAGGGGGCCTGTCTTCTGCACCAAGTGCGGTCGTGGAGGGCACACTGCGGCCAGGTGCTGGGGAGGGTTCTCCGGGGGAGAAGACAACAGGCCACGCACTGGGGGGGCCTCCCAGGTGAGTAGATGTCCCACTTACCCAGAGCTTTCTCTTGCGCACTTTTGTATACCTGTTTGTTTTCCACAGGTTGCATCTCATTCCCAGCCTAAGGCGCTAGTAGATTCAGGCGCAGCTGGGAATTTTGTTGATCGTAAGTTTTGTGTAGATTTAGGGATCCCTCTCCTACCTGTTGACAAACCTTTTCCCGTTCATGCCTTAGATAGCCGCCCGTTGGGGTCGGGGTTGATTAGGGAGATCACAGCGCCACTTAGGATGTGTGCGCAGGGGGGTCATGAAGAGACTATACAGTTGTATCTGATCGACTCTCCTGCGTACCCAGTGGTGCTGGGAATTCCCTGGTTAAGCACCCATAACCCTGCTATTTCGTGGCAACAGAGGGCTCTCGATGGGTGGTCTGCTCAGTGCGAGGGGTGATGTCTGGGTGTTTCCGTGGGGGCGACTTCGGTGGAAAGTCCAAACCAAGTGCCCGCACTGCACATTCCGCCTGAATATGGGGATTTAGCTCTCGTGTTTAGCAAGACTAGGGCGACGCAGTTGCCTCCTCATAGACAGGGGGATTGTGCGATTGATCTCCAGGCAGGAGCAGCGCTCCCACAGAGCCATGTGTATCCTTTGTCTCAAGAGGAGAGAAAAGCTATGGAGACTTACATAGCCGAATCTTTGAGACAGGGATACATTCGGCCCTACACTTCTCCCGCCTCCTCAAGCTTCTTTTTTGTGAAAAAGAAAGATGGATGGTTGCGCCCGTGCATTGATTACCGTGGTCTCAATCAGATTACTGTGAAATACAGTTATCCACTCCCTCTGATTGCAACCATGACGGAGTCATTGCATGGAGCGCGGTTTTTCACAAAACTGGATCTCAGGAGCGCGAATAACTTGGTGCGCATTAGGGAGGGCGACGAATGGAAGACAGCGTTTAGTACCACGTCAGGTCATTTCGAGTATCTTGTCATGCCATATGGGTTGATGAATGCTCCATCAGTCTTCCAATCCTTCGTAGATGACATTTTCCGGGATATGCAGGGACAAGGGGTGGTCGTGTACATTGATGATATTCTGGTGTACTCGTCTACCCGAGCCGAGCATGTAACCCTGGTGCGTCGTGTATTGAGGAGGCTGTTGGAGCACGACCTATATGTCAAGGCAGAGAAATGTCTGTTTTTCCAGGAGTCTGTCTCCTTTTTGGGTTATCGGTTGTCCGTGTCAGGGGTGAGAATGGAGGTGGATCGTGTGTCCGCTGTGCGTAATTGGCAAACCCCAACCACTGTAAAAGAGGTGCAGCAGTTCTTGGGCTTTGCGAATTACTACCGGAGGTTTATCCGGGGTTTTGGACAGGTGGCAGCTCCCATCACGTCCCTTCTGAAAGGGGGTCCGGTGCGCCTGCAGTGGTCAGCTGATGCGGACAGGGCCTTTGGGAGACTGAAGGACCTGTTTACGTCGGCTCCGGTACTGGCGCATCCGGATCCCGCATTACCATTTCAGGTTGAGGTGGACGCGTCTGAGGCAGGTATAGGGGCCGTTCTCTCTCAACGGTCCGGCTCGCCACCTAAACTCCGCCCCTGTGCTTTTTACTCAAAAAAGCTCAGCCCGGCGGAGCGTAACTATGACGTTGGGGACAGGGAGCTGTTAGCTGTAGTTCAAGCCCTTAAGGTGTGGAGGCATTGGCTTGAGGGGGCTCAACACCCTTTCCTCATTTTGACTGACCATCGGAACCTGGAGTACATCCGGGCAGCGAGGAGACTGAACCCTCGCCAGGCTCGATGGAGTATGTTTCTCACCAGGTTCGTATTTAAAATCACGTACATCCCTGGGTCCCAGAATGGTAAGGCAGATGCACTGTCCCGGCGGTATGACACGGAGGAGAGGTCCGTTGAGCCTACTCCCATACTACCGGAGTCTTGCCTTGTGGCACCGGTGGTGTGGGAGGTCGATGCCGAAATCGAGCGAGCGTTGCGTACCGACCCCAGCCCTCCACAGTGTCCTGAGGGTCGGAAGTACGTTCCGCTCGAGATTCGGGATCGACTCATTTACTGGGCTCACACGTCACCCTCCTCTGGACATCCGGGTATTGGCCGGACAGTGCATTGCCTTAGCACTAAATACTGGTGGCCTACTTTGGCTAGGGATGTGAGGGTTTATGTCTCCTCCTGCTCGGTGTGCGCCCAGTGTAAGGCGCCCCGACATCTGCCCAGGGGTAAGTTACAACCCCTGCCCGTTCCACAACGACCATGGTCCCACCTCTCGGTGGATTTTGTGACAGACCTTCCCCTCTCTCAGGGGAATACCACCATCCTGGTCGTTGTGGACCGGTTCTCAAAGAACTGTCGTCTTCTCCCTATGTCGGGTCTTCCTACTGCCCTACAGACCGCTGAGGCCCTATTTACCCACGTCTTCCGGCATTACGGGGTACCCAAGGATATAGTGTCTGATCGAGGCCCCCAGTTTACCTCCCGTGTTTGGAGAGCGTTCATGGAGCGTTTGGGGGTCTCGGTTAGCCTTACCTCAGGGTACCACCCGGAGAGTAACGGGCAGGTAGAACGTGTCAACCAGGATGTGGGTAGGTTTCTGAGGTCGTATTGCCAGGGCCGGCCGGAGGAGTGGGCACGGTACATTCCCTGGGCCAAAATGGCCCAGAACTCTCTCCGCCACTCCTCTACCAACCTAACCCCCTTCCAATGTGTGTTAGGTTACCAGCCGGTTCTGGCACCGTGGCAGCAGAGCCAGATCGAGGCCCCTGCGGTGGATGATTGGATGAGGCGCTCGGAAGAGACGTGGAACGCTGCCCACGTCCACCTGCAGCGGGCCGTCCTTCGTCACAAGGCGAGCGCCGATCTCCACCGCAGTGAGGGGCCGGTGTACGCACCCGGAGATCGAGTCTGGCTCTCTACCAGGAACCTACCCCTCCGCCTGCCCTGCCGGAAGCTGAGTCGGCGGTTTGTGGGGCCCTTTAAAGTCCTGAGAAGATTGAACGAGGTGTGTTATAGGTTACATCTACCTGTTGAGTATAAGAATATTAACCCCTCGTTCCATGTGTCTCTTCTCAGGCCGGTGGTAGCTGGTCCACTCCAGGAGAATGAGATAGGAGAGACTCCTCCGCCCCCACTGGACATCGAGGGGGCTCCGGCGTACACCGTTCGGTCCATCTTGGACTCCAGACGCCGGATGGGGGGTCTCCAGTATCTCGTGGAGTGGGAGGGGTACGGCCCGGAGGAGCGGTGCTGGGTGCCGCGGAGGGACATCCTAGACCCATCTCTCCTGTCGGAGTTCCACCGGGACCATCCCGCGCTCCCTGCTCCGCGTCCTCCTGGTCGTCCCCGAGGCCGGGGTCGGCGCACAGCTGGAGCCGCGCGTCAAGGGGGGGGTACTGTCACGGTTTCGGCCGAGGCTGCTCCTCCTCCTGGTTCGGGCAGGCTTCGGCGGTCGTCGTCCCCGGAGTACTAGCTGCCACCGATCGATGTTGCATGTTCGTTTGGTTTTGTCTTTATGTTGTACACCTGTGTCTTGTTAGTCCTCGTTAGTGTCCTATTTAGTTCTCGTTGGTTGTGTTTGTCTTTGTGTGATTGCTCTTCTGTTTTCGTGTTGGAGCTACGTACTTCCCTCCAGTGTTTTGGAGAGGGTTTTCGCACATGTTAGTGCGCCGTTTGTTTGACGCCTGTGTGCGCCGTGATTTCGCCTTCGGGCTTATTGTGCTTATTTTCTACGTGATTATTGCACTAAAGTCTTTTGGACTGAGCTTCTGCGTCCTGCACTTGATTCATGCACCACACCCACCTTCAGCACCCCTTGACAGAACCTATGTTATGTTGGAAAAAGTCAGTTATAAATTCCTTTGTTCAAATATGAATAAATTATCATCCAATAGGCTTTGATTAAATTTCCAATATCCTCGCCCACGTGGAAATTCAGTAAGAGTAATGTATATGCCTATTATATGATGGTCCGACCGCATTCTGTCCCCTATCAACACTTTTTTTTACTTTTGGTGCCAACGAGAATGAGATAAGAAAGAAGTCAAGACGACTAGCTTGATTCAGTCTCCGCCATGTATATCTCACTAGATCAGTATATTTAAGCCTCCATATATCTACTAGTTCTAATGTATCCATGACATTCACAATTTCCTTAAGAGCATGTTTGTGATTGTTTGTGGTGTGATTTCCTTTACGGTCCATTGAGCTATTTAAAACAGTATTATAATCCCCCACCATAATAATATTGTCTTGAGTTGCTTGCAGGCTTGATAATTTATTATATATATTGTCAAAGAATTGTGGATCATCATTATTTGGTCCGTAAAGGTTAATGAGCCATATCTGTTTATGGTCCAATAACACATTTAAAATAATCCATCTACCTTGCGTATCTATTTGGACAATTTGCACATTCGGATCGAAATTACTATTAATTAATATCATCACCCCCTTTTGAATTTCTTTGCCCATGGGAGAAGTATATTTCCCCCATTCTTTTTCCACGCTACTCATCTCGAATTGTTGAATGAGTTTCCTGTATACAATAGATATTATATTCCTTCTCTTTAAGCCATGTAAATATTGTTCTTCTTTTGTTATTATCAGCTAAGCCATTACAATTATAACTGGCTATACTTATTTCACCATACACCATAATGAGATACAAGTTTCAAGTCTATTTATCATTCTATATGTTTGTAAATTTACCAATAAAAAATAGCGTAATGATTGAGTGTCCATATAGCTGTACCGTGATATTTGCATTGCTAGGGAGTAACCCTTCAATTGTTCTCCACTAATTCCCCCACTAAAGCCCCTCCCCATCCAAAGTTGAGCCATCATCCCAGTGATCAGCATCCCACCCACGTCCCTCCGTATCCCTAAGGCCCCGAGAGGCCAGGACCCATCCATCGAAAACAGCACACCGTGGCACCCACAAAACAGAAGCAGATTAACCGCCAAAAGCATTTCCAATACTTTCACCTCTATATATATATATATATATATATATTTTTTTTTATATATTTTTTTTATTATGCATATCCTATTTTCCATCATTATCAATTAATATGCGTAATAATGTCGGCAGTTTACGCGTAGGATTCCAACATATAACCCGGATTGCCATTGTATTACACTTAATTCATTGACAAGCAATTATTATCCTAGCAAATAATCCCCGCGGTCCATCCCATACCCTCCCCCCCAACATCCCCACCCCCCCACAACAGATGCCAGACAAGCACACACGCACATACTCACATACTCCAACACACTCAAAGTTAGAGACAGTTTGCATTGTTCTGTGAAGGGAGTAGGACACAGCGTTGTACGAGATCTTCAGTTTCTTGTCAATTTCTACCATGGAATAGCCTTCATTTCTCAGAACAGGAATAGACTGCTGAGTTTCAGAAGAAAGTTATTTGTTTCTGGCCATTTTGAGCCTGTAATCGAACCCACAATTGATGATGCTCCAGATACTCAACTAGTCTCAAGAAGGCCAGTTTTATTGCTTCTTTAATCAGCACAACAGTTTCAGCTGTGCTAACATCATTACAAAAGGGTTTTCTAATGATCAATTAGCCTTTTAAAATGATAAACTTGGATTAGCAAACATAACATGCCATTAGAACACCGGACTGATGGTTGCTGATAATGGGCCTCTGTACGCCTATGTAGATATTCCATTAACAATCAGCCGTTTCCAGCTACAATAGCCATTTACAACATTAACAATGTCCACACTGTATTTCTGATCAATTTGATGTTATTTTAAGGGACAAAAAATTGCTTTTCTTTCGAAAACAAGGACATTTCTAAGTGACCCCAAACTTTTGAACTTTTGAGTGTGTGTATATATATATATATATATACAGAACCAGTCAAAAGTTTGGACACACCAACTCTTTCAAGGGTTTTTCTTTATTTGTACTATTTTTTACATTGTAGAATAATAGTGAAGACATCAAAACTATGAAATAACACATTTGGAATCATGTAGTAACCAAAAAAGTATTAAACAAATCAAAATATAGTTTATATTTGAGATTCTTCAAATAGCCACCCTTTGCCTTGATGACAGCTTTGCACACTCTTGGCATTCTCTCAACCAGCTTCACCTGGAATGCTTTTCCAACAGTCTTAAAGGTGTTCCCACATATGCTGAGCACTTGTTGGCTGCTTTTCCTTCACTCTGCCACCCGACTCATCCCAAAACCATCTCAATTGGGTTGAGGTTGGGGGATTTTGGAGGCCAGTTTATTTGATGAAGCACTCCATCACTCTCCTTCTTGGTAAAATAGCCCTTACACAGCCTGGAGGTGTGTTGAGTCATTGCCCTGTTGAAACATGAATGATAGTCCCAATAAGCCCAAACCAGATGGGATTGCGTTTCACTGCAGAATGATGTGATAGCCATGCTGGTTAAGTGTGCCTTGAAATCTAAATAAATCACAGACAGTGTCACCAGCAAAGCACCCCCACACCATAACACCTCCTCCTCCATGCTTTACGGTGGGAACTACACATGCAGAGATCATCTGTTCACCCACACCGCTTCTCACAAAGACACGGTGGTTTGAACCAAAAATCTCAAATTTGGAATCCAGACCAAAGGACATATTTCCACCAGTCTAATATCCAATGCTCGTGTTTCTTGGCCCAAGCAGGTCTTTTCTTATTATTGTTGTCCTTTATTAGTGGTTTCTTTGCAGCAATTCGACCATGAAGGCCTGATTCACACAGTCCCCTCTGAACAGTTGATGCTGAGATTTGTCTGTTACTTGAACTCTGTGAAGCATTTATTTGGGCTGCAATTTCTGAGGCTGGTAACTCTAATGAACTTGTCCTCTGCAGCAGAGGTAACTCTTGGTCTTCCATTCCTGTGGCGGTCCTCATGAGAGCCAGTTTCATCATAGCGCTTGATCGTTTTTGTGATTGCACTTGATGAAACTTTTAAAGTTCTTGACATTTTGCATATTGACTGACCTTCATGTCTTAAAGTAATGATGGACTGTCATTTCTCTTTGCTTATTTGAGCTGTTCTTGCCATAATATGGACTTGGTAGTGGAACAGGTTGAGAGCTTCAAGTTCCTTGGTGTCCACATCACCAACGAACTATCATGGTCCAAACACACCAAGACAGTCGTGAAGAGGGCACGACAAAGCCTATTCCCCCTCAGGAGACTAAAAAGATTTGGCATGGGTCCTCAGATCCTCAAAAAATTCTACAGCTGCACCATCGAGAGCATCCTGACTGGTTGCATCACCGCCTGGTATGGCAACTGCTTGGCCTCTGACCGCAAGGCACTACAGAGGGTAGTGCGTACGGCCCAGTACATCACTGGGGCAAAGCTCCCTGCCATCCAGGACCTCTATACCAGGCGGTGTCAGAGGAAGGCCCTCAAAATTGTCAAAGACTCCAGCCACCCTAGTCATAGACTGTTCTCTCTGCTACCGCCACGGCAAGCGGTACCGGAGTGCCAAGTCTAGGTCCAAAAGACTTCTCAACAGCTTCTACCCCCAAGCCATAAGACTCCTGAACAGCTAATCATGGCTACCCGGACTATTTGCACTGCCCCCCCACCCCATCCTCCTTTTTACGCTGCTGCTACTCTGTTAAGTATTTATGCATAGTCACTTTAACTCTACCCACATGTACATATTACCTCAACTACCTCAACTAGCCGGTGCCCCCGCACATTGACTCTGCAACGGTACCCCCCTGTATATATAGCCTCCCTACTGTCACTTTATTTTACTGTATATATAGCCTCCCTACTGTCACTTTATTTTACTTCTGCTCTTTTTTTCTCAACACTTTTTTGTTGTTGTTGTTTTATTCTTACTTTTTTTGTTTAAAATAAATGCACTGTTGGTTAAGGGCTGTAAGTAAGCATTTCACTGCAATGTCTGCACCTGTTGTATTCGGCGCATATGACCAATAAAATTTGATTTGATTTGATTTGGTCTTTTACCAAATAGGGCTATCTTCTATATACCCCCCCTACCTTGTCACAACACAACTGATTGGCTCAAACGCATTAAGAAGGAAATCAATTCCACAAATTAACTTTTAAGAAGGCACACCTGTTAAGTGAAATGCATTCCAGGTGAATACCTCATGAAGCTAGTTGAGAGAATGCCAAGAGTGTGCAAAGCTGTCATCAAGGCAAAGGGTGGCTATTTGAAGAATCTGAAACTTAAAATATATTTTGATTTGTTTAACACTTTTTTGGTTACTGCATGATTCCATATGTGTTATTTCATAGTTTTGATGTCTTCACTATTATTCTACAATGTAAAACATTGTAAAAATAAAGAAAAACCCTTGAATGAGTAGGTGTGTCCAAACTTTTGACTGGTAGTGTATTGGTTTTAATAATATTTAATTGTTCCTTTTTTTACATTCCAAAAACTAAAAAAAACGTATACATACGAACGACAACTTACATGCAAACAATGATTACATCTCATCTGCCCAGACCCGCATGCTCACACCCCCATCCCTAGTGCCTGCATTATTGTTTGCCACTTGGTCTTAAATTGTACCAATTTGTTTTTCTCAGTTACCCATGCTTTTTCACTATTTCACTAATAAATCGTTAGATATTTTTGGTGTGTGTGTCAATGATGGCAGATTGATTGACCTCCAAGTTTTTTCAAAATGAATGAATTGTCCATCCCATTGGGTATCTCAGTACACCCCCATTTGTCATGTCTTGAAATATGCAGACAGATGAATTAAAAGTAAGTTTACCTTGTAATACTTCTGACAGGCAACTTTCTAGTTCCGCCGACAACTTCCGAACTTTATAGAATTCCCAAAAACCATGGATTATTTAGTCATTATTAGTTTTACACTTGAGACATGATTCTGCCATTGTGCTGTATACATTTTGAATTTTGTGTCTTGTATAATAAATTATACAGATTAGTTTATACTGGATTTAGCATAGATTTTCATTAATTGTACATTCGTTAGTTCCCTTTTTCCACATTTTGTTATGTTACAGCCTTATTCTAAAATGGATTGAAAAAATTAAAAATCCTCATCTATCTACGCACAATACCCCATAATGACATATCGAAAACAGGTTTCGACATTTTGGCAAATGTTTAAAAAATATAAAACAGAAATACCTTATTTACATAAGTATTCAGACCCTTTGCTATGAGACTCGAAATTGACCTCAGGTGCATCTTGTTTCCATTGATCATCCTTGAGATGTTTCTACAACCTGATTGGAGTCCACTTGTGGTAAATTCAATTGATTGAACATGATTTGGAAAGGCACACACCTGTCTATATAAGGTCACACAGTTGACAGTGCATGTCAGAGCAAAAACCAAGTCATGAGGTCGAAGAAATTGTCCATAGAGCTCCGAGACAGGATTGTGTCGAGGCACAGATCTGGGAAAGGGTACCAAAAAATGTCTGCAGCATTGAAGGTCCCCAAGAACACAGTGGCCTCCATCATTCTTAAATGGACAAAGTTTGGAATCACCAAGACTCTTTCCTAGAGCTGGCCGCCCGGCCAAACTGAGCAATCGGGGGAGAAGGTCCTTGGTCAGTGAGGCGACCAAGAACCCGATGGTCACTCTGACAGAGCACCAGGGTTCCTCTGTGGAGATGGAAGAACCTTCCAGAAGGGCAACCATCACTGCAGCACTCCACCAATCAGGCCTTTATGGTAGAGTGGCCAGACAGAAGCCATTCCTCAGTAAAAGGCACATGACAGCCCTCTTGGAGTTTGCCAAAAGTCACTTAAAGGACTCTCAGACCATGAGAAACAAGATTCTCTGGTCTGATGAAACCAAGATTGAACTCTTTGACCTGAATGCCAAGTGTCACATCTGGAGGAAACCTGGCACCATCCCTACGGTGAAGCATGGTGGTGGCAGCATCATGCTGTGGGGATGTTTTCTTCAGCGGCAGGGACTGGGAGACTAGCCAGGATCGAGGGAAAGATAAACGGAGCAAAGTACAGAGAGTTCCTTGATGAAAACCTGCTCCAGAGTGCTCAGGACCTCAGACTGGGGAGAAGGTTCACCTTCCATCAGGACAACGACCCCTTAGCACACAGCCAAGACAACGCAGGAGTGGCTTCGGGACAAGTCTCTGAATGTCCTTGAGTGGGCCAGCCAGAGCCCGGACTTGAACACCATCGAACATCTCTGGAGAGACCTGAAAAAAGCTGTGCAGCGACGCTCCCCATCCAACCTGACAGAGCTTGAGAGGATCGGCAGAGAAGAATTGGAGAAACTTCCCAATACAGGCGTGCCAAGCTTGTAGCGTCATACCCAAGAAGACTTGAGGCTGTAATCGATGCCAAAGGTGCTTCAACAAAGTGCTGGATAAAGGGTCTGAATAGTTATGTAAATGTTACATTTCAGTTTTTAATTGTTTTTACATTTGCAAAAAAATACTAAAATATTTGCTTTGTCATTATGGGGTATTGTGTGTAGATTGACGAGAGGAAAATATTTCTTAAATCCATTTTAGAATAAGGCTGTAACGTAACAAAATATAGAAAAAGTGAAGGGGTTTGAATACTTTCCAAATGCAATACTTTACCAATATTGATACCTGTTACATTTGAGTTCTGTCTAATTCTTTCTGCTAGCAGTTCAATTGCCAGTGCAAACAGGAGGGAGGAGAGAGATGACATCCCTGTCTTGTGCCGCTTTCTAAAGCAATTTCATCAGATAATGTATTATTCTTGTCTATTTTTGCTTTAGGATATGTATACAATATTTTTATCAAATCTATTTTTTCAGCTGGAAAATTGAAAGCTTCCAAAGTTTTGAATAGAAAAGGCCATTCAAGATGATCAAAAGCCTTTTTTTGGTTTTGATAAATCTATGTCTAGTTTTTTTGCGTATTGTACATAATTGTATATTTTATTCTATATAAACTGAAACATGTTCTTGTATTTGTTTCTTTTTTAAATAAACCCTATTTGATTAATATGTATCAGGTCTGGTAATACTTTTGTCATTCTATTGCTTATAAGATTTGTTATTTTATTGTCACCATTTTGTTACTTAAGGGTCTACAATCCACAATAACTCAGAGTTGTTGAGTCTAAGAAGGCTATAGGCTCTGTCCCACTGTTTAATTCTGATTTATATACATTTTCATAGAAACTTTTACAATTGTCATTAATCGCATTGTTTCTAATTACCTCTTTTGTATGTTTATCTTTTTAAATTATAACTGGTTTAGCATGTATTCGTTTTGTGAGAGCTGCGAGATATTTGTAAAGAACAAGAAGGCCCGCACGCTCTTTAAACTCCCAGATATTTACCAGGTTTATTTGCCATTAAGTAGTATGCTTTATTTGAGTTGAACATATAGTTGTTGGCTCTCTTCAGAAGTAAAATATCGTATTCCAGTTCAGAAATTGTATTTTCTTCTTTACCTTTTTATGGGCTTTTTCTAAGATAGTGATTTATTTTTCTTTAATTTTAATTTCTACATCAGATATAAGGGTGGCAGGAAGGCTAGGGGTTAAGAACGTTGGCACAGCAACCGAAAGGTTGTTGGGTTGAATCCCAGAGCCGACTAGGTGAAAACTCTGATGTGCCCTTGAGCAAGGCACTTGACCCTAATTGCTCTGGATAAGAGTGTCTGCTAAATGTAACTTTTGCGAAGTATGACATTATCATTCCCCTAATGTATGCCTTAATGGCATCTCTAATTATATCAGGGGTCGGCTTTTCTCTGTCCTCTGTCTACATTTGTAATGGTAAAGATTATTTTTTAAAACATTTACATATTTCATAAAATGTGGGTCCAGAAGATGTGCTCTGTTCATTCTCCAAATGTTGTCACTAAATGTATTTTCTATTGGTGTAATTTAAGCATGATACAATGGCAATATTTTATTTATGAACATAAAACATTATACATAATTTATATCATAACCATTGCAGAATAAATTCCTCACCTTTTCTGGCCGTGATGAGTTCATATTCCCGAAGTAGCCATACAACAAATTACCATGCACATCTCTCATTTAATTGGGGCTATTAGATAGGCTATTATAATTTATAGTTTTTGCTCTATGTCTCTCTCTCTTTCTAGCACACTCTATCCGTCTCCAGGTGCTACAAAGACAGAATGGGCCAAGGACCTCTAGAGCCTTCTGATCAACTACCTGCGATCTCTTCAAAGCAGAGAAGTAAGCTACACTCATAATAGTATACTTGATGCACTATGTAAACCTCCTTCACTGTGGCAGCCTGCCTGTGTTACAACATAGCTTATTATCCAGGGCCACTGGGTGAATTTGATTTACTGTATTCAAACTCATGCTCTCTCCTCACTGTAAAAGTCTCCCAGACTTTTAACAAAACTAACATGTCCATCCCCCTATCCCCAGGTGAGTCTGCTGGGCTATGGAACTCTAGAGCAGCACATTACAAAACCTGCCACCCTGTTGTCAGCTTTCTGCAGACAGTTCCCTGAGGAAGGATGCAACTATCAAGGCCTTCAAATGATGACAAAATGCAATAAAGTTTTGTTTAAACAAATGTTTATTTATTTATGATTGTTATATTTAAAACAATAACTTTTTTTATAGCATGTTTGTCAAGTTGGTCTTCACACTAACTTTTACTAACTTCTATGGTAACTTAAACATCAAGACAACACTTATGATTCAAAAGGTCTAAAGTAAATGCAAGTCTCATGTCCAGGATTAATATAGTTTTTATTCATGTATCAGACATCACACAGGTGTGTCAACTAAAATATATATCCCAGACAAGATTGAAGAAGTAGACAAAGTGAAGATAAGTCAGTGATTGCATCCATAGCAGTTTGTATGAATATGAT
Source organism: Coregonus clupeaformis (assembly GCF_020615455.1). NCBI lineage: Eukaryota > Metazoa > Chordata > Actinopteri > Salmoniformes > Salmonidae > Coregonus > Coregonus clupeaformis. The sequence goes on from NC_059202.1 coordinate 36,141,790, forward strand.
TGTTTACATTGTTACAGGTTTTTATATTTATATTTCAAGGTAGCGCGTTAGCACGTAGGGCACACCGATTGGTGTCACCTCGTTAGTAAGTATGTGTTACACCTGTGCTGGCTTGTCCATCTCGTTAGTCGGAAGGTGTTTCACCTGTGCTAGCCCAGGTGATATTTAAGAGTGGCTGGCCCAGTGCTCTGGTTGAGCTTGAGAGATGTTGGGAAACTACACTTCAACCTTAAGTTTGAAAGAAGCCTGCGTTTTGGTGTTTCCCCTGTTTTGTTTTGCTCCATATTGTTTTTATTCTCTATTCTAAGTTGTTGTGGGTTTTTCTTTTAGTTTGTATTTTTGGAGGCAAACCTAGTGGGCATCTATGGTGGGTGTCTTTTAGAACCCCTTACTAGTGGCTTTGTCAACTTTCAGTGGGCACCCACATAGGTGACTTTCAGAACCCCTTTTGAACCCCTTTCTGTTTAGTTTTGGTTTTCAGTGATTTTCTTTGTTAGTTCTTTGTTGTGAGCAACATTTTGAGTTTGTCCGGTACCACTGAAGTATTTAGTCAGGAAGCTTGAAGATGTCACCATGCAGTGGCCTGATAGGGAGATGACAATAGATGCATTATGTACCTTTCATCACCAAAGCCATGTTGACATTTACTGCACATGTTGCTGAACAACTCAACCCTTTTGTTAGTGTCACAAGTTCATAAGCCCTGACTGTAATACCTCTAGGGCAGGGGTAGGCAACCCTGGTCCTGGCGTGATGTAGCCACTTCATGTTTTTGATTGAATCGACCTGGAAGATCAGGTGTGTTGAATTTAGGCAATATCTGAAATGATCAATTACCTCAGTTGGTCAGGGCTGCGTTCTGTACCTCAGAACATTCAATTGAACGGAAACTGTGCTGTACTGAACGACCAGTTGAAAAACGGGGAGGGGTTGTGTTGTGTGCTCAAATGCACGGCTGCCCTTTAAGGTCACTCATTGCTTCAAGGCACACTCACCGAACGTAGCAGGCGTATGTCTGTTCAAGAACGCACAATAACGTTTTGGGAAAATGTGTTGTTCAGTACAAACCGTTCTGCAATTTTGCAAACGTTCAAGTGAACTGAACACACCCCTGGTGTGGTGCCTAGTTGGAAGAAAATCCTTGCAGTACCTGTGGTACTCCAGGAACAGGGTTGCCTACCTCTGCTCCAGTGTCCTTTGGTGAAATGACTGCTGTGCTAGGTATTGGGCAATAGCTTCCTTCCAGGGCCCATATGTGACTTGTTTCTGGAAACTAGGCGTATGTCGCAGGTCACATCTTCACAGGAGAGCCATTTGAAAGTAAACAAAAAAAAAAATGTAAATCAAAATGTGTTTCTTGGCAGAAATGCCTTCTGGAACATGTGAACTTTATTATGTGCCTTAATAACAAACTTGTATGCCAATCTGTAAATACAAATAAAATGGTAAAATTACGTGCCTAGTTGGTTAAGCCACAGAAAAAGACAGCAACCTTCCCACTAAATCAAACTTTATTTGTCACATTCGCCGAATACAACAGGTGTAGACCTTACCTTGAAATGCTTACTTACAAGCCCTTAACCAACAATGCAGTTTAAGAAAATATTTACCAAAAAATTAAATCTAAAAAATTATAAAAAGCATCACAACAAAATAACATTAACAAGGCTATATACAGGGGGTACCGGTACTGAGTCAATGTGCGGGGGTACATGTTAGTCGAGGTAATTAGTACAGGTAGGGGTAAACTGACTATGCATAGATAATAGACAGTGGGTAGCAGCGGTATAAAAACAAATGGGGGGGGGGGCAGCAATGTAAATAGTCTGGGTAGCCATTTGATTAAATGTTCAGCAGTCTTATGGCTTAGGGGTAGAAGCTGTTAATGAGCCCTTTGGTCATAGACTTGGCGCTCCGGTACCGCTTGCCGTGCGATAGCAGAGAGAATAGTCTGACTTGAGTGACTGGACTCTTTGACAATTATTTGGCCTTTCCTCTGACACCGCCTAGTATATAGGTCCTGGATGGCACGAAGCTTGGCCTCCGTGATGTACTGGGCCGTACGCACTATCCTCTGTAGCGCCTTACGGTCAGATGCTGAGCAGTTTCCATACCAGGCGGTGATGCAACCCGTCAGGATGCTTTCGATGGTGCAGCTGTAAAACGTCAATATTGAGACAAATTGGAGTCGCAATTCAACAGCTCAGACACGAGACGTATGAGGCAGGTTTACAGACAATCACGGACTACAATAGGATAACCAGACACGTCGCGGACACCGACGTCTTGCTGCCAGACAAGCTAAACAAGTTCTTTGCCCGCTTTGAGGATAACACAGTGCCACCGATGCGGCCAGCTACCAAAGACTGTGGGCTCTCCTTCTCCGTGGCCGACGTGAGTAATACATTTAAACATGTTAACCCTCGCAAGGCTGCCAGCCCAGACGGCATTCCTAGCTGCGTCCACAGAGCATATCAGACCAGCTGGCTGGTGTGTTTTACGGACATATTCAATCTCTACCTATCCCAGTCTGCTGTCCCCACATGCTTCAAGATGGCCACCATTGTTCCTGTACCCAAGAATGAAAAGGTAAGTGAACTAAATGACTATCGCCCCGTAGCACTCACTTCTGTCATCAAGAAGTGCTTTGAGAGACTAGTCAAGGATCATATCACCTCCACCTTACCTGTCACCCTAGACCCACTTCAATTTGCATACCGCCCCAATAGCTCCACAGACGATGCAATCGCAATCACACTGCACACTGCCCTATCCTATCTGGACAAGAGGAATACCTATGTAAGAATGCTGTTCATTGACTATAGCTCAGCATTCAACACCATAGTACCCTCCAAGCTCATCAAGCTTGAGGCCCTGGGTCTAAACCCCGCCCTGTGCAATTTTGTCCTGGACTTCCTGACGGGCCGCCCCCAGGTGGTGAAGGTAGGAAACAACATCTCCACTTCACTGATCCTCAACACTGGGGACCCACAAGGGTGTGTGCTCAGCCCCCTCCTGTACTCCCTGTTCACCCATGACTGCGTAGCCATGCACGCCTCCAACTTAATCATCAAGTTTCCAGACGCCACAACAGTAGTAGGCTTTATTAAAACAACGATGAGACAGCCTACAGGGAGGAGGTGAGGGCTCTCGGAGTGTGGTGTCAGGAAAATAACTTCTCACTCAACGTCAAAAAAATTAAGGAGATGATCGTGGACTTCAGGAAACAGCAGCGGGAGTACCCTTCCCCCCCATCCACATCGACAGGACAGCAGTGGATAACTGAAATGGTCCATCCACACAGACAGTGTGGTGAAGAAGGCGCAACAGCATCTCTTCAACCTCAGGAGGCTGAAGAAATTTGGCCTGTCACCTAAAACCCTCAACTTTTGCCTGTTCACCCTGCTATCATCCAGAAGGCGAGGACAGTACAGGTGCATCAAAGCTGGGACCGAGAGACTGAAAAACAGCATCTATCTCAAGGCCATCAGACTGTTAAACAGCCATCACCAGCGAAGAGAGGCTGCTGCCTACATACAGACTTGAAAATCACTGGCCACTTTAATAAATGGAACACTAGTCATTTTAATAATGCCACTTTAATGTTTACATATCTTGCATTACCCATCTCATATGTGTATATACTGTATTCAATACTATCTATTGCATCTTAGACTATGCCACTCTGATAATGACATTGCTCATCCATATGTTTACATATTCCTACTCCATTCCTTTACTTAGATTTGTGTGTATTAGGTTTTTGTTGTTTAATTGTTAGATATTAGTTGCTAGATATTGCTGCACTGTCAGAACTAGAAGCACAAACATTTCACTACACTCGCAATAACATCTGCTAACCATGTGTATGTGACCAAAACATTTGATTTGATTATTTAATTTGGATAACTTTTTGTGGACCTGGGGACCCATGCCAAATCTTTTCAGTCTCCTGAGGGGGAAAAGGTGTTGTGCCCTCTTCTGTCTTGGTGTGTTTGGACCATGATAGTTTGTTGGTGATGTGGACACCAAGGAACTTGAAACTCTCGACCCGCTCCACTTCAGACCCGTTGATGTAAATGGGGGCCTGTTAGACCCGCCTTTTCCCTAAGTCCACGATCACCTCTATTGTCTTGCTCACATTGAAGTAGAGTTTGTTGTCCTGGCACCACACTGCCAGGTCTCTGACCTCCTCCCTATAGGCTGTCTCATCATTGTCGGTGATCAGGCCTGCCACTGGTGTCGTCAGCAGACTCAATGATGCTGTTGGAGATGTGTTTGGCCACACAGTCGTGGGTGAACAGGGAGTACAGCAGGGGACTGAGCACGCACCCTTTAGGGGCCCCAGTGTTGAGGATCAGCGTGGCAGACGTGTTGTTGCCTACCCTTACCACCTGGGGGTGGCCCGTCAGGAAGTCCAGGATCCAGTTGCACAGGGAGGTGTTTAGTCCCAGGGTCCTTAGCTTAGTGATGAGCTTTGTAGGCCTATGGTGTTGAATGCTGAGCTGTAGTCAATTAATAGCATTCTCACATAGGTGTTCCTTTTGTCCAGGTGGGAAAGGGCAGTGTGGGGTGCAATTGAGATAGCATCATCTGTGGATCTGTTGGGGCGGTATGCGAATTGGAGTGGGTCTAGGGTATCCGGACTGATGCTGTTGATGTGAGCCATGACCAACCTTTCAAAGCACTTCATGGCTACCGACGTGTGTGCTACGGGGCGGTAATCATTTAGGCAGGTGATCTTCGCTTCCTTGAACACAGGGACTAAGGTGTTCCGCTTGAAACATGTAGGTATTAGACTCGGTCAGGGAGAGGTTGAAAATGTCAGTGAAGACACTTGCCAGTTGGTCCGCACATGCTTTGCGTACACGTCCTCGTAATCCGTCTGGCCCCGCGGCTTTGTGAATGTTTACCTGTTTAAAGGTCTTGCTCACATTGGCTACCGAGAGAGTTATCACACAGTCGTCCGGAACAGCTGGTGCTCTCATGCATGCTTCAGTGTTGCTTGCCTCGCATAAAAGGTATTTAGCTCGTCTTGTAGGCTCGCGTCACTGGGCAGCTTTGCGGCTGGGTTTCCCTTTGTAGTCCGTAATAGTTTTCAAGCCCTGCCACATCCGACGAGCGTCAGAGCCGGTGTAGTAGGATTCAATCTTAATCCTGTATTGACGCTTTGCCTGTTTGATGGTTTGTCTGAGGGCGTAGCATAATTTCTTATAAGCGTCCGGATTTGTGTCCCGCTCCTTGAAAGCTGCAGCTCTAGCCTTTAGCTCGATGCGAATGTTGCCTATAATCCATGGCTTCTGGTTGGGATGTGTACGTATGTGGGGACGACGTCGTCGATGCACTTATTGATGAAGCCGATGACTGAGGTGGTGTACTCCTTAACGCCATTGGATGAATCCCGGAACATATTCCAGTCTGTGCTAGCAAAACAGTTCTGTAGCGTAGCATCCGTGTCATCTGACCACTTCTGTATTGAGCGAGTCACTGGTACTACTTAGTTTTTGCTTGTAAGCAGCAATCAGGAGAATATAATTATGGTTAGATTTGCCAATGGAGGGAGAGCTTTGTATAAGTCTCTGTGTGGAGCAAAGGTGGTCTAGAGTTAGTTTTCCTCTTGTTGCACATGTGACATGCTGGTAGAAATGAGGTAAAACTGATTTAAGTTTGCTTGCATTAAAGTCCCCGGTCACTGGGAGTGCCGCTTCTGGATGAGCATTTTTCTTGTTTGCTTATGGCCTTATACAGCTCGTTGAGTGCGGTCTTAGTGCCAGCATCAGTTTGTGGTGGTAAATAGACTGTTACGAATAATATAGATGAGAATTCTCTTGGTACATACTGTGGTCTACAGCTTATCATAAGGTACTCTACCTCAGGCGAGCAATACTTAGAGACTTCTTTAATATTAGACATCGTGCACCAGCTGTCATTGATAAATAGACACACACCCCCGCCCATCGTCTTACCAGACGTAGCTTCTCTGTCCTGCCGATGCATGGAAAATCCTCGCCTACGAATTCTCAGTAGGCAGCCCAACCTTTTTCTCTCTTTTCTTCACGCAAATGACGGAGATTTGGGCCCATTCCCGAGAAAGCAGTATCTCTTTTGTCGGACTCATTACAGAAAAAATCTTCGTCCAGTGCGAGGTGAGTAATCACTGTTCTGATGTCAAGAATATATTTTTCAGTTATAAGAGACAGTAGCAGCAACATGTGCACAATAAGTTAAAAAATAAGGTACAAACAACATGAAAAAACTAACAAAATAGCACAGTTGGTTAGGAGGCTGTAAAACGGCAGCCATCCCCTCCGGCGCCATTGATTGGCAGAGATAATGAGTGGGCTGGACATGCCGAGAGAGGAGTTCGGATTGGTCTGCCGTATAGAAGGCTTCTGTCTGTTTGAGCTGGTCAGTATGTGTTGGTAATCCTGTTTAACGCAGCAAATGTATTGTGTAGTGGAGCTGCATAAGTGTTGCTCTCCACTTTCTGGAGGATCGAGTTTTGAAATCAGTGGCATTAGAGTAGGATAGCTAAAGAGATGGAGAAAACACCTGACTCCGGATTACATCTTCAAACTAAAGGCAACCATGGCATCGTGACAGGGAGATGCGTCCATCATGCATGATGTATACGGGTAAGATGGTCTAGCTAGCGACATTTTCAGATATTACACGTATCTAATTTTGACAAAGTGGTTTCATTTCAAGTTAGTGTACTGTTAGCTAGCTAGCTAACGTTAGCTAGCTGGCTCGCTTGTTAACGGTACGTGTATGATGTTATTATTCGTATCTCAGAGCCGTTTGCTTGGCTAGTTAGAGCCTAATGTAAGATAGCTAACATTGAACCTGGTTGGTTAACCTGGTTAACTTGGTTTTACAGCCCTCTAACCAATTGTGCTATTATGTGTGTTTTTCCGCGTTATTTGTAATTTATTTTGTACATAATGTTTCTGTCATCGTCTCTTATAACCAAAAAGAGCTTCTGGATATCAGGACAGCGATTACTCACCTCGTATTGGACAAAGATTTTTTCTTCAACGAGGCGGCCGTGAAGGATATCCTACAGACACCCGACAATGCCCAAATCCCCGTCATTCGCATGAGGAAGAGACGGAGATATCGTGGACGTAGGATCCGACGGCGAGCGAGAAAACTGCCTCTCCCATCAATCCTATTAGCCAATCTTCAATCATTTGAGAATAAATTGCTTGACCTAAGATTACGGTTATCCTACCAACGGGACTTTAAAAACTGTAATATCTTATGTTTCACCGAGTCGTGGCTGAACGACGACATGGACAACATACAGCTAGCGGGATATACGCTACATCGGCAGGATAGAACGGCTGACTCCGGTAAGACAAAGGGTGGCGGTCTGTGTATATTTGTAAACAACAGCTGGTGCACAAAATCAAATACTAAGGAAGTCTCGAGGTTTTGCTCGCCTGAGGTAGAGTATCTTATGATAAGCTGTAGACCACACTATTTACCAAGAGTTTTCATCTATATTTTTCATAGCTGTCTATTTACCACCACAAACCAATGCTGGCATTAAGATTGCACTGAATGAGCTGTATAAGGCCATAAGTCAACAGGAAAACGATCATCCAGATGCAGCGCTCCTAGTGGCCGGGGACTTTAATGCAGGGAAACTTAAATCCGTTCTACCTAATTTCTTCCAGCATGTTAAATGTGCAACCAGAGGGAAAAAAAAAACTCTAGACCACCTTTACTCCACACACAGAGACGCATACAAAGCTCTCCCTCGCCCTCCATTTGGCAAAACTGACCATAACTCTATCCTCCTGATTCCTGCTTATAAGCAAAAACTAAAGCAGGAAGCACCAGTGACTCGGTTAATAAAAAAGTGGTCAGATGACACAGATGCTAAGCCACGGGACTGTTTTGCTAGCACAGACTGGAACATGTTCCGGGATTCTTCAGATAGTATTGAGGAGTACACCACATCAGTCACTGGCTTCATCAATAAGTGCATCGATGATGTCGTCCCCACAGTGACCGTGCGTACATACCCCAACCAGAAGCCATGGATTACAGGAAACATCCACACTGAGCTAAAGGGTAGAGCTGCCGCTTTCAAGGAGCGGGACTCTAACCCGGACGCTTATAAGAAATCCCGCTATGCCCTCTGACGAACCATCAAACAGGCAAAGAGTCAATACAGGACTAAGATTTAATCGTACTACACCGGCTCTGACGCTCGTCGGATGTGGCAGGGCTTGAAAACTATTACAGACTACAAAGGGAATCACAGCCGCGAGCTGCCCAGTGACACAAGACTTCCAGACGAGCTAAACCACTTCTATGCTGGCTTCGAGGCAAGCAACACTGAAGCATGCATGAGAGCACCAGCTGTTCCGGATGACTATGTGATCACGCTCTCCATAGCCGATGTGAGTAAGACTTTTAAGCAGGTCAACATTCACAAGGCCGCAGGGCTAGACGGATTACCATGACGTGTACTCCGAACATGTGCTGACCAACTGGCAAGTGTCTTCACTGACATTTTCAACATGTCCCTGACTGAGTCTGTAATACCAACATGTTTCAAGCAGACCACCATAGTCCCCGTGCCCAAGGACTCTAAGATAACCTGCCTAAATGACTACCGACTCGTAGCACTGACGTCTGTAGCCATGAAGTGCTTTGAAAGGCTGGTCATGGCTCACATCAACACCATTATCCCAGAAACCCTAGACCCACTCCAATTTGCATACCGCCCCAACAGATCCACAGATGATGCAATCTCTATTGCACTCCACACTGCCCTTTCCCACCTGGACAAGAGGAACACCTACGTGAGAATGCTATTCATTGACTACAGCTCAGCATTCAACACCATATTGCCCTCAAAGCTCATCACTAAGCTAAGGATCCTGGGACTAAACACCTCCCTCTGCAACTGGATCCTGGACTTCCTGACGGGCCGCCCCCAGGTGGTAAGGGTAGGTAACAACACATCTGCCACACTGATCTTCAACATGGGGGCCCCTCAGGGGTGCGTGCTCAGTTCCCTCCTGTACTCCCTGTTCACCCATGACTGAATGGCCAGGCACGACTCCAACACCATCATTAAGTTTTCCGACGACACAACAGTGGTAGGCCTGATCACCGACAACGATGAGACAGCCTATAGGGAGGAGGTCAGAGACCTGGCCGTGTGGTGCCAGGACAACAACCTCTCCATCAACGTGACCAAGATAAAGGAGATGATTGTGGACTACAGGAAAAAAAAGAGGACTGAGCACGCCCCCATTCTCATCGACGGGCTGTAGTGGAACAGGTTGAGAGCTTCAAGTTCCTTGGTGTCCACATCACCAACAAACTATCATGGTCCAAACACACCAAGACAGTCGTGAAGAGGGCACGACAAAGCCTATTCCCCCTCAGGAGACTGAAAAGATTTGGCATGGGTCCTCAGATCCTCAAAAAGTTCTACAGCTGCACCATCGAGAGCATCCTGACTGGTTGCATCACCGCCTGGTATGGCAACTGCCTGGCCTCCGACCGCAAGGCACTACAGAGGGTAGTGTGTACGGCCCAGTACATCACTGGGGCCAAGCTTCCTGCCATCCAAGACCTCTATACCAGGCGGTGTCAGAGGAAGGCCCTCAAAATTGTCAAAGATTCCAGCCACCCTAGTCATAGACTGTTCTCTCTGCTACCGCACGGCAAGCGGTACCGGAGTGCCAAGTCTAGGTCCAAAAGACTTCTCAACAGCTTCTACCCCAAGCCATAAGACTCCTGAACAGCTAATCATGGCTACCTGGACTATTTGAACTGCCCCCCCACCCCCTGTATATATAGCCTCCCTACTGTGATTTTATTTTACTTCTGCTATTTTTTTCTCCACTTTTTTGTTGTTTTATTTTACTTTTTTATGTAAAATAAATGCACTGTTGGTTAAGGGCTGTAAGTAAGCATTTCACTGTAATGTCTGCACCTGTTGTATTCGGCACATGTGGCCAATACAATTTGATTTGATTTGAACTACCAGCAGATTCATGCAGGGTAGTAACGTCATGAGTTGGCACTATGGTTCATTGTTTAGCTAGCTAGCTAGCTAATGTTAGATGGCTGGCTCGCTAGCTAACGTTAAGTGACGTGTATGATCTTACACGTTGTTTACCTAGCTAGGCTCATTGTTTCGCTAGTTAGCTAGCTAGCTACATGTCTTAACAAAAGACTCCACTATGCAAGTAACCATTTCAGGTGCGTTCGTAAATTTAGTCTGAGTATGCCAGAGCGCAGAATAACTGATGAATTTACAAACGCACAACACCCGTTGAATATGGTAGGCTGGACAATAGAACAAGTCAAAATTCACCCAAGGCTGAAAAACGGCCAAAGAATGTTGGCTGAGCTGGAACACTAGTGCGAGGCCATAGCAAATTAATTTAAATGAACCTTCGCAGAGCGTCTTCTGACTGGAGTGATGCTTAGAATTCCATTTCCCCTAAATGGCACAAAAAAATTTGTCCCTTTTTTTATTTTACCACTACAAGCTGTTCTTAGGACGAAACTGAAAACCCCCCAACTCGTGTAGAAAGTAAACATCTGCACCTCGATGGTGTCAACTGTGCTTATGTAATGAGGAATAGGGAAAAATGAAAACTTCTGACTATTTCTGGTCTAGTGGTCGATGACAACCGAGCTCGCTACCCAGACATAATTACAAAGAGGAGATTCTCCTGATTTAAAAAATGGTATCCGACTTGAACAAATTAAAATATACACATTGAGATATTTGGGTGAATAGACAAACATGTCCGTGTAGAATTTCCCCATAGGGAAACAATGGGTCATCCTCGGAGTTCCAACAGTAATGTGTAATTTCTGACACCTTGAAAGGCTAGCGTTTGATGACAGCAGAGCTCGCTGCCCAACCTTACATCACTACAAAGAGGACATTCTCCTGATTTTTAAAAATGGTGTCTGACTTGAAAAAATTTAAATATACACATTGTGAGATATTTGGCGAAATAGACAGTCATACCCCTATTCACCCTATAGGAAACAATGGGATGGCCTCAGAGTTCCATGAGTAAAAATATAATTTTGAAGTTTGAACTACCAGCAATTGATCACAGCATACTATGCTACCCACTTTTACATCATTAGAAATAATAGATTATTCTGAATGAAATGATGTAGAACTTCAGAACATCAAAATACATCCATTTTGAGTTATTTGGCGAAATACAGACGTTGGCATTATGTTGGGGAAATAGGAATGTCTAAAAAGCGCAGTCTTTTTTATTTAATCAGCTTACCTGTTTTTAAAAAAACACTGTAAAGCCTCAAAACAGTTTTTTTTTTTTTTAACAAGTAAGCTGGTTAAATAAAAGACTGCGCTTTTTAGACATCCCTATTTCCCCAACGTCAAGTGTGCTCTCTGAACGCTCCGAGAGCGAAACGAGATGGGTGGGGCTAAATCTTAAGAGGGTGTGAACGATGCTGAATGGGTGTAGACAAAGAGCTCTTCACTAGGTACCAAAACATTCAATGGCCATTTTCTCAAAAGTGAGATTACAAGTTTATTAACTTTCAAAGCAGAATTACTTTCCCGTTGTTCCCTTAAATGCAGTGTATGGTATACCATTTTGTAGCTCTGTGTCTCTGCTTTTATCCAATGTAAAAAAAAAAAACATTTCCAATTTTGCTACATAAGACCGACTCAAGGCGGTCGGTCACATATTCGTCCAGGGCCAATATAGCGTTGTAGCTCATATTGCAGGACATTGACTGTGTAAATCACTTCACTATTCAGCCTATTGTGCGCATTGAACATTCATATTGTAATGTACAGCCTTACCTATGAATCTTGGATGTTGGGTCCATGAAATGGGGTATCAGCCTACTCAGTGACGCCTACAGAACACAACTGTGAAGAGTTCACACAAATATTAGTAGTAGCTCTTATTGCAGGACTGACACCACTGTGAAATGAGCCACGTTAACTCACCAGTCAACCTACTATGTGTATTGAGCATTCGTATTGCAATGTACAGATCTTGGGTCCATGAAATGGGATATCATATGTGAACATTTCAGATATTCAAATTGCTAATGACTGACATCAATCAGGGGTATTATTGAGAGTACCGTCTGCTGAATGACCCGGCTGTTGTACACTTGGGTGATGTCACGGGAGGTTTCCTGACACACCTGGTCCACTTGTGTCAGCAGTGCCACTTGATGCAAACCTACAAAACACATTTGTTTCACACACTGTCAACTGACAGAATTGGGCACAGTTCCTACAACCATTTAATGCCATTGATAAAACACTTCCAATTGTGCGCACCCAGGTCACTGATGTGTTTCCGGAGCTGTTGGAAGGTGTTTGGGGGTGGAGGTGCTGCAAAACAATTTACTGACTGGGGGGACATTTTCCCACACAACAGACAGCTACAGTTGAAGTCGGAAGTTTACATACACCTTAGCCAAATACATTTTAAACTCAGTTTTTCACAATTCCTGACATTTAATCCTAGTTAAGATTCCCTGTCTTAGGTCAGTTAGGATCACCACTTTATTTTAAGAATGTGAAATGTCAGAATAATAGTAGAGTGATTTATTTCAGCTTTTATTTCTTTCATCACATTCCCAGTGGGTCAGAAGTTTACATAAACTCATAGTATTTGGTAGCATTGCCTTTAAATTGTTTAACTTGGGTCAAACGTTTCGGGTAGCCTTCCACAAGCTTCCCACAATAAGTTGGGTGAATTTTGGCCCATTCCTCCTGACAGAGCTGGTGTAACTGAGTCAGGTTTGTAGGCCTCCTTGCTCGCACACGCTTTTTCAGTTCTGCCCACAAATTATCTATAGGATTGAGGTCAGGGCTTTGTGATGGCCTCTTCAATACCTTGACTTTGTTGTCCTTAAGCCATTTTGCCATAACTTTGGAAGAATGCTTGGGGTCATTGTCCATTTGGAAGACCCATTTGCGACCAAGCTTTAACTTCCTGACTGATGTCTTGAGATGTTGCTTCAATCTATCCACATAATTTCAAATCAAATCAAATTTTATTTGCCACATGCGCCGAATACGACAGGTATAGACATTACCGTGAAATGCTTACTTACAGCCCTTAACCAACAATGCATTTATTATTAATAAAAAGTAAAATAAAACAACAACAACAAAAAAGTGTTGAGGAAAAAAAGAGCAGAAGTAAAATAAAATAACAGTAGGGAGGCTATATACACGAGGGTACCGGTGCAGAGTCAAAGTGCGGGGGCACCGGCTTGTTGAGGTAATATGTACAGTGGGGGAAAAAAGTATTTAGTCAGCCACCAATTGTGCAAGTTCTCCCACTTAAAAAGATGAGAGAGGCCTGTAATTTTCATCATAGGTACACGTCAACTATGACAGACAAAATGAGGAAAGAAATTCCAGAAAATCACATTGTAGGATTTTTAATGAATTTATTTGCAAATTATGGTGGAAAATAAGTATTTGGTCAATAACAAAAGTTTCTCAATACTTTGTTATATACCCTTTGTTGGCAATAACACAGGTCAAACGTTTTCTGTAAGTCTTCACAAGGTTTTCACACACTGTTGCTGGTATTTTGGCCCATTCCTCCATGCAGATCTCCTCTAGAGCAATGATGTTTTGGGGCTGTCGCTGGGCAACACGGACTTTCAACTCCCTCCAAAGATTTTCTATGGGGTTGAGATCTGGAGACTGGCTAGGCCACTCCAGGACCTTGAAATGATTCTTATGAAGCCACTCCTTCGTTGCCCGGGCGGTGTGTTTGGGATCATTGTCATGCTGAAAGACCTAGCCACGTTTCATCTTCAATGCCCTTGCTGATGGAAGGAGGTTTTCACTCAATCTCACGATACATGGCCCCATTCATTCTTTCCTTTACACAGATCAGTCGTCCTGGTCCCTTTGCAAAAAACAGCCCCAAAGCATGATGTTTCCACCCCCATGCTTCACAGTAGGTATGGTGTTCTTTGGATGCAACTCAGCATTCTTTGTCCTCCAAACACGACGAGTTGAGTTTTTACCAAAAATTTATATTTTGGTTTCATCTGACCATATGACATTCTCCCAATCCTCTTCTGGATCATCCAAATGCACTCTAGCAAACTTCAGACGGGCCTGGACATGTACTGGCTTAAGCAGGGGGACACGTCTGGCACTGCAGGATTTGAGTCCCTGGCGGCGTAGTGTGTTACTGATGGTAGGCTTTGTTACTTTGGTCCCAGCTCTCTGCAGGTCATTCACTAGGTCCCTCCGTGTGGTTCTGGGATTTTTTCTCACTGTTCTTGTGATCATTTTGACCCCACGGGGTGAGATCTTGCATGGAGCCCCAGATCGAGGGAGATTATCAGTGGTCTTGTATGTCTTCCATTTCCTAATAATTGCTCCCACAGTTGATTTCTTCAAACCAAGCTGCTTACCTATTGCAGATTCAGTCTTCCCAGCCTGGTGCAGGTCTACAATTTTGTTTCTGGTGTCCTTTGACAGCTCTTTGGTCTTGGCCATAGTGGAGTTTGGAGTGTGACTGTTTGAGGTTGTGGACAGGTGTCTTTTATACTGATAACAAGTTCAAACAGGTGCCATTAATACAGGTAACGAGTGGAGGACAGAGGAGCCTCTTAAAGAAGAAGTTACAGGTCTGTGAGAGATAGAAATCTTGCTTGTTTGTAGGTGACCAAATACTTATTTTCCACCATAATTTGCAAATAAATTCATAAAAAATCCTACAATGTGATTTTCTGGAGAAAAAAAATCTCAATTTGTCTGTCATAGTTGACGTGTACCTATTATGAAAATTACAGGCCTCTCATCTTTTTAAGTGGGAGAACTTGCACAATTGGTGGCTGACTAAATACTTTTTTCCCCCACTGTACATGTGGGTAGAGTTAAAGTGACTATGCATAAATAATAAACAGAGTAGCAGCAGCGTAGAAGATGGGGTGGGGGGGCAGTGCAAATAGTCCGGGTAGCCATGATTAGCTGTTCAGAAGTCTTATGGCTTGGGAGTAGAAGCTGTTAAGAAGCCTTTTGGACCTAGACTTGGCGCTCCGGTACCGCTTGCCGTGCGGTAGCATAGAGAACAGTCTATGACTAGGGTATAGAGGTCCTGGATGGCAGGAAGCTTGGCCCCAGTGATGTACTGGGCCGTACGCACTACCCTCTGTAGTGCCTTGCGGTCGGAGGCCAAGCAGTTGCCATAGCAGGCGGTGATGCAACCAGTCAGGATGCTCTCACTGGTGCAGCTGTAGAACTTTTTGAGGATCTGAGGACCCATGCCAAATCTTTTCAGTCTCCTGAGGGGGAATGGGCTTTGTCGTGCACTCTTCACGACTGTCTTGGTGTGTTTGGACCATGATAGTTCGTTGGTGATGTGGACACCAAGGAACTTGAAGTTCTCAACCTGTTCCACTACAGCCCCGTCGATGAGAATGGGGGCGTGCTCAGTCCTCTTTTTTTTCTCCTGCAGTCCACAATCATCTCCTTTGTCTTGGTCACGTTGAGGGAGAGGTTGTTATCCTGGCACCACACAGCCAGGTCTCTGACCTCCTCCCTATAGGCTGTCTCATCGTTGTCAGTGATCAGGCCTACCACTGTTGTGTCGTCGGCAAACTTAATGACGGTGTTGGAGTCGTGCCTGGCCATGCAGTCATGGGTGAACAGGGAGTACAGGAGGGGACTGAGCACACACCCCTGAGGGGCCCCCGTGTTGAGGATCAGCATGGCATATGTGTTGTTACCTACCCTTACCACCTGGGGGCGCCTGTCAGGAAGTCCAGGATCCAGTTGCAGAGGGAGGTGTTTAGTCCCAGGATCCTTAGCTTAGTGATGAGCTTTGAGGGCACTATGGTGATGAACGCTGAGTTGTAGTCAATGAATAGCATTCTCACATAGGTGTTCCTCTTGTCCAGGTGGGAAAGGGCAGTGTGGGGTGTAATAAAGATTGCATCATCTGTGGATCTGTTGGGGCAGTATGCAAATTGGAGTGGGTCTAGGATTTCTGGGATAATGGTGTTGATGTGAGCCATGACTAGCCTTTCAAAGCACTTCATGGCTACAGACGTCAGTGCTACGGGTCGGTAGTCATTTAGGCAGGTTATGTTAGTGTCCTTGGGCACAGGGACTATGGTGGTCTGCTTGAAACATGTTGGTATTATAGACTCAGTCAGGGACATGTTGAAAATGTCAGTGTAGACACTTGCCAGTTGGTCAGCACATGCTCGGAGTACACGTCCTGGTAATCCGTCTGGCCCTGCGGCCTTGTGAATGTTGACCTGCTTAAAAGTCTTACTCACATCGGCTATGGAGAGCGTGATCACATAGTCATCCGGAACAGCTGGTGCTCTCATGCATGCTTCAGTGTTGCTTGCCTCGAAGCCAGCATAGAAGTGGTTTAGCTCGTCTGGTAGGCTTGTGTCACTGGGCAGCTCGCGGCTGTGTTTCCCTTTTGTAGTCTGTAATAGTTTTCAAGCCCTGCCACATCCGACGAGCGTCAGAGCCGGTGTAGTACGATTCAATCTTAGTCCTGTATTGACTCTTTGCCTGTTTGATGGTTCGTCAGAGGGCATAGCGGGATTTCTTATAAGCGTCCGGGTTAGAGTCCCGCTCCTTGAAAGCGGCAGCTCTACCCTTTAGCTCAGTGTGGATGTTGCCTGTAATCCATGGCTTCTGGTTGGGGGTATGTACGTACGGTCACTGTGGGGACGACGTCATCGATGCACTTATTGATGAAGCCAGTGACTGATGTGGGGTACTCCTCAATGCTATTTGAAGAATCCCGGAACATGTTCCAGTCTGTGCTAGCAAAACAGTCCTGTAGCTTAGCATCTGCGTCATCTGACCACTTTTTTATTAACCGAGTCACTGGTGCTTCCTGCTTTAGTTTTTGCTTATAAGCAGGAATCAGGAGGATAGTTATGGTCAGATTTGCCAAATGAAGGGCGAGGGAGAGCTTTGTATGCGTTTCAGTGTGTGGAGTAAAGGTGGTCTAGAGTTTTTTTTTTTATTCCTCTGGTTGCACATTTAACATGCTGGTAGAAATTAGGTAGAACGGATTTAAGTTTCCCTGCATTAAAGGAGCGCTGCCCCTGGATGAGCATTTTCCTGTTTACTTATGGCCTTATACACGGTTGGGATGGTGTTCTTCGGCTTGCAAGCACCCACTTTTTCCTGCAAAACATAACGATGGTCATTATGGCCAAACAGTTCTATTTTTGTTTCATCAGACCAGAGGACATTTCTCCAAAAAGTACGATCTTTGTCCCCATGTGCAACTGCAAACTGTAGTCTGGCTTTTTTATGGCGGTTTTGGAGCATTGGCTTCTTCCTTGCTGAGCGGCCTTTCAGGTTATGTCGATATAGGACTCGTTTTACTGTGGATATAGATACTTTTGTACCTGTTTCCTCCAGCATCTTCACAAGGTCCTTTGCTGTTGTTCTGGGATTGATTTGCACTTTTCGCACCAAAGTATGTTCATCTCTAGGAGACAGAACGCGTCTCCTTCCTGAGCGGTATGACGGCTGCGTTGTCCCATGGTGTTTATACTTGCGTACTATTGTTTATACAGATGAATGTGGTACCTTCAGGCGTTTGGAAATTGCTCCCAAGGATGAACCAGACTTGTTGTCTACAATTTTTTTCTGAGGTCTTGGCTGATTTCTTTTGATTTTCCCATGATGTCAAGCAAAGAGGCACTGAGTTTGAAGGTAAGGCTTGAAATACATCCACAGGTACACCTCCAATTGACTCAAATGATGTCAATTAGCCTATCAGAAGCTTCTAAAGCCATAACATCATTTTCTGGAAATTTCCAAGCTGTTTAAAGGCACAGTCAACTTAGTGTATGTAAACTTCTGACCCACTGGAATTGTGATACAGTGAATTATAAGTGAAATAATCTATCTGTGAACAATTGTTGGAAAAATTACTTGTGTCATGCACAAAGTAGATGTCCTAACCGACTTGCCAAAACTATAGTTTGTTAACAAGAAATGTGTGTAGTGGTTGATGAACAAGTTTTAATGACTCCAACCTAGGTGTATGTAAACTTCCGACTTCAACTGTATATCGGTCCGCTAATACAGGACTAGTAAAGGCCCAGTGCACACACTACTTCTGTCAATTTTTGTATTATTCATAATTTTTCAGGGGGTGCTGCAGCACCCTCAGCACACCTACTTCCTGCGGCTCAAGGGTGTAGCTGGACACTTTAGAAGCATCCACCACAAAGACAACACATTGGACCTTGTCTTTAAGGGTCTAAATGAGTTGAATCAGGTGTGTAGGAGCTAAACTGGAACAAAAGCTGGCACACACGTTGTAATTATGAATTTTTATCTAATTGGTTATTGTCTTGTGTTTTGGTGTTGTACAAGGTAACATGTAAACACACATGAGCCTAACATAAACCTGTGAGCAGTCTATTGATTAATAAAGTATAAAAAATAATGTTCAAGAACCTTCCGCTTGTCATTTTGAAATATTTTAATGTCACAGTGACATTTAGCAAGTCTACTGATAAAGATCCAATTAAATGAAGTCACCTTGGACCAAAACTACTCTTTTGGATCCCTCGGTCACAATCTAAACTGGACTTCTGACACATTATGGCTTTGTCATACATGTTTGACTTTTATTGTATTTCATTTCTGCTTTCATATAGGAGATATGAGTTAGGCGTTGGGAGGGGGTGTTTGCATTTCAGCAATGGTGGGAGCTCTGGTCTTCCAGCGACGTCATTTGAAAGAGTTGGCGAGGCCCCAAAATAAAATATTCTCCCACTGTTTTGGAGCAGACTCAGCAGAGTGCTTGTGTTCCTTTTCTCGGGCGAGGACAGTGAATCACACTGCATTACACAGTAAGACCTGTGTGTAACCTGTCCTAGAAGGGACATGGTGTCTAAATGAAGTTAAAGCTCCTTAGTTGTAATGCAAAATGTTACCATTATTGCTATACGCCGCTGAACACCGGCAAGACGTGGCAGCAGAAAGTAGTTGACAGTTTATATTTGAAAGAAAGCAGAGTAGTCCAGGAACAGGTCAGGACAAATATAAAGGGGAACAGGGAAACACTGCTCAAAAAAACATGTTCAAACATGTTCATTCCATTGACTGTTACTGTTTCACATGTGATCAATGGTGATTTAAATGTACCATACAGTGTCAACTAACACAATGAAAAATGAGGACACAATGGGCAGCTTTTCCAACAGCAGTACATACTATCAGCAACTTATTTTCAGTTTAATGGTGATATACTGCCATCTAGTGATTAAACTTCAAGCATTTGCAAGCTAAATGTGAAGTGAAGTTTTACCTCTATTTTCTCATCAGCTTGGGTATATTCTGAGGAGCAGATTGCTATATGAGACTGGCCAAGAACTGACTATATAGGATCAACTAGTATAGAGTGGTGATGCCTTTAGTTTGATGCAAAGCAACCACTGAACATGTGAAGGAAACCCAGGCCTTTCATCTATCCCATATAATCAAAATAATCACAATGAGGTAAACAACATAATTAGCAACGCTAGTGAACTAACTTTCAATCAAGGCCTAAACACAAATGATTTCTAGCAAATGAATTAAATATTCAAGATGTAGGCTCAATCAGGCATGTTATTCTTATCATTGAGCTTCACCATTCTGTAGTTTAGTGTAATGGTAACTAGTCATCATAATGATTACATGAACATCATAGAACAAGATATACAGAATGAGGCAGAGAGGACTAAACAAGGTGGCCTAGACAGGCAATACCACCACCATGCAGGGTGGTCTCCTCCACTTGGTCCTCACTTGGTCTGGTTGTGCTTCTCTTGGTCGCTGACTTCATCAAAGTAGTTGTCTGCAAAGCGGAGCATCTGGATGAGGGCGCTGAGGAGCAGGATGTCACAGCTCATGTCCAGCTCCAGCTCTTCACTGTAGTTCTTCACTGGGACAATACAGGACATGGGCACCCCCAGACGGCCACTCACCTCCTGGGCCTATGGGAGTCGGGACACACCAAACGTTACCCCAATGTTACCCAAACGTTCATGTGACTGTTCATAGTCATCTAATGCAGGGGGAGTGCAGAGCTCACCTTGGTCTTTATGTACTGGCTGTTGTACACGTTCCTCAAGTTGTCTGTAACACACGGACAGGCCTCATCCACCTTGGTCAGAAGAACCAGCTGTGGAATACCTGTGGAACAACAACCCTCCTTTAGTGTCACTAACCAGGGATTGAGCTAGTATCTGTATAATCCATAACCTTTAACCCAGTATTCTCTCTGACTGACTGACCTAGCAGGTTGACCCTCCTGCGAATGGCTGCCAGTTTCTCCTCCAGTTTAGTGGACATAATGGAGACTTTGCAGGTGTCCATGACATACACCACACAGTGGATCCTGTCCTGCAGGTTCACAGACTGCCGCAATCCGTGGGCATCTGCTTGCAGAGGGACTGAGGGGTTGAACTGGGAAAGGGAAATAGAGTGAGTTTCGTTCACACCGAGGAGAAGCAAAGTGTGTTTGTGTGTGGTGCCCCTCACCTGGTATCTGTCTGGCACATGGCCTTTCAGAATGCTGCTGATGTCATCGACATCTAGCCCCGCTCCCGTGGCCTCCTCCATTCCCATCGTGTCACACAAAATGATTGGCAGAGGTTTGCCATCGCGTCCTGCCTTCACTGAGTAGGTGCGAAACTGTGAAATGCAATTCATAAGTCATCCTTTAATCCAGTGATGTAGTGGTTAAAAAAATTGGTAGGTAAACTATGAACAGAAAAAGTAACGCTCCCTATACATTCAAAAGGTGGGTAGACCGTTGAGCCAAAAAAGGTAGGTAAACTGTGTTTTGTCCACATAAATATGATGACATGCATTCAAATTTTTTAAGCAGAGACACAAAAAGAAGACCAGTTGGTTAACATGGTAGACCACATACCTGGGTGGTCAGACTGGTGCCAGAGCTGCCCGATATGGCCTGGCTGGTCACATGGCCTCGGAAGATAGAGTTGACAGAGTTGAAAAAGCTGGACTTTCCAGCACCGACGGGGCCGATGAGTAGAACTCTGACCTGACCCACAGTACTGATCATGGGCTTGTAGAGCTTAACAGACTCCATCAGCGCATTTCTGTTCCTGTGGAAAAAAAGAACCTCTTCATTTAATACGCAAATACTTTAATGTACTGTACTCATCAATATTATAACATTCAGTATATGTGGCCCATGTGAGAATCACATGATGCAATTCTTGTAGTCAAAACATCAACAAAGGCATTACTGCATCACAAAAGAATAACATTAGGTTAATTTCTAGGTAGAGCTTACTCAGCTTTCCAAAGAATTGTCCTCCATGGCTTTTCGATGATACCACCCTCTGTAAAAAAAAACAAATGCACAATAACATGAACAATAACAATAATACACATTTAAAGAGAGAACAGATAATTTATTCTACACTCACCTTCCACTTTGTACACCTCACACTCAGTTAGGTTGAGGTCGTTGCCATGCATTTCTGCAGCATTGAAGTTGTAGTAATTTCCTGGGCTGCTGATCACTGTAGCTGTGTTAGCGTTCATAAACATTAAATCCTCCCCAAAGTAAGGGCCAGTTGTTTTAAGCATTTTGACCGCATATTGGGCATATGTGACAGGATACGTGACAGGATTTCTACCAGTTAAACTGAACAAAAAGGCTTTGTCATCCTGTATGTACTGGTTGAGCTTGACTACATCATGATCTTTACTAGTGTAGCCTCCAAAAACAAACCCTGTGGAGTTATATCCTACAGAGACTGTGGGACCTTGGTGGTCACATTTCTGGTGAAAGGCTGCTCCTGTGTAGCCATGTATACTGGCCTTGAACAGCAGGCTGAGTCTGACGTTTCCCAGTAAGGAGCAAAGCTGTTTCTGCCATTCCTGGGTCAGTTTGGGGTTCATGATGGGGATCACCTTGGTCTCAGTAGGGGTAGTCTGAGGAAAAACACAAATGAGATGACAACCCAAATGCTTAATCTGGAGTTTTAGCAAATCTACTCAGCTCACAACAAACGTTCACATAACTTTAGAGAATGCTCTCAAGAGTCTCATTAGGTTATTACCTAATGTTTTCATAGTAATGTTCCAGTGACGTGCAAGGATGGTTTTCAAGAGACCATTCCCTTAATGTCAAACAGAACTAACCCAGAACGTGGTTAACATGTTCTCAGAATATTTAATATTCATGTTCAAGACACGTTTCATGGGAACTTTGCGTCCAGTTTTCTGAGGGTTAGGAGAACCTTCCATCAACGTCCCACCAAACTTACATAGAACATGGTTGCCATGTTCTCAGAATATAAGATATTAATATTCTAGAACAGGGGTATTCAACTGGGGGACGCAGCAGTACCGCAAGGAGTCCGAAGAAAATTATATATACAGTTGAAGTCGGAAGTTTACATACACTTAGGTTGGAGTCATTAAAACTCGTTTTTCAACCACTCCACAAATTTCTTGTTAACAAACTATAGTTTTAGCAAGTTGGTTAGGACATCTACTTTTTGCATGACACAAGTAATTTTTCCAACAATTGTTTACAGACAGATTATTTCACTTATAATTCACTGTATCACAATTCCAGTGGGTCAGCAGTTTACATACACTAAGTTGACGGTGCCTTTAAACAGCTTGGAAAATTCCAGAAAATGATGTCATGGCTTTAGAAGCTTCTGATAGGCTAATTGACATAATTTGAGTCAATTGGAGGTGTACCTGTGGATGTATTTCAAGGCCTACCTTCAAACTGTGGTCCTCTGTAGCTCAATTGGTAGAGCATGGCGCTTGTAACGCCAGGGTAGTGGGTTCGATCGCCGGGACCACCCATACGTAAAAAATGTATGCACACATGACTGTAAGTCACTTTGGATAAAAGCGTCTGCTAAATGGCATATTATTATTATTAAACTAAGTGCCTCTTTGCTTGACATCATGGGAAAATCAAAAGAAATCGGCCAAGACCTCAGAAAACAAATTGTAGACCTCCACAAGTCGGGTTCATCCTTGGGAGCAATTTCCAAACGCCTGAGGTTACCACGTTCATCTGTACAAACAATAGTACGCAAGTATAAACACCATGGGACCACGCAGCCGTCATACTGCTCAGGAAGGAGACGCGTTCTGTATCCTAGAGATGAACGTACTTTGGTGCAAAAAGTGCTAATCAATCACAGAACAACAGCAAAGGACCCTTGTGAAGATGCTGGAGGAAACAGGTACAAAAGTATCTATATTCACAGTAAAACGAGTCCTATATCGACATAACCTGAAAGGCTGCTCAGCAAGGAAGAAGCCACTGCTCCAAAACCGCCATACAAAAGCCAGACTACGGTTTGCAACTGCACATGGGGACAAAGATCGTACTTTTTGGAGAAATGTCCTCTGGTCTGATGAAACAAAAATAGAACTGTTTGGCCATAATGACCATCGTTATCTTTGGAGGAAAAAGGAGGTGGCTTGCAAGCCGAAGAACACCATTCCAACCGTGAAGCACGGGGGTGGCAGCATCATGCTATGGGGGTGCTTTGCTGCAGGAGGGACTGGTGCACTTCACAAAATAGATGGCATCATGAGGAAGGAAAATTATGTGGATATATTGAAGCAACATCTCAAGACATTAGTCAGGAAGTTAAAGCTTGGTCGTAAATGGGTCTTCCAAACGGACAATGACCCCAAGCATACTTCCAAAGTTGTGGCAAAATGGCTTAAGGACAACAAAGTCAAGGTATTGGAGTGGCCATCACAAAGCCCTGACCTCAATTCTATAGAAAATGTGTGGGCAGAACTGAAAAAGCATGTGCGAGCAAGGAGGCCTACAAACCTGACTCCGTTACAACAGCTCTGTCAGGAGGAATGGGCCAAAATTCACCCAACTTATTGTGGGAAGCTTGTGGAAGACTACCCAAAACGTTTGACCCAAGTTAAACAATTTAAAGGCAATGCTACCAAATACTAATTGAGTGTATGTAAACTTCTGACCCACTGGGAATGTGATGAAAGAAATAAAAGCTGAAAGAAATAATTCTCTCTAGTATTATTCTGACATTTCACATTCTTAAAATATAGTGGTGATGCTAACTGACCTAAGACAGGGAATTTTTACTAGGATTAAATGTGTGAAAAACTGAGTTTAAATGTATTTGGCTAAGGAGTATGTAAACTTCCGACTTTAACTGTATACACTACCGTTCAAAAGTTTGGGGTCACTTAGAAATGTCCTAGTTTTTGAAAGAAAAGCAATTTTTTTATTCATTAAAATAACATCAAATTGATCAGAAATACAGTGTAGACATTGTTAATGTTGTAAATAGCTATTGTAGCTGGAAACGGCTGATTTAAAAACAAAAACAAAAATGGTATATCTACATAGGCGTACAGAGGCCCATTATCAGCAACCATCAGTCATGTGTTCTAATGGCACGTTATGTTTGCTAATCGAAGTTTATCATTTTAAAAGGCTAATTGATCATTTGAAAAACGTTTTGCAATTACGTTAGCACAGCTGAAAACGGTTGTGCTGATTTAAAGAAGCAATAAAACTGGCCTTCTTGAGACTAGTTGAGTATCTGGAGCATCAGCAGTTGTGGGTTTGATTACAGAATCTAAATGTCCAGAAACAAATAACTTTCTTCTGAAACTCGTCAGTCTATTCTTGTTCTGAGAAATGAAGGCTATTCCATGCGATAAATTGCCAAGAAACTGAAGATCTCGTACAACGCTGTGTACTCCTCCCTTCACAGAACAGCGCAAACTGGCTCTAACCAGAATAGAAAGAGGAGTGGGAGGCCCCGGTGCACAACTGAGCAAGAGGACAAATACATTAGTGTCTAGTTTGAGAAACAGATGCCTCACAGGTCCTCAACTGGCAGCATCATTAAATGGTACCCGCAAAACACCAGTCTCAACGTTAACAGTGAAGAGGTGACTCCAGGATGCTGACCTTCTAGGCAGAGTTGCAAAGAAAAAGCCATATCTCAGACTGGCCAATAAAAATAAAATATTAAGATCTGAGATATGGCTTTTTCTTTGCTGTTCTGTGAAGGGAGTGGTACACAGCGTTGTACGAGATCTTCAGTTTCTTGGCAATTTCTCGCATGGAATAGCCTTCATTTCTCAGAACAAGAATAGACTGACGAGTTTCAGAAGAAAGTTATTTGTTTCTGGCCATTTTGAGCCTGTAATCGAACCCACTATTGCTGATGCTCCAGATACTCAACTAGTCTCAAGAAGGCCA
The DNA here is from genome assembly GCF_020615455.1 of Coregonus clupeaformis. Lineage (NCBI taxonomy): Eukaryota > Metazoa > Chordata > Actinopteri > Salmoniformes > Salmonidae > Coregonus > Coregonus clupeaformis. The sequence continues at coordinate 36,167,064 of NC_059202.1, forward strand.
GTTATTGCTTATTTAATCAGCACAACCGTTTTCAGCTGCGCTAACAATTGCAAAAGGGTTTTCTAATGATCAATTAGCCTTTTAAAATGATAAACTTGGATTAGCAAACACAACGTGCCATTGGAACACATGACTGATGGTTTCTGATAATGGGCCACTGTACGTCTATGTGTTTATATGCCATTAAAAATCAGCCGTTTCCAGCTACAATAGCCATTTACAACATTAACAATGTCTACACTGTATTTCTGATCAATTTGATGTTATTTTAATGGACAAAAAAATTGCAAGGACATTTCTAAGTGACCCCAAACTTTTGTACGGTAGTGTATATACAGTGCATTCGGAAAGTATTCAGACCCCTTGACTTTTTCCACATTTTGTTACTTTACAGCCTTATTCTAAAATTGATTAAAAATATATATAAACTCAGCAAAAAAAGAAAGGTCCCTTTTTCAGGACCCTGTCTTTCAAAGATAATTCGTAAAAATCCAAATAACTTCACAGATCTTCATTGTAAAGGGTTTAAACACTGTTTCCCATGCTTGTTCAATGAACCATAAACAATTAATGAACATGCACCTGTGGAACGGTCGTTAAGACGCTAACAGCTTACAGACGGTAAGCAATTAAGGTCACACTGAAAAACACCAAAAGAAAGATGCCCAGGGTCCCTGCTCATTTGCGTGAACGTGCCTTAGGCATGCTGCAAGGAGGCATGAGGACTGCAGATGTGGCCAGGGAAATAAATTGCAATGTCTGTACTGTGAGACGCCTAAGACAGCCCTACAGGGAGACAGGACGGACAGCTGATCGTCCTCGCAGTGGCAGACCACGTGTAACAACACCTGCACAGGATCGGTACATCCGAACATCACACCTGCGGGACAGGTACAGGATGGCAACAACAACTGCCCGAGTTACACCAGGAACGCACAATCCCTCGAACAGTGCTCAGACTGTCCGCAATAGGCTGAGAGAGGCTGGACTGAGGGCTTGTAGGCCTGTGGTAAGGCAGGTCCTCACCAGACATCACCGGCAACAACGTCGCCTATGGGTACAAACCCACCGTCGCTGGACCAGACAGGACTGGCAAAAAGTGCTCTTCACTGACGAGTCACGGTTTTGTCTCACCAGGGGTGATGGTCAGATTCGCGTTTATCGTCAAAGGAATGAGCATTACACCGAGCCTGTACTCTGGAGCGGGAGATCGATTTGGAGGTGGAGGGTCCGTCATGGTCTGGGGCGGTGTGTCACAGCATCATCGGACTGAGCTTGTTGTCATTGCAGGCAATCTCAACGCTGTGCGTTACTGGGAAGACATCCTCCTCCCTCATGTGGTACCCTTCCTGCAGGCTCATCCTGACATGACACTCCAGCATGACAATGCCACCATCCATACTGCTCGTTCTGTGCGTGATTTCCTGCAAGACAGGAATGTCAGTGTTCTGCCATGGCCAGGGAAGAGCCTGGATCTCAATTCCATTGAGCACGTCTGGGACCTGTTGGATCGGAGGGTGAGTGCTAGGGCCAATCCCCCCAGAAATGCAGGTGCCTTGGTGGAAGAGTGGGGTAACATCTCACAGGAAGAACTGGCAAATCTGGTGCAGTCCATGAGGAGGAGATGCACTGCATTACTTAATGCAGCTGGTGGCCACACCAGATGCTGACTGTTACTTTTGATTTTGACCCCCCCTTTGTTCAGGGACACATTTTTCAATTTCACATGTCTGTGGAACTCGTTCAGTTTATGGCTCAGTTGTTTAATCTTGTTATGTTTATACAAATATTTACACATGTTAAGTTTGCTGAAAATAAACACAGTTGACAGTGAGAGGACGTTTCTTTTTTTGCAGAGTTTATATTAATCAATCTACATACAATACCCCATAATGACAAAGCAAAAACAGGTTTTTAGAAATCTTTGCAAATTGATATAGAGTATCAGTCAAAAGTTTGGACACCTACTCATTCCAGAGTTTTTTTTAAATTTATTTTTTTACTATTTTCTACATTGTAGAATAATAGTGAAGACATCAAAACTATGAAATAACCAGTGGTGGAAAAAGTACCCAACTGTCATACTTGAGTCATTTTCTATTAAGGTATCTTTACTTTTACTAAAGTTATGGATGATTTTCTATATATGGATGATTTTCTAGTACATATGTTGTAGAATTAAACACCTATATGCCTTAAATGCTTATGGATTGAGAACCAGTTGAAGGGTTAAAACAGAGCAGAGACATAAATTCTGATAAATGAAATGATCTATCTAATTCCCTGCAGCTGGTCTGGGTATGTCAATGACATGTGATGGAGATACAACTCCTCATGGTGGCTGTGTGGAGATTGGAGTAACAATGGACCTAGTGTTATCATTTGTTTGTGCTTATGACCTGACACATAGCCACATGCACATAATCTCAAGGGCCAGGGAGGATGGTAAATGATAAATGCTTAAATGTATGTGGTTGAGAATGGGTTACGGATGACATGTTTAAACCATGTTTAAGTATGAATTGATATGTTTTATAATGTGTTATGAAATGATAAAGGTAAAACAGAATGAACATGATTGATACTTTGTACTCCAGATGTATGTCTGGATAGTGAATATAGTCAATACAGAGTGTGATTTTTCTTTAACGTACGTATGTATATACTTTTTTGAGTCACGCCACTAATAAGAGACAGAAGTTCCACTTAGAGAAATGCACGTAGCCTCGTGAGTAGCCAACCTGTGATACTGAAAGATGTTATTCATTCACATAGAGAGGAGTAACTATGTATGTTGTATAAGCATGACTATGCATTTGTGTCTGTATAAAAGGAGAGCTCCGGGTCAGGGCAAGCAGTTGCTCCATGGAGCAAGCTCGGCTTTATTACGCAATAATAAAGTATAATTTTTGGATTCACAAGCTCCAGTTTCTTGAGAGATATTTTTGAGTTGACTACTTTTGAGTCAAATATTTCTACGACAAAGTAAAAGTGAAAGTTTCCCAGTGAAACACTACTGCAGTAAAAGTCAAAAAGTATTTTGTTTGAAATATACTTAAGTATCAAAAGTAAATGTAATTGCAAAAATGTACTTAAGTATCAAAAGTAAAAGTATATATCATTTCAAAATCCTTATATTTAGCAAACCAGATGGCAAAAAAATTTATTATTTTATTTATTTACGGATATCCAGGGGCACACTCCAACACTCAGGCATCATTCAGAAACAAAGCATTTGTGCTTAGTGAGTTGCCAGATCAGAGGCAGTAGAGATGACCAGGGATGTTCTCTTGATAAGTGCATGAATTGGACCATTTCTGTCTTGCTAAGCATTCAAAATGTAACGAGTACTTTTGGGTATCAGGGAAAATGTATTGAGTAAAAAGTAGTACATCATTTTCTTTAGGAATGTTGTGAAGTAAAAGTAAAAGTAGTCAAAAATAGAAATAGTAAAGTACAGATACCCCCCAAAAACGACTTAAGTAGTACTTTAAAGTATCTTTACTTAAGTACTTTACGCCACTGGAAATAACACATATGGAATCATGTAGTCTCCTGAGTGGTGCAGTGGTCTAAGGCACTGCATCGCAGTGCTAGCTGTGCCACTAGAGATCCTGGTTCGAATCCAGGCTCTGTTGCAGCCGGCCGTGACCGGAAGACTCATGGGCGGCGCACAATTGGCCCAGCGTCGTCCAGGGTAGGGGAGGGAATGGCCGGCAGGGATGTAGCTCAGTTGATAGAGCATGGCGTTTGCAACGCCAGGGTTGTGGGTTCGATTCCCACGGGGGGGGCTGTATGAATAATAATATGTATTCACTAACTGTAAGTTGCTCTGGATAAGAGCGTCTGTTAAATGTAAAATGTAGTAACCAAAAAACGTTTATTTCATATTTGAGATTCTTCAAAGTAGCCACTCATTGCCTTGACAGCTTTGCACACTCTTGGCATTTTCTCAACCAGCTTCATGAGGTAGTCACCTGGATTGCATTTCAATTAAAAGGTGTGCCTTGTTAAGTTAATTTGTGGATTTTTTTTACTTAATGCGTTTGAGCCAATCAGTTGCGTTGTGACAAGGTAGGGTTGGTATACAGAAGATAGCCCTATTTGGTAAAACACTAATTCCATATTATGGCAAAAACAGCTCAAATAAGAAAAGAAAAACGACAGTCCATCATTACTTTAAGACCTGAAGGTCAGTCTATCCAGAACATTTCAAGAACTTTGAAAGTTTCTTCAAGTGCAGTCGCAAAAACCATCAAGCGCTATGATGAAACTGGATCTCATGAGGACCGCCACAGGAAAGGAAGACCTTTCTGCACCTCAGATTGCAGCCCAAATAAATGCTTCACAGAGTTAAAGTAACAGACACATCTCAACTTCAACTGTTCAGAGGAGACGGCGTGAATCTGGCCTTCATGGTCGAATTGCTGCAAAGAAACCACTACTAAATCAAATCAAATCAACACGATGCTCTCAATTGTGAATCTGTAAAGATTTGTGAGGGTTTTAGGTGACCGGCCCAATTTCTTCAGCCTCCTGAGGTTGAAGACACGCTGTTGCGCCTTCTTCACCACACTGTTCTTCACTCAGTTGTTCAGCTGATGTATTTGTTCAATTCGTCTGATTCATTTGTTCGTCCTGCTGGTCATTCTGTCTGGTTCATTTAAGCACGAGTGGCTGCTTATCTGTGTGAGTGATCGGACAATAATAAGAAACCCTACAAATAATAGCCTTTTCTGTGTTGAGGAAGTGTCAGGAAAGGGACTATATTTGAGGTTGCTGGAATGTCTGGTGGAGAAAGGGCGTGCCCAATCTCGCATTAGGAAGAGAATAATAAATAGTATGTGGATATTCATTGCCCAACAGTGTGGAAAATTCACGTTACTAGGAGGGGGTAGAATAAATCCTGTTGGAGGAACAGGTCATGTGTACTGGTGTGGTTGTATAACGTCTACACATTGGCCGAAATACAATCTGTTAGGGTGTGTTTCGGACATTATATTTGGAATATTTAGAGGTGATGTAGGATTATGGTAAAATTGACCACAGTAAATGATAAATGTGATAGGGTTAACATTCCAAATTTGGGCCCTTTTTATAGAATAAAATATTCCTGTAGGTTATACAAATAGTGATTTAAGCGTGTTTGAGAACAACATTGTGTGAATGTGATATGAGAGTGGTATAAATGTGGAAAATGAGTCACACTCTGAAGTTTGAATGATAAGATATATTAGTATGTATGATAATTTGATATAAGTTTGGATAATAAGCTTTTGATATAATGATATCTTGGGGTTCCGTACAACACTGCCTGTCATAGAATATTGTAAGATGTTAGTTCAGTGAATAGTGACCAGTCTATAAGATTCTGGGAGGATTTTATGACTGAGGGGCAGGGTCTGGGTAGTTAGTTGTTGTTCCGCTGGGACTAGATTATGATAAACTGATTTGTTGGAATAAAGAATCATTAGAAATGCGAATGGTTTGGTTGATATGAATATATGAAAATATGAATTTTATGTGCGTGTAATCGATGACTAGAGATTGGATAAAGTAATAAATGGAATAATGTATAGGTACTGACTTGCACACCCAAAACGTAGACCTACGTGATGGGTGGGAGACAGTGCATAGATCATTTGATAGAAAGTTATTATAATGCTTAATCATATATCTATCATTTCGGAGCAGAGGTGATATAGTAATGGAATTTTAGTATACAGTGGGGGAAAAAAGTATTTAGTCAGCCACCAATTGTGCAAGTTCTCCCACTTAAAAAGATGAGAGAGGCCTGTAATTTTCATCATAGGTACACGTCAACTATGACAGACAAATTGAGATTTTTTTTCTCCAGAAAATCACATTGTAGGATTTTTTATGAATTTATTTGCAAATTATGGTGGAAAATAAGTATTTGTTCACCTACAAACAAGCAAGATTTCTGGCTCTCACAGACCTGTAACTTCTTCTTTAAGAGGCTCCTCTGTCCTCCACTCGTTACCTGTATTAATGGCACCTGTTTGAACTTGTTATCAGTATAAAAGACACCTGTCCACAACCTCAAACAGTCACACTCCAAACTCCACTATGACCAAGACCAAAGAGCTGTCAAAGGACACCAGAAACAAAATTGTAGACCTGCACCAGGCTGGGAAGACTGAATCTGCAATAGGTAAGCAGCTTGGTTTGAAGGAATCAACTGTGGGAGCAATTATTAGGAAATGGAAGACATACAAGACCACTGATAATCTCCCTCGATCTGGGGCTCCACGCAAGTTCTCACCCCGTGGGGTCAAAATGATCACAAGAACGGTGAGCAAAAATCCCAGAACCACACAGGGGGACCTAGTGAATGACCTGCAGAGAGCTGGGACCAAAGTAACAAAGCCTACCATCAGTAACACACTACGCCGCCAGGGACTCAAATCCTGCAGTGCAAGACGTGTCCCCCTGCTTAAGCCAGTACATGTCCAGGCCCGTCTGAAGTTTGCTAGAGTGCATTTGGATGATCCAGAAGAGGATTGGGAGAATGTCATATGGCCAGATGAAACCAAAATAGAACTTTTTGGTAAAAACTCAACTCGTCGTGTTTGGAGGACAAAGAATGCTGAGTTGCATCCAAAGAACACCATACCTACTGTGAAGCATGGGGGGTGGAAACATCATGCTTTGGGGCTGTTTTTCTGCAAAGGGACCAGGACGACTGATCCGTGTAAAGGAAAGAATGAATGGGGCCATGTATCGTGAGATTTTGAGTGAAAACCTCCTTCCATCAGCAAGGGCATTGAAGATGAAACGTGGCTGGGTCTTTCAGCATGACAATGATCCCAAACACACCGCCCGGGCAACGAAGGAGTGGCTTCGTAAGAAGCATTTCAAGGTCCTGGAGTGGCCTAGCCAGTCTCCAGATCTCAACCCCATAGAAAATCTTTGGAGGGAGTTGAAAGTCTGTGTTGCCCAGCGACAGCCTCAAAACATCACTGCTCTAGAGGAGATCTGCATGGAGGAATGAGCCAAAATACCAGCAACAGTGTGTGAAAACCTTGTGAAGACTTACAGAAAACATTTGACCTGTGTCATTGCCAACAAAGGGTATATAACAAAGTATTGAGAAACTTTTGTTATTGACCAAATACTTATTTTCCACCATAATTTGCAAATAAATTCATAAAAAATCCTACAATGTGATTTTCTGGATTTTTTTTTCTCATTTTGTCTGTCATAGTTGACGTGTACCTATGATGAAAATTACAGGCCTCTCTAATCTTTTTAAGTGGGAGAACTTGCACAATTGGTGGCTGACTAAATACTTTTTTCCCCCATTGTATTGTAGGGGGAAAACATAATCCATTTGATTAAACTCGTTAGATCTGTTTCCAAATCAATGAATGTAGATTTGACTCATTGACTGCTAATTCATTCCTTCAATTTGTGAGATCTTTGACCTGTAAAGCTATTTTCTGGTGATTGTGTTATGTGACAGATGTTAGCACTACAGACCATTATAATTGGAATAAAGGGGGATTTACTTGTCATTTTAATAAGGCATAGGTTCTGCATTACTGACTACAATCTAGGTTTTCTGATTATAATTTGACTATGGCTATAGGTTGCTTAGATTGATAGAACAGTCAGTGTTTATTTTGTGAAGTAAGACTGAACGATTTAGCGGCTTGCTTGGTTCAAATTGAAAGACTCTCTTATTCAACATGAATAGTGGGACGATTTCGAGGTAGTCATTTTTTGCGTTGCCTAATGATTTGATAGTTTAAACTACTGTGAATAGGGTTGTAATTTGGAATATTGAATTGAATATGGATATTAATTGAATATATGTTTGTCAACGATAGAAAGTGTTTGTTTTATTAACTATAGCCTAATCAAAAAGGACAGTTACTTAAATGTAACAGCGGACTGGCAATTACAATAGAGCCGTGGCCATGATTTTAATTGATAACAAAGGAAAGTAAGTTAATAGGGAAGTGAGAATTTCAAATTTGAATGGTTTGGGTAGACTGGAATGAAAGTAATGTATTTTTAATAATATGAATGCAAATATGCTATTAGTTATTGGTGGTTTGTGAATAGACTTGCCATGTTAATGCCATGTTTTAGTCTGCGGGTGAGAGAGTCGTGCTCGCTGGACTGTATCGGGTTGTAAGGGACATTTGAAGCAGAGGTCTGAATAGCTGAATGGGAAACGTTCTTTGACAAATTCTAATTGTTATTACTTAATTCTATAGTTTGCGTAACACCAGGGACGTATGTAAATAGTTAATGAATTCTAAAATGATCATCTGTTTCCGTTACATGGAACAGTGGATTGCAGGTAGTTTTGACTATTACGCTGATGGGATAGCACCAACTTGTTGTAGGTTCTAGATTTATTAAACAACACATTTATATTTTTGACTAAAGTAATGCAATAGGTTACAATGATAACATTACCAGAAAAATAGCAACAAAATGGCCAAAGGAAGGAACGTTTGATGTGACAGTGTGTGAGGACATGGATACCCAAAAAAAGAACTATAAAACAGGGGAACGAGGATCACACTTAGATATAGACTGTTATGAAGGACTGAGGAGTATGTTAAACAAATTGGAAAATTATGGGACAGATGAAGAAGATGTTGATGGACAGAGAGAGTGGGATGATGCAAGTAATGTGGAAGATGAGGAACTAAAACAGTGTGCTGACTCTGAGCAAGAACAGAGTGAGACAGAGGGACAATTATCACAGCAAAGAGCCACAGGAGGCAAATCTATAGTAACAGAACTAGGTGAAGCACTGCAAGCCCACCTGGAAAAATCAAAGAGAGAATTATGAAACAGAAGCACAATAAAAAAGCCAGACAAGTATGGAGCCCAGTATCCCATTTTGGTAAAGGGGACACAGGTTCACTATGTGCCTTGGGGATCACAGGACCTGGAAGGCCTGGTGACTAGACTGCCAAACATGCATGAAGGAGCAGGAAAATGGATTAGAACATTTGAAGAACAAACAATGGGGAAGCTACTGGCGGTGGGAGATTTGAAAGCATTGCTGGCCAGGGTGGTGGGAGTGGCCAAAATGGAGGACCTGTTGCAGGTGGGTGGCCTCATACAGGCAGTGCGGAGGACGGTACTGGATGGAATGGCCTTTGACAGTTATAGGCCAGGACTATGGCACACTCTGAGAATGGAGTATCAAGCCAAAATAGACCCTAAAGCACTGAGAGGGGAACCATTGGGGGATAAAGAAAACCCTGCAAGCTACCTAGAGGATCAGCTCAAAAGGTGGCGACAAGAAACAGAAAAAGACCCAGAGGGGGATCCACTGATGACAACACTGTTCAGGACATCACTGATGGAGGCAATGCCAACGCCTGTCAGAAGCAGACTGGAAGATGTGGTGGGATTAACGTCAAAATCACACAAGGAATTCTGCGACCATGTTATCCACGCAGTGGAAAAATACAGGAAGGACGAACAGAAACTGACAGAGCAAGGGAGAGACATTCAAAGAAAACTGACACAGATGCAGCTGGAAGAGCTGACAAAAATGGACAAAAAGAAAACACAAGCTCCAGTGATTACTCCGACACCGCCAAAAGAGGCCGCAATGGCACCTGTTCTCCAAGGAGGTCCACAACTACAGCCTCAACCACAAGGCCAAAGACCTGCTGCCTTACCAGTAGTGAATGTGTACAACAACACAACAATCCCCTGGACAGTGGCAAAACAAAGGAAATAGAAACAGACAGAAGAATCCAGGGCACCGATCACAACAGCAGACATTCCAAAATGGTGGACCAGGAGGACCACCAGGTGTCTGCTGGGGGTGTCTTCAATCAGGACATCTAAGAAGGAATTGTCCTACCAACCCATGGTTGCCTAAGCAACCACAACAGGGTAATTGGCAAAGAAATGACACCAGCTCAGATGCATGGCGGCAGTCTCAGACACAGGCTCCACAGGGCCCAGTGAACCCGTGGAGAGGACCAAATCATGGATACTAGGGATGCCCAGGGAATCCTAGAGGGGAGGGTCAGCTAGTGGCAGTAACTATGCAGGCTGATGAAGAACCTATACTGCAGGTTCAGGGGAATAATAGAGGCAAACCAATTATGATAGATACTGGAGCAACGTACTCATGTGTAAATCCAAATTATGCCTCTCACCTCCCCATGTCAGGCAAATATGCAAAGACCGTAGGATTTTCGGGACAAACGCAGCTAATACCTATGACAGTTCCAGTAAAACTAGAAGCAGGAGGGAAAGTTACCTGCATATCTATATTAGTATCATAACAAACTCCAGTTAATCTATTAAGGAGAGATGCACTGTGTAGAATGGGCATCCAAATTAAATCAGAGGGACTAATAATAGATCAGGAAGGTGTACGTCCACAGATGATGATGGCTACAGACAAAACAACAAATGTATACTGGATAGGGAATATAGAATCACCAATACAAGAGGTATTAAAGAAGTGGGGAAAATCAGGGCTGAAATTACACAAATGAGAGTACCAAAATTAGGCTCATTGTACACTGCAATATGATCCATATCAAAATCATTTGCTAGAACAACTATGGTTAAGGAAGGCATGGGGTAAACCGGCTTCCATGAAATCACAATATTTTGTAATATGGAATCGAGGGTCAGCAATGGAAGCTGCTCCAGGATCTGATATCATACAGACCTGGTTTGATATACCAGGAACAGAACCTCACATAACACTTTTAGTGGCTGAGGGATATCAGGCAAAAGATCTAGGACCAATGATGAAAAAGGCTAAAAATACACAGTGGGTAGAAACAGAGAATTAATTAATTTTCCAGTCTGTTGACAAAAACCTAATTAAAGTCCTATGCTTTGTAGAACTGATGGGGGAACCACAGGAAGTGGAAATAACTGAGGAAAGACAGATGCCAGTAGTTAAAGAAGAAACAAAACAAGAAAAGCTAAGGAAACAAATGGAAAGTATGATCACAGAAGACTTATGGGCAAAACATGATAAAGATGTGGGTTTAGTAAATTCAGCTAATCCAATTTGCATTAAAGTAAAGGGACTGATTAAAGCAGGAGTACTGGTTAAAACCCAGAGTGACTGTAACACGCCACTGTTACCAGTACTAAAGGCAGACAAACAGAAGTGGAGACTGGTTCATGACCTGAGAGCAGTGAATGAAGTAGTTCAAGACTACCAAGCAGAGGTACCCAATCCACACACAATGTTAAACATTCCACCAGATACAAAATGGTTCTCAGTAATAGACTTATGTGGTGCATTCTTCAGTGTACCCTCAGCTGAAGAGAGTAGACACTTGTTTGCGTTTACTTACAAAGGACAGCAATTTATATAAACAAGGAATTAGATTGAAACAAACAATTAATAATTTGATGGAGTACAGTGGAATTATCTTCATGTTTTGGTTGTAGTTAAAATGTTTGGGGGGCTGATTAAGATGTACTATAGTGAATGTTAACGAAATGTACACTTTCTTTTCCAGGAGAATGGGAGTTTCATTATCTCTCTTTGGAATGATTCCCGAGTCTGTGAGCTGAGAAGAACAATTAGTAAAACTCAGCAATCTTATAATTAGGCCGTAAGAGGGAGCTACCTAATTAAATAAGGCCTAGCCATTTGTTTGTTTTTGCCCTATGTTTCACCACACACACCAGCACACACAACCCACCTATTATTAATATTTGGTAGTTGTGTAGGGTTTTTATTTTTGGTTTAGTGGATTTTTCACAGGTTAGAAATAATACACCTTGAAGGGCACATAAATTACATTTTTGGAAGTTTCTATTGCCAGAGTTTTAATTACACACATGTACATTCTCCTGATAAGAAATGTACTGAAAAACCCCAATGTAAACCTGGTACACAAAATGTTTGAAATATTGTTAAATGATATCTGAGGTAAAAGGGAAGAAAAGGGAAAGAGAGACTCACTTAAATGGGGTTGAATGACCTCTGAACTCTGTTCTGACTTTCTGGTGAGGACTGATCACCCTCACTAGAAAGCTAGAGACATTGTGTGAGATTTATATGTAGTATGTAAACACTAATAATTAGGAAGAAGTTTATAATTTAGCAATAGGCCTATGTGTGATTCATACCATGACAAGGACAGAGAGAGAGAACTAGCCCTGAATGAGGGACACCTGTCGCTAGTAAATTTTACTATTCCTTGAATTACCTTATGGGATACAATTTAAGTTAAGGTGTTATCAAGGGTTATCATTCTAGTTTGATTTGTTATTTTGATTTAACAGACAGTGTTGTGTTGTTTTTTGGGGCCTCAACTCTGGCACTAATGAGTTCTCATGCAAGCTAACAGAATAACGCATCTAACACCGCATGAAATGCTTACGGGTTGACCCATGTCAGTGCCGGTGCTTAGGGGACCATATGAGGGTCCGCCTCTAGAGCAAATGGAAAGGGAATTAGAAGAGTATATCAGGCAACTAACTGTCATACATTAAGTTATATACCAACAGGAGAGAAGCAGAGTTCTAAAACCAGAGGCGACTCCACCACGACCAGTGGTCCCGGGGAAGAAGGTCTACGTCAGGGTCTTCAGAAGGAAGTGGAATGAACAGAGACGTGAGGGCCCTACACCTTCATCCAGGCTACACCAACTGCCGTAAGGGTCGAGGGGAGCTCGACCTGGTATCATCTAAACCACTGCACCAGAGTACAGCATGGAAACCGACGACCGAGAGATGAGGAAGCTGAGGATGCCGAGACCCTAGTGACGGAAGAAGGTCCCAAAGGGACCCAACGCCGGCCCAGAGTAGTGGCCCAGAAGTAGATGGTAATTATCGGAAGAGAGCCCTGCTAGGCCCTCACAACAATGAGGACCACTTGACTGCCCTTATGGCAACCTAGAATGTCTGTTTGGGGTAGTGGCAGGAGGAGGATGGGCTTGTCATGACTACAAGGACAGGCAACAGCTGAAGAAAACTGGACTTAGAGATATTAATCTCCCAGACTTATATCCTGTTCCATATTACTTTAGTGGTGATAAAGAGTCTAAGCATTAGTTAAGGAAAGTAGGTGAGGTAACATTTAAGTTGATTTTGGTATTGGACCTAGGGGTCCCATATAGGACACCTGGGGAAAACCTGAAATCCTAAAAAGATATAATAGGCCTCTCTCATGTTTTCTCTATGTAGTATGCAGGGATGTAGCTCAGTTGGTAGAGCATGGCGTTTGCAACGCCAGGGTTGTGGGTTCGATTCCCACGGGGGGCCAGTATTAAAAAATAAACTAATGTATGCACTCACTAACTGTAAGTCGCTCTGGATAAGAGCGTCTGCTAAATGACGTAAAATGTAAATGTAAAATGTAGTATATGCATATAACATAGGGTATCCGGTTACAAATGTCTGCTTAGATTCAGAAAATGGTTGTTAGGGAGGTGTCCGAAAGGGAGAGCAAGCATTACTACGCCTTGTAAAACATAAGGAATGATATTATGAAGAATAATATTATAAAGGATTTAGTATTTCATGTATTGCTTATACAAACCGAAAGATAACTGCCTTAAATAGATATTATGGTTAAAACAAATATGCATTATTTTAGGTGTTAGGATACTAACACTTACATTGTTTATTTTAGTGTAGAAACATTTATATTGTTATTGTTTAAATAAGTAATGTTTTAAAAATACATGTTCATAAATGACAATTTTTATGTTAGTCTCTATATATCTAAGTATTCATATCTTAGTCACTATATACATTTCAAGTGTTAGTATAAATATATTTGAAGTGTGGGACCTAGTTAGTCCCAAAGGGGGGATGTGTGGGGATTTTTTTTTTCAGTAGACCATACAGAGCCATGGTACCGAGTGGTACCCAAGGTCAGACCATAGGTTACAAATAGTACATCTTTCTAGACTATAAAGATTAAAATATAGCTAATTATAAAGACAAGCAGTGATACAGGGTGTGGTACAGAGGATGAGGCAATAAGACTAAGTGATGTGGAGTGTGGTACCGAGTGGTACACAAGGAGGGAGTCTGAGCCAGAGTCAGGACATGGCTTTTGATTGATTATACTGTTATTTATGAGGCAATGCATTAGGAATGTCTTAAACGTATATGGTTGAGAATGGGTTATGGATCTGCCATGTTTAAACCATATTTAAGTCTTGATTGATATGTTTGGATGGCTCTGTTATTTTTTACATGAGAAAGCCTGGTTCTGCCACACTTGTTTCCAAACTAGATAAATAGAAGGAGGAGACTGAATAGGGTCAGATTTCGCCACTATCATAAATTAAGAGAGTGGGCGGAGCGGTTAAAAGATGAAGGCTTGGAAACAATAGTGGAGAAACTCAACTGGGAGGGTTTAAGCTAAAAAGTATGTAAAACGAGCAGGATTGGAAATTGTATATAAACTGAGGGCCGAGTATTGGGAGTTCAGATGTTTTGCAAACCACCTCGGCTCTATTGCGTATGTAATAAAGTCTATCTTAATTCTACAAAAACTCTGGAAGAACTTTGATTTTAGTATAGTGATCATTTTCCACGACAGACCCAGGGCCTCAAGCTTAATGATGAGCTTGGAGGGTACTATGGTGTTGAATGCTGAGCTGTAGTCAATGAACAGCATTCTTACATAGATAGTCCTCTTGTCCAGATGGGATAGGGCAGTGTGAATTGTGATGGAGATTGCATCGTCTGTGGACCTATTGGGGTGGTAAGCAAATTAAAGTGGGTCTAGGGTGACCGGTAAGGTGGAGGTGATATGATCCTTGACTAGTCTCTCAAAGCACTTCATGATGACAAAAGTGAGTGCTACAGGGCGATAGTCATTTAGTTCAGTTACCTTTGCATTCTTGGGTACAGGAACAATGGTGGCCATCTTGAAGCATGTGGGGACACAGACTGGAATAGGGAGAGATTGAATATGTCCGTAAACACACCAGCCAGCTGGTCTGCGCATGCTCTGAGGACGCGGCTATGAATGCCATCTGGTCCGGCAGCCTTGCGAGGGTTTAAACGTCTTACTCACGTCGGCCACAGAGAAGGAGAGCCCACAGTTCTTGGTAGCTGGCCGCGTCAGTGGCACTGTGTTATCCTCAAAGTGGGCAAAGAACTAAAGGGCACAAATAATAAGAAGAGACTTGTTTGGGCCAAGAAACACGAGCACTGGACATTAGACCGGTGGAAATCTGTCCTTTGGTCTGATGAGTCCAAATTTGAGATTTTTGGTTCCAACCGCTGTGTCCTTGTGAGACGCAGAGTAGGTGAACGAATGATCTCCGCATGTGTGGTTCCCACCGTGAAGGAGGAGGAGGTGTGATGGTGTGGGGGTGCTTTGCTGGTGACACTGTCTTTGATTTATTTAGAATTCAAGGCACACTTAACCAGCATGGCTACCACAGCATTCTGCTGTGATAGGCCATCCCATCTGGTTTGCGCTTAGTGGGACTATCATTTGACCGAACACACCTCCAGGCTGTGTAAGGGCTATTTGATTAAGAAGGAGAGGGATGGAGTCCTGCATCAGATGACCTGGCCTCCACAATCACCCGACCTCAACCCAATTGAGATGGTTTGGGATGAGTTGGACCGCAGAGTGAAGGAAAAGCAGCCAACAAGTGCTTAGCATATGTGGGAACTCCGTCAAGACTATTGGAAAAGCATTCCAGGTGAAGCTGGTTGAGAGATTGCCAAGAGTGTGCAAAACTGTCATCAAGGCAAAGGGTGTCTACTTTGAAGAATCTAAAATCTAAATATATTTTGATTTGTTTAACACTTTTTTGGTTACTACATGATTCCATATGTGTTATTTGATAGTTTTGATGTCTTCACTATTATTCTACAATGTAGAAAATAGTAAAAATAAACAAAAACCCTTGAATGAGTAGGTGTCCAAACTTTTGACTTGTACTGTATAAATAAATAAACGGAAATATTACATTTACATAATTATTCAGACCCTTTACTCAGTACTTTGTTGAAGCACCTTTGGCAGCGATTATGCCTCGAGTCTTCTTGGGTATGACGCTACAAGCTTGGCACACTTGTATTTGGGGAGTTTCTCCCATTCTTCTCTGCAGATCCTTTCAAGCTATGTCAGGTTGGATGGGGCACGTCGTTGCATAGCTATTTTCAGGTCTCTCCAGAGATATTCGATCGGGATCAAGTCCGGGCTCTGGCTGGGCCACTCAAGGACATTCAGAGACTTGTCCCGATGTCACTCCTGTGTTTTGGCTGTGTGCTTAGGGTCGTTGTCCTGTTGGAAGGTGAACCTTCTCCCCAGTCTGAGGTCCTGAGCGCTCTGGAGCAGGTTTCATCAAGGATATCTCTACTTTGCTCTGTTCATCTTTCCTTCAATCCTGACTAATCTCCCAGTCCCTGCCACTGAAAAACATCCCCACTGCATGATGCTGCCACCACCATGCTTCACCGTAGGGATGGTATTGGCCAGGTGATGAGCGGTGCCTGGTTTCCTCCAGATGTGACGCTTGGTATTCAGGCCAAAGAGTTCAATCTTGGTTTCATCAGACCAGAGAATCTTGTTTCTCATGGTCTGAGAGTCCTTTAGGTGCCTTTTGGCAAACTCCAAGCGGGTTGTCATGTACCTTTTACTGAGGAGGGGCTTCCGTTCGGGCCACTCTACCATAAAAACCTGATTGGTGGAGTGCTGCAGAGATGGTTGTCCTTCTGGAAGGTTCTCCCATCTCCACAGAGGAACTCTGGAGCTCGGTCAGCTCTTGGTCACCTCCCTGACAAAGGCCCTTCTCCCCCGATTGCTCAGTTTGGTCGGGGGGCAGCTCTAGGAAGAGTCTTGGTGGTTCCAAACTTCTTCCATTTAAGAATGATGGAGGCCACTGTGTTCTTGGACCTACAATGCTGCAGACATTTTTTGGTACCCTTCCCCAGATCTGTGCCTCGACACAATCCTGTCTCAGAGCTCTACAGGACAATTCCTTCGACCTCATGGCTTGGTTTTTCTCTGACATGCACTGTCAACTGTGGGACCTTATATAGACAGGTGTGTGCCTTTCCAAATCATGTCCAATCAATTGAATTTACCACAGGTGGACTCCAATCAAGTTGTAGAAACATCTCAAGGATGATCAATGGAAACAGGATGAACCTGAGCACAATTTCAAGTCTCATAGCAAAGCGTCTGAATACTTATGTAAATAAGGTTTCTGTTTTTTATCAGTTTTCACTTTGTCATTATTGGGTATTGTGTGTAGATTATTTAATTCATTTTAGAATGAGGCTGTAACGTAACAAAACGTGGAAAAAGTCAAGGGGTCTGAATAGTTTCCGATTGCACTCTATATATACACTACATGAACAAAAGTATGTGGACACCTGCTCGTCAAACATCTCATTCCAAAATCATGGGCATTAATATGGAGTTGGTCCCCCCTTTGCTGCTATAACAGCCTCCACTCTTCTGGGAAGGCTTTCCAATAGATGTTGGAACATTGCTGCGGGGACTTGTTTCCATTCAGCCTTGAGCATTAGTGAGGTCGGGCACTGATGTTGGGTGATTAGGCCTGGCTTGCAGTTGGCGTTACAATTCATCCCAAAGGTGTTCGATGGGGTAGAGGTCAGGGCTCTGTGCAGGAGAGTCAAGTTCTTCCACAACAATCTCGACAAACCTTTTCTTTATGGACCTTGCTTTGTGCACGGGGGTATTGTCATGCTGAAACAGGAAAGGGCCTTCCCAAAACTGTTGCCACAAAGTTGGAAGCACAGAATCGTCTAGAATGTCATTGTATGCTGTAGCGTTAAGATTTCCCTACACTGGAACTAAGGGGCCTAGCCCGAACCATGAAAAACAGCCCCAGACCATTACTCCTCTTCCACCAACCTTTACAGTTGCCACTATTAGCGTTCTCCTGGCATCCGCCAAACCCAGATTCATCCGTCAGACTGCCAGATGGTGAAGCATGATTCATCACTCCAGAGAACGCATTTCCACTGCTCCAGAGTCCAATGGGGGCGAGCTTTACACCACTCCAGCTGACGCTTGGCATTGCACATGGTGATCTTAGGCTTGTGTGCGGCTGCTCAGCCATTGAAACCCATTTCATGAAGCTCCTGACGATCAGTTCTTGTGCTGACGTTGCTTGCAGAGGCAGTTTGGAACTCAGTAGTGAGTGTTGCAACCGAGGACAGACTGTTTTTACCCGCTTCAGGGGTCCCGTTATGTGAGCTTGTGACACATCAGTAAGGCCATTCTACTGCCAATGTTTGTGTATGGAGATTGCATGGCTTTGTGCTCGATTGTATACACCTGTCAGCAACGGGTGTGGCTGAAATAGCCGAATCCACTAATTTGGAAGGGGGGGTCCATATACTTTTGTATATGTAGTGTATTTCCAACGCTTTTTCCATAAAACATATTAATGCTCTAGAACTGATGCGCATCCAGAAATGACGGCAACAAAGCACTGGAAAACTACTTTAGGCACTCTAGAGTGAATTAGATACATTCGCTCAGAAGTGGTTTAAACTGCATTCTAGTGTCAACTTTGCTTATGAAAAACTGTATCAAGCGAAGGGTTTTACGCATGCTCAGTTCTTGGGTCTTCGAGCGCAGCGCGAGTAGAAATTTGAAATGGAAGTTATGGAACTCCCTTGCGTGCTTCTGTTATGGGAAAAAGTCCACAATGAAACTGACATTAAATGTGGAATGATACATTTGCATCTGTAGGCCATCAAGTAGCCTAATAATTTATATGCCATAGTAGGCTAGTGTAGCCTAGCATTTGATATAATAAATATGTTGAAATGACGATATCACTGGAGTCATTGCAAATCAATTTGTGCCTCTTGTGTAGCCTTCCTGACGATGGCAAACATATTTAATAAATAGCCTATAACTTCAGTTTATTGTTGTTGTAGCCTTGTGTTATTATGCAATTATTAATGGCCATGTTTAGTTAGTTAAATTGGAAGTTATCAATTGTGATCATGGTCACAGCTCTATTGCAATTGCCGATCAGCTGTTAGAATGCATTAGATTTAGTCATCAGATTTAGCTACAGGTAATAAAACAAACACTGGCTGTTGTTGACAAGCATATATTCAGTTCATATCCAGATTATGAATATTTGATCAGTGATTGAAATTACGACCCCATTTTCAGTAGCCTATTCCAGCAGGCTATTGGGCAACACAAGAACTTCTTACCTCGAAATTGCGCCTCTGTTCATGTTGAATAAATTAGTCTGTCAATTTGAACTAAGCAAGCTGCTAAATCGTTCAGTTTATATCTTGCTGACATCTTGCCTAGGCTACTGTAGGCTATCTGAAATTAGATGTAGGCCTATCAGGGGCTATAGGTTACCTGCATCTAGCTAAGCAAAACATGGCAAAGTTGAATTACAATCATAAACCCAGATTTTAGTCAGTAACATAGGCCCTATGCCTATTGAAATGACAAGTAAATCTTGCAAATAGACAGTTTATAACGGGTTGTAGTCTTAATATCTGGCACATAATAACAGCACAATTGCCAGAAAATAGCCTAACATTAGTTTTTTAAAGTTCGTCCAAGTGTTTCTTCGCAGAGATTGCGAGATCCTTTGTCCAACTCTCATCACTCAAACTCTCCTGTCAGATTTATCTATAGTTATGCACATGAGCAAAAGGGATTTATTTACAATTATAAACTGGGTGGTTTGAGCCCTGAATGCTGATTGGCTGACAGCCATGGTATATCAGACCGTATACCATGTGTTTGATAAAACATTTATTTTTACTGCTCTAATTACGTTGGAAACCAGTTTATAATAGCAATAAGGCACCTTTGGGGTTTGTAATATATGGCCAATATACCACGGCTAAGGGCTGTGTCCAGGTACTCTGTGTTGCGTCGTGCATAAGAACAGCCCTTAGCCGTGGTATATTTTTATATATTTTTATTTATTTATTTATTTATTTATCTTTATTTAACCAGGTAAGCCAGTTGAGAACAAGTTCTCATTTACAACTGCGACCTGGCCAAGATAAAGCAAAGCAGTGCGATAAAAACAACAACACAGAGTTACATATGGGGTAAAAAAACATAAAGTCAAAAAAATACAACAGAAAATATATATACAGTGTGTGCAAATGTAGCAAGTTATGGAGGTAAGGCAATAAATAGGCTATAGTGCAAAATAATTACAATTAGTATTAACACTGGAATGCTAGATGTGCAAGAGATTATGTGCAAATAGAGATACTGGGGTGCAAAAGAGCAAAATAAATAACAATATAGGGATGAGGTAGTTGGGTGGGCTAATTTCAGATGGGCTGTGTACAGGTGCAGTGATCGGTAAGGTGCTCTGACAACTGATGCTTAAAGTTAGT
This sequence comes from Coregonus clupeaformis, assembly GCF_020615455.1. NCBI lineage: Eukaryota > Metazoa > Chordata > Actinopteri > Salmoniformes > Salmonidae > Coregonus > Coregonus clupeaformis. The sequence goes on from NC_059202.1 coordinate 36,187,404, forward strand.
ATATTGGCCATATACCACACCTCCTCCTGGCCTTATTGCTTAATCATAGCAGTCAAACTAGTTAAATCGACATCCATTGATGGAAAAAGATCTAGCGAGTTTAATAAAAGCAGATTATCTTTTCTCTTGCGACATATTGACATTCCTTTTACGTATTTTGATGGAAAACCTAATTTGGCTTATGTCGTTACACGTTATGTCGATATTCCGTCTTAATTCGCTCTAACTTTATGGGAAAAGGGTTTAATGGATAACTAAGGCAACGCCTCTCTTGCTGCTTAAAAAATGGCTAGTTTTCTGGCCTTGTGGGCAGGTTTTAAGTGGTCTTTGAATTGGAAATGTTAGCTAAAACCTGGCAACCCTGGGAGCATTTAACCCTGGGTGGTGTTTATCCCTGAGCCACCTTAAACACCTGAGGGATTCTGTAAAATTGCTATTTTGAGTTTTATGAAACCTGCAGATGTCGGAATTCTTTATATGTTACATTGTTTCACCAAAGCAAACAGTCTGTGCGCATTTTGACTGTCTGATATGAGCAATAGACTGATGCATTATCAGATGATATGTGAAGAGTAACTTTCACTTTCACCACGCCCTTTCTTTCACAGTGGCCAGGATAAAGCAACGAAACGAAACTGAATTTGGCACACACAAAAAAAGACCGCATTGTGCAACTGTCAAGTTGTTTTTGCTACTGCGAAAAATCCAAACGTTTCAAAGAGACGAATAACAAAATCACAGCAAAATTGTGTTTGCATTGGAATGCTGCGAATTTTCTAAATAATTGTCAACCTTTTAGCTATAGACAGTATGCTTGGCACAAATAACGATTATCCACATAAACGGGACAAAATATACAATTCTTAATATTCGAACTAGCTAAAAACGTGTTAAAAAGATGCAACACTCACTTGACAATGCTCGTTCACCGTTCTCGAGTACACAAAAACGTAGTGGAACGTTCAATTAAATGGAAACTGTGCTGTACCAGAGAGGAAGAGGCGAATGGAGAGGTTTTACTCCGCCCAAAATCTGTCCGCGAAAATAAACCCACGTAGTGAGGAATTTTTGTTTGGAGGTCAATGAGTGAGTGTCGAATTTGGCCAACCAAAAAATGTAATTGCTAAGTGAAGTTTATTTGATCTAATAGAAGTTTCGTGGTTAGGTTGTTACGAATGCACTGATATAAGGGGACGCACGTGGCATTTCGCCAACTTAGAAAAAAACGACTTTATATCAGTTGTGCCTGTTGTCATAGAGATAAGTAGAGGACTCATCATGGATATAACCTTTTTTAGCATGGACATTGCTATTGCGGGCTTCCACCATTTTATGGTAGTCAACTGGGTGGGGATTCCAATGAGTTGGGAGCAATCAGCCAATGAAGAATAAGAAAATGTACTACTTTAAAATTGAGATAATCTCAATGGCGCTGCCCTTGCACAGACGCTATAATGGCACAGATATAAAGATGAGTCCTTTATCTATATCTATGGCCTGTTGTTCACACGCATATCTGCCCTCTCATTGGCTAGAATGGTCCCAACTGATCTTGCCTCTTCCCGCCTGCCTCTCATCTTTGAGGACATGTTATTCCATTGTTAGAGCGGTCACTTGACTATCTTGTCAATATAATAGACAATCTTCGGCTTTACTGAACAACCAGTTGAAAAACAGCGCGAGTTTGGGTAATAAAATTATACACATATTTAGCAGATGTTATTGCGGGTGTAGCGAAATGCTTGTGTTCCTAGCTCCAACAGTGCAGTAATATTTAACAATACACACATCTAAAAGTAAAAGAATGGAATTAAGAAATATAGAAATATTAGGATGAGCGATGTCGGAGTATATGTATGTATGTGTGTAGGTATACAGTGCATTGGAAAGTATTCAGACCCCTTGACTTTTTCCACATTTTGTTACTTTACATCCTTATTCTAACATGGATAAAAAATATTTAAAAATCTTAATCAATCTACACACAATACCCCATAATGACGAAGTGAAAACAGGTTTTTAGATTTTTTTGCAAATGTATATAAAGAAAATAAAAAAGAAATACCTAATTTACATAAGTAATCAGACCCTTTTCTATGAGACTCGAAATTGAGCTCAGGTGCATCCTGTTTCCATGGATCATCCTTGAGATGTTTCCTCCTATGGTAAATTCAATTGATTGGACATGATTTGGAAAGGCACACAACTGTATATATAAGGTCCCACAGTTGATAGTGCATGTCAGAGCAAAAACCAAGCCATGAGGTCTCGTAGCTCTACGGAATTGTCCATAGAGCTCCGAGACAGGATTGTGTCGAGGCACAGATCTGGGGAAGGTACCAAAACATTTCTGCAGCATTGAAGGTCCCCAAGAACACAGTGGCCTCCATCATTCTTAAATGGAAGAAGTTTGGAACCACCAAGACTCTTCCTAGAGCTGGCCGCCTGGCCAAACTGAGCAATCGGGGGAGAAGGGCCTTGGTCAGGGAGGTGACCAGAACCCGATGGTCACTCTGACAGAGCTCCAGAGTTCCTCTGTGGCGATGGGAGAACCTTCCAGAAGTACAACCATCTCTGCAGCACTCCACCAATCAGGCTTTTATGGTAGAGTGGCCAGACGGAAGTCACTCCTCAGTAAAAGGCACATGACAGCCCGCTTGGAGTTTGCCAAAAGGCACCTAAAGGACTCTCAGACCATGAGAAACAAGATTCTCTGGTCTGATGAAACCAAGATTGAACACTTTGGCCTGAATGACAACCGTCACGTCTGGAGGAAACCAGGCACCGCTCATCATCTGGCCAATACCATCCCTACGGTGAAGCATGGTGGTGGCAGCACCATGCTGTGGGGATGTTTTTCAGCGGCAGGGACTGGGAGACTAGTCAGGATCGAGGGAAAGATAAACGGAGTAAAGTACAGAGAGATCCTTGATGGAAACCTGCTCCAGAGCGTTCAGGACCTCAGACTGGGGAGAAGGTTCACCTTCCAACAGGACAACGACCCTAAGCACACAGCCAAGACAACACAGTAGTGGCTTTGGGACAAGTCTCTGAATGTCCTTGAGTGGCCCAGCCAGAGCCCGGACTTGAACCCGATCAACATCTCTGGAGAGATCTGAAGATAGCTGTGCAGCGACGCTCCCCATCCAACCTGACAGAGCTTGAGATGATCTGCAGAGAAGAATGGGAGAAAATCCCCAAATATATTTACATTTTACATTTTAGTCATTTAGCAGACGCTCTTATCCAGAGCAACTTACAGTTAGTGAGTGCATTCTTTATTTTTTATTTTTTTCATACTGGCCCCCCTTTGGGAATACAGGTGTGCCAAGCTTGTAGCGTCATACCCAAGAAGACTCAAGGCTGTAATCGCTGCCAAAGGTGCTTCAACAAAGTACTGAGTAAAGGGTCTGAATACTTATGTAAATGTGATTTTTTAGTTTTTTATTTGTTATACATTTGCAAAAATTGTGTAGATCGATTAGGGGGGAAAAACTATTTAACATATTTTAGAATAAGGCTGTAACGTAGCTGTCACGCCCTGACTCAGAGGACGCTTATATGTTGAGTCAGGGTGTGTATATTCCTTGTTGTGATTTTCTATGTTGCATTTTCTATGTTTAGATCTAGTATGTCTAGATCTATGTTGGCCAGTGTGGTTCCCAATCAGAGGCAGCTGTCGCTCGTTGTCTCTGATTGGGGACCATACTTAGGCAGCCTATTGGCACTAGTGGGTTGTGGGATCTTGTTCCGTGAAAGGTTTGTTGTGTGTTAAACCTTAGGACTTCACGTTTTGTTTGTTTATTGTTTTGTCATGTGTTTATTCAGTTGAAATAAACATGTACGCATATCACGCTGCGCCTTGGTCCGACCGGTCTATGAACGAACGTGACAGTAGCTATGTGGATAAGATGAAGGGGTCTGAATACTTTCCAAATGCACTGTTTATAAAATATTTTATTTGGGAGGACTATAATGGGGAGTGGACATTCTCCCTTTCTCTTTATATTGGATCTTTTCCCAGTTACTGTGAAAAGCTTGGATGTGCATAATATTTTCCATATTCTGTGTTCTTTTAATAATATATGCCCACAGGGAGCAATTATGGTGCCTGTAAGTGTATTTAAACAAGTTCTTGTTTCGTTTTGTTTAGAATTTGATCCTAATTATTCGCTCTCCTTTTAGGCCTTAAAATAAATTATTGATATCTTGCTAATTGACAATGTTTGGCATGTCCATGCTCAGCCAAAATGCAATTTACAATAGGCCTAACTCCTATATCAGTGTGAATGCTATGTATATATTTCCACATTGAAGCTATGCAATTACTTAGCACAATGTGGACTGCAAACAGGTTCAAGTTAACATATTTAGCAAAAATGGGATAGGTCTACATTGAGTTATTTTGTTTCTGTTAGCTGTTTAACAAACTATAACACACTAACATTGGAATTGGAGTTGATTCCAAGGCAATACATAAAAGACCGTAAATAAACAACTTGAAGCAACCACATATTTAGCCATGGAGCATGTTCTGATTGGCCAGTGAGGGGCCAAGCCTCGACACATCCACAACTTGTTTATTCATGAAAACCCTGCCCTTTCGCGCCAACGGCAGCAACTGTGCCGATAATTGTGGTTGTGAAAATAGCAAAAATATTTCTGACACATCCCCAAACCTATAGCGCCACCTCCAGTGCTTAGATGTACCATTGCGTTAGGTTTGTTAAAATAGAGCCTCTTTTCCACATCCTCTTATTTTTCCTCACAATCTTTTGTATGTTTTGGCAAAGATGCTATTGAGGACAAAGAGTGAGGAAGTTGTCCTTTCCAGGCAGCCTGAATTAAGAGAGTTGCTCCTTCTCAGACTACTGTTGAATGTTTCATCTGGAACTTGGATGGATGTTTTATCAGAGGAAAAGGCATCCAACTACGTCATCCTCTAGTTCGGGTATGCTGATTACATTCTCAAACAGGAGCATATTTCAGTTCTGTGTCATTATCTGTTAATGAAGGGGACAGAGAGACTACCTATCAACAGGGTTTCCTGGGTGGTTTGGGGTGTTTCTGTCTGTGTGCCATGGTTTCTCTTAGGGCCCTGATGGCATGAGCTCAGGAAACACTGAGTCGCTGCCTCAGCCTCAGCCGCTGCACTCTGGCTCTTGTGAAAGGATTTCAAATAAGACATAGCTGAAGAACCAAGCAGGCTGTGTGACTGAACAATCCCCGCGAAGCTACGTTCAAGGCCAGCGCTATGTGGAGTTGGGAGTGCTGCCAGGTTGCTCCCCGCGACTGAGAAATGGAAACAGAAACACACACCCTTTCAGGGAAAAACACAGCATCACACACAGGCACTGGAGTCTTGACTTTCATTTTCCCCTCAGTGTTCCTTGTGGAGGAACGCAGTGTGTGTGTGTGTGTATGGGAACACCTCATATCTTCTCTCTCTGATGGTGACGGGTGGGAGGGAGGTGTGGGCGGCAGAGGGGGAGAGGCTGGAGAGTGAAACAGGTTTACTCTTCCTCACCACTGGCAGGGCCACACCAATTTCCTGCCCAGCCCAGCTGAGGCAGTTTTAGGGGAATTCAATTCACTCTGCGAGGAACCTCCTGCCTATTACACAGACACTGCCTGCAGGACAGGACACACTCCGGATCACCTACTCACCTGCCCTAAAAAAGGATTTTGTTCTTCTTTTTCATTTTACAATCACCACCACCACCACCACCACCACCTTTGTGTCCACCATGACCAGGTCCCAAATCATCTGCAAAATTGTGATCGCCTGCCTGGCCCTGTGGTCGATCATCTCCCTCATCATCATCGTGGTGTGGGCCACCTCTCCGAACATGAAGAGCGCCAGTCAGTGTCGGGCTGATCTGCAGAAACTGACGGAGAAGCACGAGGGGGCCAGGGTGGTGTACGCCAAGAACAAGCAGGCCCTGGAGGAGATGGTGGAGGAGGGCCGCGCCAACCAGACCCAGCAGCTCATGGAGATGGAGAGGTTCCTGAAGCACCTGGGCAAGACCAACATGTCCCTGGTTGACTGTCAGCAGGAAAGCGTGAGTGTTTGCTTGGTTCCCCTCCCTCACTCCCCTCCCTGGTTCCCTCAGCCCTGAGGTTAACTGACTCTCTCCCTCAGATTGTAACAGCTATCCTCTGCCTCTCCCCTTCCTCCAACCTTTCTGTTGTACCTGATGCCATTACTACATTTTGTCATTTTAGATTGATCTGATGATTTTGTTATTTATATGATATCCAAACCTAATCTAACAGTCATGGCCGTGATTTCATGTTTATAATTTTTTTGATATCATATCAGTTGGACTGTTTATAATAGTTTCAGTGAAAACATGTTACGGTATTATCATGACAAATGATTGCTTGTGAAAAGCCACATTATGGCTTTACATAACTACCAAAGGCACAATGGACACACAGTATCCATTTAATGTGGACAGTTATGCAAATGCTCTGCAAATGCAGCAATCAAATTATGAAACGCTGCTAGTCCTTCCCAATGAGTGGGTGGGAGGTCAAGTTAAACCCTTCCTGGAAGATGAGGGAAAGCAGTGATAGGGCACACCATGCCTGTGTCTGACATTGCACCTTATGCTCTACTTTTGACCAGAAATATGTAGGCAATAGGGTGCCATGTTGACTGCAGTCCATGTCCTTTAAGCACAAAGGTCTCAATCTTCCACCATTGATTTAGACTTTTCTTAGTAGATATTAGAGTACATGTATTGTTTTACATAAAACGCTGGATGAAAGGAATGTTTTCAGAGGCTGTTATTATAGCCAAATCTGGTGCTGGCACAAGCCTGCTTCAAATATGCGATAGGAGGGACTCCTTGAGATGACTGTGCCAATGTTCACAGAGGTTGTATCAACCACTTCTGGTAACTTAAAGTCCTGAGGAGTTACTCAATGACCAACATTGTCTTTTTGCAGGTTATTTTGCGTGGAAACATTACAGTCCTGGAGAAAGAGATTGAGATGCATAAAGAAATCGAGGAAAATCTCACTTCAGAAATCACGCTACACCAAGGTAGGAAAATTGCTGTCACAGTGGGAGGTATGGGATTTTTGCCTCTGGTATTGGCTACCATGAAAGGAGCACTTTCTCACCCACAATATTCTTAGCAGCATTTTCCCCTGTAACCTTAGAAACCACCCCCAAGTTAGGGTAAATAATAACACATGATTGGTTGGTGTCACGATCGTCTGAGGAAGCGGACCAATACGCAGCGCGTTGAGTTAACATGATGACTTTATTAATTAAAGCAACCACGGAAAAACAACAAAAGACGATAGTGAAGTCCAACAGACAAAATACTGAACCTGGAACAAAAACCCACAAACAAACAGTGAAACACAACAGTATAAATATGGCTCCCAATCAGAGATAACGAGCCGACAGCTGACACTCGTTACCTCCGATTGGGAGTCAATGACCAAACCTAGAAACAAACAACCTAGACTAACCAACATAGAAATACACCCAAGTCCCAACAAAACAACATACACTCTAGCTCACATACACAAGTCCTAGAGCCAGAGTGTCACAGTACCCCCCCCTAAAGGTGCGAACTCCGGGCGCACCAGCCCACAGTCTAGGGGAGGGTCTGGGTGGGCGTCTGTCTATGGTGGCGGCTCAGGCACTGGTCGTGGTCCCCACCCCACCATAGTCACTACCCGCTTGTGTAACCTCCTCCACATGACCACCCCCCAACTAAACCCCCACAGGATTAAGGGGCAGCCCTGGACTAAGAGGCATCACCGGACTCAGGGGCAGCACCGGACTAAGGGGCAGCACCGGGCTAAGGGGCAGCACCGGGCTAAGGGGCAGCACCGGACTAAGGGGCAGCACCGGACTAAGGGGCAGCACCGGACTAAGGGGCAGCACCGGACTAAGGGGCAGCACCGGGCTAAGGGGCAGCACCGGGCTAAGGAGCAGCACCGGGCTAAGGGGCAGTACCGGACTAAGGGGCAGCTCCGGACTGAATGGCGGATCCTGGCTGGCTGGCTCTGGCGGATCCTGGCTGGCTGGCGGATCCGGGCTGGACGGCTCTGGCGGATCCGGGCTGGCTGGCTCTGGCGGATCCTGGCTGGCTGGCGGATCCGGGCTGGACGGCTCTGGCGGATCCGGCCTGGACGGCTCTGGCGGATCCTGGCTGAACGGCTCTGGCGGATCCTGGCTGGACGGCTCTGGCGGATCCTGGCTGGACGGCTCTGACGGATCCTGGCTGAACGGCTCTGGCGGATCCTGGCTGGACGGCTCTGGCGGATCCTGGCTGGACGGCTCTGGCGGATCCTGGCTGGACGGCTCTGGCGGATCCTGGCTGGACGGCTCTGGCAGATCCTGGCTGAACGGCTCTGGCGGATCCTGGCTGAACGGCTCTGGCGGATCCTGGCTGGGCGGCTCTGGCGGATCCCGGCTGCTCATGGCTGGCTGACGGATCTGGCTGCTCATGGCTGGCTGACGGATCTGGCTGCTCGTGGCTGGCTGACGGATCTGGCTGCTCATGGCTGGCTGACGGATCTGGCTGCTCATGGCTGGCTGACGGTGCAGGCTGAGCAGCTGGCGGTGGAGGCGGACCCCAGCCTCGGAGAGTGGTCATCACCTCCCGCAGGACGGTTCCCATCTGCAGGAGCTGCTCTTGCTGGACCCGAACCTGGGCTTCCAGTCTTGTACGGGCTGCGTCGGCTCCTGCTGATTCCATCGCTGGTGTATGATTCTGTCTGGCGGAAGGCTCTAGCGGCTCCTGTCTGGCGGAAGGCTCTAGCGGCTCCGGTCTGGCGTAGCACACCGTGGACCTGGTGCTTGGAGTAGGAACAGGCCGGTCCGTACCGGGAACACACACCACTGGCCTCAACCGAGGATCAGGAACGGGCCGGACCGGACTGGCAACACACATCAGTCCTTCACGCCGTGCCACAAACACTTCCCTCCCTCTACTCGCCAATGGCTCCCGTACTCCGTTAGCCTTTTCTCCTTTTCTCCCTGTGGCAGCCTCCTGCTGCCCAGCCGCCCAAGCCATGTGCCCCCCCCAAAAAATTTCTTGGGGTTGCCTCTCGTCCTTCCGACGAAAAACCTGCTGCCGCCGATGCTCCTCTCTCGCCAGGGCCTTGATCTTCCCCCAAGGTCCCTTGCCCCCGAGCATGTCCTCCCAGGACCACGATTTGCCCACCTGGGCCATCGCCAGCCTCTCGATCTCCTTACCCGGCGCCTCCACCCATGTCCAGTCTCTTTGCTCCTGGACACGCTGCTTGGTCCTTTGATGGTGGGTTTTTCTGTCACGATCGTCTGAGGAAGCGGACCAATACGCAGCGCGTTGAGTTAACATGATGACTTTATTAATTAAAGCAACCACGGAAAAACAACAAAAGACGATAGTGAAGTCCAACAGACAAAATACTGAACCTGGAACAAAAACCCACAAACAAACAGTGAAACACAACAGTATAAATATGGCTCCCAATCAGAGATAACGAGCCGACAGCTGACACTCGTTACCTCCGATTGGGAGTCAATGACCAAACCTAGAAACAAACAACCTAGACTAACCAACATAGAAATACACCCAAGTCCCAACAAAACAACATACACTCTAGCTCACATACACAAGTCCTAGAGCCAGAGTGTCACAGTTGGTTATTGCTCCTTAAAAGGATGTGCTTACAACTGTTGAAAAGGATTACTAATTATGATTTAAGTGAAAGTTCTAGTAGAGTGAATTTCTTCAATAGCCATCCCATCTGTTTACCATTCCTTAAAAGCTGTCACACAGGCTACTTCCAAATGAAATAGTGGACTCCCAAATGACCTTGTCTCTAATAATGAATCGCTACTCACAAGCTTTGTACTTAGCTTAACAAGTTACCAAGTTAATTCAGTTACTTAGTGACTTTACTTTAGGCCTCCCAAATGATCTGTTCTCTAATAATTAATCACAACACAAATGTAAGAAACTGTTGTTAAGTCTGGCATTAAAACTCAGATATATGTAGGGTATAACTTGACAAGCCAGTCAGCGACCTCTGTCACTTAATTCAGAGTGAATAGATTAATCAGCCTGGTCTCATAGACTAGACGTAACATAGTAAATGCAAATCTGGGACACTAAAATTAGTATGATATGTTACGTTTGGTATGGTTACATAAGACAGATGGTTACTTAAGGCAAACTTAGCAACTTTTTTTACCACTTACTACTTTTTTGCTACTTTGCACCTACCCTAACCCTTCCCCTAACCCTAACCTTAACCATTTTAGCTAACCCTTCCCCTAACCCCAACCTTAACCCTTTTAGCTAACCTTTCCCCTAACCCTAACCTTAACCCTTTAACCTAACTCATAAACTTAACCCTAGCCTAGCTAACGTTAGCCAGCTAGCTAACATTTGTACGTTTTAAAAATTCGTAACATGGAATATGAATTGAAATGTGTAACATATCATACGAAATGGGTGATGGACATCCACAAATGAATACATACCATACGCATTGGCGATTTTAGCATGTAAATCTTGGTGGGGCAAACAAAACAAAAAAAATGGGGGATGCATGCCAGCAAAGCCACTACCAACACAACACACTAAACAATACATTAATTGCACTATAATGGTGACAAACTGTGCCCTACATAAAGCTGTCCCAAAAGCAGAGTCCCAACAGCAGTCCTAACACCTTACCACTGCTACACCTGGCTATCAGCGGAGCCTTGTCCGGCAGCGAAACAGTTCATTCAGCCTCATTTACTGCCTTAAAAAAAAACATAGCTGATATGGCTGACTTGCTGAAACAAATGTGGTTTCTACTGACAATTGAGATGTACAAACTATGGCATAAGGGGGCGACAAGCGGATAAGAGGCAATCCGTAATTTCGATTAAGATATTAATGAGCGAGCTAGGACGGACATAGTCAATATAACTATTTGTTCAGCACTTTTGAAATGTACAGTAACAGAATTCAGAACATGGGTCGTTCTTACAGTGTTCTCCCTGTACACCAAGTCAGAACCATAGGATAAATAAAGGGGGCATATAAGCAGACAACGAAAGCTCTTACAATATTCAATGATTACATTTCTCTAAAACAGGTTATAGGCTACATGTGCACCACCAAGTCCGAACAGTAGGCGAAATTAAGAGGTGAAAATTAATATGGTGAGGCACATGGGCTACTAACAGCTTACTACACAACATACACTTAGTATTACTTTCTTAGCTACAGTCTACATATCCCCCTGGCATATTACATCATTCATGCAGCAGCGTACAATACATTTTTGGACTCACCTTGTTGTGCTGTGCTCACTTGAATAGGAAGGTGGCGCGGCAGTCCTTAATGGGCAAATCTTGTCATCAAATTTTGTCATCAAAGTCTGGCATTCTCTGGACTTATGGTGCTTTCAAGACAACTGGGAACTCGGATAAAAACAAGATCAAATCATGATGACATCAGTGATCTTCAGGTCGTAGCTCTAGAAAGAGGCCCGAGTTCCCGAATTGCAATTCCGAGTTGGATGACTGTTCAAAATGTATTTTCCCAGTCGGAGCTCATTTTTTCCCGAGTTCCCAGTTGTCTTGAACTCATTGGCCTATTTATTGCCTTACCGCCATAACTTGCTACATTTGAACACACTGTATATATATTTTCTGTTGTATTTTTGACTTTATGTTTTGTTTTACCCCATATGTAACTCTGTGTTGTTGTTTTTATCGCACTGCTTTGCTTCATCTTGGCCAGGTCGCAGTTGTAAATGAGAACTTGTTCTCAACTGGCTTACCTGGTTAAATAAAGGTTAAATTAAAATTAAAATTAAAATTGAAGTCAGATTTCTCAGTTCCGAGTTAACAGTTGTTTTGAGCGCGGCAGAAATCATGCTGGATTGACAGCATGGCCGATGTTGAACGTTTATCATTTTAAGCTTGGAAAAGAGAATTGGGACCCAACTCCACTGAATAGCAGGCTAGTGATTGCTTTGCAATGCTTGCAGTTAGCCACTGATTCCTTCCCAACCACTCATTATTGAATTTGCGATTTCCAACTTGTTGTGTAATGTTTATGTCCAATGGCCGATGAGCACCGATACGTTTTATCTATAATTTCTCTTCATTATTTCTCTTCATAAGACAAGGATTAAAAAGGATTTGCCAGTAGATTGTCGACTTGATTCATGATGATGACTGCTAGCTAAGATTTTGGAAGTATGACTTTGACATGATCAGTCCAATCAAAGCTACTGTAGATAGAACATGATTTGATGTCATTTTATCTGTGACCAATGACCTTGAGCCTTCTTGGATGGGCACTACTAATGGAACTCTATGGCAGCACCCAAGGGGCTTGAATTTGCCAGCTCTACCCTTAGATTTGGCAGTGACAGTGTCCACATGAGTGACAGAACACTGAGCCAATCACGCCGCAACTTGAGAACATTACCAACCCCTACGCTCCGTATTTTCCGCTGGCTACGCCACCACCACAGAAAGCACTGAGCTAGGCTGAAACACCTGCATTTTGGAGCTGCCTTACTCAAGAAAGGCAGCTTTATTAACTCAATTATTTTTTATTGATTTTCAATTACATTGTTTGCAAACTGATATGTGACACGAATTAATGCCAAAATAACTTTCAAAAGTATTATTATTATTATTATTATTATTATTATTATTTTTAGCTAAAAATGTGGGGCTCAAAACAGGTGGGGCTCTGAGACCAGGTTGGATTAATATGCAGCAGAAGGGGGACAGATTACAATGAAAATATTTTTTTCACAGGAGATTTCCTGACTTGGAACAAGTGAAGGAAATGATAAGTTCCTGAGTGGAGGCTATATGAATATGACATATTGTGTAAAAGAGGAGATGTCTGTTCCGATAAATATCAGGCATCCCGCCATCAACACTTAATGAGCTGGAAGATTTGAGTGGCCTGGGAGAGCCCTGTCCAAAAAACTGCCTTGCCTTAACATGACCAACAATTGGAAAAACAGAGCTAATGTGAGCGAAACCCCTTTGCTGTCAGCCAATTCCCAAAATAGTTGAGTGACGTCTTTGGCTACGTTTACACAGGCAGCCCAATGCTGATCTTTTTTTTCACTAATTGGTCTTTTGACCAATCAGATCAGCTCTGAAAAAGATCTGATGTGAAAAGATCTGATGTGATTGGTGAAAAGACAAAATACGTAAGTGGAAAAAATATCAGAATTGGGCTGCCCGTGTAAACGCACCCATGGAGTCCTTTACAGTACATTACTCATTCTGAGAGATCCCAGGGCCAGACACTATCTTATAAGTTAATAAGGCATAATGTGAACTAGGGATGTACTATTTTGGTCTGTCATAGACGACGTCGAAAACATCCCAAACAACCCTAACTACCAATAGTATGCCTTAGCATCAAATGTCACTGTCATTGCACTTAAAAACTGATTATGGTGAACATGGATTCAACATTTTATTTATGTCACTCAATGTTTTGTTTTCTTATTATGATATCAGAGCACATCAAATTCCTTCAGGAGAACTTGACACAGGCATCTCATAAGTGGGAGGCCTGCGAGGTTTTGCACTCAGCTGCTGAGAGACAGCGGATAGCAGCTGAGAGCCAGGCCAAGGCCTGCGAGTCCAGCAAGCTGTATTTACAGAAGCAGCTGTAAGTATCAATACAGTCACACTGACCTGGTACAGAGTTACACCGAGCTGGTATACACCTTCAGATTGACTACTGTTAAGAATCAGCTAAACAAACCTGGCTGGTTTAACTTTTATGAGTGTTGATATCGATTTTGCACCATGGTTATATTTGCAGGCAGAGGTGCAAAGAGAACCATCACGACGAGCCTTTGAATGGCGGAGTTGCCGCACCCCAGAGTAGCATTCTTGCCCTGGCCATTGTCCTCTTCGTAGGTCTGCATTTGATAACATGTGAGTGTAATAGCACAGGGCACTAACTAAACATCATTATTCAATGCCATGGACGCTTACTGTATATAAGCAGTGGCTGTGACAGCAGTGTGGAAAATGAACCAAAGATCATAACAAACATATCATAAATCTTAGTTTGTTTGATTTGATACTCATAGACACTGTCTGTAACTGTCTATAATCTATATATCAATGTGATAAAATATTTTCCTTCCACATGGTTTCCAGGAACATGATGCTGAGCCAGTGAGGTCATTGAAGACGATTAAAGTGGAACACTGTTCTCCAGGACAATAAGATGGACCTGGACTTGATATTATATGGATATTAGTGCTGAGCGATTAACCGTCATAAAAAACTAGTTATTAAACAAATAATTGACTGACCTCGGTTCAATTACTTGAATTCTATTTTGTTTTTTGTTTTTTGTGAGCCCAACACGCCATTTTTCTAGAGAGAAATCAAATGATTCACAAGATAAATCAACGCAAGAACTATGCTGGGCTGAAAGGAGTTTTCACTTAGCAAATATTCAACCTAGTTCAGTGCAGAAACATGGTAATTAACTACAATGGCCATAATCCATTGCTGCTGTTTTTCCGTCTCAGGCAGAGATGGAAACACTTTTACTCCTGCTATGTTAGGTTTGATATATACAGACTGCATAGAACACATGAGAGAGGAATGTACACAACACAAAGACCAGAGAGAGGGATAGAGGCAGTTGGTGAAACTATGCCTTATCTTCTTTGAATAACTAATAAAAAGATAACATCAGACAGCTCTGCAGCTAGCCTAGCTAAATAGGATGACTAAAGACAGAACAGTATGGGGAGTACAGAGATAACGTTGTCTGGCTGTTTGGCTGCTACTGCCTGAGCAGAGACGAGATGATGACTTTAAGGAATGAAAAAGAATAAAGACATCAAATAAAAACTAAGTAATATACACAGCTGAAACATTGTATTATTTCATAGTAATTTTCTATTTTTCTATTGACGTCTACCCAATGTGGACCTGACAGAGACAATGGAATGTTTTGGCAATTGAATGTTCATTATTTTTGGCTTCGGCATTTCTATTAAGAAGCTCAAAAATAATTTTTATGTCATTATTTCCTAATGCATTTAACGTAAAAAAAAAATATATATATATATATATATATATACATATATATATATTGAAACCAAAATCGAAAACCGTGATAA
The DNA here is from genome assembly GCF_020615455.1 of Coregonus clupeaformis. NCBI lineage: Eukaryota > Metazoa > Chordata > Actinopteri > Salmoniformes > Salmonidae > Coregonus > Coregonus clupeaformis. The sequence goes on from NC_059202.1 coordinate 36,202,551, forward strand.
TTTTTGAATAATCGAACCGAAACTGAACCGACCTAGAAAAGCACTGTTCGCTCAGCACTAATGGATGTCACTGCTGTAAAAAAATTCACTGTTTGGAAACAAATTAGGGAAACAGTCAAGGATGATAGTTTCTTTAGTATTTAAAAATGGATATTTTAAGAAATGTTAAACAAAAATGGGAATGCATAGACATGGACAAAGAAGTGTTATCAGTTTTTTTGTGTGCTTTTGAATGTTTTTTAGCAGCATTTGCTACCAGTTCTTTCACATTGCATTAATATACAGTGGGGAGAACAAGTATTTGATACACTGCCAATTTTGCAGGTTTTCCTACTTACAAAGCATGTAGAGGTCTGTAATTTCTATCATAGGTACACTTCAACTGTGAGAGACGGAATCTAAAATAAAAATCCAGAAAATCACATTGTATGATTTTTAAGTAATTAATTTGCATTTTATTGCATGACATAAGTATTTGATACATCAGAAAAGCAGAACTTAATATTTGGTACAGAAACCTTTGTTTGCAATTACAGAGATCATACGTTTCATGTAGGTCTTGACCAGGTTTGCACACACTGCAGCAGGGATTTTGGCCCACTGACCTTCTCCAGATCCTTCAGGTTTCGGGGCTGTCGCTGGGCAATACGGACTTTCAGCTCCCTCCAAAGATGTTCTATTGGGTTCAGGTCTGGAGACTGGCTAGGCCACTCCAGGACCTTGAGATGCTTCTTACGGAGCCACTCCTTAGTTGCCCTGGCTGTGTGTTTCGGGTCGTTGTCATGCTGGAAGACCCAGCCACGACCCATCTTCAATGCTCTTACTGAGGGAAGGAGGTTGTTGGCCAAGATCTCGCGATACATGGCCCCATCCATCCTCCCCTCAATACGGTGCAGTCGTCCTGTCCCCTTTGCAGAAAAGCATCCCAAAAGAATGATGTTTCCACCTCCATGCTTCACGGTTGAGATGGTGTTCTTGGGGTTGTACTCATCCTTCTTCTTCCTCCAAACACGGCAAGTGGAGTTTAGACCAAAAAGCTATATTTTTGTCTCATCAGACCACATGACCTTCTCCCATTCCTCCTCTGGATCATCCAGATGGTCATTGGCAAACTTCAGACGGGCCTGGACATGCGCTGGCTTGAGCAGGGGGGTGCGCTGCAGGATTTTAATCCATGACGCCGTAGTGTGTTACTAATGGTTTTCTTTGAGGCTGTGGTCCCAGCTCTCTTCAGGTCAATGACCAGGTCCTGACGTGTAGTTCTGGGCTGATCCCTCACCTTCCTCATGATCATTGATGCTCCACGAGGTGAGATCTTGCATGGAGCCCCAGACCGAGGGTGATTGACCGTCATCTTGAACTTCTTCCATTTTCTAATAATTGCGCCAACAGTTGTTGCCTTCTCACCAAGCTGCTTGCCTATTGTCCTGTAGCCCATCCCAGCCTTGTGCAGGTCTACAATTTTATCCCTGTGACACTCTGGCTCCATGGACTTTGATATTTGAGCCAGGGTTGTTCATTTTCATTTGTTTGGGTGTATTTCTATGTTGGGGTGTCTAGGTTGTTGATTTCTATGTTTGGTGATTGTGCTTGATTAGTCATATGACTCCCAATCGGAGGTAACGAGTGTCAGCTGTCGGCTCGTTATCTCTGATTGGGAGCCATATTTATACTGTGTGGTTTCTCCTTGGTTTTGTGGGTTTTTGTTCCAGGTTCAGTCATAGTCACTGTAGGACTTCACTATCGTCTTTTGTTTGTTGTTTTCGTGGTTGCTTTTATTTAATAAAGTCATCATGTTCACTCCACGCGCTGCGTATTGGTCCGTTTCCTCAGACGATCGTGACAGAAAAACCCACCACAAAAAGACCAAGCAGCGTGTCAAGCGGCAACAGGACCTACCTACACAGGATTTATGGACTCCCATAAAGGATTCATGGACATGGGAGGAGATTCTGGATGGTGAGGGGCCTTGTGATCAACCGGGAGAATATCGCCGTCCTCGTGAAGAGCGGGAGGCAGCTAAAGCCGAGAGGCGGCGATATGAGGAGGCAGCACGGAGGCAAGGCTGGAAGCCCGAGAGTACTACCCAAAAATTTCTTGGGGGGGGGCTAGAAGGGAGTGTGGCGAAGTCAGGTAGGAGACCTGCGCCTACTCCCTGGACTGACCGTGGAGAGCGAGAGTACGGGCAGACACCGTGTTACGCAGTAGAGCGCATGGTGTCTCCTGTACGCAGGCATAGCCCGGTTCGGTACATTCCGGCTCCACGTATCGGCCGGGCTAGACTGAGCATTGAGCCAGATGTCATGAGGCCGGCCCCACGCATCCGGTCACCAGTGCGTCTCCTCGGGCCGGCTTACATGGCACCAGCCTTACGCATGGTGTCCCCGGTTCGCCTACATAGCCCGGTGCGGGTTATTCCACCTCCCTGTACTGGTCAGGCGACGGGGAGCATACAACCAGGTAAGGTTGGTCAGGCTCAGTGCTCAAGGGAGCCAGTACGCCTGCACGGTCCGATATTTCCGGCACCACCTCCTGTCTCCAGTCCAGTACCACCAGTGCCTACACCACGCACTAAGCCTCCTGTGTGTTCCCCGAGTCCTGTGCGTCCTGTTCCTGCTTCCCGCACTAGCCCTGAGATGCGTGTCCTCAGCCCGGTACCTCCAGTTCCGGCACCACGCATCAGGCCTACGGTGCGTCCCCAGGGCCAAGCATGCCCTGTTGCTTCTCCCGCACTAGCCCTGAGATGCGTGTCCTCAGCCCGGTACCTCCAGTTCCGGCACCACGCACCAGGCCTACGGTGCGCCTCAGACGGCCAGAGTCTGCCGTCTGCCCAACGGGGCCTGAACTGTCCGTCTGCCCAACGCCGTCTGAACTGCCCCGTCTGCCCAACGGCGCCTGAACTGCCCGTCTGCCCAACGGCGCCTGAACTGTCCGTCTGCCCAACGCCGTCTGAACTGCCCGTCTGCCCAACGGCGCCTGAACTGCCCGTCTGCCCAACGCCGTCTGAACTGTCCGTCTGCCCAACGCCGTCTGAACTGCCCGTCTGTACTGAGCCTGCAAAGCCGCCCTGTCTGCCATGAGCCTTCAGAGCCGTCCGCCAGACCGGAGCCGCTAGAGCTCTCCGCCAGACAGGATCAGCCAGAGCCTTCCGCCAGACAGGATCAGCCAGAGCCTTCCGCCAGACAGGATCAGCCAGAGCCTTCCGCCAGACAGGATCAGCCAGAGCCTTCCGCCAGACAGGATCAGCCAGAGCCTTCCGCCAGACAGGATCAGCCAGAGCCGTCCGCCAGACAGGATCAGCCAGAGCCTTCCGCCAGCCATGAGCAGCCAGATCCGTCAGCCAGCCATGAACAGCCAGATCCGTCAGCCAGCCATGAGCAGCCAGATCCGTCAGCCAGCCATGAGCAGCCAGATCCGTCAGCCAGCCATGAGCCGTCCAGCCAGGATCCGCCAGAGCCGTCCAGCCAGGATCCGCCAGAGCCGTCCAGCCAGGATCCGCCAGAGCCGTCCAGCCCGGATCCGCCAGCCAGCCAGGATCCGCCAGAGCCAGCCAGCCAGGATCCGCCATTCAGTCCGGAGCTGCCCCTCAGTCCGGTGCTGCCCCTTAGTCAGGTACTGTCCCTTAGCCCGGTGCTGCCCCCTTAGTCCGGTGCTGCCCCTTATCCCGGTGCTGCCCCTTATCCGGTGCTGCCCCCTTATCCCGGTGCTGCCCCTTAGTCCGGTGCTGCCCCTTAGTCCGGTGTTGCCCCTTAGTCCAGGTGGGGTTAGTTGGAGGGTGGTCATTGGGAGGAGGCTACTGAAGCAGGTTGTGACTGTGGTGGGGTGGGGATCACGACCGGGGGCCAGAGCCGCCACCGTGGACAGACGCCCACCCAGACCCTCCCCTATTCCTTATGTTGGTGCGCCCGGAGTTCGCACCTTTAGGGGGTACTGTGACACTCTGGCTCCATGGACTTTGATATTTGAGCCAGGGTTGTTCATTTTCATTTGTTTGGGTGTATTTCTATGTTGGGGTGTCTAGGTTGTTGATTTCTATGTTTGGTGATTGTGCTTGATTAGTCATATGACTCCCAATCGGAGGTAACGAGTGTCAGCTGTCGGCTCGTTATCTCTGATTGGGAGCCATATTTATACTGTGTGGTTTCTCCTTGGTTTTGTGGGTTTTTGTTCCAGGTTCAGTCATAGTCACTGTAGGACTTCACTATCGTCTTTTGTTTGTTGTTTTCGTGGTTGCTTTTATTTAATAAAGTCATCATGTTCACTCCACGCGCTGCGTATTGGTCCGTTTCCTCAGACGATCGTGACAATCCCTGATGTCCTTACACAGCTCTCTGGTCTTGGCCATTGTGGAGAGGTTGGAGTCTGTTTGATTGAGTGTGTGGACAGGTGTCTTTTATACAGGTAACGAGTTCAAACAGGTGCAGTTAATACAGGTAATGAGTGGAGAACAGGAGGGCTTCTTAAAGAAAAACGAACAGGTCTGTGAGAGCCGGAATTCTTACTGGTTGGTAGGTGATCAAATACTTATGTCATGCAATAAAATGCAAATTAATTACTTAAGAATCATACAATGTGATTTTCTGGATTTTTGTTTTAGATTCCGTCTCTCACAGTTGAAGTGTACCTATGATAAAAATTACAGACCTCTACATGCTTTGTAAGTAGGAAAACCTGCAAAATCGGCAGTGTATCAAATACTTGTTCTCCCCACTGTATATGGCCTAATTTTATTATTTAACAGTACCATTAGCTAGGCTATAATTGAATTGAATTGAATACTTAGGTTTTTAATGTCCATGTTTTGGGATATTTCAACAAGGCACACTTTCGGTTTGGTTAAAATTCTCTGTATTTATTTTTGTGTAAGTGTTGCTCACTATCCTTTACGGCAAATCTATGCAAACAGCACCATATACTTTTATAAGCTTCACAATGCAACATTAGTTGGAATTTATGTAATAAAGTGTGTCCAATTCCTTTGGCGCTGGCCATTCGTTTGTCGGTTTTAAGAACATACCGGTATTTGTTGCTGAGAACATTCATATTTGCAACAACGGCCTGGGGAATGTAGTGGATGGGAGAGGGGTTTGTAGTGAACTGGGGATTATAGGGCCATGATCATGTGAAGAGCCAAGGGTGGGAATTTGGCCAGGACACCGGATGAACCTACACTTGCCACAAGTGCTCTAGTCTAGGATCTAGTGACTGACCACAGAGAAGACCTTGGATAATCACCTCCTCTGAACAACAGCAGCCTTTGCAGGACACTGTTCCCATCATTGCCCTGGCCTTGGGCCAAAGAGATTACTGGTCTAGGGTTTGGAATCTCCTTCATCAGACCAACGAGTGCCCCCTACTGGCCTTCACACAAAGGGGTCTGGAAGCAGCCAGAAGCCTACTGTACTGCCTGGACTCTGGCACGGGCGGACTGGCCATCTGGCATTTTGGGCAAATGCTGGATGGGCCGGTCCATTTTTAGCCCATTTGGCTAATAATGGGGCCTCATGAAAGAAAATGGACCAGTGTGGTAGAAATGCCAGGGCTAATTTCTGGTCCCAGTCTGCCCCTGGACTCTGGACAGATGCATTGACAGGTGTATGCTAATACAAGGTCGACTTGCAGAGCACAATTTGTTGAAGTTTTAGAAAAGCGAAACCCCTCTCGCTACAGGTGTATTCTGGAAATATTATATTAGTCTCACAGACTGTGATTGTGGTGGCTTAGTAAAACTTTGAATCAACATAGCCACCCACCAGTAGCCTGCTTCTTCCCCAATGCAAATCTGTGGTCATGCGCAGCCTATAATAAATTAATCTTTCCAAGCTATCCCAGAGGGGTATATGACAAAGCAGGATAAATGAGTCAGCCAGCTAACTTGCCTAAATATTCTGAAATCACTTTTGATTTTTTAGAAAGATACGCTTAAAATGGGTATGGTCTAATTGACTCAACAACAAAAAAACACATACTGTATCTAAGTTTAGCGTTCAGAAAATTGATACTTAATTCTGTTTGTTTATCAAAGTTAACTGGCTAACTCATTGATCCAGCTTTGTAAAATATCCAGTGGTGGAAAAAGTACTCAATTGTCATATTCATAAAAGTAAAGATACCTTAATAGAAAATGACTCATGTAAAAGTAAAAGTCACCCAGTAAAATACGACTTGAGTAAAAGTCAAAAAGTATTTGGTTTTAAATATACTTAAGTATAAAAAGTAAATGGAATTGCTAAAATATACTTAAGTATTAAAAGTAAAATAATAAACAATTTCAAATTCCTTATATTAAGCAAACCAGACGGCAAATTTTTTCATTTTTTATTTACGGATATCCAGGAGCACACTCCAACACTCACACACAATTTACAAACAAATCATTTGTGTTAAGTTAGTCCGCCAGGTCAGAGGCAGTAGGGTTGACCAGAGACGTTCTCTTGATAAGAGTGTGAATTGGACAATTTCCTGTCAAAATGTAACGAGTACTTTTGAGTGTCAGGGAAAATGTATGGAGTAAAAAGTACATTATTTTCTTTAGGAATGTAGTGAAGTAAAAGTTGGCAAAAATATAAATAGTAAAGTAAAGTACAGATACCCCAAAAAGTCCTGTAGCAACTAGCTAGCTACTCTTCTAATTTCAACCAAATTGTAGCCTAGCTGCTGTGGTGACTGGATAAACAAATCAATGTTACACCTTCAATCAACTGAGTGAGTATACTGCGAAATTTAGTTTTCGTGGTACGTCGGGTGACATTCATTGTTGGTAAGATGGGCTAACTAACTTAGGCTGCGTTTAGACAGGCAGCCCAGTTCTGATCTTTTTTTGATGTGATTTATCTAAAGACCAATTAGTGGAAAAAATATCAGAATTGGGCTGCCTGTGTGAACAGATTTTTCAAACCAATGGCACGTTCAGAAGGAAGTAACATTTTGGAACGTTCAGATAGAAATGTGCTAGCCATGTAGAACAAACATCCCTCTCTGGCATGTAGAATAAGGAATCACGTCTGCTCTATTCATGCTATTTCTATCTGCAACATTCAAGAACATTTGGAAACTGAACATGGCCAAAGTTTTGACTGCTAGCTAGAGCCAATGAAGACTAATGTTAGCTGTCCCGCTCTGCAAATGCGAAAGTGGTTATATTTTGATACGAAGTAACAGTAAACCAATAAAGTAATGTTAAAGTTAATTTAACATGACATACTCTTTTTGGCAAGGCAGCATCTGACACATTGGCTGCAGATCTGAGACAGAGGGGCGCTGTTTCGCTCGCTCGGATGCTTTTTCCGGTGAGATAGATTCAGCCACTTGCGAATTGGTGGAAAATTATTAAACATTTTTTCATAGTTTATTTTTCACATTTTGGGGGAAGCATGTTTTCCCTTGGCACCCATGAATACACCCACTGTAGTACACCTAATGACAATCGCCGAATGTTGGTAACAGATGTTTCATTCAATTAATCAAATAGTTTGGATGCTGGAATTATTTTGGAGTGGATGAAAGTGCCACAGGTAGCCTACTTTTTGAAGTGATTTGTTTGACAATCAGATGAAAATATCATGACTGGTTGTGTTCATGCCACATTAAAATGTAATACATTGCTACCGTTAAATGACATGTCTTTACTATTAGGCCCATAAAAAATATTGGTGCACCCAATAGGGGCTTTCCCGAATGTCACGGAACAATTCGCACTCTGCTAACATCCTTTTATTAAGGGCACATATACACTAATGTACACACATCCCTTTCAGTATCGGACGGATTTGTAAACACGTGGAATCTGTGCACATGTTTTTAGAAAAGCTAACCATCTCTTGCTACAGTGTTTTGGAGGGAAGTGGTGCAGTATTTTGCATCCTTCTCACATACTGCACTTTGTTTCACTTGTGCAAGGTTTATGAGACAGGTGTGCAATTCCTAGTGCTAAGCTATTAACCGAAATGTCGGTTATTTTTATTTTTTAAACAACTAATTGACCAACAACAGTTCAATTATTTGAATTCCATTTCATCAGGTTTTTTCTGTGAGCTCAATGAGCTGCAGTTTCTTTAGAGATTAATCAGATCATGCCCAAACTGTGCGATGTAGTAGGGAATTGTAGTTTCCAACAAGCCAATGTTCTACATAGTTTAGCACAGAAAACATGATAATGAACTACAATAACCGTAATCCATTGTGCGGCTACTTGTCCGGTCTGTGTTTATTTTATGCCTGCTATATAAGAGACAGAAGAATGCGTGATCAAGAGGGGATACATAGAGAGCAGTTGCTTTGCAAGGTATTGGTATTCAGCTGTCATAAAAGTATACCTTATATACTTTGAAGAACTACTAAAATTGTGATTTTGTCAAACAGCATAGGCTGCAGCTCTATAGAAATGAGATGATGACATGGTTGGAATAAAATAATAAAGTCATCAAATAAAACAAATGTAACATACAAAACAACTAAAATATTTTAGTAAAGTAATGTGAATAAACTGATGGTTAATTAGTGATAAGGAGTCATGGGCAGTCACTACCATCATGGGACTTTTATGTATTGTTTTATACAGCATTCAACCCCCATAATGCATAGTGCATTTCATGTTTAAAAAAACATTGAAACTGAATATCGTGATAATTTTTTATAATCGAACCGAAACCGAACTGACCTCAAAAAGCACTAATCGCTCAGCACTAGCAATTCCAAAAGGAGGAAGGATATGGAAGTGTAAATGTTGGGAGAAGGTCACAGGTAGGTCCTCTTTTTATTGCCAAACTGTACTCTTCTCTTGCTCTGACCGGGATACATTCATCAATAGCCATTGGAGGAGGACTCCCAGCTAGCACATTTGGTTCCTTGGAAGTTGTGGGAACATACGTTTTTGGTTTCCCATTGGTTCTGGGAACAAAGCCATACGTTTCCTGACCGGTAAAACTGAACGTTTTTTAAACGTCCTGAGAACGAAAGTGAACGTTTCGCCTGTTCTGGGACCGTACATTTCTAGGTTGCAGGGAGGTTCTGAGAACGTTTTACTTTGTATGGTTCCCTGAAAGTGTTCCTGGTAGGTTTTACTAACATTCTGAGAACAGAAATTATACTTTATTTTAAGGTAATTAAATAACGTTCTGAGAACAGGTTTCAATAAGACTTTTAATAGCACTTAGTTTGTTTTAACTGCTTTGAACTCAAAGCACAGATAGGACACGTGGAAATTAATTTGCTTAAGCCAGTGTTTCCCAACTCCTCGAGTACCCCCAACAGTGCACATTTTGGTTGTTGCCCTGGACAAACTCACCTGATTCAACTCATTGAGGGCTTGATGATTAGTTGACAAGTTGAAAAAAGCTACAACAAAAATGTGGGGGTACTTGAGGACTGGAGTTGGGAAACACTGGCTTAGGCATTTATCATGCAAACACTTAGAATATTTTATTGTTGTTGTTTATGTTGCTTTGAACGTTACTAATGTTTACTTGTGGTTCTTATGGAAAGTTTTCTTAATGCTCTGAGAACACGACTTTAAATAGAACCATGAGGAAACCTGCAGAAAATATCATAATGAAGTACTGAAATTCCCACAGAAGAACGTTGATTCTTGAAATTCTCTGAACAATTTGACAACATAACTTTAAATAGAACCATGAGGAAACCGGAAGGAGACGTTATGCTGAAGTACTGAAATTCCCACCTAAGATTCTCAGAATGTTGTGGGAAGGTTGTTTGCAAAATAACCATATGACAACCACACTCTCACCAAGCTCTAAGAAACATATGGTTCTGAATCCCTCCACAGCCTCATAGAGGATCTAGATACATTTTCTAACCTCTCTAGATTACAACCAAATTATGACAAATGTACTATATTACATATTGGATCACTAAAAAATTAAATTTTTACATTACCATGTAGTTTACCAATAAAATGGTCTGATGGTGATGTGGATATACTCGGAATACATATCCCAAAGGAAATAAATGATCTCACTTCAATACATTTTAATAGAAAGTTAGCAAAAATAGATAAGATCTTACTATCATGGAAAGAAAAATACCTGTCAATTTGTGGAAAAATCACCCTGATTAACTCTTTAGTATTATCCCAGTTTACCTATTTGCTTATGGTCTTGCCTACGCCTAGCGAACAGTTTTTTAAATTATATGAGAAAAAAATATTCAATTTTATTTGGAACGGCAAGCCAGACAAAATTAAAAGAGCATATTTATATAATGAATATGAATTCGGAGGACAGAAATTATTAAATATTAAAGCATTAGACCTATCACTAAAAGCTTCAGTCATACAAAAGTTATACTTAAATCCGAACTGGTTCTCAAGCAAATTAGTAAGATTGTCTCACCCAATGTTCAAGAAAGGCCTTTTTCCCTTTATTCTGATTACAACCTCTCACTTTCAGTTATTTGAAAAGTAAATAATCTCCTAAATGTCACTATTTCTAAAACAAGCCATAGAAAGTTGGTTGCAATTTCAATTTAATCCTCCAGAAACGACAGAACAAATAATGCAACAAATATTGTGGTTAAATTCAAATATACTAATTGACAAAAAAACTTTATTTTTTGACAGAATGTTTAAAAAAGGTATAATCTTCGTAAATGATATCATCGGTAGGACTGGTGGAGTTATGTCACACATGCAGCTAACAAAAACATATGGAAATGTCTGCTCTACCCAAAATTACAACCAAATAATTGCAGCATTACCGCAAAAGTGGAAGAGGAAAGTGGAAGGGGGAGAAAGTAAGGAACTTGTCTGTCGGCCTTGCATTAAAGAACATAATTGGTTAAGGAAAACTGTGATAAATAAAAAAGTATATCAGTTTCACTTAAGGACCAAAGGATTGACAGCCGTCCCATATAGATTGCAAAATAGTTGGGAAGAGATCTTTGACGTACCGATCCCATGGCATAGTGTTTATGAACTGACACGCAAAAGCGACACCGGATTCAAAAATTTGAATCTTTCAATTTAAATTATTATATAAAATTCTTGCTACCAATAGAATGTTATTTATATGGGGGGATACAATCTTCCCAGCTCTGCAGGTTTTGCAGTGAAGAGACAGAATCATTAGATCATTTGTTTTGGTTCTGTCCATTTGTAGCTTGTTTTTGGACACAGGTCCAGGAATGGCTAAAGGATTGCAATATTTACCTGGAACTAACCTTGCAGATAGCATTACTGGGTGATCTGAAAAGTCATAGTCAATCAATCAATAATATAATAATACTTTTAGCAAAAATGTTTATTTTTAATTCACAATCTGTAGAAGCAATGAGAATAGAAAGGTTCAGAATTTTTGTAAAACATCACAGTACGGTTGAAATATATATGGCAAATAGAAATCCCATATGGATGGTGTTAAGAGATAGATGGGAGGTATTGAATAGAGTTGAAGGATGGGACTAATAACAAATAACAACAAATAATAACAAAGATAGCTAATAATGTAAGCATACTGTGTCCATAATAAGTATATAGGTTGTATGTTGGGAGCTTTTGGGAAGGAGCACAGTTAGAAAGATATGCCATATAGAAGCAAACCGGATGGACACCATGAAAATGATCGGAGAGGTTGAGAGTAGAAGAAGTTCAGGAGCAAAAAAATAAATAAATATATATATAATAGAATTATTGTAAAATTAACTCTGTCCATAAGGTGTAGATAGTAAGTATAGACCGGAAGTAGAGGCCTGGGCATTGTTGTTCACTAATTTACTCCAAGTAGGGAAAGGATGGTGGGGTTGAAAAGTAATAAAGGGGAGTATATATATAAAAAATAAAAATAAACATGGGGGATTGGAAGTGATGCAGACAATTACATTGATAGAAGATACAATCTATCTGCAAATTTAAGCTGATCCATTCCCCCCCCCCAAAAAATAAAAATAAACATATGGTTCTCAGAACGTTATATAAGCTAGCTGGGCTGTGTATTTTGTTTTGCAGAGGGTTGGTGTAGCAGAAGGAAACAAACACTGATCCAAGAATACATCGAGAGCCTTTCTGGACATCTGAGTAAGTCCCACAGCAGTTCTCCATCAACACATCTTTATTAACCAATGCCAGTCAATTCTTCCTCCTTACCGTGCTTATCTCATGTCACATGGGTAGAGGTGTTTGTAGTGGCTCTGTTCGTGTACAATGAGGTTAATTTCCTTTTCAGATATGGATGGTTTGACACTTTGATACTTTCCGACCAACTCCACCTCCCATATCACCTACAAGCCATCTGCAGCAGGGATGATTCTTTCTTTGTAGCTGCCTAGGTCTTTGTGTGTTGGCTTTTCTCTAGTCAACATTCTGTTCAACTTCAATTTGTCCCGTTGAGATACAGGTGTTGTCATTGTAAACCTGGCTCACGTTCTGCCGTTTACGTTATTTTCAGGAATCCACAATTGCATACTCAATATGTTAGTCAACTAACTGCCATACTTGGTAATACTGGTGCAAAGCCAGAGCTCTTGATTTTGCAAAATAAAAAAGACCAGTGTAAAGGGCAGATCGTTTGGACATCATGTGATGATATAGGAGTACAGATGCTAACACAGACAGTAAGCCCACATGTTCAAATGAGATTACACATGTTTACTACAATGTTGCCTTGTTTGCTACTATGTGATCGTTGCAAAGGAGGTTGGTGGCATCTTAATTGGGGAGGACGGGCTTGTGGTAATGGCTGGAGCAGAATAGGTGGAATGGTATCAAATACATCAAAACATGGTTTGATGCCATTCCATTTGCTCCGTTCCAGCCATTATTATGAGCTGTTCTCCCCTCAGCAGCCTCCACTTGTCGTTGGCTATAACATGATCATGTGTGTTTGCATAGAATGTCAGTATTAAATCTCCCACATCACTCTTATTCCAACCCGTAAAGACCGATAACAACAATAGTGTCTTTCACCCTCTCGCAGGTGATCATGCTTCCAAAAGGAGGGACCCAATGAGAGAATTGAAATACCGGAGTTCACTGCGCTTGGTACTGGATTTGTTCCCCTCAGGAGAGACCAGCAGAAAGTATTTGATCCCCTGCTGATTTTGTACGTTTGCCCACTGACAAAGAAATTATCAGTTTATAATTTTAATGGTAGGTTTATTTGAACAGTGAGAGACAGAATAACAACAAAAAGATCCAGAAAAACGCATGTCAAAAATGTTATAAATTGACTTGCATTTTAATGAGGGAAATAAGTATTTGACCCCTCTGCAAAACATGACTTAGTACTTGGTGGCAAAACCCTTGTTGGCAATCACAGAGGTCAGACGTTTCTTGTAGTTGGCCACCAGGTTTGCACACATCTCAGGAGGGATTTTGTCCCACTCCTCTTTGCAGATCTTCTCCAAATCATTAAGGTTTCGAGGCTGACATTTGGCAACTCGAACATTCAGCTCCCTCTACAGATTTTCTATGGGATTAAGGTCTGGAGACTGGCTGGGCCACTCCAGGACCTTAATGTGCTTCTTCTTGAGCCACTCCTTTGTTGCCTTGGCCGTGTGTTTTGGGTCATTGTCATGCTGGAATACCCATCCACGACCCATTTTCAATGCCCTGGCTGAGGGAAGGAGGTTCTCAACCAAGATTTGACGGTACATGGCCCCGTCCATCATCCCTTTGATGTGGTGAAGTTGTCCTGTCCCCTTAACAAACACCCCCAAAGCATAATGTTTCCACCTCCATGTTTGACTGTGGGGATGGTGTTCTTGGGGTCATAGGCAGCATTCCTCCTCCTCCAAACACCGCGAGTTGAGTTGATGCCAAAGAGCTCCATTTTGGTCTCATCTGACCACAACACTCACCCAGTTCTCCTCTGAATCATTCAGATGTTCATTGGCAAACTTCAGACAGCCCTGTATATGTACTTTCTTGAGCAGGGGGACCTTGCGGGCGCTGCAGGATTTCAGTCCTTCATGGCGTAGTGTGTTACCAATTGTTTTCTTGGTGATTATGGTCCCAGCTGCCTTGAGATCATTGACAAGGTCCTCCCGTGTAGTTCTGGGCTGATTCCTCACCGTTCTCATGATCATTGCAACTCCACTAGGTGAGATCTTTCATGGAGCCCCAGGCCGAGGGAGATTGACAGTTATTTTGTGTTTCTTCCATTTGCGAATAATCGCACCAACTGTTGTCACCTTCTCACCAAGCTGCTTGGCGATGGTCTTGTAGCCCATTCCAGCCTTGAGTAGGTCTACAATCTTGTCCCTGACATCCTTGGAGAGCTCTTTGGTCTTGGCCATGGTGGAGAGTTTGGAATCTGATTGATTGATTGCTTCTGTGGACAGGTGTCTTTTATACAGGTAACAAGCTGAGATTAGGAGCACTCCCTTTAAGAGTGTGCTCCTAATCTCAGCTCGTTACCTGTATAAAAGACACCTGGGAGCCAGAAATCTTTCTGATTGAGAGGGGGTCAAATACTTATTTCCCTCATTAAAATGCAAATCAATTTATAACATTTTTTACATGCGTTTTTCTGGATTATTTTGTTGTTATTCTGTCTCTCACTGTTCAAATAAACCTACCATTAAAATTATAGACTGATAATTTCTTTGTCAGTGGGCAAATGTACAAAATCAGCAGGGGATCAAATACTTTTTTCCCTCACTGTACATTTTATGGACACAGTCAATATTTACAATAGTTCTATTTTGTTTGTTTTTACTCCTGAACTTCCTCTGCCCTCAACCTCTCCGATCATTTTCATGATGTCCATCCTGTTTGCTTCTATCTGCCATATCTTTCAAACTGTGCTCTTTCACAAAAGCTCTCAACCTATAACCTATATACTTATTATGGACACAGTATGTTTTACATTAGTTATCTTGTTGTTATTAGTCCCAACCTTCAGCTCCATTCAACCCCTCCCATCTACAGTGGGGAAAAAAAGTATTTAGTCAGCCACCAATTGTGCAAGTTCTCCCACTTAAAAAGATGAGAGAGGCCTGTAATTTTCATCATAGGTACACGTCAACTATGACAGACAAAATGAGAATTTTTTTCTCCAGAAAATCACATTGTAGGATTTTTTTTGAATTTATTTGCAAATTATGGTGGAAAATAAGTAAGAAACTGGAGCTTGTGAATCCAAAAATTATACTTTATTATTACGTAATAAAGCCGAGCTTGCTCCATGGAGCAACTGCTTGCCCTGACCCGGAGCTCTCCTTTTATACAGACACAAATGCATAGTCATGCTTATACAACATACATAGTTACTCCTCTCTATGTGAATGAATAACATATTTCAGTATCACATGTTGGCTACTCACGAGGCTACGTGCATTTCTCTAAGTGGAACTTCTGTCTCTTATTAGTGGCGTGACTCAAAAAAGTATATACATACAGTGGGGAAAAAAAGTATTTAGTCAGCCACCAATTGTGCAAGTTCTCCCACTTAAAAAGATGAGAGAGGCCTGTAATTTTCATCATAGGTACACGTCAACTATGACAGACAAAATGAGGAAAATCACATTGTAGGATTTTTAATGAATTTATTTGCAAATTATGGTGGAAAATAAGTATTTAGTCAATAACAAAAGTTTCTCAATACTTTGTTATATACCCTTTGTTGGCAATGACACAGGTCAAACGTTTTCTGTAAGTCTTCACAAGGTTTTCACACACTGTTGCTGGTATTTTGGCCCATTCCTCCATGCAGATCTCCTCTAGAGCAGTGATGTTTTGGGGCTGTCGCTGGGCAACACAGACTTTCAACTCCCTCCAAAGATTTTCTATGGGGTTGAGATCTGGAGACTGGCTAGGCCACTCCAGGACCTTGAAATGCTTCTTACGAAGCCACTCCTTCGTTGCCCGGGCAGTGTGTTTGGGATCATTGTCATGCTGAAAGACCCAGCCACGTTTCATCTTCAATGCCCTTGCTGATGGAAGGAGGTTTTCACTAAAAATCTCACGATACATGGCCCCATTCATTCTTTCCTTTACACGGATCAGTCGTCCTGGTCCCTTTGCAGAAAAACAGCCCCAAAGCATGATGTTTCCACCCCATGCTTCACAGTAGGTATGGTGTTCTTTGAATGCAACTCAGCATTCTTTGTCCTCCAAACACGACGAGTTGAGTTTTTACCAAAAAGTTCTATTTTGGTTTCATCTGACCATATGACATTCTCCCAATCCTCTTCTGGATCATCCAAATGCACTCTAGCAAACTTCAGACGGGCCTGGACATGTACTGGCTTAAGCAGGGGGGACACGTCTGGCACTGCAGGATTTGAGTCCCTGGCGGCGTAGTGTGTTACTGATGGTAGGCTTTGTTACTTTGGTCCCAGCTCTCTGCAGGTCATTCACTAGGTCCCCCCGTGTGGTTCTTGGATTTTTGTTCACCGTTCTTGTGATCATTTTGACCCCACGGGGTGAGATCTTGCGTGGAGCCCCAGATCGAGGGAGATTATCAGTGGTCTTGTATGTCTTAGATTTCCTAATAATTGCTCCCACCGTTGATTTCTTCAAACCAAGCTGCTTACCTATTGCAGATTCAGTCTTACCAGCCTGGTGCAGGTCTACAATTTTGTTTCTGGTGTCCTTTGACAGCTCTTTGGTCTTGGCCATGGTGGAGTTTGGAGTGTGACTGTTTGAGGTTGTGGACAGGTGTCTTTTATACTGATAACAAGTTCAAACAGGTGCCATTAATACAGGAAACGAGTGGAGGACAGAGGAGACTCTTAAAGAAGAAGTTACAGGTCTGTGAGAGCCAGAAATCTTGCTTGTTTGTAGGTGACCAAATACTTATTTTCCACCATAATTTGCAAATAAATGTATAAAAAATCCTACAATGTGATTTTCTGGATTTTTTTTTCTCATTTTGTCTGTCATAGTTGATGTGTACCTATGATGAAAATTACAGGCCTCTCTCATCTTTTTAAGTGGGAGAACTTGCACAATTGGTGGCTGACTAAATACTTTTTTCCCCCACTGTATCTCTTAACACCATCCATATTGGATTTCTATTTGCCATATATTTTTCAACTGTACTGTGATGTTTCACAAAAGTTCTGAACCCTTCTATTCTCATTGTTTCTACAGATTGTAAATTGAAAATAAAAATATTTACTAAAAGTATTATTATATTATTGATCGATTGACAATGACTTTTCAGATAACCCAGTAGTGCTATGTGCAGGGTTAGCTCCAGGTAAATATTTCAATCCTTCAGCCATTCTTGGACCTGTGACCAAAAACAAGCTACAAATGGACAGAACCAAAACAAATGATCTAATGATTCTGTCTCTTCGCAGCAAAATCTGCAGAGCTGGGAAGATTGTATTCCCCATATAAATAACATTCTATTGGTAGCAAGAATTTAGTATAATAATTTAATTTGAATAATTCAAAGTTTTGAATCCGGCGTCATTTTGCGTATCAGTTCATAAACCATTTGCCATGGAATCGGTACATCAAAAATCTCTTCCCAACTATTTTGCAATCTATTTGGGACGGCTGTCAATCCTTTGGTCCTTAAATGAAACTGGCATACTTTTTTATTTATCACAATTTTCTTTAACCAATTATGGTCTTTAATGCAGGGCCGACAGACAAGTTCCTTACTTTTTCCCCCTTCCACATTCCTCTTCCATTTTTGCAGTAATGCTGCAATTATTTGGTTGTAATTTTGGGTAGAGCAGACATTTCCATATGTTTTTGTTAGCTGTATGTGCAACATTACTCCACCAGTCCTACCTATGATATAATTTACGAAGATTATACCTTTTTAAAAACTCTCTCCAAAAATAATGGATTTTTATAAATTAGTATATTTGAGTTTAACCACAATATTTGTTGCATTATTTGTTCTGTAGTTTCTGGAGGATTAAATTGAAATTACAGCCAACTTTCTATGTTTGTTTTAGAAATAGTGATATTTGGGAGATGATTTCCTTTTCAAATAACTGAAAGTGAGAGGTTGTAATCTGAATAAATGGAAAAAGGCCATTCTTGAACATGGGGTGAGACAATCTTACTAATTTGCTAGAGAACCAGTTCGGATTTAAGTATAACTTTTGTATGACTGAAGCTTTTAGTGATAGATCTAATGCTTTAATATTTAATCATTTCTGTCCTACGAATTCATATTAATTATATAAATAGGCCCATTTAATTTTGTCTTGCTTAACATTCCAAATAAAATGGAATATTTTTTTCTCATAGAATTTAAATACTGTTCGCTAGGTGGAGGCAAGACCATAAACAAATAGGTAAGGTATTTACCTTTCCATGGTAGCAAGATCTTATCTATTTTTGACAACATTCTATGAAAATGTATTGGAGTGAGATCATTTATTTCTTTTGGGATATGTATACCGAGTATATCCACATCACCATCAGACCATTTTATTGGTAAACTACATGGTAATGTACATTTTTATTTTTTTGTGATCCAATACGTAAAATAGTATATTTATCATAATTTCGTTGTAAAATTTATCTAGATCCTCTATGAAGCTGTGGAGGGAGCATAGGGGTTGTTCATGTTCACTAGTTATGCCGTGATTGGCTCAGTGTTCTGTCACTCATGGAGGCATTATGCCACCGCAAAGTCTATGGGGAGAGCTAGAAAATTCAAGCCCCTTGGGTGTTGCCATAGAGTTACATTAGAAGTGCCTATCCAAGAAGGCTCAAGGTCATTGGCCACAGATAAAAACGTCAAATCACGTTATATCTATCGTAGCTTTGATTGGACTGATCGTATCAACATCATACTTTCAAAATCTTAGCTAGCAAGCTAGACAAGCAGTCATCATCATCAATCAAGTCGACAATCTACAGGCAAATCCTTTTCAGTACTTGTTAAATGAAGAGAAATGATATATAAAATGTATTGGTGCTCATCGGCCATTGGACATAAACATTACACAACAAATTGGAAATCGCAAATTCAACAATGAGTGGTTTGGAAGGAATCAGTGGCTAACTGCAAGCGCTCGACAGGATTGTGTCGAGGCACAGATCTGGGAAAGGGTACCAAAACATTTCTGCAGCATTGAAGGTCCCCAAGAACACATTGGCTTCCATCATTCTTAAATGGAAGAAGTTTGGAACCACCAAGACTCTTCCTAGAGCTGGCCGCCCGGGCCAAACAGAGCAATCTGGGGAGAAGGGGCTTGGTCAGGGAGGTGACCAAGAACCCGATGGTCCCTCTAAAATAGCTCCAGGGTTCCTCTGTGGAGATGGGAGAACTTTCCAGAAGGACAAACTTCTCTGCAGCACTCCACCAATCAG
This sequence comes from Coregonus clupeaformis, assembly GCF_020615455.1. Classification (NCBI taxonomy): domain Eukaryota; kingdom Metazoa; phylum Chordata; class Actinopteri; order Salmoniformes; family Salmonidae; genus Coregonus; species Coregonus clupeaformis. Next base: position 36,221,791 of record NC_059202.1, read on the forward strand.
GCCTTTATGGTAGAGTGGCCAGACGGAAGCCACTCCTCAGTAAAAGGCACATGACAGCCCACTTGGAGTTTACCAAAAGGCACCAAAAGGACTCTCAGACCATGAGAAACAAGATTCTCTGATCTGATGAAACCAAGATTGAACTCTTCGGACTGAATGCCAAGTGTCACGTCTGGAGGAAACCTGGCACCATCCCTACGGTGAAGCATGGTGGTGGCAGCATCATGCTGTGGGGATGTTTTTCAGTGGCAGGGACTGGGAGACTAGTCAGGGTTGAGGGAAAGGTGAATGGAGCAAAGTACAGAGAGGTCCTTGATGAAAACCTACTCCAGAGCGCTCAGGACCTCAGACTGGGGCGAAGGTTCACCTTCCAACTGGACAACGACCCTAAGCACACAGCCAAGACAATGCAGGAGTGACTTCGTGACAAGTCTCTGAATGTCCTTGAGTGGCCCAGCCAGAGCTCGGACTTGAACCCGATCGAACATCTCTGGAGAGACCTGAAAATAGCTGTGCAGCGACGCTCCCCATTCAACCTGACAGAGCTTGAGAGGATCTGCAGAGAAGAATGGGAGAAACTCCCCTAATACATGTGTGCCAAGCTTGTAGCATCATACCCAAGAAGACTCGAGGCTGTAATTCTGCCAAAGGTGCTTCAACAAAGTACTGAGTAAAGGATCTGAATACTTATGTAAATATTATATTATATATTTTTATTTTTTATAAATTAGCAGCAATTTCTAAAAACCTGTTTTTGCTTTGTCATTCTGGGGTATTATGTGTAGATTGATGAGGAAAATATTATTTTTTACATCCATTTTAGAATAAGGCTGTAAAGTAACAAAATGTGGAAAAAGTCAAGGGGTCTGAATACTTTCAGAATGCACTATATATGCCCCCTTTATTTATCCTACGGTTCTGACAGGGAAAATATTGTAAGAACAGCCAAAGTTCTGAAATCTGTCGCTGTACATTTGAAAAGTGCCGAACAAATAATTATATTGACTACATCCGTCCTAACTCGCTCAATAATGTCTTAATGGAAATTACGGATTGCCTCTTATCCGCTCGTCGTCCCCTTATGCCGTAGTTTGTACATCTCAATTGTCAGTACAAACCACATTTGTTTAAGGAAGTCAGCCACATCAGCTACACTACCGGTCAAAAGTTTTAGAACACCTACTCATTCAAGGGTTGTTCTTTATTTTTACTATTTTCAACATTGTATAATAATAGTGAAGACATCAAAACTATGAAATAGCACATGTGGAATCATGTAGTAACCAAAAAAGTGTTAAACAAATCAAAATATATTTTATATTTGAGATTCTTCAAATAGCCACCCTTTGCCTTGATGACAGCTTTGCACACTCTTGGCATTCTTTCAACCAGCTTCACCTGGAATGCTTTTCCAACAGTCTTGAAGGAGTTCCCATATATGCTGAGCACTTGTTGGCTGCTTTTCCTTCACTCTGCCGCCCGACTCATCCCAAACCATCTCAATTTGGTTGAGGTCGGGGGATTGTGGAGGCCAGGTCATCTGATGCAGCCCTCCATCACTCTCCTTCTTGGTAAAATAGCCCTTATACATCCTGGAGGTGTGTTGGGTCATTGTCCTGCTGAAAAACAAATGATAGTCCCACTAAGCCCAAAACAGATGGGATGGCGTATCGCTGCAGAATGCTGTGGTAGCCATGCTGGTTAAGTGTGCCTTGAATTTTAAATAAATCACAGACAGTGTCACCAGCAAAGCACCCCCACACCATAACACATCCTCCTCCATGCTTTACGGTGGGAAATAAATTTACATTTACATTTTAGTCATTTAGCAGACGCTCTTATCCAGAGCGACTTACAGTTAGTGAATACATTATTTATTTTTTATACTGGCCCCCCGTGGGAATCGAACCCACAACCCTGGCGTTGCAAACGCCATGCACTATCAACTGAGCTACATCCCTGCCGGCCATTCCCTCCCCTACCCTGGACGACGCTGGGCCAATTGTGCGCCGCCCATGAGTCTCCCGGTTGCGGCCGGCTGCGACAGAGCCTGGATTCGAACCAGGATCTCTAGTGGCACAGTTAGCACTGCGATGCAGTGCCTTAGACCACTGCGCCACTCAGGAGACGCATGCGGAGATTATCCGTTCACCCACACCACGTCTCACAAAGACACGGCGGTTGGAACCATAAATCTCACATTTGGACCCCAGACCAAAGCACAAATTTCCACCGGTCTAATGTCCATTGCTTGTGTCTCTTGGCCCAAGCAAATCTCTTCTTATTTTTGGTGTCCTTTAGTAGTGGTTTCTTTGCAGCAAAATCGACCATGAAGGCCTGATTCACACTGTCTCCTCTGAACAGTTGATATTGAGATGTGTCTGTTACTTGAACTCTGTGAAGCATTTATTTGGGCTGCATTTTCTGAGGCCGGAAACTCTAATGAACTTATCCTCTGCAGCAGAGGTAACTCTGGGTCTTCCTTTCCTGTGGCGGTCCTCATGAGAGCCAGTTTCATCATTTAACACTTTTTGGTTCCATAGGTGTTATTTCATAGTTTTGATGTCTTCACTATTATTCTACAACGTAGAAAATAGTAAAAATAAAGAAAAACCCTTGAATGAGTAGGTGTGTCCAAACTTTTGTCTCGTACTGTAGGTCTAGATTATTTATGGATTGATCATATAGAAATATCAAAATAAATATTTTAACAACTCCAAAGCAATTGTATGTGGTGCAGGATCCACTGACTCACTGCATTTTTCTATTATCAAGACACCTGCTGGTAACTCTTAATTGTGGTGTAGTGGCTTTGCTGGCATGCATCAAAAAATATAGGCATCTTTTTAACAACGTGATATTTTGAGGTAGAGTATCTCATGATAAGCTGTAGACCACACTAGTTACGAAGAGAGTTTTCATCTATATTTTTGGTAGCTGTCTTTACCACCACAAACCAATGCTGGCACTAAGACCGCACTCAATGAGCTGTATAAGGCCGTAAGCAAACAGGAAAACGCTCATCCAGAGGCGGCGCTCCTAGAGGCCGGGAAACTTAAATCCATTTTACTTAATTTCTACCAGCATGTTAAATGTGCAACCAGAGGGAAAAAAAACTCTAGACCACCTTTACTCCACACATGCTCTCCCACGCCCTCCATTTGGCAAATCTGACCGTAATTCTATCCTCCTGATTCCTGCTTGCAAGCAAAAACTAAAGCAGGAAGCACCAGTGACTCGGTCAATAAAGAAGTGGTCAGATGACGCAGATGCTAAGCTACAGGACTGTTTTGCTAGCACAGACTGGAATATGTTCCGGGATTCTTCCGATGGCATTGAGGAGTACACAGTCACTGGCTTCATCAATAAGTGCATTGATGACACCGTCCCCACAGTGACTGTACGTACATACCCCAACCAGAAGCCATGGATTACAGGCAACATCCGCACTGAGTTAAAGGGTAGAGCTGCCGCTTTTAAGGAGCGGGTCTCTAACCCGGACGCTTATAAGAAATCCCGCTATGCCCTCCGACGAACCATCAAACAGTCAAAGCGTCAATACAGGACTAAGATTGAATCGTACTACACCGGCTCCGACGCTCATCGGATGTGGCAGGGCTTGCAAACTATTACAGACTACAAAGGGAAGCACTGCTGCGAGCTGCCCAGTGACAAGAGCCTACCAGACGAGCTAAATCACTTCTATGCTCGCTTCGAGGCAAGCAACACTGAAGCATCCATGAGAGCATCAGCTGTTCCGGACGACTGTGTGATCACGCTCTCCGTAGCCGATGTGAGTAAGACCTTTAAACAGGTCAACATTCACAAGGCCGCAGGGCCAGACGGATTACCAGGACATGTACTCCGATCATGCGCTGACCAACTGGCAAGTGTCTTCACTGACATTTTCAACCTGTCCCTGACTGAGTCTGTAATATCAACATGTTTCAAGCAGACCACCATAGTCCCTGTGCCCAATAACACTAAGATAACCTGCCTAAATGTCTACAGACCGTTGCACTCACGTCAGTAGCCATGAAGTGCTTTGAAAGGCTGGTCATGGCTCACATCAACACCATTATCCCAGAAACCCTAGACCCACTCCAATTTGCATACCACCCCAACAGATCCACAGATGATGCAATCTCCACACTGCCATTTCCCTCCTGGACAAAAGGAACACCTACATGAGAATGCTATTCTTTTAATGCAGCTCAGCGTTCAACAGCATAGTGCCCTCAAAGCTCATCACTAAGCTAAGGACCCTGGGACTAAACACCTCCCTCTGCAACTGGATCCTGGACTTCCTGACAGGCCGCCCCCAGGTGGTAAGGGTAGGCAACAACACATCTGCCACGCTGATCCTCAACATGGGGGCCCCTCAGGGGTGCGTGCTTAGTCCCCTCCTGTACTCCCTGTTCACCCATGACTGCATGGCCAGGCACGACTCCAACACCATCATTAAGTTTGCCGACGACACAACAGTGGTAGGCCTGATCATCGACAACGATGAGACAGCCTATAGGGAGGAGGTCAGAGACCTGGCCGTGTGGTGCCAGGATAACAACCTCTCCCTCAACGTGATCAAGACAATGGAGATGATTGTGGACTACAGGAAAAGAAGGACAGAGCACGCCCCCATTCTCATCGACGGGGCTGTAGTGGAGCAGGTTGAGAGCTTCAAGTTCCTAGGTGTCCACATCACCAACACACTATCATGGTCCACACACACCAAGACAGTCGTGAAGAGGGCACGACAAAGCCTATTCCCCCTCAGGAGACTGAAAAGATTTGACATGGGTCCCCAGATCCTCAAAACGTTCTACAGCTGCACCATCGAGAGCATCCTGACTGGTTGCATCACTGCCTGGTATGGCAACTGCTCATTCTCTGACCGCAAGGCACTACAGAGGGTAGTGCGTACGGCCCAGTACCTCTATACCAGGCAGTGTCAGAAGAAGGCCCTAAAAATGGTCAACGATTCCAGCCACCCTAGTCATAGACTGTTCTCTCTGCTACCGCACGGCAAGCTGTATTTTGCAGCTCTTTCAGAACATCAGCTGTCTGAATTTGGGTGAAGGAGAAGCGGGGGGGCATGGGCAAGTTGCAGCGGAGGGTGCAGAGCTGGTGGCCGGGATAGGGGTAGCCAAGGTGAAAGCATGGCCAGCCGTAGCAAAATGCTTGTTGAAATTCTCGATTATCATAGATTTATCGGGGATGACAGTGTTTCCTAGCCTCAGTGCAGTGGGTAGCTGGGAGGAGGTGCTCTTATTCTCCATGGACTTTACAGTGTCCCAAAACTTTTTAGAGCTAGTTCTATAGGATGCAAATTTCTGTTTGAAAAAGCTAGCCTTTGCTTTCGTAACTGATTGTGTATATTGGTCCCTGACTTCTCTGAAAAGTTGCATATCGCAGGGGCTGTTCGATGCTAATGCAGTACACCACAGGATGTTTTTGTGCTGTCAAGTCTGGGCAGTCAAGTCTGGGATGAACCAGGGGCTATATCTGTTCTTAGTTCTGCATTTTTTGAATGGGGCATGCTTATTTAAGGCCTGCTCGCTAAAGTGTTTTAGGGAGCGTTTGACAGTGATGAGGGGTGATCGTATGACCGCGGACCCATTATGGACGAAGGCAATGAGGCAGTGATCGCTTAGATCCTGGTTGAAGACAGCGGAGGTGTATTTAGAGGGTGATATCTATGAGGGTACCCATGTTTACGGATTTAGGGTTGTACCGGGTAGGTTCCTTGATAATTTGTGTGAGATTGAGGGCATCTAGTTTTGTCACGAGTTGCTAAGCCAGAACCCAGAAGCAGACCAGGACAAGGTAAGTTGAAACGAAGGTGAGTGTTTATTACAAATTCAAGAGTGATGCTGAATAATCCAGGGAACAGAGCGGGCGGCGTTGATTAGTTGTTGGGGGTGCAGTGGTTGATCCCATCCTGGGTCGGCAGCCGCCGACCACCAGGCAGAGGTTGGATGAAGGTTCCGGACGGGTGACTGCAGATGGAACAAAACGGGGGTAAGTAAGCAACAACCCAACAAGGTGCAAAAACAACAAAACTAACGCTAGGCTCTAAGACTGATACTCTGGTAAACCTACTGTTCATGGCTAACGATCCGGCAGGGAATGGATGTTAGGCCAGAGCCTAAGAAGGGTGATGATCAGGACCAGGTGTGCAGATTGCTGATGGGATGCAGGTGCGGAAATCAAGAGAGCTCGCGGAGCGTTCCCGAACCCTCGGGAAACTGGAGATCACGAACAGAAAAACTAGTCACCAGACAGGACCCGACTCAGACTGCCGGGATCGTTACAGTACCCCCCCCTCCGGCCCGAACGCCACCGGGCGGACTCCCGGAGCGCCAGGATGGAGGCGGTAGAAGTCACTGATGAGGTCAGCATCTAGGACCTGTCGCCGCGGAATCCAACTCCTCTCTTCAGGTCCATACCCCTCCCAGTCCACGAGATACTGGAAACCCCGGCCCCGCCGTCTGGAATCCATGATGCGACGCACCGTGTAGGCAGGACCACCTCCGATCATCCGAGGAGGAGGAGGAGGAGGCGGAGGAGGCAACAGAGGACTGAGGAAAACAGGCTTGAGGCAGGAGACATGAAAGGTGGGATGGACTCTGAGCGTCCTCGGGAGTTTGAGTCGAACTGCCACCGGATTGATCACCTTCTCCACCACAAACGGACCAATGAACTTCGGTAACAACTTCCTAGACTCAGTCCGTAACGGAAGATCCCGTGTGGCCAACCAGACCCTATCTCCGATGGAATAGGTGGGAGCGGGGATCCGGCGACGATTCGCCTGGAGCTGATACCGGTCCGAAACTCTAAGGAGTGCCTTTCTGGCCCGATGCCAGGTCCGGTGGCAACGACGAATATGGGCCTGAACAGAAGGCACTGAGAGCTCCTTCTCCTGAGAAGGGAACAGGGGAGGTTGGTAGCCATACAGGCACTGGAAGGGAGACATCCCAGTGGCAGATGTAGGGAGAGTATTGTGGGCATACTCAACCCAAGGCAACTGAGAGACCCAGGAGGTGGGGTTGGAAGAGACCAGGCAGCGTAGCGTGGATTCCATCTTCTGGTTGGCTCTCTCCGCCTGACCATTGGATTGGGGGTGAAAACCAGATGTGAGACTGACTGTAGCTCCAATGGCCAAACAGAAGGACTTCCAGACAGCAGAGGTAAACTGAGGGCCACGGTCGGAAACGATATCACTGGGCAAACCGCGGACCCTGAAAACCTCCCTAACCAGGATCTCGGACGTCTCCGAGGCAGAGGGAAGCTTGGCAATTGGCACAAAGTGGGCGAACTTGCTGAATCTGTCCACGATAGTCAGAACGACCGTGTTCCCCTCAGAAGCGGGCAACCCAGTGACGAAGTCCAGGGCCAGATGCGACCATGGTCGCCGGGGAATAGGAAGGGGGTGAAGTAGTCCAGAGCTGGGCCGATTGGTACTCTTATTCTGCGCACACACTGGACAGGCAGCAACAAAACCCCGAGTATCCTCGGCCATGGCAGGCCACCAAAAAGCGTCTGCGAAGAAACGCCATTGTCCGAGCCACGCCAGGGTGACAAGCCATCTTGCTGGCGTGGGACCATTTGAGGACAGCAGGACGAACCCGACTCAGGCACAAACAACCGACCGGGTGGACCGTTACCGGGACCGGGCTGAGTCCGAAGGGCCGCCAGCACCTCCTCCTCAATCTTCCACATAACTGCTCCCACGACGCAGTTCCGGGGGAGAATTGTCTCGGTCTTGGACCCACTCTCCTCCGTCTTGGAGAACATCCGGGACAAGGCGTCCGCCTTGCCGTTCTTAGATCCAGGTCGGAACGTCAGGGAAAACTTGAATCGTCCGAAAAACAACGCCCACCTGGCCTGACGGGAGTTGAGACGTTTAGCCGATTGCACGTAAGCAAGATTCTTGTGGTCAGTCCAGACAATAAACGGTTGCTCCGCCCCCTCCAACCAGTGGCGCCACTCCTCCAAGGCAAGTTTCACCGCGAGAAGCTCCCGGTTACCCACATCGTAATTCCTCTCCGCAGGCGAAAGGCGACGAGAGTAGTAGGCGCAGGGATGGAGTTTACTGTCCGTGGAGCATCGCTGCGACAGGATGGCGCCAACTCCCACATCAGACGCGTCCACTTCAACGACGAACTGACGGGCCGTGTCCGGTTGAGAGAGAATCGGTGCGTTGGTGAATCGCCTCTTCAAATCCAGAAACGCTCGATCCGCCTCCGGATTCCACTTGAAGGTCCTGATACTGGAAGTCAAGGCAGTTAACGGAGCGGCCACACGGCTGTAATCCCGGATGAATCTGCGGTAGAAATTCGCAAACCCCCAAAAATCTCTGGAGCTGCAATCTCGTACGGGCTGGGCCCATTCCAGGACCGCTCTAACCTTCTCCTGGTCCATCCTAATCTCTCCCCTGGAGATGATGTACCCGAGAAAGGATGTCGTGTGGGCGTGAAACTCGCACTTCTCGGCCTTCACGAACAGGCGATTCTCCAACAATCGCTGCAGAACCTGCCGGACATGCTGGACGTGGTCGGAAGGTTCCTTCGAGAAGATCAGAATGTCATCCAGGTAAACAAACACAAAGAGACCGATCATATCTCTCAGGACGTCGTTCACCATACTCTGGAATACCGCTGGAGCATTGGTCAGTCCAAACGGCATCACCTGATACTCGAAGTGACCCATCGGTGTATTGAAACCCGTCAACCACTCGTCCCCCTCTCTGATCCGGACCATGTGATACGCATTGCGTAGGTCTAGCTTGGTGAACACCGTAGCACCCTGTAAGGAGTCGAAGGCAGAACTCATCAAGGGCAGGGGATACTTGTTCTTGACCGTGATGTCATTCAACCCCCCGATAATCAATACACGGTCGAAGAGAGCCATCCTTCTTACCCACAAAGAAGAATCCTGCCCCCAGGGGTGATGACGAGGGACGAACGAGACCAGCAGCTAGGGACTCCTTGATGTAGGTCTCCAAAGCCTCACGTTCAGGTCGGGAGATACTGTATAACCTTCCCTTGGGGTAGACAGCTCCAGGGAACAGGTTGATGGCACAATCATATGGTCGGTGGGGAGGGAGTGACAGAGCCTTCTGCTTACTGAAAACTTCCCCCAAATCGTGATATGTCTCGGGAACCAGGGACAAATCTGGGGGGTTTAGCCTCAATCACCTGACTGGGAACCGAATGGGGGCAGGCAGTCTTGAGACAGTTAGCATGACAATCAAGGCTCCAACTCGTTACCTTGCCCGTCACCCAATCGAACGTGGGATTGTGTTCCTTCAGCCAGGGGTATCCAAGGACCAGAGGAACATGGGAAGACGGCAGAATGAAGAATGAAATCATCTCAGAATGATTCCCCGACAACCGCATCTTAACCGGTTCAGTCCTCATCGTGATACGTGCCAGACTACTGCCGTTCAGAGTGGTCGCTTCAATGGCTTCCGGCAATTGCTCCTTGGAAAGCCCCAGCTGTTCCACCAACTCGGCATCAAGAAAGCTTCCATCGGCACCTGAATCGATAAAAGCGTTAATCGCTAAGCTCTGATTCCTGTTCACAAGGGTAGCCGGGAAACGGGGTCTGACAGAGGTACTGAGAGGTTGAAACTGGCTCGCTAAAAGTCCTCCCAACTTTAGCGAGCCGGGCAGTTTGACGACCGCCGGGAACAAGTGGAGATGTAATGTCCCGAGCTACCACAGTAGAGGCAGCAGTTGGTCTTACGTCTATGTTGACGCTCCTCCTTGGTTAACCCGTGCCGCCCCACTTGCATGGGTTCAGAATCGGGAGAGGACCTCTCCACTAATCCTTTGTGGTGGAGAATGATCGACGTGTTCTGGTCCACCACCCGACCCGACTGGGAACTGAGAAGCTGATCGATTGGACGGACCCCATTGCTTCTCCCTCCTTCGCTCTCGGACTCGATTATCCACCCGAATAGACAAGGCTACCAAGCTGTCCAGGTCACTAGGCTCCGGATAGGAGATCAACTCATCCTTGAGCTGCTCCGACAGACCCTGGTAAAAGGCCGCTTGCAGAGACTCCTCGTTCCACCCACTCTCCACAGCCAACGTCTTGAACTCGATCACGAAGTCGGCCACGCTGCGCAGTTCCTTGGTGAAGCGAAAACAGGCGCCTAGCTGCGTCCCTCCCTCGGACGGAATGGTCGAAGAGCTTCCTCATCTCGGCCGTGAACCCCTGGTATGAAGCCATGCAGGGGTCTTGTCGTTCCCAAACGGCTGAAGCCCACTCCAGCGCTCGACCACGCAGCAACGCAATCACAAAGGCTATCCTAGCCTTGTCTGTGGCATAAGAGTAGGGCTGTAGATCGAACACTAATCCACACTGCATAAGGAAGGAACGGCATCTTCCCAGCTCCCCCTCATATTTATCCGGCGTCGGAACCTTGGGCTCACGGAAGGACACAGCTCCAGAAGCGGCAGGCGAGATGGGTGAAACCGGTAGTGGATCCTCCACCGGAAACTTGCGTTGGTTCTGGACCTCCGTCAGACCGGTAGAAAGGTTCCGAACTGACAACGCGATCTCCTGTAGTACCGTGCTATGATGGCCCAACATCTTCTCCTGATGGGTAATGGCATGGCGAACAGAGTCCAGGTCCGCTGGGTTCATTACTGGCCGGATCGTTCTGTCACGAGTTGCTAAGCCAGAACCCAGAAGCAGACCAGGACAAGGTAAGTTGAAACGAAGGTGAGTGTTTATTACAAATTCAAGAGTGATGCTGAATAATCCAGGGAACAGAGCGGGCGGCGTTGATTAGTTGTTGGGGGTGCAGTGGTTGATCCCATCCTGGGTCGGCAGCCGCCGACCACCAGGCAGAGGTTGGATGAAGGTTCCGGACGGGTGACTGCAGATGGAACAAAACGGGGTAAGTAAGCAACAACCCAACAAGGTGCAAAAACAACAAAACTAACGCTAGGCTCTAAGACTGATACTCTGGTAAACCTACTGTTCATGGCTAACGATCCGGCAGGGAATGGATGTTAGGCCAGAGCCTAAGAAGGGTGATGATCAGGACCAGGTGTGCAGATTGCTGATGGGATGCAGGTGCGGAAATCAAGAGAGCTCCCCGGAGCGTTCCCGAACCCTCGGGAAACTGGAGATCACGAACAGAAAAACTAGTCACCAGACAGGACCCGACTCAGACTGCCGGGATCGTTACAAGTTTAGATTGTAGGACGGCCGGGGTGTTAAGCATATCCCAGTTTAGGTCACCAAGCAGTACGAACTCTGAGGATAGATGGGGGGCAATCAATTCACATATGGTGTCCAGGGCACAGCTTGGGGCTGAGGGGGGTCTGTAGCAAGCGGCAACAGTGAGAGACTTATTTCTGGAAAGGTGGATTTTTAGAAGTAGAAGCTCAAACTGTTTGGGCACAGACCTGGATAGTATGATAGAGCTCTGCATGCTATCTCTACAGTAGATTGCAACTCTGGCCCCTTTGGCAGTTCTATCTAGACGGAAAATGTTGTAATTGGGGATGGACATTTCTGAATTTTTGGTGGCCTTCCTAAGCCAGGATTCAGACACTGCTAGAACATCAGGGTTGGCGGAGTGTGCTAACACAGTAAATAACTCAAACTTAGGGAGGAGGCTTCTGATGTTAACATGCAAGAAACCAAGGCTTTTATCAACTGCAAAGTGCAAACAGAGAGGAAATCTGAGAAAATAAGCACTGTTGTGAGTGTGGCTGAGCGTTTTTTGGGACAGGAATATTACAGCAAAGACATTACAAGGAATCCTGTTGATGAATGCGCCGTCCTCATAGGCACCTGACCCTGTGTAGGGATGTGATTTGAACTGTGATTGAAGGAGTGGGATGGTTTTTAGATTTTATGTATTTTGTATGATGTCGGGTAGGAGCAAATTATGAGCATTTCCAGTCCATAGAGAGGAAAGTTCCAGTCCCTAGAGAGGGAAACTTAGGACAGAGAAATAATAGCAAAATAATATTCAGTGCTGTCTAATTTATAATGAAGCCAGTTTCTTTGTAATGTTTTTTGTCCTCAGATATGTAAAGCTGTGAAAGCCTGTCTGCAGATGAAGAGGTCTCAATGAATGTCCCAAGAGACTAAGGGTATATTCTATATGCCATGGGTTATATGTGTACATATGTTAGCAAATGTCGTATATAGAAATACAGTTCAACATCAAACACAAACAAATGGAGCAGCCAACCCTGCTCCTGGAGGTATGCTGGCTTCTGTTCCAGCCCAGTAATAACACACTTGATTAAATGTATCAAACCTAATGAGTTGATAATCAAGTGTGCTATTGCTGGGCTGGAACAGAAGTTTGCTCACCCAATAGATCAGTGGAGCAAGGTTAGCCACCACTGGTATAGACTTTTTTTGTTCACCTGAAGTGATGCTTTAGTAATAATAGCCTACTTGTTAATAGTCAATTATCAATTGTTGTTTAGACTAAGATGTCTAACCTTTACATACAAGTTAGCTTATTTGTACATATTTGTAAACAATTGATGAAGTGTTGGTTCTTTGAAGTGAAGTGTTTAAACTTGTTTTAATTGTTAAACTATTATTCAAAATGAACTAGTGTCAATGTTGATTAATCACAGATCACAATCCTGCAATAACGAGGGGATAGGGTACGGTCTCTGTGTTGTATTCTCAAATGAACATTTCCTTTTGTTTAGTTGTAATATCTCCAATCTGTTTTATTTGATTGTCACTCTCTCAGTATATCAGCCATGTGAACCCATTTTGCAGCTTATCATATGTTATCATATGGCATACATTGGCAATGTAGCCATAGGCCTAGAGCAGGGATGGGAAACTTTGTTGGGAGTGGGGACAACAAAAAATCGGAACTCATCATAAGCAAACCCACATCCATATCCACACATGCAGTCAGAGCCGGTCCTAGCCTTTTTGGGGCTGTAAGCAACCTTTTGTGACTAACAAAATCAATGGGGGCCCCCCGGTCAGTAATTCAACCATGATTACTACAAGATTAGATAGCTGGCCACTAGACTAATTTACCATCTAAAAAAATGTGAAATGCAAAACTGTTATTGCACAACCAAATTTTGAAATTTCACCTTGTGTATTCTACTATTCAAATCAAATCAAATGTTATTTGTCACATGCGCTGAATACAACAGGTGTAGACCTTACCGTGAAATGCTTACTTACAAGCCCTTAACCAATAATGCAGTTCAAGAAATAGAGTTAAGAAAATATTTACTAAATAAACAAAAGTATATATATTTGTTTAAATCAATAAGTAACACAATAAAATTACATAACAGTAACGAGGCTACATACAGGGGGTACCGGTACCGAGTCAATGTGCGGGGGTATAGGTTAGTCGAGGTAATTTGTAAAGTGACTATGCATAGATAATAAACAGTGAGTAGCAGCAGGGGGGGGTGTCAATGTAAATGGTCCGGGTGGCCATTTGACTGATTGTTCAGCAGTCTTATGGCTTGGGGGTAGAAGCTGTTAAGGAGCCTTTTGGTCCTAGACTTGGCACTCTGGTACCGCTTGCCGTGCGGTAGCAGAGAGAACAGTTTATGACTTGGGTGACTGGAGTCTTTGACAATTTTTTGGGCCTTCCTGACACCGCCTAGTATATAGGTCCTGGATGTCAGGAAGCTTGGCCCCAGTGATGTACTGGGCCGTACGCACTACCCTCTGTCGCGCCTTACGGTCAAATGCTGAGCAGTTGCCATACCAGGCGATGATGCAACCGGTCAGGATGCTCTCAATGGTGCAGCTGTAGAACTTTTTGAGGATCTGGGAACCCATGCCAAATAATTTCAGTCTCCAGAGGGGGAAAATGGGTTTTCGTGTCCACTTCACAACTGTCTTGGTGTGTTTGGACCATGATAGTTTGTTGATGATGGGGACACCAAGGAACTTGAAACTCTCGACCCGCTCCACTTCAGCCCCGTCGATGTTAATGGGGGCCTGTTCGGCCCTCCTTTTCCTATAGTCCACGATCATCTCCTTTGTATTGCTCACATTGAGGGAGAGGTTGTTGTCCTGGCACCACACTACCAGGTCTCTGACCTCCTCCCTATAGGCTGTCTCATCATTGTCGGTGGTCAGGCCTACCACTGTTGTGTTGTCAGCAAACTTAATGATGGTGTTGGAGTCGTACTTGGCCACACAGTCGTGGGTGAACAGGGAGTACAGGAGGGGACTAAGCAGGCACCCCTGAGGGGACCCAGTGTTGAGGATCAGCATGGCAGATGTGTTGTTGCCTACCCTTACCAAATCAAATCAAATCAAAATCACATTTTATTTATCACATACACGTGTTTAGCAGATGTTATAGCGGGATTAGCTAAATGCTTGTGCTTCTAGCTCTGACAGTGCAGTAATATCTAACTGTTAGGCCTACTGCTGCTAGGTAGCTCTCTCTCTGCTCTTCCCCTCCCCTCTGTTTGTCCTTGATTGCAGGAGTGAAGTCTGGTGTGCGGGAGTCAGGGTTCCAGCTGCAGCTCATTCACCATAATCACCTCAGCCCTTTAAGACCCGGTCAAACTTGCCACTCATCGTCAGATCATAGTCAAGACAACCATGTTAGTCTCGCTGCCGACTCAACCTGTCTGTTTTCGCGCTTGTGTTTTTTTGGACTGTTTATTTACTTTTTCTCCTGTGCCACAGATATTTGGAACCTGACTCCTGCCTCCGCTTCACTCCTGCCACCACCATCCTGCTCTCCACTATCGGACCTCTCCTTTGGACTCCCCACGGACACTAGGACATTACGGTACCACACCTGCCCTGACCTGGATCTGTACCCTCACTGTAACCTGGACTTGCTCTTCCCCATTTATTGGAAACCTGGACTATTGAACATTATAATAAACCTGTTAAAACTTCTCTGGCTTGGTGTACTTGTCTGCATTTGGGTTCTATCCAGTTAAATCATAACACTAACAAGTAATATCTAACAATTTCACAACATATACCCAATACACACAAAACTAGTAAGGAATGGAATTTAAGAATATATACATATATGGACAAGCAATGACAGAGCGGCATGGACTAAGTTACAGTAGAATATTATAGAATAGAATACAGTATATACATATGAGATGAGTAGTGCAAGATACGTAAACATTATTAAAGTGACTAGTGTTCCATTTCTTAAAGTGGCCAGTGATTTCAATAGGCAGCAGCAGCCTCTAATGTGCTAGTGATGGCTATTTAACAGTCTGATGGCCTTGAGATAGAAGCTGTTTTTCATTCTCTCTGTCCCAGCTTTGATGCACCTGTACTGACCTCGCCTTCTGGATGATAGCGGGGTGAACAGGCAGTGGCTCGGGTGGTTGATGTCCATGATGATCTTTTTGGCCTTCCTGTGACATCTGGTGCTCTAGGTGTCCTGGAGGGCGGGTAGTTTGCCCCCGGTAATGCGTTTGGCAGACCACACCACCCTCTGGAGAGCCCTGCGGTTGCAGGCGGTGCAGTTGCAGTACCAGGCGGTGATACAGCCCGACAGGATGCTTTCAATTGTGCATCTGTAAAAGTTTGTGAGGGTTTTAGGTGCCAAGCCGAATTTCTTCAGCCTTCTGAGGTTGAAGAGGCTCTGTTGCTCCTTCTTCACCACACTGTCTGCGTGGGTGGACCATTTCAGTTTGTCGGTGATGTGTACGCCATGGAACTTGAAGCTTTCCACCTTCTCCACTGCGGTCCCATCGATGTGGATAGAGGGGTGCACCCTCTGCTGTTTCCTGAAGTCCACGATCATCTCCTTTGTTTTGTTGACGTTGAGTGAGAGGTTATTTTCCTGGCACCACACTCCCAGAGCCCTCACCTCCTCCCTGTAGGCGGTCTCGTCATTGTTGGTAATCAAGCCTGCTACTGTTGTGTCGTCTGCAAACTTGATGATTGAGTTGGAGGCGTGCTTGGCCAAGCAGTCATGGGTGAACAGAGAGTACAGGAGGGGGCTGAGCACGCACCCTTGTGGGGCCCCAGTGTTGAGGATCAGCGAAGTGGAGATGTTGTTTCCTACCTTCACCACCTGGGGGCGGCCCTTCAGGAAGTCCAGGACCCAGTTGCACAGGGCGGTGTTCAGACCCAGGGCCTCGAGCTTAATGATGAGCTTGGAGGGTACTATGGTGCTGAACGCTGAACGCTGAGCTGTAGTCAATGAACAGCATTCTCACATAGGTGTTCCTTTTGTCTAGGTGGGAAAGGGCAGTGTGGAGTGCGATTGAGATTGCGTCATCTGTGGATCTGTTGAGCGGTATGCGAATTGGAGTCAGTCTAGGGTTTCCGGCATGATGGTGTTGATGTGAGCCATGACCAGCCTTTCAAAGCACTTCATGGTTACCGACGTGAGTGCTACGGGGCGGTAATAATTTAGGCAGGTTACCTTTGCTTTCTTGGGCACAGGGACTATGGTGGTCTGTTTGAAACATGTAGCTATTACAGACTCGGTCAGGGAGAGGTTGATAATGTCAGTGAAGGCACTTGCCAGTTGGTCCTCGCATGCTTTGAGTACACTTCCTGGTAATCCGTCTGGCCCTGCGGCTTTGTGAATTTTGACCTGTTTAAAGGTCTTGCTCACATCGGCTACGGCGAGCGTCCGGAACAGCTGATGCTCTCATGCATGATTCAGTGTTGCTTGCCTCAAAGCGAGCATAAAATACATTTAGCTCGTCTGGTAGGCTCGCGTCACAGGGCAGCTCGCGGCTGGGTTTGCCTTTGTAGTCTGTAATAGTTTTCAAGCCCTGCCACATCTGACGAGCATCAGAGCCGGTGTAGTAGGATTCAATCTTAGTCCTGTATTGACACTTTGCCTGTTTGATGGTTCGTCTGAGGGCATAGCGAGATTTCTAACTCTCACCAGTAAGTTGAGACCCGACTGAGTTCCCCAAAGAATAATTTAGTTGGGGCCCCCCGCGGGTCTACAAAAGGGGGAATGCGGGCCACATTGTGGGCCGCCAATTGTCCATCCCTGGCCTAGAGTATGATGGCATTACTGGCTTATTATGTGCAATGCAAACCTTGTCATCTGAAGCAGAGAATAGCTAAACTCACACATTGTTTACATATTGTTGAGCTAGGCCCAGGGGTTAAATTGGACCGGGTCCCACCGGGTCTGAGAACCCGGCACCAGGCGGAGCTGAGACCCGGTACTTTTGGTTATTTGAATTATCTAATGAAAAATAGTTGTCCACATTTTATTTTCCACAGCCAACAACATAAGTAACAACAAAATTAGACAACCTCATAGTACAATAGTTTACCTATTCAATTGTTCTGCCTGTCGCATTATATGTAAGAAAATAATATTCCTCTCGAGTCGCATTGAAATTGCAAGTGCCTCACAGGAAGAGAAATATGCATGCCCAGTCATTGTACAACATTCTTAATGCAGTTGGAGGAAAACACACCTTTGAAAGCAGTTTTGATGGCCACTGTTAAAAGAGGAGGATCCCGGAGCTTTCTAGTGTTACTAGGCTACACTTATTTCCTAAATCCAAGAAATGAGTCAAATGCACAATTCTAGAACCAGAGTTTTTAGCAGGGGCATAAGTGTTAGGGCTTGCCAATGGCGTTGAATACATAGGGAAGACCGGGGCTACATGTAACACGGGTAGGCCTACATTATATTCCAGTAAATGATCCTTGGTTGCCTGAGTGCCAGTGCAATGTTTTTTCGGGGGACATTCAAGTCATCAATATGTTGCTAACTAGCAATGTTTAGACATGAGTTTGTGATCTAGCTAATGATTAGCCCAATGGGTTAAATCCAGATGGGCAACCCTCAGCCTATTTATTTATAGCCACTTTGTTGCATCAGGTGGGCTGCATCAGCTGGGCTACATCAGGTGATAATGCTTATTACATTTACATTTTTTACATTTTAGTCATTTAGCAGACGCTCTTATCCAGAGCGACTTACAGTTAGTGCATACATTATTATTTTATATATATTTTTTCATACTGCCCCCCCCGTGGGAATCGAACCCACAATCCTGGCGTTGCAAACGCCATGCTCTACCAACTGAGCTACATCCCTGCCGGCCATTCCCTCCCCTACCCTTGACGACGCTGGGCCAATTGTGCGCCGCCCCATGGGTCTCCCGGTCGCGGCCGGCTACGACAGAGCCGCTAAATAGCACACCTCTCTGATAATATTGTCCAATATGTTATAGGGCTCATTTCTGGAGGGGAAAATTATATTTTAGATGTCAAGCATAATTTTATTTTCATTCATTTTGGAGTAGAATGTCCTTTTAAAAAGTCACCAGAACTGACCTTCTCACAGTCATTTCCCCCCCCCTAAAATTATAGGTCCCTCCACGACTTGTAGTATGCTGTGATATGTGCTTTTGTCAGTATATATTGTTTAGGTATATTATATCTGGTCTGGTCTGCTTGGTGTGTTTCGCAAGCGTTCCCGGAAGTCTCGCGATGTTGCTCCTCTGGGTTTAGAAACTCTTTGTCTAACTTTACCAACTTTATGGCCTACAATTCCCAGAGTCCATAGCTTCGATCAGGACATTACGTACTGCGCATGCGTCCATTCTCTTCACTTTCAAAACAACACGCGCTCTCTTCCAAGATGTCAGCGCCTATGGAAATAGTTTTATGTGCCGATTCGGCTGGACAACTATGGAACTGTGCCGTTCTCGAACTCCATTCTGGTACAAATCTCTTGGCCTATCGAGGTGGCAATACTTCTTCGAGGTCCCTAACAGTTTTGAATGGAGAGTACATCCTCGGAGCCCAACTCGGGAAAAACTTCATCAACGTGTGGGAAATCCAGAGAAAGGTAGCTAGCTAGCTAACTTGCCAACGTTTAAAAGCTGGCTAGCGGCGCGTGCGCTGTTCATATCTATCTTAGAGATAATGAACTGAAAGGTCTTTGGACATAGCTACGTTAGAACAAGAGATTCACTAAAAACACGCCACTTCGATACAGCTACGACCGAAAGTTACTTTTTCTTAGGAGGTTATGAGAATTTACGCAACAGGTTAGGATATTTAAGTTAGTTAGTTAAAGCTACTCCCGAGTGGCGCAGTGGTCTAAGGCACTGCAGGGCAGTGCTAGCTGTGCCACTAGAGAATCCAGGCTCTGTCGTAGCCGGCCGCGACCGGGAGACCCATGGGGCGGCGCACAATTGGCCCAGGGTAGGGGAGGGAATGGCTGGCAGGGATGTAGCTCAGTTGGTAGATGGTGTTTGCAACGCCAGGGTTGTGGGTTCGATTCCCACGGGGGGCCAGTATGAAAATAAATAAATAAAATAATGTATGCACTCACTAACTGTAAGTCGCTCTGGATAAGAGCGTCTGCTAAATGACTAAAATGTAAAGGGGTTAGAGTTAATGAAAATGCTCTCCTAACCTACGAAAAGTCACTTCCGGTTGTAGATGTATCAAAGTGACGTGTTTTTAGGGAGTCACAGTTAAGCAACGCGGTTTCTATGTGTACATGTCGTTAGTTGGATACTGGATAGAAGAAGATCGATTGTTACTGTTACACATGGGATGAATGCCCTAATATAGGGTTTTGATGAAAGATACACATGCAGGGAGTGTCAAATCAAATGTTATTGGTCGTGTACACATTTTGCATATGTTGTGTAGCGAAATGCTTAATGTTCCTAGCTCCAACAGAATAAATAAAGCAAACTTGTTTTTCTGGCAATAGTCAAAGGTTGCCTGTCTATAGAATTAAAAGCTAATATTAGCTATAAAGTCAATATAACTAGATATCCTATTCTGAATCAGGACAGCAGGAATCAACCATATTCATATTTTTTACAGGATCAGCTGCAGCAGAAAATCGTGTGTCCTGGGATTGTGACATGCCTGACTACTTCCCCCAATGGCCTGTACTTGGTGGCAGGCATTGCTGAGGCCATCTACTTCTGGGAGGTGAGACAGATATAGAACGTCAGCAGAAGGGATGTCATAGCTGTGTGTATGGGATGACTACAGGCCATCGTTCTATAGCTGACATGCATAATAGGGATGTGCGTCTTTCGCTTTCAAGACGATAAAAGGAAAAACTAAAATTAAACAAATACCTTATGCAACAATGTAACATTAGTAGGAGGAGAAATGAATCTTTCAAATGATTTGCCACGGATATAGGCGCTCCACACGTCATCTTCATTAACAGTTGGAAAAAGACCAGAGAGTGAGACAGGGAAGCGACAGCAGCGAAGTCCTGTATGGCAATAGGCTACTTTGAGTGATGAAATGCAAACTTTGCGAGGTGGAATTGAGCTACAATGAAAAATCACAGCGCTGATTACAGAAATGATTATAGTTGATATGCAGCCATTGTCTTTGGTAGAGGATTCAGTACCCTAAGGGCATATCTAGAACAAGACTACAAGATGCCATGTTGAAAAACCGGGACGGCCCTGATTGTTGTCATACATCACTGCAACGAGTCATCACATTGATGAGATGTGGGACATTAAGTACGTATTGACAACATGGAGGAGAGGCACACAACAGAGAACCTAAAACGGCATTAATACTATTGTTGCTGAGTGGGTGGGGGACAGCAGTAAGGTGAGCCGCCGTCTGGTAGGGTTTCCACTAGTTACTACAGCCACAAAGTCCAAATTAGCTATATCGTAAAAATTCATGAAAACAACATTTATTAATTTAAGATTAGAGTTAGGCATAAGGTTAGCTGTTTGGTTAAGGTTAGGTTTAAAATTGCATTAAAAAAACTATAAATTGTAGAAATAGGCGGGCTTTGTGGCTGTTGTAACTAATAATGGCCGGAAGGTCGGTAGCCAGGGCTGTTGTAGATTGAACTGCATTGCCCCCCAGCGGTCATACGCAGAACCACATCTGAATTGTGAATTCACATCATTTTATAAAATACAAAAATAAGTTTAAAACGATAACAAAATTGCAGTTTAAATGTTTAGATATTTTTAATTTGTTTAAATTATATTGCTTTTCTCCTCATCATTCTACACACAATACCCCATAATGACAAAGAAAAAACAGGTTGTTAGAAATGTTTGCAAATGTATAAAAAAAAAAAAATTAAACACATTTACATAAGTATTCAGACCCTTTACTCAGTACTTTGTTGAAGAACCTTTGGCAGCGATTACAGCCTCAAGTCTTCTTGGGTATGACGCTACAAGCTTGGCACACCTGTATTTGGGGAGTTTCTCCCATTTTTCTCTGCAGATCCTCTTAAACTATTTTAATGTTGGATGGGGAGCGTTGCTGCACAGCTATTTTTAGGTCTCTCTAGAGATGTTTTTTTTTTTTTTTTTTTTTGATCGGGTTCAAGTCCGGGCTCTGGCTGGGCCACTCAAGGACATTCAGAGACTTGTCCCGAAGCCACTCCTGCGTTGTCTTGGCTGTGTGCTTAGGGTCGTTGTCCTGTTGGAAGGTGAACCTTCGCCCCAGTCTGAGGTCCTGAGCGCTCTAGAACAGGTTTTCATCAAGGATCTCTCTGTACTTTGCTCCGTTCATCTTTCCCTCAATCCTGACTAGTGTCCCAGTCCCTGCCGATGAAAAACATCCCCACAGCATGATGCTGCCACCACCATGCTTCACCGTAGGGATGGTGCCAGGTTTCCTCCAGACGTGGCGCTTGGCATTCAGGCCAAAGAGTACAATCTTGGTTTCAACAGACCAGAGAATCTTGTTTCTCATGGTCTGAGAGTCCTTTAGGTGCCTTTTGGCAATCTCCAAAGCAGGCTGTCATTTGCCTTTTATTGAGGAGTGGCTTCCGTCTGGCCACTCTACCATAAAGGCCTGATTGGTGGAGTGCTGCAGAGAAGGTTGTCCCATCTCCACAGAGGAACTCTGGAGCTCTGTCAGAGTGACCATCGGGTTCTTGGTCACCTCCCTGACAAAGGCCCTTCTCCCCCAATTGCTTAGTTTGGCCAGGCGGCCAGCTCTAGGAAGAGTCTTGGTGGTTCCAAACTTCTTCCATTTAAGAATGATGGAGGCCACTGTGTTCTTGGGACCTTCAATGCTGCAGAATTTTTTTTGGTACCCTTCCCCTGATCTGTGCCTCGACACAATCCTGTCTCAGAACTCTACGGACAATTCCTTCGACCTCTTGGTTTTTGCTCTGACATGCACTGTCAACTGTGGGACCTTATATAGACAGGTGTGTGCCTTTCCAAATCATGTCCAATCAATTGAATTTACCACAGGTGGACTCCAATTAAGTTGTAGAAACATCTCAAGGATGATCAATGGAAACAGGATGCACCTGAGCTCAAATTCGAGTCTCATAGCAAAGGGTCTGAATACTTATGTAAATGTTTTATTTAAAAAATGTCTACAAAACGGTTTTTGTTTTGTGATTATGGGGTATTGTGTGTTGATTGATGAGGAAAAAGTTGCATTTAATCCATTTTAGAATAAGGCTGTAACATAACAAAATGTGGAAAAAGTCAAGGGGTCTGAATACTTTCTGAATTCACTGATAACAGTTTGACTAGGCTACTGATATTGCCTGGTGTTGTTTGGCATGCAAAATTACTTGTAGATCAATGACTGTCAACACAATTACATGCTTAGTTCGACACTGAAGGAGAGGATTCAGTGGTCACAAAATATGAGAGGTATCTTTAGAAGGTAGAAAGAAAGTAATTTGAGCAAAACATTTTAGTGAACCGGCAATTCGTAACATTTGAATATAATTTCTGACCGATGCATGCTACATTTTGGATCGGTTTGGGGTCCCACAGACGATACCATCAAATGTTTAAGATAGGAGTGTATCGGTAAATGTTACATCCTTAATGCATAATCTTCTCCTAAATGCCTCAGTACTACTTTAAGGATAGCAGTATCGGTCCTAGACTTGAGTTGTCAGGAAGGTACAGTTGGGACTAATGTTTGATCTTAGAGCAATTCCACGGTAACAGAAAGATGCTGAGACTCAGATTTGTTACTTTAAAATGTATGTCAAACTGCAATCATTGGTTTTTGTTTGGCATACATTTTAAAGTGAAAAATCAGAGTCTCAGCATCATTCTATTACCGTGGAATTGCCTTTTAGTAGCTGCTGTTGATGCTGTTAGGCAGCATATCGGCAATCAGGACATCTTTGTCTCACCAGTTTCAAGCAGCTTTTGTTTATGCCCTCATTATGGCCTGATTTAATTTTTTATGATGAGATGTGAGAAGATTACTCTCATGAAATGTAATTTTATTCACATATTTAATGACTGCGAAAATTCTTAATTTTCTGTTTGATTTCCTCGCCATCTCTGTTTTACACATCAATAAACAAACAACACAAGTTATGTTCAGCAAAGTAGCTTTCTTTTCTTCAGATTTCCTAAGTGAATGTGGGGTTTCACTTTTTTTCAAAAAATGATATTGTAACAGCATGACTTTAAGGCGATACTCCATTAGTCAGTGAAATACATGGTCTTACAGTGATAAAATGAACTTGTCATCTACTCTAGACTAAGTGGCAGCGTTTGATGTTAATGTAATTATTGTCATTCTAGGTTTCCACTGGGAATTTGCTAGCCATCTTGAATCGCCATTACCAAGACCTGACCTGCCTTCGCTTCACTGACGACAGCAGCCATTTTATCTCAGGAGGCAAAGACAACCTGGCACTGGTCTGGAGTCTAGCCAGGTACAAACAGCTTTTACACTGGATTCTGCCCACTGTAACACAGAGTATTTGCTAACATTGTACTTCAACCCTCAGTGATAGGGTCTACATAACAGATGTCATAACTTGTCATGGCAGCTGATGTCAGTTTATGGCAACTGAGTTGGCAAGCCATTTAGGTCCGCTAATTAACTAGCTAGTTTATGTAGGTCTTAAGATGGAAAGTTCAACTAAAGTGCTACAGAATATTGTCCTTATTAATCAGAATTTGAGTTAGAAGTTTCAGTTAGACGTTAATGCAAATATGTTACATTTTGTTTCATTTAGACTTTATCAGGATTATTTTAGTTTTTTTACTAGTGGAGGGACTTTGGCATGAAGGTTTAAAATCAGCTGCCAGAAATGCTTTCAAACCTCTGCCAGAATTGGTGTCTTTAGGCATAGTGAACGCTTGTCATCAAGTGGTCCTCTGTAGCTCAGCTGGTAGAGCACGGCGCTTGTAACGCCAAGGTAGTGGGTTCGATCCCTGGGACCACCCATACACACAAAAAATGTTTTATGCACGCATGACTGTAAGTCGCTTTTTGATAAAAGCGTCTGCTAAATGGCATATTATTTATATTATAAGTTACTGTGGGCAAATGGAATTGTTCTCTCAATATAGTAATTACATTACTAGTATTTAATCAAGAAGACGTGTAGAGCTATGAAACACTGACATCTACTCCTCTTCCGAGTTAGATTTTTGGAATGGATTGTCATCATCGGAGGAATACAAGGCTTCTTAACTATTCTGAGAGAACAAATTGAACAGATTGGATGTGAGTTGAACTGTGCAAAAAATATGACTGATGGTCGGCCTCTTTCAATTGATTATCAACTTATTTCAATTAATTTGGAAGTAAGGATAGCGTTGAATGATGATCATCAAACTGTGGACAGAGAATGGATAGGCCTTTTCCATTAAATTCAAGCTCTGTATCAATGTCCAACCTTTGTTTCTGGCCGTGTTGGATCTACAAATCACATCGCATCCTAAAAAACAACTAATTATGATTTGTTGATCAGTCCGTTTGCCAACTCAGTGATTCACTGTTTTGATTCGATTTCCTCTGGGCTGAATGATAGTGAAGTAACTCTTCTCCAATAGGTGGCAATGTGAGACTTCCATTGCTAGTGCTTGTCAGCACTGAAGGGGAATGGAAATGTACAGATTGTGGTAAGCAAGATAGTTTAGAAAATGTAAACCTGTTCTCATATTTTTTAATTTCCCTCAGAAATGAGGTTAGCTAATTGAAATGGAATTGGTAAGATTTAGACTGTTGATAGGCAGTCTTCCTCAGTGCTTCTACCTGCCAGTGAAAACGATATGTTGAGGCTTCGGATTGACTATGAATGTAGACGACTGGCTGCTTTCCAAAGTAATCCATTCTTCTATTTTTCTAGTAGAGCATATTATGTTGCCAATGAACCTGTCATGGTACTACCATCAGCCAGGCTTTCTGCTACATGCTCCATGTCTGCCAGGCCTTGACTTAGATGATGAAATGATGATAAGATTCAGCAACAGATGCTCAATATCCTGAAGGGAGGCAGAAAGGAAGTACTCAATTCTACTAATGAAATGGTGTCAACCGTATGGCCCAGTATACAGTTTGAAATGGGACTTGCCTGTATCAGCAGTCAACATCAGGGAGAGAGCGAGACATCTCTTAACTCCAATATAGCGTTTGATGTATCAAAGTTCTTGCTGTGGGATTATTTAAGATCGTCTTTGAAGAGGTAGGGTTTCAAATGTTTTTGGAAGATGGGCAGGGACTCTGCTGTCCTAGCTTCAGGGGGAAGCTGGTTGCACCATTGGGGTGCCATGACAAAGAAGAGCTTGGACTGGGCTGAGCAGGATCTGCCCTCCCGTAGGGGTGGGAGGCCAAGAGACCAGAGGTGGCAGAACGGAGTGCTCGGGTTGGGGTGTAGGGTTTGAGCATAGCCTGAAGGTAGGGAGGGGCAGTTCCTCTTGCTTCTCCGTAAGCAAGTTCCATGGTCTGGTAGTGGATGCGAGCTTCGACTGGAAGCCAGTGGAGTGTGCAGAGGAGCGGGGTGACATGGGAGAACTTGGGAAGGTTGAACACCAGGCGAGCTGCAGCGTTCTGGATAAGTTGCAGGGGTTTGATGGCACAAGTGGGGATCCCAGCCAACAGCGAGTTGCAGTAGTCCAGACGGGAGATGACAAGTGCCTGGATTAGGACCTGCGCCGCTTCCTGTGTGAGGTAGGGTCGTACTCTATGGATGTTGTACAGAATGAACCTGCAGGAGTGAGTCACTGCTTTGATGTTTGCAGAGAACGAGAGGGTGTTGTCAAGGGTCACGCCAAGGTTATTTGCACTCTGGGAGGGGGACACTGTGGCGTTGTGAACCGAGGTTGAGAGGTCTTGGAGCGGGCAGGCCTTCCCTGGGAGGAAGAGCAGCTCCGTCTTGTAGATGTTGAGCTTGAGGTGGTGGGCTGAGATATCTCCCAGGCACGCAGAGATGCGTGTCACCACCTGGGTGTCAGAAGGGGGATAGGAGAAAAGTAGTTGAGTGTCATCCGCATAGCAATGACAGGAGAGACCATGTGAGGATATGATGGAGACGAGTGACTTGGTGTATAGAGAGAAGAGGAGAGGGCCTAGAACCAAGCCCTGGGGGAAACCAGTAGTGAGAGCACGTGGTGCAGACACCGATCCTCTCCACGTCACCTGGTAGGAGCGGCCTGCAAGGTAGGATGCAATCCAAGAGTGTGGATAGCCTGAGATGCCCAGCCCTGAGAGGGTGGAGAGGAGGACCTTATTGACATGACTGAAGCTATGACTATATATAAGGGCGGCAGGTAGCCTAGTGGTTAGAGCGTTGGGCCAGTAACTGAAAGGTTGCTGGTTCGAATACCCGTGGCGACAAGGTGATAAAATCTATGAACGCTTATTGATGTCACTTGTTAAATCCACTTCAATCATTGAAGATGAAGGGGAGGAGAGAGGTTAAAGAAGGATGGTGTATGTGTGCCATTCAGAGGGTGAATGAGCAAGACAAAATATTTAAGTGCCTTTGAACGGGGTATGGTAGTAGGTGCCAGGCGCACTGGTTTGTGTGTCAAGAACTGCAATGCTGCTGGGTTTTTCACATTCAACAGTTTCCCGTGTGTATCAAGAATGGTCCACCACCCAAAGGACATCCAGCCAACTTGACACAACTGTGGGAAACGTTGGAGTCAACATGGGCCAGCATCCTTGTGGAACGCTTTTGACACCTTGTAGTCCATGCCCTGATGAATTGAGGCTGTTCTGTGGACAAAAGGGGTTCCACACAGTGTATATATCACAAACACATCCACTCTCTTTGTCAGACTCTGACTTTAATTCCCAATTCAAGTTTGAAGAACACCACAGTCCAGTGTTTGCTACTTTCTCTGACCTTCCCCTTTGAAGGGGAAATGTGAAACTCCGTGTAGCACAAAGAGGAGCGGGAGTGCTACGGGTCTGAGAGGAATTTTAAATGGCCACCGGCCTGCATCGGGTAATGCATCTTTCACCTGTGAAGAAATGCCTGGGTCGGGCCCACGCACCGACCAATAAGTGGTTTGCATCGACCTCTTCCCAGTGGGATGTAATGAGTGGACGTGTCCCCAGTAATATCTCTGCAATACACCCTGAGCAACTTTGAGGCGAAATTGGCTCCAAAAGGGAATATTGCAACTGGAAGTCTGTTAGGGGTTTGATTTTCCTCAGAATACCCCAGGCTTCTTCTCTCCTCCCTTTTTGCGAGCACATGCCAGAGCAGAAGCCCATGCTGCGGTGTGTTCCTGTATGGGTGATTCTTGTCACAGATGTTGCTGCAGACAGGTTGTCCCTGAGATCCTGCCAAGGAGCGCCTCTCGCTGCCGAACTGACAGAATGGGGCCTGGGTCCTGCTCAGATAATCAGCAGGCTTTCTATCCTCCCCCTATCTTTTCCTCTGTCTCTCTGCTCATCCACCTATATGCCTCCCTCTCTCCTTTTCTCCTGTCCTGCTCTGGCAAGATGTCTCGATTGAGCCAGAAACAGTGAAGCTCAGCGCTATATGTGCTCAGGAAGCTGTAATTGCATTTTGGCCCAAATGCTCTGACTATAAGAATACAGGAAAAAATAATATTTGTTTTTTCCCACAAATTCTTGATAAAATAATAGTGAGATTCTAGATTTTAAATGGTCAAACCATAGCAAATATGAAGGCAATACGTTTTTGTTTTACCTTCACATGCTTGAGGTAGAAATATTTAATAAGTATTGAAATGGAATTGTATTGGTGTTCTGAGGTTAGTGTGTGATCAATGCTAGTCACCTTCACTACTTAATGTGAAATCCCACCATAATTTTTTATACATCTGAAAATAAATAACCACACCCTCCCTCTGTGTTGCAGTGTAGTGCAGCTGGACCCGTCACACACCCCTGAGCCTCGCCATGTCCTGTGCCGTCACTCTCTCCCCATCACTGACATCCACTGTGGCCTGATGGGACCCCAGGCTCGAATAGCGACTGCATCCTTGGACCAGACAGTCAAGGTGAGCTTTCTCTTAACTTCCTCACTGAGCCCATCTTAAGGGGGAATTGGTGTGAACTGCCTCTGAGGCTGTCTGTATGAAATTTGGACTAGTCTATTTTATGTAGCTTGTAGCGCAAAGAGAATGAAATGAATGAAAAATAGTCTTTCCATGCCTCAAGCTGTTGTTTTGAGGTGGAAGAGGACACTACAATCTGAAGTTTGACAGCGATTGTGAGCTTACAAATGCATATTTATGTTGTCTTCCAACTGTCTTTTTATTATTCACAACATTTTCATTGATAGACCTCTAATCGAACAGAGTTCTGGTATGCGCTCTAGCTTTATGATTTATCTGTATTCTGAAACGATACCTACGGCCTACCAATGTCTGTTTTTATTAGGTTTTCTTCACGAGGACACATTTTATACCAGTGTAATGTTAATTAAAATCCTCAATAATAATATTATTATTATACTGAACAAAAATATAAACATGTAAAGTGTTGGTCCTATGTTTCATGAGCTGAAATAAAAAATCCCAGAAATTTT
This sequence comes from Coregonus clupeaformis, assembly GCF_020615455.1. Taxonomy (NCBI): domain Eukaryota; kingdom Metazoa; phylum Chordata; class Actinopteri; order Salmoniformes; family Salmonidae; genus Coregonus; species Coregonus clupeaformis. The sequence goes on from NC_059202.1 coordinate 36,250,505, forward strand.
CCATACGCACAAAAAGCTTATTTCTCTAAAATGTTGTGCATAAATTTGTCTACATCCCTGTTAGTGAGTATTTCTCATTTGCCAAGATAAACCATCCACCTGACTGGTGTGGCATATCAATAAGCTGATTAAACAGCATGATCATTACACAGGTGCACCTTGTGGTGGGGACAATAAAAGTTTTGTGTCACAACACAATGCCACAGATGTCTCAAGTTTTGAGGGAGCGTGCAATTTGCTTGCTGACTGCAGGAATGTCCAACAGAGATGTTGCCAGAGAATTCAATGTAAATATCTCATACCATAAGCCACCTCCAATGTAATTTTAGAGAATTTGGCAGTATGTCCAACCGGCCTCACAACCGCAGACCACATGTAACCACGCCATCCCAGGACCTCCACATCCGGCTTCTTCACCTGCGGGATCGTCTGAGGAGGGGGGGGCCTGTCTCCCCAGTGGGTGGGCCCCTGCCCACCCATGGCTGCGCCCCTGCCCAGTCATGTGAAATCCATCAATTAGTGCCTAATTTAATTTATTTCAATTGACTGATTTCCTTCTATGAACTGTAATTCAGTAAAACATTTGAGATTGTTGCATGTTGCCTTTATATTTTTGTTCACTATAGTTTTAGCAAACATCTTTAATACACTCTGTTTCCATTCAAGTAATACTATTAGGCCATTGCCTCAAAGCATAGTATTACTGTCTTGCAATAGTATTTTATGTCCTAAATTAGCCTTAGCGTTGTTGGCATTTGTGTTTACTGGAACTGTGGGAGGAGGTAGCCTAGTTTTCAGGTCATTTGCATGCAGACATATCGACCAGTCAGAATATTGAAGCAAAAGTGTGTTAGTCCACGCAAGCAATGTTCGAAAAACACATGAATATTAATGAAAGGATACGTCGGAGACGTGAAGATGTTGGGTCTTAAGTATAATTTTATTTGTTACTCATTTAATTTGCTAACAAGCCTTAATGTTTTGTGGCTCAAGTCCCAGAATAGGAAAACAGATCTCTCTCTAATCGCATGAAAATACACAAAACAAGATCTGCAGTTTTTGACATGCAGAAGCTTTGCCAACTGTAAATCACTATCCCATTGGTATTAGTTAAAGAGAATTACTATTTACTGTTGCACTTTCACATGGATGGTTTTGTCCATTAATTTAAAACAAAGAAGATTGATCTTGTATTTGGGCCTCAAGTTATTTGATGACATTTCCTCATTTATGTCAAGTATTTTTTAAGGCCCCTGTTGAAACCATTGAACAGACCATGATCATATTTTAAATATGAAATGAGGCAAGGAGTCTCCAAATGGAATCCGTAGGTACAGTACAATCTTATTTGGAGTGTAATTGAAGGTGACCCCAGAACAATCTATGCCTCCCTGCCGAAATTGGATTACAAAAATCAGTCTGTGTGGTTATGCAAAGTAGAGCAGCTGTTTCTCCTGTTGAGTATTCAGGCCACTTTGAATTCATTGAGAGGAGTAGCCCTCGGATCAATACCCAGTCAGTGGGATGAGTGTTCTTGATCGTTGGTGGGCGGTGTGGCTCCTGTTGTGGCCCTCCCCTGTGAGACTAGAGAAAATAAATGATGAATGGTTTAAATATTGTATTGACTATGACATTTAGTTCAGTCTCTTGATGTACCTATGCACAATTTCAGACTTGTGGTAGGCTACCCATAGTGCTGGCTACACAGGTAGGTCCACATCACATTATCTAAACCAGTGGTTCCCAAACTGTGGGCGGGGCGCGAGGGACTCAGTCTGGCTTTCAGCTTACTGTTGAAAGTGGTAATAGTAGAATGCACAAGGTGCAATTTCGAAATTAGGTAGTGCATCATCAGTTTTCCTCAGTCAGTCATTGCATACCTTTTTAGAGAGCTTTTTATAACTTTTCAGAAATGCCCAGATCAACTAGCCTATGTTGGCGAAAATGTTCTTGCTAGGTTTTCTAGCCCATAGATTTTGTAATGTTTGCGTCACTCAAATATCACATGAATAAACATTAGACATGGCAAAATGTATAGAGTTGCAAGAAAAAGAGCTTTAAAACTGCAAATTGTTGTCTGCACCCCATGACAAAATGTGTAGAATTGCAGGAAATAAGCTTTAAACCTGTAAAATGTTCTCTCCGTCAACAAGAGGGGGGTGAACAGTGCTTGTGCCCATAGAAATAGACGTGGCATGCTCGCTCGCGGGGGTGGGAGGGGATGTTATCCAATTTTGGAAGGGGGCCTGAGTGAAAAAGTAGAACCAAGAAACAAAAGTAGAATGATTTACAGTGTTTGGGTAGAACAGATTCCATGTATTGTATTGTACATTTATCACCTCCATATGGTAAATATACTGAACAAAAATATAAAGGCAACATGGAACAATTTCAACGAATTTGCTGTGTTACAGTTCATATAATAAGTCAGTTGAAATAAATAAATTAGGCCCTAATCTATGGATTTCACATGACTGGGCAGGGGAGCAGCCATGGGGGGCTCAGACGATCCCGCAGGTGAAGAAGCCGGATGTGGAGGTCCTGGGCTGGCGTGGTTACACGTGGTCGGGTTGTGAGGCCGGTTGGACGTACAGCCAAATTCTCTAAAATGACATTGGAGGTGGTTTATGGTAAAGAAATTAACATTAAATTCTCTGGCAACAGTTCTGTTAGATATTCTTGCAGTCAGCATGACAATTGCACGCTCCCTCAACTTGAGACATCTGTGGCATTGTGTTGTGTGGCAAAACTACACATTTTAGTGGCCTTTTATTGTCCATAGCATAAGGTGCACCTGTGTAATAATCATGCTGTTTAATCAGCTTCTTGATATGCCACACCTGTCACATGGATGGATTATCTTGGCAAAGGAGAAATGCTCACTAACATGGATGTAAACTAATTTGTTCACAACATTTGAGAGAATTAAGCTTTTTGTGCTTATTGTAAATTTCTGGGATCTTTCATTTCAGCTCATGAAACATGGGACCAACACTTTACATATTGCGTTTATATTTTTGTTCAGTATAATAATAACACATATTACCAGAAGGGAACCTGCATGAGGTTGTAGCCTCCATATCTTCCCTCCTTTATTCCGTTCAACTGAAGAACAAAATCAATTCCATGCTGACAGGTTGTTAAAAGTGTTTAGCTGTGTTTGGGGGCCACAGCACTGTTGCGCGAAGATTATCCAAAGATGAATAACACCTGACTGCCTGTATTCAACGTCAATAAACCCCCATATCAGTCATTGATGCTCCTGCCATTGCTTCATTTCCTCCAAACAATTCTGCCAGTCTTGGTCAAACACTGAACATGTAACTTTTTGAACAACACGATTCTAACATCATCTTTTTTGGGGTAAGCCTGCGGAAAGACAGGAGCAACACTTCAATGACGCGTACCAAAGTGCGTTGGACTTCATGCTCTTTGTCATTGACTTTGCACTGGCAGGATTTGTTTAAAGTAATCAGGCGTGTCAAATGAGAACGGAGGCAAACAAACGCCACAAGCCCTTGGATCTGTCATGCTGGCGAGCTCTTAGGGGACGGGATTGGATTAGCTGACGTGTGACAAGCCAATCAAACAAGGGAGCCATAGGTGTTGGAGGTCTGTGACGTGACGGACCATGTGAGCTCAATGTCACTCCGCTTGGACTCCTCAACCTCTGTGGACCCTGGAGGCCCCACCCCCCGGGGCTCCTCAGCTGACATGTTAGATAGTGCTGGTTGGGGGAGGAAAGCCTGATGGTGCTTTACTGATGAGTTGGGTGAGGGGTTGTTGAGTGCAGTAATTTCAAGGGGGTAGACATGACATGACCAAACGGGATGTCAACCTTATTGTCCTTGTCCAACACGCTGGAATCCACTCAAGTTTTGCACGATTAGTTTGGGGATGTTTTTTGAGGGGTCAAAAGTTTAGGGGTAGTTTAGTTTAGAGCAGGGCTGTTCAATGTCGGTCCTGGAATTCCTAAACACTTCTGGTTTTCATCCTCTCCTTATAAGGGACTAATTCAGACATGGGATACCAGGTGAGTGCAATTAACTACCAGGTAGAAACAAAAACCAGGACCGTAATTGAACAGCCCTGGTTTAGAGAGTTTCTTTATTAAAGGGGAGTATGCATCACATTTGCATCACAGCTGTCAATAACGTATTCTTTATTACATCACACTCTGGTCCTGTTGAGGAATCCTGCCATTATGTTGTCACACATCCTAACTCCTCACAGCATGCCTTCATGCTAATCCATATTGTTATCAACTTTATTGAACCCCCATAGGGTTTAATGTATAATCTGTTTTGTTTGGCTTTGGTTGATCGATGACTTCCTGTGACATGTCTGTGGGGAACCCATTCCCACCTCTTTGCACCAGTAAAGCACAGGTCTCTCCTGGCTTCATTGTCACTGGGCAGACTGTGTTGTCACTTGTTTCTCCTCTTTTTCGTCTGTCATTCATGGCTGCCCAGCTTAAAGTAAGTTTGATTATACACAAAGAACATTTATCTTCTATGCAAACAATTATTCCTATAGTTTTTCTCCATATAAATGTGTATTAATATATTTTGAGAGAACCTATGGCACTTTCTGTCACCTCAGTTTTAATTTGTTTTTGACAAATGGGCATCCTTTCCCCAGAAGTTTTTTCCGTGCCAACCTTTTCCAGTTTGCCCCCGTAGTAAAGGCATTCCAGTCTGCCTGGAAATATTAATTGATGAACTGAAGCGGTGTGAAGGGAGAGAGGAAGCCCAGGTCCTGGTGCTCCATGTGTTTGATGTCGGTCTCTCTCCCTTCATCCCCCAGCGTGTGGATGAGCTACTGGAGCGTGTGTGTTCTCAACGCAGGGCCTCAACCAGTCTGATTTAGCTTTTTGACTACTGTGCCGAGTGACTGACTGAGAACAACCAGCGGCTAAGAGAGGATCACTCCCAGGCTTTTATTTAGCCAGCCAGCCAGTGTTTCTATTGATTTATAACGGCATGCCATCTTGCTCTGAGATGAAAAAATAGAAAATCATAATTTTGTAGAGGTCAAATGGAATGTGCCTAGACAATATATTGCATTGGAGCTTTACTGTAAATAAGTCAACTTCTTGAGGCTTCTGACGTTAAAATGGGTAGGAATGCCATGGAGTACGGTATAGCTGCAGCTGAAATCAAGCTGTTAAAGTGAATAAAAGGATCAGCCAGGTAGAGCCGGAATTCTTACTGGTTGGTAGGTGATCAAATACTTATATCATGCAATAAAATGCAAATTAATTACTTAAAAATCATACAATGTGATTTTCTGGATTTTTGTTTTTGTTTGTCTCTCACAGTTGAAGTGTACCTATGATAAAAATTACAGACCTCTACATGCTTTGTAAGTAGGAAAACCTGCAAAATCGGCAGTGTATCAAATACTTGTTCTCCCCACTGTATATTGGTGTATTATCAAGCCTTTTTTATCTTTACATAATCAATAGAATGATAACTGATAATCATTTCTAATGCACCTCTCTAGTTATGGGGTTTTGGGGTCTATTTTTTGGCCAAAAGTAAGAACAGTTGAGTTGGCAAATCTCCTCAAAGTTATGTTGAATATAAAACATTTGCATTCTCACCCTGCAGCCTGGAAGAAAGCCAAGAGCTAGTGCTTTGGTTGACCAAAACATTGATTGGCCTTTTGCACCGACTTCACCCGCTATAGGTGTAATAGGGATTCCAGTTATGTTGGTGCTGCACTTCTTGTTCCGTTACACTGCCTTGCACTAACAAGTCATATTTTTCAAGGTAAGTAAGTTGCAGTTGTTATGATTGCATGGGGACTTGGTTGTGAATCATGTATTCTCATCTCTGGAATGCAATCCAGTTAATCAGGAAACAACACTCAAAATCCAATTAAGATAATGTACATTCAATACAAAAGAGAAATGTATACAATAGAGGACCTCATTATTTTAAGCCACACACAACACTGTCAAATCGTAATCTGGGGTGCTTTGAGTCACTACAGAATGGATATTGAGTTTATTACTATTATTTTCAGACACAGTGTGTCAACTAACTAATATTTACCTGCTTGTAAGCTATTTCTTCTGACTGAACCCCCCTCATTCATGCAAAAAGTAGTGGTATCCAAATATACCTATGAGATCCTAATATACTGATAGGTGTACAGAGTTCACATAGTCCAGGCTGTTCTACAATGTCGTGACGTGACTTTCATTAATATGATGACTGTTATTTATCGAACGAACTAATACCCGATTTAAATTAATCTTGTAACAATTAACTCATTACGATTTGGGGCACCACGGAAGAAGTTGTTTATAAAGTTACCATCTCCCGAATTAAACTCTTAAGGTCTTTACCTATCAATACGTATAAAACAGTCAACGTATTAATCATTACCTCTTATCAGTCTCATTCTGAACGGTCGTAGCCTTCTTGGATCTGCAAGAACCCCAGCTTCATTTATGATTCTGCACTACACAAATTGGTTTAATTATTTATTTACTAGCTAACTAAATAATAACACAGAATAACATACACACTTAATACATGAGAAAAAGTCCCTAGCGGACTAACAACAGCATGACTGCTTGGTTACCAAAAGAGGGAGGGGTAGAGAGGGAGAGAGAGAAAGAGAGACACTTATTAATCATAATACTTTGCTCACGAACCACCGCCCGTTTGGAGTAAGAAATCATTAATGTATTTACTTGTCTTTGTTCGTCGTCTAACTCTGGTGAAACCAAGCCTTCTTCTTAGTGGGATTTGGTAGTGTCCTGTGTCAGTGTAAGGCTCTGGTTGTCAACCAGAGGTCACAATGTCCTTCTTCTTAGTTGTCTTGGTTTGGAGTGAAGTCTTTCTTCAGAGCAGATACTCAGCTGTAGAAGTGATTGTCTGAGAGGGGATTTTGTCCTTCCCACCTTGTGTGGTTAGTCAGAGTTTGAACCAATTTACACGTACAGCTGCATCCTGGCAATGTTCGTGTCTAGTCTGGGAGGTGATCTTCTTCACCTCGTGTTGAGGTTCAACGTTCCAACAATTTTCACGTCTTTCTGGTCTGATGTTAATTTGTCTTTCAAGCCTCTGAGCTCACTCGGCACGTGGCTACTTAATGGTGCAAAGCATCATCAAAAACTATAATCTCGGTAGGAATGTGATTTTAGTTTTCTATCTTAACAAAACTACTCTTATAATTTTCCATATTATATACACAAAGTATTGGATGAAAACTTGTATACTTTTTAAGTTACAACATTTTCTTAATACAATTCTTAATGACGTCACAAAATAATAAACAACATGACATGATTATTCTTTAGGTCCCCACTGACCATTCCCCATATTCTTATCTTAGAAATATTGTTCCAGTGTTTACTTTTTGGACGTTAGAGTTTTGGCAGCAAACGTCTTCTGGAGACAAAGGGACATTCCAATCACCAATACTGGAGGCGTAGCAAGAGATTCCCCTCCTGCCTAATTTACGACCGGGTGTGAGGTGTCAAAACCGGCCCAGTCCCCCTTCCCCTCTTCAGTGGGTGAGAGAGGATCTGGTTATTGCCAGCCATTGCCAAGCTGATCTGAGGCCTTAGATCCTCACACAGGACAGTCATGACAACAATTTAACACAAATATAAACGCAATATGCAACAATTTCATAGATTTTACTGAGTTACAGTTCATATAAGGAAATCAGTTAATTGAAATAAATTCATTAGGCCCTAATCAATGGATGTCACATGACTGGGAATACAGATATCATCTGTTTGTCACAGATACAGTGAGGGGAAAAAAGTATTTGATCCTCTGCTGATTTTGTATGTTTGCCCACTGACAAAGAAATTATCAGTCTAATTTTAATGGTAGGTTTATTTGAACAGTGATAGACAGAATAACAACAAAAAAATCCAGAAAAACGCATGTCAAAAATGTTTTAAATTGATTTGCATTTTAATGAAGGAAATAAGTATTTAACCCCTCTGCAAAACATGACTTAGTACTTGGTGGCAAAACCCTTGTTGGCAATCACAGAGGTCAGACGTTTCTTGTAGTTGGCCACCAGGTTTGCACACATCTCAGGAGGGATTTTGTTCCACTCCTCTTTGCAGATCTTCTCCAAGTCATTAAGGTTTCGAGGCTGACGTTTGGCAACTCGAACCTTCAGCTCCCTCCACAGATTTTCTATGGGATTAAGGTCTGGAGACTGGCTAGGCCACTCCAGGACCTTAATGTGCTTCTTCTTGAGCCACTCCTTTGTTGCCTTGGCCGTTTGTTTTGGGTCATTGTCATGCTGGAATACCCATCCACGACCCATTTTCAATGCCCTGGCTGAGGAAAGGAGGTTCTCACCCAAGATTTGACTGTACATGGCCCCGTCCATCATCCCTTTGATGCGGTGAAGTTGTCCTGTCCCCTTAGCAGAAAAACACCCCCAAAGCATAATGTTTCCACCTCCATGTTTGACGGTGGGGATGGTGTTCTTGGGGTCATAGGCAGCATTCCTCCTCCTCCAAACATGGCGAGTTGAGTTGATGCCAAAGAGCTCCATTTTTGGTCTCATCTGACCACAACACTTTCACCCAGTTCTCCTCTGAATCATTCAGATGTTCATTGGCAAACTTCAGACGGGCATGTACAGTGGGGAGAACTAGTATTTGATACACTGCCGATTTTGCAGGTTTTCCTACTTACAAAGCATGTAGAGGTCTGTAATTTTTATCATAGGTACACTTCAACTGTGAGAGACGGAATCTAAAACAAAAATCCAGAAAATCACATTGTATGATTTTTAAGTAATTTGTTTGCATTTTATTGCATGACATAAGTATTTGATACATCAGAAAAGCAGAACTTAATATTTGGTACAGAAACCTTTGTTTGCAATTACAGAGATCATACGTTTCCTGTAGGTCTTGACCCGGTTTGCACACACTGCAGCAGGGATTTTGGCCCAGTCTTCCATACAGACCTTCTCCAGATCCTTCAGGTTTCGGGGCTGTCGCTGGGCAATACGGACATTCAGCTCCCTCCAAATATTTTCTATTGGGTTCAGGTCTGGAGACTGGCTAGGCCACTCCAGGACCTTGAGATGCTTCTTACGGAGCCACTCCTTAGTTGCCCTGGCTGTGTTTTTCGGGTCGTTGTCATGCTGGAAGACCCAGCTACTTACTGAGGGAAGGAGGTTGTTGGTGTTGTGGTGTTCTTGGGGTTGTACTCATCCTTCTTCCTCCAAACACGGCGAGTGGAGTTTAGACCAAAAAGCTCTATTTTTGTCTCATCAGACCACATGACCTTCTCCCATTCCTCCTCTGGATCATCCAGATGGTCATTGGCAAACTTCAGACGGGCCTGGACATGCGCTGGCTTGAGCAGGGGGACCTTGCGTGCGCTGCAGGATTTTAATCCATGACTTTAATCCATGACGGCATAGTGTGTTACTAATGGTTTTCTTTGAGACTGTGGTCCCATCTCTCTTCAGGTCATTGACCAGGTCCTGCCGTGTAGTTCTGGGCTGATCCCTCACCTTCCTCATGATCATTGATGCCCCACGAGGTGAGATCTTGCATGGAGCCCCAGACCGAGGGTGATTGACCATCATCTTGAATTAATAATAATAATAATAATTGCGCCAACAGTTGTTGCCTTCTCACCAAGCTGCTTGCCTATTGTCCTGTAGCCCATCCCAGCCTTGTGCAGGTCTACAATTGTATCCCTGATGTCCTTACACAGCTCTCTGGTCTTGGCCATTGTGGAGAGGTTGGAGTCTGTTTGATTGAGTGTGTGGACAGGTGTCTTTTATACAGGTAGCGAGTTCAAACAGGTGCAGTTAATATAGGTAATGAGTGGAGAACAGGAGGGCTCCTTAAAGAAAAACTAACAGGTCTGTGAGAGCTGGAATTCTTACTGGTTGGTAGGTGATCAAATACTTATGTCATGCAAATTAATTACAAAAAAATTATACCATTTTAATGGGATTTTTGTTTTAGATTCCATCTCTCACAGTTGAAGTGTACCTAATATAAAAATTACAGACCTCTACATGCTTTGTAATTAGGCAAACCTCGGCAGTGTATCAAATACTTGTTCTCCCCACTGTATATGTGCTTTCTTGAGCAGGGGGACCTTGCGGGCGCTGCAGGATTTCAGTCCTTCACGGCGTAGTGTGTTACCAATTGTTTTCTTGGTGACTATGGTCCCAGCTGCCTTGAGATCATTGACAAGATCCTCCCGTGTAGTTCTGGGCTGATTCCTCGCCGTTCTCATGATCATTGCAACTCCACTAGGTGAGATCTTTCATGGAGCCCCAGGCCGAGGGAGATTGACAGTTCTTTTGTGTTTCTTCCATTTGCGAATAATAGAACCAACTGTTGTCACCTTCTCACCAAGCTGCTTGGCGATGGTTTTGTAGCCCATTCCAGCCTTGTGTAGGTCTACAATCTTGTCCCTCACATCCTTGGAGAGCTCTTTGGTCTTGGCCATGGTGGAGAGTTTGGAATCTGATTGATTGATTGCTTCTGTGGACAGGTGTCTTTTATACAGGTAACAAGCTGAGATTAGGAGCACTCCCTTTAAGAGTGTGCTCCTAATCTCAGCTCGTTACCTGTATAAAAGACACCTGGGAGTCAGAAATGTTTCTGATTGAGAGGGGGTCAAATACTTATTTCCTTCATTATAATGCAAATCAATTTTTAAAAAAAATTGACATGCGTTTTTCTGGATTTTGTTGTTGTTATTCTGTCTCTCACTGTTCAAATAAATCTACCATTAAAATTATAGACTGATCATTTCTTTGTCAGTGGGCAAACGTACAAAATCAGCATGGGATCAAATACTTTTTTCCCTCACTGTACCTTAAAAAAGTGGATCGTAAAACCATTCAGTATCTGGTGTGACCACCATTGCCTCATGCAGTGCGACACATACCCTTCACATAGAGTTGATCGGGCTGTCGATTGTGGAATGTTGTCCCACTCTTCAATGGCTGTGCGAAGTTGCTGGATATTGGCAGGAACTGGAGCACGATCCAGAGCATCTCAAACCTGCTCAATGGTTGACATGTCTGGTGATTATGCAGGCCATGGAAGAACTGGGACATTTTCAGCATCCAGGAATTGTGTACAGATCCTTGCGACATGGAGCCGTTTGTTGTCATGCTGAAACATGAGGTGATGGCGGCAGATGAATGGCACGACAATGGGCCTCAGGATCTCGTCATGGTAGCTCTTTGCATTCAAATTGCCATCGATAAAATGCAATTGTGTTCATTGTCCGAAGCTTATGCCTGCCCGTACCATAACCCCACTGCCACCATGGGGCACTCTTTTCACAACATTGACAACAGCAAACTTCTCGCCCACAAAGATGCATTACATTTACATTTACATTTTAGTCATTTAGCAGACGCTCTTATCCAGAGCGACTTACAGGAGCAATTAGGGTTAAGTGCCTTGCTCAAGGGCACATTAACGTCATTTAGCAGACGCTCTTAGCCAGAGCGACTCACAAATTGGTGCGTTCACCCTATAGCCAGTGGGATAACCACTTTACAATTTGGGGGGTTAGAAGGATTACTTTATCCTATCCCAGGTATTCCTTAAAGAGGTGGGGTTTCAAATGTCTCCGGAAGGTGGTGAGTGACTCCGCTGTCCTGGCGTCGTGAGGGAGCTTGTTCCACCATTGGGGTGCCAGAGCAGCGAACAGTTTTGACTGGGCTGAGCGGGAGCTATGCTTCCGCAGAGGAAGGGGAGCCAGCAGGCCAGAGGTGGATGAACGCAATGCCCTCGTTTGGGTGTAGGGACTGATCAGAGCCTGAAGGTACAGAGGTGCCGTTCCCCTCACTGCTCCATAGGCAAGCACCATGGTCTTGTAGCGGATGCGAGCTTCAACTGGAAGCCAGTGGAGTGTGCGGAGGACACTCATCAGATGCCATACATGCGGTCTGCCATCTGCCCGGTACAGTTGAAACCGGGATTAATCCGTGAAGAGCACACTTCTCCAGCGTGACAGTGGCCATCGAAGGTGAGCATTTGCCCACTGAAGTCGGTTACAACGCCCAGCACAAGATGCACCTGTGTAATGATCATGCTGTTTAATCAGCTTCTTGATATGCCACCATCCAGGTGGATGGATTATCTTGGCAAAGGATAAATGCTCACTAACAGGGATGTAAACACATTTATTTATAACATTTTGAAAGAAATAAGCTTTTTGTGCATATGCACCATTTCTAGGATCTTTATTTCAGATCATGAAACATGGGACCAACACTTAACATGTTGCGTTTATATTTTTGTTCAGCGTATCTCCAAGACGAAGAGTCTAATTACAAATGATCTGTGAACAACATCGGGCGCCTGCTCTGAGCTGGAAATTCCTTTTGAACAGTGTCCCTGTCCATGAATTGTTCATGGAGTAGTTTTACAGGATGTATTTTATTCAGCAGTTCGGTCACATGTAATCTAAGTACAGTGGGGGGAAAAAAGTATTTAGTCAGCCACCAATTGTGCAAGTTCTCCCACTTAAAAAGATGAGAGAGGCCTGTAACTTTCATCATAGGTACACGTCAACTATGACAGACAAATTGAGATTTTTTTTTCCAGAAAATCACATTGTAGGATTTTTTAATGAATTTATTTGCAAATTATGGTGGAAAATAAGTATTTGGTCACCTAGAAACAAGCAAGATTTCTGGCTCTCACAGACCTGTAACTTCTTCTTTAAGAGGCTCCTCTGTCCTCCACTCGTTACCTGTATTAATGGAACCTGTTTGAACTTGTTATCAGTGTAAAAGACACCTGTCCACAACCTCAAACAGTCACACTCCAAACTCCACTATGGCCAAGACTAAAGAGCTGTCAAAGGACACCAGAAACAAAATTGTAGACCAGCACCAGGCTGGGAAGGCTGAATCTGCAATAGGTAAGCAGCTTGGTTTGAAGAAATCAACTGTGGGAGCAATTATTAGGAAATGGAAGACATACAAGACCACTGATAATCTCCCTCGATCTGGGAGAGATCTCACCCCGTGGGGTCAAAATGATCACAAGAACGGTGAGCAAAAATCCCAGAACCACACGGGGGGACCTAGTGAATGACCTGCAGAGAGCTGGGACCAAAGTAACAAAGCCTATCATCAGTAACACACTACGCCGCCAGGGACTCATCCTGCAGTGCCAGACGTGTCCCCCTGCTTAAGCCAGTACATGTCCAGGCCCATCTGAGTGCATTTGGATGATCCAGAAGAGGATTGGGAGAATGTCATATGGTCAGATGAAACCAAAATAGAACTTTTTGGTAAAAACTCAACTCGTCGTGTTTGGAGGACAAAGAATGCTGAGTTGCATCCAAAGAACACCATACCTACTGTGAAGCATGGGGGTGGAAACATCATGCTTTGGGGCTGTTTTTCTGCAAAGGGACCAGGACGACTGATCCGTGTAAAGGAAAGAATGAATGGGGCCATGTATCGTGAGATTTTGAGTGAAAACCTCCTTCCATCAGCAAGGGCATTGAAGATGAATCGTGGCTGGGTCTTTCTGCATGACAATGATCCCAAACACACCGCCCGGGTAACGAAGAAGTGGCTTTGTAAGAAGCATTTCAAGGTCCTGGAGTGGCCTAGCCAGTCTCCAGATCTCAACCCCATAGAAAATCTTTGGAGGGAGTTGAAAGTCTGTTGCCCAGCGACAGCCCCAAAACATCACTGCTCTAGAGGAGATCTGCATGGAGGAATGGGCCAAAATACCAGCAACAGTGTGTGAAAACCTTGTGAAGACTTACAGAAAACGTTTGACCTGTGTCATTGCCAACAAAGGGTATATAACAAAGTATTGAGAAACTTTTGTTATTGACCAAATACTTATTTTCCACCATAATTTGCAAATGAATTCATTAAAAATCCTACAATGTGATTTCCTGGATTTTTTTTCCTCATTTTGTCTGTCATAGTTGACGTGTACCTATGATGAAAATTACAGGCCTCTCTCATCTTTTTAAGTGGGAGAACTTGCACAATTGGTGGCTGACTAAAAACTTTTTTCCCCCACTGTAAATGCTTGTGGCACATATCCGATAGCCACACCAGGAAAAAAATAAAAATGGAAACACTACCTCCTTCAGACGTTTTTTAGGTGGACCAATTGCAACTGTTTTTTAACAAAGCATCATGGTAGTTAAAAAATAAATACATGCGTATAGACTACTGATTAGGCAAATAATGTATTATCTTTGAAATGAATTACATTCTCCAATGAAGTCTCTCTCTCTTTTTTATTATGATCAATCCATTATATTCCATAGTTTGAAAGGAATTGGTGTGAAGTGATTCAGCCCATATTGTATAGATATTGCCATAGTTGGATATTATTGCAGAGTGGAACTCTGATAATTCTGACTCACCCTTTCCCCCAGGGGTTGGTATTTAATTGACAGTCGCGGGTTGTCTTTTCCATCTCCCTCTGCCTCTCTCATCTTGAAAATCGCATCTCATCTCCCCTGTGGCAGGAGGAGTAGCCCACCAACTTCAAAACATTTTTAAGATGTAGGCTAACATATTTTTTTGTTAGGCTAATATATTAGACTTTACATTTAGGTTCACCAAACATCTGTATAACATCCTCAATAATTCTATAACGTTTTATTTTATTGTAGCATGTTTTGTCTCAATCAATAGCGTGCCTTTATGATGAATAGTTGGCAAACTATTTCCATTTATAACAAATGCAAAAGTAAACTGTAAATGCAGAACATATTAAGGACATTCAACTTTTGTCTCCACTTACTCATGTGCTAAGCTTTACAGTTCTTCCTACACCATCCATTGGGTTATTTAATTCCAATGATGGACTGCTTTTCATAACATCGTCACCATTTGCAGTAAATTCATTTAGCACAAGAAACAACTTATAAAAAACTCAAGGTTTTAAGCCTCACTACAGATGAGAATATCCGTCATTAAAATATATAACTCAATTTTAGTCTCATCTGACTTGAGTACCTTCTTCCATATGTTTGGGGATTCTCCCACATGCCTTTTGGTGAACACCAAACGTGTTTGCTTATTTCTTTCTTTAAGCAATGGCTTTTTTCTGCCCACTCTTCTGTAAAGCCCAGATCTGTGGAGTGTATGGCTTAAAGTGGTCCTATGGACAGATACTCCAATCTCCGCTGTGGAGCTTTGCAGCTCCTTCAGGGTTATCTTTGGTCTCTTTGTTGCCTCTCTGATTAATGCCATCCTTGCCTGGTCCGTGAGTTTTGGTAGGCGGCCCTCTCTTGTCAGATTTGTTGTGGTGCCATATTCTTTCAATTTTTTAATAATGGATTTAATGGTGCTCCATGGGATGTTCAAAGTTTCTGATATTTTTTTATAACCCTGCCCCTGACCTGTTTGGAGAGCTCCTAGGTCTTCATGGTGCCGCTTGCTTGGTGGTGCCCCTTGCTTAGTGGTGTTGCAGACTCTGGGGCCTTTCAGAAAAGGTGTGTGTATATATACTGAGATCATGTGACAGATCATGTGACACTTAGATTGCACACAGGTGGACTTTATCTAACTAATTATGTGGCTTCTAAAGTTAATTGGTTGCACCAGATCTTATTTAGGGGCTTCATAGCAAAAGGGGTGAATACATATGCACACACCACTTTTCCTTTATTTAATTTGTAGAATTTTTTAAAACAAGTTAATTTTTTTATTTCACTTCACCAATTTGGACTATTTTGTGTATGTCCATTACATGAAATCCAAATAAAAATCAATTTAAATTACAGGTTGTAATGCAACAAAATAGGAAAATCGCCAAGGGGGATGAATACTTTTGCAAGGCACTGTATTCATATGGGTAAAAATAAAAGCTATGCATAAATAGGGCTGTGGTGATCATGAAATGTTGTCAGCCGGTAACTGTCATGCAAATAACTGCTGGTCTCATGGTAACTGACCGTTAATGAACATAGCCTACAAGCGACTCATGCGGACCTTTTGGAACATCTACATTTTAAAAAGTTGAATAAATCCATTAATATAGCCTACACCATCACAATAAATCAATGTATTTAGTTTAGGCAGATCTAAAGAAATAGGCTACATTTTCTTCATATCATATTTCAGAAAAGCAGAATAGCATTTTCTGAGTCGTCTGTAGAGCAGCTGTCTATGCCATATGGCTGTGGGCTACACTAGTACATTTAGCAGACACGATTCTTATAATTCCTGTGGCATTATTTTATGTTATTTATAGTAAGAAGAATACAATTGAACATAGCTGAATATAATAGAAAGGATATTTTTCTGAAACAATTTCTGAGGGAGTGAGCGGTTAACAAAGTGATAATTTGAAACAGGTCCTCCTATATGCTTAATTTAGAATTATTTATGCAACTTTAGTTGCGATACAAACCGGAGGCTATATGTTTTGATTTCTAATACATTACATGGCTGCATGATGCGACTAATGATGATTTGAAAAAAGTAGCATGAATGCTATGTTTCTTGCGCAGGCTGCACAATCTTCATCAGTCTCTCATTCACAATTTGACAAGCACTTGATAATATTCTCACCCATCAGACTATTCTCAATATAATCGGGTCTTTACATATAGCCTACTAATATACAGTACCAGTCAAAAGTTTGGACACACCTACTCATTCAAGGGTTTTTCTTTATTTTTACTATTATCTACATTGTAGAATAATAGTGAAGACATCAAAACTATGAAATAACACATGGAATCATTTAGTAACCAAAAAAGTGTTAAACAAATCAAAATATATTTGTGATTCTTCAAAGTAGGCACCCTTTGCCTTGATGACAGCTTTGCACACTCTTGGCATTCTCTCAACCAGCTTCACCTGGAATGCTTTTCCAACAGTCTTGAAGGAGTTCCCACATATACTGAGCACCTGTTAGCTGCTTTTCCTTCTCTCTGCGGTCCAACTCATCCCAAACCATCTCAATTGGGTTGAGGTCGGGGGATTGTGGAGGCCAGGTCATCTGATGCAGCACTCCATCACTCTCCTTATAATAATAATAATAATAATAATAATAAGCCATTTAGCAGACGCTTTTATCCAAAGCGACTTACAGTCATGCGTGCATACATTTTTTTTTGTGTATGGGTGGTCCCGGGGATCGAACCCACTACCTTGGCGTTACAAGCGCCGTGCTCTACCAGCTGAGCTACAGAGGACCACCCATACATCCTTCTTGGTCAAATAGCCCTTAAACAGTCTGGAGGTGTGTTTTGGGTCATTGTCCTGTTGAAAAACAAATGATAGTCCCACTAAGCGCAAACCAGATGGGATGGTGTATCGCTGCAGAAAGCTGTGGTAGCCATGCTGGTTAAGTGTGCCTTGAATTGTAAATAAATCACAGACAGTGTCACTAGCAAAGCACCCCCACACCATCACACCACCTCCTCCATGCTTCACGGTGGGAACCACACATGCGGAGATCATCCGTTCACCTACTCTGCGTCTCACAAAGACACGGCGGTTGCAACCAAAAATCGCAAATTTGGACTCAGACCAAAGGACAGATTTCCACTGGTCTAATGTCCATTGCTCATGTTTCTTGGCCCAAGCAAGTCTCCTTTGGTACTGGTTTCTTTGCAGCAATTCGACCATGAAGGCCTTAGTCACGTGGTCTCCTCTGGACAGTTGTTGTTGAGATGTTTCTGTTACTTGAACTCTGTGAAGCATTTATTTGGGCTGCAATCTGAGGTGCAGTTAACTCTAATGAACTTATCCTCTGCAGCAAAGGTAACTCTGGGTCTTCCTTTCCTGTGGCGGTCCTCATGAGAGCCAGTTTCATCATAGCGCTTGATGGTTTTTGCGACTGCACTTGAAGAAACGTACAAAGTTCTTGAAATGCTCTGGATTGACCGACGCTTTTCCCGCGGTTCATTTTCATGCCAGCCAGGTAAGCTACTCTTATAGAAAGCTGATGAGTTCCTCCTCTTTTTAATAGAGGCCATCAAAACTCTGTTTTCTCACGCTGTTGAATAGCATAGCCTGTATAAATGTTGCGCAACATGGGTTTATAGGAACGTTGTTAAAAAATATGCCAAATTTTGCCATGCCTATATACGTTGGGCAATTGACAGTATCAAGGGCCTATGTGTTCGGTGATTAATTACATTTCAAACGTTTTATGCGACATTATTGGCAAGTAACTTTATGCCTACTGTGTCAAAAGCGATTTATAGTTGTTGAACAGGAGTGAAGACAAGTGTATAACGGTAATATTATAAAAAAATGACCCTTTTAACAACCATTATACTGTATTATTCAGTGCATTAGCGGTATGCCTACCACATTTTTTAAGAAAATGTCAGGCAACAATTATATCAAACGTTTTACCATTGCAACAGTTTATGTACAGTCACATTCACCATGGTTGTCTGAAGCAGCTGGAGATGCCTCATCACGATTGGTTATTCCCCATAATTTACAACAATGTCAATGAGCGTCATCACCATCTTTCCTTTGCGGTACCTCAAAACTGTCATGATTACCAGCTGAGAAACTTTTATGAGTTGATTTTACTCCTGGCTCAGAGTTTGTCTGCGCAGTGTCCTAACATCACCCTAAAACCTACTCTGAGCTGGGAGTCATATTTTAGTGTTATGGTTTTAACAGGATTCCTAGGACCTTTTCTGAGATGCTTTGTAGATAGGGGCCCATGGTTGTTAGCACGAGGCAGGTTGGGCTATAGTCACCTTTCAGTAGCCTCCCCACCCCTATGACAGACTCTAAATGGATGAGCCCCTCCATTCCCTCTAATAAACACTCAGACTCGGCAGTGTAGTGTCTTGGAGCAGAGGTGGACGGATGGGAGGGGGTGTTCTGAATGATTTCATATCAAATTACATTTTATTGGTCACATATCAGTACATTTTGCATAATCCAAAACCCCAGAATTGTTTTATCTTTATATTTTCACTCTTATCATTTGGTGTTTTTATGTTTGGTGTAGTCATTTTTTTGTCATTCCGTGACTGGGTTGTGTAGTTGGCTTTGTTCAGACCTTCTGGCTCTCAAGTTGTTTTTCTCGCCCAAGACCACCAGGGTTTTGCTTCAAGCCGTTAACAATGTTTTCTTTTGATAAATGGTGCGATGAAAATCAATTTGATTAGAGTTCTACCAAACTGAGCGCATATATTTTTTATGTCATCATTAATCTGGCCTTTTCATCACTTTATTTTACTGGGTTTTAATTGAGTCTGCTAGAGTTCTCTTTTCTTTGGGGGGGGGGGGACAAGAAAAAGAGGCTATATGGTCACATATGTTGTGATCATGCATCCATCCATCCACATCAGAACTAAATTATATTCTTCTGTGATGTACAATAACACTTAGTACACACTTGTGATTCAAACATTGGGAATTTATGACAATGATGGCTTTATTTTGAATTTTTATCTGTTTAAATTACCATTCGCCTTCACCAAATGTTTGCAGGATCCCATTGCGATAATGATTCAGTGCTGTGACCCTGATGTTCAAAAACTCAAACACTTATATTGTCTCACGCTTTCATCAGGTTTCTGAGATGTTTTCTACGAGTTTGACTTCCGTTGCAACAGTTGCAGTCCCTGATGTCATGGTTCTCAATTTTCAAATCAGAGACAAACTGTTTAAGTACAGTTGCCAAAAGGAACATTCTGTCATAAATGAACTGTTTGTACACTGGAACAGACCAAGGAATAAATATAAACAATAATGCTATCTTAACGGTTGTTCAAGAATGCACAAGGTCTTAGTGTTTACACTTGAATAAAAGGATCAGGTGGGAAGTAATGGACTTAAGAGCCTGGAACATATATACAGTGGGGGAAAAAAGTATTTAGTCAGCCACCAATTGTGCAAGTTCTCCCACTTAAAAAGATGAGAGAGGCCTGTAATTTTCACCATATGTACACGTTAACTATGACAGACAAATTGAGATTTTTTTTCTCCAGAAAATCACATTGTAGGATTTTTTATGAATTTATTTGCAAATTATGGTGGAAAATAAGTATTTGGTCACCTACAAACAAGCAAGATTTCTGGCTCTCACAGACCTGTAACTTCTTCTTTAAGAGGCTCCTCTGTCCTCCACTCGTTGCCTGTATTAATGGCACCTGTTTGAACTTGTTATCAGTATAAAAGACACCTGTCCACAACCTCAAACAGTCACACTCCAAACTCCACTATGGCCAAGACCAAAGAGCTGTCAAAGGACACCAGAAACAAAATTGTAGACCTGCACCAGGCTGGGAAGACTGAATCTGCAATAGGTAAGCAGCTTGGTTTGAAGAAATCAACTGTGGGAGCAATTATTAGGAAATGGAAGACATACAAGACCACTGATAATCTACCTCGATCTGGGGCTCCACGCAAGATCTCACCCCGTAGGGTCAAAATTATCACAAGAACGGTGAGCAAAAATCCCAGAACCACACGGGGGGACCTAGAGAATGATCTGCAGAGAGCTGGGACCAAAGTAACAAAGCCTACCATCAGTAACACACTACGCCGCCAGGGACTCAAATCCTGCAGTGCAAGACGTGTCCCCCTGCTTAAGCCAGTACATGTCCAGGCCCATCTGCAGTTTGCTAGAGTGCATTTGGATGATCCAGAAGAGGATTGGGAGAATGTCATATGGTCAGATGAAACCAAATTAGAACTTTTTGGTAAAAACTCAACTCGTCGTGTTTGGAGGACAAAGAATGCTGAGTTGCATCCAAAGAACACCATACCTACTGTGAAGCATGGGGGTGGAAACATCATGCTTTGGGGCTGTTTTTCTGCAAAGGGACCAGGACGACTGATCCGTGTAAAGGAAAGAATGAATGGGGCCATGTATCGTGAGATTTTGAGTGAAAACCTCCTTCCATCAGCAAGGGCATTGAAGATGAAACGTGGCTGGGTCTTTCAGCATGACAATGATCCCAAACACACCGCCCGGGCAACGAAGGAGTGGCTTCGTAAGAAGCATTTCAAGGTCCTGGAGTGGCCTAGCCAGTCTCCAGATCTCAACCCCATAGAAAATATTTGGAGGGAGTTGAAAGTCCGTGTTGCCCAGCGACAGCCCCAAAACATCACTGCTCTAGAGGAGATCTGCATGGAGGAATGGGCCAAAATACCAGCAACAGTGTGTGAAAACCTTGTGAAGACTTACAGAAAACGTTTGACCTGTGTCATTGCCAACAAAGGGTATATAACAAAGTATTTAGAAACTTTTGTTATTGACCAAATACTTATTTTCCACCATCATTTGCAAATAAATTCACAAAAAATGCTACAATGTGATTTTCTGGATTTTTTTTTCTCATTTTGTCTGTCATAGTTGACGTGTACCTATGATGAAAATTACAGGCCTCTCTCATCTTTTTAAGTGGGAGAACTTGCACAATTGGTGGCTGACTAAATACTTTTTTTCCCCACTGTATATATATGTACACAATATATAGATAGTATGCTTCCATAAAGCCAATTGTAGACTATTTCCATATCCCTTGACTTCAGCATTTTTGTTTTATGATAGGGTTGTGGACATTGATCGAGTTCAATTATGGGCGGAATTCCAACGTTATTTTACGGTCAGCTTGTTTTATATCCTAAAGGAACATCAATCAGGTGGGATTTAACTAGGAAGGGGACAATGCAGAGGTGATGCTGAAGCTGTCCATCAGGCCAGTTTTACTGCTTTCTGAAGGATGCTCAACTCGCATAAGCCAAATGGCCACACATGGGTATAGTCGTCCATCTTATACAGAACTTGTCGAAGTTATGTAGCCCACTTCCACCATGAGCTTTTTAAACAATTTTTTTGTAAACTGCCAGTTGGTTGGCATGGTCATATAGCACCAGCTGTGTCCAACACTGGACGAATATTGAGGTATTATGCCTAAACTTTTTGCACACACTGAGAAGACAGCCCTTTGGGCCATCCTATTAGAGAAGTAATTAGTGCAATATAAAGTAGCTGATCACAAGTCACCAAACCTACACCCCTTTACGTAACATACTTTCCACTTCCAAAATGTGTTCCTCAGCAGTTTTTTCCCCTCCTTACTCAATGAATTGCCTTCAGGATCTTGGCTAAAAATGTTAAGTGTCATAGCCACTAAATGATTTGATCTATCCAAGTCATTAAGTCGAGGTTGGAACAGAAATGTGCAGACGTTCTGCAGACTAAGATGTATTTTAGTGCTCTGCACTCTGAAACGGCCCACTCCTCTCAGACAGACAGACAGGGTCAGGCAAACAGCCCTGCAGTGTGAGCTCACACACCATTATCTTTGTTCTCTCGCTCTTGCTCTCTCTCTTTCTTGGTCTCCCTCACTCTTTTTGTCATAGAGAGCATGAGCTAGGGTTGGGCGGTATCCAGATTTCCATACAGTTTCTGTACCATACCGGGGTATATCGTATTACCGAATGTGCACTGTGCTATTTAAAAACAAAAAACAATGTAGGCACAAGGGATCTTGATCCAGGAGGGGATTGAATGTCTACTGTAACCAATAAGCTTGATCTTGACATCTAGCCACTTAGCTAGCAAGTTATCAAACCAAATCATAGCTGTAGGCCTGAGCTGGATATAATTTATTTGACACATCTTACATTTCTTATAGTTATACTTAACTTATAGTTATTTATAAGCAGTGGCGTAGCACGCACCCCCGCTGCCCTTGCGATGCGGGGGTGGGGCCCTTATACATACATACAGTATCTCACAAAAGTGAGTACACCCCTCACATTTTTGTAAATATTTGAGTATATCTTTTCATGTGACAACACTGAAGAAATGACACTTTGCTACAATGTAAAGTAGTGAGTGTACAGCTTGTATAACAGCGTAAATTTGCTGTCCCCTCAAAATAACTCAACACACAGCCATTAATGTCTAAACCGCTGGCAACAAAAGTGAGTACACCCCTAAGTGAAAATGTCCAAATTGGGCCCAATTAGCCATTTTCCTTCCCCGGTGTCATGTGACTTGTTAGTGTTACAAGGTCTCAGGTGTGAATGGGGAGCAGGTGTGTTAAATTTGGTGTCATCGCTCTCACACTCCCTCATACTGGTCACTGGAAGTTCAACATGGCACCTCATGGCAAAGAACTCTCTGAGGATCTGAAAAAAATAATTGTTGCTCTACATAAAGATGGCCTGAGCTATAAGAAGATTGCCAAGATCCTGAAACTGAGCTGCAGCACGGTGGCCAAGACCATACAGCGGTTTAACAGGATACGTTCCACTCAGAACATGCCTTGCCATGGTCGACCAAAGAAGTTGAGTGCACATGCTCAGTGTCATATCCAGAGGTTGTCTTTGGGAAATAGACGTATGAGTGCTGCCAGCATTGCTGCAGAGGTTGAAGGGGTGGGGGGGTCAGCCTGTTGGTGCTCAGACTATACGCCGCACACTGCATCAAATTGGTCTGCATGGCTGTCGTCCCAGAAGGAAGCCTCTTCTAAAGATGATGCACAAGAAAGCCCGCAAACAGTTTGCTGAAGACAAGCAGACTAAGGACATGGATTACTGGAACCATGTCCTGTGGTCTGATGAGACCAAGATGAACTTATTTGGTTCAGATGGTGTCAAGCGTGTGTGGCGGCAACCAGGTGAGGAGTACAAAGACAAGTGTGTCTTGCCTACAGTCAAGCATGGTGGTGGGAGTGTCATGGTCTGGGGCTGCATTAGTGCTGCCGGCACTGGGGAGCTACAGTTCATTGAGGGAACCATGAATGCCAACATGTACTGTGACATACTGAAGCAGAGCATGATTCCCTCCCTTCGGAGACTGGGCCGCAGGGCAGTATTCCAACATGATACGACCCCAAACACACCTCCAAGACGACCACTGCCTTGCTAAAGAAGCTGAGGGTAAAGGTGATGGACTGGCCAAGCATGTCTCCAGACCTAAACCCTATTGAGCATCTGTGGGGCATCCTCAAACGGAAGGTGGAGGAGTGCAAGGTCTCTAATATCCAAAATGATGGTGGCCACACAAAATATTGACACTTTGGGCCCAATTTGGACATTTTCACTTAGAGGTGTACTCACTTTTTTGTTGCCAGTGGTTTAGACATTAATGGCTGTGTGTTGTGTTATTTTGAGGGGACAGCAAATTTACACTGTTATACAAGCTGTACACTCACTACTTTACATTGTATCAAAGTGTCATTTCTTCAGTGTTGTCACATGAAAATAAATACTCAAATATTTACAAAAATGTGAGGGGTGTACTCACTTTTGTGAGATACTGTACATACAGTACCAGTCAAAAGTTTGGACACCTACTAATTCCAGGGTTTTTCTTTATTTTTTACTATTTTCTACATTGTAGAATAATAGTGAAGACACCAAAACTATGAAATAACACATATGGGATCATGTAGTAACCAAAAAAGTGTTAAACAAATCAAAATATATTTTGAATTTGAGATTCTTCAAAGTAGCCACCCTTTGCCTTGATTACAGCTTTGCACACTCTTGGCATTCTCTCAACCAGCTTCATGAGGTAGTCACCTGGAATACATTTAAATTAACAGGTGTGCCTTGTTAAAAGTTAATTTGTGGAATTTCTTTCCTTCTTAATGCGTTTGAGCCAATCAGTTGTGTTGTGACAGGTAGGGGTGGTATACAGTAGATGCCGTATTTGGTAAAAGACCAAGTCCATATTATGGCAAGAACAGCTCAAATAAACAACAGTCCATCATTACTTTAAGACATAAAGGTCAGTCAATATGGAAAATGTCAAGAACTTTGTACGTTTCTTCAAGTGCAGTCATTAAAACCATCAATCGCAGTGATGAAGCTGGCTCTCATGAGGACCGCCAAAGGAAAGGATGACCCAGAGTTACCTCTGCTGCAGAGAATAAGTTCATTTGAGTTACCACCATCAGAAATTGCAGCCCAAATAAATGCTTCACAGAGTTCAAGTAACAGACACATGTCAACATCAACTGTTCAGAGGAGACTGCGTGAATCAGGCCTTCATGGTCGAATTGCTGCAAAGAAAACACTACTAAAGGACACCAATAAAAAGAAGAGACTTGCTTGGGCCAGGAAACACGAGCAATGGACATTAGACCGGTGGAAATCTGTCCTTTGGTCTGATGAGTACAAATTTGAGATTTTTGGTTCCAACCACCCTGTCTTTGTGAGACGCAGAGTAGGTGAACGGATGATCTCCGCATGTGTGGTTCCCACTGTGAAGCATGGATGAGGAGGTGTGATGGTGTGGGGGTGCTTTGCTAGTGACACTGTCTGTGATTTATTTAGAATTCAAGGCACACTTAACCAGCATGGCTACCACAGCATTCTGCAGCGATATGCCATCCCATCTGGTTTGCCCTTTGTCCCACTATCATTTGTTTTTCAACAGGACAATGACCCAAAACACACCCCAGGCTGTGTAAGGGCTATTTGACCAAGGAGAGTGATGGAGTGCTGCATCAGATGACCTGGCCTCCACAATCACCCGACCTCAACCAAATTGAGATGGTTTGGGATGAGTTGGACCGCAGAGTGAAGGAAAAGCAGCCAACAAATGCTCAGCATATGTACTCCTTCAAGACTGTTGGAAAAGCATTCCTCATGAAGCTGGTTGAGAGAATGCCAAGAGTGTGCAAAGCTGTCATCAATGCGAAGGGTGACTACTTTGAAGAATCTAAAATCTAAATATATTCTGATTTGTTTAACACTTTTGGTTACTACATGATTCCATGTGTGTTATTTCATAGTTTTGATGTCTTCACTATTGTTCTACAATGTAGATAATAGTAAAAATAAACCTTTGAATGAAGGTGTTTCCAAACTATTGACTGGTACTGTACAAACATGCAAACATACATACACATTTGTATCTTTTTTTTTTTTGATATTGAAAGTTATACCGTCAGTATTTTGAAATGCACCGGTAAAGGATATACAGTTGAAGTCGGAAGTTTACATACACTTTAGCCAAATACATTTAAACTCAGTTTTTCACAATTCTTGACATTTAATCCTAGTAAAAAATCAGCTTTAGGTCAGTTAGGATCACCACTTTTATTTTAAGAATGTCAAATGTCAGAATAATAGTAGAGATAATTATTTATTTCAGCTTTTAGTTCATTCATCACATTCCTAGTGGGTCAGAAGTTTACATACACTCAATTAGTATTTGGTAGCATTGCCTTTAAATTGTTTAACTTGGGTCATATGTTTCGGCTAGCATTCCACAAGCTTCCCAAAATAAATTGGGTGAATTTTGGCCCATTCCTCCTGACAGAGCTGGTGTAACTGAGTCAGGTTTGTAGGCCTCCTTGCTCGCACACACTTTTTCAGTTCTGCCAACACATTTACTATAGGATTGAGGTCAGGGCTTTGTGATGGCCACTCTTTGTTGTCCTTAAGCCATTTTGCCACAACTTTGGAAGTATGCTTGGGGTCATTGTCCATTTGGAAGACCCATTTGCGAACAAGCTTTAACTTCCTGACTTATGTCTTGAGATGTTGCTTCAAGATATCCTCATAATTTTCCTTCCTCATGATGCCATCTATTTTGTGAAGTGCACCAGTCCCTCCTGCAGCAAAGCACCCCCACAGCATGATGCTGCCACCCCCGTGCTTCACGGTTGGGATGGTGTTCTTCGGCTTGCAAGCGACCCCCTTTTTCCTCCAAACATAACGATGGTCATTATGGCCAAACAGTTATATTTTTGTTTCATTAGACCAGAGGACATTTCTCCAAAAAGTACGATCTTTGTCTCCATGTGCAGTTGCAAACATTTTACATTTTTTTTTACATTTTAGTCATTTAGCAGACGCTCTTATCCAGAGCGACTTACAGGAGCATTTAGGGTTAAGTGCCTTGCTTAAGGGCACATCGACAGATTTTTCACCTAGTCGGCTCGGGGATTAGAACCAGCGACCTTTCGGTTACTGGCACAACGCTCTTACCCACTAAGCTACCTGCCGCCCAAACTGTAGTCTGGCTTTTTTATGGCGGTTTTGGAGCAGTGGCTTCTTCCTTGCTGAGCGGCCTTTCAGGTTATGTCGATATAGGACTTGTTTTACTGTGGATATAGATACTTGTGTACCTGTTTCCTCCAGCATCTTCACAAGGTCCTTTGCTGTTGTTCTGGGATTGATTTGCACTTTTCGCACCAAAGTACGTTCATCTCTAGGAGACAGAACGCGTGTCCTTCCTGAGCGGTATGACGGCTGCGTGATCCCATGGTGTTTTATACTTGCGTACTATTGTTTGTACAGATGAACGTGGTACCTTCAGGCGTTTGGAAATTGCTCCCAAGGATGAACCAGACTTGTGGAGGTCTACTATTTTCTTTTCTGAGGTCTTGGCTGATTTCTTTTGATTTTCCCATGATGTCATGCAAAGAGGCACTGAGTTTGAAGGTAGGCCTTGAAATACATCCACAGGTACTCCTCCAATTGACTCATGATGTCAATTAGCCTATCAGAAGCTTCTAAAGCCATGACATAATTTTCTGGAATTTTCCAAGCTGTTTAAAGGCACAGTCAACTTAGTGTATGTAAACTTCTGACCCACTGGAATTGTGATACAGTGAATTGTAAGTGAAATAATCTGTCTGTAAACAATTGTTGGAAAAATGAATTGTGTCATGCACAAAGTAGATGTCCTAACCAACTTGCCAAAACTATAGTTTGTTAACAAGACATTTGTGGTGTGGTTGTAAAAAGAGTTTTAATGACTCCAACCTAAGTGTATGTAAACTTCCAACTTCAACTGTATCGCCCAAGCCTAACGTGAGCCCTTAAAATGTTAGCAGTGTATTATGTTAGCAGCCCTTAAAATGTATTTCCTGAAGCTGAAATTAACCAATGTCCTCAATTTAACCATGCGTTCCTCTCCCTCTTTATCTCTCTCACTCTCTGTCTCTCTCCTCTCCTCTCTCAACATCTCTCTAGCTATGGGAGCTATCCTCAGGTGAGATCCTCCTGTCTGTTCTCTTTGACGTGGGCATCATGTCAGTGACCCTTGACCCCTGCGAGTACTACCTCTTCTGTGGCGGCAGCGACGGCGGTATATTCCAGGTGTCCCTCTGCAGCCAGGTTAGATTTTTTTCTGTCTTCACCACTTTAGCCTTTCACCGTTTACCCCTGAGCATTCCTCGATTAACATCTCAATGGCTTTGATTCACAAACTGTGGGTCTACGTTAATCGAGCATCCATCAAGCGCAACCTTGCCCACTCGGACATGTTTTTTTTTGTTTCATAACATCCAAGGTTTCATCAATGGCCTCCCTGTACATTATAAACAGGTTGCCCAACCATAAATAACCAACCCGTTGTGGATATTGCCCACGGAGAGAAGTGTCTGGACAGGGGTGAGCTCAGACAGATGACAGCAAATTGGAAAGCAGATATACAGCGGGTACATTAGGCCACAGTCTGGCGATACACCAAGGGAAAGTGACATAACTAGGAGAGACTTTGAACTGGCGAATCCATCTCTAAAATGGAGTTTGCATGTCATATAACTTTGTATTCAGTACGTATTGTGCGCTGAGATGTTTTATTTTATTTCAGAGTCGGACGGGACAACTAGGGCTAGGCGATATGGGCAAAATATAATGTCACAGTATTTTTTTAAATAAAATGACTGTTTGACTGTGTTTATTTTTTTTAATAATAAAAGTTTGCTTTATGAGTAGTGCGTGACCCTAGGGTGGCAACACATACAGTGTATTAAGAAAGTATTCAGACCCTTCACTTTTTGTTAAGTTACAGCCTTATTCTAAAATTGATTTATTTTTAAATCCCCTCATTAATCTACACCCAATACCCCATAATGACAAAGCAAAAACAGATTTTTATAAATTTTTGCAAATGTATAATAAAAAACAACTGAAATATCACATAAGTATATCATAAGTATTCAGACCCTTTGCTCAGTACTTTGTTGAAGCACCTTTGGCAGCGATTACAGTCTTGAGTCTTCTTGGGTATGACTACAAGCTTGGCACACCTGTGTTTGGGGAGTTTCTCCCATTCTTTTCTGCAGATCCTCTGAAGCTCTGTCAATTGTAGCTCAATTGGTAGAGCATGGCACTTGTAACGCCAGGGTAGTGGGTTCGATCCCCGGGACCACCCATACGTAAAAATGTATGCACACATGACTTTAAGTCGCTTTGGATAAAAGTGTCTGCTAAATGGCATATTTTTATATTATTATAGGTTGGATGGGGAGCATCGCTGCACAGCTATTTTCAGGTCTCTCCAGAGTTGTTCAATCTGGTTCAAATCCGGGCTCTCGCTGGGCCACTCGAGGACATTGAGAGACTTGTCCCGAAGCTACTCCTGCGTTGTCTTGGCTGTGTGCTTAGGGTCGTTGTCCTGTTGGAAGGTGAACCTTCGCCTCAGTCTGAGGTCCTGAGCGCTCTGGAGCAGGTTTTCATCAAGGATCTCTCTGTACTTTGCTCTGTTCATCTTTCCCTCGATCCTGACTAGTCTCCCAGTCCCTGCTGCTGAAAAACATCCCCACAGCATGATGCTGCCACCACCATGCTTCACCGTAGGGATGGTGCCAGGTTTCTTCTAGACGTGACGCCAAAGAGTTCAATCTTTGTTTCATCAGACCAGAGGATCTTGTTTCTCATGGTCTGAGAGTCCTTTAGGTGCCTTTTGGCAAACTCCAAGCGGGCTGTCATGTGCCTTTTACTGAGGAGTGGCTTCCGTCTGGCCACTATACCATAAAGGCCTGATTGGTGGAGTGCTGCAGAGATGGTTGTCCTTCTGGAAGGTTCTCCGATCTCCACAGAGGAACTCTGGAGCTCTGTCAGAGTGACCATCGGGTTCATTGCTCAGTTTGGCCGGGCGGCCAGCTCTAGGAAGAGTCTTGGTGGTTCCAAACTTCTTCCATTTATGATGGAGTCCACTGCGTTCTTGGGGAACTTCAATGGTGCAGAATTTTTTTGGTACCCTTCCCCAGATCTGTGCCTCGACACAATCCTGTCTTGGAGCTCTACTGACAATTCCGTCGACCTCATGGCTTGGTTTTTGCTCTGACATGCACTGTCAACTGTGGGACCTTAGACAGGTGTGTACCTTTCTAAATCATATCCAATCAATTGAATTTACCACAGGTGGACTCCTATCAAGTTGTAGAAACCTCTCAAGGGTGATCAATGGAAACAGGATGCACCTGAGCTCAATTTCGAGTTTCATAACAAAGGGTCTGAATACTTATGTAAATAAGGTATTTCTGTTTTTTATACATTTGCACATTTTAAATGATTTCAATGTCTTTATCCATTCTTATTGTTTTATACTCTTCAACTTCAACCAAAAATCTTTTTCTGGATTTTCATGAGTTTCTGCATTTCCTGCACTAATTTGAGATCATTTCCACACTGCCACATAGGGCTGCACGATATGGGCAAACAATCTAGGCCTTAATTTTAATCAAATGTTACAATTGCGATTTGACTGCGATTTAGAGCAAAACACTTGAGTGAACTGTTGGAATCATGGAAAGTTGGAAGACATGGAAGAGTTATTGTGACAGGATAGGAACCAAAGTGTTTATAAGTGTTTCCTAGGGGACCCTATAATCTTTGGCTACATTGAATGCTTTCTCTTAGCAACTTCATGTAGCTAACATATTCTTGCTTTGTGCATTCCTCTTTGATTTAGAAGATACTGTTGCACAAAACACATGCAGATTTAGGTCTACACCATCACTGGTATTATCAGGCTGTATAGCTAATTAAGTTTGCTCTGACTCAGTATATTTATTAGCTAGCTAGCGATTAGCGATAATCAAATCAAATCAAATTTTATTGGCCGCATGCGCCGAATACAACAGGTGCAGACATTACAGTGAAATGCTTACTTACAGCCCTTAACCAACAGTGCATTTATTTTGTAGTAAAAATGTAGAATAAAACAACAAAAAAGTGTTGAGAAAAAAAGAGCAGAAGTAAAATAAAATAACAGTAGGGAGGCTATATATACAGGGGGGTACCGGTGCAGAGTCAATGTGCGGGGGCACCGGCTAGTTGAGGTAGTTGAAGGAATATGTACATGTGGGTAGAGTTAAAGTGACTATGCATAAATACTTAACAGAGTAGCAGCAGCGTAAAAAGATGGGGTGGGGGGGCAGTGCAAATAGGCCGGGTATCCATGATTAGCTGTTCAGGAGTCTTATGGCTTGGGGGTAGAAGCTGTTGAGAAGTCTTTTGGACCTAGACTTGGCACTCCGGTACCGCTTGCCGTGCGGTAGCAGAGAGAACAGTCTATGACTAGGGTGGCTGGAGTCTTTGACAATTTTGAGGGCCTTCCTCTGACACCGCCTGGTATAGAGGTCCTGGATGGCAGGAAGCTTGGCCCCAGGGATGTACTGGGCCGTACGCACTACCCTCTGTATTGCCTTGCGGTCGGAGGCCAAGCAGTTGCCATACCAGGCGGTGATGCAACCAGTCAGGATGCTCTCGATGGTGCAGCTGTAGAATTTTTTGAGGATCTGAGGACCCATGCCAAATCTTTTCAGTCTCCTTAGGGGGAATAGGCTTTGTCGTGCCCTCTTCACGACTGTCTTGGTGTGTTTGGACCATGATAGTTCGTTGGTGATGTGGACACCAAGGAACTTGAAGCTCTCAACCTGTTCCACTACAGCCCCGTTGATGAGAATGGGGGCGTGCTCAGTCCTCTTTTTTTTCCTGTAGTCCACAATCATCTCCTTTGTCTTGGTCACGTTGAGGGAGAGGTTGTTATGCTGGCACCACACAGCCAGGTCTCTGACCTCCTCCCTATAGGCTGTCTCATCATTGTCGGTGATCAGGCCTACAACTGTTGTGTCGTCTGCAAACTTAATGATGGTGTTGGAGTCGTGCCTGGCCATGCAGTCATGGGTGAACAGGGAGTACAGGAGGGGACTGAGCATGCACCCCTGAGGGGCCCCCGTGTTGAGTATCAGTGTGACAGATGTGTTGTTACCTACCCTTACCACCTGGGGGCATGAAGTCCAGGATCCAGTTGCAGAGGGAGGTGTTTAGTCCCAGGATAATTAGCTTAGTGATGAGCTTTGAGGGCACTATGGTGTTGAATGCTGAGCTGTAGTAAATGAATAGCATTCTCACGTAGGTGTTCCTCTTGTCCAGGTGGAAAAGGGCCATGTGGAGCGCAATAGAGATTGCATCATCTGTGGATCTGTTGAGGCGGTATGCAAATTGGAGTGGGTCTAGGGTTTCTGGGATAATGGTGTTGATGTGAGCCATGACCAGCCTTTCAAAGCACTTCATGGCTACAGACGTCAGTGCTACGGGTCGGTAGTCATTTAGGCAGGTTATCTTAGAGTCCTTGGGCACGGGGACTATGGTGGTCTGCTTGAAACATGTTGGTATTACAGACTCCGTCAGGGACATGTTGAAAATGTCAGTGAAGACACTTGCCAGTTGGTCAGCACATGCTCGGAGTACACGTCCTGGTAATCCGTCCGACCCTGCGGCCTTGTGAATGTTGACCTGCTTAAAAGTCTTACTCACATCGGCTACGGAGAGCGTGATCACATAGTCATCCGGAACATCTGGTGCTCTCATGCATGCTTCAGTGTTGCTTGCCTCGAAGCGAGCATAGAAGTGGTTTAGCTCGTCTGGAAGTCTTGTGTCACTGGGCAGCTCGTAGCTGTGCTTCCCTTTGTAGTCTGTAATAGTTTTCAAGCCCTGCCACATCCGACGAGCGTCAGAGCCGGTGTAGTACGATTCAATCTTAGTCCTGTATTGACACTTTGCCTGTTTGATGGTTCGTCGGAGGGCATAGCGGGATTTCTTATAAGCGTCCGGGTTAGAGTCCCGCTCCTTGAAAGCGGCAGCTCTACCCTTTAGCTCAGTGCGGATGTTTCCTGTAATCCATGGCTTCTGGTTGGGGTATGTACGTACGGTCACTGTGGGGACGACATCATCGATGCACTTATTGATGAAGCCAGTGACTGATGTGGTGTACTCCTCAATGCTATCTGAAGAATCCCGGAACATGTTCCAGTCTGTGCTAGCAAAACAGTCCTGTAGCTTAGCATCTGCGTCATCTGACCACTTTTTTATTAACCGAGTTACTGGTGCTTCCTGCTTTAGTTTTTGCTTATAAGCAGGAATCAGGAGGATAGAGTTATGGTCAGATTTGCCATAACCAAATGGAGGTTGAGGGAGAGCTTTGTATGCGTCTCTGTGTGTGGAGTAAAGGTGGTCTAGAGTTGTTTTTCCTCTGGTTGCACATTTAACATGCTGGTAGAAATTAGGTAGAACGGATTTAAGTTTCCCTGCATTAAAGTCCCCGGCCACTAGGAGCGCTGCCTCTGGATGAGCGTTTTCCTGTTGACTTATGGCCTTATACAGTTCATTCAGTGCAATCTCAATGCCAGCATTGGTTTGTGGTGGTAAATAGACAGCTATGAAAAATATAGATGAAAACTCTCTTGGTAAATAGTGTTGTCTACAGCTTATCATAAGATACTCTACCTCAGGCGAGCAAAACCTAGCGACTTCCTTAGTATTTGATTTTGTGCACCAGCTGTTGTTTACAAATATACACAGACCGCCACCCCTTGTCTTACCGGAGTCAGCCGTTCTATCCTGCCGATGTAGCGTATAGCCCGCTAGCTGTATGTTGTCCATGTCGTCGTTCAACCACGACTCTGTGAAACATAAGATATTACAGTTTTTAATGTCCCGTTGGTAGGATAACCGTAATCTTAGGTCATCCAATTTATTCTCAAATGATTGAAGATTGGCTAATAGGATTGATGGGAGTGGCAGTTTACTCGCTCGCCGTCGGATCCTTACAAGGCACCCCGACCTACGTCCACGATATCTCCGTCTCTTCCTCATGCGAATGGCAGGGATTTGGGCCTTGTCGGGTGTCTGTAGGATATCCTTCGCGGCCGCCTCGTTGAAGAAAAAATCTTCGTCCAATACGTGGTGAGTAATCGCTGTCCTGATATCCAGAAGCTATTTTTGGTTATAAGAGACGATGGCAGAAACATTATGTACAAAATAAATTACACATAATAGTACAATTGGTTAGAGGGCTGTAAAACGGCAGCCATCTTCTCCGGCGCCATGTAATTTATTACATGCAACAATGTTGAGCTAACAAGATTTTAGCAGCTAACAAGATTTAGGCCCAACTTGCTAGTAAAGGACGAACTAGCTGTTTGCAGATGTAAGAAACACAAACCAATAGTGTAGTTATAGAACGCTAGTGGATTTATATTAAGCAGCAAAGTGAAAACCGCATCGTTGTCATCAACATTGTTGCATGTGCTGCATTGACCATGCAGAGACTGAACGCAAGTGTCTTGTGGTAGAGGAACAACAAATGTACTCCTTGAGTGACAGGGGGTGGGGCTAAATCTGTGTGGAAAGCGGCATGGAGAGAGAGAGAACTCAAGTAGCGAAGTAAACTATAAATCGTAAAATACGGTATACCGCCCAGCCCTGGTCACAACTAGTATCTTTGAAGACAACATATTAATAGAGTAAAATAAGCACATTTATTTCCAGCACTTGAAAAGAACCTTAGAACTCCATATACTGTCATCAAACCCGTTACCTGATTTAATAATTATTTTAATGAAATAACTTTATTTTATTTCCACAAGTGAAGGCACACAGCAGGACTCTTTTCTCCAAGTACACACAACTGACGAACAAAATTAAATACATTCAGAACATTACTAATAAAACAATCCCCCTCCACCTGTCAATTGTCTTATAATACAACTTTGACTGAGTTCCCTTTGAGTTAGTCCTGTACATTTCTAGTGATGCACAAAAATACAGTAAACTTCGTAAAAGGGTCCCTCTGATCGGCTGACAGCGCCTTGATGTGTCTCCTCAGTGCTGGTATGGAACAGAGCTGCTAAAGTTTGTTAGTGAAGAGGGGAATGGGAGTGATGTTTGGACCAGTCCACATCTCTCTGGTGCACAGGGAAGGTCAAGGCAGGTTATACTTACACAAAGCTTAGTCTGGGAACACTACTCTGGAGCATCCCTACAGTATCTTCGCTTGGGCTCACCCTGGGTTTTCCAACTTACAGTAAGCCACTGAGAAAGACTTCTTCAGTTGAAAGGGAAAATATAAATAAAAAGTAAATCTACCATCTGCCACTATTTGTTATTCTGCACATGTATTGGGGATTCTCTAAAGGCACTCGACTGTTGATTTTCCATGAACTTTCTAAGCATTGCACCATCCTTGTACGGGTGAATCCCCACTGTTGGCCTGAAAGGTGGAGAGATTGTAGAAAATGAGAAAGGGGGGCACTGGCATGGCCAGTGTGTTTGGGTTGTAAATCACCTGGGGTCTTTCACAGTGACTATTGTCTGATCCCATGCCTCTTGAGGGACTTCTTTGCGCCCTGTGCCGCTCCTGGTTGCTGTACATTCCCATGAGAGTTGTCAAGTGCAGTGGAGGCTCCTCAGAGGAGGAAGGGGAGGACCATCCTCCTCAGAGAATTTCAGAAAAATGTAAATAGTGAAACATTAAAAGTTATGCTTTTTAGATAAAAATATACTAAATATATTCACGTCATCAAATATCTGATCAAAACACACTGTTTTGCAATGAAGGTCTACAGTAGCCTCAACAGCACTCTCTCGGGTAGCACCATGGTGTAGCCGGAGGACAGCTATTTTCCGTCCTCCTCTGGGTACATTGACTTCAATACAAAACCTAGGAGGCTTATGCTTATCATCCCCTTCCATAGACTTGCAAAGAAATTATGACAACTTCTGGAGGACGTCCTCCAACCTATCAGAGCTCTTGCAATATGAACTGACATCTTGTCCACCCAATCAAAGGATCAGAGAATGAATCTAGTATTGAAAGCATAAGCTACAGCTATCTAGGATCAGAGAATTAATCTAGTATTGAAAGCATAAGCTACAGCTATCTAGCCCTGCAGTGCATAAAGTGTGGTGAGTAGTCGACTCAGAGAAAGACAATAGTTGAACAGTTTTGGGGGGAAAAAAAGTGGTGGGTTTACTAACGCGTAAGTTCTAGTTTGTTGACTATGACGTTAATATGGTGACAACTATGAAGGCTGTGTAGCTGTTAGCAGTTATGGTATGAAGGTTGGGCTAGAGGAGGTTTCTGCGCCTGGTCACAGACAGCTGTTGAGTTGTTCACTGAAGTCCACAAGCGAAGGGAAAAGGTGAGAGGAGGAGAATGCGTAAATGCGAAAGAAATTATACAACGAGCAAAGTCATGATGCTGTATGTGGCTACTATGGAAGTGAACTGTGTGTGCGGGTGATTGTTTCCGACGATTCTGTTGCGAAACATTTCTTAAACGAAAGCAAACTAAATGAAAAAGGGAGGGACCTACCTGAATTTGTCCAATAGAAATTCTTGTTGTTTCTGTGATTACACCACAGATCAGCTAGATGCAGGCAAGGGTGTGCAAGGCGGTATTGAATGTGTTACTGTCTGTTACCTTGATTGTGTTACTGTCTGTTACCTTGATTACGTCAATTTCTCTCTCGACCTGTGCACCTATGTAATAAACGCTAATTTGTAGGCTAGGTTGTAGCAACCTCATGATGGGTATAGGGCAAATTCGAGTATCATATAGTAACCTAAACCTGTCGATGTTACATTGTAAATGGAATATGAATGGAATACAAATAAGGCCATGCTCATTCAAAACAATTGTCCTCCCTAATCTTGAACGGCACCAACTGCCACTGGTCAAGTCAGATCCTTTCTGATAGCTTCTCTTCAAGGAGAAAGGAGACCTGTCATGGTTCAGAGTAATGCCCCCCCAGGTTTAGTGAATCTAGACTTACTGTAACATGCTAACAAGGATCTTTCTTCCTCAGCTTTGACAGAACATTTAACACAGGATGGACTTTTGTGTTAGGCATGATTTATTTGCAGGATGGGCTTCTTTTGTGCTCTAGAAAGTCACATTTCCGTACAGAAAAATGTGTCTGTCAAGCTGCACCCAATTAATCCAAATGTAGTATGTAACCGACGCAAACCAACGGGATCAGAGAAGACATCAATGGATTTGGTTCAGTTTGAGGTTCAAGCTTTGTCCTCACGTCAGGTAAAAAAACTTGTAGAAAATAGTCAATTAAACATGACAGAAATTAATGGGTAAATGTTTGCACAATAAAGGATCCCCCTCCCCTCGTTAGAACACCCCACTTCTATTTAAAACCTAATTTTCCCTCAACCTGGCTCTTGCAGTCGTACGAAACTGGGTGTGAGTCACTCACTGTGCAGGCGGGTTGCTCATAGGCATCACCCCCCATGATAGACACATCCTGCCTCTTTCTCTTTCTCTCACAGTCCTGCAGGAAGTTCAGACCGAGTGCCTCCAAATGTGCTTGAATGGCTTTGGAATCACTGTCTGAGTGAAGGCCGATTCTCACCGGTCCATTTATTCTTCATGTATCCATAATTAAACTCAAACATTTCAGTTTTTCCATCTCCTTACTCATCATCTCATTTAGTTTGTAATTGTGACCGCCCCCCCCTCTAAATCTATCCGCGACGCTGGAAATGTTGTGGGTGGCACTTGGATGTATGGCCAAACAAACAATATCCCAGAGGCATCAGGTTTGAGTGGAGAAAAGCCCTCTTCTGTGAAAGAGTGATACAGATACCCCCTTTCACTGACGCATGGTTATTGTTCCAGTCCTCTCACAGGTTATTAATACAACCAACAAGTTAATGTTAGTCAGTCAGTGACAGGGAGCATGATTACATGAGAATATTCACAGAAACGGTCATATAGATCTAGACTGCTCCTTTAGTTTTTGTTAGGGGTTTTCGTCTACGGTGCAGATTACTCCGTCTAATATTCTACTATTGGTCAAGGGACTCTTCACCTCTTTTATGTATTTTTTTTAAAACATAAATATAGCAATAATTGCTTTGAATGTTGTAGTGGAATGACTTGACCTCAGGAAGAATGGCTTAAAGTCATGAAATAGTCATTGATATGACAAGATTTCTGAGACAGCATATCATTTCATTTATTCATATTGAAGTATATTTCATGTGTCCTTAAAAGACCTGTT
Source organism: Coregonus clupeaformis (assembly GCF_020615455.1). Classification (NCBI taxonomy): domain Eukaryota; kingdom Metazoa; phylum Chordata; class Actinopteri; order Salmoniformes; family Salmonidae; genus Coregonus; species Coregonus clupeaformis. The sequence continues at coordinate 36,288,535 of NC_059202.1, forward strand.
GCAAGCTGTAATTATTGAGATAGAAAATTCCCCAGGTCAAGATCCTGTTTGGATACACGAGTTGCTCGACTTCTCTTATTAATGCCTACCGACCCCTTTCACTTTGGTCCTGTATCTCTAATCATATCTTATTAGTGTGCTAACGTTCCTCAGATCTTTAATGCTTGCCTTTAAAGGCCCAGTGCAGTCAAAGTTTTTCCTGTGTTTTGTATCATATTGTACGACAGCTAATGAAACTAACACTGTGAAAGTGTGAAACAAATGTATCAGTGTTATTTCCTGATAGTTGCTGGTTGAAAATACAATGTACACAGGACCTTCTAATCAGTCTGTTTGCATGGGCGGGAGTTTCGGCTTGCCTGGTAACCAATTCACTGCCTGGTGATGTTAATAGACCAATAACAAAGACTTCCAAACCTCTCTGCCAATAACAGCTAGTTTTAAGTTCTCCCTTCGCCACGCAGACCACTCCCAGACAGTCCTAGCAAAATTCTTCCTTGAGAAACAATTATTTACTAAAAAGCTATTTTTGTCAATTTTAATGGAAAACTATTACAATAAGGTACTTAATTGTTACCCGGAAATTATTTGATATTAATATAAAAATGGCTGCATTGGGGCTTTAAAGAATTTGAAAGCTTAAGCCGCTGCCCCATTGACTCGCACGCCTTGGTCTTCCAACCACATTCTTTAGAAGCTTAATTATTTAGGAATAGAGCATCTTAAAGATCAATTGGATAATTAAGGTAATTGGAGAGAGAAGAAAGCTTTTATAGCCCTGCTCTGTATTAAATCAATTACATTAACTCTGCATTGTTGCTTTCTGTGGTTAAAGTTAAGTCTATAGATGCTGGTGAGTGAAATCACAGCTTTTCAAAGCTCCATCATTTCCTCTTCCCTCTGGCTTCCCCGTAGCTCTTAAATTATAATGATCTTCCTCATTATGCCGCATTCTGTGTCATTCATTCTAAAGAGATTGCAGATAATCTGTAACACATTCTTTCATTGTTTTGATTGAGAATGGATATTGTGGTGTTTGCATTCTTTCCAGTTTAATCCTCTAAATTTATGAGTTTGTACATATTTGATAAAGACATCTCTTCCCTCTTTCTGGTTTATATTGCTTGACAGTATTCATGGCTGCTTGTCTTGAAAGTGAGCGTAATTGCTTTGGGCCAACTGGCTTCCATCACAAATGTTTGATATTTTTCATTTTTATGTATTCATTTTTACATAATAATTTGTCCGACTCCAATATGGTTGCTGCATATCTGAATATATTGCTTTTTATTTTTAACAAAGAGTGGGATCACTTTGTATTAAAACTACCTGTATACTGTATTTGGACCTTGCACCAACCCCAGAAATTAACCATAATTTCCCTATAGCAACAACCACATCTCATAATACAGCTGCTCCCCTAATTGTGCTGTTTACCCGATTGGAGAGGGTTAGTCATTTCCTAGACAGCTTAACTGTGAATATGCCTGTGGATCATTGTTTAATAAAGGGGATTTCATACCCTTGCTGGGCAGAAGTTCTTATGCATTATGATAGAGAGCTGCATTCGTTGTGCTGTTTGGTTCCCCCTTTGTTGTTGAAATTGTTCAGCAGGAGATGAGACAGTGAGCCCAGAATTGTCACATTTGGATAAATAGTCCTAGTGACAGTCAGACAGGCTGAGAATTCTCTTCCCCACTGCGAGCCAGCAGCAACCAGCCGTTTCCTTTTCACTGCGAGCCAGCAGCAACCAGCCGTTTCCTTTTCACTGCGAGCCAGCAGCAACCAGCCGTTTCCTTTTCACTGCGAGCCAGCAGCAACCAGCCGTTTCCTTTTCCTGCAGTGTGAAGGTTTTGAAATGTAATCCTGCCAAGACTTTTTTGCCATAGAAAATACATAATTTTCTTGCTAAATGGTTCCGGACATCCCTCACGGATTTAAGCACTTGATTTTAACAGTTTAACATACAATTTTGTATTAATTTCATCCTTCATCGATGGTGGATTAGACTAATTACTGTTTTTTTCATTCCACTTCCAACATTTTAGTTAATGACAGGTGTGAAATGATACATGATGCTTCCCTCCCCCTCAAACCTTCGCTTAATTATTTGAATTTCAGTCGTCTGGCCAGAGTATCAAGCCCTTTACACAAACAGACAAAATTATTAACTATTAACCAAATCCCTTTCAAGTCCACTTGTCATGTTCAAAACAGGCAGTATAGACGTGATGTAATGATTAGAGTTGGTCATAGTCAAATCCAGTGGTGTCCAGTCCTCCCTTCCTTGCTGCATGTCTGATGCAACCCCATCCCTAGTTAAAGCAATTAAGTCAATCGATCAAACCATTAAGAGGCTGGACAGGGCCAAAACTTCCCTGCCAACTTAATAGAGAGGGAGGAACATGTTAGTGAGTGTACCTGAGATGCAAGCTAATTAGCTCTGGGAATGAAAAACATCTATCAGAAGTCTGTTAGGTTTGCTTACTCTGATTAACTTCTGTTTACTTTTTTCTTCGGATCTGCAGAGCCTAAATCGAGATCAGACGTTCCAGTCGGACAACGAGGGCAACCAGGTTTTCAAAGGACACAGGTGGGCTGCCTTCAAGGACTCCTCTATATAATATATGCCATTTAGCAGACACTTTTATCCAAAGCAACTTAGTCATGCGGCATACATTTTACTTATGGGTGGTACCGGGAATCGAAGCCACTGTCCTGGCATTGTAATATTTTATATGTGTATATGTTTGATATACAGTATAGTGTATTGTGATGTCACGAGAGGCTGTGTCCTGGAGGGACGTTACATCCCCCTGAGGTGGCTGCAAACCCAGACAGCTATGGCTCCATCTGCTGGTATGGTCGGGAACTCCACCCCTCTATGGCCAATCTTCCCACGCAGCTGAAACAAATGAGGAGCTGATGAGCTGAAGGTTGGGGAAGGGAAGAGACACAGTCTCCAACCTGGGCTCTCTGGAGGACAAGAGTGCTGCACGTCCACTTCCATGAGGAATATAAGGATTTGGAGATACTTACCTTTGGGAAATACTCACCTTTGGATATATGCACCTGTGGAAATACGTGTGGGACATTTGGAAGGACGTTTTGCTGGGTTGGCCACTAGCTGCAACGTGGAATACAGTAAGACTGGGGGAAAAGTTATTTGAGCGAGGGAGAGTTATGATTTTGGATGTGGAAGAGACATCCCTGAACTGTTAACCCTTAAAGAGCCACCAGAGAACAGAATTGTGTTATACTTTCGTTAGTTTCCCAAGACCTTTAATAAAATCCTTGTTTTGGTTGAACCTGGTCTCCTTGCACTACTTGAGCAATCCCGCTGAAAGCTGTGTAGCCTCTCGTGACATCACAGATGGTGGAGAATACGGGCACGCTCAAGCGTTAATAGTGCATGTCAGAGGAGGATACCGAAGGTTTGATCACCCAGTTTTCCAAGTTGGCCGTAGGCTCCCCGCCCGACTGAAATGGAGGACATATTGAAAGCCCTTGTTGCTGGCCAGCAAGCCCAGATGCAAGCAAACGTGGCTCTCTTGGAGGAGCAAAAGAAAGCCAACCTTCTGAAGGCAGAGGAATTGCAGTTGCAGAGACAGAGGGTGGTCCAAAATACCCGCCCAATAAAGGCAAGTGACTTTATATCTAAGATGGGAGCTACCGATGACATTGAGGCATACCTGCATGCATTTGAGGCCACGGCCACTAGGGAAGCCTGGCCCAAGCAACAGTGGGTTGGTCTGTTAGCCCCCTTTCTAACCGGGGAATCGCTGAATGCTGTCCGGGACCTGGGCCCTGACCAGGTTACTGACTATGATGCCCTGAAGTCTGAGATCCTCAGCAGATATGGACTCACAAAGTTTGGTATGGCCCAGCGCTTTCACAGCTGGACCTTCCAACCAGACCAACCTCCTCGGGCGCAGATGCATGAACTTGTCCGAATCGCAAGGAAATGGCTGGATCCGCAGAGGAATACAGCAGCGGCGGTGGTGGAGGCCGTTGTGGTGGATCGTTACCTACGCGCCCTGCCTTATGAGGCAAAACGGTTCATCAGTCAACAGGCCTTGACCACGGCTGATCTGACCGTGGAAGCTGTGGAAAAGTACCAGGCCACAGCGGAGATGCTGAATGCTTCCCGAAAAAGACCCCAGGAGTGCGGCCCCACCACAAATGGGAAGAACCCGTCCAAAGGACCCCAAGGTCTCGAACCCAGCCACGTCAGGACTTATCCCGGCTCCAGGGGGAGCCAGAAACCAGGCGGGTCCAAGAAGAGTACACCAGGAGGGGGAAACTTCGGCAGTGTTACCGGTGTGGGGAGATGGGACATATCTCCTGGCAGTGTGGGAAACCAGCCGATGAACCTATGCCCACTGCGGAGTCCTCCAGCTCAGCACCCACACACCGTTTTGCCTCGCTCTTGGGAGTCGTAGATGGCGGCCCAGATCGACCCCCCACCTGCCCGGTAACTGTGAATCACCATGATGTGGAGGCCTTACTGGATTCTGGTAGCCGGGCCACCCTGGTGCGTAAGGATTTGGTGGGCCCAACGTGTCTGACCCCGGGGAAAGTCCTCCCAGTTTCCTGTGTCCATGGGGACACCAGAGAATACCCCATTACTGAACTTACAATGACCAGCACACGGGGAACCATACACACGACGGCGGGGGTGGTTGATTCCCTCCCCGTCCCTGTCCTAATTGGACGAGACTGCCCAGCCTTTTACCCACTCTGGAGAGAGTCTCAGGAGAGGATAACCCGAGTACCTCGGAAACGGAGAGGCAAGACTCATCCTGGGAAGGCTCCGGTGCAATCCTCCGAGTTACTCACTCCCGCCCGGGCTCTGAGAGGGATGGCAGGTGCCCAGACCGACACAGAGACGGAGCTACAGAATCTGGACAAAGAACTGTCTGGTCTGAAGGGGACCGCTGAGAGGTATCGTTTGTTAAAGCAACAGTTAGACATGAAGACAGAAGAGTTAGATATCCTCCAGGCTAAACTCCAACAGAGCTCCTTCCCTAAGCAACAGGAGGAGCTGGAGAGGCTGCGCAGGACCATCGAGGAGTGTGAGGAGACCCTGCGCAGTAGTAAGGAGGTCCAGAAGAAGGCAGAGGAGAAGTACAAGGTGTTGGAGAACAAGATGAAGAATGCGGAGGCAGAGAGAGAGAAGGAACTGAAAGCTGCTCAACAGAAGCTAAACTCTGCTAAAACCAAGGCTGATGCGTTCAGTAAGAAACTCAAGGAGAGACAACAGGAGGCTGAGTCCCTGGTCCTAGAGTTGGAGGAGTTGAAGAGAGAGCAGTCTGGCAAGCACCACGGCAATGCGGACGCCCTCTCCCGGCGTGATGCCTTCTTCGCTGCCTTTACCCCGACGAGGACGTCGGTCCCGAGGAGGGGGATGTGTGATGTCACGAGAGGCTGTGTCCTGGAGGGACGTTACATCCCCCTGAGGTGGCTGCAAACCCAGACAGCTATGGCTCCATCTGCTGGTATGGTCGGGAACTCCACCCCTCTATGGCCAATCTTCCCACGCAGCTGAAACAAATGAGGAGCTGATGAGCTGAAGGTTGGGGAAGGGAAGAGACACAGTCTCCAACCTGGGCTCTCTGGAGGACAAGAGTGCTGCACGTCCACTTCCATGAGGAATATAAGGATTTGGAGATACTTACCTTTGGGAAATACTCACCTTTGGATATATGCACCTGTGGAAATACGTGTGGGACATTTGGAAGGACGTTTTGCTGGGTTGGCCACTAGCTGCAACGTGGAATACAGTAAGACTGGGGAAAAGTTATTTGAGCGAGGGAGAGTTATGATTTTGGATGTGGAAGAGACATCCCTGAACTGTTAACCCTTAAAGAGCCACCAGAGAACAGAATTGTGTTATACTTTCGTTAGTTTCCCAAGACCTTTAATAAAATCCTTGTTTTGGTTGAACCTGGTCTCCTTGCACTACTTGAGCAATCCCGCTGAAAGCTGTGTAGCCTCTCGTGACATCACAGTATATATACATAACGTGCGTAATAAGACGAAGCAATTAGCCTAATAAAATGTTTATCTGACTCCATAAAGATAATTCAAATATACAAGCAAGGATTAGGCAATGAGTTGATGTTGACTAGCAAGAATTGGTCTGAGAATTGTCTATATCAAAGGCAGATATTTCATTAACATTGTACAATTCATGGATTCACACACAAGGTATGGAGCTTAAGTTAGAAACCAATTCGAAGCATACTTCCAGGCATATACAGTGCATTCGGAAAGTATTCAGACCCCTTGACTTTGTACACATTTTGTTACATTACAGCCTTATCACATTTTACATAAGTATTCAGACCCTTTACTCAGTACTTTGTTGAAGTACCTTTGGCAGCGATTATAGCCTTGATTCTTCTTGGGTATGACGCTACAAGATTGGCACACCTGTATTTGGGGAACTCTGTCAGTTGGATGGGAAGAGTCGCTGTACAGCTATTTTCAGGTCTCTCCAGAGATGTTCGATCGGGTACAAGTCCAGGCTCTGGCTGGGCCACTCAAGGACATTGACTCCTGCGTTGTCTTGGCTGTGTGCTTAGGGTCGTTGTCCTGTTGGAAGGTGAACCTTCGCCCCAGTCTGAGGTCCTGAGTGCTCTGGAGCAGGTTTTCATCAACGAACTCTCGGTACTTTGCTCTGTTCATCTTTCCCTCGATCCTGACTAGTCTCCCAGTCCCTGCCGCTGAAAAACATCCCCACAGCATGATGCTGCCACCATCGTGCTTCACCGTAGGATTGTTATTGGCCAGGTGATGAGCAGTGTCTGGTTTACTCCAGACTTGACGTTTGGCATTCAGGCCAAAGAGTTCAAGCATGGTTTCATCAGACCAGAGAATCTTGTTTCTCAGGGTATATATACAGTGGGGAGAACAAGTATTTGATACACTGCCGATTTTGCAGGTTTTCCTACTTACAAAGCATGTAGAGGTCTGTAATTTTTATCATAGGTACACTTCAACTGTGAGAGACGGAATCTAAAACAAAAATCCAGAAAATCACATTGTATGATTTTTAAGTAATTAATTTGCATTTTATTGCATGACATAAGTATTTGATCACCTACCAACCAGTAAGAATTCCGGCTCTCACAGACCTGTTAGTTTTTCTTTAAGAAGCCCTCGTGTTCTCCACTCATTACCTGTATTAACTGCACCTGTTTGAACTCGTTACCTGTATAAAAGACACCTGTCCACACACTCAATCAAACAGACTCCAACCTCTCCACAATGGCCAAGACCAGAGAGCTGTGTAAGGACATCAGGGATAAAATTGTAGACCTGCACAAGGCTGGGATGGGCTACAGGACAATAGGCAAGCAGCTTGGTGAGAAGGCAACAACTGTTGGCGCAATTATTAGAAAATGGAAGAAGTTCAAGATGATGGTCAATCACCCTCGGTCTGGGGCTCCATGCAAGATCTCACCTCGTGGGGCATCAATGATCATGAGGAAGGTGAGGGATCAGCCCAGAACTACACGGCAGGACCTGGTCAATGACCTGAAGAGAGGCTGGGACCACAGTCTCAAAGAAAACCATTAGTAACACACTATGCCGTCATGGATTAAAATCTTGCAGCGCACGCAAGGTCCCCCTGCTTTTCTGCAAAGGGGACAGGACGACTGCACCGTATTGAGGAGAGGATGGATGGGGCCATGTATCGCGAGATCTTGGCCAACAACCTCCTTCCCTCAGTAAGAGCATTGAAGATGGGTCGTGGCTGGGTCTTCCAGCATGACATCGACCCGAAACACACAGCCAGGGCAACTAAGGAGTGGCTCCGTAAGAAGCATCTCAAGGTCCTGGAGTGGCCTAGCCAGTCTCCAGACCTGAACCCAATAGAAAATCTTTGGAGGGAGCTGAAAGTCCGTATTGCCCAGCGACAGCCCCGAAACCTGAAGGATCTGGAGAAGGTCTGTATGAAGGAGTGGGCCAAAATCCCTGCTGCAGTGTGTGCAAACCTGGTCAAGACCTACAGGAAACGTATGATCTATTGCAAACAAAGGTTTCTGTACCAAATATTAAGTTCTGCTGTTCTGATGTATCAAATACTTATGTCATGCAATAAAATGCAAATGAATTACTTAAAAATCATACAATGTGAATTTCTGTATTTTTGTTTTAGATTCCGTCTCTCACAGTTGAAGTGTAACTATGATAAAAATTACAGACCTGAGAGAGGCCTGTAACTTTCATCATAGGTACACGTCAACTATGACAGACAAATAGAGAATTTTCTTTCCAGAAAATCACATTGTAGGATTTTTAATTAATTTATTTGCAAATTATGGTGGAAAATAAGTATTTGGTCACCTACAAACAAGCAAGATTTCTGGCTCTCAGAGACCTGTAACTTCTTCTTTAAGAGGCTCCTCTGTCCTCCACTCGTTACCTATATTAATGGCACCTGTTTGAACTTGTTATCAGTATAAAAGACACCTGTCCACAACCTCAAACAGTCACACTCCAAACTCCACTATGGCCAAGACCAAGGAGCTGTCAAAGGACACCAGAAACAAAATTGTAGACCTGCACCAGGCTGGGAAGACTGAATCTGCAATAGGTAAGCAGCTTGGTTTGAAGAAATCAACTGTGGGAGCAATTATTAGGAAATGGAAGACATACAAGACCACTGATTGCGCTCCACGCAAGATCTCACCCCGTGGGGTCAAAACGATCACAAGAACGGTGAGCAAAAATCCCAGAACCACACGGGGGGATCTAGTGAATGACCTGCAGAGAGCTGGGACCAAAGTAACAAAGCCTACCATCAGTAACACACTACGCCGCCAGGGACTCAAATCCTGCAGTGCCAGACGTGTCCCCTTGCTTAAGCCAGTATATGTCCAGGCCCGTCTGAAGTTTGCTAGAGTGCATTTGGATGATCCAGAAGAGGATTGGGAGAATGTCATATGGTCAGATGAAACCAAAATATAACTTTTTGGTAAAAACTCAACTCGTCGTGTTTGGAGGACAAAGAATGCTGAGTTGCATCCAAAGAACACCATACCTACTGTGAAGCATGGGGGTGGAAACATCATGCTTTGGGGATTTTCTGCAAAGGGACCAGGACGACTGATCCGTGTAAAGGAAAGAATGAATGGGGCCATGTATCGTGAGATTTTGAGTGAAAACCTCCTTCCATCAGCAAGGGCATTGAAGATGAAACGTGGCTGGGTCTTTCAGCATGACAATGATCCCAAACACACCGCCCGGGCAACGAAGGAGTGGCTTCGTAAGAAGCATTTCAAGGTCCTGGAGTGGCCTAGCCAGTCTCCAGATCTCAACCCCATAGAAAATCTTTGGAGGGAGTTGAAAGTCCGTGTTGCCCAGCGACAGCCCCATAACATCACTGCTCTAGAGGAGATCTGCATGGAGGAATGGGCCAAAATACCAGCAACAGTGTGTGAAAACCTTGTGAAGACTTACAGAAAACGTTTGACCTGTGTCATTGCCAACAAAGGGTATATAACAAAGTATTGAGAAACTTTTGTTATTGACCAAATACTTATTTTCCACCATAATTTGCAAATAAATTCATTAAAAATCCTACAATGTGATTTTCTGGATTTTTTTTCCTCATTTTGTCTGTCATAGTTGACGTGTACCTATGATGAAAATTACAGGCCTCTCTCATCTTTTTAAGTGGGAGAACTTGCACAATTGGTGGCTGACTAAATACTTTTTCCCCCCACTGTGTGTGTGTGTTATATATATATATATATATATATATTGTGATGTCACGAGAGGCTGTGTCCTGGAGGGACGTTACATCCCCCTGAGGTGGCTGCAAACCCAGACAGCTATGGCTCCATCTGCTGGTATGGTCGGGAACTCCAACCCTCTATGGCCAATCTTCCCACGCAGCTGAAACCAATCAGGAGCTGATGAGCTGAAGGTTTGTGGAAGGGAAGAGACACGGTCTCCAACCTGGGCTCTCTGGAGGACAAGAGTGCTGCACGTCCACTTCCAGGAGGAATATAAGGATTTGGAGATACTTACCTTTGGGGAAATACTCACCTTTGGATATATGCACCGGTGGAAATACGTGTGGGACATTTGGAAGGACGTTTTGCTGGGTTGGCCACTAGCTGCAACGTGGAAGACAGTAAGACTGGGGGAAAGTTATTTGAGCGAGGGAGAGTTATGATTTTGGATGTGGAAGAGACATCCCTGAACTGTTAACCCTTAAGAGCCACCAGAGAACAGTATTGTGTTATACTTTCGTTAGTTTCCCAAGACCTTTAATAAAATCCTTGTTTTGGTTGAACCTGGTCTCCTTGCACTACTTGAGCAATCCCGCTGAAAGCTGTGTAGCCTCTCGTGACGTCACAAATATATATATATATATATATATATATATATATTTGCAAATATTTCCAAAAACCTAATTTCGCTTTGTCATTATGGGGTATTGTGTGTGGATTGATGAGGACATGTTTTTATTTATTCCATTTTAGAATAAGGCTGTAACGTAACAAAGTGTGGAAAAAGTGAAGGGGTCTGAATACTTTCCGAATGCACTAAATAGTGTATGTCACTGTTTTGGTACTATACCTGGAAGGCACATACATGGTAATTAGGTTGCCTGTAATGTGTGAACAGAAACAAGCAAGATAACAATGTTGAAACTCTGCTGTAAGAAAACGGCCTTAGCAATGGCTTTTGTCCTCTCTTGTGATGTGACTGGAGTAAAGCCTAAAGAGATACATTAATATGTCATTTTTAAGGAAATCAGGAGAAAATAATCCCATCAGAACTGGAAAAATAAAAAATAATAATCTGATATAATGCACTTGCTGAAATTGAGATTTTGTTTGACTGTAGATTTACTTCCATTATTTACTTGGTTAATAACGGAAAAGCTGAGACACAAATGTTGATCCCCAAACATCCCTTTCCACTCAACCCTCCACAGGAACCTAGTGACCTGTCTGTCTGTGTCTATGGACGGCACTCTCCTCCTCTCGGGCTCCCACGACGAGACCATACGACTGTGGGACATCCAAAGCAAGCAGAGCGTCCGCGTAATCAACCACAAAGGTAAGCTTGAATGACTCCTCGTCTCAACAAACCCAAGTCTCACCTCAGTGGTCCAAACCCATCTCATCAGTTCAGCCGTTGAGACATAGATTTCTCCCCGAGTCATACATCACCTAATCTGCCGGGACTGAATGGGATGCATGAGATAACGAGCTGCAGTAGTTCCAGTTTGGGGGTTTTCGTCACTGGTTATTTAGACTTACCAGGATTGAGCGAAGGCGGTGCTTAAATGTCTTTGCTTCGAGTGCTTCGTGCTTGTGCCCACACAGATCGGAAGGGGAGGGGGATTTGGCTCAGTTTTCTTTTGCGAGGGTGGAGACTTTGCAAACCGCTGGAACTCTCTATTTGTAACACGTATAGACCCAGAAGTTAAGCACGCATCTGACCAAATTACGCAAGATTTTACTTCTGGGTTGACCAAGATTATACATCACCCTGCCCCCGGCTCGTGTTAGAAAACCCTTCCACTGTTGCCCTTCTTTGAGGTCATGGAGTGTACGGTTTGACATGCATGCCCTTTGACCTGTAGTATGCTCCAGGTGCCGGCTTTGTCTGCTCGCGCTCTCCGTCTCTCTTACTGGGCGCCAACGGCAGACGCCAAACTCAATGCCCTTTTATTTATGTTTGCTCTTAATGTTACTTTGTGAAGCAGATATAGAGGGCTTGCAGTTGTGTCATAAATCACCTAGCAACCGCACCAGGCGCCAAGTTGGAAGACCAAAGTCAGTCTTTTGGAAGCGGATCTACTAAGCTAATAGTTAGAAGTATGAAGGTAATGTTTTCAAAGATACAATGAATGACTATGAGGGAGCTGAGCTTTTTCCCCGTGGAGTTCCTATCACATTGAGGCGTCTGTGGTCTTTCTATGGGCCACAGCACCCACTCAGTACGACGGTAGAGTCCCTTTCTGTTCATTAAGTGCTTTTACAGAACTGGGATTTGGTTGCATCACTGGGCAGGTTGCGAACTCATTTTGTTTTAATAGGATGTTTCTGTTTATTCAGCCACTGAGACTGGTTGGCTGTCTATCAGTTTTGGCCGGATGGAGGAAGTAACGATGTTCAACAGCACTTTTATTGAAATGTCTTCTGGCTGTAGGAGAAGTAAATAGCACCAAGACCTTGATCTTTTGTTTTTTAGGGTTGGAGCTTGGTGTTATTTATCCCTGTTGAGTTTGTAGGTTTGGGTCTTTATAAGGCAGTCATCTGACTTTCTAAAGAGAAGGCTGAGAGGGTCATGCTGGGTGTTGATCAACGGTTTACTTTACAGGGTTTATTTATTACACACACAAAAACAAACAGTTCGCTCACGCAGCTGGAAAGGCACACTCCCCACTGCTGACCACCATCTGCAAAGCCTCACAGCGGATCAACATTGCTCTGCCATTTAAATTATTGGGCTGTCAGAAAACACCCTTAGCCCAGAGGGCTGTTTTCAGGTAATAAATTATTCCTTGAAAATAATCATCTTCGAGCAATATATCAAGTCAAGAAGCAGCAGACGAGTATCGGAATGTGAGAATTAATGTAATGAATTGGGTTTTAGCCTGCCATTGTTGTGAGGATGTTCAACGCAGGCCTCACTAAAGAAGTCAGGAATTTATTTGTTAAGCGATAATGCACTGCTTATGTGCATGCCACTCCTGTCATGCTAAACATCTTTGGCACATGACACGGAGTACAAGGACTGGAATGTTAGAGCTAAACAGAGACTGGCAACCACGCTTGTAATTAGGCAAGATGACAAAGTTCAACATCAACAACCTATTTATTTTGCCATTTGTTATGTGGTTTTTCATTCATCAACTCCATGATTTAAATATTACAATGTCAACTTAATTGAAAATAATCTTTAATGACATCATCAGATTTGGACTATTCAACAACCCCAGTAGCAAAACAAGAGAAAACCACAAACTTTAGACGGCGGTCTATTTTCATGCAGTAAATAAACAACCCGTAGCACCAGTCAACTATGAACAACTGTGAACACAACCGCCAGGCCCACATTTATAAATGGATGTCAAATCTGTCTCCCCTGACGGTGTTTTGGATGTCAACTCTGTCTCCCCTGATGGTGTCTTGGATGTCAACTCTGTCTCCCCTGACGGTGTCTTGGATGTCAACTCTGTCTCCCCTGACGGTGTCTATGCTCCGTGGGCTGCATTATGTTTCAGAGGCTCTCAACCTCTCTCCAGACATCCTCTCAGCCCCAGCCCCCACCTTGTCTTCCACAAGGAGCAGCGGAGAGGGCGAGTTCAGCCTGTAATTGAGTCGTCAGAAGGTCCCGGCCACCCCTCCGCACCCACAGTAAATCTCCCAAGCTTCCCAGTTTCCCCAGCTCTGTTCTGGGAGAGCAAATGCAGTTATTGGCCCTCTCTGAAGGCCTGCCTGATCATGGAGGCAATTAAAAAAAACTTTGAAAGCCCTGTTGCTCTAAGCTCCACAGCTTGACCAGCACACATCGGAAGAGCAGTGGCGGAAAATCAGAGCCACTCACAAGCGACTGGAAGTTTATGGAATGGTGGCTTTGAAAAGCAAGGCTGTTTAGGTGTATGGTCAATGTGCCTTAAACTAACTTAAGTTCAAATTATTTAGCATTTGGCTTATTTAAGAGATCCTACCAGTCCCCCATAAAAGTGTTTGTCTATTATGATGGCACCATTGGTGTGAGTGGTCAGAGGACAGAACAGAGGCCTCAACCTATATCGTACTTCTTTTTTTTTGTATTATTATTTCTATTATTATCTATAGTATTATTACTATCACTGCAATGTTGGGAAAGAGCTCTTAAGAGAAGAATTTCACGGTCCTTTTTTACACCTGTTGTGTCCTGTGCACATGGCGAATAAACGTTGAAACTTGTTCTTCGTAATCCCCTGACCTGTACAGTACAGTGTGGTATCTTTGAACTGACTTGCACAGTGCCTAGCAGGGGGGAAAAGGAAAGGTCCTGTGTGTAAGCGAGGAGATGATAATGGTTAATCTACTTGTGAGAGATAATGACTTACTTCATAGGTCCTTTACCCTGTTCATAAATGTTCAATCAGAACGGAAGCTTGAGGCGAAGGGTCTCTCCATGTAGGACTTGGCCCGTAACTCTGACTCTTAAGTTTGAATAATGAATAATAAGGTAACCTACATATAGCGCCCACACACACAGATACACATACACATACACACACACCGCCATTGCCACCATCACCACCACAGATAGATAGGTGATTGTGACTGGCATTCTGAGAGTCTTTGCGTCGTAATTAACAAAATCCAATGTCTGTTTCTATGCGTCCGAGGCGAACCTCTGATTGAGACAGTATTTAAACATCCTACGACCCCCCCCTCCCACTGCTGTCTGCACTGCTCCTCCTGCGTGGATGAAACTGCCAACTAATAGATATGTTTTTGACATATCTATTATTCACTCTGCAACCGCCATTGATCAGGGAAGGAGTGGGCTGGAAAGTCGGACCGACTTAGAGACGGCAAAGGGATTGACAAGAATAGCCTACCAATGTTACGATTTGCGTTGTATTAAAATATTATCACTGAATAATGGTATGATTTTCCAGTTCTTAAACACTACTGCTGCTAAAAGGTGTTAACAAAGGCAAGAGTGTGAGATCCTTTTACATTTACATTTACGTCATTTAGCAGACGCTCTTATCCAGAGCGACTTACAGGAGCAATTAGGGTTAAGTGCCTTGCTCAAGGGCACATCGACAGATTTTTCACCTAGTCGGCTCGGGGATTAGAACCAGCGACCTTTCGGTTACTGGCACAACGCTCTTAACCACTAAGCTACCTGCCGCCCCCTTTTCTCATGGAAGTAAAACAAATGGCCACAAGTAATGGGCTTTTTACTTAAATACTTGGGAGAAAGTATTCTGCAGCTGCAGATTAGATGCCAAAGACATTAAGGTCGGCCTCAACTTCCAGCATCGGCTCTAGGGTAGAAAACTAGAGTGACTGCTAGTGTGCATTAACACGGTCATTTGGCCAAGGACTGGTCGGTAGAGCACATCAGTGTTGTAGTCCTCTCACATCCCCCTGCCACTTTGCCACAAACTGCTTTGGCATAAACTGCTGCACTTTCCTTCTCAGCCCTTGTTACATGCCGCTTAAAGAGTGATTGAGGCTGGCACCTCAGTGGGCCATCCCGTATAGAAGTGGACAAGAGCCTTGTGTCAAAGTCATTGTGTGGCAGTAGCCTGCCATATACCATTACTGCTTAGTACATTTACATTTTAGTCATTTAACAGATGCTCTTATCCAGAGCGACTTACAGTTAGTGAGTGCATACATTATTTTAAAATGTTTCATACTGGCCCCCCATGGGAATCGAACCCACAACCCTGGCGTTGCAAACGCCATGCTCTACCAACTGAGCTACATCCCTGCCGGCCAATTGTGCGCCGCCCCATGGGTCTCCCGGCCGCAGCCTGCTACGACAGAGCCTGGATTCGCCACTCAGGAGTAAGCACTAGCTCTGCCACCATTAGACACTGGCCTGGCATTACAATGAGGACTCATCCAAAAGTTCATTGGCAGAAGTTTAGATGGTTATGAAAGGAATTATTCTCTTACTGCATTGTTTGTATCTGGAAACACAAGATGTCTCCTTTTAAAGCTAGAATTCTTAATTGGTGAAACAGCCACTTCCGTTTGGGATATTACAACAACAAATAAGTTACTGCAAACAACAAGCAAAGTTTTTTTCCCCAAGGACATCATTGCACACGCGATAGAACAGCAGAATATTGCAATTGTTTTATACCACACTGTTGGGTGCTCCTCGTTTTATCAAGAAAACTGCTGCTACCTCAGTCTCCAACCAAGTTGCACGAATAAAGGAGCAAACTGTAGAAAGAGGATATTATTCAACCTCTCTTTGGACAGTCAAAACAGGGTTTTGTAGAAGGCAGTGCTCCAAAATGTGTTGGTTTTAATAATAAAGGAGCATTTCTTCAATCAACTTCCATTGTCCTCAAGAGTGGCTGAATATCCTCTCTTAACCTCAAAAGGCAGGAGAAAATGGTTTATGAAAATCATCCCATCAGGATTTTCTCTGTTCAGTTTGGTGGTTGCAGTCTTGACAGGCTATTGTATGTAGTTAGTGCATGGCTAAAATGTTGTATTTGTAATAATGTCAATGTGTTAGACGTTCATACAGTGGGGGAAAAAAGTATTTAGTCAGCCACCAATAACAAAAGTTTCTCAATACTTTGTTATATACCTTTTGTTGGCAATGACACAGGTCAAACGTTTTCTGTAAGTCTTCACAATGTTTTCACACACTGTTGATGGTATTTTGGCCCATTCCTCCATGCAGATCTCCTCTAGAGCAGTGATGTTTTGGGGCTGTCGCTGGGCAACACGGACTTTCAACTCCCTCCAAAGATTTTCTATGGGGTTGAGATCTGGAGACTGGCTAGGCCACTCCAGGACCTTGAAATGCTTCTTACGAAGCCACTCCTTCATTGCTTCGGGCGGTGTGTTTGGGATCATTGTCATGCTGAAAGACCCAGCCACGTTTCATCTTCAATGCCCTTGCTGATGGAAGGAGGTTTTCACTCAAAATCTCACGATACATGGCCCCATTCATTCTTTCCTTTACACGGATCAGTCGTCCTGGTCCCTTTGCAGAAAAACAGCCCCAAAGCATGATGTTTCCACCCCCATGCTTCACAGTAGGTATGGTGTTCTTTGGATGCAACTCAGCATTATTTGTCCTCCAAACACGATGAGTTGAGTTTTTACCAAAAAGTTCTATTTTGGTTTCATCTGACCATATGACATTCTCCCAATCCTCTTCTGGATCATCCAAATGCACTCTAGCAAACTTCAGACGGGCCTGGACATGTACTGGCTTAAGCAGGGGGACACGTCTGGCACAGCAGGATTTGAGTCCCTGGCGGCGTAGTGTGTTACTGATGGTAGGCTTTGTTACTTTGGTCCCAGCTCTTTGCAGGTCATTCACTAGGTCCCCCCGTGTGGTTCTGGGATTTTTGCTCACCGTTCTTGTGATCATTTTGACCCCACGGGGTGAGATCTTGCGTGGAGCCCCAGATCGAGGGAGATTATCAGTGGTCTTGTATGTCTTCCATTTCCTAATAATTGCTCCCACAGTTGATTTCTTCAAACCAAGCTGCTTACCTATTGCAGATTCAATCTTCCCAGCCTGGTGCAGGTCTACAATTTTGTTTCTGGTGTCCTTTGACAGCTCTTTGGTCTTGGCCATAGTGGAGTTTGGAGTGTGACTGTTTGAGGTTGTGGACAGGTGTATTTTATACTGATGACAAGTTCAAACAGGTGCCATTAATACAGGTAACGAGTGGAGGACAGAGGAGCCTCTTAAAGAAGAAGTTACAGGTCTGTGAGAGCCAGAAATCTTGCTTGTTTGTAGGTGACCAAATACTTATTTTCCACCATAATTTGCAAATAAATTCATTAAAAATCCTATAATGTGATTTTCTGGATTATTTTTTCTCAATTTGTCTGTCATCGTTGACGTGTACCTATGATGAAAATTACACGCCTCTCTCATCTTTTTAAGTGGGAGAACTTGCACAATTGGTGGCTGACTAAATACTTTTTCCCCCCACTGTATTGTGTTAGACGTTCATATCATTGAATATTTACTCTACTCATACACAATCCGAAACACCGCTCTCAGGTGACTAATCTTTCAACCCGCATCACATTTCATAGTACTCTCAACGTGAGCAAACGTTGTCAAGCAGAGGCGCTACCACAGGAATTTGACCAAAAGCAAGTGCAACATTTATCTTCCTCAAATCTCCATATCATTATCCTGATAATGGTTTAGATTATCTCCTTAAGCGCCTGGCCCTAATTGTATGGTTTCCGTCGAGGGCATCGATAGATATTATGCAGGCTGGAGGATGGCTTGAGTCTAGCGCTCCCCTCCCCCTCATCTCTGCACCCCTGGCTACCGTGATCCTGCTTGGCAGCTGGCAGAATTGATGAGTGTGTGTTGGAGGGGCCCGGACCATTAGTGTAATTCCAAGAGTGGGAGCCAAGTCCCAGGGATCGATATCTGTAATTGAGTGGGAGATAATCAGCCAGCACTTATTACTACAACAAGGAATAAATATACTCTCCTCAGTTACCCGTTACACAAACTACATTTTACACAGGGCCCAATGCTTGGATGTCCTGAAATACAGGGATGTCTCTTATAGCTAACTCGCCTCCTTTTCCCCTTTCTTCCTCCTTGGATTGTTGCAATGACTACTTCACGCTTAAAGAGCAAATTGCACAAAGTCTCTCTGGAACCACATTGAATACCCTTTGATTGGGAATACACTGATATCCTCTGGATACCACGAGTGCTGCGGTGGCTGTGGATAAATAACTAACAGTCCTCTGGTTGTCTATTAATATAATACCGATGGACAGGGATTAAGGCAGGAGGAGAGCAGATCTGCCTTCTGTTTACCCAGGTTTATCGCCATACTTATTAGGCACCACATTGCCCTAGTCTTCCCCTCCCTCCACTTCTCCGCATTATTCATGATCTAGTTTGTTAAACTTTTGGGATTATATTTATGTGCTGATAAATACATTAACAGCAACCTGTTGCTTTTATTGGCCCATTCCCATATTAATGTACAGGTGGGTATGTTCTTCTACACTCTCTCTCTCTCTCCCCCTTTATTTCAACTCTCTCTCTTTCTCTCTCTCGCTCCCCCTCTCTCTTCTCTCTCTCTCGATCCCCCTCTCTCCCCTCTCTCTCTTTCCCTCTACCCCCTCTCTCTCCTCACCTCCTCCTCTCCCCCCTCTCTCTCCTCTCGCCCCCTCTTTCTCTTTCCCCCTCTTTCTCTCTCTCCCCGTCTCTCCTCTCCCCTCTCTCTCTTGCCCCCTCTCTCCTCTCTCCCCCTCTCTCTACCACACTCTCCTCTCTCTCTCGCCCCCTCTTTCTCTCGCTCCCTCTCTCTCTCTCTCTCGCTCTCTCACATCTGCCCCAATTGAGATTTCCCATGATGGAAATGCGTTATTCAATTCCCTTGTTGGCTGAAAGACAAACAAAAATGGGACATAAAACTGTGATCCTTCCAAACATGAAAGTAAAACCGCAGTTTAAAAAATACGGGTTGGATCTGTGATTTCATGCTCAATAAGCATGGCAATTTAGCGCACCACATCAAATGTTAAAGCTTGTACAGCAGAAGGCTGAGCCTGTCCAGTGACTTCTTATAATACAATATTCATTCTCTCGTAGCTTGTAGATTAATCTTATTTTCTGCTGAACATGTTGACAAGGTAAATAATGATCCAGCTGAAATATTGACTGCTGAATCTCACAAGACAGGACAAGGAGACCCACCAGAAATTTAGTTTAGAAAGCAGTTTTGTTTCCTGTATCATGCAGGTGTTTTTACCTTTTTTAGAGACATTTATAAAGTGTGTGTTAAAATATTTTAAAAGAATTAAGTATGTCAGAGAAAGGGTGGTTCTGGCTACGGTCAAGAGAATTGAGTCAATCATGTCACAATTCCTTATGATGGATATAGACTCCGGCCATTTTACCTCACCCCCCTCTCGCTCAATCTTATGTTCAATCAAACAGAAGTTGTTCAACAAACGAAACAGACTACCAAGAGGATATCCTTCCAAGCTTTGTATGAAAATGTATATATTCACTAACTGTAAGTCGCTCTGGATAAGAGCGTCTGCTAAATGACTAAAATGTAAAATGTGTAGTCCTAGTCATGATTGTTAAAGATGCACTAGGCAGAAATCGCTCCGCCATTTCCTGGTTGCTAAAATTCTAATATTTTGCCTAATTTCAGTTTATGTGACAAAACAAGCAAGTATAGTGTAGACAATCATTGTACCACCTAAACCGCTGTGAAATATATTTTCCGTAACCAAAAATATTGTATTTTCAGCTGTTTGAAGCTGGTGTACTAAACTGAAAGTAAAAGATGCAAAAACTAAACTTAAGCACGGGAAGCATAGAAATAGTGCACATTGAACAGATCTACCACTTCTTAGACTTGCTTTCAATGAGAATGATAGATATATAACTAAAATATATATGTGAATTTGGATGGTTAGCCCAAACAGTTACATATTGCAGCTTTAAACCATTGATGTCGTATCCCGTGCCCTTGACTTTACAGTTCAGTCCCAGTACCTTATGAGTTATGCTCAGTAAAGTTGTTTAGCTACACTATGCAAATGAGGACACTGCTTTTAATTACATTTACTTTTTGTAAATATCGCTGTCGATATCAGTGACTCGATGCCTCTTCAATCATTAATAGAAGCAAAGTCTTATGTATTCCAAGTGGTTTGTCAATCAGCAAATTGGTAATGCAGTCTCTGAGATTGACCTTTGAGGTTAGCCAATGGAATTAAATCTCAGGGCCCCAGGGAGAGGTGTCTGAATGCAGCTCCTCAAAGTGACAGGCCAAAGATGAGGGGAGCGGGCTGAGTCAAACAAACGCGCTCAACTGAATGGTTTTGAGTCTCCGCTTTCAGAGTGAAATGCCAGGCGGAGTTGTGGAGTGTAGATAGCTGTGCACTTCCTAAGCAAAACTCTCCTTTGAGAGGGGATTTGGTATGCCAAGCGTTTTAACGGTTAAAGGGTGCCTGCTCTGTGCCAACGTCAGGAGAGCGATAAATCAACACCCACCATGTTCTTTTTCGTTTTAACCTCCCTCCCCTGGTGTGAAATGGCTCTGGCAGCAATCTGGGTGCGCTGATGAGGAATTACAGCTCCCCTCCCTCCCTTAGTCAATTTAGCTGCTGATGTAAAGATTTAAAGTGGGAGCAAAGATGAATGCTTTGACAAACTGGTGACTCTTTTCACCTTTCGTCTTCCTGTATCCACCCTGATAAGCTGAGACGACAGAGAGGTTGCCAAGGCCTGCTTTCACTACTGTAAGCATGTTATATTTTATGGTGGAAGAAAATGTAAGTATTATAATGAATAAGAACTGCTATGAATGACAGTCTACTGTAAGTTTTCAGTGTTATGACAATGTGGTAGGGGTGTGAACGTAAAAAACGAAATTAGGATTGTTAACGTTAAGGAAAAATTCAAAAAAATTCAGTTTATTTTCCACAAAATTAAAATCCCATTGCAGTTATCACAAAACATATTATTTGCCGTATTATTAACTAGACGATAGCCTATAAATGCCTGGGTAAAGTTATGTAATTTAAATAAAACCAGAGGGGAAAAGGATAACTTTAGGCTACTTTGGTGAATTTGCAAGACAAGACATTGCGAGATACAGATTACCAAGACCTATGTGCACTTTTTTTCCCTTGTACTGGCTCGCCTGCTCTTTCTGTTCGCTAATGATGCGAGTGTGTGTTCAGCTTTCGGTCTGTTGCGTGTAGAATATCCCCCCAAATTCTATAAAAAATATGTTTTATTGGTAGGACTGCAGCTGACAAAAATATATGGAAATGTCTGCTCTACCCAAAATTACAACCAAATAATTGCAGCATTACCGCAAAAATGGAAGAGGAAAGTGGAAGGGAGAAAAAGTAAGGAACTTGTCTGTCAGCCTTGCATTAAAGAACATAATTGGTTAAAGAAAATTGTGATAAATAAAAAAGTATACCAGTTTCATTTAAGGACCAAAGGATTGAGAGCTGTCCCATATAGATTGCAAAATAGTTGGGAAGAGATTTTTGACGTACCGATTCCATGGCATACATTTTTCAATTTAAATTATTATACAAAATGCTTGCTACCAATATAATGTTATTTATATGGGGGATACAATCTTCCCAGCTCTGCAGATTTTGCTGCGAGGAGAGTCCGAATCATTAGATCACTTGTTTTGGTACTGTCCATTTGTAGCTTGTTTTTGGACACAGGTCCAAGAATGGCTAAAGGATTGCAATATTTACCTGGAACTAACCCTGCAGATAGCACTACTGGGTGATCTGAAAAGTTAGATCAATAATCAATAATATAAAAATACTTTTGAGTTAAAGAAAATATATTCAATTTACAATCTGTAGAAACAATGAGAATAGAAGGGTTCAGAACTTTTGTAAAACATCACAGTACAGTTGAAAAATATATGGCAAATAGAAATCCAATATGGATGGTGTGAAGAGATAGATGGGTGGTGTTGAATGGAGTTGAAGGATGGGACTAATAACAACTAACAACAACTAATAACAACAAGATAACTAATGTAAAGCATACTGTGTCCATAATAAGTATATACAGTGGGGAGAACAAGTATTTGATACACTGCCGATTTTGCAGGTTTTCCTACTTACAAAGCATGTAGAGGTCTGTAATTTGTATCATAGGTACACTTCAACTGTGAGAGACGGAGTCTAAAACAAAAATCCAGAAAATCACATTGTATGATTTTTAAGTAATTCATTTGCTTTTATTGCATGACATAAGTATTTGATAAATCAGAAAAGCAGAACTTAATATTTGGTACAGAAACCTTTGTTTGCAATTACAGAGATCATACGTTTCCTGTAGGTCTTGACCAGGTTTGCACACACTGCAGCAGGGATTTTGGCCCACTCCTCCATACAGACCTTCTCCAGATCCTTCAGGTTTCGGGGCTGTCGCTGGGCAATACAGACTTTCAGCTCCCTCCAAAGATTTTCTATTGGGTTCAGGTCTGGAGACTGGCTAGGCCACTCCAGGACCTTGAGATGCTTCTTACGGAGCCACTCCTTAGTTGCCCTGGCTGTGTGTTTCGGGTCGTTGTCATGCTGGAAGACCCAGCCATGACCCATCTTCAATGCTCTTACTGAGGGAAGGAGGTTGTTGGCCAAGATCTCGCGATACATGGCCCCATCTATCCTCCCCTCAATACGGTGCAGTCGTCCTGTCCCCTTTGCAGAAAAGCAGGGGGACCTTGCGTGCGCTGCAGGATTTTAATCCATGACGGCATAGTGTGTTACTAATGGTTTTCTTTGAGACTGTGGTCCCAGCTCTCTTCAGGTCATTGACCAGGTCCTGCTGTGTAGTTCTGGGCTGATCCCTCACCTTCCTCATGATCATTGATGCCCCACGAGGTGAGATCTTGCATGGAGCCCCAGACCGAGGGTGATTGACCGTCATCTTGAACTTCTTCCATTTTCTAAATATTGCGCCAACAGTTGTTGCCTTCTCACCAAGCTGCTTGCCTATTTTCCTGTAGCCCATCCCAGCCTTGTGCAGGTCTACAATTTTATCCCTGATGTCCTTACACAGCTCTCTGGTCTTGGCCATTGTGGAGAGGTTGGAGTCTGTTTGATTGAGTGTGTGGACAGGTGTCTTTTATACAGGTAACGAGTTCAAGCAGGTGCAGTTAATACAGGTAATGTGGTCCTCTGTAGCTCAATTGGTAGAGCACGGCGCTTGTAACGCCAGGGTAGTGGGTTCGATCCCCGGGACCACCCATACGTAAAAATGTATGCGCACATGACTGTAAGTCGCTTTGGATAAAAGCGTCTGCTAAATGGTATATTATTTATTATTATTTATAATGAGTGGAGAACAGGAGGGCTTCTTAAAGAAAAACTAACAGGTCTGTGAGAGCCGGAATTCTTACTGGTTGGTAGGTGATCAAATACTTATGTCATGCAATAAAATGCAAATGAATTACTTAAAAATCATACAATGTGATTTTCTGGGTTTTTGTTTTAGATTCTGTCTCTCACAGTTGAAGTGTACCTATGATAAAAATTACAGACCTCTACATGCTTTGTAAGTAGGAAAACCTGCAAAATCGGCAGTGTATCAAATACTTGTTCTCCCCACTGTAGGTTATAGGTTGAGAGCTTTTGTGAAAGAGCACAGTTTGAAAGATATGGCAGATAGAAGCAAACCGGATGGACATCATGAAAATGATCGGAGCAGTTGAGGGTAGAGGAACTTCAGGAGTAAAAACAAACAAACTAGAAATATTGTAAAATTGACTGTGTCCATAAAATTGTATGTATAAGCTGGAAGTAGAGGCCTAAGCATTGTTGTTCACTAGTTTACTCAAATTAGGGAAGGGGTGGTGGGGTTGGAAAGTGATAAAGGGAAATATATATTTTTTTAAAGGTTATGTATTTATATGTACAGTGGGGGGAAAAAGTATTTAGTCAGCCACCAATTGTGCAAGTTCTCCCACTTAAAAAGATGAGAGAGGCCTGTAATTTTCATCATAGGTACACGTCAACTATGACAGACAAATTTAGAAAAAAATTCCAGAAAATCACATTGTAGGATTTTTTATGAATTTATTTGCAAATTATGGTGGAAAATAAGTATTTGGTCACCTACAAAGAAGCAAGATTTCTGGCTCTCACAGACCTGTAACTTCTTCTTGAAGAGGCTCCTCTGTCCTCCACTCGTTACCTGTATCAATGGCGCCTGTTTGAACTTATCAGTATAAAAGACACCTGTCCACAACCTCAAACAGTCACACTCCAAACTCCACTATGGCCAAGACCAAAGAGCTGTCAAAGGACACCAGAAACAAAATTGTAGACCTGCACCAGGCTGGGAAGACTGAATCTGCAATAGGTAAGCAGCTTGGTTTGAAGAAATCAACTGTGGGAGCAATTATTAGGAAATGGAAGACATACAAGACCACTGATAATCTTCCTCGATCTGGGGCTCCACGCAAGATCTCACCCCGTGGGGTCAAAATGATCACAAGAACGGTGAGCAAAAATCCCAGAACCACACGGGGGGACCTAGTGAATGACCTGCAGAGAGCTGGGACGAAAGTAACAAAGCCTACCATCAGTAACACACTACTCCGCCAGGGACTCAAATCCTGCAGTGCAGACGTGTCCCCCTGCTTAAGCCAGTACATGTCCAGGCCCGTCTGAAGTTTGCTAGAGTGCATTTGGATGATCCAGAAGAGGATTGGGAGAATGTCATATGGTCAGATGAAACCAAAATAGAACTTTTTGGTAAAAACTCAACTCATCGTGTTTGGAGGACAAAGAATGCTGAGTTGCATCCAAAGAACACCATTCCTACTGTGAAGCATGGGGGTGGAAACATCATGCTTTGGGGCTGTTTTTCTGCAAAGGGACCAGGACGACTGATCTGTGTAAAGGAAAGAATGAATGGGGCCATGTATCGTGAGATTTTGAGTGAAAACCTTCTTCCATCAGCAAGGGCATTGAAGATGAAACGTGGCTGGGTCTTTCAGCATGACAATGATCCCAAACACACCGCCCGGGCAACGAAGGAGTGGCTTCGTAAGAAGCATTTCAAGGTCCTGGAGTGGCCTAGCCAGTCTCCAGATCTCAACCCCATAGAAAATCTTTGGAGGGAGTTGAAAGTCCGTGTTGCTAGCGACAGCCCCAAAACATCACTGCTCTAGAGGAGATCTGCATGGAGGAATGGGCCAAAATACCAGCAACAGTGTGTGAAAACCTTGTGAAGACTTACAGAAAACGTTTGACCTGTGTCATTGCCAACAAAGGGTATATAACAAAGTATTGAGAAATCTTGCTTGTTATAGGTGACCAAATACTTATTTTCCACCATAATTTGCAAATGAATTCATTAAAAATCCTACAATGTGATTTTCTGGATTTATTTTTCTCATTTTGTCTGTCATAGTTGACGTGTACCTATGATGAAAATTACAGGCCTCTCTCATCTTTTTAAGTGGGAGAACTTGCACAATTGGTGGCTGACTAAATACTTTTTCCCCCACTGTATGTATGTATGTATGTATATGTGCATATATAGTTGCGAGAAGAAAAAAACATATGGGGGATTGGAAGTGATGCAGACAATTACATTGATGGAAGTTACAATCTATCTGCATAATTAAAGCTGATCTACCCCCTAAAAAATAATAATAATAATTTGGGACTGGTCGAAACACTTGAAACATTCATGGCCATTTAGCTAGCTAGCTTGCTGTTGCTAGCTAATTTGTCCTGGGATATAAACATTTTGTTGTTATTGTACCTGAAATGCACAAGGTCCTTTTTTTCCTGGATCTTTGTAGAATTTTCACCCATTTTGAGTCACACAAAATCATGTGTTCTCTACTCCGACAATTAATCCACAGATAAAAGGGGAAACCTAGTTAGTTTCTAGTAACTTTTCTTCCACTTATCTTCATACTTTATATGGCGGCTGGTAACCAACTTTACCACCGCCACCAGCTGGACTGGAGTGTGGACCTTAGTTAATCTTTCAATCACCCATGTGGGTATATGCTCCTAAAAACCAATGAGGAGATGGGAGAGGCAGGACTTGCTGTGCGTCAAGTGTCAAAAATAGTTCTATTTTAGCGCCTGGCTACGCAGACGCGCAAACAGTTTGGATGAAATGATTGAATAACATGTATGTGTACATTTATTTTGCAACGCAAGCAGTGTGGTCAGCATGTAACGCTCTAACTGCTAGGCTACCCGCTGCCCCTAGCCTCCTAGCCGTTTCATTGATGATAGGCCCTGCTTTACTAAAGTTGTGAGACATTGCAAGCCGAGATACTGCATTCCATTGTGAAATACAGCATTTGATTACCAATTGATAGGCCTAGTGCACGGTTCTGATTCTGTCTACCTGGTGGCCGACTTGCCTATACTGTGCCCCTCCCCTCTCTCTCCATCCCTCACTAGCTCGCTATGAAAGATGTGAGTGTTTGTGTTCTCGGAAGTACGGCAACTAATCAGTTTCCAAAAATACTGAATCTTTGGAGTTGATTCCTAGCAGAATCGAATCTTGATACTCAGAAATGGAAGTCGACACCGGCAGTCAACGTGCAAGGAGTCGAAGAATACATTATTTTGGAGTCTACTCTCCACCACTATGCCATCGTCGTTAGCAGTTTGTAAATGGCAGAGAAAGGCAAGCGACAGCATTGAAGTCCTGTATGGCAATACTTTGAGAAGTTAAATAAGAAGGTGGTGAAATGCAAACTTTGCGAGGTGGAATTCCGATATAGTAAATGTGGAACAGGTGTAATGCTTAACCACCTTGAGACCCAAAGCCTTGCTGGGAGCAGCACAGTCCATTTTCTTTCTTGTTTTAACAAACTTTTTTCTTTTTTTTAAATTGCTGTTGAATGGAAAAGCATTGGGCATACTGGAATTAACACCAGCCAAGCCCTGTAGCACAATATAGCTGTGCCAATGTTTGACTCACATTGTCATAAGCGTGTGCCTGTGTGCATGCACATTACTGCAGTCAAACGGCAGTGTGGGAGGGAGCGCACACCCACCTTGTAACCCCCCCCTCCTCGGGTTCTGGAGATTTATTGTCACATACGTAGAATTCCCTAAGCTGTTTCTTTTAGGCCTCCTCCTACTGTTCCTCAGCTAACTGATCATGATTATGACTCATGGATATTGGTCTTGAGATATGTTGGGGGTTAGCACACAGGAAACGGCAGAAGAGTCGAGGGAAAATAAATAAATAATCTTCTCTGAGGAGACTCAGCGATCTGAATCAATGAGGGAAAATATCTGTCTGGCCCAAGTCGATGGCGGCAGTACCCTGATGATAAGCATCAGTACAGGAGGAGTAGCTTGATCGAAGCCTCCGAGTTGGACGAGTTGTCAGTGGGAAGTTTAATTACTGTATAAAGGTGAGGACAAGACCCCAGCCTGATCCACTACTGACAGTCTGACTCAGATGCTCCTAGCAGTCGCCGAATACAATCAACCGAGCGGGTTGACGTTTATTGTCATGAGTCATGTCCTGGAGGCAGAACTGAGCGATTTCCCCTTAGATAGGCCAACTGCAAAGTAAAAATTGGCTATTGTAAAAATGACGACAACAATTAGCTTTTTTGTCTTAACTTAAGGTTTAGGGTTAGGCATTAGGGTTAGCAGTATGGTTAGGTTTAAAATCTGATTTTATGACTTTGTGGCTGTGCCAGCTAGTGACCACTCTGCAGAGCTGCCTCCAGGGCAAGATTCATGAGGAAAAAAGGCTAACCTGCATCAACCGAATATACTCTTTATTTTCTGCCGTCCCTCGATGTCACTGATAAATACAGGGTACAGACAGCCATCAGTCTAGTTGTCTCCTAGTCCGTTTCCTCTGAAAAGTGTTACATCTACTAGATTTTTAATTGATATTGATTCCCTCTAGTACTGGTGCTGAGCAAGTGCCCTACCTTTGTGTGTTAAATGTAGATAAAGTGTGATTACCATAGAGAGAAAACAATAGTGGCTGTTATCTCAACAGTGATTACGGTTTTGTTACCATATCAGTATCGTGTAACAGCTCTAATTACATAATATGCCTCAAAATGCCATTTTTTCACCCAATTCAGTTGAATTTGAGCACATTTATGTGTGTTTGGACCTCAAAGATTTGTTTGCTTCTCCACACACACTCATAATTGCTGTTTCAACCAGGAGACGGTCAGGGTTGTTATAAATTGTGCCGTTGTTTTGACAGGCCTTTAGAAGTTGAGATTCAGAAACTACAGTTATGAAAGGGCTTAAGGAATAGCATAAATCCTGGAGCGCTTTCCATTCAGTGTTTTATCTGCCCTCCAAAGATTAGAATTATGAGCGTCAGCTTGTGTACAGTATATGCTCCCTCAACAAGATCTCCATATTCTACTCATAAATACTTTCTCTTCTCTACTGGTGTTTATTTTTCAGTCTATGATGCTAACTATGGGGGGCCAATTAATTAGTCCGCATGGACACACTGAGGGAACCTTCGTTTTTATTGAGTTAGGCTATTCGGTCATCAATGCTTTGTCTGCTTGACTGCGACAATTTTTAAAAGTGAAGCTCAGCCAA
The DNA here is from genome assembly GCF_020615455.1 of Coregonus clupeaformis. Taxonomy (NCBI): domain Eukaryota; kingdom Metazoa; phylum Chordata; class Actinopteri; order Salmoniformes; family Salmonidae; genus Coregonus; species Coregonus clupeaformis. The sequence goes on from NC_059202.1 coordinate 36,317,352, forward strand.
CTACGCCAACACATGGCTGGCAATTTGTTCCAATAGGCACTTTTTGGGCAGTTAATTAGCGTTTTCATACGCACTGACGTTTCATGCAACATGCTGTGTTCATACATCCCAGTTTAATGATTCTATTTGTTTATTTTCTATATCTGACTCACTCTCTCTTATTTCTTCTCTCTAACCTTGGGGAATGAAATGATGATATTATGTAGGAAGGATTTAATGCTGCCAAAAAGTTTTTAAAGTTAGAATGGCTGACAATGTTTCAACCATTTTCATTCAAGTATGATTACTCCTGGCCTACAACACCCCAAGACTTATTCACATAACTTTGTAAAGTTTTTCATGTGGAATATTTCAACCATTGCCCATCTTGACAGACCTTTTAGATAAGTCTTCTCTTACCCTCAACCGGAGAAAAACTAGATGTGTGTACAGCGTAGAGAGTACTCCACTGTGAGATACAGAGCTGATTAATGTCAACCAAATAGTGAGAAAAGGGATGTTCAAAATTGATTTTAATGACCTAATGAAAAACCGACGTAGGTGAAATATCAAATCTTGGCAACCCAGAACCACATTTTGCGTGAGGGCTGGCCTCCATCCAGCTAGAACGGACAAATTATAAGAAAGACATCTATGCCTTCAAGGACCAGTCAAGTAGATTGCTCATCTATAGTTTTGAGTGATATAGCCTACCGTACTACTCCCTGTAGTGTATATACCGAAGCTCAGAAACTCAGAGCAAACTTTAAGTTTGCTCAGAGTTGTGTTTTTCCTTTAACCTGGGATTTTAAAGTTTTCCTTAATATCAAATTCACATGTATTTTACAGTATTATAAAATATTTGTTAAGGTTACAACAAGAGAGCAAGTCTGTCTGCCATATAATCTTTCCTAGATGAGTATACCTGAATACCAATGTGTACATGATGCTTTGCATTTTAGGAGAGCACAATCATTTTAGGGAGATTACTAAGTGTTCTATGATAATAATTAATGATTGACTGATTGATTGGATTAATTCTGCCATTGTCATAAATAAACCCAGCCTAGGTATATCATGCATACTACATCTGATCCATTCTGGTGTATTGCAACTCTGTTTGATCCTTTTTTCTCTTTTGGTATTGTGAAAAAGCCATCACCATGTGGCTAAGGCCATCAGTAGGAAGAAGTCTGTCAGACCCTCCATCAGATGTTGATTCCCTCCATTAGTTTCTTGTGTAATAGCGCTCAATTCGGGGCATGCAGAAAATGCCTATATGCCCCCTGCTGAAACCCCCCTTTTCAGCCGCCAATACCCTGGGTAAGATGTTTTTATCCTGGAGGACAGATGGGCAATTCGGATGATTTGAAGGCAGCTTGTGGAAGACTGACAGTAATGGGTAAATAAAAAATTGTCCATCGAGTTGAAGAGCACTAAAGCTCATGTATGTTGGCATCGTTAAAAAAATATTCAAGAGCAATAGGCTTAGTCAGAACGTTATTCTTTCCGTTTTAAAAAGCAATTATCTTTGTTGCGCATTAATTAATAAGCAAGGAAGGCCAGTCAAAGGGTTAGGGGCTGAGTAGAGATTGCTAGTTCAAGTCCTCAATTCCCCTGTCTCCACTTGCGTCTTTCCTCACTCTCTTCAGGCAGGTGAGGTGTGCAGGTCGGCGGAGTGCCGCTGACGTTCCTTAGAAACACTTCAACTTTCATGTCTTAGTTCATGATGTAGGAGGATTGCTGTTTGTATGGACGTAAAATATAACTATAGCTCCAGCTTGCTTTCCAAAGCGCGTGACAGCACAAACCCATCAAAAGGAAGTACAGAAGGTCGGATCTCTATCATCCCATTCTCTACCTTTTAGTATTTTTTTGCGAAGACAGGGAGAGTGTTCTCTCCCATGTTTTCCAGGTACCTCCTCAATGACAATGTTCAAAGTCTCTTGTAAAACTCGGACCATGCCCCAGTTACGGGCGAATGTGAACACGGTGGGGGGGGAATGATGAAGAACATAAAGAACTTCTCCCCCACTTAGATGATTACTGTGGCCCTGAGGATGTTCACGTTCATCTTATCTCTTTCTTTCCCACTCTCCCTCCTTTCTTCTGTTCTTTCTGTGCCCCTCTCACTTCTCCTACCCCTCTCTTGGGGGTGGGTGGTGCTTATATTTTTCCTGTTTCACTGTCTGTACAACTGGGTAACCTGTACGAGTATGAGGTGTGAAATGGCACACTTGGAGAGCGGGGTCACGGCCAGGGATCAGCCATTATTGACGGCGACCCTGTAGCAATTAGGGTTAGGTGCCTTGCTCAACTAGTAACCTTTTGTGATTAGTAACCTTTTGGTTACTAGCCCAACGCTCTAACCCCTAGGCTACCTTGCTCCCTCACTCTCCTTCTCTCCCTCCTCACCTCACTCTTTCCTCCTCTCTCTCTCTTTCCCACTCTCCGTCCCCTCCCTCTTTCTAACTACTCTCACACCACTGACAGGTCCGGTCACCAATGCCCTCATCATCCCTGCCCCTGCCAACATGTTCCTGCCTGACAGCCGCCCGGGCATCCCCCTGCCCCGCTTCAGCCGCCACCTCAACCCCCTAGAGCAGGGCGAGGGCACAGAGACTGGAGGAGTGTGCCTGCGTCTGGCCCCCCCCACACAGGTTAGTCACAGCCCTGTAGGTACCCATGTACAACACCCAGGTTATTCACAGCCCCGTAGGTACCCATGTACAACACCCAGGTTATTCACAGCCCCGTAGGTACCCATGTACAACACCCAGGTTATTCACAGCCCCGTAGGTACCCATGTACACAACCCAGATTAGTCACAGCCCCATTGGTACCCATGTACACCACCCAAGGCTCGTCCTTGTCTCAGGTTTGAGTAGCATCATGGTAGGCTTTTGCTCTCTTAACATATAAGATGGAATTGAAAGGTACAGGAATGAGAAGGTAAGGTATCTAATCTGATTTTGTTGGTTGTTTGTTATTAAGCAGCTGTCCCATCACTGATATCACAGGACGATGATAAGCAGTTTATCTACATACCTGGTGTCAATGACTCTTGCAATGAATCCATGCCTTAAGGGGATTAGAATAGTAAGCATCTGTATTTGCTTACTGTAGGTAACTTTCCTTCTCCCCGTAACCACCCACTCTAAATGAACGGCTGCAGTATGGTGACGAGACAGCTGTTTGTGCTGCACGTAATCCTAGCAGTGTCAAAATCAATTATACAGGGCTAAATGAAATGGTAATGGAGCGGTCTCTGAATTACCTACCACCTGCTCACTCAGAGTTTCTACCCTTCGCGTACCACTGTGCTGGCATAGTTTTTTCCCTCCTATCGCTCTCTCGCTCTCCCCTTCCCTCGCTCTCTCTCTCTGAGGTCGCTTATTTCCATAATGGCTAATCTCGGAGCTGCTGGGAATATAACTGTCGCTGTCGAGAAATGAGCTTTTCCCCTGTGCTCTGAAAGCCAAAGAAACACAGAGAATGATTAGAAAAAATATATTAATACTAATAGGAATTCCAAAAAACAATAATTCCGTCGTGCCCCCGGGGCATGGCCGACATCACAAAAATACTATTTCTGATCGTGCGCTGTGCTGTGTGCAAATTACGAAGAGAATTAAAACTTTTACATTTTTGTTATTTGCTTTCTTCTGGAAAATGTGTGCATGGGTCTGTCGATGTGTAAGTGCCTACACTTGAATGTATGTGAATTAATGTGCTGCTACACTGCAGAGAGTGGAGAAGTCATTCCACTGTGTTTGGCGGCGGTGGCTTGCCCTCAGATGAACCAGGGCCGGTTTGGCCCAGGCCCAGGGAAGAGACAAAGAAAGCCCATTAGCGAGTTGGCTGCCTGGGGTGAAGGGTCAGGGGGAGGCAGGGGAGATGGAGAGCCAGAGGGGCTGGGGTGGTTCCCTGGGGCTCCTCGCGAAGGGTTGGGGTATCTCCATGTAAGGCTAATTGGACAGTTCCTCTGGGGTGGGGGCATGGTACTGGGTTCATGGGTAGATTAAGGAAACGGATAGATAAAGAAAACCCTTCCTATCGCTATTTGCGTTATCTCATTGAGGAGCAGCTGATGGAAGGTGTCAGACGGAAGTGTGTGTGTGTGTGTGTGTGTGTGGCGCTTTGTCAGAGAGCATGGGATTGACCTGCGTGTCATCACACATTGACTGACTACAGCCTCATTCTGTGCACACAGTGTTGATAAGGGTGAGCATCGGGGATAGGTTTTTTCCCACAAATGGTTCATTTTGAAACAGAAAAGCCATTGTTTTGTTCCTGTGTTCCGACCAACATAAATATTTTTTCCCCTTGGTGTCTGACACCTAGGTAAAGAATGGACCTACTGTGTGGAATGTAGAAACATTAACTTGCACCAGTTAAATTAGGTGCAATGAAATTACTCTAAATTGTTATACGGAACCCCTTCGTAATTAGAGCTCTGGTCAGTGTTTCCTTGAAATAAACAATTTATTGCGCTCAACTTCCTGCAGACAGCAGCAGAATGGAAATGGAGAATGGAAACAAAGTAGTGAAGCATCAAGGGTGAAACAAATCTTAATTTGATGGGCGGGCCACTCCACTGTTATAATAGCTGCTCCGTTGTAAACGAAGACAGCTCTGTCATCTTTAACCGGTTGACATACAAACTATTGAGGAAAAACAACAATGAAGACTTTCTTGTTAGACAATAGTAAACAAAAAGGTAAGTATTTTTGCTATACCCTTTTGTAGGGCTGCACGATATGGGCAAAACATTTAATTGCATAAAAAAAATAATCTAATATTGCAATTTGTGATTTGACGTGATATACAGTGGGGAGAACAAGTATTTGATACACTGCCGATTTTGCAGGTTTTCCTACTTAAAAAGCATGTAGAGGTCTGTAGAGGTCTTCAACTGTGAGAGACGGAATCTAAAACAAAAATCCAGAAAATCACATTGTATGATTTTTAAGTAATTAATTTGCATTTTATTGCATGACAAAAGTATTTGATCACCTACCAACCAGTAAGAATTCCGGCTCTCACAGACCTGTTAGTTTTTCTTTAAGCCCTCCTGTTCTCCACTCATTACCTGTATTAACTGCACCTGTTTGAACTCGTTACCTGTATAAAAGACACCTGTCCACACACTCAATCAAACAGACTCCAACCTCTCCACAATGGCCAAGACCAGAGAGCTGTGTAAGGACATCAGGGATAAAATTGTAGACCTGCACAAGGCTGGGATGGGCTACAGGAAAATAGGCAAGCAGCTTGGTGAGAAGGCAACAACTGTTGGCGCAATTATTAGAAAATGGAAGAAGTTCAAGATGACGGTCAATCACCCTCGGTCTGGGGCTCCATGCAAGATCTCACCTCGTGGGGCATCAATGATCATGAGGAAGGTGAGGGATCAGCCCAGAACTACACGGCAGGACCTGGTCAATGACCTGAAGAGAGCTGGGACCACAGTCTCAAAGAAAACCATTAGTAACACACTACGCCGTCATGGATTAAAATCCTGCAGCGCACGCAAGGTCCCCCTGCTCAAGCCAGCGCATGTCCAGGCCCGTCTGAAGTTTGCCAATGACCATCTGGATGATCCAAAGGAGGAATGGGAGAAGGTCATGTGGTCTGATGAGACAAAAATATAGCTTTTTGGTCTAAACTCCACTCACCGTGTTTGGAGGAAGAAGAAGGATGAGTACAACCCCAAGAACACCATCCCAACCGTGAAGCATGGAGGTGGAAACATCATTCTTTGGGGATGCTTTTCTGCAAAGGGGACAGGACGACTGCACCGTATTGACGGGAGGATGGATGGGGCCATGTATCGCGAGATCTTGGCCAACAACCTCCTTCCCTCAGTAAGAGCATTGAAGATGGGTCGTGGCTGGGTCTTCCAGCATGACAACGACCCGAAACACACAGCCAGGGCAACTAAGGAGTGGCTCCGTAAGAAGCATCTCAAGGTCCTGGAGTGGCCTAGCCAGTCTCCAGACCTGAACCCAGGTTTGGAGACTGTACCAAATATTAAGTTCTGCTTTTCTGATGTATCAAATACTTATGTCATGCAATAAAATGCAAATGAATTACTTAAAAATCATACAATGTGATTTTCTGATTTTTTAGATTCCGTCTCTCACAGTTGAAGTGTACCTATGATAAAAATTACAGACCTCTACATGCTTTGTAAGTAGGAAAACCTGCAAAATCGGCAGTGTATCAAATACTTGTCCTCCCCACTGTAGATGAAAACACTTGAGTGAACGGTTGGAATCATAGAAATATAATTACTTATATTAAGAAGCAATGTGGAAAGCAGAGTAAAATATAATAAATACGGATGTTACACCCGGCTGAGATGTGTTCAAAATAATGCATACAATATGGATCTCTTGCGATATGGATATTGCACATGTCAATATTGTGATTTCGTTGTAAATTTGATTAATTGTGCAGCCCTACCCTTTTGAAAGATTTTGCGCTAGCAATCATACCTAAATATCAAGTAGGGCTGCACAATTAATAGTTTATAGTTATTACAATGATGTGAAATAAATTGAATTCCATAATGACAGGGCACTGATTTAGTTGTGATATTGTAAGGGCCGTCAAATAAATGTTTAGTGTAATACATTTTTAGGTAATACAATCTCTATCATGGATTTCATCATCACATCGTTGAATGGTCAAAACCACTCCCTGAGCATGCATACAGGAACCACCGTGGCGGCTCTCAAAAGCCTCATAAAGCAACATTTTGAAGTGCCGACTGCCAGACATAAGCTGAAAAGTAACAATGGGCAGGATATCAGCGATAAATACAAAACTTTACGCTACTTTGGCCTGCATTCAGGATCCAAGTTCCAGATTTTCTTTAGAAATGTAACAGGCCAGGATATAATCTATGATTTCATGCCGGTTGAAACTGTGTCCCAGTTCAAAATCAAGGTCTACCATGTGAAGCAGAGGGGTATACTACAAAGCAGCATCAAGGAGTTAGCCAGCTAACTTGTCTAAATATTCTAAAATCACTTGTTATTTTTTTTGAAAGATGAGCTTGAAATGGGCATGGTCGAATTGACCCAACAACAAAAGACACATCTAAGTGGAGCTTTCATAATGAACCAGAATATCAAACAGTTATTTCTGGCTATTTATCAAAGTTAGCTGGCTAACTCCTTGATGCTGCTTTGTAGTATACCCCTCAGGTCCCTTAGGACCAACAAAGGCTGATCTACAGGGGTAGGCAGCTTGAAGATGGCAAGACACTGGATCACTGACATCAAAAAGGGTAACTCTATCTACCTTACACTCTGCTCTGTATTAGAGGTGGCTGAAGACAACTGAGCATCATTGACTTGAGACATGAAACTCTTAACTTATTTACATTTACATTTACATCATTTAACAGACGCTCTTATCCAGCGCTTATAACGCATGAAAAGCAATCAATATAGTTAAAACATTACGACAGTATCACGAAAAGTTTTGTATTAAATGTTAAAGCTTTAAAAGGCATGGCCTATATGAAAATGTCAGTTAATTAATAAACATTCATGAAACATCTCAACATAAAAATAAAGTTTTAATGCCCCCAATTTAAAAGACAAGATTTATGAAATGGTTGAATCTAAAACAGCCTGTAATTACAAATGTAAAAAATTGCTCCCTTGACCTAATAGAGAAAAAACTAACATTTACCCAGTTGAGACTGACAAAAACAGAGCACTGCACATGAAGAAACGGTATTTCATGTTTGATGAAAATCTTGCATTGTTTATCCAGATTCTGTATAAATGAGTTCAATTCAAGGCTGAGACTGTTTCTGTTGTTAATTTTATATGGCTAATTTGCTTTGACTTCACTTAAATTATACAAATTAGACATCTGAATCGATCAAGAATGGTTAACATCCTGTGTATTTTCGATTGTTCCAACCAAAATTCATCCTGTCGCAAGGGAGCAATACTTCTGTGAACTCATTGAAAGTGTTAGGATTTCATCAGTGTGGTGTACACTGAGTATACAAAACATTAAGAACATCTGCTCTTTCCATGACATAGACTGACGAGGTGAATCCAGGTGAAAACTATGATCCCTTATTGATATCACTTGTTAAATCCACTTAAATCAGTGTAGCTGAAGGGAGGAGACAGGTTAAAGAATGATTTTTAAGCCTTGAGACAACTGAGACATGGATTGTGAATGTGTGCCATTCAGAGGGTGAATGGGAAAGACAAAATATTTAAGTACCTTTAAATGGGGTATGTTAGTAGGTGCCAGGCGCACCGGTTTGTGTGAAGAACTGCAACGCTGCTGGGGTTTTCACGCTCAACAGTTTCCCGTGTGTATCAAGAATGGTCCATCACCCAAAGGACATCCATCCAACTTGACACAACTGTGGGAAGCGTTGGAGTCCACATGGGCCAGCGTCCCTGTGGAACGCTTTCGACACCTTGTAGACTCCAGGCAACTCAATATTAGTAAGGTGTTCCTAATGTTTGGTGTACTCGGTGTATGTCAACTGCAGTCCTGCACCACAGTTAATTTGTCTGATTTGCTGCAGTGGCATTCACAGTCCTGCCCTTGTAACATGCTCCAGCTCCTATGGCACGTCTGGGACTTATACAGGACAGGTTACTCTACATTTCATAAAGGACTGTAGGTAATAGAACCTAGAGAACAGGGTATGTCTGGTCTAAATTCATGTCACATCACTATTTGGGTTATTGGAGTTCAATAGAAGCTCATTTGGCCTGTGTAACACCCCCAGCACTTTTTAAAGACTAATGCAGAGAATATTCGGTGACTATAGCTTTCAGTTCGTGTGTCTCTTTTAAAATAACGTGATTATTTTCTATGATAGTTTTTAATTTTTGTATTCTGGCCTGTTTATTCCCATTCTCCCACCGTGATGTCTATGGTAATTAGCTAGCTACCTCTGAAGTCCTCCCCTGGAGATAGCCTGCACTCGCTGTAGTTCTGTCTTAGGATTTAGGATTTTATTAGGATCCCGGTTAGCTGTTGCAAGACTTGGAGACTACTGCTCTACCCCACCGTACATAACTTGTGGGCGTCCCACCTCCGTTTCACGATATTGTCCATCCGTATCAGCTTTATCGACCCGCGCTGTAAAATAAAGGCAGAACTCCTACACAGTTAGGTGTCAGCGGACAGGGCAGTAAATTACAGAGGGATCTGCTCCGGCGCTCTCTGTAAATCAGGGGAGCCCGATCACGCCCCCTTTATAGAACAGGCCCAATAATGACAGATTGAACTTGTCGTTATTGTCTGGTATTGGCATTGCCAAAGCTACATTACAGCCGTCACGGCTCTGGCTGTCTTCATTGCTAATCAGTGTATGGTTTAGGGGGAGAGACATGAGCAGGCCATTATCAACATTGACCTCCGTGTAGAAATGGATACTTGAGGAGCATAAAAGCATATACCCGTCTGGGGGTGTGCACATACACATGCTTCAATATCATGATATTGATAATCAATATCAGACTGTGTGTATGATGATGAGGATTAAATAGCAGGTGTAAGCAAGCAAACACACAGACAAGTATGGGCCCAGGGTTACTTAGATTACTGTCAGAATCATGGCACATACACACACACACACACACACACACACACACACACACACACACACACAGAGAGGCTTGTCATTCAACCACTTCTGGACATGGTCTGTGCACCTTGTTTGACTGTATGTTTTCTCTTCTTAGGCCCAAAAGGAGACCTATTTGGAGAAAGCAGACAAACTCTTCTCCCTGATGAGTGCCGTAACAGACAAGGTAAGTGGGCAGGTCGATGCAGAACGTACGTCATTAAACAATAAAGTGCCCCTTAGATGTTATTTCAAATGCTATCTGTGCATTGGTCAACATTTGAATGAGTTTCCTGTTAAGGTTAGTGAGCAAGTCAACATCACCGCAGGGGGCCATGTGACTCAGGATTATACACCACGTCATGTTCTAAGGGTGTTAAAGATGTAATGTAACTGCTGTGTAAATGTTACGTATGCGTAGTCACCGTAGGTTAACATTCTTACAAGCACCTTGCCACGGGCTGAGCGGCAGGCTCTTCATTTTGACCCTTGAACTCCTCACAGCATTGCTTGCACTTTACTCTCCGACCTCTCCAAAGGCCACAAGAAGAAAATACAGTTGCGACTAGCCTAGCTGTTAAAGAAGCGAGCCAGCAACCGGAGGTTGCCAGTTCAAATCCCAGGTCTGATGGGAAAAAATCTGTCAGGAAGTGAGGAGGGCTTGCGGTTATCGAATTCAAGATGCCATTGCCTGCCGTTGTCCCCTTGAGCAAGGCACTTAACCCTCCATAACAACTGCTCCACCAGTGTGACAGCCCTCTGCTCCAACCTCTCCAACCTGTATGTGTCTTTCAGAAGGGTTGGGATAAAAAATAAGTCACATTTATTTGTCCAATTGACAAATAAAGTGATCATAAACGTACTTATACGGTGAACCGATGCCAGCGCATGCATGCATGCATACATACATACATACATACCGGTACATACACCACTGTGCGTCAACGAACTGACTATAAGAGAAGAAACCCCCTACCAGCTATTAGGGCCAGGACGATACCAGTATTGTGATACTCGTTATCGGGGCAAGGAAACAAAACACAAAGCGGATTTAGCTTCTTTATGAAAACAGTCCTGTTGGAAACAAACATTGTTATGTTGTCACCCAGAGTCACATTTATTTATTTTCCAAGCTATAGAACACAATATTTTACATACAGCAGGTTTTTAAAGGAACAATGACTTGGATCTGCTTCGTGTTTTCATTTTTGCCATGGGAAAAAAATATTGCAATACTGGTATCGTCACAGCCATACCGGCTATGGCGTCAGCAAAGGACAATATCACAGTATTGTGTCCTGTCTGGGGACTTGGCGTATCCATCCCTCTCATATCCTTTCTTAGGAAATCATCCTCTCCCTAGCTATCTGGAGATCAATGTTAAAATGAACGGGCTTGTCGATATGGTGTACAACTAAGTGCAGGAGCAGCACTTTTGAGTGGAAATTAAAATGACAGATTGTGCTTTTAAAGCCAGGGTCTGCTCTACTGGGACTGTATCTTAGTACATCCCTGTCCTGGTGGCAGCAGCAACAGCAGCTATCCCTGTCCAATCATGGGCACTATCCAGCTGCTCCCTTCTGGATCCCCTGCTCCACCTTGGGCTCTCTAGCATTCCTCGCTGACCCTCGCCCACACGGCCCTTCACTTCACGGGTCTGTGGCTGGTGATGGTGGATTGCTTGCTTGATTTTCCTCTGGGATTGATATTCTGACCCCATAAGCCTCCATACCAGATCCAGCACTGGGAGGTCCAATGCCGTTCTAAAGCTTTAAAAAAACTGTGGATGACCCCAAATGTATAGGATTCAAAACTCCCCCTCACTATTATGGCCATGTAATTTTTGCCAATGTTTGGAGAGCATTCTGGCACAAAATGGCTGCTATGCATCACCCAGGTGGGTGTGCTACACATTGGCAGTGGATAGGGAGATTTACCCCTAAACAATGTAATGCACTTTGGAACCTATTGAAAGGCGCTATATTACTGCAACCCATCATTATTACTCTTAATAAATCTATTGTTGAATTGGCACCGCACATCTGTCGTGAGAGGTCTCTTGCAGTGTGCGGTAATGTGTGTGCCTAATTGTGTGTGCCAGTTAGGAGCATGTTGGTGTTTTTCGTGGAGGGATTTGTCAGCTAACTAGACGAGGTCACCACCAGAGGCACCTTATCCCTGGGCTCAGTAAGCTGCTGACAACTCGGCCTCCCCGAGTCCCAAGTGCCCTTAAGTAGATTAGTCTCACTCCTTCCAAAAAGGGAGAGCAGCCCTCGCTCGCTCCCACAGGCGAGCCCAAAGCCCCAAGCCCAGCACGTCTTCAACCAAGAAGGCATTCCAACAAATAAATAAAATGAAGACAGGCAATAGAGTTCTCCGCTCCCCTCCTCTCTTTAATCTGGGGAGGAAATGTGCACCGCTGTCATCCAACGGCTGCCTGCGCTGCGGAATCGGACACAATGGTAAATGTCAATATTTGCCTCGCCGACATTAGGAACGTTTTTCTAACGTCCCTCAACCTAAGCCTTCCACTCACTGCCACGGCTTCGGACTCCCAACACCAGCAGTGGGCTTTCTGTGGGGAGTGGGTTTATTCTTTGCCAGATTGTACTCCCACTGGAAATTAATTCCCCCGCTCATTTGCACACAATCGAGCCTTTGACTCCAAACACATTACATTACCATAGATATTGGAGAGGATTCATCCTTTTGTCGATTTGGAGACAGTTGATCTATCAAAGAGCCTCTGTTTTAGAATCCAATTTGCCTGATACCTGATGTGGTAGATTGAAATGTTCTGTGTCTACAAATATGTATTTGCTTAACCTCCATGTGTATCTCTCCCTCTTTACACTCCCTCTCTCTCCCTCCCCTCCTCTCTATTGTTCTTTCTCTCCGTCTACTGTTACACCCACAGAGTGTGTTTGGCGATGGCGAAAACACCAAGGTGCGTGTGTCGGAGCTGGAGGAGGAAGTCAGGACGCTGAAGAAGGTCAACAGGGACCTGTATGACTTCTCCACACAGCTCCTCACTAAGCCCAGCTAGAAAAGAGCCAACACTCCTGGCCATGGTCCCCCCGTCCCACCAGCAGGGACTCTACTAGGGGGGAGGGGATGACACCACAGACCGGTAGGCTAGGGAAAGATAAGTTAGTATGTGTCATTCATATAGTTTGTTTTGTAAGGGAGAGGGCACATTCAGCAGGACCTGGGGTGCAAAAGTTGTACCATGGACCGTATTGCCTTGATCATGGTCCCTCACCATATTTTGGAAAAAGGATTTAATTTAAATTGACATGAAGAAAACATGCTCACCTTTTTTTGTGCTACACATGTTCAGTGTTAGCCACAGGATTATTAACGTAGTATAGTGGAGCCAGACTCAGCAGCATAATTGATCTTAGCCCTATATCGACTTAACAGAAGCTCCAGTCCCTCGACAACCTCAATTTACAGCCCTGTTCCTTCACACTCATCACTACTGCCTATAAGCCCAAAAATCCCATCAGCCAAAAATTGTTGTAACAGGATCCAGTTATTGCCCTCTGACCTTTCGTACTCTTTGTCATCCGGCTAACCCCCTAAGAATCCCCCAAACTCTTAGTTTTCTATTACCCACTCCTTCTCGGCTAGGACACATTCTCCCAGCACTTAAGCATTCAACAAGAACAGGGCTCTACAGTGCGACCATTTTACTCGCATATGCGCCTAAATATTTTGCTGTGCAACCTGGAATTTCTATTTATGAGCACCAGTGCGCCTAGAAAAATTAAGGATTCTAGCTTTAATATATCAAATATTTTTCATTGTGCTCCTAAATCTCTATGTGCACCAACATTTTTCTACTGCAGCTAATAGATTGGATGGATTTGTGTGACAAGGACCTGTTGTGCCCCTAGGTCTTTGGCTTAGCATCGACGAGATTGGTGTTCATTTCTGTCACAAAATGGATACGGTATGATCGCCATGGTTGGTAGGTACCCTTCACGCTATCTCTCAAGCAGAACTTTAAACCTCTCATTAAAACAGAAAGAAAATGGTGGTGTAAAAAAAAACAAAAAAAGGGAATAGTGGAGGAATATGTTTGATTATAGCCAGAAGCCTGTGAGTTCCGTTTTTCATCTTACACTATCTGTAGCAAACATGGATTTGGTTCTGCACTGCCCAGCAGCTCTACACGTTTACATTACATTTTAGTCATTTAGTAGACGCTCTTATCCAGAGCGACTTACAGTTAGTGAGTGCATACATTTTTCATACTGGCCCATGGTTTGTTTTCAGAATCCTTCAGAAAAAAAAACACAATTAACCGCTGTCAAAAAGGAAAGAGTTTGAGCTCTGAAATCGCCCTTCCTCTCATCACTGCTAATTTTCCACCGAGGGCACTACGTTATAGGCAGCGACATACAAACAGCTGTTGATTTTATCATCTTTTTCTAATTTGCCTTGCTCTGATGAGATCAAAAAAGGGTATTGTATTTCTGTGTGCCTCTTCAGTAGAGAAGAGGGAACTGATGAGAACAGCGACCCTCCTGTGTAGAGAAAGACATGGCTTTAGAACTCCCGTTCACCAAGGAGAGAGATGACTTACACGCACCCCAACGTTGACTCCAATTAACTCACTGTTGGGGGGGTCAGGCCAGTGAGATGGCGCTTCTGAGGACCTTGATCACAGATGAATCGGAGAGTCCAAGGGTTGAGAGTAAAGAATGTTCAGTGGGGGGGATTACGTGTTGTTCCAGTAATAAAGAGAAAAAGACCAACCGGATTTGTACTTTTTTCATGCATGTGTTGTGTACTCTCCACAATAAGTGTTTTTGTACCTTTCTGAGACCACAGGAAATAAAAACCAAAACTAAAATCTGCACATTGTTGCTTCTTGGCCCACTTTTTGCGATTTACCCGCTGTGAAAGATTAGAAAAGTGTACCTCCTGGATGCTTAATACAAAGACACAAGTATTGAAATAGCATTGAGCAAGAATGAAAGCATTGAATTTTCTTTATTTTCATCAACATTGAATATATCTAAATTTTTGTCCAAATGCATAGAAAAATCATATTTGAAATTGTCTTACTGAAGAAAGAACCACATTTCAAGAAAGAAACAAGTATTTTATCCTTCTTGCAAATGAAGGTTCCCCCCCCCCCCCTGATTCTATCAGCGACCTTTAGAGTGTTAGGAGTACATGGACCCTTAACGCACCAGTTAAGAAAGCCAGTTAGACTGCTAAACGAATGACCTCAAGATTAGGGATGAGACTTAGTTCCTTATATATGTGCACATCAATTGAGTAACAAGGGAAGCCATTTACCCTCACCTCGTGGCACTCTTTCCATATTAGTCCACGACCTGAATTGGTGGTCCGGTATGGCTCAATTGGTAGAGCATGGCGCTTGTAATGCCAAGAGTTGTGCGTTCAATTCCTGCTGGGGCCACCCATATGTTAAAATGTATGCATGCATAACTAAGTCACTTTGGATAAAAGTGCTAAATGGCATATATTATTATTATTAATTCACAGAGATCGAACCACTTGAGGCAAGTCTGGACAATTGTTGAAAATGTGCAACATTGAGGGTGACTTCCCCCACTGAGTATGTAGATGAGCATTGTGTGTATTTGTATTTTGTATTTTTATGAATCCCCATGCCTTGGCAGCAGCTACTCTTCCTGGGGTCCCGCAGAATTAAGGCAGTTCATACAATTTTAAAAACATTACAATACATTCAAAGATTTCACAACACACTGTGTGCCCTCAGGCCCCTACTCCACAACTACCACATATCTACAATACAAAAATACATGTGTGTGTGTATAGTGCGTATGTTATCGTGTGTGTATGCATGTGTCTGCGCCTATGTTTGTGTTGCTTCACAGTCCCCGCTGTTCCATAAGGTGTTTTTTTAATCTGTTTTTTAAATCTAATTTTACTACTTGCATCAGTTACTTGATGTGGAATAGAGTTCCATGTAGTCATGGCTCTATGTAGTACTGTGCGCCTCCCATAGTCTGCTCTGGACTTGGGGACTGTGAAGAGCTGTGTGAGCTGCCTTTTCTGCGTGATTTATGTGTGACACTTCCATTTGAATCAATGAGGGGCTTTGGGGATGTGAAATGAGGCTGATTGCTGTGACCTCCCAGCTGGATGCTGCTCGCACTGGTGATAATCAGTGGTTGGTGCTACACTGGAATTTGATGAGCTAGTGCACAGCTTCCTTTGCCTGGTACTTTTCTGATTTAATTGGAATGTCCCACTCTGCCATGACTACATTTTTCCTTGGATTTTGACCGGTATCACTTTTCCCGTAACTGTTAATTCAGGGAGATTCCAATTCTGCAGGTACACAACAATAAATAAGCCAGGCATAAGATCAAACCTTTTCATTAGTGCCGTGGTGTATGGAAACAGCTGCCTTCATGTTGCACATGGGACAGGAATTCCAATCTACTGCTGTAACTCTGTCCCCACCTGCAAATGTCTAATTTCCTATCTTCTCCCTCTCGACTGTCTGCTTTGTTGCCTCCTCATTGATTCATTTTGTAGGAGGAATAAGACTTTCTCCAGGTATTTCCATTTTTATCTTTTATTAGTAGAACCATGAGTAATTTTTAATTTGTTTAACCTTTTTTGATTCATCACATCAAATCAAATCAAATTTTATTGGTCACATGCGCCGAATACAACAGGTGCAGACATTACAGTGAAATGCTTACTTACAGCCCTTAACCAACAGTGCATTTATTTTAAACAAAAAAAGTAAAAATAAAACAACAACAAAAAAAGTGTTGAGAAAAAAAAGAGCAGAAGTAAAATAAAGTGACAGTAGGGAGGCTATATATACAGGGGGGTACCGTTGCAGAGTCAATGTGCGGGGGCACCGGCTAGTTGAGGTAGTTGAGGTAATATGTACATGTGGGTAGAGTTAAAGTGACTATGCATAAATACTTAACAGAGTAGCAGCAGCGTAAAAAGGATGGGGTGGGGGGCAGTGCAAATAGTCCGGGTAGCCATGATTAGCTGTTCAGGAGTCTTATGGCTTGGGGGTAGAAGCTGTTGAGAAGTCTTTTGGACCTAGACTTGGCACTCCGGTACCGCTTGCCGTGCGGTAGCAGAGAGAACAGTCTATGACTAGGGTGGCTGGAGTCTTTGACAATTTTGAGGGCCTTCCTCTGACACCGCCTGGTATAGAGGTCCTGGATGGCAGGAAGCTTTGCCCCAGTGATGTACTGGGCCGTACGCACTACCCTCTGTAGTGCCTTGCGGTCGGAGGCCAAGCAGTTGCCATACCAGGCGGTGATGCAACCAGTCAGGATGCTCTCGATGGTGCAGCTGTAGAATTTTTTGAGGATCTGAGGACCCATGCCAAATCTTTTTAGTCTCCTGAGGGGGAATAGGCTTTGTCGTGCCCTCTTCACGACTGTCTTGGTGTGTTTGGACCATGATAGTTCATTGGTGATGTGGACACCAAGGAACTTGAAGCTCTCAACCTGTTCCACTACAGCCCCGTCGATGAGAATGGGGGCGTGCTCAGTCCTCTTTTTTTTCCTGTAGTCCACAATCATCTCCTTTGTCTTGGTCACGTTGAGGGAGAGGTTGTTGTCCTGGCACCACACGGCCAGATCTCTGACCTCCTCCCTATAGGCTGTCTCATCGTTGTCGGTGATCAGGCCTACCACTGTTGTGTCATCGGCAAACTTAATGATGGTGTTGGAGTCGTGCCTGGCCATGCAGTCATGGGTGAACAGAGAGTACAGGAGGGGACTGAGCACGCACCCCTGAGGGGCCCCCGTGTTGAGGATCAGTGTGGCAGATGTGTTGTTACCTACCCTTACCACCTGGGGGCGGCCCGTCAGGAAGTCCAGGATCCAGTTGCAGAGGGAGGTGTTTAGTCCCAGGATCCTTAGCTTAGTGATGAGCTTAGAGGGCACTATGGTGTTGAATGCTGAGCTGTAGTCAATGAATAGCATTCTCACGTAGGTGTTCCTCTTGTCCAGGTGGGAAAGGGCAGTGTGGAGTGCGATAGAGATTGCATCATCTGTGGATCTGTTGACGCTGGTGCTACTGTTAGGGTTATATAGCCTTTTGCCTAGTCACTTTATTCTTAGTTATACACTACATGGCCAAAAGTATTTGGACACCCCTTCAAATTAGTGGATTCGGCTATTTCAGCCACACCCGTTGCTGACAGGTGTATAAAATCGAGCACACAGCCATGCAATCTCCATAGACAAAAATTGGCAGTAGAGTGGCCCATACTGAAGAGCTCAGTGACTTTGAACGTGGCACCGTCATAGGATGCCACCTTTCCAACAAGTCAGTTCGTCAAAGTTCTGCCCTGCTAGAGATGCCCTGGTCAACTGTAAGTGCTGTTATTGTGAAGTGGAAATGTCTAGGAGCAACAACGGCTCAGCCGCAAAGTGTTCGGCCACACAAGCAGAATGGGACCGCTGAATCGCGTAGAGCGTAAAAATGGTCTGTCCTCAGTTGCAACACTCACTACCGAGTTCCAAACTGCCTCTGGAAGCAATGTCAGCACAATAACTGTTCTTCGGGAGCGTCATTAAATGGGTTTCCATGGTCGAGTAGCTGCACACAAGCCTACGACCACCATGCGCAATGCGATGCGTCGGCTGGAGTGGTGTAAAGCTTGCCGCCATTGGACTCTGGAGCAGTGGAAACGCGTTCTCTGGAGTGATGAATCACGCTTCACCATCTGGCAGTCTGACGGCTGAATATGGGTTTGGCGGATGCCAGGAGAACGCTACTTTCCCCAATGCATAGTGCCAACTGTAACGTTTGGTGGAGGAGGAATAATGGTCTGGGGCTGTTTTTCATGGTTCGGGCTAAGCCCCTTAGTTCCAGTGAAGGGGTATCTTTAACGCTACAGCATACAATGACATTCTAGATGATTCTGTGCTTCTAACTTTGTGGCAACAGTTTGGGGAAGGCCCTTTCCTGTTTCAGCATGACAATGCCCCGTGCACAAAGCGAGGTCCATACAGAAATGGTTTGTCGAGATCGGTGTGGAAGAACTTCAATGGCCTGCACAGAGCCTTGACCTTAACCCCATCAAACACCTTTGGGATGAATTGGAACGCCGACTGCAAGTCAGGCCTAATCGCCCAAAATCACTGCTGAACCTCACTAATGCTGATGTGGCTGAATGGAAGCAAGCCCCCGCAACAATGTTCCAACATCTAGTGGAAAGCCTTCCCAGAAGAGTGGAGGCTGTTATAGCTGCAAAGGGGGGATCAACTCCATATTAATGCCCGTGATTTTGGATTGAGTTGTTTGACGAGCAGGTGTCCACATACTTTTGTGTATGTACATATCTACCTCAATTACCTTGTACCCCTAAACATCGACTCAGTACTGGTACCCTGTGTATATAGCCAAGTTATCATTACTCATTGTGTATTTATTATTATAATAAACAAAAATATAAACGCAACATGTAAAGTGTTTCATGAGCTGTAATAAAAGATCCCAGAAATGTTCCATATGCACGCAAAGCTTATTTCTCTAAAATGTTGTGCACTAATTTGTTTACGTCACATTTAGTGAGCATTTCTCCTGTGCCAAGATAGTCCATCCACCTGACAGGTGTGGCATATAAAGAAGCTTATTAAACAGCATGATTATTACACAGGTGCACTTTGTGCTGGGGACAATAAAAGGCCACTCTAAAATATGCAGTTTTGTCACACAACACAATGCCACAGATGTCTCAAGTTTTGAGGGAGCGCACAATTGGCATGCTGACTGCAGGACTGTCCACCAGAGCTGTTGCCAGAGAATTTAATGTTCATTTCTCTACAAAAAGCCGCCACATCTGCTGATGTCGGCCTTCCGCATCTGCGGTGGAAGGTGGCCGAGCTACAGTGGTGTTTGTCAGACTAGGAGACATCCCGAAAAGTGGTCTTCTCACGACAACGTCTGTAGCGTCCGAACGGTTTGGGCTACACACTAATATGACCCCTCTATGGAAAGATGAGATTCTCACGAACACGATGGTGTTCTCCCCAACGGTCACGGGACTCGGAAGGTAACCCGGTACCGGGTCGTAAAATGTATGGAAGTGAATAGGGCATTTCCACGTAAAAAGGTAAATGGGTTTTTTTTTTAAACGTTTTCTGAGCTTTCTTATATCTCTCAGATATGGACAGACACTTCAAAACATAGTTACATTTTTTATAAAAAAGTGAGTATCTGTTTTTCCTTGTATGAATCTGTTATTCAATGCATTTATATGGGCTAATAGCATTAAGGCCATGTTTCATCCCCAAAATATTTTGTATACCTACAGTGGTCTTAAAATTCAAAATCAAATACCTAAATGATCCTTGGTATGACCATCTTAAAGCAATTCCAAATGTTAGCATAGTAGAACCACGCCCTGGGCCCTTAGACTAGGGGGATAAAATACACATTTCTGTAATAAAAAAACAGGTGCTGCTGAAAGTACTGCCATCGTCATTGAGGCAGAGGACATGTATGTGTTCCTCATGTATCTGATGCCTGTCTGACCAAAGATATTATGGCATGTCATACTATTTTTGGCCAGACCTCATCAGATACATGGACTACATATAGTAAGACAGAAGGGCGCTGTTTCAGTCACTTGCAAATTGAAGGAAAGTTGGCGGGTGCACAGTGCACTATTCAGATGCTGGAATTATTTTGGATGAACATGAGAAAGTAACCTACTTTTTGAAGGGATTTGTTTGACAATCATATGAACACATCATGACTGGTTGTGTTGCTGGCACATTAAAAGGTAATACATGTTTACAGTTTAATTACATGTTTTTACTATAAATCCCATTTTTTTTTTAATTAAAAATGGTTCGGGGGGAGGGGATCTTAGACTGGCCTCTGCCTGGGGCCTCCAAATCAATAAGTCCGCCCCTGAGCAACCCTGATCCTTGTCGGCAACAGCTGGTGCACGATCTCTAATATTAAGGAAGTCTCGAGGTTCTGCTCGCCTGAGTTAGAATACCTAATGATAAGCTGTAGACCATACTATTTACCAAGAGTTTTCATCTATATTTTTCGTAGCTGTCTATTTACCACCACAAACCGATGCTGGCACTAAGACCGCACTCAACGAGCTGTATAGGGCCATAAGCAAACAAGAAAATGCTCATCCAGAGGAGGCGCTCCTAGTGGCCGGTGATTTGAATGCAGGAAAACTTAAATCTGTCTTACTAAATTTGTACCAGCATGTCACCTGTTCAACTAGAGGTGAAAAAAACCTAGATTACTCCCCACACAGAGATGCATACAAAGCTCTCCCTCACCCTCCATTTGGCAAATCTGACCATAACTCTATCCTCCTGATTCCTGCTTACAAGCGAAAACTCAAACAGCAAGTACCAGTGACGCGCTCCATACGGAAGTGGTCCAATGAAGCGGATGCTAAGCTACAGGACTGTTTCACTAGCACAGACTGTAATATGTTCCGGGGTTCATCCGATGGCTTTGAGGAGTTTACCACATCAGTCATCGGCTTCATTAATAAGTGCATCGACGACGTCGTCCCCACAATGACCGTAAGTACATATCCCAACCAGAAGCCATGAATTACATGCAACAGCCTCACTGAGCTAAAGGCTAGAGCTCCCGCTTTATAATAATAATTCCCTCTATGCCCTCTGATGAACCATCAAACAGGCAAAGTGTCAATACATGACTAAGATCTAATCCTACTACACCGGCTCTGACGCTCATCGGATGTGGCAGGGTTTACAAACTATCACGGATTACAAAGGGAAACCCAGCCGCGAGCTTCCCAGTGACGCGAGCCTACCAGACAAGCTATACTGAACAAAAATATAAACGCAACATGTAAAGTGTTGGTCCCATGTTTCATGAGCTGAAATAAAAGATCCCGGAAATGTTCCATACACACAAAAAGATTATTTCTCTCAAATTGTGTGCACAAATTTGTTTACATCCCTGTTAGTGAGCATTTCTCCTTTGCCAAGATAATCCATCCACCTGACAGGCGTGGCATATCAAGAAGCTAAATAAAAAGCATGATCATTACACAGGTGCACCTTGTGGTGGGGACAATAAAAGGCAGTTTTGTCACAACACAAGTTTTGAGGGAGCGTGCAATTGGCATGCAGACTGAAGGAATGTCCAACAGAGCTGTTGCCAGAGATCTGAATGTTGATTTCTCCACCATTTTAGAGAATTTGGCAGTACATCCAACCGGTCTCACCGCAGGACACGTGTAACCACGCCAGCCCAGGACCGCCACATCCGGCTTCTTCACCTGCGGGATTGTCTGAGGAGGGGGAGGGGGGGTGCTGAGGAGTATTTCTGTCTGTAATGAAGCCCTTTTGTGGGGAAAAACTCCTTCTGATTGGCTGGACCTGGCTCCCAAGTGGGTGGGCCTATGCCGTCCCAGGCCCACCCATGGCTGCACCCATGGCTGCACCCCTGCCAATCATGTGAAATCCATAGATTAGGGCCTAATGAATTTATTTCAATTAACTAATTTCCTTCTATGAACTGTAACTCAGTAAAATCTTAGAAATTTGTGCATGTTGCGTTTACACAGTGAATTCGGAAAGTATTCAGACCCATTCACTTTTTCCACATTTTGTTACTTTAATAAAATAGTTTTTTTGTCCTCCTCAATCTACACACAATACCCCATAATGATGAAGCAAAAACAGTTTTTTTGACATTTTTGCAAATGTATTAAAAATAAAAAACGGAAATACATTTACATAAGTATTCAGACCCTTTAGTCAGTACTTTATTGAAGCACCTTTGGCAGCGATTACAGCATCGAGTCTTCTTGGGTATGACGCTACAAGCTTGGCACACCTGTATTTGGTAGCTTAGTGGTTAAGAGCGTTGTGCCAGTAACCGAAAGGTCGCTGGTTCTAATCCCCGAGCCAACTAGGTGAGAAATCTGTCTGTGCCCTTGAGCAAGGCACTTAACCCTAATTGCTCCTGTAAGTCGCTCTGGATAAGAGCGTCTGCTAAATGACTAAAATGTAAATGTATTTGGGGAGATTCTCCCATTCTTCTCTGCAGATCCTCTCAAGCTCTGTCAGGTTGGATGGGGAGCGTCACTGCACAGCTATTTTCAGGTCTCTCCAGAGATGTTCGATCGGGTTCAAGTCTGGGATCTGGCTGGGCCACTCAAGGACATTTAGAGACTTGTCCTGAAGCCACTCCTGCGTTGTCTTGGCTGTGTGCTTAGGGCCGTTGTCCTGTTGGAAGGTGAAACTTCGCCCCAGTCTGAGGTCCTGAGCGCTCTGGAGCAGGTTTTTATCAAGGATCTCTCTGTACTTTGCTTCGCTCATCATTCCCTCAATCCTGACTAGTCTCCCAGTCCTTTCCGCTGAAAAACATCCCCACAGCATGATGCTGCCACCACCATGCTTCACCGTAGAGATGGTATGGGCCAGATGATGAGCGGTGCCTAGTTTCCTCTAGACGTGACGCTTGGCATTCAGGCCAAAGAGTTCAATCTTGGTTTCATCAGACCAGAGAATCTTGTTTCTCATGGTCTGAGAGTTCTTTAGGTGCCTTTTGGCAAATTCCAAGCGGGCTGTCATGTGCCTTTTATTGAGGAGTGGCTTCCATCTGGCCACTCTACCATAAAGGCCTGATTGTTGGAATGCTGCACAGATGTCTGTCCTTCTGGAAGGTTCTCCCATCTCCCCAGAGGAACTCTGGAGCTCTGTCAGAGTGATCATCGAGTTCTTGGTCACCTCCCTGACCAAGGCCCTTCTCCCCCGATTGCTCAGTTTGGCCGGGCGGCCAGCTCTAGGAAGAGTCTTGGTGGTTCCAAACTTCTTCCATTTAAGAATGATGGAGGCCACTGTGTTCTTGGGGACCTTCAATGCTGCAGAAATTGTTTTGTACCCTTCCCCAAATCTGTGCCTCAACACAATCCTGTCTCTGAGCTCTACGGACAATTCCTTCGACCTCATGGCTTGGTTTTTGCTCTGACATGCACTGTCAACTGTGGGACCTTATATAGACAGGTGTGTGCCTTTCCAAATCATGTCCAATCAATTGTATTTACCACAGGTGGACTCCAATCAAGTTGTAGAAACATCTCAAGGATGATCATAGGAAACAGGATGCACCTGAGCTCAATGTCGAGTCTCATAGCAAAGGGTCTGAATACTTATGTAAATAAGACATTTGATAAAAATTCTAAAAACCTGTTTCTCTTTGTCATTATGTGGTATTTTATGTAGATTGGTGAGGAAATTAATGAAATTAATTTAATCCATTTTAGAATAAGGCTGTAACTTAACACAATGTGGAAAAAGTGAATGGGTCTGAATACTTTCCGAATGCACTGTATTTTTGTTCAGTATAAATACCTTCTATGCTCGCTTCGAGCAAGCAACACTTAACCATGCATGAGAGCACCAGCTGTTCTGGACGCGTACTCAGAGCATGCGCTGACCAGCTGGCAAGTGTCTTCACATTTTCAACCTCTCCCTGACCCAGTCTGTAATACCTACATGTTTCAAACAAACTACCATAGTCCCTGTGCCCAAGAACGCCAAGGTAACCTGTCTATATGACTATCGCCCCGTAGCACTCACATCTGTAGCCAACACCATCATCCCAGACATCCTGGACCCACTCCAATTTGCATACCGCCCCAACAGATCCACAGATTACGCAATCTCCGACGATGATGAGACAGCCTATAGGGAGGAGGTCAGAGACCTGGCAGTGGTGCCAAGACAACAACCTCTCCTTCAACATCAGCAAGACAAAGGAGCTGATCGTGGACTACAGGAAACGGAGGGCCGAGCACGCCCCCATTCACATTGACAGGGCTGTAGTGGAGCGGGTCGATAGCTTCAAGTTTCTCTGTGTCCACTTCACTAAGGATCTATCATGGTCCAAACACACCAACACAGTCGTAAAGAGGGTACGACAACACCTCTTCCCACTCAGAAGGCTGAAAGGATTTGTCATGGGCCCTCAGATCCTCAAAGTTCTACAGCTGCACCATTGAGAGCATTTTGACTGGATGCATCACGGCTTGGTATGGCAACTGCTTGGCATCCGACCGCAATGCGCTACAGATGGTAGTGCTTACGGCCCATTACATCACTCGGGCCAAGCTCCCTGCCAACCAAGACCTCTATACCAGGCGGTGTCAGAGGAAGGCCCTAACAGACTCCAGCCACCCAAGTCATAGACTGTTGTCTCTGTTACCGCACGGCAAGCGGTACCGATGCACCAAGTCTGGAACCAACAGGACCCTGAACAGCTTCTACCCCAAGCCAGAAGCCTGCTAAATAGATAGTTAAATACTCTGAGTATCAGCACTGACCCTTTTTGCACAAACCTTTTCGACTCATCACATATGCTGCTGCTACTGTTTCCTATCTGTCACTTTATTCCTGGTTATAGGTACATATCTACCTCAATTACCTCGTACCCCTGCACATCGACTCGGTACTGGTACCCGTTGTATATAACCAAAGTATCAATTTAATTTTCTATTGTTTCTCTATTTTCTTTCTCTCTGGGCCCGTAAGTAAGCATTTCAATGTTGTCCACACCTGTTTATGAAGCATGCGACAAAGAAAATGTGATTTGATTTGTCTAGGTCAGGCTGGTAGAACATGATTGCCTAGTCAATTTTACCCTTACCTACATGTACACATTACCTCAACTACCTCGTAACCCTGCACATTGACTCGGTTCCGGTACTCCTAGTATATTGTTATTTATTGTGTAACTATCTTACTTTTTCAAATAAAAAATCTAATCCATTTTTATTTGTCACATGCGCCGAATACAACAGGTGTAGACCTTACCGTGAAATGCTTACTTACAAGCCCTTAACCAACAATGCAGTTCAAGAAATATATTTACTAAATTAACTAAAGTAAATAATTAAATAAAAAGTAACACAATAAAATAACAATAACGATGCTATATACAGGGGGTACCAGTACCGAGTCAATTTTCGGGGGTACAGGTTAGTCAAGGTAATTTGTACATGTAGGTAGGGGTAAAGTGACTATGCATAGATAATAAACAGCGAGTAGCAGCAGTGTAGAAATGTAAATAGTCCGGGTGGCCATTTGTTTAATTGTTCAGCAGTCTAATGGCTTGGGGGTAGAAGCTGTTAAGGAGCCTTTTGGACCTAGACTTGGCGCTCCGTTACCGCTTGCCTTGCAGTAGCAGAGAAAACAGTCTATGACTTGGGTGACTGGAGTCTGACAATTTTTTGGGAAGATTGGCCCCAGTGA
The DNA here is from genome assembly GCF_020615455.1 of Coregonus clupeaformis. Taxonomy (NCBI): domain Eukaryota; kingdom Metazoa; phylum Chordata; class Actinopteri; order Salmoniformes; family Salmonidae; genus Coregonus; species Coregonus clupeaformis. The sequence goes on from NC_059202.1 coordinate 36,343,215, forward strand.
TGAACTGGGCTGTACGTACTACCCTCTGTAGCGCATTGCGGTCGGATGCCAAGCAGTGGGTCCAGGGTTTCCGGGATGATGGTGTTGATGTGAGCCAGCCTTTCAGAGCACTTCATGGCTACCGACGATAACTGCATTGTTGGGAAATGGCTTGTAGTAAGCATTTCACGGTAAAGTCTACACCTGTTGTATTTGGCGCATGTGCCAAATACAATTTGATTTGATGGGAAATGCCTTCTTGATTGTTGTTTATATCCATCACAAAAAAAGGGGTATTCGAGAAGATGACCTAATCTGTGGGTTTTCTCTAATTGATTCCGACATTGGAGTAAGGACAATAAAACAATGTTTCATTACAATTCTGTTCTGTGCAAATTACCATTTGTGGGAAAATCAATAAGGAATTATTATTTTTAATCCTCAGGAGAGGTGAGAGGTGGGTGAGAATGAGGGAGCGGGGGTGGAATGTAAAGCTTGGGTCGATGGTCGTTGGCTGTAATAGATGCATTCAATGTCATCTGAACTAACAGAGAAGGAGTGAACTTCATTATCTTGTTTATGTATGGAGGTGTATGTGCACACAAGCTTAAAACACCAAGCCATCATGGTATGAAATTGATTGCGGAGCGCACAACCAATTCTTACAAAAGGTATTTAAAGGACACAAGTCCCTATATATATATATATATATATATATATATATATATGAGAGAGAGAGAGAGAGAGAGAGAGAGAGAGAGAGAGAGAGGAGAGAGAGAGAGAGAGAGAGAGAGAGAGAGAGAGAGAGAGAGAGAGAGAGAGAGAGAGAGAGAGAGAGAGAGAGAGAGAGAGAGAGAGAGAGAGAGAGAGAGAGAGAGAGAGAGAGAGAGAGAGAGAGAGAGAGAGAGAGAGAGAGAGAGAGCTGTGGGCTTCAGAGGGATGGGCCTGGACAAATGTAACCACTCTCAAATTCATATACAGAGCAAGGACTGACCATGTCCAACCATGATATAAACATTACAGTTGTAACCATGTTTTGAAGCTATACAATGTTTCTTAATTTTTTTTAGAAACATTGTAGTAAAATAAGCGTATATTTTGGGTTCTGATGGGGTACGACAGTTGATCTAAGCTCATGGGGCATATTTATAAAAGATATTCTTCAAGAATCAATGGGTATATACAGTATATAATTAATTTATAAGTCCAAAAATGGATGTAGCAACTAATGATTCCAGCTTTAACCTTGTTTAATCTCCACAGTTCTGCCGAAGAGCAGCGGTAACAAGATAGAACTCATTAGCTTTTATCTGTGCCAGTAGAGGAGCCCAGTGAGATGCCGCCATGAAAAAAAGCGGGCATAAAATTAAACACAAAGAACGAGGTGCCTTGAGGACAGCCGCCTTCGACGCAACACCCGGAGCCTCAATAGTGGACCGTCACGCATATTCTCAGTTCCCTCCCTTTACTTTTAAGGATGATCCTCTAGGGGATTTGTGACGCAAGATACAGAAACATCAATGGCACGATAAGTGGGTATTGGGATATCACAATGATATTTAGCCTATTCTGTGGGGATTCACAACAGATCAAATAAAAACGCCTGACTGAAACAACATCTTTGCGACCATTTACCCTCTGCAGACTTCAGCAATTAAAGCCCTCCTGTTTTGTGAAGGCTGCGCTCACTTAAACCCCAGCTGCTAGCACTTTGAGTGCTTCGGAGATATACAAACAAACAAAGGAAAATAGAATCTGTTTCCAGAGAAGAAAGTCATTAGCTAGATGCTATTGAGACAATTTTTCACCACATTTTAAGTGGGACATCCTTCTGTGTGTCTCGCTGTTTTAAACAAGCCTTTCTTCTGGGACTGTTGGGCACGTGCTCACTGCAACACAAGACGCCTCTTGCTTTACACTTGGTTAAACAAACTGTTCATAGTGCTGTTTCACTTAATTGAGGGGTAATTCCTCCCTGGTGGGAGGCCTTGTTAACACATCTCTCAGTGAAAGGAAACACCTGTTGTGTTTCCCAGCTTTGTCAACTGACTTCCTGCTGTAGTTGGGCACAGGTTTGAAAGACCACTATCTTGGTCTTGGATTAACTGCCTTCATAGAAACCTGAGCCTTGGCCCTGAAAGGCAGAACCAAAGAACGAATGTATTCATGTAAGACAAGGAATATTGGAATTCAGTTAAAGTATGGCAAAAGATAGGCTAAAAGTATGGGTGTGAAACAACAACAGACCTTGGCAATACTTTCTGTCCTGGTCAGCAAGGAATTCATATGTTAGGTTTGTGAGAGGTTAATAAGCACTTATACTGTAAAAGAACAAATTAATGACTTCAAAGTAGTTTGATGTGGTATAATGGTTATCTGTCTGAAGGTTCATAGAAAGACTAAGTTGTCAGTGATGCGGTTCCATTTTCTAGTGGCACTCATGAGACAACTTTTAGTTTTCAGGTGAGGCACTGCTTTGGAGAGCAATGTTGTGTGCTCATATAGTATGGTATACAGTGCATTCGGAAAGTATTCAGACCCCTTGACTTTTTCCACATTTTGTTACGTTACAGCCTTATTCTAAAATTGATTAAATAAAACATTTTCCTCATCAATCTACACACAATACCCCATAATGACACAGTGAAAACAGGAGTTTAGATATTTTTGCAGATTTATATAAAAAAGATACCTTATTTACATAAGTATTCAGACCCTTTGCTATGACACTCGAAATTGAGCTCAGGTGCATCCTGTTTCCATTGATCATCCTTGAGATGTTTCTACAACTTGGAGTCCACCTGTGGTAAATACAATTGATTGGACATGATTTGGAAAGGCACACACCTGTCTATATAAGATCCCACAGTTGACAGTGCATGTCAGAGAAAAAACCAAGCCATGAGGTCGAAGGAATTGTCCGTAGAGCTCCGAGATAGGATTGTGTCGAGGCACAGATCTGGGGAAGGGTACCAAAACATTTCTGCAACCTTGAAGGTCCCCAAGAACATTTCTTAAATGGAATAAGTTTGGAACCACCAATACTCTTGCTAGAGCTGGCTGCCCAGCCAAACTGAGCAATCGGGGGTGAAGGGCCTTGGTCAGGGAGGTAACAACCTGATGGTCACTCTGACAGAGCTCCAGAGTTCCTCTGTAAAGATGGGAGAACCTTCCAGAAGGACAACCATCTCTGCAGCACTCCACCAATCAGGCCTTTAATGGTAGAGTGGCCAGACGGAAGCCACTCCTCAGGAAAAGGCACATGACAGCCCTCTTGGAGTTTGCCAAAAGGCACCTAAAGATTCTAAGACCATGAGAAACAAGATTCTCTGTTCTGATGAAACCAAGATTGAACTCTTTGGCCTGAATGCCAAGCGCCACGTCTGGAGGAAACCTGGCACCATCCCTACAGTGAAGCATGGTGGTGGCAGCATCATGCTGTGGGGATGTTTTTCAGCGGCAGGGACTGGGAGACTTGTCAGGATCGAGGTAAAGATGAACGGAGCAAATTACAGAGAGATCCTTGATGAAAACCTGCTCCAGAGTGCTCAGGATCTCAGACTGGGGTGAAGGTTCACCTTCCAACAGGATAACAACCCTAAGCACACAGTCAAGACAACGCATGAGTGGCTTCGGGACAAGTCTCTGAATATCCTTGATCGGCCCAGCCAGAGCCCGGACTTGAACCCGATCTAACATCTCTGGAGAGACCTGAAAATAGCTGTGCAGCGACGCTCCCCATCCAACCTGACAGAGCTTGAGAGGATCTGCAGAGAAGAATGGGAGAATCTCCCCAAATACAGGTGTGCCAAGCTTGTAGTGTCATACCCAAGAAGACTCGAAGCTGTAATCACTGCCAAAGGTGCTTCAACAAAGTACTGAGTAAAAGATCTGAATACTTAAGTAAATGTGATATTTTTTTTTTTATACATTTGCAAAAAAACAATTTAATCAATTTTAGAATGTCTGTAAAGTAACAACATGTGGAAAAGGTCAAGGGGACTGAATACGTTCTGAATGCACTATACATTATTCATAAGAAAAGAGATGCCACTACCATGATATTGTATGGAGAAGTTTTTGACAATGTACTGATTATTGTTTTGATGATGATGATGTATCACAACAAATTCAACCAAACATAGCTTTATGAAAATAACCCCATATTAGGATTCATTTGATGGCAACATTTAAGTTAGTCCCCACCTCCATGTGTATCCACTGCATGCCTCTGCTGCATCCTCCCCCTGAGAGGTCCATATGTAATGAGGCAGAAAACCAGGAGTGAAAGCGTCTGTGAATCCACAGCCTTGAGCTCTGGCAGTGCCAGTCCATTGGAAGCAAGCATTGAAAACCTAATTGGAGATGGAGGAGGGGAAGGAAGACAGGAGGGAGGATGAAGGGAGGGGGTGGGGGAATGCAGGGAGGGGGTGGGGGAATGCAGGGAGGGGGTGGGGGAATGCAGGGGAGCGAGAAAGACAGAACTGCTTTTTTGGGGGGGCATGGGGGGGGTGGCCTGAGAAGACTTGATGTCTCTTCTAGTTTTAGAGTGTGTCAAAACCCAGTGTGTGCCGCGAGAGAAAATAAAAAAATACATTTGCGCAATACTGTCATGTGACACCTAAAACAAGAGATTCTCATGATCTGAACTCTGGGTGAATGACTGAAGGCTTACCCAGTGGCAGTCTAAAGGAAGAGATTCATCTGCAGGCGAGAGGTTTCTCATGAGCTGAAGGAGCTGAATTCTGTATGATCCCGTCTACCTCCCCCTCCCTTCCGCCCCCCTTCATCCTTCGGACATGCACTCATGCATTCTGACACTTCACCTGTTCTTGGAACACCAGTTCCAGTAGAAAAGGGATGCCTAGCCATGGAGGTCTTCAGTGCCGTATAGGCAGGACTTGCTTCCCAGCCTCCCAGCACCCCCAAACTGTCACTCCTAAAAAAGGTAAAATAGGGGGTGCTTATATTTGTCCTGTTGTAGTATATTTTAGTAGAGTATCTTAGTAGTATATCTTAGTAGTATCTTAGTAGTATATCTTAGTAGTATTTTTTAGCAGTATATCTTTAGTAGTAATGTATGTGTCAGTGGGGAAGTATCAGAAGGTCAGAGTCAGAGAGCAGATATACACACGATTGACTTGTTTCTCCTCCTTGGAATTATTTTGTGTCCGTTCTCGGAGGGGTTTCCCCGGGAGTCGTTTCCCCGGTAGTCGTTTTGTAGATCAGGTGCTCTATTGCCATATGCTTGCGCTTATCCCTGGCAGATAAACAAACATTGCCCATAATTATTCTAACCAAGGGGGCTGGAACCAGGGGGAAAGAAGTGGCTTATGCAGTTGGAGGATTTACTTTTATGTTTGTCTTAGTGTGGACTTAATGTTCATTCTGCGAATGGAAAATAACTTGGATTAACTTTATATGGGAACTGGGGTAATACTGCCCGTAAGGGTTTTCTTTGCCTCATGACTCCAGGCAAAGCCAGTCAGCCTCCCGTGGACAGAGTTATACCTATGTTACCTGTCTCTTTGGTAATAAGCATTTGCTTACTTACGTGGCTGCATTGTGAGAAGCATTCCCTGCTCATTTGATGCTGAGGGCGCATCAGCCCAGCTTGCACATAATGGAATATTCACGACTTGCTTTCTGTGCTCCCAAGCTCCTTAAATACCTACGGTGATCCCGTCATCAGACAGATGGTTTTTTAGGAATGCAGGCTGCCAACAGATGCACAGAATTGCCGGAATCTAATTTTTTTCAGACAAAATCGTATCTCCATCTCAAAATAAAGGGAAATCGACAGTGTGCAGAATTCGTTTAACCCCTGTGATCATGCAAAATATATGTGTTTCTCTGCGCTGTAGTGACTGCTATAGTCCGGTTACTGTCTCTATAGAAATCTGTTTTAAATCAAATAAAATTGGGAACAATGTTTTTCTGGATCGTTTTTCATTCTCAATGATATCTCAATAGCAGTGAACTTGAAAATGACTAAAGAGGTCAAGAAAATGTTTTCTCTTCTCATACATTTACGTGAAAAAAGGCTCAATTAACTTTCACATTTCCCTCCTCTAATCTCCTTATTAAAATGTCCCTAGTCACTTGGACGCTGTGGCATTTTAAAAAGACCTTTGTCTGTGAAGAGGGTGTGTGTGTGTGTCTGCATGTCCAAAAAGAGCTCTAATTTTTTCTGGAGTCAGAGTTCCGATATACCTGGCTGGAGGGGAATCTCAAGCGGTTCCTTCCCCACCCTCTCCCCTCACCCCTCTTTTTTACATTTCACGCACATGTGGTACTGGGGATGTTCATGGAATGTTAAAACAGCTCTCTGACATTTAAAAGCAAGGCATCGTGTAGCACCTTCCCACACTTAAAATAAAAAGTGGTACTAGGTTGTGCTGGCTCAGAAATGAGAATTGAGAATGATCCCTTTACCTAACAAAAATGGCCACCAATCCTCACAAACCAATTACCCTTTCACTAAGCCTAGAGTTATGAGCATAGCATGACACTTATTGTGAGGTATTTCTGAGAAAATGTTTTTGGGTTGAAGCATTCAGTGAACTAGAAAGGTTTTGCAGGCACAAAGTTTCACAATTCGGCTCTACGGCAGACATCAAGGGTAACATTATGACAAAATCTGAAGTATTTTTAGGGGTCAAACACAGAGATTTATTTTCTCTCCACTAGTATTTGGGACACTCTTTCCCACTATGGGAACAAGCGTGGAGGAACACATTTAATGGTGATATGCCAGGGGAGGGGTGACAGATTTTTTACTAAGCCTAGACATAGGCCAAACAAAAAATCTGAATATCTGTTATAGAGCAGTATGAAAATCGACCCATTTTCAAGTGGATTAGCAGTTGAGGAAATACAGTATTTTCGCACTTTGCATAATCTTGAGGACAAAATCCAATTAAGATTACGTTTACCTACCACCTCAACATGGCAATCCTCATAGCATTCCTGTTACATTCCTTATGTTCAGGTAACAACTATGTATTAGCATAGAGTAGACAGGAATGTGCACACCCCTTTTAAAAGAGTGAGATGGCGGTAATCTCCTCAAAATAAACTTTGAGTAATGTACTAGCCACCATGTCACCTGATTCTTTTAGCTAGCATTTGCCATGTTGCTTACAAGCAGTAGGTACTCATGCTGACAATAAATGCAATAAAAAAACTGAAATGCAATGTACAAATATGCAAGGCAGAGAATGTGATAAGGAAAGTACCTATACACCAGTGGAGGCTGGTGGGAGGAGCTATAGGAGGACGTGCTCATTGTAATGGCTGGAATGGAATTAATGGAACGTAGTCAAACGTGGTTTCCATATGTTTGATACCGTTCCATTAATTCCATTTCAACCATTACAATGAGCCCGTCCTCCTATACTTCCTCCCACCAGCCTCCACTGCTATACACTCTTTCTCTAAAGCCCCTTCCAGATATCACATTATATGGTTAGTTATTCAAAGATCTCTCCCTTAGTGTTCATCCAGTGAGTACTGGGAGGTGTTTGTGTTGTACAGTGCACCATAAAACGTCACCTTAGCAACCATTTGCAATGTTCAGACACCCTCTAGTTTTCATTTAAAGAATGAGCCCCAACATTTTTTGGAGATGAACTAGGATGGAATCACAAGGCACTTGATATTGGGTGATAATCAATAGTACCTCCAGGAGAATTGGCCGTGGGTAGTCGTATGGGGTGGAGGGGGGTGGGTGTGTGTTTGTGTTGGGTGGAGGTGTTTCGCTGACAGAGGTGCCAGAAGTAACTCTAATGGGTCTGAGCATTGTCTGCCTCTCCCATCGCCTGGGTGGGGGTCGCAGTTGAAGTGAAAGATTCCATAGTAATGCATTCCACCCAGGTATGAGTGATTGGGCAAACCAGATTTAATAGCTGCGTGGTTGTGCAATCTCACTTTAGGGAATTAGCTATGTTTCTAGCAGATGGATGAAGTTTTGCCTGCTGGGTCTCAAGCAGGAAATGTGTTGGGCTTCCAGTGCTGTGGGATTTATGTCCAACTTCTGCAGTCAATCTCACAGAGACTTGTGAAATTGGAGAAATGAAATCGGAATGCAAGTTCAAGGGAAGGGGTAATGCTTGGTTAATGCAAGAGAGAAGTACTTCAAGACTTCAAGTTTTGCAGCAACAAGCTACCGTTAGATCTGAGTGTATAATTCTCTTCACCGAAGTTGTATATAGTCTACCTTATTTTACTACATTTTACAGAATTCTCTGCAATTCTCGATCAATGCGAAGGGCCTGAATTTGGCTTTAATCAGTGTTTGATTCAATTCCAGGTCATTATGGTCTGGGTTAGGTAGATTAAGTAGGTTTCTTTAGTTTTGGGTAATATCTAGAGGCCCAATTTCTCTCTTGGATTTGTAGAATTGACTTGCTTCTCAGAAAATGAGTTACAGGGTGTAACATCCCCTAAATGTCTCAGAAATACCACTGATTCCCTGAGTAAGGCCTTTATTGTCACTGTAAATGTTAACGTCATACTAAAGTTTCAGCGTTCCTGATCTCTCCATGTGTTGCCATTGAGGGCTCATTCAGCCAGTACTTTAGCAATTGAGAGATTGTAATGATACGCTCTCCAGTGTTGCACATTTACAGGTAGATTGAGCAATTGGCCTAGTGGATCCGCTGTTTTTCTTCAGGGTTAACACACAAGTAAATAGACCGCCTCATACTGCCTGAGGTGACCTGTTTCAACATATTTCCCCCCACATTCCCCCCTCTCTCTCACTAAACCATGTAAACCAGGGGTGCGTTTAAATAGTCTAAAAGTACATTTCACACTCCAGCTCTTTTTTAATTTAACGCGGTAGAGGGAGTTTCAGGTAGAAAGAGTGATATCTAGAGACACTTCAAGTGATTAATTGTGCCTCACAAATGCCCACCTCAACAGACGGCTTGGGGCTACCTGCTGTGAATGAAAGGCAGAAAACTGACTGCTGGGAAAGAGAGACACACAAGTTTACCTGTGCGGAGCAGAGGGAAGCCTCACCAGTCACTCCTCTTAGCAAGCTTTTGAACTTATTCCCCAGCACAGTGTTTGAATTAAAAAGCTAATTAACATGCCACTTGTGTAAATTAAGCATTAAGTAATGCAAGAAATGTCAATTGTTCTTCTCAGTTGGGGAACAAATGGTAGGCACACATTTGAAGCCCTGAGTAACAGATGTATTCAAAGGAGAAACAATTAGTTTGACAATACAAACGTGTGTAAGGATGTTTGCAAGCCCTCCAAAATTCAATTGAAATTATATTTGAATGCCACTAGCTAGGTTTCCATCCAATTTGCAACAGATTTTCATGCCAATATTCTAAAACATCATAAAACAATATGCGCATTTTCCCACCAGAGATGTTTCCATCAAACTGGCTTTTTGCGAATAAAAGGTTGTGGTGATGACGTAGTGCACATACAAATAACGTTTGTGGTTAAATTCAAAGTTACATGGGTTTCCATCACATTTTCAGCTCTACTGATGGTTTTGTCACAAAAACTGTTGCGTTGTATGTGCCCAGTCTGGCCTTGGCACATGCGCTCTAGCCAACAGTTTACATATACAGTGCGGGTAGGCTACCTACATTATGAGATTATTATGGATAAGAGCGATATGATTTGTATTTGTCAAACGGCAGCCAAGCATGTCACCAGAATATGACCCTCAGTTTTTATTTGAAAGTAGCATCAAGCTCATCACCTTGCATATTCACCACCCTGTAAAGTTCATAATTTATTTCATCTGTAGCCTAATAAACTGCATAGTTTCTCGAGTCGTAGTGGGAGGACCACGCAACATATCATCGCGTGACTGCAAGTTTACTTCGATATGATGGTTATTAGGCGAGATCAATATTTGCACATAAAGGCGTTTCCACCGCCATTTCTCGCATAATACATTTTACTGGCATAAAAAGATCTCACCATGTCAAACGAACAAATTGTCTGTCGGCATTTATACAATTGTACCGGCATTTCATGTTACCATCAACCAGGTAAATTATTAATCTGCATGAAATGATCTGATGGAAACGTGGTTAGTGAGATAACATTTTAACACGTTTTGGTTGATTGTGTTTGGAAATTATAATGCTGAAAAATAAATCATTTTAAAACTAAGGTTTTAATTGAAAATGTATTTTATTCCCAGTAATCCCACAGTAGGCCTATATAAACCAAACAACAACCCTATTTTTTAGCCACTGACAATGTTACGGTAGTATCAGTAAGCTATTTTGGTTAATGACCTTATTGATTATGCCAATTGGTGGGCCAATATTATTGTAGTGAAATGTCAAAAGGGTTCATTCAGTAGGCCTATCTGTTTATCTACACAAGGTTTTTAATTGGTGCTAGTATTGACTGGTAAAAAATAAAATTGTCTGAATATTTGATTTTCGGGAATGTTTGTTTACAGCGCCTTGTCTTTGCATTCATTCAGTACCATAAATCGTTGTTTTGCCCACCATGATATTGACTGTTCAAGAACGCCTCACAAAGCAATCCACATAAATATGTGTTGTTTATCATATAACCAAGTTACAGTCACATAGATGATAGACCAATAGTGCTGCTACATCTTTTTCGCCATTTACATGAGATGGAGGACTTTTAGATCATGTGAATCAAGTCTATTGCTGATATACAATGAGTATGTCCATTTCATCATGTATTTCAACATGAACTTTGACTATAAGGTCCCACTTCAAATCGTAATTGTAATTACATTGTAAGTACACCTGTTATAGCCTACCTGGTGTGTTATGTGTAATTACACACACATTGACATTGATACGCATGTATAGCTATAACAAAATCAGTTTCCATAGGCTGCGTTTAGATTGTGCTTTTATTTCAAGACACTCATTACTCATGGACTCCAATTCATGACTTGGCGGTAACAAATTAAAAAAAACTCAGAGGAACTGTTCAGGTTGATTCAGTGCAGTTTCCCAAAGTTAGTTTGGCCTCTCTCCAGCTGAGACTGTATTTTATCCTGGGTTTAAAAGCAATTTACCTTGGAGATTTATTTACCCATGTCCTCTGCGCGTGCCAAGTCATCCGACGACTGCGCAATTCTGCTTCTTCGTCCAATCACTTGCTCACTCTCAGGAGTGTCACGCCTCTTCTTGAACGTTCATTTAAAAAAAAGAAATCCTCAACTCTGAAATCCTCACCTTTGATGCCAGGATGTATTTGTGTAAATGCAGAGGAACAGTTTTAGGTTGAGATGTATTCAATGAATGCCACCCCAAATCTTTTTCACAAAGGATGTTATAAATCTGATGAATGAGAGAGTTATTTAATGAGGTGGTTTCACTTTTTACTAAAACTAGTTCGAAATAAACAAACGTTAGCATTGTTTTCACTTGGCAGCACGCAGGTGTCTGTTAATTTGCCATTACCCCTTCCAATACTCCCGCCTCACGACTGCTGCTCGCCAGTGTTCTCCGAGGATGACAGTCCAAAGGTATCTCCGCCTTTCCATCGTGCACCCCCTCCCCTTCTCCTAGTCACACATTCTCAATGTAACTCCATCTGTAGATCACCGGTCATACCATCGTCAACAAAAAGGAATAAAGGACCATACAGCAAAGAAGAAGGAAATAAGGCAAGCAATGCTATCTTCTGACAATACCTCATTCTGTTTGAGAGCGCAGCAGGATGAATTTAATCTTCTCAAGATTCTTGGCATACTTTTACTTCGGATTCCAAGTCATTCTACAGTTCTACATCGACCCTTGTCACCTCCATCCCCAGCCGTGCCACATTCTGGCGCAGATAGGAAACACCGTGCGCCTTGGTGCCCTTCTGCCCACCCGCCAGCCGGCCAGGGTGAAGGCTGCCCTGAACCGCGCCCTCGCCGGTCTCGCTCAAACTGGGGACAACTTTCTACCTTACAACCTGAGCCTGGAAGTGGTTTCACAAGAGCCGGCAAAAGGAGACCCCGAGTCCCTTTTCAGGTGTGTTTGTCAGACTATCGTTGTTCAGGGGGTCTCCGCTGTGCTCGCCTTCCCCCAGACCCAGGAAGAGATCGTACAAGTGGAATTTATGGCTTCATTTTTGGAAATCCCTTTTATAAGCATCATTGAACACGGAGAGCCTCTGAAAACACAGGTAACATATTTACATTCAGTTTTGTCACAGATTAAGTTGTCTATACAGTGTTGTTGTCAGGTAACTTTGGCAATTCATATGACTGTCTGTGCGTTATGGTGTGACACTGTGCGCAAAAGTGTCGCGCTGCTTTTTCCCTCAACCCAATCGAAAACAAGGGGAAGTATGTGCAGTTAACAGGGTTTTCTGGAGATATAGCTTATATAATACATTTGTGAATAGATATTGTGAAAAGAGCACGTTAATATAGTTGCAGTAGTCTTATGCCGAGTAGCCACTATTTTGGCTCTCCAACTTGCCTTTTTCGATTTCATCCCTCGGCGTCAGGGTATTGGTCCTTATAATATTAACTTTTCATTTCGAATCTGACATTTCGTTTTCAAGGGAGATTTTGTTCAAGGTGCAATTGTTGAATTGAACACGTACAAGGTCTATCGCGGTAGAGCGCTGCGCGAGAGCGCACTGTAATCCACACATTATTTCCATCATAGGCTATAGCTGAAGCTATTCGTTAATCATTTAACAGTGAGCAGAATATATTGCCAATGTATATGTTTGCATTAGGGCCATAATGTGATTATGTGCTCATTGTGCTGTGTTAAATGCCGTTGTCCACTGCAGACTCACTAGTAAATGGTTATTGCTTCTCCATATATTAATCTTCTTGGTGACATTGGATGAGCTACAGCAAATCAGTATATTATTGCAACACAAGAGGCATCATCCAGAGGCAGAGTATTTATGTTTGATTTCTTCTAAAACCTAGATTAGCCTTCTATGTTTTTACTTATGTCATTGACTGCTTTACCTACCTACACACACTTCCATCTGCATATTATATAACTTCAGTGACTTTAGAGCAATGTGAAGCAGCATGACTGTCATGGTAAAAAGGCTCCGCAATGATTTCCCTCAAAATGATTCATATAGGAAACTTCTAGAGAAACCACAAGGCCATGTACTTGTGAGAGAATTTCACCATCTTTTATTCAAAATGTCTCTCAAAAGATGTATGATTTCACAGTGTAAGTGGAGTTGGTATTGCTATTTCCCTTGGCATGCAATGGAGACAATGTGCACATACATCTTGACAATCATAGCCAGCTGGAAGATTCCTTTTGAGCACTACGAACTTGGGAATTCTTGGGGAGGGCTTTCCCTAAAATCTGAGAGAAAGAAAGTGTGGAGGGGGTTAAGTTTGAGACAGAATACTGGGAAGTGCAGTAACAGTATGCCTATACTGATTGAAAACTTGCACTCTTGTCTCATTTTGTATTAATTTTGCCATCAAAACCAAGATCACATCACAACAACGACTAATGGTGCATCCTACAGTATACAACCTCCTGCCCTTGATCAGCACCACATGTGATGACATAGGGTTTGCCTGGGCTCTGGCAGTCTCTGTCTGACCCTGCAGGCCTGTCATGCTGGCTCTAATGCACCTGTCCCAGGTTTAAGAGACTCCTGAATAATGGTGACAGTTCCACAGCACCAGCTGAGCCACCCCAGTCAGCCAGCCAGTCAGATTTACCATCAATGATATCAAAATTATAGTTTTAACCATGTTTTGAGGCTAGATAGTATTTGTTTACATTAAAAAACAAGTAAAACAAGCTTATATTTTGGGTTCTGATGGGGTACGACAGTTGAATTAAGCTCATGGCATTTATATGAAGTTATATTCTTCAAGATTCAATGGGTATTTGATTAATTTATAAGTCCAAAAATGGATATAGCAACAAAGGATTCTAGCTAAAAGCACAGCTTTAGCTGTATGTCTGTGCCTTGTCAGTTTGTGTTTGTCAATTAGTCTTTCTAAGATGTGCAGTGTTGATGTGGTGGTAGGCCACGGGATTGGTAGGCCACGGGATTGGTAGGCCACGGGATTGGTAGGCCACGGGATTGGTAGACCACGGGATTGGTAGGCCACGGGATTGGTAGGCCACGGGATTGGTAGGCCACGGGATTGGTAGGCCACGGGATTGGTAGGCCACGGGATTGGTAGGCCACGGGATTGGTAGGCCACGGGATTGAGTGCACTTGTCTTTCATCTGTTGATGCTCCTGTCCTGACGTGTGCATAGTTGCTACGTCAGTGTGTCTTCATGTACTGTACAGGCCTTACCAGTTTCAAGCGGCTTACATCACAAGGTACTTTAACAAATTAAAAGGAAAAAAATCACACACTAAATCTTAGGGTGGGCAGGGAAAAGTGCACACATTTGTCTTGTTTATGTCTGCCCATTAAAATAGCTTTGGAGGGTTCCTTAAAACCTCTACAGGATCGGTGTCCCTATACCGGGACGGTTGCCGCTCAATATGCGATATGTGACTAGAATGGCATTGTAAACAACATCCAACTTTCTGGGACATAGACATGTCTTATATGGGCAGAAAGCTTAAAGTATTGTTAATATAACTGCAGTGTCCAATTTACAGTAGCTATTACAGCTAAAAAATACCATGCTATTGTTTGAGGATAGTGTACAACAACAAAACACTTTTGTCACGGCAACTGGTTTGATACATTCACCTCTGAAGGTAAATAATGTACTTACATTCAGTAATCTTGCTCTGATTTGTCATCCTGAGGGTCCCAGAGATAAAATGTACCATAGTTTTGTTTGATAAAATCCATTTTTATATTCAAATGTAGGAACTGGGTTCATGACAATTTCACAATGTCATGACCAGTGGCGACCCATCATTCAGGGCAGGTGGGGCAGCCAGCGGAAAATACGGAGTGTAGGGGTTAGTAATGTTCTGTAGTTGCGCCATGATTGGCTCAGTGTTCTGTCACTCATGGGGACACTACGTCACCACAAAGTCTATGGGGAGAGCTCAAACATTTAAGCCCCTTGGGTGCTGCCATAGAGTTACATTAGAAGTGCCCATCCAAGAAGTCTCAAGGTCATTGGCCACAGATAAAATGAAGTCAAATCATGTTGTATCTACCGTAGCTTTCATTGGACTGATCATGTCAACATCATACTTTCAAAATCTTAGCTAGCAAGCTAGCAGTCATCATCACGAATGAAGTCGACAATCTACTGGCAAATCCTTGTCATATGAAGAGATATTATGAAGATAAATTATAGCTAAAACGTATCGGTGCTCATCGGCCATTGGACATAAATATTACACAACAAGTTGGAAATCGCAAATTCAACAATGAGGGGTTTGGAAGGAATCCATGGCTAACTGCAAACGTTGCAAAGCGATCACTAGCCTGCTATTCAGTGGAGTGGGTGTGTGGTCCAAGTCTGGATTTAAGGGTCTCTTTTCCAAGCTTAAAATGATAAACATTCAACACCATGGGTAAGAAAAGGTTGAATACATTGGCCATGCTGTCAATCCAGGATGACTTCTGCCGCGTTCAAAACAACTGGAAACTCGGAATTGGAAAATCTCTGACTTCAGGGAATTCAAGACAACTGAGAACTAAAAAAAAAAAGAGCTCAGACTGGGAAAATACGTTTTGAACGGTCATCCAACTCTGAATTCCATGTCGGGAACTCTGGCCTCTTTCTAGAGCTCTGACCTGAAGAACACTGACGTCATGATTTGACCTTGTTTTTTTTTTTTAGTTCCCAGTTGTCTTGAAAGCACCATAAATTCAGAGAATGCCAGACTTTGATGACAAAGTTTGATGACAAAATTTGCCCACAAGAAGGACCGCCGCGCCACCTTCCTGTTCAAGTGAGCACAGCACAACAAGGTGAGTCCAAAAATGAATTTTATGATGCTGCATAAGTGATGTAATATGCCAGGGAGATACAAATGAAGTCGGAAGTTTACATACACTTAGGTTGGAGTCATTAAAACTCATTATTCAACCACTCCACAAATTTCTTGTTAACAAACTATAGTTTTGGCAAGTCGGTTAGGACATCTACTTTCTGCGTGACGCAAGTAATCTTTCCAACAATTGTTTACAGACAGATTATTTCACTTATAATTCACTGTATCACAATTCCAGTGGGTCAGACGTTTACATACACTAAGTTGACTGTGCCTTTAAACAGCTTGGAAAATTCCAGAAAATTATGTCATGACTTTAGAAGCTTCTGATAGACTAATTGACATCATTTGAGTCAATTGGAGGTGTACCTGTGGATGTATTTCAAGGCCTACCTTCAAACTCAGTGCCTCTTTGCTTGACATCATGGGAAAATCAAAAGAAATCAGCCAAGACCTCAGAAAAAAAATTGTAGACTTCCAAAAGTCTGGTTCATCCTTGGGAGCAATTTCCAAACGCCTGAAGGTACCATGTTCATCTGTACAAACAGTAGTAAGCAAGTATAAACACCATGGGACCACGCAGCCGTCATACCGCTCAGGAAGGAGACATGCAAATCATTCCCAGAACAACAGCAAAGGACCTTGTGAAGATGCTGGAGGAAACAGGTACAAAAGTATCTATATCCACCGTAAAACGAGTCCTATATCGACATAACCTGAAAGGCCGCTCAGCAAGGAAGAAGCCACTGCTCCAAAACCGCCATAAAAAAAAGCCAGACTACAGGACAAAGATCGTACTTTTTGGAGAAATGTCCTCTGGTCTGATGAAACAAAAATAGAACTGTTTGCCCATAATGACCATCGTTATGTTTGGAGGAAAAAGGGTGGTGGCTTGCAAGGCGAAGAACACCATCCCAACCGTGAAGCACGGGGGTGGCAGCATCATGCTGTGGGGGTGCTTTGCTGCAGGAGGGACTGGTGCACTTCACAAAATAGATGGCATCATGAGGAAGGAAAATTATATGGATATATTGAAGCAACATCTCAAGACATCAGTCAGGAAGTTAAAGCTTGTTTGCAAATGGGTCTTCCAAATGGACAATGACCCAAGCATACTTCCAAAGTTGTGGCAAAATGGCTTAAGGACAACAAAGTCAAGGTATTGGAGTGGCCATCACAAAGCCCTGACCTCAATCCTATAGAAAATGTATTTGGCTAAGGTGTATGTAAATATCCGAATTCATCTGTATATATACTGTAGTTAAGAAAGTAATATTAAGTGTATGTTGTGTAGTAAGTTTAGCTGTTGGTGGAGCACATGTAGCCTATAGCCTGTTTTAGAGAAATGTCATCATCAAATATTGTAAGAGCTTTCATTGTCTGCTTATATGCCCCCTTTATTTATCCTACAGTTCTGTCTTGGTGTACAGGGAGAATACTGTAAGAACAGGCCATGTTCTGAATTCTGTTGCTGTACATTTCAAAAGTGCTGAACAAATAGTTATACTTACTTACTTACTTACTGACTTTATTGTCCCCATGGGGACATTTTGTTGCAGTATCATGTACATGTTTAAGTATGAAAAATGTATGCACTCACTAACTGTAAGTCGCTCTGGATAAGAGCGTCTGCTAAATGACTAAAATGTAAATGTAATGTTTAAAGTGGCGTTTAAATACAGTAGAAAACAAATTGACAATACAACATTCATAACATTTACATACCAATAAAAAGAGACTAGCCTGCCTTACTGGGCCGATAGGAACATTAGCCTGAGCTGTTTAGGAGGGATATCACACCTGGCACAAATTATTGTCTAGTTCAGTTTTTTCTGCTGGGGGGTGCCTTATACCTGCACCCAGAGGGGAGTAGTTCAAAGTCTTGGTACAGGGGGTGGCTTGGTCTAAAATAATTTTGTGAGCCTTGCTGAGGGCCCTGACCTTAAAGATCTCATCCAAGACTACGTCCGTCTTAGCTCGCTCATTAATGTCTTAATCGAAATTACGGATTGCCTCTTATCCGCTCGTTGTCCCCTTATGCCATAGTTTGTACATCTCAATTGTCAGTAGAAACCACATTTGTTTAAGCAAGTCAGCCATATCAGCTATTTCTTTTTTTAAGTCAGTAAATGAGGCTGAATGAACTGTTTTGCTGCCAGACAAGGCTCTGCTGATAGCCAGGTGTAGCAGTGGTAAGGATTCACTCCATGGTGCTGAAAAGAAAGCTCTGCTGTTGGGACAGCTTTATGTGGGCCCTAACAGTTTGTGGTCACCGTTATAGTGCAATTAATGTAATTTTTTTTTGCCCCAACAAGATTTACATGCTAAAATCGCCACTGGTCATGACACACAGCAGTGGGCAATGGCCATGCCTTCATGGTTAGCCAACAAGCCAACCATCCAGTAAATCACTCTATGTGTCATGACAGTGTTCAGGAATTTGCCATGAACTGACATTAATAGTATTGCAGGAGTCATGTCTAGAGCCCGACCAATATGTTTTTTTGGGTCCGATTCTGATTTTTTGGGGGACAAAACTTACCGATACCGATATATCTGCAAATGTACTGCTTTATGCTGGGGAAATGAATATGTAAAAATTTTCCACACTGAATTCTCATAAATTGCCATCCAAAAGAGCAATTGTCCAAGAAATACTGTATGCTTCAAATGTTGATTTCTTACATTGTGAAATTCATGACATATCATGAGAATGGCTGCAAGTGTTCAGATAAGCATGAGGTTCCCTTTTTTCATTCTATTTATTGAATATTGGTTATCGGTGGAATTATCGTCCGATACTGATATGTACGTTTTATCTGAGGCCCTGATGAGTCCATTAGCTCCACTAGGATCCAAAAGGAAAGGAATTGGTCATGTCATGTAGGGCAGTGGTTCCCAAACTAGGGGTCGGCTAGGGGTCAGCAAGGGGGTCCCCCCTTCCCCCAAAAAGGTCTGGCTTTCAACTTACTCCTGAAAGTTCTAATAGTAGAATGCACAAGGTGAAATTTCAAAATTAGGTAGTGCATCAACAGTTTTCCTCTTGTCATGTCAGTCATTGCAGACCTTAGAGAGCTATTTATAATGTCCAGATCAACTAGCACATGTCAGCTAATGTTTTTTAGCCAGGTTGTTTAGCCCGTTAATTTTGTTGTAATGTATGTGGATGTTCCCCAATGCTGGAAGGAGGGCATGAGTGAAAAAGTTGGGGAACCCCTGATGTAGGGAAGGGTTTCCCAAACTTTGTTTTTTGCCCTAGCCGGGGGGCAAGTATGAAAAATGTATGCACTCACTAATTGTAAGTCGCTCTGGATAAGAGCGTCTGCTAAATGACTAAAATGTAAAAATGTCAAATGTCAGCTGATTCAAATAATCAAAGCTCCAGTCCACGAGTACCCCCAACAGCACACACGTTTGTTGTTGCCCCGGGACAAAAATACCTGATTCAAGTCATTGAGGGCTTGATGATTAGTTGACAAGTTGAATCAGGTGTGCTTGTCCGGGTCACTTTTAGGGGAACTGGAGGAGTTGGGAAACACTGATGTAGGGTTAATGACAAGGCCTTTGATGTCTTACTCTGCATCTAAAGCAACTTTGAAAAACAGGATGATCCCTGTTCTAGGATGTAATTTATTCAATACCTACATGTCATAGTTTTATGTAGGTCATATGCTATGTTCAGTATTTTATACATTGTGATGGTGGCACGTGGGAATGGCATCACATGCATGATGGGGATCTTACAGACACAATAAAGTCCCTCTCCCTTGCCTTCCTCAGTCTGCCAATCAGTCTAAAAGCTCTCATTGGTCTGCACTGTGGCGCATGTTGTGTAACAAAAAATTAATGACAGTGAGTAATAGAGAGGGCTTGTAGAACACAATGCCTTAGAAAGGGGGGATTGGCTGGCTTCAAGCTCCTTTGAGATGCATATTAGTGCCTAGAGCCCAGTCTACTTTAGATCAGATACTGCGATAGAACTACGGGCTCTGTGAGGGGATTGAGCTGAAAGATGGTCCCTGCTGTTCTGGTGAAATGTTTGCTTTAACAAGCATGGTGAGGTCTTGCAAACTGAGGTTGTCATACTTTGCTTTCCCGGGCGAGTTTGCCGACTGCGCTTGTAATGCAATCGTGCTTATAAATGAACAGATCATCACTTGAGATGTGAGAGGCAGCCTATTTTGAAGCTTTGAAAGGGAATCGCTATCAAAACCCTGTAATCTGTTTGAAGATTTGCTGTTGTTTGAGTGTCTTATTAGTTGTGGAATGTATTATGGCAAGCAGACATGATTGTGGCTGCTCTTGACTAGAGCTAAACCCCTAATGATTTGCTGGATGGAAATGGTCATAGTGAGTGTGATAGGCAATTAACGTTGCCAGTTTTATGTGTTGGTTATAAATGATTTGTTAATATTGCACAATGATTAAGCTAATACACCCACATAGTAGGTACCAAGTCCTTCTTTTAAGATTAAAATACCAAGCTGTGATGTACCTCTAATGCAAACAGCATTAACAGTAATCAAGCCATGTTCTCATTTGAGAACTCTTGAGACATTAACTGTCATGGAGCCTTTTTTCTGCTACAGTCGGGCCAAGTGGATTGATTCTCAGAAATATTCAGCAATTTGCCCCCCTTTGCTTCATAATTCTAGAATCTCATTTAAACTTATTTTTCAGTGGTTCCACACTGGGCATTTTCTCAGTAGGTCGTTACGTTTAATGAATCGTCTGCCCCAGATAAATGTTTACAGATGAGTTTGCAGAGAAACACATATTGGAGAGAAATTGATTTTCCCTGAGGGAAAATAAATATCTTGCTCAGTCCCAATGATAGAGGGCAAAGGCACAACTTTCAGAGAGGTTAACTTTCCTCCTTATGCAACTTACTTGAATGTAACATTTAATTGGGATAATCTTTAGTGAGATTCTTGACTGCTTTGTTAAATAAGGGGAAAAGCCCTGGTGTGAAAGCTCTTTTTTGTCAAATGTGTTTCTTTACCACTCAATCCGGGCTTTGCTGTCAGCAGCAGAAGTTGGGCTTGCAGTGGTCGAAGTCAAGGCAGGCCAGTGCATTAGTGGAAAAAGGTCTGAGTCAGTAGACTCCTGAGCACCAAAGATATAGGCCTTCCTTTCATAGCGCGGGTCCAGTTTACTGCTCAAGGGACAAAGGGCAGGGAGCAAAATGATTAAAAGTCCCCCTTCCCCAAGACTTTGCCACAGCAGAACCAGAGGAGATGAGTCATCAAAGGGGATTTGGTTCACAAATGTCTAGCAAAGGTGATTAAAGAGAAGGGACCTGGTTTGACAACCCTGATTCTTCTATTCGTCTTCAGAGGCGCATTGCCGTATGGGCAGCATCTGAACTTTGACCTATTTCTGTTTGATGCATTGCTGTTCGCACTGCATAGCTGTTCGCACTAAGAGGTTGAACAGACCTTAGATGGGTGTTAAAAAACATGAGAAATGGGATTCAGAATATGCTGACATATTCAGTAGCTCCATTTCCCTTTCCTCCAGGCAGAGTATGTGAGTGGAGCGGAGCTGGAACGGAGCGAGGAGTGGAGCGTGCCCAATTTGACTGGAGCGCGGAGCGAGATTCCCAAAGGCTGGAGCGTCGGCCTTCTCGCCGCTCCAATTTCAATGCAGTAGCGGTCCAGTAGCACTCACTTCACGAGCTCAGGGCATGCCCGGCCCAGCATGCATTTGTATTCTACTTGTGTGCTGCTATGGCCCCTTGCTTTAGCTACTGTCATGGAGTTCGCTAAATATTTTCATAAAGAAACTGATAAAACACACAGGTGCTAAATCAAGGTGACTTACAAAGATGAGGAGGACTAAGAGCAAGAGAGGGAGTGAGGTGATGTAGTGTCCACAACTAAATAATCATTGTGGAATCTGAAAAGACACGTATCCCAAAAGCATGATGGTGTACTTACTACGTGCAAATGCTAAAAGAAAGGAATGAGGTGGGTAGATAACTGTGTCATTTTACCAAAGTATTCATAAACTAAAAATCTGTTAAACGTTTCGTTCATTTTTGTTCTATTATCTAAACAATAGGCCATAATTGATTTTGGCTCAATATGCCTGGTATATTCCCACGTTCCCAAGGAGCTCTCCGTTTTGAATGGGTTATTTTGCCTAAAAACCTTTAGGCCAACTTATAGAAAAATAAAAACAACTCTGCATCGCTGCCCAGCCTGGCAAGAGTGGCCAAAGGGTGTTCAGCGTCCCCAGTGGCTCTGCAGGGGTGGAGAGGATATTCTCTGCTGCTGGCCGGCTCCCCAGGCACCATCGCATGAGGCTGAAGCCACAGACTGGCCAAACTCGTGTTTCTAAAAATGAATTCAAAGGTACTAATAAGTTATTTTTCGTTTAATTTGTGTTTAATTCTAAGCAAGTCATAGCCTATATGCGCTATTTCTAGACTATAATGATTGAATCCAACTAAATGTTGTTTCAATGCTGAGCCCTTTATGTCCCTACCAGCCTAGTGTGTCTCACTCACAAATGCTTCACAATGTATTTCTTTGTAGACTATAGCCTTGAAATAATTGAAATAATATAGCCTAAATAGGCTCCCTGTCTGGCTCCTGACCTATTTAGAGTGTTTATATGCTGTTTAATATGACATGTAGGCTATTTGAAATGATGTGCGCTTCTTACATTCACCTTTTCATGTTTATTAAAATACTTTTCATTCAAATCATATGTTTTGGTTTCAATACTTCAAAACCAATTGGTAGGTCCAGGTAGTCACAAATTCACCATAATGGCAATTATAATCTGTTAGGGCTCAGATACACCAATAGCTGTTGCTGGCCAAGAGTACTTAGCACCAGTGCCATTTAAGATGAGGGAGGATGATCTTTTTTTCTAACTCTCCTAGCTGTGCAGGGAGAGGTGTGAAATACCCAGGGGATATAACTGGTAACTGCTCACAGGTGGGAGAGAGCGATAGGCGGTGTTACAGACCCAGGAGAGACTGGCTGGGAAAATCAGGTTGCTGCTGGAAGAGGTGTTTGAGGGGCCAAGAAGGGCATTTCCTTGCTTCGAATGAACAACCCCATTACCCCAGGGCAGTGATGGGGACATTGCCCGGCAAAGGATCTCAAACTGAGAAATGTGATCTCTGAAGATCTCATGGCTTGTGTTGGCATCATGGTGACCTTGCTAGCTATATTCCCCTACAAATTGGCTGCCATTCATGTGGGTCCTACACATTGGAGATTAATTATAAATGGAAAGTCAAGCACTTTAAGAACTAGTGAAAATACCTATTAAATATGTAAAGCATTGTATCTTCAAGGAAACCACTACTTACATTGGATTGGCTAAATCTATTAGAAGATCCTTTGAGGCAATTAGTAGGTATCACTTTCAGGCATATCATTTGTAAAAAAAATTAAAAATATGATATTTTTTCAGAACCATTGTGAGGAAAGATGACAGCCTCCAAATTGGTCAAATAGCTAAATGGGTTAAATCCGGCACATTGCTTCAGCATGCAGAAGACAAGTGTAACCGGTGTGAAATGGCTAGCTAGATAGCGGTTCGCGCTAGAAGCATTTCAATCAGTGACGTCACTTGCTCTGAGACCTTGAAGTTTTTTTTCCCTTGCTCTGCAAGGCCCATGGCTTTTGTGGAGTGATAGGTAATGATGCTTCGTGGGAGGCAGTTGTTGATGTGTTCAGAGGGTCCCTGGTTCAAGCCCAGGTTGGGGCAAGGAGAGGGACGGAAGCAACACTGTTACACAAGCTGGAGGTGCAGACTGGACTAGGGGGCCGTGTCGGTGACAGAAAGGTGTGTTTATTTTAAGATAATCTTGTAATGATACTGCTGTAAACCTAGGGTTGTTTATCATTGTTTGCCTCCCCCTCAACAGTCTGCCAGCAGTAGAGCTAACTGGATCTGGCCTGTCTTGGCATCAGGCTAGTGGCTCCGTTTAACAATGACAGTGAGCAATGACACTGGACTGCCACTCTGATTTGGACCTGAAAAACCTTGGTCCAATATACGTAATCTAGGCTTTTCTGTGAATTGCTTTTTAAACCCACAAATGAACTGAGAGGGATAAGCTTACCTATATTAAATCATTGTACTGTACACAATGCAATGGATGTCAGTGCTGAAAATGTATGTGTAGTAAGTAACTTTGTGATGGCTGAGAGACATTGTATTTTTGAGCGATTACATTTGATGCACTGTAGTAAGAATATGAAAATACTGCACATAACAGTTATGTTTGGCTTGTAAAAAGCATCTGTTGACACAAAACTTGAAATAATTTGAAATAACATTTACATTTACATTTTAGTCATTTAGCAGATGCTCTTATCCAGAGCGACATACAGTTTTATTCAGAGTAAGGGTACTAAAAGTTCATTTTTCTATTGGAATCAGGGCTTTGAGTAATTTATCACTGTATTTTCTATTAATTTCACAACTTTGCAGAGAGAACGCCTCAGTACCATTTCCAAGACGGCATAGATCACAAAGACGCTATTCGATTACAACCACATGAACAAGTGCAGGAAATAAAGGTGTCAGGTCAGACTGTGAAATGACCCCCAATATGGCTCAGTGAGTGAGCATAATCAATAACATTTCCGCGATGTCACGCTGTCAGACCCCTCTGTGTTATTTCTGATTCACGGAGCATGGTTATTGACCTATCAATACTCTTAGAAGCCCTCCACTCTGCCTCATTGCATATGAATTCAACTGACTGGTTTTTTGTTGGATGAAGCAGCACAGTGAGAGCGAGAGACCAGTCCAACACCAGGGCTGGATGGAGTGTGCTGGCATCTCACTTCAGAGCTAATCCATTGTCTTCCCTCTGACTGCAAACAACGTTTTGGCAGGCACCGCCGCTGCCTGAATTCTGCATTCGGCTCGTTCGCCTGCCAAAGACTCCAACCTGTAGTTGTGTGGAGCTCTTCTTGTTAAGGTCATGACCACAATTCTTTAGACACAACCTCGTTTGCCCTCCTCTTAAATCTAAACAAACCCTCTTTGGTGAGTTTATTGCAGAATTTGCTCTGCAACAACCATCCATGCCAACCCTTGAATTGAACGTTGTCCAGACATTACGAGGTCCAGTGTTAGCCATATTGCTCATTTGCCACATCAATGCTAAAGTGGGGGTCTTTAAATAGACCAGGCACTTCAGCCAGGACAACATTCAATTCGAATTGAGCCCAACCCGTTCTGCCCTTGAGCAAGGCAGCTAACCCCCAAAAACAACTGCTCCCCAGGCGCCGATGACGATTAAGGCAAGACGGCATCGATCAGAGGGGCTGGGTTAAATGCGGAAGACACATTTCGGTTGAATGCATTCAGTTGTGCAACTGACTAGGTATCCCCCTTTCCCTTTCCCTGGTGTTTATCCAAGTCATTGAGCTGATAGTTAAACAGATCTAAGAACAATCAAAGCCTACAGTATGGCGATATTGGCAGACCGCATTAATTTTCTGTCAATTCTAAACCTGTGTGAACATCTTCGGCAAACAAATCCAGCTGTTGAAGGGTGTACTACTACTGTAACTACCTGTGTCAGTCATCACCTCGTTCACGCTACGACTTAACAATGAAGGAAACTATATTCTTATACAATACTTTCCTTCCACCAATCTGATTAATTATCTGATAAACCTGAAAGTTCATCCAGACATTTTGTGCCAGACAGTTCCCAATCTTGAGTGGCAATATAATTTAATCATATTTGACAGTCAGAGTACTAGGATACTCTTCGAATAGATTTCTGAAACATTTAATTTAGCAGATAAGGTATGATATAATCTTCCAGATGTTATTCCTAACATTAAGCTATTCATTAAGTCTGCAAATGGTTTATAATTATTTCTTAACAATTAACTATACAGTAGGTTCATGCGAAATTGAATATTCAACATTCTGATATAATCTGTATTTATTAAGTGATAATGCATGCTCTCAGAGGTTATACAAAGTTGAAATTAGTGATATATAGATCAAGCATGAGATTAAAAGGACTAATCATACCCTTAACATTAACATTGTCACATCTATGCTTCTGTTAATCAGTTGTACCAAACTTATTTTTTGTTTATTACCTCATCAATGATTGATGTTGACTCTGTCCTTCACTCCGCAAATAGTTTGACATGGGAATGAGCTGAGGGAAGGTATTATTGAAGGAACTGTTATTGAGATATATATTGTTAATGAAAGCATGCTACTGCACTCCGCATATTAAGCCATAATAACTGCGTTGATGTGGAGGCGGGAGATGAGGAAGAGAGAAAATTAAAGTAAAGCTCTGTACAATTGAACTAATCTCTTTGTAAGACTTTCAATTTCAGTACCAATCTTCTTTTGAGCCCCTTATCATTGAAATGCATCTTACTCCTGCATGCCCATCAAAATCAGAAGGGCTTGCCGACTGCAGAGAATGAAAGAAACAGAAAATATACTTGAGAATAACAGGAACATGTAAATTAGCAGCAATCTTTTCTGGAATCCAGACGTTGAATTCTACGTCGGGCAGAAATGAACGTTTGAATCAGGAAGGTTTCCTCTCACGACGTCTACAAGCCAGATATGTTGAATAAAATTATATTTTTACGTACTTTACCGGTTGTCCGTGCAGTTGGTCCTTTTGGCGGTGGGAATGTGAGACAATATATCCACAGGAAAGTATGATTACATAAACTTTTCAAAGCGCTGGTAGTGTGTTCTGATTTCTATCACCTGAAACATGAGCAGAACCATGTAAACACCAGCTGGGTAAGTATGCATGTATTATTATCTTGTGCGCATGCTTCAGGTGATCTGAACGCACTACCAGAGCTTTGAAAAGTTTGTAATTATACTTTCCCGTGTATACATTGTCTCACAACATTTCTTTCATGATTTGAAGCAGAAATCCAGCAGACGGTGATAGAACCTTCAACAGTAAGTTACTTAACAATGTAATTAACAGGCTATTTTATTTATTTATTTCACCTTTATTTAACCAGGTAAGCCAGTTGAGAACAAGTTCTCATTTACAACTGCGACCTGGCCAAGATAAAGCAAAGCAGTGCGATAAAAACAACAACAACACAGAGTTACATATGGGATAAACAAAAACTTACAGTCAATAACACAATAGAAAAATAGAAAATCTATATACAGTGTGTGCAAATGTAGTAAGTTATGGGAGGTAAGGCAATAAATAGGGCATAGTGCAAAATAATTACAATTTAGTATTAACACTGGAGTGATAGATGTGCAGAAGATGATGTGCAAATAGAGATACTGGGGTGCAAATTAGCAAAATAAATAACAGTATGGGGATGAGGTAGTTGGGTGGGCTAATTACAGATGGGCTGTGTACAGGTGCAGTGATCGGTAAGCTGTTCTGACAACTGATGCTTAAAGATAGTGAGGGAGATAAGAGTCCAGCTTCAGAGATTTTTGCAGTTCGTTCCAGTCATTGGCAGCAGAGAACTGGAAGGAATGGCGGCCAAAGGAGGTGTTGGCTTTGGGGATGACCAGTGAGATATACCTGCTGGAGCGCATACTACGGGTGGGTGTTGCTATGGTGACCAATGAGCTAAGATAAGGCAGGGATTTGCCTAGCAGTGATTTATAGATGACCTGGAGCCAGTGGGTTTGGCGACGAATATGTAGTGAGGGCCAGCCAACGAGAGCTTACAGGTCACAATGGTGGGTAGTATATGGGGCTTTGGTGACAAAACGGATGGCACTGTGATAGTCTACATCCAATTTGCTGAGTAGAGTGGCTATTTTGTAAATGACATCGCCAAAGTCAAGGATCGGTAGGATAGTCAGTTTTACGAGGGCATGTTTGGCAGCATGAGTGAAGGAGGCTTTGTTGCGAAATAGGAAGCCGATTCTAGATGTAACTTTGGATTGGAGATGCTTAATGTGAGTCTGGAAGGAGAGTTTACGGTCTAACAAGACACCTAGGTATTTGTAGTTGTCCACATATTCTAAGTCAGACCCGCCGAGAGTAGTGATTCTAGTCGGGCGGGCGGGTGCAAGCAGCGTTCGATTGAAGAGCATGCATTTAGTTTTACTAGCGTTTAAGAGCAATTGGAGGCTACGGAAGGAGTGTTGTATGGCATTGAAGCTCGTTTGGAGGTTTGTTAACACAGTGTCCAATGAAGGGCCAGATGTATACAAAATGGTGTCGTCTGCATAGAGGTGGATCTGAGAGTCACCAGCAGCAAGAGCGACATCATTGATATACACAGAGAATAGAGATGGCCCGAGAATTGAACCCTGTGGCACCCCCATAGAGACTGCCAGAGGTCCAGACAACAGGCCCTCCGATTTGACACATTGAACTCTATCTGAGAAGTAGTTGGTGAACCAGGTGAGGCAGTCATTTGAGAAACCAAGGCTATTTAGTCTGCCAATAAGAATGCAGTGATTGACAGAGTCGAAAGCCTTGGCCAGGTCGATGAAGACGGCTGCACAGTACTGTCTTTTATCGATCGCGGTTATAATATCATTTAGGACCTTGAGCGTGGCTGAGGTGCACCCATGACCAGCTCGGAAATGTATGGCAATCTATGGTAACTTTGGTAATTTATACTTGAATAAATGTATTCATATAAAATATAAATGTTTTCTTAATCTTTATAAATGTGTCCAAGATAAAATTACCTAATTAATTAAAATATACTGAACAAAAATAGAAACGCAACATGTAAAGTGTTGGTCCCATGTTTCATGACCTGAAATAAAAGATTGTTCCATACGCACAAAAAGTTCTCTCAAATTTTGTGCACAAATTTGTTTACATCCCTGTTAGTGAGCATTTCTCCTTTGCCAAGATAATCCATCCACCTGACAGGTGTGGCATATCAAGAAGCTGATTAAAAAGCATGATCATTACACAGGTGCACCTTGTGCTAGGGACAATAAAAGGCCACTAAAATGTGCACAGATGTCTCAAGTTTTGAGGGAGTGTGCAATTGGCATGCTGACTGCAGGAATGTCCAGCAGAGGTGTTGCCAGAAATTGTAATGTTCATTTATTTACCATAAGCCGCCTCCAGCGTCGTTTTAGAGAATTTGGCAGTACATCCAACCGTCCTCACAACCGCAGGCCACGTGTAACCACGCCAGCCTAGGCCCTCCACATCCGGCTTCTTCACCTGCGGGATCCTCTAAGAAGGGGGGAGGAGGGGTGCTGAGGAGTAGTTCTGTCTGTAATAAAGCCCTTTTGTGGGGAAAAACTCATTCTGATTGGCTGGGCCTGGCTCCCCAGTGGGTGGGTCTATGCCCTCCCAGGCCCACCAATGGCTGCGCCCCTGCCAAGTCATGTGAAATCCATAGATTAGGGCCTAATGAATTTATTTCAATTGACTGATTTCCTTCTATGAACTGTAACTGTAATTGTTGCATGTTGCGTTTATAATTTTGTTCAGTATAGTATCTAATCAACAATGACACAATTTGCAATTGGCTCTGCAATTCTTCCAACTATTGACTTTTTCCCCAACTGCCAACAGTTCGGCCCCAAAACATTTACAACAAAGCCATGACGTAGTAAAATAAAGAAACGTATGTAAAAAATATAATGTATACTGTATTCCGTGTTGAAAACCTCATATGAAATGGTATTCACTAAGTTGATGGGTTATATTTAGGATGCTTTACAGCTTTGTTATTCTATTTTTATTATTGTAAATATTTTACATGTTATAAACATTACCTAATATCCTTGAAGGTTTCCAAAATTCCGGTAGTGTACTGGTAAATTTAGAAAGTTACCGGTAACATTCCCCCCTTTGCAACCCTAAACAGACCTGATGATTCCATCAGCAGTGAGTTTTTTTTACACACTACCCAAAGAGAGTGGGTGACAAATGACTCACCTTAGTGTGGGTAAGGGACCTGCCATGATGTATGGCATCTGATCTTGGTGCTGGGGTTTCATTGTGGCAGGCCAGGCTGGATGCGATGGGTGTCGGGGAAAAAAGGGGATTGAATACCTGCTCATAAATATCTTCATGAGGTCATCAATATCCTTGGCACGACAGGGAACATTCTGCATCACCAAAGGCACAAACTCATTTGTTTTGAATTGAGCAGTGCTATGCTGTTCTGCACTTTCAATGCTGCCAGCTTCAGATACCCATTGTACTGTGTTCCATGTTAAACGATGCAGGATTAGGACACTTTAAGCAGACTTGCTGAGTCAGGTCCAAGTATCAAGAAGTTAATACTTTATCTTTATACACTAACACAACTATAATTGGTTTTCAGATACACTACATTACCAAAAGTATGTGGACACCTGTTCGTTGAACATCTCATTCCAAAATCATGGGCATTAATATGGAGTTGGTCCCCCTTTTGCTGCTATAACAGCCTCCACTCTTCTGGAAAGGCTTTCCACTAGATGTTGGACCATTGCTGCGGGGACTTGCTTCCATTCAGCTGCAAGAGCATTAGTGAGGTCGGGCACTGATGTTGGGCGATTAGGCCTGGCTCGCAGTCGGCATTCCAATCCATCCCAAAGGTGTTCGATGGGGTTGAGGTCAGAGCTCTGTGTAGGCCAGTCAATTTCTTCCACACCGATCTCGACAAACCATTTCTGTATGGACCTCCCTTGTGCATGGGGGTATTGTCATGCTAAAACAGGAAAAAGCCTTCCCCAAACTGTTTCCACAAAGTTTGAAGCACCGAATTGTCTAGAATGTCATTGTATGCTGTAGCGTTAAGATTTCCCTTGACTGGAACTAAGAGGCCTAACCCGAACCATAAAAAACAGCCCCAGACATTACTCCTCCTCCACCAAACATTACAGTTGGCACTATGCATTGGGGCAGGTAGCGTTCTCCTGGCATCCGCCAAACCCAGATTTGTCCGTCGGACTGCCAGATGGTGAAGTGTGATTCATCACTCCTTAGAATGCATTTTCACTGCTCCAGAGTCCAATGGCGGCAAGCTTTACACCACTCCAGCCGACGCTTGGCATTGCGCATGGTGATCTCGGCAATGGAAACCCATATCATGAAGCTCCCGACGAACAGTTATGAGTTACTTCCAGAGGGAGTTTGGAACTCGGTAGTGAATGTTGCAACCGAGGACAGACTATTTTTATGCACTACACGCTTCAGCGCTCGCCGGTCCCGTTCTGTGAGCTTGTGTGGCCTACCACTTCATGGCTGAGCCGTTGTTGCTCCTAGACGTTTCCACTTCACAATAACGGCACTTACAGTTGACCGGGGCAGCTCTAGCAATGCAGAAATTTGACAAACTGACTTGTTGGAAAGGTGGCATCCTATGACGGTGCCACGTTGAAAGTCACAGAGCTCTTCAGTAAGGTCATTCTACTGCCAGTGTTTGTCTATGGAAATTGCATGGCTGTGTGCTCGATTCTATACACCTGTTAGCAACGGGTGTGGCTGAAATAGCCGAATCCACTAATTTGAAGGTGTGGTCATGTACTTTTGTGTATACTGTATATTGTATGTTTCCCAAGCCTTTTATTTGGTTATGTTTCCAATGACTTTAGCAAAGTGTTTTCTTAGCTACTACAGTAGATAGCTACAGTGAGGGACAAAAGTATTTGATCCCCTGCTGTTTTATTGTCTATGTGTATTTTTACATTTCATTTTATCTTAGTAAATACCAATGTATTTCATTAATAGATTTGACGGCCATGTGGGATAAATAAAGTAAAGTAGTAAGTAGAATTTGGTAATACTTTTCTTTGCTTTTGGGTTCGTTTGTTTTTGTTTTGCCGGCCTGCCGGAACTACGGTGATGTAGGGATCTGTGGCAGTAGAGTGATTAAGACAGGTGTCTAAGAGGTCTACTAAAGAGGTACAGTAATTCAGGCGCAGGACCTTTTATGCCTGGCATTGAGGGCTGGTTGTTGTGTTTCATCGAGCATGGCAGCTGATTTATTCCTTTCTCACTCAGACCAACCACTTGTTTAAAAGGACATGGAGGTAATTTACATGATTGAGCTTGACTGATAAGGATCAGGAGTGATTTGGAAGGAGCAGATTGAAAGAAAAATGAAAATCATCCGATTAAAGTTTGAGCTATTCAAAATGTATCAAATTTGACATGTTCTTATTTCCTATTCAAACCCAACCCTGACTTTTTTTTAAGGGGGGATTGAAGTTTTTTGTCTCACTATATTTAATCTCTTCCACAACATAATACCTGAAATATGTTTATCTTCTATTTGACAGCCCTTTTTTCTTCTGGAATGTTTTGAT
Organism: Coregonus clupeaformis; assembly: GCF_020615455.1. Lineage (NCBI taxonomy): Eukaryota > Metazoa > Chordata > Actinopteri > Salmoniformes > Salmonidae > Coregonus > Coregonus clupeaformis. The sequence continues at coordinate 36,375,317 of NC_059202.1, forward strand.
TTTCGTTTTTAGGATGAATCTGCTACAGAGGTGGAAGCTGATACAGTTGTGTCTGAATCTGAAACAGATTGCAGATTATATGGGTTGCTGCCTTGGTTCTATAAAATGGAGAAATAGCTAAGTGAGTCATGGCATAAATACCTGGACTAAGGGCTGGATTCAATCCGTATCACGGAAGTATTGTGGAAGACCCGTGTTAAAATGTAAATGTAATTTCTGATTAAACTGACATATGCAGTGTTTACGTTGAATTCAGTCTCCACGAACGAGGGAACATTGCCTTTAAATTTCAATCGCGCTATAACGCGGATCTTCCACAAATACGTCTGCGATATGTATTGAATCAAGCCCTAGGTTGTAATATATTATTTGTGGATTTGCCTTGTGCTGTAGTTAATTAGCTGAGCCAAATGAATATTAGCTGGTTTACAGTCTGCATTGATTTACACTACCAGTCAAAAGTTTGGACACACCTACTCATTCAAGGGTTTGTCTTTATTTTTACTATTTTTTTACATTGTAGAATAATAGTGAAGACATCAAAACTATTAAATAACACATATGGAATCATGGAGTAAACAAAAAAGTGTTAAACAAATCAAAATATATTTTCTATTTGAGATTCTTCCAATAGCCACCCTTTGCCTTGATGAAATGTTCCATATTGACTGACCTTCATGTCTTAAATTAATGATGGACTGTCATTTCTTTTTGATTATTTGAGCTGTTCTTGCCATAATATGGACTTGGTCTTTTACCAAATAGGGCTATCTTCTGTATACCCCCCCTACCTTGTCACAACACAACTGATTGGCTCAGACGCATTAAGAAGGAAGAAATTCCACAAATTAACAAGACACACCTGTTAATTGAAATGCATTCCAGGTGACTACCTCATGAAGCTGGTTGAGAGAATGCCAAGAGTGTGCAAAGCTGTCATCAAGGCAAAGGGTGGTTATTTGAAGAATCTCAAATATAAAATATATATATTTGTTTAACACTTTTTGGGTTACTACATGATTCCATATGTGTTATTTCATAGTTTTGATGTCTTCACTATTATTCTACAATGTAGAAAATAGTAAAAATAAAGAAAAACCCTGGAATGAGTAGGTGTGTCCAAACCTTTGACTGGTACTGTATTCCATGATGAATCGGCCATTCTATACTATAAAATGTCATTTGGATGTCATTTGGTCTTGGAGACCAAATTTGCATGCAGCAAAGAGGCATGAAAGAACTGGTCCAAGTCAGCTCATTTTTATCCATATACAGTAACATGTTCTCAGGCGTCTCAGTGATGTATTATTCTGTGGTTTTAGATCAGAGGTCTTAGTGCTGAATGAATCGCAGTTGACAGCTCCACATATCATAGTTACTTATCAACCTCCTGAAGGCCTCCCACCTGTTTGTTAGCCTTGCATTTGGATTGAAAGTGATTGCAGTCATTTTCGACCATAAATCTAATCAAATCTAATCCAAGTGCATTTAAACATCTCAATACACTTTACAGTAAAACCAACAATAAAAAGATGGTCCATTTCCAGCCTTTTTGTCTGCTCCTTTATTATCCAAACACCATCTTCACTCTACAGATTTAAAAGCTTTGATGAAGACAAGTGTCAAAAGTGTTATTCATCTGTCCTCGTTTCTCCACAACGTAATGCATGGCATGACTTATGAGGGGCTATGTCCTCTCTTATGGATAATCAATTTTCTCTTCAACACTAACACTGCTGGGAAGAGGGGCGCATCCCTCCATTCATCAAGACACTAGCAGCGTCAATGTGGTGACTTGAACGACCAACGTGGAACACCGGCTATTTGACACCCAAACAATGAGCTTGCTAACTGTCTTCCAACGCTAGAGTACTTTGTCACAGATTAATCGGTATGGAACATTGATAAACGTATTTGAGAACGTTCCTCTTCCTGGACCTGATGGCATATTGTTTACAGAGCCAGTTACCTTGTTCCAAAATCACCTTTACCTCCTACCCACGTTTAGGTTTGAAGAATATAACATTTCACCTAGCCTGTCGAGGGCTGGGCAAGATGGCGCTATTTCCATATTGCTTATGTCTATCTAATCCAATCAGATCTCCACACTCCACAGGGGATAGTGGTCATTTTTGGATTAAGCGATCTTGTATTTTGAGATGAGGTTCGTTCTGTACAAGATACCAACGTCTTTTCTGGAAAAACTATTGCAAAGCAGTATCAGTTTCTGCTCAGATGCAAAGATGAACTATAAAGGCATTTTAATATATATCACTGTCATTTATCAGCATGTTATCATACTCATTGAACCTCAAAACAACTAATGATTTAATTGTTCATGTTGATTCCCTCTTAGTTAAAGAACATAACATTTTGGAACATTATGTAATCACCAGATATTTAAATCTCAGGCTCTTTGGTGAGCAGAGTGTGCATAGTGCGATCATGAGCGGGACGGGCCAATCGGAGAGAGGCCCAGAAAGTTTCATTTGTCTGATTGTATCCTCCCTCGAGAGCAACGACCCTCATTAAGTCTCTCAGAATTTGGAGTGCATTTGTGCCCATCCTCCATTAAGGGCTTATGCCGGGTTTTTTAATATTTTTTAACGCTGAAGCTTTGGATAACTAAGAGATTAAATAAACACTGTTTCCACACAGAGCATCTTAGTATTATCCAGATTGGGAACCAAACTATGATGTTTAGTGCCCAGTATTCACCTACTTGTATGCTATGTTCCTTTGGAATAAAGAATAGGCTACTTGTGGGAATTGTTAGCGTAATACTGAAATAGGTTTCTAACGTGAGATATGATTCTACCCTGAATGAAAATGTATTGGGCGGGTGGGAGAACTTGCAAAGTAGTAATTCAAAGAGAGAGAGACAATGCCTGATGATGATGAAGTTGATGTGTTAGACCAGTTTAGTCGGCTGGCATCCTGTATGTCACGCCCTGACTCAGGGGACTCTTATATGTTGAGTCAGGGTGTGAATATTCTATGTTGTGTATTCTATGTGTATGATCTAGTATGGTTAGATCTATGTTGGCCGGTGTGGTTCCCAATCAGAGGCAGCTGTCGCTCGTTGTCTCTGATTGGGGATCATACTTAGGCAGCCTATTGGCACTCGTTAGTTGTGGGATCTTGTTCCGTGTTTAGGCTAGTTTTGTGTTCAGCCTTTGGACTTCACGTTTCGTTTGGTTTGTTGTTTTGTCGCGTGTTTATTCGTTGTAAATAAACATGTATGCATATCACGCTGCGCCTTGGTCTGACCCGTCCTTAAACGAACGTGACAGAAGATCTCACCAAACACGGACCAAGCAGCGTGCCCAGGAGCAGACAGCCTGGACATGGGAGGAGATCCTGGACGGAAAGGGATCCTGGACATGGGAGGAGATTCAGGCTGGGATGGATCGCCGTCCTTGGGAGGAGACAGTGGAGGCCCGGTATAGAGAGGAGCAACGGCAACGCAGAAGGCGCCGGCCGAGGAAGAAGCCTGAGAGACAGCCCTAATAAAAACAATTTGGGGGGGCTAAAGGGGTGGTCTGGGAGCGATGGAGAAGAGCCCCGACCACTGCACTTGTGGGGGCTCAGGGTGGAGTCCTCACGGGAGGAGGACTGGGTGCAGAGAGTGAAAGACTGGTACAGTCGGAGATCTCTGACGTCAGTTCCCAGTCTGGTACACCTCGTGCCTGCGTCTCGCACCAAGCCAGTGGTGCGTGTTCCCAGTCCGGCCCGGCCTGTTCCTGTTCCTCGCACCAAGCCAGTGGTACGTGTTCCCAGTCCGGCCCGGCCCGTTCCTGCTCCTCGCACCAAGCCAGTGGTGCGTGTCGCCAGTCCGGCCCGGCCCGTTCCTACTCCCCGCACCAAGCAAGTGGTGCGTGTTCCCAGTCCGGCCCGGCCCGTTCCTGCTCCTCGCACCAAGCTAGTGGTGCGTGTTCCCAGTCCGGCCCGGCCTGTTCCTGTTCCTCGCACCAAGCCAGTGGTGCGTGTTCCCAGTCCAGCCCGGCCTGTTCCTGCTCCTCGCACCAAGTCAGTGGTGCGTGTCGCCAGTCCGGCCCGGCCCGTTCCTGCTCCCCGCACCAAGCCAGTGGTGCATGTTCCCAGTCCGGCCCGGCCTGTTCCTGCTCCTCGCACCAAGCCAGTGGTGCGTGTGACCCAGTTCCGGTCAGCTGTTCCACTCCGGAGCCAGAGCAGTCCGCTCCACCGGTGCCTTATCCAGCTCCGGTCAGCGGCTCCACTCCGGAGCCAGAGCAGTCCGCTCCACCGGGGTCATGTCCAGTTCCGGTCAGCTGCTCCACTCCGGAGCCAGAGCAGTCCGCTCCACCGTTGCCTAGTCCAGCTCCGGTCAGCGGCTCCACTCCGGAGCCTGAGCAGTCCGCTCCACCGGTGCTCAGTCCAGCTCCGGTCAAGCCTGAGCAGATCCTGGACGGAAAGGGATCCTGGACATGGGAGGAGATTCAGGCTGGGATGGATCGCCGTCCTTGGGAGGAGACAGTGGAGGCCCGGTATAGAGAGGAGCAACGGCAACGCAGAAGGCGCCGGCCGAGGAAGAAGCCAGAGAGACAGCCCCAATAAAACATTTTTGGGGGGGCTAAAGGGGTGGTCGGGGAGCGATGGAGAAGAACCCCGACCACTGCACTCGTGGGGGCTCAAGGTGGAGTCCTCACGGGAGGAGGACTGGGCGCAGAGAGTGAAAGACTGGTACAGTCGGAGATCTCTGACGTCAGTTCCCAGTCTGGTACACCTCGTGCCTGCGTCTCGCACCAAGCCAGTGGTGCGTGTCGCTAGCCCGGTACGGACCGTTCCTGCTCCTCGCACCAAGCCAGTGGTGCGTGTTCCCAGTCCGGCCCGTTCCTGCTCCTCGCACCAAGGCAGTGGTGCGTGTTCCCAGTCCGGCCCGGCCCGTAAATAAACATGTATGCATATCACGCTGCGCCTTGGTCTGACCCGTCCTTAAACGAACGTGACACTGTAGGACAGCGTAGGTGCTAAGTCCTGCCTTTCCTTTCACAATTGCATCAGTAACTACTGCACATGGTGGCAGGTAGTCTAGTGATTAGAGAGGCAAGCCATCAACCGGATGGTTGCCAGTTCGAAACCCGGGTTCGACCTGAAAAATCGGTCGGGAATGAGCTGGCAATCGGAGTGTTGCTAGTATCAAATCCTAGATGCCATTATGCCCTTGAGAAAGGCACTTAACCCCCCACAACAACAGCTCCCAGTGTGGCAGCCGTGAAAAAGTCTTTACCCCTTACTGATTTTCTCTATTTTTTACATATTTTTTGGTACTGACTGTTATCAGATCTTCAACCAAAACCTGATATTAGATAAAGAGAATCGGAGTTTACAAATAACAAAATATATACTGTGGTCCTCTGTAGCTCAGCTGGTAGAGCACGGCGCTTGTAACGCCAAGGTAGTGGGTTCGATCCCCGGGACCACCCATACACAAAAAATTGTTTATGCACGCATGACTGTAAGTCGCTTTGGATAAAAGCGTCTGCTAAATGGCATATTATTATTATTATATTATTATACAGTACCAGTCAAAAGTTTTATTTGTACTATTTTCTACATTGTAGAATAATAGTGAATACATCAAAACTATGAAATAACACATATGGAATCATGTAGTAACCAAAAAAGTGTTAAACAAATCAAAATATATGTTATATTTGAGATTCTTCAAATAGCCACCCTTTGCCTTGATGACAGCTTTTCACTCTCTTGGCCTTCTCTCAACCAGCTTCACCTGGAATGCTTTTCCAACTGTCTTGAAGGAGTTCCCACATATGCTGAGCACTTGTTGGCTGCTTTTCCTTCACTCTGCAGTCCAACTCATCCCAAACCATCTCAATTGGGTTGAGTTCGGGTGATTGTGGAGGCCAGATGCAGCACTCCATCACTCTCCTTCTTGGTCAAATAGCCCCTACACAGCCTGGAGGTGTGTTGGGTCATTGTCCTGTTGAAAAACAAATGATAGTCCCACTAAGCGCAAACCAGATGGGATGGCGTGTCGCTGCAGAATGCTGTGGTAGCCATGCTGGTTAAGTGTGCCTTGAATTCTAAATAAATCACAGAAAGTGTCACCAGCAAAGCACCCCCACACCATCACACCTCCTCGTCCATGCTTCACGGTGCGAACAACACGTGAAGATCATCCGTTCACCTACTCTGCGTCTCACAATGACACAGCGGCTGGAACCAACAATCTCAAATTTGGACTCATCAGACCAAAGGAAAGATTTCCACCGGTCTAATGTCCATTGCTCGTGTTTCTTGGTCCAAGCAAGTCTCTTCTTCTTATTGGTATCCTTTAGTAGTGGTTTCATTGCAGCAATTCGACCATGAAGGCCTGATTCAAACAGTCTCCTCTGAACAGTTGATGTTAAAATGTGTCTTTTACTTGAACTCTGTGAAGCATTTATTTGGGCTGCAATCTGAGGTGCAATTAATGAACGTATCCTTTGCAGCAGAGGTAACTCTGAGTCTTCCTTTCCTGTCCTCATGAGAGCCAGTTTCATCATAGTGCTTGATGGTTTTTGCGACTGCACTTGAAGCAACTTTCAAAGTTCTTGTAATGTTCCGGATTGAGTGATCTTCATGTCTTAAAGTAATGATGCACTGTCATTTCTCTTTGCTTATTTGAGCTGTTCATGCCATAATATGGACTTGGTCTTTTACCAAATATGGCTATCTTCTGTATACCACCCCTACCTTGTTACAACACAATTGATTGTCTCAAACGCATTAAGAAGGAAAGAAATTCCACAAATTAACAAGGCACAGCTGTTAATTGAAATCTATTCCAGGAATTTTGGCCCACTCTTGCATGCAGAACTGCTTTAACTCAGCAACATTTGTGGATTTGCAAGCATGAATTGCTTGTTTCAAGTCCTGCTACAACATCTCAATTGGGATTAGGTCTGGACTTTGACTTGGCCATTCCAAAACTTCAAATGTGTTGCTTTTTAACCATTTTCATGTAGACTTGATTGTGTGTTTTGGGTCATTGTCTTGCTGCATGACCCAGCTACGCTTCAGCTTCAGCTCACAGTCGGATTGCCTGACAGTCTCCTGTAGAATTATTTAATACAGAGCAGAATTCATGGTTCCTTCTGTTAAGGCTAGTCTTCCAGGTCCTGAGGCAGCAAAGCATCCCCAAATCATCACACTCCACACCACCATGCTTGACCGTTGGTATGAGGTTCTTACTGTGGAATGCAATGTTTGGTTTTCACCAGACATAATGGGACCCATGTAGTCCAAAAAGTTGACTCAAGTTTGCCAAAAAGCACCTGGAAGCACCTGGATGATCATCAAGACTCTTGGAAGAATGTTCTATGGACAAGATGAGTCAAAAGTATAACTTTTTGGACGACATGGGTCCCCTTGTAAACTCAGGTTCCCTTTATATAATATTAGGTTTTGGTTGAAGATCTGATAACATTCAGTATCAAAAATATGCAAAAATAGAGACAATCAGAAAGAGGGCAAGTACTTTTTCACGGCACTGTATGTATGTGTGTCTTTCAGAGGGGTTAGGTTAAAAGCGGAAGTAAAATTTTGGTTGGACCTTGTGTGCAATTGACCAATAAAGTGATCTTAATCTTAATTAGGCAAGTCCATTACCTATCAAGATCAGGATATGTAAACCTAAGGATGTCGAATGGCACTCGGAACAAGATCTAAATTGGGGTTTAATGGATTTAAATATCAAACGTATATATCCAGAAGCATTATATAACTCGAAACCATCACATCCATGACACATTTAATGGGATACTCTTAAGTCATTCAAATTCCAAGCCACATATACTATAGTATTGTTGAATGATATGATCCATCACAGTGCACATTCACATTGTCAGCTCCTCCATGTCTGTGGGGAACATATGGCGTATACAATCAATGTATATCAATGGTTAATGAACATGTCACAAATAAGCTAATTTAGTACAGTGAATCATTACTGATTAGGAAGCATGTCTATCAACTTAGAAGACTGAGCATATTGCCTTTCATTTCTAAAGGAGTGTAGAATTTACTAGCAACGCGCATGCGCCACCCACCTGAGGATCTGACTTTTTCAGCCATCTAGTTCCTGTGTTTGAGGGGTGCAAAATCCACTTGTCACTTAAATCTCGCTGGATTGATTGCAACTCTTTCAAACTTTTGCTTGTGCCTGTCGTTTCTTCCCGTTAACGTTACAACTGCAGATTTTTTTTTAATGACCTGTCAAACACACCCCGGTAATGGCTGAAATGGGCTCAATGGAATACGTTGTCTTACCGTTGAATCTATAAGAACGCTAAAGCTTTGTCTGGGATTTAACGCACCGTCTTGACACTTACATCACAAGAAAGAGAAGAAAGATTATTTATTTTGATGGGTGTTCATTTTTTGTGGAATGGAAAATCATTCCACAAAAAAGTAATCATTTAATACAGTTGAAATGTTTACAAATTAGATGCACTGAAATGAAAGCAACTTCAGAAAATAAACACTGATTATAGTGATATTATGTCTGATCTCGCAAACAATGTAAAGTATGTTTAGAAGGGTGTAATCTTGAGGCAAGCATGTTGATTTTTAATCTGAGGGTATCCTGCTATTGACACAGTTGTTGAATTATGCAATAGAACGTGATAACAACAGTAATTAATGAGGCAGTCTAGACAGTGCAGGTGAGTAGACAGAGCAAGTGTTTGGTGGTTTCAGCCCTGTTCCACCCCTTTATGGTAATATATTCATATAAAAGTTTAGAGTATCTTCATCCATTGTCCAACTGTTGCATTTAGTAGAATTGTTTTAAAAACCTTTTAACAATTTCAATGACCGTTTTTAAATGTACAGACTGGTAGCCACGTGCACTGGTAGCTAAGATAACATGACAGATGCCTGCCTCTCTGAAACCTTATCTGACCGATTTCAAACTGCACGGCAGCTCAGATGTGCTTATCATACTTTCCCCACATAATCCAAACAAATAGTTGAGCTCTAGTAGTTCCATGGACACCCAGGCTTGAATAATAAACATGTAGTAGACCCGCTCAGTGAGTAGTAAGGTAATGCTGGCAACCTTCTCAGTGTCCTTCCCCACTCCCTCAATCAAATGTCTGTGTGTGCACTCGATAATGCCACTTGAAACAGATTGAAGATGAAGTGTCCCACTCACAGTTTTGGGATGTAATTGGTGGCATAAGTGGGATGGACTAGAGAGCATATGTTTGGGAGATGTGTCAACACCTCCAATACAGACTCTACAACCTGAGCGATATAAGCCTTGCAATGAGTTCCCTAGCATATGAGTGACGTTTTGGAAGCCTGTGACTGAATTATTAAGGTCATGTTGCAGTTGCTTTTATACCTCTTTCATTTCAAATAGCCTCAGACTGGTACAGACACCAATTGCAGCAAGTTGAATTTGACAACATTGACAAATGTCTTGGCTGTGCTAGTTAGTACATCGGGTTAACGTAATGGCTGACTGACTGGTGGTTGTCAGTCCCCATCTCCCCTCCCCCCTTCACTTCTGTGTTGCCAGAAGTTCTCCCTCTGGTCTGTGTGGACCAGCCCCACCAAGACTGCCAGAGGAATAGTGTCATCCTCACTGTCCACCCACCTCCCTCGTTCAAATCAAACATAAAGGGAACTTCAGGGCCAGTCAGCGGCATTCTGGGAACACGGGGTGACAGAGTGAGTGACTGAATGAGTGAGCACCAGATGACATTTGTCAGGAGTGTCTGTAGCGAGCCTGGTAGACTGCCCTGGGTATCTTGCCTTTCACATCACACTCAGAGATGCCTCCGCTACCAGTGATTCACTCACACCGTCCTGAGTGAATAGATAGAAGGAAGAGTTCTGCAGTCTGGAGAGAGACAATAGATTGTTTTGGATTCTGACTGAAAATGTATGGCTTGATTCATATTTTGCATTGTGTGTGGCTTTGGGTTTGAGACCTTGCGTTTGGAATCAAGCTTTTCTTAATCATTGGCAAAGCAGGTTTTTTCCACCTAATGTCCTTGACTTATTTTTGGGAAAAGCAGAAGGAATATCAAAGGATATCTAAAGTATGTGCTTAGAAAAGTTGAAAAAAGGGTGTAAAAGTTGTCATTTTACAATCTTAGGATGACAGTGCTAAATCAGCTGCGTGAGATACAAACTTTTTGTCTTGACATTTTAACAATCAGTACATCAGCTCTTTTATCTGATTATGTTAAGGAATTTATTTAATAAATGTAACCTTTATTTTACCTCAAGTTTGACCTTTGATGTGCAGTTTGTAGTTCTGTTCATTCTTTGATGTAGTACAAGGGGCCAAGTGAGATTAAAACTGCTGTCCAGATGTTCACAAGATGAGACAAAACAACCTTATTACCATGCTGCAAGAATGTATGTTTGAAAAAAAAGCCAATTAAGTAATTGAACATCATTTTTTTCCTCATCTTTCTTTTTTGCCTGGATACCAGTCAGTCAGTCTTTGAAGCAGTACTCAGGTTTTGCTCATTTTATAACATGTCAGTCTAACCACTGCAAAGCCTCACAATCTGACACCTGTTTGAGGATACACTCTTAGAAAAAAGGGTTCCAAAAGGGTCCTTCGACTGGCCCATAGGGGTCTTGCTCTATGCCTGTCATTGGTCTGTCAGGGGAGAAAAGGAAAGCGTGTCATTAGCCTGTAATTTAGAATGTATGTCATTTAGAATGTATCCTTCAAGATGTATTTTTCCCAGTAAAGGCCTATATCTCCACGCTGCCTGTATAGAGTGCTTAAGCATGGCAGCTCCGTTGAAGAATTGAATGTGATCTCCCATAAGGGGGGCTACGAGATGCACAAGTAATGTAAACGCTGTCACCCAGCTAATGCTTTTCAAATGTGCCCAGACTTGACACATGATTAGCTGCCACATCAGCAGTGGCCTACCTACGGTAAACCAAAAGTGTGGATGGCATTCAAAAAGGCTGCCAGGACTATAACCCGCCTTCACAAAGGAGCCCTACCACAGACCAAGGTTAAGGGGACCAATTAAAGGCTGGCGATTGTAATGTAAGACCATGACTTCTTTCCCCCATGCTGGAGGGTTAATGGGAAACACAATGGAGGGATAGAGATAGAGAGGCCTTTATTCTACCAGGTCTTTCTTTCACCCAATGGTAACCCTCCTCTCTTTTATAGGTTTTGAAGTGTACCAGTGTCTAATAGTCACAGGGGAATGATCTCACAGTGCAGTGGGACTGGTGTATGCCCCATGTTTGGGCACAGATCTGCCAGTATTAAGTGTATCTTTATAGAACAAGCGCTAATTCTAAGTAGGCATCCCTCCGCCTCCTGATTTGAGATACACTGTAGATGGGAGTGTTTTGACCTCCCAGGTAATTGGTGCATGGTGCACGTCAGCAACAGCACCCCACGACAACCTAGGGTCTATTCCAATATTAATTAATTTAAAGTTAGTTAATTATTAATTGGTAATTTATCACACTGATGCAATAAATCCTCTGATAAATGACCTGCAATGTGTTATTTAAAAAAAATGAAATATATTTTTGGCCTGGCCCTAGAATTTCAGTGCCGGCAATCAACCAATCAGTCAATAAAGTTAATGATCAATCAACCAATCAGTCAATAAAGTTAATGATCAATCAACCAATCAGTCAATAAGGTTAATGATCAATCAACTAATTATGACTTTTTCATCAAGATGTTAATAGTAAATGAGATGCTGGGGATGCTTGGGGGTTTTCGGAGTGGTTCTGGTTTGACCTACACGGTCTCGGCCTGGCCCAAATGAACACTCCCTGAAATGGAGTCAAATATTCAATATCTTCAATGCCTCCCGTTGTCCTTGCTGTGGATAGTTAAATGGATCAAATTACCCCCCAATGTCATGAGCCCTCTCACTCCACCGGGTTACCACCTTAATTGGTTTCCACTATCTTCCACTCTGCTCACCTCCCTCTCTCTACTCAGCCTAACTAGCTCCACCTGTCCCTGCTCTGCTCGGCTCTAATTACTCTGCCAGCTGCGCTGCATTACCCACTAACCTCTCCCAGTATTTAAGGCCCTGTCTTTCAGCTCTCCGGTGTCAGATCGTCTGCAAAGCTCACACCCGGAACCTGTTTGCTCGCGCTTCTGGCTCACCCTGGTTTTGTGACCCCGGACCTGCCTGGTTTTTGGATACTCTTCTGCCTCAGGAGATCCAGACCTGCTTCTGCCATTACGACTCCTGACTACTCTTCAATCCCGGTAACTCTGACCAGCCTTCTGCCTTGCTACTACGTATTTTGGATTTCCCTTGAACTGTACTGCTGCCTGGTTTCATTCCGCCCGTTGTGTCTGTGTTTCCTCCCCCAGGACTTCTGGACCACCAACCACCGGCGTCATCGGACGCATCGCTGCCACTGGGGGAGGCACAGACCCAGCACATCGGACGGGATAACCCCTGGAGCCTTCACTCACTCCCTACATCCCTTTCCCCTTAAGTTTAAATAAACTTTCTGGTGTGACGCAATTGTGGTCCTCTTGTCGTCTGTCTGAACCGTGACAGTACGATCTGACCATCATGGACCCAGCGCACACTTCCCCCGACATGGAAACCGAAGAACCTGAGCAACCCACCGCCATGCTACGCCTGGAACACACTGAGAGAGAGCTAGGCCGCATGAGCGGCGACATCACCTCTCTGCTTCAGGCCGGCTACCAACAGCATCAGCAGTTCCAGCAGCACCAGCAGCAGTCCCAGCAGCAGCAACAACAACTCGCCATGATCATTCAACTCCTCACCAACCTGACCCCAGCCAGTCTGCCCACCAGCCCTGCCCCCGAGTTACCTGCCCCGGTCATTGCAGCCGCTGCTCGAACCCAAGATTGGAAACCCCGAGCGGTTCAACGGCGATTCAACCCAGGTCCGGCCATTCCTGACTAGCTGCCGACTTCAGTTCTCCTTGCAGCCAAGGACCTTCGCCACGGAGGGGGCTAAGGTTGGGTATGCCATCACTCACCTGACGGGCCGAGCTCGACTCTGGGGAACAGCAGAGTTCGAACGTCAAACCCCCGCATGTGCAACCTTCGACCTGTTTGCTGAGGAGATGCTGAAGGTGTTTGACCTGGATTCACCAACCGCAGAGGCGTCTCGTGAACTGTTCAGTATTCGACAAGGCAGACGTACAGTCGCAGACCATTCCATCGACTTCCGAACCCTGGCTAGACGAAGTTCTTGGAACACACCATCGTTGGTGGACGCGTTCTTCCATAGTTTGGCTGACTATATCAAGGACGAGTTGGTCTCCCAGGAACTGCCTTCCACTCTTGATGAAGCCATCGCACTGACTGTCAGGATCGACAGTAGGATACAGACCCGTCGTCGTGAGAGGGGGGCGCCAAGGTCCACCTACTACCGGCATTCGGAGAGATCCGACTGGGTTCCTGTCATCTACTGCCACTCACCCAGGTCAGCTTGATCAGTCTGAGCCTATGGAGATTGGGCGAGCCTCTCTCACTCCTGCAGAGCGCCAGCGACGCTTCACCTCAAACCTCTGCCTCTATTGTGGAGGTGATGGACATCGTGTGGTAACCTGCCCTTTAAAGGGCCGAAGCTCACCGGGCATAGGGGAGTCCGGTTGAGTTCAATGACCATCCAGTCCTCCGACCGCAAACCCCTGCTGCAAGTTCACCTCCGCCTCCCTGACTCAACTCACACCCTGGCTGCTCTGGTGGATTCTGGCGCCGAAGCCAACATAATGGACATCAAGCTGGCACGCCAACTGGGACTGGAGAACCTCCGTTTGACACCTCCTATTCCTGCCCGGGCACTGGACGGACACTTACTCGGATCGGTCACTCATGTCACGGCCCCGGTCTCGATGGGTCTGTCCGGAAACCATCAAGAAACTATCCAGTTTCACCTGCTCCCCTCTCCAGGCCAACCCCTCATCCTGGGTTACCCATGGCTCCGCCCGGCACAACCCTCAGCTCGACTGGGTGACCGGGGGTGATCAGGGAGTGGGGAGAGGACTGCCACCGAACCTGCCTGCTTGCCGCCGCACTACCCCTCGGCCAGTACCTACTAACTCCGCTCCTGACCCCTCCAAGGACCCTGTGTCGATTCTGCCAAGTCCCTGCATCGTTGCAGCTCTGACCTGGGCTGTTGAGGAACAGGTGCTGGAGGCTCTCCGTAACCAGCCAGGTCCCAGCACTTGCCCAGCTGACCGCCTTTTTGTCCCCGAAGACCTGAGGTCCCAGGTCGTTCAGTGGGGACATGACTCCCGCCTAGCTTGTCACCCTGGCTCCACCCGCACTTACAACCTGCTCGCCCAGAGGTTCTGGTGGCCCTCTCTGAGGAAGGATGTACGGGGAATTCGTCCAAGCCTGCCCCATCTGCAACCAACACAAGTCGTCCTGCCAGCCCCCAGCCGGATTGCTGCAGCCCCTGCCTGTGCCCAGGAGTCCGCTGGTCCCTGCTGCGCCTTGTCCTCCTCCTCCACGGCTCATCGAAGGTGGTCTGGTTTACACCGTCCGCCGCCTGCTTCGGTCCAGACGGAGGGGTAGGGGTCTCCAGTATCTCATTGACTGGGAGGGCTATGGACCTGAGGAAAGGACCTGGGTGCCAGCTAGTCGGATTGTGGATAGGACTCTCATCACCGCTTTCCACCAACGGCATCCTGATCAACCTGCAATCCGTAGGGGCCGCCCCAGAGGGGTCCCTAACCGTCCGGCCCGCTCGGCTTCCTGTCCTGTGCCTGACCCTGTCTCGGGACCTGTCCCATCTCCCGACCACGGCCCTCCGGCTTCCTCCGAGGATGAGGACGTTCACTCGGACCGTTCGGAGGAGTTCTAGCCCTCCTCCGGCTCCCCTCCTCCCGCCCGGCGTGGTGTTGCTCTTGGGACTTCTGGGGCCGTCCCTTGGGGGGTTCTGTCATGAGCCCTCTCACTCCACCGGGTTACCACCTTAATTGGTTTCCACTATCTTCCACTCTGCTCACCTCCCTCTCTCTACTCAGCCTAACTAGCTCCACCTGTCCCTGCTCTGCTCGGCTCTAATTACTCTGCCAGCTGCGCTGCATTACCCACTAACCTCTCCCAGTATTTAAGGCCCTGTCTTTCAGCTCTCCGGTGTCAGATCGTCTGCAAAGCTCACACCCGGAACCTGTTTGCTCGCGCTTCTGGCTCACCCTGGTTTTGTGACCCCGGACCTGCCTGGTTTTTGGATACTCTTCTGCCTCAGGAGATCCAGACCTGCTTCTGCCATTACGACTCCTGACTACTCTTCAATCCCGGTAACTCTGACCAGCCTTCTGCCTTGCTACTACGTATTTTGGATTTCCCTTGAACTGTACTGCTGCCTGGTTTCATTCCGCCCCGTTGTGTCTGTGTTTCCTCCCCCCCCCAGGACTTCTGGACCACCAACCACCGGCGTCATCGGACGCATCGCTGCCACTGGGGGGAGGCACAGACCCAGCACATCGGACGGGATAACCCCTGGAGCCTTCACTCACTCCCTACATCCCTTTCCCCTTAAGTTTAAATAAACTTTCTGGTGTGACGCAATTGTGGTCCTCTTGTCGTCTGTCTGAACCGTGACACCCAATCCCCATAATGGTCCTTTTATTTGTATGTATTTACTTTTACGGACTCTGTCTGAATGGTGTGCATCAGCTTTTGCTGGAGGGGAGAATACATTTCCCTCAAATTGCTTTTTCACAGCAACTGGCTTTAACTGAAGTGAACGGGCCCCCTGGCAGAGTCTTCACAGACTTGTTAAAGACAATAGTGTCATTATTATTAGCGGCCCTCTTCAGCTCCATGGTGGGGAGGGGAGCTGACGGAGGGGTACAGCCTGGCTGCCATTGTCTTGGCAAGCTGAGGAGGAGCAGACTAATCGGGAGGCCCAATTCCTGGCGTGTCAGGAGGAGTTTCCACTCTGTCTGTAATGCAGATAGGATTCACAGCTGATACTCTTTGGTGACGAGAAAAGTAACACTGTCTGCTGTGCTAATGATGCTAGCTACCTAGATTATGATGCCAACACACCCTTCTCTCTCACTGTCTGTTTGACTACACTGAGGACTAGCAGAGTAAATACACAGTATTCTGTCCCAGGACCATCGAAAGACATTGCTTATTTTTTTATTACAATTCTAACCAGGTATAAAACCTCTGTATTGAGAATGAGGAATTAGCACAATGACTGGAAGTGCAAAGGAACAGCTAGCTAGCTGTTCCTGTAGACTTCCAGTCATTGTGCTAAAGCTAGTTAGCATTGGCTTGCAAAACTACCTCTAACTTCCTTCATACTAGACACAGGGCTTCATTGACAAAATGTTGAACTATCCCTTTAACACTTCTGGAGGTTTGTTGTCATATAGGCTTCTCCCAGTTGAACAAGTCTGCTTAGATCTACAGTGTATGATGGAAAGAACATGTCGAGCCACTCAGAGAGAAAGACAGGCAGTAATGGCCTATGTGAAGAAACCAGAGAGGCCCTAAGTACATCGGCTGTCAGCAACAAATCAGCCACACTCCTTCCCCTGTTCCCAGGTCTCCTCCTTTGAGCTCCCTGTCTTCCCAGATAAACCCCACCACTGATGTTTGGTCTTGGCAGTCCCTACCCTCTGTTTCCAAATCCCAATAATCCATGTGTACTGGGATTTGGGCTTCACGCAAAGCCTGCCTCCACTCAATCCCATGTGTGAAGTGTCACCGTGGAAAGGAAACAGGAATATCTTATTTTCTCAAGACTTATCATACACATGGGCTTCATACATACAGTAATATAGCTACCTCCATTTTCCACCGTTAAGGCTGTGGGCTTGGTAGCCTAGTGTTCAGTGTGAGTGTAGGCAGGTGTTCAGCTTGATACAGTACTCAACAGTTGATTCTGTGATCTCCCTGCTCCGTTGGGTGCCGGTATCAATTGAAATCCCACAACACCTCACAGCCGGTGGTGTGTAAACTGTGACAAAGGCTGTAAGCACAGTTAAGAAGAAGGAGGTTACCTGGAGTGTGGGTCTTGAGTTGGGCTTACTCACCGCTTATGTATCATATATTTGATTCTCTTCAAGTGAAAGAATGTCACATTTTCTTGTATTTTGAGAGGGAAATAGGAGGGTCGTTCCACCAATTCGGTGCCTTTTAAGAAGTGTAACCTGGTCAAAGAAAATGTTTGATTTCACCTAATTTTAACATTCTGTCATAAAGAGCACATGTTAAACTTAATAAAAAACACATTTACCCATCTCAAGAGGTAAAAAAAAAAAAAAAAACTATGTAGTAAGTGCCTGTTAAGTGTCAAATAAAGTAACAGGGTTGACCGTATCATCTTAAATCAGCCATACATTTCCTTGTGACAGGGGGAATGGAAAATTGTTTTGCGCTACAGGGAGGGGCAATTGAATGCAAGCTTCACAAACAATGAATCACTAATCACATGAAATATATAATAATCTTCAGAAATGACTTTGTCAAAGCAACAAAATAAATAGGGCTTTACAATAATGGTACAATTTGGAGAAATGTTGAGGTTAAGTGGGTTAAAATCTTCCTAGAATTCACTGAGGGTGCATTTTGGCACTTTACCAAATCTTTATTCATAATAAAAATCGGATTTATTAAATTTTCCATGTAGTCTATATTAAAGGCCCAGTGCATTCAAAATTCTATGTTTTATATCATATTCTACAACAGCTGATGAAACTAACACTGTAAAAGTGTGAAAATGTGTGTTATTTCCTCATGGTTGCTGGTTGAAAATACAATCTACACAGGACCTTCTAGCAGGTTAGCATGGGCGGGAGTTTCAGCTTTCCATGGTGACATCACCATGCGATAAATTCATTAATAGACCAATAACAAAGAGAGTTCCAAACCTCTCTGCCAATAACAGCTAGTTTTCAGTTTTCCCCACTCAGTAGGAATACAAGGATAAAAGACAGGAATGTCTACGGGGGAGGTGTTGCTGTATATATTCAGAGCCATATTCCTGTAAAGCTCAGCGAGGATCTCATGACAAATGAAGTAGAAGTGCTGTGGTTGCAGGTTCACCTGCCTCATCTGAAGCCTCTTCTTTTAGGGTGCAGCTATTGGCCACCAAGTGCAAACTGTCTGGAGAATATTTGTGTGATGTTAGATAAGTTCTCTGATGCTAACAGAGACATTTATTTTCTTGGTGACCTGAACATTGACTGGTTATCATCTAGTTGTCCTCTCAGGGCGGCAGGTAGCCTAGCAGTTAAGAGCATGGGGCCAGTAACCGAAAGGTTGCAGGTTCGAATCCCTGAGTGGGCAAGATGGAAAAATCTGCCGTTGAGCAAGGCAGTTAACCCCCAACAACAACTGCTCCCTGGGTGCCGCCCCTGCACTTCACAGATTCAGAAATGCACAAGAATGCATTCAGTTGTGCAACGGACTAGGTATCCCCCTTTCAAGAGGAAGCTTCTTACTGTAACGTGACCCAGGTTATCCAACTATAGTGTTGGATCTGTGACATCCACTTGTATTGATCAGATCTTCACTAATGCTGCAGAGCTTTGCTCCAAAGCAATATCAGTTCCCATGGGCTGTAGTGACCTTAACATTATGGCAATAACAATGAAAGCCAAAGGCAGGGCTTAAAGTTATTTATAGGAGATTGTACAAAATGTTTTCTCAGGACTATTTTGTTGAAGATGTAAAACGTTTATTTTGGTCTGATGTGTATAAGGAGGAGAATCCAGATGCAGTACTTGGAGTATTTGTACAATTATTCTTGCCAATTGTTGACAAACATGCACCTGTTAAGAAACTAACTGTGAGAAGTGTTAGAGCCCCCTGGATCGATGATGAATTGAATAATTGTGTGGTTCAAAGAAGTGATACAAAAAAAGGTGGCAAACAAGTCAGGCTGTTTAGCTGATTGGTTGACATACTGTCAATTGAGAAATGTTGGGATTAAACCTTACAAAAAAAGAAGAAATGATATTACCAAAAAAATACTTTGGAGCACCTTAAATGATATTATGGGCAGAAAAGCCTATTAATCTCCATTGTTCATTAAAGTTGATGGGTAATTTATAACAAAACCTTTTAATATAGCCAATCATTTCAATGACTATTTCACTTGAAAAGTGGACAAACTGAGAAGTGAAATGACAACATTGAACAGTGAACCATCATATTTGTATATTGAAGATCTAATAATGAAAGAGAAAGATTGCTGTTTTGAATTTGGTAAAGTTTGTGTGAAAGAACGATTGTTATCCATCAATAATGATAAGCCAACAGGTATAGACAACCTAGATGGGAAACTATTGAGAATGGTAGCAGACTGTATTGCCACCCCTATTTGCCATGTCTTTAACCAAAGCCTAAAATAGTGTGTGTGTCCACAGGCATGGAAGGATTCCTCTACCTAAAAATGGCAAAGCACCCTTTGCTGGCTCTAACAGCCAATCAATCAGTTTGCTGCCTACTCTTAGTAAACTGATGGGGAACATTGTGTTTTCATAGAACAAGTTAACTACAGACTTTCAGAATGCATATAGGGAAGGGCACTCAACTTGTACTGCACTGACTCAGATAACTGATGATTGGCTAAAATAAATGGATAATAAGATGATCGTTGGAGCTGCATTGTTAGATTTCAGTGCAGCCTTTGATGTTATTGATCATAATTTGTTATTGAAAAAGCTCACTTGTTATGGTTTTACATCACCTGTCATGTTTGGAAAGTTACTTATCCAATAGAACCCAGAAAGTGTTCTTTGGTGGAAGCTTCTCTAACATCAGATATGTACAGTGCGGTATCCCTCAGGGCTGTTGCCTTGGGCCGTTATCATTGGCTTCTGGTTGGGATATGTACATACAGTCCCTGTGGGGATGACGTCGTCAAATGGAGGGTGAGGGAGAGCTTTGTATGCGTCTCTGTGTGCGGAGTAAAGGTTGTCTAGAGTTTTTCCGACTCTAGCTGCACTGGTGACATGCTGGTAAAAAAATGAGGTAAAAAGGATTTCAGTTGTCCTGCATTAAAATCACCGGCCACTAGGAGCGCCGCCTCTGGATGAGCATTTTCTTGTTTGCTTATGGCCCTTTACAGCTCATTGAGTGCAGTCTTAGTGCCTGCACCGGTTGTGGTGGTAAATAGACAGGTACGAAAAAATATAGTTAACAATTATCTCGGTAAATAATATGGTCTACAGCTTATCATGAGGTATTCTAACTCAGGCGAGCAGAACCAGCTGTTGTTAACAAAGAGACACACACCACCCCCCTTGAGCTTACCCGATGCTGTCGTTCTGTCCTGCCGATGCATAGAAAAACCAGCTAGAATATTATCCATGTCCTCGTTCAGCCAAGTTGCAGAGAAACATAGGATATTACAGTTCTTCAGGTCCCGTTGATAGGATAGTCTGGAACGGAGCTCGTCCAGTTTGTTCTCCAGTGATTGTACGCTCGCCAATAGAACAGAGGTTAGACTTAGATTATTTATTCTCTGCCGTAGCTTCATCAGAGTACCCGCACGTCGGCCTCTATATCGCAGTATTTTTCTCTTCCGAGTTTCAGCGATTAGGGCCTGATCCGGGCTGAGCAGTATGTCCTGTGCCACCGACTCATTGAAGTAGAAATTGAGGCTAGTGATTGCTGTTCTGATGTCCAGAAGCTCTTTTCGGTCATAAAAAACAATGGTGGAAACATTATGTACAAAATAAGTTACGATCAGCGCAAGAAAACATACAAAATAGCAGAATTGGTCAGAAGCCGTCCGCTCTACATTCCAGCGGCATTCCATCACCATTCTCTGCTCTTATCTCATTCCTGGAACGTGAACTCGTCACAGGAGGATCACAAGGGTCACTATTTTTTTAATGTTAGATTGAACAACCAACTCACATGAATCCATTTGTTTTAATTGGGGTTTTAATAAATACACAAAGGAACAATAGATTACACTGAAGAAATGAACAGACACATTTCGCTCTCCCTAAAGGATTGTGTCTTTATTAGCTATTTTGCCCTCTTAAGTAGCCGAATGAAGTATATATTTAAGTGTATTTGGTCCCCATCATCAATAACATTTGGAATTCACCCCACGGTATGGGCTGCTTTTGTTAGCCCATTTCTCTGACTAAATTGCTTTTTCCCTCCTAGCTATTACGGTAATATATAAGGCAAATATCCTTAACTTCAGTTAAACACATTATTGCCTTCGCCTTCCAGCTTGAACATTTCCATCACATATCTTACCAGCAGAACTGTAATGTGTGCAGTGTTGTGTGCTCTGAAGACTCCATACATTGACTGCAGTGGGGGGACAGGTAATCTTTCCAAAATGGATCAGTAATTGTGCATCCCTAAATAGCCTTCATATTCAAGTTTTATTTAATTAGCCCTTTGGGGCCACGGGAGTCTTTAATATTCATATAGCAGCCATATGTGAAGGCTCATTTTCCGTATGAGTATTAGAGCAAATCGTTCGCTCTCCAGAAGCTCCAGACAGCCATTATGGCTGTGTTATTGTTTCGGATTGGAGTAATGGATGCTGCTGCAGCGCTTTGCTAACCGCTTTTAACAGATCAACTCGGCTGTCTCGACTCCGCTGCCTGTGTTGCTCTACTGATTGACTTGGGCCTTTTCCTGACTCATTCCCCACGGGACCCAAGCATTAAACGTCTGGGCTCTCATTGTCCCACGCACTGAACAGCAAGAGCAGCAAGCCGACGCGTTCCTTTAATTTGTATGGATAATCGCAAGTCTGATGGTGACAGGTTATTTCCACTGCAGCAGTCTTTTGAGATGAATTTCAGAGTCGGTGAGATTTTTTGGGGCATATCCAATGCTTCACACATTTGACACCCACATCTGTTATGTGTATAGTCGTGATTTTCTTCTTTAGTTGTGATGCAAAGGTTTGTAAATATGAGGTGATGCTAGAGCAAGCGGTAACCCCATAAGCATGGCCTCCCTGTCTGAACCTTTAGACTGGGCATTGTCTTAATGTGGTGGAATATAATAAAGTCTGGTCATGCTTCAGTGGTTCCAATCCTTGCCTGACTCAGCTAGCACTCAGCTTACATTGGCCCATGAGCAGTCCGTCCACTGCAAAGGCAGCGGCTCGCACTTGGTGAAAGATGTCCGCACACAAGAGTTTTGCTCAATTACTGAACCGACGGCAAAACCAGCGGCAGCTGAAACCACTAACAGTGGTCCATTGTCGGACTGCCCTCAGCTAGCCGTCACATAGCTAGGACCGCTTTTGGCAGAGAGTGGTCTTTTGCTGCCTTCCCCTTACTGTTCTCATACACCAGGGCAAGGCAGCCCTGAGGCTTTTCTTTCAGTTCATCACTAAAGCACCTGAATGAACGAATGGGTTCAGTATGAATGGGTTCAGTGAAGACTGAATAATGTGATTTGGTGCTGGGATGGAACAAAATCCTGTAACGCCACCTAATCATGTCACACATGTAAGTATCTACAGTTGAAGTCGAACGTTTACATACACTTAGGTTGGAGTCATTAAAACTCATTTTTCAACCACTCCACCTATTTCTTGTTAACAAACTCTAGTTTTGGCAAGTCGTTTAGGACATCTACTTTGTGCATGACGCAAGTAATTTTTCCAACAATTGTTTACAGACAAGTTATTTCACTTATAATTCACTGTATCACAATTCCAGTGGGTCAGACATTTACATACACTAAGTTGACGGTGCCTTTAAACAGCTTGGAAAATTCCAGAAAATGATATCATGACTTTAGAAGATTCTGATAAGCTAATTGACATCATTTGAGTCAATTGGAGGTGTACCTGTGGATGTATTTCAAGGCCTACCTTCAAACTTAGTGCCTCTTTGCTTGACATCATGGGTAAATCAAAAGAAATCAGCCAAGACCTCAGAAAAGGAGACGCGTCTCCTAGAGATGAACGTACTTTGGTGCGAAAAGTGCAAATCAATCCCAGAACAACAGCAAAGTACCTTGTGAAGATGCTGGAGGAAACAGGTACAAAAGTATCTATATCCACAGTAAAACAAGTCCTATATCGACATAACCTGAAAGGCCGCTCAGCAAGGAAGAAGCCACTGCTCCAAAACCACCCTAAAAAAGCCAGACTACGGTTTGCAACTGCACATGGCGACAAAGATCGTACTTTTTGGAGAAATGTCCTCTGGTCTGATGAAACAAAAATATAACTGTTTGGCCATAATGACCATCGTGATGTTTGGAGGAAAAAGGGGGATGCTTGCAAGCCAAAGAACACCATCCCAACCGTGAAGCACGGGGGTGGCAGCATCATGCTGTGGGGGTGCTTTGCTGCAGGAGGGACTGGTGCACTTCACAAAATAGATGGCATCATGAGGAAGGGAAATTATGTGGATATATTGAAGCAACATCTCAAGACATCAGTCAGGAAATTAAAGATTGGTCGCAAATGGGTCTTCCAAATGGACAATGACCCCAAGCATACTTCCAAAGTTGTGCCAAAATGGCTTAAGTACAACAAAGTCAAGGTATTGGAGTGGCCATCACAAACCCCTGACCTCAATCCTATAGAAAATGTGTGGGCAGAACTGAAAAAGCATGTGCGAGCAAGGAGGCCTACAAACCTGACTCAGTTACACCAGCTCTGTCAGGAGGAATGGGCCAAAATTCACCCAACTTATTGTGGGAAGCTTGGGGAAGGCTACCCGAAACATTTGACCCAAGTTAAACAATTTAAAGGCCATACTACTAAATACTAATTGAGTGTATGTAAACTTCTGTGTAACGATCCCGGCAGTCTGAGTCGGGTCCTGTCTGGTGACTAGTTTTTCTGTTCGTGATCTCCAGTTTCCCGAGGGTTCGGGAACGCTCCGGGGAGCTCTCTTGATTTCCGCACCTGCATCCCATCAGCAATCTGCACACCTGGTCCTGATCATCACCCTTCTTAGGCTCTGGCCTAACATCCAGTCCCTGCCGGATCGTTAGCCATGAACAGTAGGTTTACCAGAGTATCAGTCTTAGAGCCTAGCGTTAGTTTTGTTGTTTTTGCACCTTGTTGGTTTGTTGCTTACTTACCCCCGTTTTGTTCCATCTGCAGTCACCCGTCCGGAACCTTCATCCAACCTCTGCCTGGTGGTCGGCGGCTGCCGACCCAGGATGGGATCAACCACTGCACCCCCAACAACTAATCAACGCCGCCCGCTCTGTTCCCTGGATTATTCAGCATCACTCTTGAATTTGTAATAAACACTCACCTTCGTTTCAACTTACCTTGTCCTGGTCTGCTTCTGGGTTCTGGCTTAGCAACTCGTGACAGAACGATCCGGCCAGTAATGAACCCAGCGGACCTGGACTCTGTTCGCCATGCCATTACCCATCAGGAGAAGATGTTGGGCCATCATAGCACGGTACTACAGGAGATCGCGTTGTCAGTTCGGAACCTTTCTACCGGTCTGACGGAGGTCCAGAACCAACGCAAGTTTCCGGTGGAGGATCCACTACCGGTTTCACCCATCTCGCCTGCCGCTTCTGGAGCTGTGTCCTTCCGTGAGCCCAAGGTTCCGACGCCGGATAAATATGAGGGGGAGCTGGGAAGATGCCGTTCCTTCCTTATGCAGTGTGGATTAGTGTTCGATCTACAGCCCTACTCTTATGCCACAGACAAGGCTAGGATAGCCTTTGTGATTGCGTTGCTGCGTGGTCGAGCGCTGGAGTGGGCTTCAGCCGTTTGGGAACGACAAGACCCCTGCATGGCTTCATACCAGGGGTTCACGGCCGAGATGAGGAAGCTCTTCGACCATTCCGTCCGAGGGAGGGACGCAGCTAGGCGCCTGTTTTCGCTTCACCAAGGAACTCGCAGCGTGGCCGACTTCGTGATCGAGTTCAAGACGTTGGCTGTGGAGAGTGGGTGGAACGAGGAGTCTCTGCAAGCGGCCTTTTACCAGGGTCTGTCGGAGCAGCTCAAGGATGAGTTGATCTCCTATCCGGAGCCTAGTGACCTGGACAGCTTGGTAGCCTTGTCTATTCGGGTGGATAATCGAGTCCGAGAGCGAAGGAGGGAGAAGCAATGGGGTCCGTCCAATCGATCAGCTTCTCAGTTCCCAGTCGGGTCGGGTGGTGGACCAGAACACGTCGATCATTCTCCACCACAAAGGATTAGTGGAGAGGTCCTCTCTCCCGATTCTGAACCCATGCAAGTGGGGCGGCACGGGTTAACCAAGGAGGAGCGTCAACATAGACGTAAGACCAACTGCTGCCTCTACTGTGGTAGCTCGGGACATTACATCTCCACTTGCTGCCGGCGGTCGTCAAACTGCCCGGCTCGCTAAAGTTGGGAGGACTTTTAGCGAGCCAGTTTCAACCTCTCAGTACCTCTGTCAGACCCCGTTTCCCGGCTACCCTTGTGAACAGGAATCAGAGCTTAGCGATTAACGCTTTTATCGATTCAGGTGCCGATGGAAGCTTTCTTGATGCCGAGTTGGTGGAACAGCTGGGGCTTTCCAAGGAGCAATTGCCGGAAGCCATTGAAGCGACCACTCTGAACGGCAGTAGTCTGGCACGTATCACGATGAGGACTGAACCGGGTTAAGATGCGGTTGTCGGGGAATCATTCTGAGATGATTTAATTCTTCATTCTGCCGTCTTCCCATGTTCCTCTGGTCCTTGGATACCCCTGGCTGAAGGAACACAATCCCACGTTCGATTGGGTGACGGGCAAGGTAACGAGTTGGAGCCTTGATTGTCATGCTAACTGTCTCAAGACTGCCTGCCCCCATTCGGTTCCCAGTCAGGTGATTGAGGCTAAACCCCCAGATTTGTCCCTGGTTCCCGAGACATATCACGATTTGGGGGAAGTTTTCAGTAAGCAGAAGGCTCTGTCACTCCCTCCCCACCGACCATATGATTGTGCCATCAACCTGTTCCCTGGAGCTGTCTACCCCAAGGGAAGGTTATACAGTATCTCCCGACCTGAACGTGAGGCTTTGGAGACCTACATCAAGGAGTCCCTAGCTGCTGGTCTCGTTCGTCCTCGTCATCACCCCTGGGGGGCAGGATTCTTCTTTGTGGGTAAGAAGGATGGCTCTCTTCGACCGTGTATTGATTATCGGGGGTTGAATGACATCACGGTCAAGAACAAGTATCCCCTGCCCTTGATGAGTTCTGCCTTCGACTCCTTACAGGGTGCTACGGTGTTCACCAAGCTAGACCTACGCAATGCGTATCACATGGTCCGGATCAGAGAGGGGGACGAGTGGTTGACGGGTTTCAATACACCGATGGGTCACTTCGAGTATCAGGTGATGCCGTTTGGACTGACCAATGCTCCAGCGGTATTCCAGAGTATGGTGAACGACGTCCTGAGAGATATGATCGGTCTCTTTGTGTTTGTTTACCTGGATGACATTCTGATCTTCTCGAAGGAACCTTCCGACCACGTCCAGCATGTCCGGCAGGTTCTGCAGCGATTGTTGGAGAATCGCCTGTTCGTGAAGGCCGAGAAGTGCGAGTTTCACGCCCACACGACATCCTTTCTCGGGTACATCATCTCCAGGGGAGAGATTAGGATGGACCAGGAGAAGGTTAGAGCGGTTCTGGAATGGGCCCAGCCCGGTACGAGATTGCAGCTCCAGAGATTTTTGGGGTTTGCGAATTTCTACCGCAGATTCATCCGGGATTACAGCCGTGTGGCCGCTCCGTTAACTGCCTTGACTTCCAGTATCAGGACCTTCAAGTGGAATCCGGAGGCGGATCGAGCGTTTCTGGATTTGAAGAGGCGATTCACCAACGCACCGATTCTCTCTCAACCGGACACGGCCCGTCAGTTCGTCGTTGAAGTGGACGCGTCTGATGTGGGAGTTGGCGCCATCCTGTCGCAGCGATGCTCCACGGACAGTAAACTCCATCCCTGCGCCTACTACTCGTCGCGCTTTCGCCTGCGGAGAGGAATTACGATGTGGGTAACCGGGAGCTTCTCGCGGTGAAACTTGCCTTGGAGGAGTGGCGCCACTGGTTGGAGGGGGCGGAGCAACCGTTTATTGTCTGGACTGACCACAAGAATCTTGCTTACGTGCAATCGGCTAAACGTCTCAACTCCCGTCAGGCCAGGTGGGCGTTGTTTTTCGGACGATTCAAGTTTTCCCTGACGTTCCGACCTGGATCTAAGAACGGCAAGGCGGACGCCTTGTCCCGGATGTTCTCCAAGACGGAGGAGAGTGGGTCCAAGACCGAGACAATTCTCCCCCGGAACTGCGTCGTGGGGAGCAGTTATGTGGAAGATTGAGGAGGAGGTGCTGGCGGCCCTTCGGACTCAGCCCGGTCCCGGTAACGGTCCACCCGGTCGGTTGTTTGTGCCTGAGTCGGTTCGTCCTGCTGTCCTCAAATGGTCCCACGCCAGCAAGATGGCTTGTCACCCTGGCGTGGCTCGGACAATGGCGTTTCTTCGCAGACGTTTTTGGTGGCCTGCCATGGCCGAGGATACTCGGGGTTTTGTTGCTGCCTGTCCAGTGTGTGCGCAGAATAAGAGTACCAATCGGCCCAGCTCTGGACTACTTCACCCCCCTTCCTATTCCCCGCGACCATGGTCGCATCTGGCCCTGGACTTCGTCACTGGGTTGCCCGCTTCTGAGGGGAACACGGTCGTTCTGACTATCGTGGACAGATTCAGCAAGTTCGCCCACTTTGTGCCAATTGCCAAGCTTCCCTCTGCCTCGGAGACGTCCGAGATCCTGGTTAGGGAGGTTTTCAGGGTCCACGGTTTGCCCAGTGATATCGTTTCCGACCGTGGCCCTCAGTTTACCTCTGCTGTCTGGAAGTCCTTCTGTTTGGCCATTGGAGCTACAGTCAGTCTCACATCTGGTTTTCACCCCCAATCCAATGGTCAGGCGGAGAGAGCCAACCAGAAGATGGAATCCACGCTACGCTGTCTGGTCTCTTCCAACCCCACCTCCTGGGTCTCTCAGTTGCCTTGGGTTGAGTATGCCCACAATACTCTCCCTACATCTGCCACTGGGATGTCTCCCTTCCAGTGCCTGTATGGCTACCAACCTCCCCTGTTCCCTTCTCAGGAGAAGGAGCTCTCAGTGCCTTCTGTTCAGGCCCATATTCGTCGTTGCCACCGGACCTGGCATCGGGCCAGAAAGGCACTCCTTAGAGTTTCGGACCGGTATCAGCTCCAGGCGAATCGTCGCCGGATCCCCGCTCCCACCTATACCATCGGAGATAGGGTTTGGTTGGCCACACGGGATCTTCCGTTACGGACTGAGTCTAGGAAGTTGTTACCGAAGTTCATTGGTCCGTTTGTGGTGGAGAAGGTGATCAATCCAGTGGCAGTTCGACTCAAACTACCGAGGACGCTCAGAGTCCATCCCACCTTTCATGTCTCCTGCCTCAAGCCTGTTTTCCTCAGTCCTCTGTTGCCTCCTCCGCCTCCTCCTCCTCCTCCTCGGATGATCGGAGGTGGTCCTGCCTACACGGTGCGTCGCATCATGGATTCCAGACGGCGGGGCCGGGGTTTCCAGTATCTCGTGGACTGGGAGGGGTATGGTCCTGAAGAGAGGAGTTGGATTCCGCGGCGACAGGTCCTAGATGCTGACCTCATCAGTGACTTCTACCGCCTCCATCCTGGCGCTCCGGGAGTCCGCCCGGTGGCGTTCGTCGGAGGGGGTACTGTAACGATCCCGGCAGTCTGAGTCGGGTCCTGTCTGGTGACTAGTTTTTCTGTTCGTGATCTCCAGTTTCCCGAGGGTTCGGGAACGCTCCGGGGAGCTCTCTTGATTTCCGCACCTGCATCCCATCAGCAATCTGCACACCTGGTCCTGATCATCACCCTTCTTAGGCTCTGGCCTAACATCCAGTCCCTGCCGGATCGTTAGCCATGAACAGTAGGTTTACCAGAGTATCAGTCTTAGAGCCTAGCGTTAGTTTTGTTGTTTTTGCACCTTGTTGGTTTGTTGCTTACTTACCCCCGTTTTGTTCCATCTGCAGTCACCCGTCCGGAACCTTCATCCAACCTCTGCCTGGTGGTCGGCGGCTGCCGACCCAGGATGGGATCAACCACTGCACCCCCAACAACTAATCAACGCCGCCCGCTCTGTTCCCTGGATTATTCAGCATCACTCTTGAATTTGTAATAAACACTCACCTTCGTTTCAACTTACCTTGTCCTGGTCTGCTTCTGGGTTCTGGCTTAGCAACTCGTGACATTCTGACCCACTGGGAATGTGATGAAAGAAATAAAAGCTGAAATAAATCATTTTCTCTACTATTATTCTGACATTTCACATTCTTAAAATGAAGTGGTGATCCTAACTGACCTAAGACAGGGAATTTTTACTAGGATTAAATGTCAGGAATTGTGAAAAACTGAGTTTAAATGTATTTGGCTAAGGTGTATGTAAACCTCCGACTTCAACTGTATCTGCATCATCCAAATGCATATTCTATGTCCTGTGCATGATGGATGTGTATAACATTGGCTCTTTGATATAGAAATTGCCTGTGATAAGTGGATTTCAATGGGATAATGTTTTGAAGTATGTTGGCACTTTTTGATGCCACTAAAAGCCATTTGAGGTCGTTCTTTGATGGCTGTATCATCTAGGCGTGAGAAGATTTGTTGGAACATCTTTTACGTGTCAACTCTGGGGATGACATGGATACTCCAATATCCCATTACTTTTCTCTGTGTTAAATGACTCGAGAAATTATGATCCTGCGACTATGACTGAATTAAATTTTACACAGCACTCAAGAGAAGTGATAAGCTGTTTCCACTTTGTTGAGAAAGAAGACATATTCAAATGTCTTACTTTTTTGCTAGTTTTTGAATACTTCCAATTATGAACTTGTTCAAAACCTTACAGGATGATTTGTGATATTTGCGTTGTACTGGCTTTGTGCTACTCTCTCTGCTGGAATGGCCTATTTCAGATATGATTAATACATCTATTGTTCACACTTAATATGATATTGAGTGCGTTCGATATGGGAAATGCACGTGGAGCGTAATATAGATGGTTCGGTGAACCATGCTCGCGTGATGAGCAACCTTGGCTTTAGCTCAGAGTGGTAACAGTCTTGTGGCATCACTGGCACGTAGGAGACCAGAGTTAGAATCCAGTGGGTCACACATACATACCACTTCTGTATGAAAATGAATACGTTGAATAGCAATCTGACCTGGCAGGACCCCAGTACATAGACATTTCATATGAATCTGGACGACAGAGTGGAAGGCTATCTACCACGGCCATGTTGGAATGTGTACCTTACGGGGGAGCATACCTCATGAATCCTATAACATTGATGGCATTTAAATGGATATAGAATTCCATTTGCACACTGTGTCTGTTCATGCTTGATGGGAACTGCCAGGGCTGGCTTTGAGCTCCCAACTGTCGGTGCACTCTGCAGATCAGCCTGCCCTTTAAATTGTCAGTGACTGAAAGGAGGAGTCCCAATGTCTCTGCTCCTTCCGCTACATTAAATATGTACACAGACTAATGTCTATTATATCTGCCCTCGTCCACTCATCTGTCCTGTGTGATTACCTTAAATGACAAAATGCGAGTAGATGATGATTATAATGTATTTTAATTTCTAATGGCCGATGCAGGTTATAAATGTAGCCTCATTACATGTATAAGGCCAGCAGGAAACTAGAAATCTAGATTGATCTCTGTCATTTTTAGAACGTTGCAAAGCAGGAGGTTGTTATTATTGCCTGGTGGAATGAAAATGTGGCTACTATTACTAGGTTTCGAAAGGTTGTGAGCAAAACTAAGCTTGTTTCGAGTTCAAAACAAAGGTGCTGTGTTTTATGGTGTATAAGTCACATATGACACTTTCTGGAGTTGACGTTCCAGCCTACCAACAGAGAGGAGCTGAACATCATAGATGTGAAAGTGTCTGATGAAGAGCTCCTGGACTGACATTTCTCCCCGGCTGTACCATCTATGCTCCCCCCACTCAAGCGAATGCCTATCCAAAACGGCCTCAACGTCCTATCATCTGAAGCTGTGGAAGCCAAGCGCCCAAGAATCTGCCAGATGCTAAAATTTGTTTTTGTGTTTTTTAAAGAGACTTTGAGATTCTGTTTGCAATGAAAGAGCTATATAAAATAAAACTATTATTATTATTTGTGCTAGGTGCTAGGTGCAAAGGTTTTTATAATTGTCACGATCGTCGATAGAAGTGGACCAATGCGCAGCGTGATGAGTGAACATACTTTATTTAATTCACCACACGAAACAAAACAACAAAACGATACGTGAAGTCCTAGGTAACAGACACTAACCATACACGGAACAAGATCCCACAAAACACTGTGGAAAACAGGCTGCCTAAGTATGGTTCCCAATCAGAGACAACAATCAACAGCTGATTCACGTTGCCTCTGATTGAGAACCACACCGGCCAACATAGAAAACACATCAGCTAGATAATGAACCTAGAACACAAAATCATAGAAACTACACACCCTGGCTCAACATAACAGAGTCCCAGAGCCAGGGCGTGACAATAATGGGCTGATTCAGTGCTGTATAGAGTTGTTTAGAATGTAAATGTCCCTTTAGCTACTATGTGGATATACAGTACCTGATGAATGTAGGATTTTTCAAATGTGTGTTTGTGTGGGTCCCTGTTACATGCGGAAACTCACTGTTTGAAACACAGCAGATGTTATTTGTCACATTAACTCCTCTTTTTGTCTGACCTTTTTCCTCTTTCTGCCATATTTCATAACATACGGCTCTACCCGTCACCCATATCCATTCTGAAATTGCGCAAGTAGCGGTTGAAAAGAAAGCATCAACTCTCACTTTCACAGAAATTCAAGCATGGTTGAACAAAGAGAGAATATATGGACCCTGATCAATATTTCATTCTGTGTGTCCTGAAAAACAGCAGAATTTCTCTATTCTGGGAGTTTGTGACCTCAGGAGGACACAGGCAGGGCCGAGTTATCAGAGTGATTGAATCAGAGCCTACGGCTAAAAATACCATAGCAGCCCCCCTTGGTCTTGGGGGCAATCAGCCTCAGACCACCCCTGGGAGAGGGTATCTCCCATCCCTGTCAGTCACCAACTATCACCCGTCCCTCCCCCTGTCACACTTCCTTACCTCATTCTCTCCCATGGTGCTCCCCTACCTCTATGTTTGGGGTGGAAGCTAACGTTACTAACGTTACAGGTTTGGAACACTTAAACCAGAAGGCCTAAACCTGAAATAAGTCAAACATGCATTTTGAATGGAGAGAAGGAAGTAAGCATAGACAGTTGTGCCTCTATTGGTGGTGATGTATTGTATATTAGAAAGCATTTGTGCCGCTTTGGGCTTCAATGCATGAGCTGTGTCCCAGCAACAATTGCTGAATGGATTGATGGAATAGCCTTTTGTCCCCATTTTCAATGTTCCTATTTACGGAGGCACATGTCTGTCTGACTGAGACAGAGGTCACCCCATGCCAAAAGCATTATATCTACAATCCTCCGTGGGCGGATTGGGCTTGTCTATGATTCAAGACCTGAATTCATTTCCCTATGAAGGTGGGCTACTAGCCCTTATCACAGAGATGTGTGCCGAGTGACAAATAGTAATTTGGCATAAGTAAGTTCCTCCATCGATCTTCCAGCTGACAAGGAAGAAAACAACACAAATCAGACAGCCAGAGGCCTTCACTTGGTCTGGATGGAGTGGCTGCAGACCTGATGCCATGCAGACGCTATAGCAGCATTACATTATGAATTCTAACACAGTAGAGAGTGATATTGTGATATTCATTGTGTGTTTGCCTTAGTCCCTGTCCATTTGGTGATGACAGACAGAAGTCACACATGCAAACATCAGTCCTTGAATGACCTTCCAAATGGCTGACTTAAGGATGTTGGTCAGAATTTGACCTTAAAAGGGTAATGAGCAGTTGCTACATACATTTTTGGACGTATAAATTAATGATATGTACCCATTGATTCTTGAAGAATATAACTTCTAAATGTCAAGGGCTGATGTGGATGCGGTGTTGGAGTCAGGCGCAGGACACAGAAGCTTAGTCGAACCGACTTTAATTGTCACAAAGACAAATACAAAATAACGGGCCTCAACACACAGGAGGCGAGCGATTACGCAAACGGTGCGTAAAACACTAAACACTAGAAAACAATAAACATACACCAACGGACAGGCGTTCAACAACACACAACTGCAAACAAAACCAAAGGAAACTTATAGGTGACCTAATCAATACATAATACGAAACAGGTGCACCAACAAGACAAAACCAAACAAACATAGAGAACATCAAGCGGTAGCAGCTAGTACTCCGGGGACGACGAACGCCGAAGCCTGCCTGAACAAGGAGGAGGAGCAGTCTCGGCGGAATTACCCCCCCCCTTGACGCGCGGCTCCAGCCGTGCGCCGACCCCGGCCTCGGGGACGGCCAGGAGGACGTGGAGCAGGGCGCGTAGGATGACTCCGGTGGAACTCAGTCAGGAGGGATGGATCTAAAATGTCCCTCCTAGGCACCCAGCACCGTTCCTTCGGACCGTACCCCTCCCACTCCACGAGATATTGTAGACCCCCCATCCGACGTCTCGAATCCACGATGGACCGGGCTGAGTACGCCGGAGCCCCCTCGATGTCCAGTGGGGGCGGAGGGGTCTCTCTTATCTCACTCTCCTGGAGTGGACCAGCTACCACCGGCCTGAGGAGAGACACATGGAACGAGGGGTTAATGTCATTAGGCAGTTGCAACTTGTAACACACCTCGTTCAATCTCCTCAGGACTTTAAATGGCCCCACAAACCGCCGGCCAAGCTTCCGGCAGGGCAGGCGAAGGGGCAGGTTTCGAGTCGAGTGCCTGACTCGATCTCCAGGGGCGTATACTGGACCCTCACTGCGGTGGAGATCGGCGCTCGCCTTCTGCCTGCGGATGGCCCGCTGCAGATGTACGTGTGCAGCGTTCCACGTCTCCTCCGAGCGCCGAAACCACTCATCCACCGCAGGAGCCTCGATCTGGCTCTCATGCCATGGTGCCAGAACCGGCTGATAACCTAACACACACTGAAAAGGGGTCAGGTTAGTAGAGGAGTGGCGGAGAGAGTTCTGAGCCATCTCTGCCCAGGGGATATACCCCGACCACTCCTCCGGCCGGCCCTGGCAATAGGATCTCAGAAACCTACCCACATCCTGGTTCACTCTCTCCACCTGCCCATTACTCTCAGGGTGGTAACCCGAGGTAAGGCTAACCGAGACCCCCAAGCGTTCCATGAATGCCCTCCAGACTCTAGAGGTGAATTGGGGACCCCGATCAGACACTATATCCTCGGGAACCCCGTAGTGCCGGAAGACGTGGGTGAACAAAGCCTCAGCGGTCTGTAGGGCAGTAGGGAGACCCGGCATTGGAATGAGACGACAGGCCTTAGAGAACCAATCCACAACGACCAGAATAGTGGTATTCCCCTGAGAGGGGGGAAGGTCCGTGACAAAGTCCACCGAGAGGTGAGACCACGGCCGTTGTGGAACGGGCAGGGGTTGTAACTTCCCCCTGGGCAGGTGTCTAGGCGCCTTACACTGAGCGCACACCGAGCAGGAGGAGACATAAACCCTCACGTCCCTAGCCAATGTTGGCAACCAGTACTTAACACTAAGGCAGTGCACTGTCCGGCCAATACCTGGATGTCCAGAGGAGGGTGACGTATGAGCCCAATAAATGAGACGATCACGGACCTCGAGCGGCACGTACGTCCGACCCACTGGACACTCTGGGGGAGTAGGATCGGTGCGTAACGCCCGCTCAATTTCCGCATCGACCTCCCATACCACCGGTGCCACCAGACAAGACTCCGGCAGTATGGGAGTGGCCTCAATGGACCTCTCCTCTGTGTCATACCGCCGGGACAGGGCATCTGCCTTACCGTTCTGGGACCCTGGGATGTAAGTGATCTTAAAAACGAACCGGGTCAGGAACATGTTCCACCTAGCCTGACGAGGGTTCAATCTCCTAGCTGCCCGGATGTACTCCAGGTTACGATGGTCAGTCAGAATGAGAAAAGGGTGTTGAGCCCCCTCAAGCCAATGCCTCCACACCTTTAGGGCTTGAACCACGGCTAACAGCTCCCTGTCCCCTACGTCATAATTACGCTCCGCCGGGCTGAGCTTCTTAGAATAAAAAGCGCAGGGACGGAGCTTAGGAGGCGTGCCGGAGCGTTGCGACAGTACTGCTCCAATACCGGCCTCTGACGCGTCCACCTCTACCTGGAACGCTAAAGCGGGGTCCGGGTGCGCCAGCACCGGAGCCGAAGTGAACAGGTCCTTCAGTTTACAAAACGCCCTGTCTGCTTCAGCCGACCACTGCAAACGCACCGGGCCCCCCTTCAGCAGGGAAGTAATGGGAGCTGCTACCTGTCCAAAACCCCGGATAAACCTCCGGTAAAATTGGCAAAACCCAAAAACTGCTGCACCTCTTTAACAGTGGTTGGGGTTTGCCAGTTACGCACGGCTGACACACGGTCATCTCCATCTTCACCCCTGACGCTGACAACCGATGACCCAAGAAGGAGATGGACTCCTGGAAAAACAGACATTTCTCTGCCTTGACATACAAGTCATGCTCCAACAGCCTCCCCAACACTCGGCACACCAGGGCTACATGTCATCAATGTACCTTACCACTCCCTGCCCATGCAGGTCCCGGAAGATCTCGTCCACAAATGATTGGAAGACTGAAGGAGCATTCATTAACCCGTATGGCATGACAAGATACTCATATTGACCTGAGGTGGTACTAAATGTTGTCTTCCATTCATCTCCCTCCCTAATGCGCACCAAGTTATAAGCGCTCCTGAGATCCAGTTTTGTGAAGAAACGCGCTCCGCGTAATGATTCAGTCATACTCGCAATCAGAGGAAGAGGGTAACTGTATTTCACAGTGATCTGATTGAGACTACGGTAATCAATACACGGGCGCAACCCTCCATCCTTCTTCTTCACAAAAAAGAAACTCGAGGACGCAGGGGAAGTGGAGGCCGTATGTATCCCTGTCTCAGGGACTCAGCTATGTATGTCTCCATAGCCGCCGTCTCCTCTTGAGACAGAGGATACACATGGCTCCGCGGGAGTGCTGCACCTGTCTGGAGGTTTATCGCACAATCTCCCTGTCTATGAGGTGGCAATCGCGTCGCCCTCGTCTTGCTGAACACGAGTGCCAAATCCTCATACTCAGGGGGAATGTGCATTGCGGGCACTTGGTTCGGACACTCCACCGTGGTCGCCCCAACGGAAACACCTAAACATCGCCCAACACACTGGCCAGACCATTCCTTGAGAGCCCTCTGTTGCCACGAAATGGTGGGGTCATGGGTGATTAACCAAGGAAGCCCCAGCACCACGGGATACGCAGGGGAGTCAATTAGGTACAACTGAATAATCTCCTCATGACCCCCCTGCGTCTTCATCTTTAGTGGCGCTGTGACCTCCCTAATCAACCCAGATCCCAACGGGCGGCTATCTAGGGCATGGACAGGAAAGGGTGCATCAACGGGCAGGAGGGGAATCCCTAACTTAGAACAACATTTCCGATCAATAAAATTCCCAGCTGCGCCTGAATCGACTAGCGCCTTATGCTGGGAATGAGATGCAACCTGAGGAAATACCACAGGTATACACAAGTGAACAACAGAGAGCTCTGGGTGAGTGGGGCGCCTACTCACCTGAAATGACTCCCCAGTGCGCGACCTGTTGCCCCGATTTCCTGGAGACCCTCCCCAGCACCTAGCCGCAGTGTGTCCTCCACGGCCACAGCTGGTGCAGGGACGGCCCCCTCGGGTTCTCTCTCCTTCTCTCTCTAGCGCCAGCACCCCGAGCTCCATAGGGCTCGGCTCGGAGGTGCTGGGGGATGGAATGGACGGCCCCAACTCGGGACGTCCACGGGTGGCCAGCAGGGTATCCAGACGAATGGACATGTCCACTAGCTGGTCGAAGGACAGGTTGGTGTCCCTGCAGGCCAGCTCTCGACGAACGTCCTCACGCAGGCTACACCGATAGTGGTCGACGAGGGCCCTCTCATTCCACCCCGCATCCGCCGCTAGAGTCCGGAAATCCAGGGCGAACTCCTGTGCGCTCCTCTTCCCCTGTCGGAGGTGGAACAGACGCTCCCCCGCCGCTTTACCCTCAGGAGGGTGATCGAAAACAGCCCTGAAGCGGTGGGAGAACTCCGCGTAGCTGATGGTGGCGGCGTCTATTCCCCTCCATTCGGCGTTGGCCCACTCCAACGCCTTGCCGGAGAGACAGGAGATGAGGGCGGAAACGGTCTCGTATCCCGAGGGTGCCGGGTGTATGGTGGCCAGGTAGAGTTCCACCTGAAGGAGGAACCCCTGACACCCGGCTGCGGTGCCATCATACGCCCTCGGGAGCGAGAGCCGAATCCCACTGGATTCCGGAGCTGGTCTGGTGGGGCTGGCCGATGGTGGTGGTAATGTAGGAGGAGGTGTGGGCACGCCTCCCCTTTCCCATCGGCGCAGGGTGTTCATAACCTCCTGCATGGCGGAGCCGAGTTGCTGGATCCTGGCGTCCTGGCAGCTGACCCGATCCTCCAGCGACTCGGTCGCCGCCGCTGCTCCTGCTGACTCCATATTCAGGTGTGTTGTTCTGTCAAGGGCTGATGTGGATGCGGTGTTGGAGTCAGGCGCAGGACACAGAAGCTTAGTCGAACCGACTTTAATTGTCACAAAGACAAATACAAAATAACGGGCCTCAACACACAGGAGGCGAGCGATTACGCAAACGGTGCGTAAAACACTAAACACTAGAAAACAATAAACATACACCAACGAACAGGCGTTCAACAACACACAACTGCAAACAAAACCAAAGGAAACTTATAGGTGACCTAATCAATACATAATACGAAACAGGTGCACCAACAAGACAAAACCAAAGAAACATAGAGAACATCAAGCGGTAGCAGCTAGTACTCCGGGGACGACGAACGCCGAAGCCTGCCCGAACAAGGAGGAGGAGCAGTCTCGGCGGAATTCGTGACACTAAATGCCTCATGAGTTTAGTTTAACTGTCGTACCCCATCAGAATCGAAAATATAAACTTGTTTTACTCTAATGTTTGTAAACAAATAAATGTAAACAAACACTGTATAGCCTCAAAACATGGTTAAAACGATTTAGTGTAGTTGTGTGGGAATAGTTAATAATTAAATAGTAACTAAACGTTTCCAATATCCCCACAGTTACTTAATATTATTAGCTAGCTAGCTAAGGTTGTTTACAGTTAGCTAGCAACCTCTTCGTCACACGTTGCTAGCAACGATAGAGCTCTCCTTTCAAACACAAGTCTCCAAAAATGAGGAGGTGTCTCCAGTTGTGTTTACATTTAGCGACCTTCAATGCGTATTCACTTTCCATGTGTATTTTGTTCCGTGTCGTGTGTCATCATGTCAACATTCTGAATGGCTTTCCCCAATATTTATATTATCTACTATGAAAGGAGCCTTACTCCCATCCTATTCCAGCTGTACTCCCATGCTAGTACCTAATTTATTAGCAGCATTCTGGGGCCAAGTACTCCTGAGTGGCGCAGTGGTCTAAGGCACTGCATCGCAGTGCTAACTGTGCCACTAGAGATCCTGGTTCGAATCCAGGCTCTGTCGCCGCCGGCCGCGACCGGGAGACTCATGGGCGGCGCACAATTGGCCCAGCGTCGTCCAGGGTAGGGGAGGGAATGGCCGGCAGGGATGTAGCTCAGTTGATAGAGCATGGCGTTTGCAACGCCAGGGTTGTGGGTTCGATTCCCACGGGGGGCCAGTATAAAACAAATATGTATTCAGTAAGTCGCTCTGGATAAGAGCGTCTGCTAAATGACTAAAATGTAAATGTAAGTGAAAAGCGTATTTGAATTAAGTGTTTGCCCAGACTGTGCTGATAGGTTTGCATAGCCATTGTGAAACTCCTCAGCAAGCTGCCTAATTGGACTAACGTTGTTGAGTATTGACTATCTCTCCCAGTATGATCTCAGCCCAGCGTAACATAATGAGATGGCCATGAGGTGTAAACATCAGGCTGATTGTGTTTGGGGTTTGGCCGTAGAGAAGAAAGTCTTTACTGAAGACAGAAAAACCGGGCCAAGGTTCCATTTAGTGGAAAATATTGCAGAGTACACCTTTAAGAATGAAAAATTACCAAACTCTGTAAAGGCTGCATGCATATTTTACTTTCTTTGCAAATGCTCAGTGCTTATGGCGTCAGGTGTCCAGAGCTTATTGTATTTTGCAGTGTAATGATTTTACGGATTCAAGTGTGACTGCTCTGCATTGGCTTCCTTTGTAAAGTACCCCCATAACCTCAGGATTACCTGTTCATTACCTCGTCTCTGAACAGAGCATCTCGCTTAATATGGAGGCTGGATGGACATCCCTCTCCTGTTCATGTCCCAGTCTCCACTAATCCCCTATGGCAACCCATTTAAAATACACTGCCTTGATATTGCCTATGACTGTCTGTACCGGACAGATAAACGCAGTCATTTACATGGACAACCATGGGCTCGCAGCTCAGTTCCATACCAGCTGCCAGAAAGCCCACACTTCTCTGGAACTGCCAGATAATTGGACCTTATTTAATTTCGGAGGGAAAAATAAATAATATTTGAAGAGAAACGTGTGCATGTGGCCAAAGCAGCATACGTTGTGGGAGTGATTTTACTGTCATGTTTGGGGATAACGGCAGTACAGGAAAAAACTGCTGAGTTTGTTTGCTCTTCCTTGACTAGAAATGACTCCTTCACCATCTCATATCAGATTCAGAAGAAATACTGGAAGGCTGATTTTAATCCCCCCAGAATTTTCTCTCTCAGCAGTAAGAAAATACAGTTGCCGTGTTCCAGACTATGTTTATTTTAGTATTTTGATTGGCTCAATTCCAAGCGTATTGGTACACTACATGACCAAAAGTATGTGGACACCTGCTCGTTGATCATCTAATTCCAAAATCATGGGTATTAATGTGGAGTTGGTCACCCCTTTGCTGCTATAACAGCCTCCACTCTTCTGGGAAGGCTTTCCACTAGATGTTGGAACATTGCTGCGGGGACTTGCTTTGATTCAGCCACAAGAGCATTAGTGAGGTGGGCAATGATGTTGGACGATTAGGCCTGGCTCGCAGTCGGCGTTACAATTCATCCCAAAGGTGTTCGATAGGGTTGAGGTCAATGCTCTGTGCAGGCCAGTCAAGTTTTTCCACACCAATCTCGACAAACCATTTCTGTATGGACCTCGCTTTGTGCATGGGGGCATTGTCATGTTGAAACAGGAAATGGCGTTCCCCAAACTGTTGCCACAAAGTTGGAAGCGCAGAATCGTCTAGAATGTCATTGTATGCTGTAGCGTTAAGATTTCCCTTGACTGGAACTAAGGGGCCTAGCCCTAACCATTTTTCCTCCTCCACCAAACTTTACAGTTGGCACTATGCAGGTGTTCACACAACTCAAGACACCTGCCGTTGGAGCTTAGCGCTTTACTGCTACTTTAACACAAAAGCAGGTAGCGTTCTCCTGGCATTCTCCAAACCCAGATTCGTCATCGGACTGCCAGATGGTGAAGCGTGATTCATCACTCCAGAGAACGCATTTCCATTGCTCCAGAGTCCAACGGCAGTGAGCTTTACACCACTCCAGCCGACGCTTGGCATAGCGCATGGTGATCTTAGGCTTGTGTGCGGCTGCTCGGCCATGGAAACCCATTTCATGAAGCTCCCGGCTAACAGTTCTTGTGCTGACGTTGCTTTCAGAGGCAGTTTGGAACTCTGTAATGAGTGTTGCAACCGAGGACAGGATGCGCTTCAGCACTCGGCTGTCCCATTCTGTGAGCTTGTGTGACCTACCACTTCGCGGCTGAGCCATTGTTGCTCCTAGACCTTTCCACTTCACAATAACAGCACTTACATGGGCAGCTCTAGCAGGGAAGAAATTTGACGAACTGACTTGTTGTAAAGGTGGCATCCTGGACAGTGCCACGTTGAAAGTTACTGAGCTCTTCAGTAAGGCCATTCCACAGCCAATGTTTGGCAATGGAGATTGTATGGCTGTGTGCTCGATTTTATACACCTGTCAGCAATGGTTGTGGCTGAAATAGCCGAATCCACTAATTTGAAAGGGTGTCCACATACTTTTTTTTATATATAGTGTATGTATTTGTTAAGATTTGGCTGCACATCATGCATGTTTGGAAATTAGTTGCATAAGCAAAGTAAAAGGCAAAAAAGAGATGGGAAAGACATTTTTCTCATATTGCATTTCTAATATTTAATATTGTATGTGCATTTCTAGTTGGGCTTTGGCCAGAAGGCTGAGCCAAATCAAGTTTCTGAGTCTGACTCGAGAGGCTAGTGCATTGTGTGGACTTCCAATACTAAATAGGTTTGTTCCAAATCTTTTTGTCAGTATATGAATCCAGTTTTCCCTCTGCTGTAAAAGGTTTACTGCAGTTCTCTTCTCTTATCATTATTGTCAATTTTTGTTTCCTGTCAGAGATATCAAGGTCCATCAGTTCTGCCTGTCTCCTCTTTTACCTTCGCTCCAGTCAAGGTTGAACCTTCACACTGTCTCTCTGCTACTTCTCATTCACAGAAGACTACTGTACTGTTGCATGTAATAGCAGTGATGTTTGAGAAGGTACCTTTGCTTTTTCTCACCACCTGCTTGTTCATGAGGTTTGGCCTTAAAGTCACAGTACTCAATCTAGCTCCATCCACATTGAGCCAATAACACTTTGTAAACAGAGGGGTGGGTCTTGGCGAATGTAACTGCCACTGTTTGTTGAATTCTGTGGTAACCAATTGATTGATTAATTGATTGATTGATTGATTCATTGATTCATTGATTTGTTGATTCATTAATGGGTAACTGCCACCTCATCTGGGGTGTGGCTTCAACAAGGTTTTACACAGATTTGCTAATCTTTTCATAATAAGGATCTGGTTAAGCTCAGTAGTATTTCCGGTAGATAAAGGGTTTCCATGCAGCACCTGTATCAGGCCAACCCTCATGAACAACCAGCACCTTCTAAAGTTCTACAATTATTAGCTATAGACTTGTTTAAGAAATGCTAATCAATCTGCTAGTCTGTATGCCCGGGAGTCTAGCCTAGTGTCAAGGCTGAGGTGTATGTGGTGTGGGAGTCAGGCGCAGGACACCGAAGCTTAGTCCAACAAAGTTTACTAGTGAAACCACTAGGCAACGATACAATGATCGGCCTCAAATAAAAACAGAGGCGAGCAATTACGCAACTATGCGTAAACAATAAAACAACAAAACAAAGACAAACACGCAGCACTACGGACAGGCGAAAAACAACACACAGCCTAACCAATACTAAACAGGCAACTTATAGAACACGTAATCAGACACAAACGGACACAGGTGTAATAGACAGACAAAAGCAATCAAACATAGAAACATTCAACGGTGGCAGCTAGTACTCCGGGGACGACGAACGCCGAAGCCTGCCCGAACAAGGAGGAGGAGCAGCCTCGGCAGAATCCGTGACAGTACCCCCCCCCTTGACGCGCGGCTCCAGCCGTGCGCCGACCCCGGCCTCGGGGACGGCCAGGAGGACGCGGACCCGGGCGCGTGGGATGCCCACGGTGGAACTCAGTCAGGAGGGATGGATCTAGGATGTCCCTCCTAGGCACCCAGCACCGTTCCTCCGGACCGTACCCCTCCCACTCCACGAGATACTGGAGACCACTCATCCGGCGCCTCGAGTCCAAGATGGTCCGGACCCTGTACGCCGGGGCCCCCTCGATGTCCAAAGGGGGCGGAGGGGTCTCTCCTATCTCATCTTCTTGGAGTGGGCCAGCTACCACCGGCCTGAGAAGAGACACATGGAACGAGGGGTTAATATTCTTGTACTCAATAGGCAATTGTAACCTGTAACACACCTCGTTCAATCTTCTCAGGACTTTAAAGGGCCCCACAAACCGCCGACCCAGCTTCCGGCAGGGCAGGCGGAGGGGTAGGTTTCGAGTCGAGAGCCAGACTCGATCTCCCGGTGCGTATACCGGTCCCTCACTGCGGTGGCGATCGGCGCTCGCCTTTTGTCGACTGATGGCCCACTGCAGATGGACATGGGCAGCGTCCCACGTCTCCTCCGAGCGCTGAATCCACTCATCCACCGCAGGGGCCTCGATCTGGCTCTCGTGCCATGTTGCCAGGACCGGCTGATACCCTAAAACACACTGGAAAGGTGTTAAATTGGTGGAGGAGTGGCGGAGAGAGTTCTGGGCCATCTCTGCCCAGGGGATATACCTAGACCACTCCCCCGGCCGGCCCTGGCAATAGGACCTCAGAAACCTACCCACATCCTGGTTGACTCGTTCAACCTGCCCATTGCTCTCTGGGTGGTACCCCGAGGTAAGGCTCACCGAGACCCCCAAGCGTTCCATGAACGCCCCCCAGACTCTGGAGGTGAACTGGGGACCTCGGTCAGACACAATATCCTCGGGGACCCCATAGTGCCGGAACACGTGGGTAAATAGGGCCTCAGCGGTCTGTAGGGCAGTAGGGAGACCCGGCATTGGGAGGAGACGACAGGCCTTGGAAAACCGATCCACAACGACCAAAATGGTGGTATTCCCCTGGGAGGGGGGTAGGTCGGTCACAAAATCCACCGAGAGGTGGGACCATGGTCGTTGTGGAACGGGCAGGGGATGTAACTTTCCCCATGGCAAATGTCTAGGTGCCTTACACTGGGCGCACACCGAGCAGGAGGAGACATAAACCCT
This sequence comes from Coregonus clupeaformis, assembly GCF_020615455.1. Taxonomy (NCBI): domain Eukaryota; kingdom Metazoa; phylum Chordata; class Actinopteri; order Salmoniformes; family Salmonidae; genus Coregonus; species Coregonus clupeaformis. Next base: position 36,419,060 of record NC_059202.1, read on the forward strand.
CACATCCTTAGCTAACGTTGGCCACCAGTATTTCACGCTAAGGCAGTGCACTGTCCGGCCAATACCTGGATGTCCAGAGGAGGGTGATGTATGAGCCCAAAAAATAAGGCGATCACGAACCTCGAGCGGAACGTACGTCCGCCCCACAGGACACTCGGGGGGAGTAGGGTCGGTACGCAGTGCCCGCTCGATCTCTGCATCGACCTCCCACACCACCGGAGCCACCAGACAAGACTCCGGCAGTATGGGAGTAGGCTCAATGGACCTCTCCTCTGTGTCATACCGCCGGGACAGGGCGTCTGCCTTACCGTTCTGGGACCCTGGGATGTATGTGATCTTAAAAACAAACCGGGTCAGGAACATGTTACACCTAGCCTGACGAGGGTTCAATCTCCTAGCTGCCCGGATGTACTCCAGGTTACGGTGGTCAGTCAGAATGAGGAAAGGTGTGTTGTTCTGTCAAGGCTGAGGTGTATGTGGTGTGGGAGTCAGGCGCAGGACACCGAAGCTTAGTCCAACAAAGTTTACTAGTGAAACCACTAGGCAACGATACAATGATCGGCCTCAAATAAAAACAGAGGCGAGCAATTACGCAACTATGCGTAAACAATAAAACAACAAAACAAAGACAAACACGCAGCACTATGGACAGGCGAAAAACAACACACAACCTAACCAATACTAAACAGGCAACTTATAGAACACGTAATCAGACACAAACGGACACAGGTGTAATAGACAGACAAAAGCAATCAAACATAGAAACATTCAACGGTGGCAGCTAGTACTCCGGGGACGACGAACGCCGAAGCCTGCCTGAACAAGGAGGAGGAGCAGCCTCGGCAGAATCCGTGACACCTAGTCTGCTCAATGCATTTCGTACCAGAGAGATTACTTAAGAGTTTTCTCCACATTACACATGACTGGTTTTAAATCCCTCTTATGGATTTCTCCTTTGATGAGAAAATCGTCAGATCAAGCTCTCTGGAATATCATTTAGACTGTGTCATTATCGTGTTATTACTACTCTAACACGATGTAATGCTGCATTTCTGATGATGAGCAATCTCTTTAGAAATAGCTTTTATAGTAGTGATAGATAACGATAACTTGATTGGCTGTAGTTTCAGAACATTATTGCATGGAGTGGATGGATATTATTATGCTATGGTAGCTGGCTAGATTCCACACGAATGTGAAATTTTAGGCCCACATAGGCACATTCCAACTGAGACATTACCCCAGTCTGAAAAAGGTTTTCCAGTGAACATTCACAAAGAAACCAATGAATAAAGCCTAAACTGAGATGAGAACCAAATAAATGAATAGATTCTCTCGCATTATGTCTCATCTCTACTGTTGCATATTCCCTGTTTTTCATATTCAGGTCACACTCACTTGGGTTTGAGTGATCTGTGGAGTACTGAGAAAGTTCTTAGCTAGCTATGGGCCTTAACTTCACAATGCACTTGACTATTGTAAGGCAGATAAACACTGTCACTTGAAATGTAGAATAAATTAAGATTTGTGCCGAGTAGAAGATTCTGCATTAGACACAAAGCCTGCTGTCTATCAGAACCTCTGTATGGGAGAAGATAAATGTAACAATTCAGAGATCAAACCGCCAGAGGAAGAATACGCAGCAGTCCACATTTTTTTGTTTACGTATGAATTCAAGTACATAGGCAATGTTGATGTATAAATCTGTCACTTAGAGTTTGGGGTTTAGCACACGCCACTGTTTTGTTGTGTCTCAGTGGGTTTTTCAATCCCCAATTGTTTCTACCCCCGCAGAGCTTCAGAGTGCAAACCTTTCTGCTGTGCCGCGCCACAGCTAACTACAGTCTACAGATTTGAGTCTCTTGAATTTTAGAAGTCAAACGTGTTTGGAGGCAAACTCTAAACCAAGGCCAGAGTTCCTGAACGGGTCATTTGCTGCTTGCTCATTGGCTACATAATGTAGACCTATGTCTCGCGTGTGAGTGCAGAGCGATCGGCATGAGGGATATGACATTGGTCAGATAGGCTCCAGGCAGAAAAACATACCGTAATGCACCTCTTGTCCTCTTGTGTAACAGAGCTGTGGGATCGCCCCAGAGCCGGGTGCAGGCAAACAGTCACGACTCCTTGCTCTGACAACCAGCCTCATGTAGCTAGCTCTTCCATTCAATCTGTAATTGATAAGATCCTTGTCTTGCTCAGGAGGGACCTACTGCAGTCCTTCTGACATTTTGCTTTCTGCCTCAACTCTCAACGAACTCCGCAATTCCCTCAAACATGAATAAATGAAAAATAATAAAGGGATGGTATGAAAAAGGAAAAGGAGAGAGAATAAACAGGAAACATTGGGTGCTCCATCTCACTCACCTCTATTCCATATCTGTCTGAACTCTGTCCTTCCCCTGGGGCTGGATTTACTCACTCTACACCAGTCCACAGTTGCTGCCTGCTAGATTCCTAGTCCACAGTTGCTGCCTGCTAGATTCCTAGTCTACAGTTGCTGCCTGCTAGATTTCTATTCCACAGTGGCTGCCTGCTAGATTACTATTCCACAGTGGCTGCCTGCTAGATTACTAGTCCACAGTGGCTGCCTGCTAGATTTCTATTCCACAGTTGCTGCCAGCTAGATTCCTAGTCCACAGTGGCTGCCTGCTAGATTTCTATTCCACAGTTGCTGCCAGCTAGATTCATAGACCACAGTGGCTTCCTGCTAGATTTCTATTCCACAGTTGCTGCCAGCTAGATTCTTAGTCCACATTGGCTGCCTACTAGATTTCTATTCCACAGTTGCTGCCTGCTAGATTCCTAGTCCACAGTTGCTGCCTGCTAGATTCCTAGTCCACATTTGCTGCCTGCTAGTTTCCTAGTCCACAGTTGCTGCCTGCTAGATTTATATTCCACAGTTGCAGCCTGCTAGATTCCTAGTCCACAGTTGCTGCCTGCTAGATTCCTAGTCCACAGTTGCTGCCTGCTAAATTCCTATTCCACAGTTGCTGCCTGCTTGATTTCTATTCCACAGTTGCTGCCTGCTAAATTCCTGGTCCACAGTTGCTGCCTGCTAGATTCCTAGTCCACAGTTGCTGCCTTCTAAATTCATAGTCCACAGTGGGCTGCCTGCTAGATTCCTAGTCCACAGTGGCTGCCTGCTAGATTCCTAGTCCACAGTTGCTGCCTGCTAGATTCCTAGTCCACAGTTGCTGCCTTCTAGATTCATAGTCCACAGTGGGCTGCCTGCTAGATTCCTAGTTCACAGTGGCTGCCTGCTTGATTCCTAGTCCACAGTTGCTGCCTGCTAGATTCCTAGTCCACAGTTGCTGCCTGCTCGATTCCTGTTCCAAAGGCTATAAGAAATCAATTTGAACCAAAGGTAAAATGAGGATTGGGAGACAGATAAGATCTGAATGTAAAGTGTGAACAAAGGTTCATGGTTCTGTTTGGAGGGTATAAAACAGAAGTGTTTCAACCAAAGGTAAAACAAGGATTTTGGGAGAGGGATAAGATCTGAAAGGGAAAGGGTAAATAAAGACAGTTTCATGGTTTTATCTTTTCCTTTTATTCCCGTCTGAAAAGAAGGGGAGCAAAGATAGGCGCAACGCTCACCAGTGTCCCCTAGTCCACCTCCCATTCCCCAGATTCCCCCTCTGTCATCATCAGTATTACAATTCATTACACACAGAGTCATGGGGGGTGCTTTAGAAATAGTTGGCTGGACCAACATAAGAATGTGTAACTCTTATAGGGGTGCACACCTTGATAAGCTTAATTCTGACTGCCCGCTGTCTGTAAGTAAAGTGTTAGAGAAATAATTTTGGCTGCTGCTGTGTGGTAAAGGATTTGGGACAGAGACTTACATTTTTCATTCACGCAATTTCCCTTTTCTATTTATTTCAATTTTCAGGAGTAAGAAAGATTGGATTCTAAATGGAGCTGTCATTCTGTGGTCGCCTGCCATATCCCTCTTTTCTTCTCTCTATTGTTCCAGGTTCCAATCAAACAGACTATCAGATAATGTCCTTGTCCCTTTGTCCTCCCTCAGGGCACTGGAGTCATTAGTTACAGTGCCTATAGAAAGTTTACACCCCCTTGAACTTTTTTCACATTGTTGTGTTACAAAGTAGTATTGAAATATATTTAATTGTAATTGTTTGCCGTTGATCTACACAAAATAGTTCATAATGTCAGTGAAAATAAAATTATACAAATTTTTTCAAATTAATACAAATTAAATAACTAAAATGTAGTTGTTGCATAAGTATTCACCCCCTTTGTTTAGGCAAGCCTAAATTAGTTCAGAAGTCAAATTTGGCTTAATAAATCACATAATAAGTTATATGTGCTTGACATGATTTTTGAATGACTAACCCTTCCTCTGTCCCCCACACATACAACATCTGTAAGGTCCCTCAGTCAAGTATTGAATTTCAAACACAGATTCAACTACAAAGACCAGGGAGCTTTTCGAAAGCTTCATAAAGAAGGGCAGTGATTGGTAGATGAGTAACAATAACTAATCAGACATTGAATATATCTTTAATCCTTAAGAATCTATTGATGCACCGCTGCGTCAATCTAATGAACATAATGAAAAAATCCCCATCAAAATCAGTCAGTTTAAGCTTGAGATATATTTTTTGGCATGAGCTGCGTCTCAATCCACCACATCCACCTATGTCGCCCTTACGCATCTGCGGTGGAAAGAGACAGAGCTACAGCTTTGCAACTCGAAAATCGGTATTCTCACGAAAACGTCTGTAGCGTTCGAACGGTTTGGCCTACTAACTAATATGACCACTCTATGGAAAGATGAGACTCACGAACACGATGGTGTTCTCTGTTCCCCACAAGCCCCACGGGACTCGTCTGAAGGTACAAAATGAATGGAAGTATGGAGGTAGTTTTGTGCCAACAAAAAAAATGAAAATATTTCCTGAGCTTACTTATATCTCCTAGATATAGGACAGACACTTAAAAACCTTATTCCTTCTGATACATTTTTTTATTGTCTTTTTTGCAATTTATGAATGTGTTATTCAATGCGTTTCTATGGGCTATAGTAGTAAAGGCCAAATTCAATATTTTATCAAAATCGTAAAACAAATTCAATAGCTAAATGACCATCTTAAAACAATTCCATATGTTAGCTAAGTAGAACCGGGAGTTTTTCAGGATGAAAAGAAACGGGATGGAGCTAAGCACAGGCAAAATCCTAGAGGAAAACCTGCTTCAAGTCTGCTTTACACCAGACACTGGAAGAGGAATTCACCTTTCAGCAGGACAATAACCTACAACACAAAGCCAAATCTACCCAGGATTTGCTTACCACAGTGAATGTTCCTCAGTGGCCAAGTTGCAGTTTTGACGTAAATCTGTTTGAAAATCTATGGCAAGACTAGAAAATTGTTGTGTAGCCATAATCCCCAACACCTTGACAGAGCTTGAATAATTTTGAAAATAATATTGGGCAAATATTGCACAATACAGGTGTGCAAAGCGCTGAGACTTACCCAAGAAGAAACAGCTGTAATAGCTGCCAAAGTTGTTTCTAACATGTATTGACTCAGGGGGGTGAATACTTATCTAATCAAGGTATACAGTGAGGGAAAAAAGTATTTGATACCCTGCTGATTTTGTGCGTTTGCCCACTGACAAAGACATGATCAGACTATAATTTTAATGGTAGGTTTATTTGAACAGTGAGAGACAGAATAACAACAAAGAAATCCAGAAAAACACATGTCAAAAATGTTATAAATTGATTTGCATTTTAATTAGGGAAATAAGGATTTGACCCCCTCTCAATCAGAAAGATTTCTGGCTCCCATGTGTCTTTTATACAGGTAACGAGCTGAGATTAGGAGCACACTCTTAAAGGGAGTGCTCCTAATCTCAGCTTGTTACCTGTATAAAAGACACCTGTCCACAGAAGCAATCAATCAATCAGATTCCAAACTCTCCACCATGGCCAAGACCAAAGAGCTCTCCAAGGATGTCAGGGACAAGATTGTAGACCTACACAAGGCTGGAATGGGCTACAAGACCATCGCCAAGCAGCTTGGTGAGAAGGTGACAACAGTTGGTGCGATTATTCGCAAATGGAAGAAACACAAAAGAACTGTCAATCTCCCTCGGCCTGAGGCTCCGTGCAAGATCTCACCTCGTGGAGTTGCAATGATCATGAGAACGGTGAGGAATCAGCACAGAACTACACGGGAGGATCTTGTCAATGATCTCAAGGCAGCTGGGACCATAGTCACCAAGAAAACAATTGGTAACACACTACGCCGTGAAGGACTGAAATCCTGCAGCGCCCGCAAGGTCCCCCTGCTCAAGAAAGCACATATACAGGGCCGTCTGAAGTTTGCCAATGAACATCTGAATGATTCAGAGGAGAACTGGGTGAAAGTGTTGTGGTCAGATGAGACCAAAATGGAGCTCTTTGGCATCAACTCAACTCGCCGTGTTTGGAGGAGGAGGAATGCTGCCTATGACCCCAAGAACACCATCCCCACCGTCAAACATGGCGGTGGAAACATTATGCTTTGGGGGTGTTTTTCTGCTAAGGGAACAGGACAACTTCACCGCATCAAAGGGACGATGGACGGGGCCATGTACCGTCAAATCTTGGGTGAGAACCTCCTTCCCTCAGCCAGGGCATTGAAAATGGGTCGTGGATGGGTATTCCAGTATGACAGTGACCCAAATCACATGGCCAAGGCAACAAAGGAGTGGCTCAAGAAGAAGCACATTAAGGTCCTGGAGTGGACTAGCCAGTCTCCAGATCTTAATCCCATAGAAAATCTGTGGAGGGAGCTGAAGGTTCGAGTTGCCAAACATCAGGCTCGAAACCTTAATGACTTGGAGAAGATCTGCAAAGAGGAGTGGGACAAAATCCCTCCTGAGATGTGTGCAAACCTGGTGGCCAACTACAAGAAACGTCTGACCTCTGTGGTTACCAGCAAGGGTTTTGCCACCAAGTACTAAGTCATGTTTTGCAGAGGGGTCAAATACTTACAGTGGGGAAAAAAAGTATTCAGTCAGCCACCAATTGTGCAAGTTCTCCCACTTAAAAAGATGAGAGAGGCCTGTAATTTTCATCATAGGTACACGTCAAATATGACATACAAAATGAGGAGAAAAAAATCCAGAAAATCACATTGTAGGATTTTTTATGAATTTATTTGCAGATTATGGTGGAAAATAAGTATTTGGTCAATAACAAAAGTTTCTCAATACTTTGTTATATACCCTTTGTTGGCAATGACACAGGTCAAACGTTTTCTGTAAGTCTTCACAAGGTTTTCACACACTGTTGCTGGTATTTTGGCCCATTCCTCCATGCAGATCTCCTCTAGAGCAGTGATGTTTTGGGGCTGTCGCTGGGCAACACAGACTTTCAACTCCCTCCAAAGATTTTCTATGGGGTTGAGATCTGGAGACTGGCTAGGCCACTCCAGGACCTTGAAATGCTTCTTACGAAGCCACTCCTTCGTTGCCCGGGCGGTGTGTTTGGGATCATTGTCATGCTGAAAGACCCAGTCACGTTTCATCTTCACTGCCCTTGCTGATGGAAGGAGGTTTTCACTCAAAATCTCACGATACATGGCCCCATTCATTCTTTCCTTTACACGGATCAGTCGTCCTGGCCCCTTTGCAGAAAAACAGCCCCAAAGCATGATGTTTCCACCCCCATGCTTCACAGTAGGTATGGTGTTCTTTGGATGCAACTCAGCATTCTTTGTCCTCCAAACACGACGAGTTGAGTTTTTACCAAAAAGTTCTATTTTGGTTTCATCTGACCATATGACATTCTCCCAATCCTCTTCTGGATCATCCAAATGCACTCTAGCAAACTTCAGACAGGCCTGGACATGTACTGGCTTAAGCAGGGGGACACGTCTGGCACTGCAGGATTTGAGTCCCTGATGGTAGTCTTTGTTACTTTGGTCCCAGCTCTCTGCAGGTCATTCACTAGGTCCCCCCGTGTGGTTCTGGAATTTTTGCTCACCGTTCTTGTGATCATTTTGACCCCACAGGGTGAGATCTTGCGTGGAGCCCCAGATCGAGGGAGATTATCAGTGGTCTTGTATGTCTTCCATTTCCTAATTAATAATGATTTCTTCAAACCAAGCTGCTTACCTATTACAGATTCAGTCTTCCCAGCCTGGTGCAGGTCTACAATTTTGTTTCTGGTGTCCTTTGACAGCTCTTTGGTCTTGGCCATAGTGGAGTTTGGAGTGTGACTGTTTGAGGTTGTGGACAGGTGTCTTTTATACTGATAACAAGTTCAAACAGGTGCCATTAATACAGGTAACGAGTGGAGGACAGAGGAGCCTCTTAAAGAAGAAGTTACAGGTCTGTGAGAGCCAGGAATCTTGCTTGTTTGTAGGTGACCAAATACTTATTTTCCACCATAATTTGCAAATAAATTCATTAAAAATCCTACAATGTGATTTTCTGGATTTTTTTTTCTCAATTTGTCTGTCATAGTTGACGTGTACCTATGATGAAAATTACAGGCCTCTCTCATCTTTTTGAGTGGGAGAACTTGCACAATTGGTGGCTGACTATTTTCCACCATACTGAACAGCGCCGGAGAAGATGGCTGCCGTTTTACAGCCCTCTAACCAATTGTACTATTATGTGTGTTTTTCCGCGTTATTTGTAATTTATTTTGTACATAATGTTTCTGCCATCGTCTCTTATAACCAAAAAGAGCTTCTGGATATCAGGACAGCGATTACTCACCTCGTATTGGACGAAGATTTTTTCTTCAACGAGGCGGCCGCGAAGGATATCATACAGACACCCGACAAGGCCCAAATCCCCGTCATTCGCGTGAGGAAGAGAAGGAGATATCGCGGACGTAGATCGGGGTGCCTTGTAAGGATCGACGGCGAGCGAGTAAACTGCCTCTTCCATCAATCCTATTAGCCAACGTTCAATCTTTTGAAAATAAAGTGGACGATTTAAGATTACGGTTATCCTACCAACGGGACATTAAAAACTGTAATATATTATGTTTCACGGAGTCGTGGCCGAACGACGACAATGATAACATTCAGCTAGCAGGCTATACGCTACATCGGCAGGACAGAACGGCTGACTCTGGTAAGACAAGGGGTGGCGGTCTGTGTATATTTGTAAACAACAGCTGGTGCACAAAATCAAATACTAAGGAAGTCTCGAGGTTTTGCTCGCCTGAGGTAGAGTATCTTATGATAAGCTGTAGACCACACTATTTACCAAGAGAGTTTTCATCTATATTTTTCATAGCTGTCTATTTACCACCACAAACCAATGCTGGCATTAAGATTGCACTGAATGAGTTGTACAAGGCCATTAATCAACAGGAAAACGCTCATCCAGATGCAGCGCTCCTAGTGGCCGGGGACTTTAATGCAGGGAAACTTAAATCCGTTCTACCTAATTTCTACCAGCATGATAAATGTGCAACCAGAGGGAAAAAAACTCTAGACCACCTTTACTCCACACACAGAGACGCATACAAAGCTCTCCCTCGCCCTCCATTTGGCAAATCTGACCATAACTCTATCCTCCTGATTCCTGCTTATAAGCAAAAACTAAAGCAGGAAGCACCAGTGACTCGGTTAATAAAAAAGTGGTCAGATGACGCAGATGCTAAGCTACAGGACTGTTTTGCTAAAACAGACTGGAACATGTTCCGGGATTCTTCAGACAGCATTGAGGAGTACACCACATCAGTCACTGGCTTCATCAATAAGTGCATCGATGATGTCGTCCCCACAGTGACCGTACGTACATACCCCAACCAGAAGCCATGGATTACAGGAAACATCCGCACTGAGCTAAAGGGTAGAGCTGCCGCTTTCAAGGAACGGGACTCTAACCCGGACGCTTATAAGAAATCCCGCTATGACCTCCGACGAACCATCAAACAGGCAAAGAGTCAATACAGGTCTAAGATTGAATCATACTACACTGGCTCTGACGCTCGTCGGATGTGGCAGGGCTTGAAAACTATTACAGACTACAAAGGGAAGCACAGCCGCGAGCTGCCCAGTGACACAAGCCTACCAGACGAGCTAAACCACTTCTATGCTCGCTTCGAGGCAAGCAACACTGAAGCATGCATGAGAGCACCAGCTGTTCCGGATGACTATGTGATCACGCTCTCCATAGCCGATGTGAGTAAGACTTTTAAGCAGGTCAACATTCACAAGGCCGCAGGGCCAGACGGATTACCAGGACGTGTACTCTGAGCATGTGCTGACCAACTGGCAAGTGTCTTCACTGACATTTTCAACATGTCCCTGACTGAGTCTGTAATACCAACATGTTTCAAGCAGACCACCATAGTCCCCGTGCCCAAGGACTCTAAGATAACCTGCCTAAATGACTACCGACCCGTAGCACTGACGTCTGTAGCCATGAAGTGCTTTGAAAGGCTGGTCATGGCTCACATCAACAGCATTATCCCAGAAACCCTAGACCCACACCAATTTGCATACCGCCCCAACAGATCCACAGATGATGCAATCTCTATCGCACTCCACACTGCCCTTTCCCACCTGGACAAGAGGAACACCTACGTGAGAATGCTATTCATTGACTACAGCTCAGCATTCAACACCATAGTGCCCTCTAAGCTCATCACTAAGCTAAGGATCCTGGGACTAAACACCTCCCTCTGCAACTGGATCCTGGACTTCCTGATGGGCCGCCCCCAGGTGGTAAGGGTAGGTAACAACACATCTGCCACACTGATCCTCAACACGGGGGCCCCTCAGGGGTGCGTGCTCAGTCCCCTCCTGTACTCTCTGTTCACCCATTACTGCATGGCCAGGCACGACTCCAACACCATCATTAAGTTTGCCGACGACACAACAGTGGTAGGCCTGATCACCGACAACGATGAGACAGCCTATAGGGGGGAGGTCAGAGATCTGGCCGTGTGGTGCCAGGACAATAACCTCTCCCTCAACGTGACCAAGACAAAGGAGATGATTGTGGACTACAGGAAAAAAAAGAGGACTGAGCACGCCCCCATTCTCATCGACGGGGCTGTAGTGGAACAGGTTGAGAGCTTCAAGTTCCTTGGTGTCCACATCACCAACGAACTATCATGGTCCAAACACACCAAGACAGTCGTGAAGAGGGCACGACAAAGCCTATTCCCCCTCAGGAGACTAAAAAGATTTGGCATGGGTCCTCAGATCCTCAAAAAATTCTACAGCTGCACCATCGAGAGCATCCTGACTGGTTGCATCACCGCCTGGTATGGCAACTGCTTGGCCTCCGACCGCAAGGCACTACAGAGGGTAGTGCGTACGGCCCAGTACATCACTGGGGCAAAGCTTCCTGCCATCCAGGACCTCTATACCAGGCGGTGTCAGAGGAAGGCCCTCAAAATTGTCAAAGACTCCAGCCACCCCTAGTCATAGACTGTTCTCTCTGCTACCGCACGGCAAGCGGTACCGGAGTGCCAAGTCTAGGTCCAAAATACTTCTCAACAGCTTCTACCCCCAAGCCATAAGACTCCTGAACAGCTAATCATGGCTACCCGGACTATTTGCACTGCCCCCCACCCCATCCTTTTTACGCTGCTGCTACTCTGTTAAGTATTTATGCATAGTCACTTTAACTCTACCCACATGTACATATTACCTCAACTACCTCAACTAGCCGGTGCCCCCGCACATTGACTCTGCAACGGTACCCCCCTGTATATATAGCCTCCCTACTGTCACTTTATTTTACTTCTGCTCTTTTTTTTTCCACACTTTTTTTTGTTGTTGTTTTATTTTTACTTTTTTGTTTAAAATAAATGCACTGTTGGTTAAGGGCTGTAAGTAAGCATTTCACTGTAATGTCTGCACCTGTTGTATTCGGCGCATGTGACCAATACAATTTGATTTGATTTGATTTGACGAAATACTTTTTTCCCCCACTGTATTTCCCTCATTAAAATGCAAATCAATTTATAACATTTTTGACATGCGTTTTTTTGTGTGTTTTTTTTTACTACCATTAAAATTATAGACTGATCATGTCTTTGTCAGGGGACAAACGTACAAAATTAGCAGGGGATCAAATACCTTTTTCCCTCACTGTATATATATATATTTTTTTTTTCTTTTTGTGTAATCTTTTTTTAAAATTACACATTTTCTTCCACTTTGACATTACAGAGTATTTTTGTGTAGACAAAAAAAATTACTACTAAATCCTTTTTAATCCCACTTTGTAACGCAACAACATGTGAAAAAAGTTCAATGGGGTGCATACTTTCTATAGATACTTATTGACCTCTGAGAATACAGATGTAGGATCTTAATTTGAGCCAGTTTTCTATAGCAGGAAAATAATCTTGCAGCAATAGGAAATGTGAATTATTTTGTGGAGAATAATTAACGGATTTTTTTATAGGAGTTGATTCATTTTTCGTAAGAAAAAATCAAGTCTGAAATTTCAAAGTGGAAATTACAAACTTCAGAAGCCTTTTAAAACCTCAAATACACTACAAGTTTTACATTTCCTGCATTGCATGAAAGTTCTCCTGCAACAGGGGGATCAAATTAAGATCCTACATATGTTCCTCTATGCTGTGAACTGTTGTATTCTATATTGATACTGTTTGAGAGACAGGAAGAACTCACACACAGTTTACTCCTGTGGTGTCAGTAAGATGTTATTGAAGGTTTTCATTGAACTGGTGATGGACTTGATGAATGAGGGGTCAGATGAAATTGTATTTGTCACGTGCCTAATACAACAGCTGTAGTCTTTACCGTGAAATGTTTGCTTATGAGCCCTTTCCAACGATCCAGAGTTAAAAAATGATTATAAAAAGTAAAATATTAACCCAATAGGAATAAGGTGTACCAGTACCAGATCAATGTGCAGGGGCACAAGCTATTTGAGGTAGCTACTGTATGTACATGAGGGCAGGGTAAAGTGACTAGGCATCAGGATAGATAATAACAAGAGTCAAATAAAGAACAGAGTAGCCTGGATTTAGTGCATCTGTGAGAACGATAATTACATTAAGTAACCCATTCACATGGTATGGGAAATAATGCAGGATAATTGATTTAATCAACCAATGTGCTCACGGGATTTTTCAATATCTCAAAGAGTTTTTTTTTAAACTGTACATCCAACATTTATCAGGCGCTTTGTTAAAAGAAAGTGGTTGAGATGTGGTACAATTAACGATAATCCTTCCCTTTAATTTGGAGGCAACAATCAGTGTGAGGGTGTGAGGTTGTGAGGGTGAGTGTGAGGGTGTCCTTCTTTTTAGTATGAATATGAGTATTCATAGGAAGTAAGATACTTTGATGACAGGACTTTTGGGTATGTGCCATGTGTAAGTCATTGTAAAGCCTGACTCACTGACACCATACCATCTGTTGATAGTAAGCAGTGATTGTGAATTTCAGCACATTACAAAAGGGTCACAGTACACTTTGAAGTGAACTATAGACGCACTATGACCTTTTTGTTCATTCTGGCAATGTAACTCAGGGCTGCCAACATTTCCTACATGAAAGAAAGGGAGTTGCCCACCCCTAGTCTTAGGAGTTAGTCTAGGGGGTTTCCAACCTCTGGTCTAGTCTTCCTCTATGCCCAGGGAGGAGCTGACTCCCTGTGTGTCACACTACAAAGCTCATTCTCCCTCAGTCCCAGGAGAAACCAAGCCTTGATCTCTTTATCTGGAGCAGAAGAATACTGCAACTTTTGATGAGCGTCATTGAAATGGTTTATGGCTACTGCCTGCAAACACACATGTATCAAACATTCACCTTTCAACTTCTCCTCTGATGCACCTGTCCCAGCAGCTGATGTTTGAGGTTGCAGGAGTCAGAGAGGCGAACACTAACACACCCGGAGACACACAGAGACACACTAACACACCCGGAGACACACAGAGACACACTAACACACCCGGAGACACACAGAGACACACTAACACACCCGGAGACACACAGAGACACACTAACACACCCGGAGACACACAGAGACACACTAACATACCCGGAGACACACAGAGACACACTAACACACCCAGAGACACACAGAGACACACTAACACACCCGGAGACACACAGAGACACACTAACACAAGGGGGAACCCGACGAGAGCATGAATTGCAATTTGTACTTCCATCTCTCCTGTCTGTTTCCTGCAGCGAAGCAAATTAGCAACGTGTCAGGGATGGTTATGGAAACGGGCACCCCACTTTTGAATGGCTATGTAGCGTTAATCAAACCAAGGCCTTTGAACAGACGGTTTGAAATCGGCCCTCTTATCTGTTGATATTGCTTTTTGAGTCAAAGAGTGGCTAGGGAGAGCATAAGCTTGAAGCTCACAGTTTTTGTTTCATGAAAAAAGGGATTTAAAAGATAACAATTTTTCTCCATCCTTTAACATACAGAGGGTGTTTGAATTTCAGTCAATGAGTAGAGTTGCATTCTCTCAGAGTTTCAAAAAGAAAAGCCTTTAGGGTGTCCATATGTCACTCAATCATTTGTTTTGGTTCTTCTGACTTTTTAGTTTTAATTCTTTCGAAAATGAATGATTTATAAGCCCTACATGCTTCACAACTTAATAACCACATTTCATACTGAAGAGATTGTGAAGGTCATATGTAGATTGCTGTGCAAAATGTAACCACAATGTCATATCTCAACAAAGCTGTGCTTTACAAAGGGTGAGCAATGCTATCTTTGATTATAGCAATTGTGAGACTCATGCTCCAGTCCTTTTCTTTGGATCTGACACTGTTTCTGATTCTGTCTCTCTCTCTCTCTCTCTCTCTCTCTCTCTCTCTCTCTCTCTCTCTCTCTCTCTCTCTCTCTCTCTCTCTCTCTCTCTCTCTCTCTCTCTCTCTCTCTCTCTCTCTCTCTCTCTCTCTCTCTCTCTCTCTCTCTCTCTCTCTCTCTCTCTCCTCCCAGAACCGTTTCCACCTGCAGATGGTTACTCGGATCCCCCCGTCTGGCCTGTCAGAGCTGCTGCTGGCCGTCCTCCAGCGGAGTGGCTGGCAGGAGGGCATGGCCGTGCTGTGCCAGGGCTGGGAGGAGGCTGGACTGCTGGAACTACTGGACCTCCAGAGCCACCTGGAATGGGGCGCCACCCGCTGGCACCTCCGCGCCCTCCTCAACCTCACCCGGGCCGGCCCCGCAGAATCCCAAATCCAGGACTTCCTTTCAGAACACTTCCGGGGGCAGGGCCCAAGTCATATCCCACCACCGGCCGCGGTGCTGCTGTTTGGGGCCGACCCGGAGTGCGCGGCGGCTGTGCTGCGGAGCGCCCAGGACATGGGGCTGACGCTGCCCACGGTGCACTGGGTGCTGGGCTACCCACTGAGCCCTGACGCCCTGCACTCCATCGGCCTGCCCCTGGGTCTTCTGGCCTACGGTGAGGTGGAGCGCAAGCCGCTGGACTTCTACATCCGCGACGCACTCCAGCTGGTAGGCCGGGCAGTGTCGGCGGCCACGGTGGTGCGTCCAGACCTCGCGCTCATCCAGAACATGGTCAACTGCTACGACAAACCCAACAAGCATGAAGTGCCCTCCTCCGGACAGTACCTCGCCAGGTACGGCTGGTTTACTTTGAACCTTTAACTCACAGTCTCTGGAGGTTTAAAAGAATAGCTTACACACATACACACAGGTCCAACATTATTGGCACCGTTGATAAAGATGAGCAAAAATCTTCACACCCCTTGACTTTTTCCACATATTGATGTGTTACAGCCTGAATTTAAATGGACCACATTTTTAGTTTGTGTTACCCCATAATGTCAAAGTGGAATAATGTATTTTATTTTTTTTACAAATTGATTACAAATGAAAAGCTGAAATGTCTTGAGTCAATAAGTATTCAACCCCTTTGTTATGTCAAGCCTAAATACTGCATTCGGAAAGTATTCAGACCCCTTGACTTTTTCCACATTTTGTTACGTTACAGCCTTATTCTAATATGGATTAAATTGTTTTTTTCCCACATCAATCTACACACAATACCCCATAATGACAAAGCAAAACAGGTTTTCAGAAAATGTTGGAAATTTATACATAAGTATTCAGATCTTTTACTCAGTCCTTTGTTGAAACACCTTTGGCAGTGATTACAGCCTCGAGTCTTCTTGGGTATGACGCTACAAGCTTGGCACACCTGTATTTGGGGAGTTTCTCCCATTCTTCTCTGCAGATCCTCTCAAGCTCTGTCAGGTTGGATGGGGAGCGTCGCTGCACAGCTATTTTCAGGTCTCTCCAGAGATGTTCGATCGGGTTCAAGTCCGGGCTCTGGCTGGGCCATTCAAGGACATTCAGAGACTTGTCCTGAAGCCACTACTGCGTTGTCTTGGCTGTGTGCTTAGGGTCATTGTCCTGTTGGAAGGTGAACCTTTGCCCCAGTCTGAGGTTCTGAGCGCTCTGAAGCAGGTTTTCATCAAGGACCTCTCTGTACTTTGCTCCGTTCATCTTTCCCTCAATCCTGACTATTCTCCCAGTCCCTGCCACTGAAACACATCTCCACAGCATGATGCTGCCACCACCATGCTTCACCGTATGGATGGTGCCAGGTTTCCTCCAGATGTGACGCTTGGTATTCAGGCCAAAGAGTTCAATCTTGGTTTCATCAGACCAGAGTGTCACGGTTTCGGCCGAGGCTGCCTCTCTTCCTTGCTCGGGCAGGCTTCGGCGTTCGTCGTCTCCGGAATACTAGCTGCCACCGTTGCATGTTTCTATGTTCGTTTGCTTTTGTCTGATTGTTGTTACACCTGTTATCGTTTAGTGTCATTAGTGTCCTATAAGTTCTCGTTGTGTTTGTCAAGTGTTGTGTGTGTTTGTTTTACTGTCGTGCGGTTGGCTAGTACTTCTACTGTTTGCTCGGTTGAGCTGTTCTCCATAGTGTTTGGAGTGTTTTGTCGCACCTGTTTAGTGCGCCCGTTTGTTTTCGCCTGCGTGCGGAGTTCTCGCCTCAGGGCATTTATTCGTGCTTGTGTTTTGTGCATCTACTAAAGTCTTTTGGACTAATGTTCTGCGTCCTGCGCCTGATTCCACCACCACACCCACCTACAGCTACACTGACAGAAACACACACCCGCTCGAATGGAATCAGCAGGAGCCGCAGCCGCACAGGAGACGTTGGAGGACAGAGTCCGGGAGCAGAATGACCAGATCCTGCGGATGGGGTCCGCCCTGCAGGAGGTGATCACCACCCTCCAACGCTGGGAGACCCGAGGGACACCCCCAACGCCATCTTCCCTGCCCCCACCATCGGCAAGTCAGCCCCTTCCCGCTCCGGAACCCAGAGGAGTTCGACTCTCGCTCCCGAGGGCCTACGATGGGACCGCTGCCGGGTGTCAGGGCTTCCTTCTCCAGGTGGAGCTTTACCTGGCCACCGTGCACCCGGCGCCCTCGGGACATGAGAGCGTGTCCACCCTGATCTCCTGCCTTTCCGGCAAAGCGTTAGAGTGGGCCAACGCTGAGTGGAGGAGAATAGACGCTACTACCATCACGTACGCCGAGTTCTCCCGCCGCTTCAGGGCGGTGTTTGACCATCCCCCGGAGGGAAAGCGGCGGGGAGCGTCTGTTCTGCCTCCGGCAGGGGAGGAGGAGTGCCCAGGAGTTCGCGTTGGAATTCCGGACTCTAGCGGCGGATGCAGGGTGGAATGAGCGGGCCCTCATTGATCACTACCGCTGTAGTCTACGTGAGGACGTCCGTAGGGAGCTGGCCTGTCGGGACACCAGCCTCTCGTTCGACCAGTTAGTCGACATGTCCATCAGGCTGGATACCCTGCTAGCTACCTGCGGACGTCCCGAGGGGGGTCCGTCCATTTCACCCTCCAGCGCCTCCGAGCCGTGCCCCATGGAGCTCGGGGGCGCTGGCGCTAGAGAGAGGAGGGGTCGGAGTACGAGGGGGTCCATCTCCTGCACCAACTGTGGTCGGGGAGGACACACCGCGGCTAGGTGCTGGGGATGGCCTCCTCGGGGAGAAGACGACAGGCCCCGCACTGGGGAGCCCTTCCAGGTGAGTAGGCGCCCACTCACCCAGAGCTCTCTGTTGCACACTTCTGTATACCTGTGCGTTTTCCACAGGTCGCACCTCATTCCCAGCATAAGGCGCTGGTAGATTCAGGCGCGGCTGGGAATTTTGTTGATAAGAGATTTTGTTTAGCCTTAGGGATT
Organism: Coregonus clupeaformis; assembly: GCF_020615455.1. Taxonomy (NCBI): domain Eukaryota; kingdom Metazoa; phylum Chordata; class Actinopteri; order Salmoniformes; family Salmonidae; genus Coregonus; species Coregonus clupeaformis. The sequence continues at coordinate 36,437,237 of NC_059202.1, forward strand.
CCCCTTCTCCCTGTTGACGTCCCTTCCCCGTTCATGCCCTAGATAGCAGTCCGTTGGGTGCGGGCTTGATCAGGAGGTCACGGCGCCACTTAGGATGTGTGACGCGGGGGATCATCAGGAGATGATCCAGCTATTTCTGATCGACTCGCCTGCGTATCCGGTGGTGCTGGGCATTCCCCTGGTTGAGTACCCATAACCCGTCTATTTCGTGGCAGGAGAGGGCTCTGATGGAGTGGTCTGCCCAGTGTGTGGGTCGATGTTTAGGCGTTTCCGTAGGGGCTACCTCGGTGGAGAGTCCAAACCAGGTGCCCGCATTGCACGTTCCCCCTGAGTATGGGGATTTGGCTATTGTGTTCAGTAAGTCGAGGGCGACGCAGTTGCCTCCCAATAGGCAGGGAGATTGTGCGATAGACCTCCAGGCAGGAGCTGCGCTCCCACGAGCCATGTATCCTCTGTCTCAGGAGGAGAAGAGAGCTATGGAGACTTACATAGACGAATCTCTGAGACAAGGATACATACGGCCCTCCCACTTCCCTGCGTCCTCGAGTTTCTTTTTGTGAAGAAAAAAGGATGGTGGGTTACGCCCGTGCATTGATTACCGTGGTCTCAATCAGATCACGGTGAAGTACAGTTATCCACTCCCGCTGATTGCGACCATGACGGAGTCATTGCACGGGGCGCGTTTCTTCACTAAATTAGATCTCAGGAGCGCGTGACAACTTGGTGCGCATTAGGGGGGCGATGAATGGAAGACCGCCTTTAGTACCACCTCGGGCCATTACGAGTATCTTGTCATGCCATACGGGTTGATGAACGCTCCTTCAGTTTTCCAATCATTCGTGGATGAGATCTTCAGGGACATGCAGGGGCAGGGGGTGGTCGTGTACATAGATGACATTCTCGTGTACTCGCCTACCCGAGTCGAGCATGTGGCCCTGGTGCGCCGAGTGTTGCGGAGGCTGTTGGAGCACGACCTGTGTGTCAAGGCAGAGAAGTGTCTGTTTTTCCAGGAGTCGGTCTCCTTTTTGGGTTATCAGTTGTCTGCGTCAGGGGTGAAGATGGAGGTAGACCGGGTGTCAGCCGTGCGTAATTGGCAAACGCCAACCACTGTGAAGGAGGTGCAGCAGTTTTTGGGGTTTGCGAATTACTACCGGAGGTTTATCCGGGGTTTTGGCCAGGTGGCAGCTCCCATAACGTCTCTTTTGAAGGGGGGTCCGGTGCGTCTGCAGTGGTCAGCCGAGGCGGACAGGGCGTTTGGGAGGCTGAAGGACCTGTTTACCTCGGCCCCGGTGCTGGCGCATTCGGATCCCTCTTTACCATTTCAGGTAGAGGTGGACGCGTCAGAGGCCGGTATAGGAGCCGTGCTTTCGCAATGGTCCGGGCGCGCCACCTAAACTCCGCCCCTGTGCTTTTTATTCCAAGAAGCTCAGTCCGGCGGAGCGAAATTATGACGTAGGGGACAGGGAGCTGTTAGCCGTGGTACAGGCCCTAAAGGTGTGGAGGCACTGGCTTGAGGGGGCTCAACACCCTTTCCTCATTTTGACGGACCACCGTAACCTGGAGTACATCCGGGCAGCGAGGGAGACTGAACCCTCGCCAGGCGAGGTGGAATATGTTTTTGACCCGGTTCATATTTAAGATCACGTACATCCCTGGGTCACAGAACGGTAAGGCAGACGCACTGTCTCGGCGGTATGACATGGAGGAGAGGTCCGTGGAGCCCACTCCCATACTGCCGGAGTCTTGTCTGGTGGCACCGGTAGTGTGGGAGGTCGATGCTGAACTCGAGCGGTCGTTACGCACCGACCCTAGTCCACCTCAATGCCCGGAGGGTAGGAAGTACGTTCCGCTCGAGGTTCGGGATCTATTGATCTATTGGGCTCACACGTCACCCTCCTCTGGACACCCTGGTATCGGCCGGACAGTGCACTGTCTTAGTGCCAAGTACTGGTGGCCCACGTTGGCGAGGGATGTGAGGGTTTATGTTTCCTCCTGCTCGGTGTGCGCCCAGTGTAAGGCGCCTAGACATCTGCCTAGGGGTAAGTTACTACCCCTGCCCGTTCCACAACGACCATGGTCTCACCTCTCGGTGGATTTCCTCACTGACCTTCCTCCTTCACAGGGGAATACCACTATACTGGTCGTTGTGGACCGGTTTTCTAAGGCCTGTCGTTTGCTCCCTATGCCGGGCCTTCCTACTGCCCCTGCAAACCGCCGAGCGCTATTCACCCATGTGTTCGGGGCACTACGGGTACCCGAGGATATTGTGTCTGATCGAGGTCCCCAATTTACCTCCAGAGTCTGGAGAGCTTTTATGGAGCGGTTGGGGGTCTCGGTGAGCCTCACCTCGGGTTACCACCCGGAGAGTAATGGGCAGGTGGAACGTGTGAACCAGGATGTGGGTAGGTTTCTTAGAACATACTGCCAGGACCGGCCGGAGGAGTGGGCAGATACGTTCCCTGGGCCGAAATGGCCCAGAATTCCCTACGCCATTCCTCCACTAACCTAACCCCTTTCCAATGTGTGTTAGGTTACCAGCCGGTTCTGGCACCTTGGCAGCAGAGCCAGATCGAGGCTCCTGCGGTGGATGAGTGGGTGCGGCGCTCTGAGGAGACATGGAACGCTGCACACGTCCACCTGCAGCGGGCCCTCCGTCGTCAAAAGGCGAGTGCCGATCTCCACCGCAGTGAGGGACCGGTGTACGCACCTGGTGATTGAGTCTGGCTCTCTACCAGAAACCTGCCCCTCCGCCTGCCCTGTCGGAAACTGGGTCGGCGGTTTGTAGGGCCATTTAAAGTCCTGAGAAGATTGAACGAGGTGTGTTACAAATTACAACTACCTGTTGAGTATAAAAGTATTAACCCCTCGTTCCATGTGTCTCTTCTCAGGCCGGTGGTAGCTGGCCCACTCCAAGAAAGTGAGATCAGGGGAGACTCCTCTGCCCCCATTGGACATCGAGGGGCACCGGCGTACTCCGTGCGGTCCATCTTGGATTCGGGACGTCGGATGGGGGGTCTCCAATATCTAGTGGAGTGGGAGGGGTACGGCCCGGAGGAACGGTGCTGGGTGCCGAGGGAGAGACATTTTGGACCCATCTCTCCTGGACGGAATTCCATCGTGGGCACCCGACGCACCCTGCTCCGCGTCCTCCTGGTCGTCCCGAGGCCGGAGTCGGCGCACGTCTGGAGCCGCGCGTCAAGGGGGGGTACTGTCACGGTTTCGGCCGAGGCTGCCTCTCTTCCTTGCTCGGGCAGGCTTCGGCGTTGCCGTCTCCGGAATACTAGCTGCCACCGTTGCATGTTTCTATGTTCGTTTGCTTTTGTCTGATTGTTGTTACACCTGTTATCGTTTAGTGTCATTAGTGTCCAATAAGTTCTCGTTGTGTTTGTCAAGTGTTGTGTGTGTTTGTTTTACTGTCGTGCGGTTGGCTAGTACTTCTACTGTTTGCTCGGTTGAGCTGTTCTCCATAGTGTTTGGAGTGTTTTGTCGCACCTGTTTAGTGCGCCCGTTTGTTTTCGACTGCGTGCGGAGTTCTCGCCTCAGGGCATTTATTTGTGCTTGTGTTTTGTGCATCTACTAAAGTCTTTTGGACTAATGTTCTGCGTCCTGCGCCTGATTCCACCACCACACCCACCTACAGCTACACTGACACAGAGAATCTTGTTTCTCATGGTCTGAGAGTCCTTTAGGTGCCTTTTGGCAAACTCCAAGTGGGCTGTCATGTGTATTTTATTGAGGAGTGGCTTCCGTCTGGCCACACTACCATAAAGACCTGATTGGTGGAGTGCTGCAGAGATAGTTGTCCTTCTGGAAGGTTCTCCCATCTCCACAGAGGAACTCTGGAGCTGTCAGAGTGACCATTGGGTTCTTGGTCACCTCCCTGACCAAGGCCCTTCTCCCCTGATTGTTCAGGTTGGCCGGGCGGCCAGCTCTAGTAAGAGTCTTGGTGGTTCCAAACTTCTTCCATTTAAGAATGATGGAGGCCACAATGTTCTTGGGGACCTTCAATGTTGCAGACATGTTTTGTTACCCTTCCCCAGATCTGTGCCTCGACACAATCCTGTCTCGAAGCTCTACGGACAATTCCTTCGACCTCATGGCTTGGTTTTTACTCTGACATGCACTGTCAACTGTGGGACCTTATATAGACAGGTGTGTGCCTTTCCAAATCATGTCCAAACAATTGAATTTACCACAGTTGGACTCCAATCAAGTTGTAGAAACATCTCAAGGATGATCAATGGAAACAGGATGCACCTGAGCTCAATTTGAGTCTCATAGCAAAGGGTCTGAATACTAAGGTATTTCTGTTTTTAATTTTTAATAAATTTGCAAACATTTCTTAAAACCTGTTTTTATTGTTTTATTTATTTTATTGTCATTATGGGGTATTGTGTGTAGATTGATGAGGACACATATTTTTTAATCCATTTTAGAATAAGGCTGTAACGTAACAAAATGTGAAAAAAGTCAAGGGGTCTGAATACTTTCCGAATGCACTGTAAGTTCAGGAGTAAGATTTTGCTTAACAAGTCACATACAAAACTTGCCTGGAATCACTCTGTGTGCAAGAATAGTGTTTAACATGATTTTTGAATGACTACCTCATCTCTGTACCCTACACATACAATTGTCTGTAAGGTCCCTCAGTCGAGCAGTGAATTTCAAACACAGATTCAACCACAAACACCAGAGAGGTTTTCCAATGTCTCGCAAAGAAGGGCACCTATTGGTACTGTAGATGGGTAAAAAAAAGCAGACTTTGAATATCCCTTTGAGCATGGTGAAGTTATTAATTACACTTTAGATTGTGGATAAATACACCCAGTCACTACAAAGATACAGCCGTCCTTCCTAACTTAGTTGCCGGAGAAGAACGAAACCGCTCAGGGATTTCACCATGAGGCCAATGGTGACTTTAAAACAGCTACAGAGTTTAATGGCTGTGATTGGAGAAAATGAATTGAATGAAAGTAAAACTGCTAAAAATGTGGCAAAGAAATTAACTTTTTGTCCTTAATACAAAGTGTTACGTTTGGGGCAAATCCAATACAACACATTACTAAGTACCACTCTACGTATTTTCAAGCATGGTGGTGGCTGCGTCATGTCATGGGTATGCTTGTCTTCAGCAAGGACTAAGGAGTTTTTTAGGATAAAAAGAAACGGAATGCCTCCCGAGTGGCGCAGCGGTCTAAGGCACTGCATCGCAGTGCTAGAGGCGTCACTACAGATCCAGGTTCGATCCCGGGCTGTATCGCACCCGGCCGTGACCAGGAGACCCATGAGGCGGCGCACAATTGGCCCAGCGTCGACCGGGATAGGGGAGGGTTTGGCCGGCTGGGATGTCCTTGTCCCATTGCGCTCTAGTGACTCCTTGTGGCAGCCGGGCGCATGCACGCTGACTTCGGTCGCCAGCTCTACAGTGTTTCCTCCGACACATTCGTGCGGCTGGCTTCCTGGTTAAGCGAGCAGTGTGTCAAGAAGCAGTGCGGCTTGGCGGGGTCGTGTTTCGGAGGACGCATGGCTCTCGACCTTCACCTCTCCTCAGTCCGTACGGGAGTTGCAGCGATGGATAACACTTATGGAATGCTTGTAATTATACTTCAGTATACCATAGTAACATCTGACAAAAATATCTAAAAACACTGAAGCAGCAAACTTTGTGAAGACCAATACTCGTGTCATTCTCAAAACATTTGACCACGACTGTACACAGTTTTGACTTAAATCTGCATGAAAATCTATGGCAAGACCTGAAAATGGATGTCTAGCAATGATCAACAACCAACTTGACAGAGCTTGAAGAATTTGGAAAATAATAATGTGTAAATATTGCACAATCCAGGTGTGGAAAGCTCTTAGAGACTTACCCAGAAAGACTCACAGCTTGTCACGACTTCCTCCGAAGCTGCCTCCTCTCCTTGTTCGGGCAGGCTTCGGCGTTCATCGTCACCGGCCTTCTAGCCACTGCCGCTCCTCATCTCATCATTCCATTTGTTTTGTCTTGTTTATTGTGGAGGATAGAGAAGCTCGGTGGAGCTCCTTGTATTTGTATCGGCAGGACGTTTCCCCATGTACCTTTATGTTTCCAGTGCGCCTGTTTTGCGCACTGGAGTGTTTTGACGCATTACTGCGTAACTCTGTATTTCTGAATAAATCCTGTTATTCTGTAATTTACCCTCCTGCGCCTGACTCCTTCGAAATCACTCATCACACAGTTGTAATTGCTGCCAAAGGTGATTCTAACATGTATTGACTCAGGGGGTTGAATACTTATCTAATAAGATATATTAATGTTTTATTTTTCATGAATATTTTACAAATGTTTGTATTTTATGTAGATTGTTGACAAAAAAATAGAATTAAATCCATCTGAATCCCACTTTGTAACTCAACATAATGTGGAAAAAGGTCAAGGGTTGTGAATATTTTCTGAAGGCATACACACACTACATGGCCAAACGTATGTGGAAATCCCTTTAAATTAGTGGATTCTATTTCTGCCACACCTGTTGCTGACAGGTGTATAAAATCGAGCACACAGCCATGCAATCTCCATAGCCCAACATTGGCAGTAGAATGGCCCGTACTGAAGAGCTCAGTGATTCAACGTGACACCGTCATAGGATGCCACCTTTCCAACAAGTCAGTTTGTCAAATTTCTGCCATGCTAAAGATGCCCCGGTCAACTGTAAGTGCTGTTAAATTAGGAACACCTTCCTAATATTGAGTTGACTCCAACGCTTCCCACAGTTGTGTCAAGTTGGTTGGATGTCCTTTGGGTGGTGGACCATTCTTGATACACACGGGAAACTGTTGAGCTTGAAAAACCCAGCATCGTTGCAGTTCTTGACACAAACCGGTGCGCCTGGCACCTACTACCATACCCCGTTCAAAGGCACTTAAATATTTTGTCTTTCCCATTCACCCTCTGAATGGCACATATACACAATCCATGTCTTAATTATCTGTAGTCTTAAAAATCCTTCTTTAACCTGACTCCTCCCCTTCATCTACACTAATTGAAGTGGATTTAACAAGTGACATCAATAAGGGATCATAGCTTTCAACTGGATTCACCTGGTCAGTCTATGTAATAAAAAGAGCAAGTGTTCTTAATGTTTTGTATAATCAGTGTACAGAAATGAATACATACACACACACACACACACACACACATACATACTGTTGTATTGTATTCTGTTGCATCTCCTTTTAGCCAAGTTGTGTTTGAATAGTGTTTTCAGGTCCATGTTATTATAATAGTCTTGTTCGGTAAGTGCTATAGACAGTTAAGTAGTGGTTCTCTCCCAGTGTCAGTGTTCACAGGAGACTGCAAATAGGCCTATCTCTTGCTGAGGTCAGACTATTCGTCACCCCTAACCACAGAGCAGCTCTCCTAAACACAATGATAGATGAAGCCCCCGGTGTTTGGAGAGAGATTGGAGTGTGTTTATACACACATATACGTACACAGACTCTCTCTCTCTCTCTCTCTCTCTCTCTCTCTCTCTCTCTCTCTCGCTCTCGCTCTCGCTCTCGCTCTCGCTCTCGCTCTCGCTCTCTCTCTCTCTCTCTCTCTCTCTCTCTCTCTCTCTCTCTCTCTCTCTCTCTCTCTCTCTCTCTCTCTCTCTCTCTCTCTCTCTCTCTCTCTCTCGCTCTCGCTCTCTCTCACACACACACACACACACACACACATACACAGACAAATACAATACACACACACACACACATACACTCTCTCTCTCTTTCACACACACAGCCACATGCACACGTATGCACCCAGCTGGAATACAAACATGAAGTGGAGGAGGGTAGAGTTTTAAGCTTTATTCATGAGTTCCAGTCAGTTGCCTCCCCAACAGGGCAGCCAGGCTCCCTTATCAAAAGAGCCCACAGTCCTTTCTGTCTCTCCGTGGCTCAGAGCAGTGCAGAGCGACAGCAGCACACAGCTTTACAACCGCTGTATCTGCCACGGACCAGAGTAACAACAGCTGCGCAACCTAGCCATGCAGCCAGCGTCTCAGCACAAAAACACAATAGAATGAGCTATAATTGGGCCAATTGTAACCAGGCTCAGCTATATCATGTTGTTAAAAACGATACAGCAGAAATGATGCAAGGCAATAGCTTGTGGGTCTGGAATGCTAGCGCACCAGGTCACTGGCATGTTGTATTTATTAATTGGCCGAAAGAGGCAAGTCATTTTGAGCGGTATGCAGTAAGCACTTTGTTTCAGGAGTAGTGTTTGTTGCCTGGGCCTTCAACGCAGAGGATAATTATTACACATTTTTTGGAAAGCACCCCTTTATAACTATAATATAACTATATTCAGTTCTACCAAGTCATTTAGGAGGGCCATCTAACTAATGGGATTGACTGGGTGCCTAGTGCTGAGTAAAGATCAATGGCGTTTTGCTCAAGAACAACTCCATGATAAAGTGTCATAATCATAATGTCACCTATACACATAATCACAGCTACATAACAGAGCAACTATTAGAGAGAGAAGAGGGCTTTAGGGGAGGAAGGAATGGATCATGAGAGAAATGCACCTCTTTAAGGAATACCTGGGAGAGGATAAAGTAATCCTACCCCCCCTTACCCCACCCCCCCCCCCAAAAAAAAAAAAAACTATTGTAAAGTGGTTGTCCCACTGGCTATCATAAGGTGAATGCACCAATTTGTAAGTCTCTCTGGATAAGAGCGTCTGCTAAATGACAAAAATGTAAATGTAAATGCATGAGGGATGATGAGAGTGGTAGATAGAAACCCAAAGAGATAGGTTGAGGTGGGGGAGGGGGGTGCTTTTAAGTAATTGCAACCTGTGCCTACTGTTAAAGAGGAACAACATAGCCTTTCAATGTAATGATGTAATAGCATCCAGCTCCTTTTACCTCGTGTGGGGTTGAGGAGAAAGAGGGGAGGTGGGGGGCTATAGGCTAAGACAGGGAGAAATTAATTACCTAAAGGTTTGGAGCCAAATTACCTTTTTCTTTTAGATGAAAGGAGTTCAGCGGCGGTCACGTGGCGTCATCTCAGTTATTGATGGCCGCACACATTCATCCTGACTCAACATGACTGTCACAGCAACCCTCAGCCAATGGGATTGGCTGGATCTGCATTTCCTGAAGTGACCCTTCGCTAAGCTAACCGCTAGCGCTAAGCTAAACCCCCATGCCGTAATTCATTGAAGGACTAACCGCTAGGGGCTAGCATTTCACCATGGATCCGAGGCAGAAATGTATCAACTGGGGCAGGTTTTCACATGGAAATAAACTACTCACTCTCTCGACTAAGCAGAGCCTGGAGTTTACAGTCTGTAAGGAGGCCAAAAAGGTGTCAGCCAGAAAGATAGCCAATCCTAGCCACGGGGAAATGACTAGCTGTCAGTCAGGGTGGTGATGGTAAACACTGTTGGCCTTGCTGCAGGTGCAGGATGGATTAGTTTAGCTTCAGTAGATGCCAATCCTGGTTTTGACATGTTGTGCTACAGTAGCTAAGGTGCCTGTCTGGACTGTGCTGCAGGTCAGCTCTGGAGAGAAGAGGTGTAGGTGGTTACAGTCAGATCACAGTTTGCAGTTCACTGTGCATTTCCTGAAGTGAGTTTGATACTGTACAGTCTAACTCACTATCCCTGTGGCCAGAAGTTAATTGAGTCCATGTGCCCCTCCCCCCTCCACCACACCATATAAATAATCTATGGGAAATGCAATATCTTGGGACTCTCACAAATGCATGCACTAAATAGCTTGAAGGGTAGTGAAGTCCTGTAATCTAATGTGATCTCCTCTGGCCTATAGGTTCCTGTCCAACACGTCGTTCTCAGGGCTGACAGGGCCGGTGTCGGTACAGAGGAACTTATCCCGAGTTCTCACCTCTCAACGCTTCCACATCTGGAGCCTGCAGCGGGACGCGGTGGGCCAGCCCACCTGGGTGACTGTGGGCAGCTGGGAGGGGGGCCGCCTGGAGGTGGAGGACCAGGGCCTGTGGCAAGGGCACAATGGCAGGGGCCACGGCCGGGGGGAAGGCCAGAGGGGGCGGGGCGGGGGCCGGTGGCGGGCCGGCATTCCTGTTGCAGGCAGCCGGGTGCGGGTAGTCACCCTGGTGGAGCACCCCTTCGTATTCACGCGGGAGGTGGATGAGGACGGGAACTGCCCGGCAGGACAGTACTGCCTGGACGCGGGGACAAACAGCTCGGACATGCTGGAGCGCTACTTCAGTGAGCGCGCCTCGGGCAACTCTACCTTCCTGCCCACGGACTACGGCAAGTGTTGTTACGGATACTGCATCGACCTGCTGGAGAAATTGTCAGAGGACATGCGCTTCGAGTACGACCTGTACATCGTGGGTGACGGGAAGTACGGTGCGTCGAAGAGCGGCCGCTGGACTGGGCTGGTGGGTGACCTGCTCAATGGCGTGGCCGACATGGCCGTCACCTCGTTCAGCATTAACTCAGTACGCAGCCGTGTCATCGACTTCACCTCGCCCTTCTTCTCCACCTCGCTGGGCATCCTGGTGCGCAGCAAGGACACAGCGGCGCCGATCGGCGCCTTCATGTGGCCCCTGCACTGGTCTATGTGGGTGGGCATCTTCGTTGCGTTGCATATTACCGCCCTCTTTCTCACCCTCTATGAGTGGAAGAGCCCGTTTGGCATGACGCCACATGGACGCAACCGCCTGCGCGTCTTCTCCTACTCGTCTGCGCTCAACCTGTGCTACGCCATCCTGTTCGGCCGCACGGTCTCCAGCAAGACACCCAAGTGCTGGACGGGTCGGTTTCTGATGAACCTGTGGGCCATCTTCTGCCTGCTGGTGCTGTCCAGCTATACAGCCAACCTGGCCGCAGTCATGGTCGGCGAAAAGACCTTCGAGGAGCTCTCGGGGATCCACGACGCCAAGGTGAGTATTTGTTTTCATTATTAACTCTTCTCTCCCGTCACAATCTCTTTCTTTCTCTCTTTTTCCCTCACCCTCTATCTCTCTAATCTTTCCTCTCTCTCTCCCTTCCTCCTCTGCCTCCCTCCCTTCCACCCCAGCTCCACCACCCATCCCATGGTTTCAGGTTTGGCACGGTGAGGGAGAGCAGCGCTGAGGAGTACATGAAGAAGAGTTTCCCAGAGATGCACGAGTACATGAGGCGCTACAATGAGCCCACCACACCCGATGGAGTGTCCACCCTCAAGTAAGAGATCACAACATCTACAACCCTACTCCTGGAGAGCTACAGGGTGTGCATACTTTTGTTCCAGCCCTACACTCACATACCCGATTCAGCTAATCAAGGTCCTAATGAGCAGCTGCTTAGTAGAATCGGGTGTGTTACTCTAGGAGTGATCCTGTACCTGCAGTATCACTCCTAGAGTAGGATTGTCCATGGCAACCCTGAGCTACATCCATATAATACTATTTAAATGCACTTTAACCTAAGTTTGATTGTATTCATGGGTGTTTATAAGTGTTATTTAAGTTATTTGGCCAGAGGTGGATAAAGTCGAGCACAGAATAGATAGATACTTTCTCTGTCGGCTCTGTCTTCCTCTGTCTTCCTCTGGGGGAAGTGTTTGTTGTGTTCCTCAGAGAAAGGTCTGTCATCAAGGAAGACAGAAGAGAAAGGCAAAGGAGAGGAGAGGCCAGTTGTATTGCTTCAAAACAAGATGAAATATGAAAGGGAGCACACACAAACAAACTGTCTCTCTACGCATGTTGTCTGGCTCTCTAGAGACACAAGGCTGCAAAGTTGAACCTGAGGTGGATGAAGAAGGGTTATAGTTCAATTCAGACCAAGAGAGAGAAAACAGCTGTCATTTGAGCTTGCGTGTGTAGAATGTGGATCCTCTTATTTTATCTTATCTTAGTTTTGTTAGATATTTTGACTAGGTTAGCCAGGAGCCACATATAGACATGTTTGAGTATTGTGTTGCAAAATAACTTAGAAAACAAAGATTGTTGGAGTTTATCCCTTCTGGAATGAGAGTCCACTCTTCTAAGTGGATGGTTTGATGGATGGTTTGATTAAACAGCCAAAGTGCCAGAAAATTGCTAGTAATATCCACTGTCGATTTCTTACCCAAGAGGTCACCCCCTCCTTACAATTGAAGCTGAAGTCAGAGAACTCCAAAGCTCACACAGTTGATAATGTGCAGTTTTTACATTTTGAGCCTCCATTACGATAGTTCCCATGACCCATAATCCTCTCTGGTTCAGATGATGTGCCTAGGCAGGGGTCAGCATCATAATGGAAGTTGAGTGCCTGATTTGGGCACTGTACTCTGCATTCATTCCGGTTTTGTTGGTTGGACAGGCGATTAATATGTGACAAAAAAACATCTATTTAATGGCTTTGCTTTACCCTTCTCCTTCTGTCCAATTTCCCTGGAGGATTGATTCTGAGCCCCCCATTTACACTGAGACATGAAGTATAAACATGATGGTGATGAGGGCCATGTGCTGAATCTGGAATGAGGGAGGACATAGCCTGTTTGATGTGTGGTGCATAGGATTGAGACATGGTCTACTTCAAACTTGGCCTGCTTGGTTTGTGGTTTGCAACGATTAGGACGTGGCCTGTTTAGTGTATAATGTTAGGGTCATGGCCTGTTTGTGACGTGGCCTGTTTAGTGTATAACGTTAGGGTCATGGCCTGTTTGGGACGTGGCCTGTTTAGTGTATAACGTTAGGGTCATGGCCTGTTTGTGACGTGGCCTGTTTAGTGTATAACGTTAGGGTCATGGCCTGTTTGTGACGTGGCCTGTTTGGTGTATAACGTTAGGGTCATGGCCTGTTTGTGACGTGGCCTGTTTAGTGTATAACGTTAGGGTCATGGCCTGTTTCGGACGTGGCCTGTTTAGTGTATAACGTTAGGGTCATGGCCTGTTTGGGACGTGGCCTGTTTGGTGTATAACGTTAGGGTCATGGCCTGTTTGGGACGTGGCCTGTTTAGTGTATAACGTTAGGGTCATGGCCTGTTTGTGACGTGGCCTGTTTGGTGTATAACATTAGGGTCATGGCCTGTTTGGGACATGGCCTGTTTAGTGTATAACGTTAGGGTCATGGCCTGTTTGTGACGTGGCCTGTTTGGTGTATAACATTAGGGTCATGGCCTGTTTGGGACATGGCCTGTTTAGTGTATAACGTTAGGGTCATGGCCTGTTTGTGACGTGGCCTGTTTAGTGTATAACGTTAGGGTCATGGCCTGTTTGTGACGTGGCCTGTTTAGTGTATAACATTAGGGTCATGGCCTGTTTGGGACGTGACCAGTTTGGTGTATAATGTTAGGGTCATGACCTGTTTGGGGCGTGGCCTATTTGGTGTGTTGCGATTGGGGCGTGGCCTGTTTGGTGTGTTGTGATTGGGACGTGGCCTATTTGGTGTGTTGTGATTGGGATGTGGCCTATTTGGTGTGTTGTGATTGGGACATGGCCTATTTGGTGTGTGGTGATTGGGACGTGTATAAAGACATGGCCTGTTTGGGAAATTACCTATTTAGTATGTAGGCCTAGCGTTTGGGACATAGTTTGTTTTGTGGTGTGTGGCGGGGGTGTTCCATTGTCCCCTGTGCTCTGTCTATAACCCCTTCTCCCTGTGTGTTGAAGGGTAGATCCCCCTCAGCTTGATGCCTTCATCATGGACAAGGCCCTGCTGGACTACGAGGTGTCCATTGATGCAGACTGCAAGCTGCTCACCGTGGGCAAGCCTTTCGCCATCGAAGGTAAGAAACCCCCCCGTCCACCCTGACACTGTATTGTTTTGTTAGCCCTCAGACTTGACGGTTATAATCAAATTAAATCATATCAAACTGTATTGGTCACATACACATATTTAGCAGATGTTATTGCTGGTGTAGCGAAACGCTGTAGAGCCATTATCGTCCGTCCGTCCGTCGTCCGTCCGTCCGTCCGTCTGTTCTGTTCTGTTCGTCCGTCCGTCCGTCCGTCCGTCCGTCCGGCCTATCTGTCTGTCTGTCTGTCTGTCTGTCTGTCTGTCTGTCTGTCTGTCTGTCCTGTCCTGTCCTGTCCTGTCCTGTCCTGTCCTGTCCTGTCCTGTTCTGTTCTGTTCTGTCTGTGCATGTTTATGTGTATGTGTGCACATCTGTGTGTGTGTGTGTGTGTGTATGCTTTCTTAGGTAGGCATGCACTTGCTTGAATGTGTGTTTGGATTCCCCGTCCTCTCCCTGTTTTCTAGTTCATCTCAAATTCACATCCTTTTATTTGAATATGTAATTATTCAAATATATTCATTGCTATTTTGTCTGAACCAACATCACACCCATGCTTCTGAGAGGCTGTGCATGATTATGGCGAATAAGTGGAAACAGCCTCCCGCGGGTCGCCTTTCTGTGTTTGTCATAATGCATTGCTGCTCCCACATTGTCAACGCATTAAAGGTTCACTTTTCACTGTCTATCTTTTTTAGAGCAGTTACAGTAGGTGTTATGGGTTCTGGTGACCCACAGGGTGTGCAGGAAACAGTGTGGAACGGGGACATACTATCTAAACGTCCAATAAGAACGTTTTATTTTGTGTGCCTTAATAACACAACCCTAATTCAGTTCACCAAGGTCTTGATGAGTACTTGATAGCAGATGTATTGTGCAGGGATAGAACAAAAGCCAGCACGCCCTGTTCGTCTCTTGGACCAGGATTGAAGAGCACTGTTTCAGATAAGTATCCCTCCAGACCCGGCGCCAGGATAAAATGGGGGCAGCTGAAATCGGTGAGGGGGCACAATTTTGGGGAGTTATTGCGTTGGAATTCTGCTAATATCACGCTATACCACAATAAACATAAAGTTAAAATGCCGAGACTGCAAGACCATTGAGTGCTTTTGAAGTTAAATCTGTAGCCCGCTGCGCTGTATCAGTACAATGGACAGCGCCCTACACACTAAAGCCATTTTGGCAATGAATATAAGCTACAAGATAGATAGGGTAATTCACCTATTACAAACAGCCTATGTCAATGCAGCCGTACACACAGCTGTCTTACCCAAATAATGCAAACTAAATGCTGAAAGTAGTAGCCTAGTTATTCATGCAAAACAAAAATATTAAATAGAAATTTGGCTTAGAATATCGACACAACTGCGAATGCAAACGAATAAATGCGAACAGAACAAAATAGCAGTAGGCATACCATAGGCCTACAATCAAAATATCAGATTGATAAAGGCATGATACCAGCTATATTTACATAGCCTACTACAGTACAGTGAGATGCAGCCATGCTCAGCTGTCTTGCCAAATAAATAGGCATATAGGCCCGCTTCAAACATAGAAAAGCATGCAGCTCATTAGTTCAGCAACACGTTGCGATATGGCACAATACACTTCTGTGGATCAAATTCGACCCAGCCACATAATCAATTAATCAATGCCGGCCTAACGTAAACACATTTCCAATACGTATATTTCTATTTACAACCATGAAAAGCAATAGGCTACCATAGAAATAGAATGTAGGTTATCTATTTATATGATGAAACATACGGATATGTAGCTATACCCAGGAGCGTCATTTGGGTTCTTGCATTGGAATTATATTGAATTTTGCTCATATCACACTGTACCACAAAGAACATAAAAGTTTAAATGCCGAGACCATTGAGTGCTTTTGACCAAGAAGTGACTCATCTGCAGTAACCGAGTATTCCAGCCACTCTCTTCCTATGAACCAGTTGCTATTAAATGAACGATTTTGGACAGAAAACCTGCGACAAGGGTAGGATTCAATAGGCTAATCTGGGCTGGCTACTCTGTTCCAAGATCGTCAGGAACAGTCGGAGGTGGAAGCGGCTGTGGAGCCTTGCGGAAGGGTGGGTAGGCTCTGCACTTGGTGCTAGCTGGAGCTCGGCAGCATCATCGCTGCTGGGCTTGGTGGCGGCCTCTGTGGTTTTATTTCTGATATCCATTGTGGCAGTGGCAGATTAGCTGGTTAGATCTAAATAGGCTAATAACACTAAGGCCTTTTACAGCTAGATAAGAAGCTAACTAAACTCTGTAGTGGTGGGGCGTGAGGCAGAGTTGAGTGAAGCAGCTTCAACTGTGACCCCGTCCTTATAAATCTAAATCTAATATTACAGGCGGAGGTGGATCACTTTATTCACGTAGCCTACCACAGATGAGCAGCATTTTCCCCACTTTTTATGGAAACCCAAAGGAGTCATACCTAACCGCCCAGTGGCTTTCCATAACTCACCTACACACTCCGGCAGGCTCTCTGTCCATGGTGCTGAAACAGCGCAGCGGAGATACAGATTTCGTGCCAACCTTTCACTCAATCATTTGAATTTATTTGCTATTTTTATATAGGGAAATAAAACTAAAACTGAGGGGGGACAAGTTTCAACTGTGGAGGCTAAGCTGGGCGCGTATCTCTCCCTGACCCTGATTCCCCCAATCTTTCCTGTACTGAGATATACAGTGCATTCGGAAAGTATTCAGACCCCTTCACTTTTTCCACATGTTGTTACGTTACAGCCTTATTCTAAAATTGATTAAATCGTTTTTTCCCCCTCATCAATCTACACACAATACCCATGATGACAAAGCAAAACAGGTTTTCAGAAAATGTTGGAAATTTATACATAAGTATTCAGACCTTTTACTCAGTCCTTTGTTGAAACACCTTTGGCAGCGATTACAGCCTTGAGTCTTCTTGGGTATGACGCTACAAGCTTGGCACACCTGTATTTGGGGAGTTTCTCCCATTCTTCTCTGCAGATCCTCTCAAGCTCTGTCAGGTTGGATGGGGAGCGTCGCTGCACAGCTATTTTCAGGTCTCTCCAGAGATGTTCGATCAGGTTCAAGTCCGGGCTCTGGCTGGGCCATTCAAGGACATTCAGAGACTTGTCCTGAAGCCACTACTGCGTTGTCTTGGCTGTGTGCTTAGGGTCGTTGTCCTGTTGGAAGGTGAACGTTTGCCCCAGTCTGAGGTTCTGAGCGCTCTGAAGCAGGATTTCATCAAGGACCTCTCTGTACTTTGCTCCATTCATCTTTCCCTCAATCCTGACTAGTCTCCCAGTCCCTGCCACTGAAACACATCTCCACAGCATGATGCTGCCACCACCATGCTTCACCAAGCGGGTTGTCATATGCCTTTTACTGAGGAGTGGGATCTGTCTGGCCACTCTACTATAAAGGCCTGATTGGTGGAGTGCTGCAGAGATGGTTGTCCTTCTGGAAGGTAATCCTTTCTCCACAGAGGAACTCTGGAGCTCTGTCAGAGTGACCATCAGGTTCTTGGTCACCTCCCTGACCAAGGCCCTTCTCCCCCGATTGCTCAGTTTGGCCGGGCGGCCAGCTCTAGGAAGAGTCTTGGTGGTTCCAAACTTCTTCCATTTAAGAATGATGGTGACCACTATGTTCTTGGGGGGCCTTCAACGCTGCAGAAATGTTTTGGTACCCTTCCCCAGATCTGTGCCTCGACACAATCCTGTCTCTGAGCTCTACGGACAATTCCTTCGACCTCATGGCTTGATTTTCCCTCTGACATGCACTGTCAACTGTGGGACCTTATATAGACAGGTGTGTGCCTTTCCAAATCATGTCCAATCAATTGAATTTACCACAAGTGGACTCCAATCAAGTTGTAGGAACATCTCAAGGATGATCAATGGAAACAGGATGCACCTGAGCTCAATTTTGAGTCTCATAGCAAAGGGTCTGAATACTAAGGTATTTCTGTTTTTTATTTTTAATACATTTGCCAACATTTCTAAAAACCGGTTTTCACTTTGTCATTATGGAGTATTGCGTGTAGATTGATGAGGGAAAAAATGTATTTAGTCCATTTTAGAATGAGGCTGTAACGTAACAAAATTTAGAAAAAGTGAAGGGGTCTGAATACTTTCTGAATGCACAAAAATATAAATGGAACATGCAAGAATTTCAAAGATTTTACTGAGTTACAGTTCATATAAGGAAATCAGTCCATTGCAATAAATTCATTAGGTCCTAATCTATGGATTTCACATGACTGGGAATACAGATATGCATCTGTTGGTCACAGATAACTTTTTTATTAAAGGAGGGGCGTGGATCAGAAAACCAGTCAGTATCTGGTGTGACCACCATTTGCTTCATGCAGCGCGACACATCTCTTTCGCATAGAGTTGATTAGGCTGTTGATCGTAGCCTTTGGAATGTTGTCCCACTCCTCTTCAATGGCTGTGCGAAGTTACTGGATATTAGCGGGAACTGGAACATGCTGTCATACATGTCGATCCAGAGCATTCCAAACATACTCAATGGGTGACATGTCTGGTGAGTATGTAGGCCATGGAAGAACTGGGACATTTTCAGCTTTGAGGAATTGTGTACAGATACTTGCGACATGGGGCCGTGCATTATCATGCTGAAACATGAGGTGATGGCGGCGGATGAATGGCATGACAATGGGCCTCAGGATCCCATCACGGTATCTCTGTGCATTGAAATTGCCATCGATAAAATGCAATTGTGTTCGTTTTCCATAGCTTATGCCTACCCATACCATAACCCCACCGCCACAATGGGGCACTCTGTTCACAACATTGACATCAGTAAACTGCTCGCCTACACAATGCCATACACGTGATCTGCAGTTGTGAGGCGGTTGGACGTACTACCAAATTCTCTAGAACGATGTTGGAGGTGGCTTATGGTAGAGAAATTAACATTCAATTCTCTGGCAACAGCTCTGGTGGACATTCCTGCAGTCAGCATGCCAATTGCACGCTCCCTCAAAACTTGAGACATCTGTGGCATTGTGTTGTGTGACAAACCTGCACATTTTTGAGTGGTCTTTTATTGTCCCCAGCACAAGGTGCACCTGTGTAATGATCATGCTGTTTGATCAGCTTCTTGATATGCCACACCTGTCAGGTGGATGGATTATCTTAGCAAAGGAGAAATGCAAAATCTTTGATAAATACGTTTTTTGTGCGTATGGAAAATTTCTGGGATGTTTTATTTCAACTCATGAAACATGGGACCAACACTTTACAGGTTGCGTTTATATTTTTGTTCAGTGTAGAAGCAAAATGCCAGCCAGTAAACTTTAGCTGTCATAAGATATTGATATGGCTTATTTAGTTTCCGTGGGACACTTCACATTAATTTGGTAGTAGGAAGGGATGGGGGAGAGAGGGAACGGTAATAGGAAGGGATGGAGGAGAGAGGGAACGGTAATAGGAAGGGATGGGGGAGAGAGGGAACGGTAATAGGAAGGGATGGGGGAGAGAGGGAACGGTAATAGGAGGGATGGGGAGAGAGGGAACGGTAATAGGAGGGATGGGGGAGAGAGGGAACGTAATAGGAAGGGATGGGGGAGAGAGGGAACGGTAACAGGAAGGGATGGGGGAGAGAGGGAACAGTAATAGGAGGGATGGGGAGAGAGAGGAACGGTAATAGGAGGGATGGGGGAGAGAGGGAACGGTAATAGGAAGGGATGGGGGAGAGAGGGAACGGTAATAGGAAGGGATGGGGGAGAGAGGGAACGGTAATAGGAGGGATGGGGGAGAGAGGGAACGGTAATAGGAGGGATGGGGGAGAGAGGGAACGGTAATAGGAAGGGATGGAGGAGAGAGGGAACGGTAATAGGAGGGATGGGGGAGAGAGGGAACGGTAATAGGAAGGGATGGAGGAGAGAGGGAACGGTAATAGGAAGGGATGGGGGAGAGAGGGAACGGTAATAGGAGGGATGGGGGAGAGAGGGAACGGTAATAGGAAGGGATGGAGGAGAGAGGGAACGGTAATAGGAAGGGATGGGGAGAGAGGGAACGGTAATAGGAGGGATGGGGAGAGAGGGAACGGTAATAGGAAGGGATGGGGGAGAGAGGGAATGGTAATAGGAAGGGATGGGGGAGAGAGGGAACGGTAATAGGAAGGGATGGAGGAGAGAGGAAACGGTAATAGGAAGGGATGGGGGAGAGAGGGAACGGTAATAGGAGGGATGGGGAGAGAGGGAACGGTAATAGGAAGGGATGGGGGAGAGAGGGAACGGTAATAGGAAGGGATGGGGGAGAGAGGGAACGGTAATAGGAGGGATGGGGGAGAGAGGGAACGGTAATAGGAGGGATGGGGGGAGAGAGGGAACGGTAATAGGAGGGATGGGGGAGAGAGGGAACGGTAATAGGAAGGGATGGGGGAGAGAGGGAACGGTAATAGGAGGGATGGGGAGAGAGGGAACGGTAATAGGAAGGGATGGAGGAGAGAGGGAACGTAATAGGAAGGGATGGAGGAGACAGGGAACGGTAATAGGAGGGATGGGGGAGAGAGGGAACGGTAATAGGAGGGATGGGGGAGAGAGGGAACGTAATGAGAGTCTGTCATCTGGCTGCTGTTTCTATTAGCCTGAAAGGGCAGGCCTGCTGTGTTGGCTATGTAGAACGTCAGCTCATGCTGTGTATTCAGATTCATCACTGGGCAGGACACACACATACAGTACACGCACATCCATATGCAAACGCACACACACACACACTCCCGTTTGGCTTTTTCCCTTTTCGTCCGGAAATTCTAAGACTGTGGGATACCTTCGCACATACTGCATGCCTATTTTTGGTGGCATGAAAGTGTGTTTATGTGTATGTGTGTGTGTGTGTGTGTGTGTGTGTGTGTGTGTGTGAAAGAGAGAGAGATGCCCTCTCGTCTCATTTGCATATTTTATACTTGGGAATTTCACAGCTCACCAGCTTTGAAACTGCAACATTTTGTCTGCCAGATATCTTTCATGAGACTAAGTCATGCGCTATGGAGGGGCGATGGGGGGAGCAATGACTCTCCAATCAAATTCCATTTGAGTCAAGCTGTTTCACTTTTTTCCTGAAAATAATCCTCCCCCCTACTCACACTTCCTTTACATCACAATATTTAATGAAACAGAATTGTGAGAACTTCATTACTTGATCAACTGGTTGCTCTTGAGAGGTGATTTGTCCAGGCGAGGAATTTCACAAGGGAAGAGGGATCTTTGTTTTTGTTTTTCTGAGTTTGGGGAGGGGGAGACAACAAGACCATGTGTGGAACCGGATCGACACCTTCTCTTTTCACAGTAACTCCTGGAATATTATATTGCTCTTTTTTGCCTGGGTTTTGACGTGAGAAATGTTCCTCCATTTTGGGCCCTGACCTCCAGACAGTCATCCATAATAAAACAATAATTGGTGTTTTGCTCAATTAGACCTCTCCTAACTCATCTCTCCCCTCCGTTAATTGCATTTTTTTGCCTCCCTCACTCTTCCCTCGCTCTTCTATCGCAATTTCTCTATGTGTTTCTTCTCACTATCCATCCATCCAGTATCGTATCTCATACACACACTCATATGTACACACACAACAGTCTCTCCACACCCACACACACTCCTTGGCTGGCAGCTAATCCTCTATTTACTAATTTACTAAAACAATCAAGCAACTCAAATACAGCCATGGAACTATCGCTTAACACAGTGTTCCTTCTTTCAAAATACCTGTCCCTGCCTCTTCAGGATTGTATTTGCCTCTATATTTTGGACTGAGTCGTAGTGGTCTACAGACAGTGTAACTGGAAGGTGCCAGGACTGTCAATTTGGTGTTTAAAGCCAACCAGTATTTCATCATTGTAACTCAAGGAGGCGAGCCCACGCTTTATTAAGAATAATATCCTCATCAACACTTGGCTACAGGGACGTCTGTGCCAGTCTGTGCCAGTCTGTGCCAGCGCAGAGGGGCCAACCATGTTGGCTTTAAGGGAAACAAAGGGAAGTTAAAGGATCTGAGATGAGATCCATTAACAATGTTAGACTGAAGCACACGCTTCACACTCCATAAGAGTTCAGCGGGTTTTACTTAAGACAGACAGGCAGACAGACAGACAGACAGGCAGGCAGGCAGACAGGCAGGCAGACCGGCCGAGAGAGAGACAGACACGCACAACCAATATTGGTTCCTGACTTCCCTGAAAAGTTGCATATTGCGGGGGCTGTTCGATGCTAGTACGCCACAGGATGTTTTTGTGCTGGTCAAGGGCAGTCAAGTCTGAGGAGAACCAGGGGCTATATCTGTTCTTAGTTCTGAAGTTTTTGAATGGGGCATGCTTATTTAAGATTGAGAGGAAATCACTTTTAAAGAACAACCAGGCATCCTCTACTGACGGAATGAGGTCAATATCCATCCAGGATACCCGGGCCAGGTCAATTAGAAAGGCCTGCTCGCTAAAGTGTTTTAGGGAGCGTTTGACAGTGATGAGGGGTGGTCGTTTGACCGCGGACCCATTACGGACGCAGGCAATAAGGCAGTGATCGCTGAGATCCTGGTTGAAGACAGGTGTATTTAGAGGGTAAATTTGTCAGGATGATATCTATGACGGTGCCCATGTTTACAGATTTAGGGTTGTACCTGGTAGGTTCGTTGATAATTTGTGTGAGATTGGGGGCATCTAGTTTAGATTGTAGGTTGGCCGGGGTGTTAAGCATATCCCAGTTTAGGTCACCAAGCAGTACGAATTCTGAGGATAGATGGGGGGCAATCAGTTCACATATGGTGTCAAGGGCACAGCTCGGGGCTGAGGGGGGTCTGTACAAGCGGCAACAGTGAGAGACTTATTTCTGGAAAGGTGGATTCTTAGAAGTAGAAGCTCAAACTGTTTGGGCACAGACCTGGATAGTACGATAGAGCTCTGCAGGCTATCTCTACAGTAGATTGCAACCCCCTTTGGCAGTTCTATTGAGACGGAAAATGTTGTAGTTGGGGATGGACATTTCTGAATTTTTGGTGGCCTTCCTAAGCCAGGATTCAGATACTGCTAGAACATCAGGGTTGGCGGAGTGTGCTAACGCAGTGAATAACTCAAACTTAGGGAGGAGTCTTCGGATGTTAACGTGCAAGAAACCAATGCTTTTACGGTTACAGAAGTCAACAAATGATAACGCCTGGGGAGTAGGAGTGATACTGGGGGCTACAGGGCCTGGGTTAACCTCTACATCACCAGAGGAACAGAGGAGGAGTAGAATAAGGATATGGCTAAAGGCTTTAAGTACTGGTCTTCTAGTGCGTTGGGTACAGAGAAAAAAAGGGGCAGGTTTCCGGGCGTTGTAGAATAGATTCAGGGCATTATGTACAGAAAAGGATATGGAAGGATATGAGTACAGTGGAGGTAAACCTAAGCGTTGGGTAACGAAGAAAGAGATAACATCACTGGAGGCACCGATTGAGTCGGTCTCTGCGTGTATGGGGGGTGGGACAAATGAGCTATCTATGGCAGATTGAGCTGGGCTGTGCGATCTACAGTGAAATAGTACAATAAGAAATAACCGAAACAGCAATAAGCAAGGCATATTGACATGGGAGAGAGGCATAAAGCAATCACAGGTGTTATTCGAGAGAGCTAAGACAACAGCTGGTAATGGCGACAAAGTTTGGGCTGAGGCTAAACATAAACAGGATGTGGTACCGTATAAAGGAACAGTCCAGCAGGCATCAGCTGTATAGCTGAGATATCATAAGGTCCGGTGAACAGCAATAGGAGAGTTCGGAGGTAGTTCGGGGGCTGCTATAGCACTGGCGAGCAAGAGGCCACGGCTAGCGTGTGCTAGCGGGCCGGGGCTAGCAGACGGATCTTCGTGGTCGACGTCGTAACGGGAAACCTGTTGTAATCACTTCAGAGGATTTCGTCGGCAGACCAGTCGTATTGGATCGGCGGGGCTCCGTGTCAACACTAGGAGGTCCCGTCCGGTAGACAGAGAGGTAGATAGCCAGGATATGGGCCTGGCTCAAGGCTAGCTCAAGGCTAACTGGTGCTTGCTTCAGGGGCAGTGGTGATTAGCCAAACAGCAACATCCAATTCGGTTGCGGCTAGCTAGATGCGATCCGCTGTTAATGTCCAGTGATTCAGTTATTCCGGCAGAAAATCCGATGTTCTGGGTGAAAACCGCTAACGGTGGCTAATAGCAAGTAGCTAGTTAGCTGGCTAGCTGGTATCAACTGGAGATTCTAGATAAAAGGTAAGTCAATAATAGAATCCGTTCCACATTGAGTGAGGCGGGTTGCAGGAAAGTATATTTTATAGAAGGATGAAAAGTGTGATAGGGAAATATGTACGAAAAATACAAAAAAAATACAAAAAATAGGCTATTTACACAGACACACAACAAAGACCACAACCGCACTGCTACGCCATCTTGGATACAAAGTGTGTGTGTGCTTGACTGTGTGTTTGTGTGTGTGTGTGTGTGTGTGCTTGACTGTTTGTTTGTTTGTGTGTGTGTGTGTGTGTGTGTGCTTGGGCAGTCTCGCTCTGATGAAACGTGTTAATGTCAGAGCTTGTCTGTCATCTGTCATCTTGACTGGCCCATGGGGAGGGAGGGATAGGGGGGGTGGGGTGCAAGAGAGGGTGATGGAGGGGGAGATGACTGACAGACATTAGCCATGAGAAACAGGGGGATAGGTAGAGGTAAAACCCCTTCAGTGATTAAATAACATTTCTGCCAGTCCTATTTTGAGATGGAGGGAGGGGAGGAGGGGAGGGGAGGGGAGGAGGGAGGAGGAAGGAGAGGAGGGAGGAGGGAGGGGGGGGAGAGGGAGGGGAGGAGGGAGGAGGGAGGGAGAGATGGAGGGAAGGGAGGAGAGGAGAGTTGTGTCTCAATGATATAGGCTCTCATCCTCTGTTATCCCCAGCCCACCACTACTCATTATCTGCTGTCAGAGCCCACACACACACATACACACACACACACACACACACACACACACACACACACACACACACACACACACACATACTTACACCACACACACTCCTGGTCATTAGATAATGGATGTGCGGAACGTTCTTCACTTTTTCCTGTTTTTCCGATGTCTTCCTCCATCCATCTTTCCTCGAACTCCTGTTGCCACTGAAGACCACGAGATGGGGATTTTCCCCCTCCATCCTTCCCCACACCCCAGGAATCAGATATCGAAAGTCTAATTTACAAAATGTCATTAAATCTTCAAAGGAGTTTAAAGTACAGGATCAGCAGTACAGGTAGAGGAGGAATTTGTCGAGGCTGAACTCTTTGGTTCATCTATAATAACCATAGCCTCATATTCCCCTTCTGTAAGGGATGAAGGTAAGGTCATCCGATTTGGTTTAGGATTGATCCACTTCATCTCCTTGGGCGGAGAGGATCCAGACACAGTCTGCCAGTTAATTCACTCTGCGTGAAGTTTGGAATGATACGCCTATAGACCCCTGCTCAGTTCTCCGCCAAACAATTTAGGATTATCTTTAAAGCATTTCGGGTGTTTTATGTGGAACGGAGAAAAACATTGATTTAGTAAAAAATGCCTTCTGTTTATTTTGCAGATATACGACGTCTGTGTCACTGTTTGTATTGATGTGGAAAATAATCACTATACTTTATTAAAAATCAAAGTTCTTCCAGAGTTTTTTGTAGACTCAAGATTGACTTTATTACAATTCAACAAAGCCAAGCTGGTCTGCAGAGTAGCCTCTCTTCTCTCTTTCTGCCCCCCATCTATATAGTCCCATTCGCATCCCTTCTAGCTCAAAACCCCTCCCTCTTCAGTTTCCCGCTCTCTATCGCTCCGCCTCTTCCTTCGTCTATGATGGCGGCTAAATTAAACTTTTATTCAGTTCAGAATCAATAGTAATACAATCAATCAATCCCTTATCTTGCAAAAACACTCATGTTTAGTTTAAACTGTTCAACCCCGGCTCCCCCTGGCTTGACCTGAAGATTGATTGTGGGACATGACAGGTCCACACTTAATCTTTTAAACATACCCAAAACCCACACCATCATGCTATAATCAATCAAGAAGATAGCCAAAGAGAGACAACGGTTTAGCCTGAACTCTGTTCAACCCTGGCTCGTTCCAGGGATATGCCTAAGGAGAGCCACAGGGTCATAGTCTGGTTACAGTCACAGATAACATAAGACAACTGTAGAATTTGACCCAATGACAGGGCAGATGCACATTTTACACACACACAAACCTAGTGAGAAGAATTCACTAAGTTCTTGCCTAGCAACAGAGACATCCGTGATTTAACTTTGTTTAGCACATAGTTCACTAAAACATCTCCCTCAGTATCCAGGTTAATGATAGCACAGCCATGTGACTGGTGGTATGGAAGGGGAAGCACCACAATTATTTCCATGAATTTCTATAAACTACTATACCCATTGTACTATGCTGACGGTAATAGTTCCTCTATCCCCCCAGGCTATGGAATAGGCCTACCACAGAACTCCCCTCTAACCAACAACGTGTCAGAGTTCATCAGTCGCTACAAGTCAGACGGCTACATGGACATGCTGCACGACAAGTGGTACAAGGTGGTGCCTTGTGGGAAGAGGGTGTTCGCTGTCACCGAGGTGAGTGTATGTCTGTCCTTCCGTCTGTCTGTGTGTGTGTGTCCCGGTCCCAGATCGGTTTGCACTATGTTGTCAACAACTTCTATGGTCGTTGTTGACCATCGAAGTCAGCCTGGGCCCAGATCTGTTTGTGCAGATAGGGACCAAACTAGTGTGGCTGTGGTGGAGTGGCGTCCCCTGTAGGCACACCACATGGGTTGCAGACAGTTGATGGACATTGGGTTTGGCCATCCTAACACATCTGGACATGTCAAACTGGATGTTTGGCTCCATTCCAATAGCCACACTAGCATACCACTTGAATGAAGCAATGTATTGGGCATGCATTCTAAGAGCTATTTAAGTGTGGGTTGCAGACACTCCTTAGACGGTCTGGAATCCATCAGTGTCAGATGTTTAGGGAAAATTATGTATTCCTAGATTCGACCTCTGTGTGTGTCTGTGATGTCCTCTCAGGATTGTGTGTCATCCTAAGGTTCTCCGCAAAGTTCTCCTTTAACCCCAAGCACCTAGCTGGTCTAACTTCCCTGCCCCAATGGGCTGCTATCATAGACATACAGGGAGTGTACAAAACATTAAGAACACCTTCCTAATATTGAGTTTCACCCCTCCTCTTTTGCCCTTCAAACAGCCTCAATTCGTCAGGGCATGGACTCTACAAGGTGTCAAAAGCGTTCCACAGGGATTCTTGCCCGTGGTGACTCCAATGCTTCGCATAGTTGTGTCAAGTTGGCTGGATGTCCTTTGGGTGGTGGACCATTCATGATACACACAGGAAACTGTTGAGTGAGAAAACCCAGCAGCATTGCAGTTCTTGACACAAACCGGTGCACCTGGCACCTACTACCATACCCCATTCAAAAGGCACTTAAATATTTTGTCTTGCCCATTCACCCTCTGAATGGCACACATACACAATCCATTTCTCAATTGTCTCAAGGCTTAAAAATCATTCTTTAACTTGTCTCCTCCCCTTCATCTACACTGATTGGAGTGGATTTAACAAGTGACATCAATAAGGGATCATAGCTTTCACCTGGATTCACCTGGTTAGTTTATGTCATGGAAAGAGCAGGTGTTCTTAATGTTCTGTATACTCAGTGAATGTGTTGAGATACTTCATTGGCTGTTACTAATTCATTAACTGGTTGTTATAATCGTATTAAGATAGTGTTATTATTGTTGATGCCCTGTTACTGGGGCAATCACCCGGTCCCATCAGCATGACGATGTGAGCTGTTTCCCTATTGGCCCCTGCTCCCCAGACAGACAGACAGACAGATAGACAGGGCCTAGCAGCCAAGGACTCTGGGATTGCTTTTCTAATACCAACACCACATCAGCCTGCGCTGATTTGTGATCTTCACAGACCCAGCGAAGATAGAGTGTGTGGAAAGAACGGCAGTGTGTGTGTGTGTGTGTGTGTGTGTGTGTGTGTGTGTGTGGCTGAGGTTGTGTGTGTGTGTGTGTGTGTGTGTGACTGAGGTTGTGTGTGTGTACGTGTGTGCCTGTGTGCGCGTGCCTGCCGGTATGTGTTGACAGGATGGGGAAAACGATGCTAGAGAGACAAGCAGTGATCCCAGCCATCTGTGCAGAAACATCAAAGTCATTCCCAGTCTTGTCATTACCTTATTATCAAATTATCACCTGATTTACTTTGGGGAGAGACTGGGGGATGGATGGTAGAACACTGATGTTTCCCACATGACAACCTGTCCCGTTCACCTCGACTGAGCCGCACACGACACGACTAACAATAATATGTCTTCTCTTGACACGGCAAGGGAACAATTTTAGTTTTCTTTTCTTATTGATTTACCCCCGGCTGACGCTCCTTTGAACTATGATGTCATACGCTTTGAAGTGTTTTTTTGTCATCGTGTACCTGTCCACGACGGCCCCTCAAAAGATGCTAAAATTAATATTTTGGAATGTAAAAAAATCTTGTTTTTGACAGAATCACATTCCAGCCTGTCGTTCTCAAGCTAGCTTGGATCAATGTTAGAAACTCCAAGGAGAGTGTACATGCAGCGCATCTATCATCTATCAATCAAAAACCACCCCATCCTACAAACCATATGTTTTTCACATTTTAATCTTTCACTGTTTACTCTATATATTTCACAGTTTCACACAATGACAAAAGGCACCCAGATGGCATTTCTATTTTACTCTAATTTGAAGGGGTAGAGAATTACCGTGGCCTGCATTGAACAGATTATTCCACATTTTCATTCCAAATCCTTTTGCTCTCATGGATTCGGAGAGGGAAAGCTGAGGAACAGGGGAAGGGAGGGGAACAGGGGAAGAGACGTGATACCCCTCCCAGAAACAATATGGCGGAGGACGGGTCCACTCTTAAACACAGTCGACAGGCTAACACCATCCTTACTGGGGGCCCGAAGTGCTAATAGGATGAGTTATTCCCCCTGCATACTGAACACTACTGGGTCAGGAAGAGAGAGAGGGAGAGGGAGGGAGAAGGGAGGGGTGAGAGGATGGAGGGAGAATGTAGGACGGAGAGGGTGAGGGAGAGAGAAGGATGGGGGAGAAAGGGGGATGGAGAAGGACAGATGGGGAGGGGGGGGTGAAGTGGGTAAGACGGAGAGGGGGAGAGAGGGAGGGAAGGTGTAGAGGAGAGGAGAAGGGAGAGAGAGAAAAAGAGAGCAGAGTGGCATAGGGAGAGAGAGAGAGAAAGAGGGAGAGAGAGAGAAAGAGAGAGAGAGAGAAAGAGGGAGAGAGAAAGAGGGAGAGAGAGAGAAAGAGGGAGAGAGAGAAAGAGGGAGAGAGAGAGAGAGAGAGGGAGAGAGGGAGAGAAAGAGGGAGGGAGAGAGAGAGAAAGAGAGAGAGAGGGAGAGAAAGAGGGAACAGAGTGGCAGAGAAAGAGAAAAGAAGAGAGCAGAGGCTGGCAGCTCCCTCTCTTGGCTGAGTCCCAGAATGAAATGGGAGGAGGGACTGGGTGTAGGATGGGGGGGGTGGAAGGAGGGAGGGGGAGGGCCTGGACTGCACACCTGGGGTTCACTGTGTCAGCACTTCGGAAACAAGCCCGCCATCCTCCACTCCTCCCTCTCTCAATTGTTCCTTCTCTCCCTCCCTCCCTCTCTCACATCTACGTCCAATCCTCTACAGATAAGATCAGAGAGAGAGAGGCGGCTTTCAGTTTAGGACATTTCCTCTGAAGAGTTTTCTCTCCTTTTCTGAAAAGTGTCAAACAGCTTGGACAATACAGCTGCCTCTACATACAGCACATCTCCAACAACTCATGTTGTTAGGCCTTGACAGGCTAGATTCATATTTTATTGGAGGTGTACTTTACTATACAACTACTGTACTGTATTGCTGGCAGGCAGTCAGACAGGGTGTTCACTGCTCGCACTGTGCCTCTCAAACACACACTGTTGTCCTGACTTAGGTTAAATGCCATCTAAGCACTGCTGGAATTCAAAAGGACATCTGCAGCAGCCCACAGGGTAGACACTAATCTTACCAGTGGAGGCTGCTGAGGGGGGGGACGGCTCATAATAACGGCCGGAATGGAGTAAATGGAATGGTATCAAACACATGTTTTTTATGTATTTGATACCATTCCATTCACTCCATTACACTCCATTCCAGCCATTATTATGAGCCGTCCTCCCCTCAGCAGCCTCCACTGAATCATACAGGCTAGAATAGAGTAGAGTAGAATAGAATAGAAGGGCAGGCTCAAAGGAATAGAATGAGAACTCATATCTCTGGGTAGAATAAACTAGAACCAAAGAGAATACAACGAAACAGAATCAATAAGGCATGGAGATCAGGCATGTGTTGCTTATTAGTCACAATACTCAGGTTTCTAAAGCCCCGTTTATGCCTGGT
Organism: Coregonus clupeaformis; assembly: GCF_020615455.1. Taxonomy (NCBI): domain Eukaryota; kingdom Metazoa; phylum Chordata; class Actinopteri; order Salmoniformes; family Salmonidae; genus Coregonus; species Coregonus clupeaformis. The sequence continues at coordinate 36,467,438 of NC_059202.1, forward strand.
TCTAACATGTGTCCTTTATCCTGATTTTGTCCACGTTCTGATTGTGCCCACATTTTTAGACAGGTGTAGACGATTAAAAGATGCATGGTGATCTGATTATGATCAGATCTTCCTAACCACCTCCGGAGGTAGTCAGGGATGCATTGTGTCTCTGGATATCTGGGTAAGTGTAAACGGATCTGGACAGTGAAACCAATTAAATCATAATTATCCCGCCCTCTAAAATCATTGTCAGGTGGCACTTTTGACTTATGGCATCAATATATGTCTTAAAATAAATTAATAAATATTATTTCGAAAAAGTTTCTGTCAAATAATTTACATACAGGTAAATCTGGTCACAATGCGGACACAGTGGATGGATAACAGACACTTTTTAATACCCTGTGTAGATGCAATGGGTAATATGTGGGCACAATCAGAATGTGGACAAGATCAGGTCAAAGGACACATGTTAGCACCAGGTATAAACAGGGCTTAATGGGAGCGCAGCAGCATCTATTTCAATAAACCACAATGCTTCTTGAAATAGCTCAGCTCAGCTGGTAGAGCACGGCGCTTGTAACGCCAAGGTAGTGGGTTCGATCCCCGGGACCACCCATACACAAAAATGTATGCACGCATGACTGTAAGTCGCTTTGGATAAAAGCGTCTGCTAAATGGCATATAATTATTATTATTATTTTTACATTCTGAATGGTTATCCTCAGCAGGACCCTTCCAGACCACTCTAGGGGACACACAGATGCCTACTGATGTCAAAACTGTAATGGCCTGATTCAGACTTGGGAAATCTATTTATTGACTCTATACTGTCATTTGCGCATGGCTACATAAACCTATAGCTTGGGTCTCCACATTTCATATCTGCAAGTTATAAGGCCAGCATTTCATAAACTTTACTGTTTAAAAGGTGATATGTTGATATGCTTCAGTTTGCTTTCATGTGACTGGTTTCACATTTGTCTCCAGCGGTCATAAGGTAAAATATATTTACAATTCCCTTATCCAAATGGCTTACTCATTTACCTAGCTCTTATAAATAGCGCTTATCAATTTGTAAATGACAGTGCATGGAGAATGGTGTTATTTCTATCGGAAAAAGGAATGTAGATTTTGTTCCACTTGGAACCGACAGGTTGCTCAACCTTATTCATAATTTCATCACGGGTAAAGGTGGTGGAATTATTATGGAATTAAGTCAAGATCTGTGGACACCTCTGCCACACCTTCATTTCTTTGATCTCCACCCGAAACTAATAGTGGGTGAATAGCATGCTTTACTCATGCTTATGTTCAAGGTCAGAATACACGTAGAGAGAAAGGTGCATAAAAAGGGAATTATGTTCCATTTATACACGCTTAACTCGGGTCGGAATCGGCCCCTAACTGTTAATCTATGGACTATGTCTATGGACAATCTCTGTCTGAATACGAATGAATAGAGACTGCCCCCTAGAGGTGAAAATAGGGAGCGTCAGAAAAGATGAGAGACCTAAAATGATGCTCTGTATCCATTGGATAGAGACCTAATGACAAGGTTCTCAGGGACCAATCACCAACTGACTACATTACTAACCCCTTTGTTACAGGTGTTAACCCTACTCAAGTAACCCAACTGTCCCCTCCCTTTCCCTCGACCTCCCTCCCCCTCCTCATACAGACTCTCCAGATGGGCATCCGTCACTTCTCAGGGCTGTTTGTGCTGCTGTGTGTGGGCGTGGCCACGTCACTGCTCACCCTGGCCGGGGAGCACGCCTTCTACCACATGGTGCTGCCCCGCATCCGACGACGACAGAAGTACAAGTACTGGCTCCACACCAGCCAGGTGAGATGGAGGCGTGAGTGAACCAAAGGAGAGTGTAAGTGTGAGAGTGTGTGTGTGTGTACGTTTGTGTGTGTACATGTGAGTGTGCAAGAGAGAGTAAAAAAAAGAGAGAAAGTGTGAGTGAACCAAGTGAGTGTGGGTCAGAGAGAAAGAGAGAGAGGAGAGTGTGTGTCAGAGAGAGAGAGAGAGAGAGAGAGGAGAGTGTGTGTCAGAGAGAGAGAGAGGAGAGTGTGTGTCAGAGAGAGAGAGAGAGAGGAGAGTGTGTGTCAGAGAGAGAGAGGAGAGTGTGTGTCAGAGAGAGAGAGAGAGGAGAGTGTGTGTCAGAGAGAGAGAGAGAGGAGAGTGTGTGTCAGAGAGAAAGAGAGAGAGGAGAGTGTGTGTCAGAGAGAGAGAGAGAGAGGAGAGTGTGTCAGAGAGAAAGAGAGAGAGGAGAGTGTGTGTCAGAGAGAGAGAGAGAGGAGAGTGTGTGTCAGAGAGAAAGAGAGAGAGGAGAGTGTGTGTCAGAGAGAGAGAGAGAGGAGAGTGTGTCAGAGAGAAAGAGAGAGAGGAGAGTGTGTGTCAGAGAGAGAGAGAGGAGAGTATTTGTCAGAGAGAAAGAGAGAGAGGAGAGTGTGTGACAGAGAGAGAGAGAGAGAGGAGAGTGTGTGTCAGAGAGAAAGAGAGAGAGGAGAGTGTGTGACAGAGAGAAAGAGAGAGAGGAGAGTGTGTGTCAGAGAGAAAGAGAGAGAGGAGAGTGTGTGTCAGAGAGAAAGAGAGAGAGGAGATTGTGTGTCAGGGAGAAAGAGAGAGAGGAGAGTGTGTGTCAGAGAGAAAGAGAGAGAGGAGAGTGTGTGTCAGAGAGAGAGAGAGAGAGGAGAGTGTCAGAGAGAAAGAGAGAGGGGAGTGTGTGTCAGAGAGAAAGAGAGAGAGGAGAGTGTGTGTCAGAGAGAGAGAGAGGAGAGTGTGTGTCAGAGAGAGAGAGAGAGGAGAGTGTGTGTCAGAGAGAGAGAGAGAGGAGAGTGTGTGTCAGAGAGAGAGAGAGGAGAGTGTGTGTCAGAGAGAGAGAGAGAGAGGAGAGTGTGTGTCAGAGAGAGAGAGAGAGAGGAGAGTGTGTCAGAGAGAAAGAGAGAGAGGAGAGTGTGTGTCAGAGAGAAAGAGAGAGAGGAGAGTGTGTGTCAGAGAGAGAGAGAGAGGAGAGTGTGTGTCAGAGAGAGAGAGAGGAGAGTGTTTGTCAGAGAGAGAGAGAGAGAGGAGAGTGTGTGACAGATAGAGAGAGAGAGAGAGAGAGAGAGGAGAGTGTGTGTCAGAGAGAAAGAGAGAGAGGAGAGTGTGTGACAGAGAGAAAGAGAGAGAGGAGAGTGTGTGTCAGAGAGAAAGAGAGAGAGGAGAGTGTGTGTCAGAGAGAGAGAGAGAGAGGAGAGTGTCAGAGAGAAAGAGAGAGAGGAGTGTGTGTCAGAGAGAAAGAGAGAGAGGAGAGTGTGTGTCAGAGAGAGAGAGAGGAGAGTGTGTGTCAGAGAGAGAGAGAGAGGAGAGTGTGTGTCAGAGAGAGAGAGAGAGGAGAGTGTGTGTCAGAGAGAGAGAGAGGAGAGTGTGTGTCAGAGAGAGAGAGAGAGAGGAGAGTGTGTGTCAGAGAGAGAGAGAGGAGAGTGTGTCAGAGAGAAAGAGAGAGAGGAGAGTGTGTGTCAGAGAGAAAGAGAGAGAGGAGAGTGTGTGTCAGAGAGAGAGAGAGAGGAGAGTGTGTGTCAGAGAGAGAGAGAGGAGAGTGTTTGTCAGAGAGAGAGAGGAGAGTGTGTGACAGATAGAGAGAGAGAGAGAGAGAGAGAGGAGAGTGTGTGTCAGAGAGAAAGAGAGAGAGGAGAGTGTGTGACAGAGAGAAAGAGAGAGAGGAGAGTGTGTGTCAGAGAGAAAGAGAGAGAGGAGAGTGTGTGTCAGAGAGAAAGAGAGAGAGGAGATTGTGTGTCAGAGAGAAAGAGAGAGAGGAGAGTGTGTGTCAGAGAGAAAGAGAGAGAGGAGAGTGTGTGTCAGAGAGAGAGAGAGAGGAGAGTGTCAGAGAGAAAGAGAGAGAGGAGAGTGTGTGTCAGAGAGAAAGAGAGAGAGGAGAGTGTGTGTCAGAGAGAAAGAGAGAGGAGAGTGTGTGTCAAAGAGAGAGAGGAGAGTGTGTGTCAGAGAGAAAGATAGAGAGGAGAGTGTGTGTCGGAGAGAGAGAGAGAGAGGAGAGTGTGTGTCAGAGAGAAAGAGAGAGGAGAGTGTGTGTCAGAGAGAAAGAGAGAGAGGAGAGTGTGTGAGAGAGAGAAAGAGAGAGAGGAGAGTGTGTGAGAGAGAGAAAGAGACAGACAGATGCTGTGTGTGTGTGAGCGTTTGTGTGTCAATACAATAACCTTCACAGTGAGCCAGTGCCTCCTCTCTCTACCTCAGGCTTCAGACTTTTTCATAGCTTCTTTCATTGGGCTTTTTAAAGTGCTCTTTTTTACTTGAACACATTTGTGGCTCTCCCTGTCATGTTTTACGAACTCTATATCTAAAAGCACTTACACTTCACAAATCCTCTGGGAATTAAATATTAACAAACATTTATTGCTTGTAAAAGGTTGTTTATGGTGTAGGTTTTTCATGCTCTTGGCTAAAGACAGTCATTGGGACTGTTTATCACCTTGGCTGTCATTTGAAAACATAAAGGCAACATCGCCATCTGCTGTTGACTTACAGAACCACCATTTGGGAACCCCAGTCGAAGTTGAGTATTAAAAGCACTGACAATTCAAATCTGCCTGGTTTAAGTCCCCGGAGGTCCCCTAAGCGTCTTCCCCAGTTGGATTATTAACGAGATGGGGAAAGTAATTACAATTTCTAAGATGGTGTTGATTCTGCCCGTTTTGAATAAATCAGTGTGGAGCTTCCCCCAACCCCCAACCTTTCCCCTGGCTCAGTGTAACTATGGCCCCATTTGTTCTGCAGAAAATCCACCGAGCTCTGAACCAGACCTATGAGGACGTGAAGAAGAAGCAGGGCGCCAACACAGAAAAAAGGTGACAAAATGGCTGCCATTATGGAGACCTGTTTACTGTCCTTGTCCTTTCCTCCGTAATCACTGATCTGACAGGACATGAGTAGAATCTAGAAGAAACAATATATAGTTGAAACCTTTCAAGTCCTTTTAACAGTGGTAATGACTCTGAGGGAAGGAAACAAGGAGGGGAAGCAGTCGTATTACTAAGGGCTGGATTCAATCCGTACCGCGGAAGTATCCCCGTTAAAAGGTAAAGGTCATTTCCGATTGAGCCGACATATGCAGCGTTTACAGTGAATGCAGCGTTTACCCCGTACACGGGAACATTGCCTTTAAATTTCAATCGAGCTTTAACGCGGATCTTCTGCGATACGGATTGAATCCAACCCTAATACTGAGATACAGATTGAAAGCGAGCTAACACACCAGTAGTGGTTGTTTATGCACCTGACCTGTCTTTCTTTCTTTACTGACACAAGCCTTTTATCTCCCTGAAGCTGCAACATTCAGAAGAACCAGCCTCCCCCAGACCCCCCTTCCCCCGGCGCCTCGGCCACGTGGAACAACGAGAGCAGCAGGGACTCTGCCGCTGCAGCTGCTAAGGACAAGCGCGTCCACTTCAACCTGGAGACCCTCAACAGCCGCCGCCTTCTAGCCCGGGCCGTGGCCGAGTCCGAAGGGGGGTCCACTGGAGGGGACACTAACCCTGGGACCAACCCGGCCACACGGGTCTGTGCGAATGGGGGCTTCGGGACTTCCTTTGCAAGCCTGGTGCTCTCCCTCCCCTCCTCCTCTTCTTCATCCATCCCTTCTTCCTCTTCCTCGTCAGGCGTTCTTCTGAGGCCGGGGGAGCTGCAGGAGCTGCAGGAGAGGATTGACCTGATCCGGGATCAGCTGAGGACGGCTCTGGCCAGGAGGGCCGAGCTGCAGACTTCCCTGGCCAAGGAAAAGGCTGCCTGCTCCGCCCCCATAGTGACGGGAATGCCCTCCGTGGTTGTAGCTGCTGCAGCCCTCCCCACCTCCACCCTCCCATCCACCCGCTGTGCCACCACCATGACAGACCCTGTCCTCAAGTCCCTGCCCACAGTCTGCACTGCCCCTGCCAAACACACCAATGAGAAGAGCTGATGCCCCCTGGTGTTTGGACACAACCAATGGTATATTAGGGATATCAGGGGAGGGGTTTATGAAAGCAGCTGGATTACCTTGGATTGGATTTGTCCAATTAATGTGAGCCCAATGCCGTAGCATGGCAGCTCTTTCCCTGGACACCAACCTTTTACTATTGGGTGAGATGGAAGAGCTTCCAGGGCACTGGGAATTCCTTGTGATCTATATGTGCCCAATTGGTCCTCACATGGTTGGTAGAATGTATGTGTTGGTGTTTGGGCTACCTCAGGCCTACTTGGATCTACCATGCCAATGGAGTGGGGCTGGAGGTACCAGCATGCCCCGATGACCGAGCCCCGCTGGCGCTGCACCCATTCTGGGAACTTAACCACTGTCTTTCCAGTGCTCTCTCCTCTCCTCTGCCACAGGACCCAAAATGGCTGCCACCTGCAACCTTCTGTTTCCAGTCTCTGTTGATTTTAGTGGTGGGGTTCACAATGGTGTGGCGGTAACTGAATTTGATCAACAATGCGATGGCAACCTGAAACAATCTGTACTATGTGGAGTTCAGACAGTATTCAAATCAGGAGTGGTGCTTTTATGGTGTTTCTGTTGTTTTTTTCCCTTTGAGATCCGAGTCGATATTGTTCACTGGCCTTGATTAACATGTTTTTCAAGAATAAAGTGTGATGGAAGTGTTGGTTGAAATGTGAATTCTTGTCAAGCGTACTTTGTGTGGTCTGTATTTTTACCTTACAGCTAGGTAAACAGAGGAAAAGTGGGGGTGTTTTCCTTATAGAAATGCTGGACTATTTCAGTGATAGTGTAATACAGGCTTACTACCTGTTATTCTAACTCTTTCTAAACATTTATACAAGAAACAGGGTGTCATTTTTCCTTTATGACATGGGATCCTTTTGTTAATCAGGTGTGAAAATATGGATGTGACATTATTTGGAATAGCCTGTGTCAGCGTTTCCCAAACTCGATCCCGGGGACCCCAAGGGGTGCACATTTTGGTTTTCACCTCAGCACTACATAGGCCTAGATGATTCAAATAATCGACTCATCAACCTTTTGATTATAGTGCTAGGGCAAAAACCAAAACGTGTACACCAGGTTAGAGTTTGGGAAATGCTGGCCTATGTCAAACTACAATAACTAGTGGTGCAAGTAAGCCTACATACTGAAGGCTAGGATTTCCATAACCCATACTAGGACACACAAACAAATAACCACACCAATGACAATTAATTGTGCGAAGAATGCTTCTTCTGCACTTAGTTTACTGAACAGTTAAATACATTTGAATGAGAGAAGGAATCTAGTCCATCAGGATTCGTTTACATTGTCTAAAATGAACTACAAATGGACAGCAACTGTTGCAAGGATACAATCATCCCACTTTCTCTTACAGAACGCCATAGGCACAGATAAAGAAACAACTGATCATAGAACGTCACTGATGGAGCATATTATTGTCGCATCGGTAAAAGTCTCCTCTTATAGAATGAACAAGACTTTCACTTTAAACTGACTTCATGTCATATTGCACAATTTGGACCTTTCAACCCAGAACCACGTCCTCGGTCCTGCCCGTTGCATAGCCATGACTGCATCTCCACCCAACTCACTGAACAGAAATGATTATACTCCCTCCTGTCTTAATAGAACTAACAATGTAAAAGTCTAACCCATTTTGCGAAATGTTCCTTGTTTATCGTAATTCCGTTGAAATATAAACAATTTTCCACTGATATGAGGCCACTATACGTCAAAAAACTGCTTCCATTTGACTGCCAAGGAAACCTCAACATGCACTTCCACTAATAATATCTAATTCGGAATCATAAGGCATCATCAAAATAAAGCTCTCTGGTCAGGAGATTGTTCTCAGTTGGAACATTGAACACACCTGTCATTATTCCCTGTTCATTCTGCCCTGCCAGTTTCTACTTCTATGGAGTTATCATTTCAAAACCTCTCAACGTGTGTTACACCCTGTCCATGTTAGAACCGTGTTCAGCTAGTTCCAGAATGGGGAAACATGATGTCAGGTCCATCTGATGACAGGTATTTTGTCTCACAGTAGCATCTTCCTAGGCTTGCAAGTCCAGTTATTTAGTCTCTCGTGTGCTATCGAACATAGCAGTGGCCACACAAGTCTGGTAAAGTTTCCAAGGTAGTCTTCATCATCATCTGGAGGTTTTAAAACAAGAAAAATGAAATATGAATTCTAAATACGCTCTTTTCCAAATTAAATTGGTGTCAAAGACTTGCAATTACATCACAACTTGCCCTTTGTGCAGCTGAATGGTAGATCTCAATGACACGTGTAATGGTGATGGGTTAGCGTGGTTACAGTAGCTTTACCCTGAAGCCATTTAACATCGCCTGCTATCATCTTGTGCTAGTCTGGGGCAAAGACCTGTGTGTTACCAGTTTAGAGTGGGCCGCCGTCAGCTGATGCCATGCACCAGAAAACATCCTCCTTATAGAACTTCCTTCTTCCTGTCACATGCTCCTCTTTTGGAATACAGGTTGCAGTCCAAGTCAGGGTTTCCCAAAGCCCGGGTGCACGTTTTGGTTTTTACCCTAGCACTACAGAGCTGATTCAAATAACCAACTCATCATCAAGCTTTGATTATTTGAATCTACTGTGTAGTGCTAGGGTAAAAACTAAAACATGCACCAGGACCGAGTTTGGGGGCCATGGGGACTTGAATAGTGACTTAACACTGAAGACCATGAAACAGGTGTTTAAGGCAACGGTCAAGCCTTCCAGTTGATTCTGTTGTATCTGCACAGTGAAGCGATAGCAATTTGAAAGACACAAAACATGGTAATGAGGTATGGGTGAGAGAATGGGCCTAGTGTCCTGACAGCACACAGAAAAGCTCCCAGAGGGAAATAATGATGCAGTTTCACTCAAAAGGGGTTAAGACGAGAGAAACTGCAGCCATGATGGCTCAAGCAATACGGGGAGCAACTGCCACCCACCGATCATCGTAAGAGCAGGTCTACTTAACACTCCAAACAGTGGATATAAACTCAATTTCCCATGATTCTCCAGTCAGGGGTAGAGCTAGATTGTGGAGCCGGTTGCCAGTTAGGACTACAACCTCCAAACTGGAGAAAAAGTTGAGAGCTTGTGAGAAGTGGGGTGTGACTAAGTACGATTACAAACCACAGCAACTTTATTAGCCTGTTTCACAGTTCTGAAAGAAAATGACCAACTCTGACACTAGAGCAACTCAATTACAGGGTTGTCTTTTTTCTGGGTTTGAGGACCAGATGGAATGAATGAATGAATAGGACAATAGTTAATGTGTTGCAGCCTTGTGATGACTGTTATAGTCCACTGTGCTCTCAAAAGGAAACATACACTACCATTTCCAAAGCCGGTCGAGACACCCCCTAACCAACAGAATCATCATCTTTAAGAAATTGTACATCACCAATGAAATAGAATTGATGTCTATTTTACAAATCAATTTTCAAATCATAAAAAATAAAAATTAATCACAAGGCAACAAAATGTCAGGGTCACCTTTTCCTCAGCTTTCCATCCCTCTAATCTCCTTGGTGTCATAACAATGAGATTACAGTAAATAAGCCACATCGGCCATCTTGCAGTGTTGGAAGAGGAATTGAGGGGGAGAAGAAGACACGTTTCCTTTGCGTGTGTGAGAGAGTAGGAGAAGGGGGGGGGGGGGTTCAGGATGGAGTGGGGCTGGGGGTTCCTCTGTCTTGGGGTCCCAGTCTAAGGGGCTCTGCCTGGGGCATTCTGGCTCCCCAGCCACCGCCCTACTGCAGTCTGTGTGTGGAGGAGGTTGAGAAAGGGAGGGACTGACACTAGAGAATAAAGTCTCTGCTTCCGGGAGTCCTCCCATTGGAGGAGAGGGAGGAGAAGGCGGGCCTGATGCTGCCTCACTGCCGCTACAGGCCACTATGGTTTTGATTTCCACTGCCATCAAGCTGGGACTGGTGCCATCTGTGCCCTCTCCTCTTCCACCTCCACCCCCCATTCGAATCTCCGCCAGCACGCTGAGGCCTGCCTCAGAAACACCGACCCTCCCCACCCCTCTGGCCTCCCCCAGCAACCCCCCTGCCGTGCTCTCCAGCAAAGACCCCCCCAGCTGGGGGGCTGAGGAGGAGGACAGGGCCTCCGTGATGATGGCTGTCGTCTCCGCCATCCAGTCCAGCTCCGTCGTTGTCAACTCTCCTACGGCCCCTTCTGACGTGGCGCTGCTGGCCAGGCCGTTGGACTGGGAAGCCGGGGTCGCTGAACCTTGGGCCTGGGCCACTGAAGAAGCCAGGGGCTCGTCTGGCGGTCGGACCTGGCTGTTGGCTTCCCCTCCCTGGGCTGGGGCCACTGCTCCAGCTGCAGCGGTGGTGGTGTTGTTGTTGAGGTTGTCCTGCAGGGCCGTCTGGTTACCCCCCTGGCCGGCCTGCTGGTTCTGCAGCAGCATCTCCTGGATACGGATCTGCTGCAGGATGGCCGGAAGCTCGTAGTGGTGGAAGAAGTAGATCATGGAGTGCTAGTGATGGGGGGGGGATGGAGAACAGAGATGGAGGAGGATCAAGTAAGTCTGTGTTTAAGTCATGGCATTAGAAACAGGGCCTGGAGAGGCTGTAACATAGAACAAGAGATGTGGCTGGCCTGACTCCAGTGGCTAGATCTCAAATCACAGGCTAATCGCTACATTGGCTAATCTCTTTAGTCCAGCCAATAGCATTAGGGCTAAACCATTAGCATCACACACAGTCACTTCTATAGGGGAACAGATTTATTCAGGAAATGTATTTAAATTGAGTTTGAAAACACACCAACCAAATATGACCTTTTTTTTAGCTAATGAATAATAAGCAGGTATAACAGCACAATAACATGTCCACGACTAAAAGATAAAGCACTTTCCAGCTCAGTGTCCTGAATAACTGGTGTGTAGGCCTCGCGGAAAGAAAGGAGTAGCCTCTAGTGTTTTGACAACGTGCTCGTATTCAAAATGCTGGAGGATGGAGTGTGTAGGCTACTAAACACACACACACTTTGAAATCACACTACAGTTTGAGTGAGTTTCTTTTCTCTAGTTAAGTTTTTTCCTCAAACCCTTCTCACCTGTATGAAGAGCCAGGAGGTGACCAGAGCCAGGCTGCTGTACTGGCCGTTAAAGCGGTAGTGGTAGGCGTAGAACGCAAAGTGATACAGATAGAAGAACCTGCAGGAGACAGAGCCTCCTCAGAGAGTAGCCGAAAATAACAGCATCATACTGGACAGACTGACAGAGAAATGGAAAGACTGTCTGGAACTGGAGAGACAAAGTGATCAGTTGTTTGTAGTTGTATGCTAGTGGGGAGAATAAGCAAATTAGTTCAACTGAGATCATAGAAATACAGCAAATAGAGAGTTCATGTTCCAGGGGCACTTTCTCTCAGCCCATCCCCATTTGATGAGAGAGGAGGGTATGCACTGTTTACATCAGCCAATGGCATTTGCTGGTGTTGGTGTGTTGAACTCACCTCAGCCAATGACGTTTGCTGGTGTTTGTGTGGCAGCAGATGGCGTCGTACTGGTCGGCCAGCCACACGATGAGGATGATGTAGAAAGCGGTGGTGGTGTCGTTGAAGAACTCCGACATGATGGCCTCCATACCTGGGAGAGATTCGTACCACCTGTTCAAACTACAAACCACCTCAAGACCCAGCTTGTTGTAGTTACATATGCAGTCGAATATGTTGGCACCCTTGGCACTTTACAATGGAGTGCAATGGACAGAAAGTTCAGTTCTCTCTTTTCAAAACTTGTTGAATGACTTTATTTTACCCTATAGGCACCTACAACTTACCACAGGTGAGAAATTACACAGTAAATGAGAATCATTGCCTCCAACCAAATTAATTTGAAATTTTAATATTTTTAAAAAATCATACAAAGACACGTGTTAACACCAAAAGTATTTTACATTTCAACAAATTTTAGAAGAAACAGAAAATCACGCAAAGGTGCCAATATATTTGACCGCATCTGTAACTGTAGAAATTGCGGCTCAATGGAATGACACTCTTACCCACAAGAGCCAGGATGACGGTAAGCAGAGGGGCTGCTGGGAAGGCGATGGTCATATTCATCTCCAACATCTGCAGCAGGTCCACTAGGGAAACAGAGAGGTTAAAGGTCAGAGACTGAGCATCTGGCATATAGAGACATACGGCACGGCACTGAATATTTCTTCCAGGACTGCTAGAGTTGAGAGGGGTGTGAGTGTGACTCACCAATGAAGACAAAGATCTGGTGGTGGGAGTAGCGCAGCAGCATAGACACTGACAGGGTCTGTAGACAGAGGAAAAAATGGAATCCCTCTTTCTTTTCACTCTCCCTCTTCATTAAAGACGCCAAGACAACAGCTTAACTTATCTTCCATGAATAACCCAGGGAGAGTTAGTTAAGCACCAGCTAATTTATCATACCAAATATGTTCTATTGTTTTGGTGAAACTTTATAGCAAGGAACCTAAATGAAGGTTTCTCATGGGCTTCATTTAACACTGGATTTTTTGCAACTTTGACAAAGGTGTGTGAAGACTGCTACTTACGAATATTACCATGATGACAAAGGCAGCCAGGTAGGAGGTGCGGGCCATCCACATGCTAACAAATCGGTAGTGTTCCCCGGACACCACATTCCTGAGGAAGCCTGTTTTCACACACAGAGCACCGATCAGAAACACACACACACACACACACACACACACACACACACACACAGAGCACCGATCAGAAACACACACACACACAGAGCACCGATCAGAAACACACACACAGAGCACCGATCAGAAACACACACAGAGCACCGATCAGAAACACACACACACACACACACACAGAGCACCGATCAGAAAACACACACACACACACACAGAGCACCGATCAGAAACACACACAGAGCACCGATCAGAAACACACACACACACAGAGCACCGATCAGAAAACACACACACACACACACAGAGCACCGATCAGAAACACACACACACAGAGCACCGATCAGAAACACACACAGAGCACCGATCAGAAACACACACACACACACACACAGAGCACCGATCAGAAACACACACACACACAGAGCACCAATCAGTAACACACACACACAGAGCACCAATCAGTAACACACACACACACACAGAGCACCGATCAGAAACACACACACACACACACAGAGCACCGATCAGAAACACACACAGAGCACCAATCAGAAACACACACAGAGCACCGATCAGAAACACACACACACACAGAGCACCAATCAGAAACATACACACACAGGGGCTGCACACCACCAAGGAAAGAAAGACATGGGAGAATCCCTGACACACCATCCCTAAGCACCATGTACCTTTGTCCTCCTCGTTCTCTGCCAGAGCCTTGACACTAGACATCAGGATGTCATCGTAGCCCAGAAACTCATCCAGGAGGAGGCGACTGAAGCTGTCCCCAAAGCAGTGGTCCTTCATGGGGTCTGCACACACAGACACACGATTAGGATACACACACAGCCCGTCCTATCCTCAAACACTTGTTTGTGCTACTTCTAGCAGACTTGTTAGTGTTATGATGACTACATATCTTGCTGGCGATACCGGTGTTTCTACAACACCTACAGTGAGGGAAAAAAGTATTTGATCCCCTGCTGATTTTGTACGTTTGCCCACTGACAAAGAAATGATCAGTCTATAATTTTAATGGTAGGTTTATTTTAACAGTGAGAGACAGAATAACAACAAAAAAATCCAGAAAACGCATGTAAAAAATGTTATAAATTGATTTGCTGTTAATTAAGTGCTGTTATTGTGAAGTGGAAACATCTAGGAGCTATATTAAATAAACATGCCCCATTCAAAAAATACAGAACTAAGAACCGATATAGCCCCTGGTTCTCCTCAGACTTGACTGCCCTTGACCAGCACAAAAACATCCTGTGGCGTACAGCATTAGCATCAAATAGCCCCCGCGATATGCAACTTTTCAGGGAAGTTAGGAACCAATATACACAAGCAGTCAGGAAAGCAAAGGCTAACTTTTTCAAACAGAAATTTGCATCCTGTAGCACTAACTCCAAAAAGTTTTGGGACACTGTAAAGTCCATGGAGAATAAGAGCACTTCCTCCCAGCTGCCCACTGCACTGAGGCTAGGAAACACTATCACCACTGATAAATCTACAATAATCGAGAATTTCAACAAGCATTTTGCTACAGCTGGCCATGCTTTCCATCTGGCTACCACTAACCCGGCCACCAACTCTGCACCCTCTGCTGCAACTTGCCCATGCCCCCCCGCTTCTCCTTCACACAAATTCAGACAGCTGATGTTTTGAAAGCGCTGCAAAATCTGGACCCCTACAAATCAGCTGGGCTAGACAATCTGGACCCTTTCTTTCTAAAACTAGCCACGAAATTGTCGCTACCCCTATTACTAGTCTGTTCAACCTCTCTTTCATAACGTCTGAGATCCCCAGAGATTGGAAAGCTGCCGCGGTCATCCCCCTCTTTAAAGGGGGTGACACTCTAGATCCAAACTGCTACAGACCTATATCCATCCTGCCCTGCCTTTCGAAAGCCAAGTTAACAAACAGATCATCGACCATTTCGAATACCACCGTACCTTCTCCGCTATGCAATCCGGTTTCCGAGCTGGTCACGGGTGCACTTCAGCCACGCTCAAGGTCCTAAACGATATTATAACCGCGATTGATAATAGACAGTACTGTGCAGCCGTCTTCATCGACCTGGCCAAGGCTTTCGACTCTGTCAACCACCGCATTCTTATTGGCAGACTAAATAGCCTTGGTTTCTCAAATGACTGCCTCGCCTGGTTCACCAACTACTTCTCAGATAGAGTTCAGTGTGTCAAATCGGAGGGCCTGTTGTCTGGACCTATGGCAGTCTCTATGGGGGTGCCACAGGGTTCAATTCTTGGGCCGACACTTTTCTCCGTGTATATCAATGATGTCGCTCTTGCTGCTGGTGACTCTCAGATCCACCTCTACGCAGACGACACCATTTTGTATACATCTGGCCCTTCATTGGACACTGTGTTAACAAACCTCCAAACGAGCTTCAATGCCATACAACAATCCTTCAGTAGCCTCCAACTGCTCTTAAACACTAGTAAAACTAAATGCATGCTTTTCAATCGAACGCTGCTGGCACCCGCCCACCCGACTAGAATCACCACTCTCGACGGGTCTGACCTAGAGTATGTGGACAACTACAAATACCTAGGTGTCTGGTTAGACTGTAAACTCAACTTCCAGACTCACATAAAGAATCTCCAATCCAAAGTTAAATCTAGAATCGGCTTCCTATTTCGCAACAAAGCCTCCTTCACTCATGCTGCCAAACATGCCCTCGTAAAACTGACTATCCTACCGATCCTTGACTTCGGCGATGTCATTTACAAAATAGCCTCCAACACTCTACTCAGCAAATTGGATATAGTCTATCACAGTGCCATCCGTTTTGTCTCCAAAGCCCCATACACTACCCACCACTGTGACCTGTACGCTCTTGTTGGCTGGTCCTCACTACATGTTCGTCGTCAAACCCACTGGCTCCAGGCCATCTATAAATCACTGCTAGGCAAATCCCCGCCTTATCTTAGCTCATTGGTCACCATAGCAGCACCCACCCGTAGTCTGCGCTCCAGCAGGTATATCTCACTGGTCATTCCCAAAGCCAACACCTCCTTTGGCCGCCATTCCTTCCAGTTCTCTGCTGCCAATGACTGGAACGAATTGCAAAAATCTCTGAAGCTGGAGACTCTTATCTCCCTCAATAACTTTAAGCATCAGTTGTCAGAGCACCTTACCGATCACTGCACCTGTACACAGCCCATCTGAAATTAGCCCACCCAACTACCTCATCCCTATACTGTTATTTATTTTGCTCTTTTGCACCCCAGTATCTCTATTTGCACATAATCTCTTGCACATCTAGCATTCCAGTGTTAATACTATTGTAATTATTCTGCACTATAGCCTATTTATTGCCTTACCTCCATAACTTGCTACATTTGCACACACTGTATATATATTTTCTGTTGTATTTCTGACTTTATGTTTTTTACCCCATATGTAACTCTGTTTGTTTTTATTGCACTACTTTGCTTTATCTTGGCCAGGTCGCAGTTGTAAATGAGAACCTGTTCTCAACTGGCTTACCTGGTTAAATAAAGGTGAAATAAAAAAAATAAAAAAAACGGCTCAGTCGCGAAGTGGTAGGCCACACAAACTCACAGAACGGTACCGCCGAGTGCTGAAGCGCCTAAAAATCGTCTGTCTTCGGTTGCAACAATCACTACTGAGTTCCAAACTGCCTCTGGAACAACGTCAGCACACTAACTGTTCGTCTGGAGCTTCATGAAATGGGTTTCCATGGCCAAGCAGACGCACACAAGCCTAAAACCACCATACGCAATGCAAAGCGTTGGCTGCAGTGCTATAAAGCTCGCCGCCATTGGACTCTGGAGCAGTGGAAACGTGTGCTCTGGAGGGATGAATCACGCTTCACAATCTGGTAGTCCGACAGACGAATCTTGGTTTGGCGGATGCCAGGAGAACACTACCTTCCCCAATGCATAGTGCCAACTGTAAGGTTTGGTGGAGGAGGAATAAATGTTCTGGGGCTGTTTTTCATGGTTCGGGCTAGGCCCCTTAGTTCCAGTGAAGGGGTATCTTAACGCTACAACATACAATGACATTCTAGTGCTTCCAACTTTGTGGCAACAGTTTGGGGAAGGTCCTGTTCCAGCATGAAATGTCCCCATGCACAAAGTGAGGTCCATACAGAAATGGTTTGTCGAGATCGGTGAGGAAGAAGAACTTGACTGGCCTGCACAGAGCCCTGACCTCAACCCCTTTGGGATGAATTGGAATGCTGACTGCGAGCCAGGCCAAATCGCCCAACATCAGTGCCCGACCTCACTAATGCTCTTGTGGCTGAAAGGAAGCAAGTCCCCGCAGCAATGTTCCTCTAGTGGAAAGCCTTCCCAGAAGAGTGGAGGCTGCTATGACAGCAAAGGGGGGACCAACTCCATATTAATGCCCATGATTTTGGAATGAGATGTTCGACGAGCAGGTGTCCACATACTTTTGGTAATGTAGTGTATGATTGTTTATGACACCTGCTATGTCATGGTTAAGGTGGTGTTAAGTAGGCTTAATAACATTGCTCACCAGCTATGACTGTTCATGACACCTGCCATCGTGTGCTATATCAGTGTTAAGTAGGCTTTACAACAGCTTACCCAGCGTGACGACCATGACGGGGATGTTGAGGCGTTGCCGGGTGGTCTGGGACAAGCGGAGGAAGCCGTACTCCAGAGAGTACTCCACTATGTATTCCTCCTGAGGCCACACTGAAGACACACACACACCCACACACAGGTAAGCAGTGCAACTTACCACATCCCACCAACACAGCAAACGCCCTGCAGCTCACCAACCCACCAACACACTCTTGCATCGCATTAGAACTACTAATATTTAAACTAGCCTATAAGTTAAAACCCATCTAAAATGGCAGAACATTGACAGAAACGCATTGACATTCATAAATATTATGCTAAAAGCTAATTAAGGAAAGGAGGAGTCAGGCTTACACAGACCATGCATAGCACAGAAAAACATTTAGAATGGTTAAAACCAATGCAAGGACAGACGGGGTCACAGACACACGACACAAACTGGGCCTAAACTAAAGTCTGGAGCCTGGCTCTCAACTGCTACTGCTGGCCCGAGCTACAAAGGGTCAGCTCCAAGCCAACACACACAGTCTTTGTCTGGGCAGAGCCAGTGCCCACTGGGGAGGTGAGATGGCATCCCGACATGGCCACACAGTCGGATTCAAACAGTGCTCCTTGACAACAACAGCTACAGGAAGTCGTTGAGGGGCAGAAGACAAGGGAACACATTTTTGGAATGCAATCATGGAGGTGACCAACAACAAGAAGATGGCCGGAAGGGCCAATAAGGGAACTAACTAGCAGGAAGAGGTGAAGAGGAAGAACGGAGCGGTGAAAGGAGTGGATTTCTCACTCACTGGGGGGGGTTTACCTGCTCGAGTTAGCATCTCAATCTGGGAGACTGTCTCCCTCAGCGGCTGCATACCTTTAGTGGGCGCCTGGCTGAAGGAGAGGTCCTGGCTGTCGTTGAGGCCCCCTCCCCCATGGCCACCGCCGCCACCGCTCAGCGAGGGCTTCAGCCGCGGCTCGATGTCAAGCTCAAACTGACAAAGAGAGAGAAAAAAACTTTGTGAGTTAATGTGTGAACGATGCAGGATTATTGGCCTCTCTCTGCCTTCAGCCTTACTCTCTCAGCCCCTCCCTCCCTCCACGCCGGTAGCGGTGCCTCACCCTCACAGAACTGTTGTCAAACATCTCTAGGGTAATCTCCTCCTCCTCCTCCTCCTCCTCGTGATGCAGCGCAGCCAGGCCCAGCGCTAATGCTCCTCCCTCCCCCTCGGGCTCCTTGACCAGGCCCTGGAAGCCGTCCGTGTCGTAGAACTGCAGGAAGATGGGCGCACGCGACGAGTTGCGCTGGATCTCCACGCGCAGGATGCCATCGCGCGGCCACTTCTCCCGCACGTGCTCCAGGCAGTTGATAGGCGAGCGGGAGAAAGCGATGTGGATGTAGGCCAGGATGAAGAGAACAAACAGGGCCTGGTGGAAGAAGAGAGAGGGTGGAAGGCATTCACTTCTGGCAGATGGGAGTCTAGAGCAGTATTGAGATGGAGGTCAATTTGGGATTGGCCTTTACAGATATTTAATAATGCTGAAGGGGACACAGTTACTAGGATACATGTTTGTACGTTCCCCCTCCTGCACCACTGTTAATGTTGATGACAATCACATTGCCAGAAACAGAAACAAAAGATAGTTCACATTAGAGCTGACCACATTTAGTCGACTGGTCGATTGTTCGGTCGATCAAGATATTTTTTGTTGAGCAGTGGCAAATATAAAAAAGTTATTGCACGAGACACCTGTCTGATTCACGCTGTCTCAGTGGACTAATCCATTGTGGAGGCCGCAGGGATACACACCAGTATCACCACTAGTACATTTACCTTAATTCCCATCATTTATCATCTATATTGTTTGTTTGGTTACGTTAATTGCTGTTAAATGCATTCAATATATTATTATTATTATAATAGTCTTACCGTTGTCATTGTAGGAGTGGATATACTGTTTGCAGAGCACACAACCTAGGCTACACAAAGTGTTTATTTCATACCATTTATGAGTTGTGAATTTATTCATTGTCTTCTGTTTGGAGCGCTCCTGTCAATCTTGAGTAAGGGCACGCACCTGATTACGCATATAGAAGTAGAACTAGTCTACCTGGCCTGTGCGCAAATGTAGGCCTATAAACGTGCCCATTTGGGGATCTGATACTATCTCTGATTGTCTTAACTTACCATCACTGTGGAGCTTCTCAAAATCATTTTTTCTTTGCTTCAAACAGCAAGTAAACAAAGTCTGTTTTGAATGACAATAGTTCCTCAACGTAGCCTATTTGAAAAATCGTTTCCAGCTCTCTCCCTTTCGATTACCACTAGCATGAAAGGAGGAAAAAAATGTCATGCTCTGATCCGGTGGAAACATCATAAAAATAGGCCTACCTGATTACTTCTTATCCCTTGCGCAAAATAGTCTACAGCAATGTCGGTCTGTCTGGAGCTCACTGGCAGGAAACTCTGAGGGCCCAGAACATTTTATACAATGTGGCAAGTTTGCTAGCACAAGCTTTTCCCCAGACCAAGTTAATACATTAGTTGATACAATGTTTCAAGTTCCTTGCAGACAGGCCAATCTGATTTATAGGATATTTATTTTTATCCTGATATTTTCAACCTGCGGGCTGCAATGTTTTATTTGTAGGCTATTTTTACATATTGGCAATAAAAGTTACTTTTAGATTTGTATCATTTTCATTTAGATAGAACTTTGATTAACCACATGACATTGATTTTGAGATATGAAGACTTCATGTCGGAACAGGTTTTTTCCTTCTGGTTCGGCTATATTTATCTCTGGCACCCTCTTTAGTAATTTGTGTCTTACTTCTTAAATCGCAGTGCTTAAAACGTCACACAAGCTCAGTAGCCTACATATAGTTGATTTTATTCAAACATAGGGTGTGTCTATACAGTGCCTTCGGAAAGTATTCAGACCCCTTGACTTTTTCCACATTTTGGTAGGTTACAGCCTTATTCTAAAATGGATTAAATTGTTGTTTTTCGAGCCTCAATCTACCCCATAATGACAAAGCAAAAACAGGACTATTTATTAAAAATAAAAAACTGAAATATCACATTTGCATAAGTATTCAGACCCTTTACTCAGGACTTTGTTGAAGCACCTTTGGCAGCGATTACAGCCTTGAGTCTTCTTGGGTATGACGCTACTAGCTTGGCACACCTGTATTTGGGGACTTTCTCCCATTCTTCTCTGCAGATCCTCTCAAGCTCTGTCAGGTTGGATGGGGAGCGTCGCTGCACAGCTATTTTCAGGTCTCTCCAGAGATGTTTGATTGGGTTCAAGTCCGGGCTCTGGGTGGGCCACTCAAGGAAATTCAGAGACTTGTCCCGAAACCACTCCTGCGTTGTCTTGGCTGTGTGCGCTTAGGGCCGTTGTCCTGTTGGAAGGTGAACCGTCACACCAGTCTAAGGTGTTGAGCGCTCTGGAGCAGGTTTTCATCAAGGAGCTCTCTGTACTTTGCTCCGTTCATCTTTGCCTCGATCCTGACTAGTCTCCCAGTCCCTGCCGCTGAAAAACATCCCCACAGCATGATGCTGCCACACCACCATGCTTCACCGTAGGGATGGTGCCAGGTTTCCTCCAGTAGGGACACTTGGCATTCAGGCCAAAGAGTTCAATCTTGGTTTCATCAGATCAGAGAATCTTGTTTCTCATGGTCTGAGAGTCCTTTAGGTGCCTTTTGGCAAACTCCAAGCGGGCGGCCCGTCATGTGCATTTTACTGAGGAGTGGCTTCCGTCTGGCCACTCTACCATAAAGGCCTGATTGGTGGAGTGCTGCAGAGATGGTTGTCCTTCTGGAAGGTTCTCCCATCTCCACAGAGGAACTCTAGAGCTCTGTCAGAGTAACGATCGTGTTCTTGGTCACCTCCCTGATCAAGGCCCTTCTCCCCCGATTGCTCAGTTTGGCCGGGTCGGCCAGCTCTAGGAAGAGTCTTGGTGTTTCCAAACTTCTTCCATTTAAGAATGATGGAGGCCACTGTGTTCTTGGGGACCTTCAATGCTGCAGAAATGTTTTGGTACCCTTCCCCAGATCTGTGCCTCGACACAATCCTGTCTCGGAGCTCTACGGACAATTCCTTCGACCTCATGGCTTGGTTTTTGCTCTGACATGCACTGTCAACTGTGGGACCTTACATAGACGTGTGTGCCTTTCCAAATCATGTCTAATTAATTGAATTTACCACATGTGGACTCCAATCAAGTTGTAGAAACACCTCAAGGATGATCAATGGAAATAGGATGCACCTGAGCTCAATTTCGAGTCTCATCGCAAAGGGTCTGAATACTTATATAAATAAGGTATCTGTTTTTTTATTTGTAATAAATGTGCTAAAATTTCTAAAAACCTGTTTTCACTTTGTCCTTATGGGGTATTGTGTGTAGATTGCTGAGGATTTTGTATTTATTTACTCAATTTTAGAATAAGGCTGTAACGTAACAAAATGTGAAAAAGGTCAAAGGGTCTGAATACTTTCCGAAGGCACTGTATCTGGAAAAAAATACTTTTAAAAATGTCGACCAATCGTTTGGTCGAAAGAATAGACGACTCTTGGTCGACTAAGATATTTTTTTTTTTTTACGGGGACAGCCCTAGTTCACATACAGTATGTGCAAGGTTTGAGGAGCAGCAGAGAGAGATTCTATCAGGGTTGGGGTCAATTCCTTTTCAATTCAGTTAATTCTGGAAGTAAACCAAAATTCAAATTTCAATGTTCCTCAATGCTTCTCACCAACCCTGGATCCTATATATCAAACGGGGGAGAAATAGCCTAAAGGCCATCACAGAGGCTGCTTAGTGAATGTGCCCACTACAAAGACAAAGGATAGATTCCTATAGAGAGCAGTCAGCTGAGGAGAAATGTGTGGTGCTAGAGAGCCTGTCTATTTATAATGGTTATCTTCAATAGGAAGCCAACACACTCAGAACATCAAAAAGATGCTTGTATCCTTGTCTGTCCAAAGCTAAAGCGTCTGTGACGACAGAGAAAGGGAACATGCCATTTTGTTGCACCTCCATTGCGTCCCAATCAGTAGCGGGCGGCAGGCAGGTGCCTCTGCAAATGGCTGTCCATCTCTCTACTCAGTCCTTCCTTTCTCTCCTTCTCTCTGCATTAGAACATCGCTCTTATCTTCCTACTGTCTGATAACACACTCAGGCAAGCAGATTCCGACGGCCAGTTTTTTTTATTGTCATATATACCGGATATGTGCAGTGAAATGTGTTGTTTTACAGGGTCAGTCATAGTAGTACAGTGCCCCTGGAGCAAATTAGGGTTAAGTGCCTTGCTCAAGGGCACATCAACAGATTTTTCACCTTGTCGGCTCGGGTATTCGAACTAGCGACCTTTCTGGGTACTGGCTCTAACCACTAGGCTACCTGCTACCCTAGCTAACAGGTAGGCCTGGCGCACCTGTCACTGTTGACCCAACTGCTGCTTGATCACAGTATGTGTTTACACGCACACACACCTTGACTGCATAAAGCCCTATTAAACATTCTCAATCTCTGATAGAATTCTGAAACTAGCTGACTGGGAAAAATCATTTTGAACAGTCATCCAACTCGGAATTCCAAGTCGGAGAAACTGGCATCTTTCTACAGCTCCGACTTTCCAACCTGAAGATCACTGACGTCAGTGATCTTCAGATCTCGTTTTATTTTTTCCCCCAGAGATACCGAGTGGTAGCTAAATACGTACATAGATTTGTTTATTTGGGCGGAATAGTTGGAACCACCGATCTGATGCATTCAAGTGGAAATTGTTTACTTCTGTTCTACCCAAGTGTAAGATTTAAGATCCAACTAATCCACACATCAAAACAGAGGTTTGACTTGTTCAAGAACAGTGCAGATGCAAAGTTTGGTAACAGAATGGGCACAAACCGTAATTCTGTTACCAAACTTTGCATCTGCACTGTTCAAGTAAATGTGGTTTTGTAAAATGTTCAGTGGAAATTGTCAAAAGTAGTCCTTGTGCATAGAGTTGTATGGCTTGTTTAACTTTGAAATCATTGTTTTTTGTTTTACATACATTTTAAAGTGAAAAATCTGAGCAGCATCATTCTGTTACCGTGGAATTGTCCCTTTCCTGTGATAATTGGAAGAAGTTATAAAATGAATGTACGAAACTAATTTATTTGGAGCAAATTAGCCTACCGTCCTTGGAGAGGGTACTTGATATCCTATCCTTGACATTTTGTAGCCTACATGAAGGTAAAATCATGTGAGGGGAAAGTCTTACCTTTAGTAGGACAAAGAACTCGAAGATTCTTCTGAAAGACGGTGGAAACAATCTGGCATAGGTAACTGCCATCTTGAAGAATAGGGCATGGAAAAGTCTGTCTCGAACATTGATGAGTGGGTTTTGGTTGATATTAGGGTTTCGTATCCTGTTCGCCCCGCCATTGTTATTTAGCGGGACGTTATTGTTCACGTTTCCCTGGTTTTCTGACATTTTATCTCTGGCAGGACGACTGATAGTGACTTGCTAGCTATCTCAATCCAGGTCAAACGTGGCACCAAAAAAAACCCAAATGTAGGATGGTGCAAAACTGCATTAACCCAATGCAGTAACGCAGGTGTCAGTTTACACAGAACAGTCACAATTTCTAGAGGTGACCAATTTGATGTCTAAAGGGGCTGTGCTGCACTACGACCATGTCGTAGAAATTGATGAGAAATAGATATAGCTATCCGGCTACAAACTCGTTCGTTCCACACCAGCGACCGAAGCTAACTAGTGAGTTTAAATACAACTTAGCTAGCAAGCGAACGGTTTGTATTAATCTAGTTAGCAATGGCACATTAAGCAATGTTAAAAT
The DNA here is from genome assembly GCF_020615455.1 of Coregonus clupeaformis. Lineage (NCBI taxonomy): Eukaryota > Metazoa > Chordata > Actinopteri > Salmoniformes > Salmonidae > Coregonus > Coregonus clupeaformis. The sequence goes on from NC_059202.1 coordinate 36,491,510, forward strand.
CTTCTTTAAAATAAGCAATTTTCTATTAACAGTTGTAGGCCTTATAACTAAGCGTCAGTCAACATTCACACCCTGGCTAGCAAGCTAGTTACCTGCAACATAGCTATCATGCTAGCTAGCACTGCTACCACGCAACCTTCCGAAGAAGCAAAACTATTGATGATTATGGTGATGTTATCAAGGTATATTCTTAGTATATTATGTTAAATTCACTGTTATCCAGTTGTCTCATTGCGAATCACCAGAAACGTCCCAATAAAATAATAACAAGTTACTAATACCCTGCTCACGCTAAAATACGCTAGCTAGTATCGCTGACGACGTTCAAGTTCTACGATGAGAACCCTTGTTACTTTTTAGTCGAGAGTTCGCGTCGAGACTGTCGATCATCTCTGTTTGATTTGTCAGATGGAAATTATGAGTATGGTTCCAGTTTGTGCTTGAATAATCCCTTGCTAGTTAGTTGTTGCAATACTCTCAACGATTCACTATTCCTTAGCATAGCCTGGGAAGCAACAACAACAATAAGGCAAGACAAAATTTAAGGAAGAAAGTCTGACAAGAAGAGTCGATTTCCGCGAGCGCCCTCTGTAGATGGAACGTCCATACACATTTTTATAAAGAGATCATACAAAAAGTAATATCCAAATAGTGAAAATAATATGCTAGATTAAACTTGTTATTCATTTTCGATGAAATTACACTCTACCAAATACATTTACAACGTTGTTTTATAAAATAATAAGGCTGCAGGCAACTGAAAATACTTCTAAATTCGCGTCAGGGGTCCTACCGCAATATCTTTTTTTGTAACATTTTGTAGGATGTATGGTAAGGAGTAAATTTATTTCTTTAACGTTAGAGATTTAAAATCTCACCTACCATCTCTATAAATAAGAAATGTAGCTAGATTATTAGAAGTTCGTCTGATGTAGTTCCTTCATGATTTGGGTCTAACGTACTACATTACCATATTGCTAGCTAGCTAACTTGCTAGCTCTATAAGCCAGCTAATTGAAGTAGGAGATACTGCATTTTAGCTAGCTATATGCATATAACAGATGTATACAGATAACTACGTTAACTAACATAAGTGACGATGTTAGCTCGAAGAAGACGACTATTGCAAAGAAGTAGATGCAAGTAAATTTGACATAGAATTATGTGTGTCTTGTTTGTGATTGATATAGCTGCAAAGTGTAGCCCCGAGACGCCGTGCAAAGTGCAATCAAGTACATGAAGATTGCAGATTGAACATACATTTCTCTGATTGTACAAGGACACTTACTCAACCAGTGAAAAAGCATATGGTTGAGTGATGGAGGTGGCCTATGTTTGTGAGTGGGAGAAGAGACCCAAGAGCAACCACTATCCTTCCATCCCACTGGTGTGTGCCTGGTCCTGCAGGAACCTCGTTGCCTTCACCACAGACCAAAAAATTGAGGAAGACGAGAAAGGTACACAAATGTGCTTGGTACTGATCTTGTGACCGTTTTGATGTTGTGTGTAGCAAGAGCACAGTAGGAATGTGAAATCGAACAAATCGCATTGCCAGTATCAGGTTTTCATATGTAACTCAATGTAATTCATTTTGCATATGTAACTCAATGCCTCGTGACTTGATTAGCAGAACATGCACTGCAGTAATCACAGTGATTTGCTTTATTTCAGAAGTCAGTCATATGGTCCACATCATTGACACAGAGCACCCATGGGATGTGTACTCCATTAACTCTGGACATGGCGAGGTCATATCCTGTCTGGAGTGGGACCAATCAGGTGGGTCAACATAGTAGCAATACCAAAACCACCACCCTTAAAGGTACAACTGCCCTATCAGTCCAGATATACTGATGTGGAACTCAATACAATGCCAAGAAGTGTCCCTAGTGTATTGAGTTAACATGTTGTGTGTGTGCATGACTGCGTTCATTCGTAGGTTCCAGGTTGCTGTCTGCTGATGGAGATGGGCAGATCAAGTGCTGGGCGATGGCAGATCACCTGGTGAACAGCTGGGAGAGTTCACTAGGGAGTGCAGAGGACGGAGACCCCATCATAGCTCTGTCCTGGCTGCACAATGGAGTCAAGCTGGCTCTGCATGTGGAGATGGTAATGGACCACCAGCCTGTTCTCATATTCACACAGTCTACCAGCTCTTCTCAACTGTCTGTGTGGACCTTATGATTTATTACCTTGTCAGTATAAGTTTAAAGCTCTTTTTTTATTTTACATTTGAGTCATTTAGCAGACGCTGTTATCGAGAGCGACTTACAGGAGCAACTAGGGTTACGTGCCTTGCTCAAGGGCACATCAACAGAATGTTAACCTAGTCGGCTCAGGGATTCGAACCAGCAACCTTTCGGTTACTGGCCCAACGCTCTTAACCTCTAGTCTAGGCTACCTCTTGAGATATGAGATATGCTGTACACTGGCTGTGGAGCACTGCACATAACAGCATTTAACAACCATAAAACAATATATACTGGGACATAGAACTGTCATTTGCCACTTAGTTCATTGAAATATGCCACACCCCACTCTCTCTCTACCTCCTCCAATCTTCCTCCCCCAGTCGGGCTCCACCAACTTCGGTGAGAAGTTCTCGCGGGTCAAGTTCTCGCCGTCGCTCACGCTGTTCGGGGGTAAGCCCATGGAGGGCTGGCTGGCAGTGACTGTGAGCGGCCTGGTCACCGTGTCCCTGCTGAAGCCCAACGGTCAGCTGCTCACAGCCAGCGAGAGCCTGTGTCGCCTGAGGGGCCGCGTGGCCCTGGCCGACATCGCCTTCACCGGCGGGGGTAATATTGTGGTGGCGGCCACGGATGGCAGCAGCTCATCACCTGTGCAGTTCTACAAGGTAGGTATTAGCTAGCGATGATATTACACAATTATATTTGTTATTCTTATTGTTACTGGCTAACACCAGAATGCAAATGCTTTTTATTTTCTTGTAAAGAGGGTTTACCGTCCGATAATATGAAGTTTTACTCCAACATCAGTTATTAAGTACTGCTAGTATCGCAATAATATTATCACTGACTTGTCGTGATGTACAATGTCCATTGTCGTCCCAACTCTACATCAAGGTGTGCGTGAGCGTGGTCAACGAGAAGTGTCGCATCGACACTGAGCTGCTGCCCTCGCTCTTCATGCGCTGCACCATGGACCCGGTCAGGAGGGACAAGTACCCGGCTGTCACACACCTCAAGTTCCTCACCAGGGAGAACTCTGAGCAGGTGAGAGACACACACTGTGAACACGTTGCTTTCCAAGTGTCCTTTATTCTGAATTCTTTCCAGCTTTATCACTTACCAGTATGCCAAATTTGCATTCAAACAGTGTAGTGTGTATGGGACTAAACCGCGATATGAATACTCTTTTAGGTGCTGCTGTGTGCCTCCAGTCAGACGGGCAGCATTGTAGAGTGCTGGTCATTGCGGAAGGAAGGCCTCCCTGTCAATAACATATTCCAACATCGTTCACCAGTAGGTAAGGCAGAGAACGATAAACCAAGGAAGAGCACACTCTAAACCCAATTATAAGTATTATTGTATGTCACTAATAGGGGGCATTTCAATAGTTTTTAAAGTTGTTTCCAATTGTTTGCCACTTTAAAGAACCTTTTAGGCATCCTCCATTTTGTTTTCAGATCAATGCAGTTAAAGGAAAGGAGACCAGTACATGATTCTACAATTGAGATGCCCCATAAAGACACACCCCTTTCCCCTCTCCTTCCCCACAGTGGGCGAGAAACAGCCAATGATCCTGAAATGGCGCATCCTGTCGGCCACCAATGACCTGGACCGCGTGTCGGCCGTGGCTCTGCCCAAGCTGCCCATCTCCATCTCCAACACTGACCTAAAGGTGGCGTCGGACACCAAGTTCTGCCCAGGCCTCGGTATGTGCTGATGCCAAATAACCTGTCATTGCCCCTCCGCATCTACTATTGAGCACTTCAGGTGGCAGCATACACCTTTACAGAATGTTGGTTTGCAGCACTATTAAACATGCCAAAGAAGAAGTAGTTCTATGCTCAAGACACATGGTAGGGAAGTGGTACCTACATGGATGTGTCCCACACAACATAGTGGTAACATGACACATTGATGCATAATGGCAGAGAAAGTGATGAGTGGAATGTCCCTGTCTGTCTGTGTGCTGTGTTGTCCCTGTCTGTGTGCTGTGTTGTCCCTGTCTGTGTGCTGTGTTGTCCCTGTCTGTGTGCTGTGTTGTCTGTGTGCTGTGTTGTCTGTGTGCTGTGTTGTCCCTGTCTGTGTGCTGTGTTGTCCCTGTCTGTGTGCTGTGTTGTCCCTGTCTGTGTGCTGTGTTGTCTGTGTGCTGTGTTGTCCCTGTCTGTGTGCTGTGTTGTCCCTGTCTGTGTGCTGTGTTGTCCCTGTCTGTGTGCTGTGTTGTCCCTGTCTGTGTGCTGTGTTGTCCCTGTCTGTCTGTGTGCTGTGTTGTCCCTGTCTGTGTGCTGTTTTGTCCCTGTCTGTGTGCTGTGTTGTCTGTGTGCTGTGTTGTCCCTGTCTGTGTGCTGTGTTGTCCCTGTCTGTGTGCTGTGTTGTCCCTGTCTGTGTGACGTGTTGTCCCTGTCTGTGTGACGTGTTGTCCCTGTCTGTGTGCTGTGTTGTCCCTGTCTGTGTGCTGCTGGGGTCCATCTCAATGCCTCCCTCTGGAGATCAATAAATTGAATTCAATTGTTTGTGATTCTGTGTGGTGGTCCCTCCCAGGCCTGGCCCTAGCCTTCCACGATGGCAGTATCCAGATCCTCCACCGGCTGTCCCTCCAAACCATGGGCGTGTTCTACGGCTCCTCCTCGGGCTCCTCCCAGCGGCCCGGGGATGAGCCGGCCATCAAGCGGCAGCGCGCCGGCAGCCCAACCGTCCACTTCAAGGCCCTGCAGTTCTCCTGGACCTCACTGGCCCTGGCCGGAGTGGACAACCACGGCAAGGTGAGAGTGCAGCAATGCGTTCAGATCCGTTGACTGTGGAGTGACCTTAAATGTCACACACAGTACGATATCAGCACGTCATCACCCTTTTATGAAGACGGTGAAAAGGCTACCCCGGATTTGATGTTGTAAAGCTTAGATGGCTTACGTTTTTGATAAAGGGAAACATTTCTCATTTTTTACCGTCAATGTCCCTTGAATACACACCCCAGCCATTGGTGTTAAATCTTACAGGAGTCTATGATCTGCAGGCAATAACGTATGAAAAAAGAAAATGTTCCTCTCGTACAACAGCAAGCTGTCCATGTCCTTATTCATGGTTTTTGAATCCATCCCAGGCCATCCCTCAGATAGGAACAATATTTGTATCCATATTTTTACATCTCTCTTTTGGCTCTTCTTCCCTCAGCTGCACATGATCCGCGTTTCTCCGTCCATGGGCCTGATGCTGGACATGAACACACTGCTGCGCCACCTGCTGTTCCTACTGGAGTACTGCATGGTGACTGGCTACGACTGGTGGGACGTGCTGCTCCATGTGCAGCCGAGCATGGTCCATAACCTGGTGGAGAAGCTGCATGAGGAGTACATGAGACAGAACCAAGCCCTGCAGCAGGTATGTGGACCATGAGGAGACAGAACCAAGCCCTGCAGCAGGTAGGTGGACCATGAGGAGACAGAACCAAGCCCTGCAGCAGGTAGGTGGACCATGAGGAGACAGAACCAAGCCCTGCAGCAGGTATGTGGACCATGAGGAGACAGAACCAAGCCCTGCAGCAGGTAGGTGGACCATGAGGAGACAGAACCAAGCCCTGCAGCAGGTAGGTGGACCATGAGGAGACAGAACTAAGCCCTGCAGCAGGTAGGTGGACCATGAGGAGACAGAACCAAGCCCTGCAGCAGGTAGGTGGACCAGGGTCGTGTTCAGTAGGGCACAACATAGCAAAAATGTTTTGCAACAGGAAATTGAATTATACAGTATGTTCTTATTGGACAAATTCGGGTAGTACTTGTCATTTCAATACACAACCCAGGGATCCCCGCTGCATGGCATTCGGTCAGACAGACTGAAATCTGTTGATAACAAATTTGTGACAATGGATGGAGGTGTTTTTGTTTATTTGTTTTTCTAATATCCAGTGTCTGTGTTTGGCAGGTGCTCTCGACACGTATCGTGGCGGTTAAGGCCTCCCTCTGTAAGCTGTCGTCGGCCACGGCAGCGCGAGCCTGCGACTTCCACGCCAAGCTCCTCCTCATCGCCATTAGCTCCACCCTGAAGTCCCTGCTAAGGCCCCACGTCCTCAACACTCCAGACAAGAGCCCCGGGGACAGGCTGGCAGAGATATGCGCCAAAAACACTGACACTGGTAGGAGGACTAGCATCACTACCATTTATACTTGTATAATCAATGAATAGACGGATCCCACTTCTGACACCAATTTCACTTAAAGTGAGGCTGGAAAAAGGAATTCTTGTCAGTTTGAACTGAATGGGATTTGTACATGGTGGCCTATTATTGTTGAACAGACTCTAGGCGAAGGCTGCCTTATTTGCCCCCCTATCAGCTTGCTAGTATCTACAGTGTGTGTCGTTTTATTTCAAGACTTCAGTGATTCTGGTGAAGATTGACCCCCCCCCCTCTCCGTAGATATCGATAAGGTGATGATCAACCTGAAGACAGAGGAGTTTGTGTTAGACGGCCCCCCGCTCCAGTCTCTGCAGCAGCTCATCCAATGGGTGGGAGACTTTGTGCTGTACCTGATGGCCAACCTGCCCAATCAGGTGGGTTCCCAGTACACCACACATTTTGTTTTTGTAGATTCACTCGTACATTTTTATGAATAGCGCTACCAATGTAGGCCTTTCACAACGAGCTACCAATGTAGGCTTCACAACGAGCTGAAAAAGGATGCGTTGTTGCTCCAGAAACACTTTTACACAAGATATGATATTGAAAGAATGTAATGTTCAATCAAATGTAGGGCTGGTGCTAGTATAGAGTGTGTCCATATTAATCTCTGTCCTTCAGTGCTGTCTACCTCTGTATTAACCTGTGTCCTCTCTCAGGGCTCCATCGCGCGTCCAGGCTTTGGGTTCCTGCGCGACGGTTGGTCCCTGGGTATGCTGCGGGAGATGATGGTGATGATCCGCATCTGGGGCCTGCTGAAGCCTGGCTGCCTGCCCATCTACACAGCCACCTCGGACAACCAGGACAGCATGTCGCTGCTCTTCCGCCTGCTCACCAAGCTCTGGCTCTGCTGTAAGGATGAGGAGAACGTGTAGCTGTGGACTATATATTATGTGTCTGTGGGTATGTGGGGTTAAATGTGCCAGAGATACCTTAGGTTATAACAGTGTCGTCTGTCTGTATATCAGTCTACTCAGTCCATTCTGCTGTGTCTCTTTAGACCTTATATCAATCTATCTCCGTGTCTGTACGTGTTCCTATGTGTACCTGGCCTTCACCCACATATCCCCCTCCCAATCCCCCTACCAGCTCGGGATGAGGGCCACCCCCAGGAGCCAGATGAGCCGCTGATAGACGAGTGCTGCCTGCTGCCCAGCCAGCTGCTGGTGCCCAGCATGGACTGGCTGCCCGTCAACGACGGCATCATCTGCAAGCTACAGGGCAAGCACCCGCTGCGGCTTCAGTTTGGCAAACCTTACAGCCTGCCAGGTCTCAACTCCACAGCCCAGGTGGAGGTCTTCTCCAGGTAAGAGTGAGGCCTCAGGAGAGGGCTAGCTGGTATTCAGGGGAAAGGTTGTCTACCACCTGGTAGGCTCTTTAGGGTTAGAATTAGGTGTAGTGCTCTTGGCCGTGGCAGTGAACTACATTTGGCCCACATGGCACACAGTTGTCCTTTTGACATCTGTTTGTGGTAAATGTGCTTCTTCTTAATATTGCTAATATTTCAGTCAAAGCTCAGGTGAAGCCTTCCTGACAGATGCCATTGGTCAATATATTAATTGTGCGTGTCTAGGAGCCCGGGGGTCCAGAGGATGGATAATCTACGTTGTCTCTACATGGGTGTCTGCCCCACAGAGGACAGCAAAGCCTGTACCAGGTCAGAACCCATACCACTTCCTCTATCACCTACTCCCCAACACTTTTCCTTCATTTTTATATCATTCTACCGTTTTACTATTTTGAAGCTTTTCTTTTCCCGGTCTTGCTTTTTCAGTCTGACCATGCCTGTGTTGACATTCACTCTCTCTTTGCCTACCTTTCTTTTGGTGTCTTTCCACCTTCTTTATTTTGCTCTCTTTCTCTTCCTCTCTCTCTCCATCTCTCTCTTCCTCTCTCTCTCCATCTCTCTCTTCCTCTCTCTCTCTCCATCTCAGGTGTGGCTGTGTGACTATGCTCCGCTCGCCCAACAAGACCAACGCCATGAAGCAGTGGGAGCAGCGCTGGATCAAGAACTGCCTTTGCGGAGGCCTCTGGAGAAGGATCCCCTCCACACTGTCATGAGATCTGTCAACGGAGACCACTATCAACGCAAACCCTGACCTCATGTCAGCCTTTGGACAGTAGCCTGCATGACGCTGCTGCCTCTTAGCAGATATCTTTGGAGGACAAGTACTGGATATCCATACGGTTGTGTTTCAAAGATGGCTATTTGGAGAGGCTGTGATCATGGCGTCATTGTTTTCTACCTGTAAATAGGAACCATGTGTTTTTTTTATGTCTCTTTTTATATTCAAACCCGTGTCAAGAAAATAAAGTTTATTTGGGGACCTTATGGTTGAGAGGTGTGGCTTTTCTGTTCGACTCCTATTTGAGATCTGGATGCTTTTGCTCATATTTTCATGTAAATATTGCATTGATGTCAATGGGAGATGTGCGCAATAATTAGCGTTTGGCTCTTGGTGGATGATTTGTGTGTTAGATGTAGTTAGAATGTAGCGCCACTGGGTGGCTCTAGACGTCTTGTGCATAGAGCCTAATCTGGTTTTAGTCTTGTCATGTGCACCAGGGATTAGACGAAGGAACTAGTAATGAGAAGGATTAATTTAAGATGGGTTTTATATCAAAATGATGGGTTTACGTCACACTCCACGAAGAGGTTCCATTTAATAAAAAAGCAGAGATGTTCCAAATGCAAATTATTTTGGTCATCAAAAAGAAAGGAGGACCAAGGCACTCTTCATATAATTCATTAAAATGTATTTATTTGTATGGCATGTTCACTGGAAACAAAGATTAAAAACTCTGACGCGTATCGGCTGCATGGCCTTCGTCAGGGAGTACAAAGATATGATAATACAATGTCCTCTTTTGAACAGCTTTTTCCAATCAACCCTGATTTGAAGAGGGAGTGGTTACAGAATTCATTGGACAACACCTATTAAGCAATACTATACACATTAAAAAGTGAAATACTGTAGATATGTTATCAAAATGCTTCACAAGGCTAGAAGCATCAGAACCCCTAAAAAGGTAGTTCTAACCTTGAATATAATAATAATATGCCATTTAGCAGACGCTTTTATCCAAAGCGACTTACAGTCATGCGTGCATACATGTTTTGTTTTTTTGTGTATGGGTGGTCCCGGGGATCGAACCCACTACCTTGGCGTTACAAGCGCCGTGCTCTACCAGCTGAGCTACAGAGGACCACAATCAACCCTGGGCAAAGTGTTAAGAATAGGAGAGCCATCTATTTTATAGTACACAAGAACACAGCAAAAATGTCTGATGATTGTGTAAGGGTCTTGTCTAAAGGACTGTCGTTTGCCCCCACATACTCAACTAATGAATTCAATACAGAGATCGACCTATTTCGTTTCTACAGGAATCTACATCTGAAGGCCTGGCACAATAAAAACATCTCTCCAACTACAGACACCAGTGTTTCAGGTCAGGCAGTTCTGTGCCCTTAAAAACACCTTTTAAGCCCAACTCAACCTTTTGTCCCATTGTCCAGAATGCCACACTAAATACATTTGCAAAGAAGGTGAATTTTGATGTGGAGAATCTGTTAAGGGTCAAATTTACTCTAACCAAACATGATGTAACCTTTCTAAGACAGAGAGGGATGCAGTTGAATCATCGTCCAAAAATGGATGGATTGTGGTTAAAAAAGCAGACAAAGGTGGGGCTACAGTAGTGTGGAGTAAAGACAAATATGTGACAGAAGCCTATCGTCAATTAGACAATGATGAATTCTACCAATATCTTACCTTCAACCCTACAGAGGACCTAAAAACTGAATTGAAAGGGATCCTCACAGAAGCTAAGGAGAACGGCTACATTTCAGACAATGAGTTGAAATGTATTTTCAATGTCAGTGCGGCTTCTTTTTATCTTCTTCCAAAAGTCCACAAGAATCTTGAAAACCCCCCAGGTAGACCAGTCATTAGTGGTAATGAAGGTCTGACAGAACCCATCTCCAAGTACATTGATTACTTTCTTAAGCCTTTTCTGCCATCACTCCCAGCCTATCTTTAAGATACCACAGATATGTTGAACAAAATTAAGAAATTGAACAATATAGGTACAGCTTCCTTTTTAGTCACCATGGATGTGTAGTCTCTATACACCACCATTGAACATGATCAAGGATTGGCAGCTATGCACTGTTTCTTGAGTACCCGGTCTGAGACCGATGCCTCCCACAGAATTCATTGTCTCACTGACTGAATGGACTCTTATTAATAACATCTTTCAGGACCGTATTTTTAAACAAGTCAAAGGATGTGCCATGGGAGCTCGCTACAGCCCTTCCTATGCTGGTTTGTACTTAGGTAAGGTGCCTTGCAAAAGTATTCATCCCCATTGTCGTTTTTCCTATTTTGTTACATTACAACCTGTAATTGAAATTGATTTTTATTTGGATTTCATGTAATAGACATACACAAAATAGTCAAAATTGGTGAAGTGAAATGAAAAAAATAACTTGTTAAAAAAAAATCTAAAAAATAAGTAACGGAAAAGTGGTGCGTGCATATGTATTCACCCCCTTTGCAATGAAGCCCCTAAAAAAGATCTGGTTCAACCAATTACTACCTTCAGAAGTCACATAATTAGTTAAATAAAGTCCACCTGTGTGCAATCTAAGTCTCACATGATCTCAGTATATATACATCTGTTCTTAAAGGCCCCAGAGTCTGCAACACCACTAAGCAAGGGGCACCACCAAGCAAGCGGCACCATCAAGACCAAGGAGCTCTCCAAACAGGTCAGGGACAAAGTTGTGGAGAAGTAAAGATCAGGGTTGGGTTATAAAAAAATATCAGAAACTTTGAACATCCCACGGAGCACCATTAAATCCATTATAAAAAAATGGAAAGAATATGGCACCACAACAAACCTGCCAAGAGAGGGCCGCCCACCAAAACTCACGAACCAGGCAAGGAGGGCATTAATCAGAGAGGCAACAAAGAGACCAAAGATAACCCTGAAGGAGCTGCAATGCTCCACAGAGGAGATTGGAGTATCTGTCCATTGGACCACTTTAAGCCGCACACTCCACAGAGCTGGGCTTTACGGAAGAGTGGGCAGAAAAAAGCCATTACTTAAAGAAAGCAATTGCCAAAAGGCATGTGGGAGACTCCCCAAACATATGGAAGAAGGTGCTCTGGTCAGTTGAGACTAAAATTGAGCTTTTTGGCCATCAAGGAAAACGCTATGTCTGGCGCAAACCCAACACCTCTCATCACCACGAGAACACCATCCCCACAGTGAAGCATGGTGGCGGCAGCATCATGCTGTGGGGATGTTTTTCATCGGCAGGGACTGGGAAACTGGTCAGAACTGAAGGAATGATGGGTGGCGCTAAATACAGGGAAATTCTTGAGGGAAACCTGTTTCAGTCTTTCAGAGATTTGAGACTGGGATGGAGGTTCACCTTCCAGCTGGACAATGACCCTAAGCATACTGCTAAAGCAACACTTGTGTGTTTTAAGGGGAAACATTTAAATATCGTGGAATGGCCTAGTCATAGCCCAGACCTCAATCCAATTGAGAATCTGTGGTATGACTTAAAGATTGCTGTACACAAGCGGAACCCATTCAATTTGAAGGAGCTGGAGCAGTTTTGCCTTGAAGAATGGGCAAAAATCCCAGTGGCTAGATGTGCCAAGCTTATAGAGACATACCCCAAGAGACTTGCAGCTGTAATTGCTGCAAAATGTGGCTCTACAAAGTATTGACTTTGGGGGGGGTGAATAGTTATGCATGCTCAAGTTTTCTGTTTTTTTGTCTTATTTCTTGTTTGTTTCACAATAAAAAATATGTTGCATCTTCAAAGTGGTAGGCATGTTGTGTAAATCAAATTATACAAACCCTCAAAACATCAATTTTAATTCCAGGTTGTAAGGCAACAAAATAGGAAAAATGCCAAGGGGGGTGAATACTTTCGCAAGCCACTGTAAATGGGAAAATGACTTCATTTTGGATCCTTCTAAAAAACAGTTATTTGACTCGATTATATGGTGGGGACACTATATTGATGATGTTTGCCTGTTCTGGTCTGGCTCAGAAGATGAACTTATTTGCTTCCACCAATACCTTAACAGCATTAACCCTAACATCAAACTAACTATGGAGTACAGCAAGGATAACATTCATTTTTTGGACCATTTTTGGATCAGTAAAAATGACAAAGGCTGTTTGCACACATCAATCTTTAGGAAGCCTACAGATGGGAACATCATTCTGAGGGCAGACATCTTCCACCCCAAAAGGCTAAAAGAGAACATTCCATACGGCCAATTCCAAAGAGCCCGCAGAATTTGCGATCAGGAAACAGACTACAGTGTCAAATCGGGGCTACAGCGCTCAGGTCCTGAAAGATGCAGGTATAAAGGCCGGACGACTTGTCAGAGAGAACTTGGTGCGAAGGGGAGCGCCTTGCGATGCACCAGAGAGAGTGTACTTTGTTACAAAATACAACACTGAAGCAGAGAACATTAAAATAATCATTAAAAAGAATTGGGGAATCATCCAAAGTGAGACGCTACTATACCAAGTCTTTCCTGAGCCACCAGTCATAAGCTTGAAGAGATGTCCTACCCTAAATGACAAATTAGTCCACAGCTATCTTCCTGGTGACTCTCAAAAAATGTGTCTAGACCACAAAAACATGGGCTCTTTTAAATGCAACCAGTGCAACCATTGCAGAAATATTGCACGGAAAAAGTATTTGTTGACACAGCTTCTAAAATTGAGTATTAAGTCAAGCATTTAATTAACTGCAAAACCACTCATGTCTTCTACAGATTGGAATGTCCACAGTGCAAGGTGTTCTACATTGGACGGACAAAGAGATGCCTTCAAGACCGCTTAGCGGAACACAAGTATGCCATACGGGTAGGCAATGAAGACTACCCGATGGCAAGGCACTACAAGTCCTTACACCATGGTAACCCTGCCTCCCTACAAGCTATGGGTATTGATGTTCCGGCCTCAATTAGAAAAGGGGATCGTCTTAAACAGATAAACCAAAGGGAACGTTTTTGGATTTACAAACTACAGGCCACTAAGTACCCTGGTTGAAATGAAGATATGGATTTCTCACCTTTCCTGTAGGCTCATGAGAGGTCTCTTTGCTGTCATCTAGTGGACATTTTGCTCCATTGCCCTCAGCTATGTTTAGACGGTTGTGGTCAATGTTTACTGTGTCCTTGTGTATTATAAAATAGATGGCTCTCCTATTCTTAACACTTTGCCCAGTCATATTCAAGGTTAGAACTACCTTTTTAGGGGTTCTGATGCTTCTAGCTTTGAGATGCATTTTTTACAACATATCTACAATATTTCACTTTTTAATGTGTATAGTATTGCTTACTAGGTGTTGTCCAATGAATTCTGTAACCACTCCCTCTTCAAATCAGGGTTGATTGGAAAAAGCTGTTCAAAAGAGGACATTGTATTATCATATCTTTGTACTCCCTGACGAAGGCCATGCAGCCGATACGCGTCAGAGTTTTTAATCTTTGTTTCCAGTGAACATGCCATACAAATAAATACATTTTAATGAATTATATGAAGAGTGCCTTGGTCCTCCTTTCTTTTTGATGACCAATTTACCCATTTTACCAAAGAGCACCTTCTGTCTACCAGAATCTACTATTGTGTACCTGAGCAGCACCTTCTGTCTACCAGAATCTACTATTGTGTCCCTGAGCAGCACCTTCTGTCTACCAGAATCTACTATTGTGTCCCTGAGCAGCACCTTCTGTCTACCAGAATCTACTAGTATGTCCCTGAGCAGCACCTTCTGTCTACCAGAATCTATTATTGTGTCCCTGAGCAGCAGCTTCTGTCTACCAGAATCTACTATTGTGTCCCTGAGCAGCACCTTCTGTCTACCAGAATCTACTATTATGTCCCTGAGCAGCACCTTCTGTCTACCAGAATCGACTATTGTGTCCCTGAGCAGCAGCTTCTGTCTACCAGAATCTACTATTGTGTCCCTGAGCAGCACCTTCTGTCTACCAGAATCTACTATTATGTCCCTGAGCAGCACCTTCTGTCTACCAGAATCTACTATTGTGTCCCTGAGCAGCACCTTCTGTCTACCAGAATCTACTATTGTGTACCTGAGCAGCACCTTCTGTCTAGCAGAATCTACTATTGTGTCCCTGAGCAGCGCTTCCCTTCCTTCTTTTTTTCTACAGATTATTTTTATGTGAAGTCATATCTCAGTCCCTGAAATAGCTGGAGTGAAATTGACTGTCTAGTCTGGCCGTCCTCGAACGATAGTCTAGCCAAAACTGGGTGAAGTGTCAGTATTTATTTAATTTACCACAAGATTCGATTTCAAGGCATGGTTTTTTACTTGAATCTATATCATTTTATGTCCGTCTCCAATCCTGTATCCTCCCTGAGGCAACCAAGACAAGTGACATTAGATTGATGTAGCCAGGAATGTCTCAGTCAACCAATTCTACCAGAGAGAATCGTCTGTTTCTTTCCCAAGAGTATAAAGGCAAAGCAATTAGCACTCAAATCAATATTTCCTTGAAATCACTGTATTACATAATATAAGCAGATCAGCTTGGTTCACCCCATAAAACTAGAAAGATATTAGACGACCTCTCCTCTCCTTTCAGCCACCAATAAAGCACCTCCTACTGTTGGCACACTGCCCACTTCAGCTAAACCCCTTCAGATGAATTCTGTGCTTTCACTATCTCTCTCTCTGTTGTGGTTGGCTGCTAGCCCTCACAGCGCCTGCACACGATCTGGTCATCTCAATGTGGGCACCTTTCTAATGTGAAACCAAAGGCCATTTTAAAAGACAAAATGAAATTATCTGTCTGTGTGCCGTGTAAGTACATTTTACATCTAGCCTAAATGAGACTTGACATCCTTCCACAACAGTAACCCAACAAATATCAAGCAATATTTATCGTGTTGCACAATAAAGTTTTATTCTATTTAGTTCTGTTATACAGTGCAATGGGAAATTATTCAGACACCTTTTTCCACATTTTGTTACGTTACAGCCTTATTCTAAAATGTATGTAATTATTTTTTTCCTCATCAATCTACATACAATACCCCATAATGACAAAGCGAAAAAAGGTTTTTAGAAATGTTTGCAAATTTATTAAAAATAAAAAACAGAAATACCTTATTTACATAAGTATTCAGACCCTTTGCTATGAGACTCGAAATTGAGCTCAGGTGCATCCTGTTTCCTTTGATCATCCTTGAGATGTTTCTACAACTTGATTGGAGTCCACCTGTGGTAAATTCCATTGATTGGACATGATTTGGAAAGGCACACACCTGTCTATATAAGGTCCCACAGTTGACAGTGAATGTTAGAGCAAAAACCAAGCCATGAGGTTGAAGTAATTGTCCGTAGAGCTCCGAGACAGGATTGTGTCGAGGCACAGATCTGGGGAAGGGTGCCAAAACAATTCTGCAGGATTGAATGTCCCCAAGAACACAGTGGCCTCCATCATTCTTAAATGGAAGAAGTTTGAAACATCAAGACTCTTCCTAGAGCTGGCCGCCCAGCCAAACTGAGCAATCGGGGGAGAAGGGCCTTGGTCAGGGAGGTGACCAAGAACACGATGGTCACTCTGACAGAGCTCCTGAGTTCCTCTGTGGAGATGGGAGAACCTTCCAGAAGGACAGCACTCCACCAATCAGGCCTTTATGGTAGAGTGGCCAAGTGGAAGCCACTCCTCAGTAAAAGGCACATGACAGCCTGCTTGGAGTTTGCCAAAAGGCACCTAAAGGACTCTCAGACCATGAGAAACAAGATTCTCTGGTCTGATGAAACCAAGATTGAACTCTTTGGCCTGAATGCCAAGCGTCACGTCTGGAGGAAACCTGGCACCATCCCTACGGTGAAGCATGGTGGTGGCAGCATCATGCTGTGGGGATGTTGTTCAGCGGCAGGGACTGGAAGACTAGTCAGGATTGAGGGAAAGATGAACGGAGCAAAGTACAGAGAGATCCTTGATGAAAACCTGCTCCAGAGCGCTCAGGACCTCAGACTGGGGTGAAGGTTCACCTTCCAACAGGACAACGACCGTACGCACACAGCCAAGACAATGCAGGAGTGGTTTCGGGACAAGTCTCTGAATGTTCTTGAGTGGCCCAGCCAGAACCCGGACTTGAACCCGATCGATAATCTCTGGAGGGACCTGAAAACTGCTGTGCAGCGACGCTCCCCATCTAACCTCACAGAGCTTGAGAGGATCTGCAGAGAAGAATTTGAGAAACTCCCCAAATACAGGAGTGCCAAGCTTGTAGCGTCTTACCCAAGCAGAATAGAGTCTGTGATCGCTACCAAAGGGGCTTCAACAAAGTACTGAGTAAAGGGTCTGAATACTTAAGTAAATGTGATATTTCCGTTTTTTTGTATTTTTATAAATGAGTAAAAATTTCTAAAACCTGTTTTTGCTTTGTCATTATGGGGTATTGTGTGTAGATTGATGAGGGGAAAAATATTTCTTATCAATTTTAGAATAAGGCTGTAACGTAACAACTTGTGGAAAAAGTCTGTACCCCACACATACAATTATCTGGAACGTCCCTCAGTTGAGCAGTGAATTTCAAACACAGATTCAACCACAAAGACCAGGGAGGTTTTCCAATGTCTCACAAGGAAGGGCACCTATTGGTAGATGGGTAAAAAAACACACAAAAAAACAGACATTGAATATCCCTTTGAGCATGGTGAAGTTATTAATTACACTTTGGATGGTGTATCAATACACCCAGTCACTACAAAGATACAGGCGTCCTTCCTAACTTAGTTGCCGGAGAGGAAGGAAACCGCTCAGGGATTTCACCATGAGGCCAATGGTTACTTTAAAACAGCTACAGAGTTTAATGGCTGTGATAGGAGAAAACTGAGGAAGGATCAACAACATTGTATTTACGCCACAACACTAACCTAAATGACAGATTGAAAAGAAGGAAGCCTGTACATAATACAAATATTCCAAAACATGCATCCTGTTTGCAATAAGGCACTAAAGTAAAACTGCAAAAAATGTGGCAAAGAAATAAACTTTCTGTCCTGAATACAAAGCGTTACGTTTGGGGTAAATCCAATACAACACATCACTGCGTACCACTTTTCATATTTTCAAGCATGGTGGTGGCTGCATCATGTTATGGGTATGCTTGTCATCGGCAAGGAATAGAGAGTTTTTTTTTTGGATAAAAATTAACTTAATAGAGCTAAGCACAGGCAGAATCCTAGAGGAAAATCTGGTTCAGTCTGCTTTCCAACAGACACTGGGAGACAAATTCACCTTTTAGCAGGACAATAACCTAAAACACAAGGCCAAATATACACTGGAGTTGCTTACCAAGACGACATGAGTGGCCAAGTTAGAGTTTTGACTTAAATCGGCTTGAAAATCTATGGCAAGACTTAAAAATGGCTGCCTAGCAATTAACAACAACCAACTTGACAGAGCTTGAAGAATGTTTAAAATAATAATGTGCAAATATTGCACAATCCAGATGTGCAAAGATCTTAGAGTCTTACCCAGAAATACTTGCAGCTCTAATCGCTGCCAAAGGTGATTTTCAATTAATTAGCAAACATTTCTAAGAACATGTTTTCACTTTGTCATTATGGGGTATTGTGTGTAGATGGGTGAAAAAAATAATAATATTTAATCCATTTTGAATTCAGGCTGTAACAACAAATTGTGGAATAAGTCAAGGGGTATGAATACTTTCTGAAGGCTCTGTATGCCTCTTAGAGAAATGAATGACCGGAGTGATCTAGTTAGAGCTAACATTAGGGATAATTGGGTGTCTGGTATTAGGCCTAGGTGGTATAAAGACTAGATAAATTCGTATCTGCTGTAGATTGTAGCCATCTGATTTTCAGGGTTAAATTGATATCATGGGCCCTACAGCAGGGTGCAACATTACAGAATGTTCAGTGAGATACTGTATGTATTCTGTAGAACAGATATGAAGCTTTCATGTTGTAGAGTAGGAAATTGGGTCAACTCAATTCATGTTATTTTTATTTGCAGCATTCTGAACGTTTGAATATGAATTTCTTGTATAGGGCTTTTTTCAGCGTTACATCGAAGTATGGAATCGAACAGGTATGAAACATGGTTATCTGACATCTGGTGACAAGCCTCTCCATACAGTTTTGCCTCAGTCTGAACAGCTGTGAGGTAATATCCTTTACGACAACTACTCTGCTCTATGTACTGAAAAGACCCAGCACAGAATGGGCTTTGACTTCCATTCCACTAGCCTAAGGGGATCCACTCATCCCATTTGACAGTTACTCTCAGCTTCCGTAAAATACACTATCAAAGAGCATTAATCGAGAGCTACAGTATCTTTCATGTTATCGCAGATACTGACACAAATGGTTTCAGACAGTTTCCTGGGGAAAGTGTAGTAAAGATGGGTTAAACTGAACAGATTTGAAATAATCTCGGTCTCCTAGCCTACACTGGTCAAGCCCCATTGCAAAGGTTGTAGTATGTTGTGTTATGGTCGCATCATGATTTTGTTTTATACAGTAAAGAAGTGGAGAGTTTAGTCTCTGATCACTCATCTGCAGACACCTCACACCCTTTCTCTTCCTTGAGCCCTACTCCCAACTCTTGTTCCATGTTCTTCCTTCTTCCTTCATTTTAGTCAGATGTTCTGTTTTCGACTTTTGTTTCTTGTTTTCTCGTTTCTACAATCGTAAAGCAACTTTGTGTCCTTGAAAACTGCTATATAAATATATAAATATCATGCATTATTATTATTATTGTAATTATTATTATTATCACTGACTATGAGTTTTTCACACTTGCTACATGTCCATCGGGAAAGGGTCAGGGCAATCTGGTTGCCTCAATGACTCTTTCTCAATTGTGATTTAGCTCTCCTGGTGTGCTGGGTGGGCGGAGTTAGCAGTTTTGGAGCCATTCCATTTGTCCTAAAGTGCATATCCCGCCCACCTAGCACAATGGGCGACCTGAAACTCAAGTCTTGAATTGCTGTAAATATTAGTTGTATAAAAGTGATTTAATTAGGCTTGATTGAAGTGAATGCTGGCGAGACTTGAGAGCACTTATAGCAGATATGTCAGACTCGTTCCACGGAGGGCCGAGTGCCTGAGGGTTTTCGCTCCTCCCATGTACTTGATTGATGAATTAAGGTCACTGATTAGTGAGGAACTCCCCTCACCTGATTGTCTAGATCTTAATTGAAAGGAAAAACCAAAAACCAGCAGAAACTCGGCCCTCCATGGAATGAGTTTGACACCACGACTTATAGGTTCTGGGTGGGAAGGCTCTTAACCAGCCCTTCTGTGGCTGTTTTATCCCAACTCTCTTAGATCGCTTCCTTTCCTTGTCTCCTTTCCTTTGTGACCTCTACTAGGGAAACGGACTGGGAATGGTGTTGTAATAGGCCTACACAACATTTTAATAAAAATTGAAAACTCCTACATTCCTCCCTTTTTAGTTCTCTCTTTCAGTCCTTTCAGATCAGCAGTCAAGGAAAGGAAACAAGGAGACTGAATTTCCTCTTGGGACGTAGCCATGCCTCCTGTTGGTCTCCCAGTGCCAGGGGTCCCCTGAAAGCTCAGTGAAGAGGAGAGACCAACAGAACAGACTGATTCCGCTGACTGAGCAGAGCAGAGCAGCCGCTGGTGCAGGCAGGCAGTGGTGGCTGGTGAGTCGTCGAGGGTGAGTTCATGCGAGGCAGCTGTTTCTTCTCGCCCTCTGTCGAGGCATTCGCGCAACAGCTCTGCAGCGAGTGAGCCCAGGGAACAACGGGGGAAGAGAAGGAGGGAGGAGAGGGAAAAATCTATCACAATGTGATCAGTCAATGCGGGGCCATAAACACAGTGAGAGAGAGTGCGAAGGGGAGTGCATTTCCACCGTGTTATCGGCTGCAGCCATGTGAAAACGGTGTCAAGACACTTTTTTTTATCAGCTCAAGAGACGGATGGATCCTTTGGGGTTTTTTCCTTCTTCAGTCTCCTGGGAATACAAAGGATAGAAATTGATTGAATAGGATCTGTTAGGATCCGAAAGGGAATATTAGGCGCCACTGTATTATCAATTAAATAGACAGTGTTATGTTGAGTTGACTCTGTATACCAGGTGGAAGACTGTATTTCCATCTAGTCTATTGATTTAGATTGAGATTCAGAGACGGAATTGAGGATGTAATCCATTGAGGTTCAAAATCCCTTTTTTTCATTTGTTTTAATGAGGAACTATTGTGACACTGGTCAGGAATGTCAAAACAGCAGCGTACCGTAACAGTGTGCCATACGACTTGAACAAATACCCACTAGGTCTCCCTGACCAGTGTCACAATAGTTCCTCACTAAAACCAATGTACTGTACACTTGTTGTAACAAATCCCAACAACTGCTGGTCATCTTTATGTAGTGCTCTTGCAAAGATCTAAATAATAAGTAGACTACACACATTGAACAAAAATATAAATGCAACATGTAAAGTGTTGGTCCCATGTTTTATGAGCTGAAATAAAATATCCCAGAAATGATCCATACGCACAAAAAAAGCGTATTTATCAAAAATGTTGTGCACTAATTTATTTACATCCTTGTTAGTGAGTATTTCTCATTTGCCAAGATAATCCATCCACCTGACAGGTGTGGCATGTCAAGAAGCTGATTAAACAGCATGATCATTACACAGGTGCACCTTGTGGTGGGGACAATAAAATGGCACTAAAATGTACAGTTTTGTCACACAATACAATGCCACAGATGTCTCAAGTTTTGAGGGAACGTGCAATTGGCATGCTGACTGCAGGAATGTCCACCAGAGCTGTAGCCAGACAATTGCATGTTAATTTCTCTACCATAAGCCGGCTCCAACGTCGTTTTTAAGAATTTGGCAGTATGTTCCAACCAGCCTCACAACCGCAGACCACATGTAACCACGCCAGCCCAGGACCTCCACATCCGGCTTCTTCACCTGCGCGATCATCTGAAACCAACCACCCGGACAGCTGATGAAAATGTTGGTTTGCACAACCAAAGAATTTCTACACAAACTGTCAGAAACCGTCTCAGGGAAACTAATCTGCATGCTCGTCGTCCTCACCAGGGTCTTGACCTGACTGCAGTTCGGCGTCGTAACCGACTTCGGTGGGCAAATGCTCACCTTCGATGGCCACTGGCATGCTGGAGAAGTGTGCTCTTCACGAATGAATCCCAGTTTCAACTGTACCGGGCAGATGGCAGACAGCGTGTATGGCGTTGTGTGGGCAAGCGGTTTGCTGATGTCAACGTTGTGAACAGAGTGCCCCATGGTGGCGGTAGGGTTATGGTATGGGCAGGCATAAACTACGGACAACGAACACAATTGCATTTTATCGATGGAAATTTTAATACACAGAGATACCGTGACGGGATCCTGAGGCCCATTGTTGTGCCATTCATTCGTCGCCATCACCTCATGTTTCAGCATGATAATGCACGGCCCCATGTCGCAAGGATCTGTACACAATTCCTTGAAGCTGAAAATGTCCCAGTTCTTCCATGGCCTGCATACTCCCCAGACACCCATTGAGCATGTTTGGGATGCTCTGGATCGACGTGTTCGACAGCGTGTTCCAGTTCCCGCCAATAGCCAGCAACTTCGCACAGCCATTGAAGAGGAGTGGGACAACATTCCACAGGCCACAATCAACAGCTTGATCAACTCTATCGAAAGGAAATGTGTCGCGCTGCATGAGGCAAATGGTGGTCACACAAGATACTGACTGGTTTTCTGATCTACGCCCCTACTTTTTTTTTTAAAGGTATCTGTGACCAACAGATGCATATCTGTATTCCTAGTCATGTGAAATCCATAGATTAGGGCCTAATGAATTTATTTCAATTGACTGATTTCCTTATATGAACTGTAACTCAGTAAAATCGTAGAAATTGTTGTATGTTGCATTTATATGTTTTATCAGTGTAGTAAATACACTGTCCAAAGAGGAATGTTTCTTGTGTGGAGAGTACGGGGGCTAGCCTGTCCTGGCTGCTAGCTGCACTGAGTAGTTAATGACCCAGCTGGCCCTGATGCTGTGTGCGTGTGCGTGTGTGTGTGTGTGTGTGTGTGTGTGTGTGTGTCCGACTGCGAGGAGGTTCCGTTAGGGGTCCACTACGACCAACTAAAGACGGAAGGACCTCGAACGTGGCCTGACCATGACCTCAATCGAGAGAGAGAGAGAGAGAGAGAGAGAGAGAGAGAGAGAGAGAGAGAGAGAGAGAGAGAGAGAGAGAGAGAGAGAGAGAGAGAGAGAGAGAGAGAGAGAGAGAGAGACTGCATCCCCTTTGCAAGTGAACCGAGATCCTCTGGCTCGGAATGATGACACTTAAACACCATCTCCATTCCGCACTGCACTGTGACGCATTTCCCTGTGTCTGCATTAAGCGTGGGTGTCAGTGCAGATATGAGGCTTTTCACGCTGGCAGGCAGGCAGAGTGGAGTGATGCAGTGGATGACACACCACCAGACATGACATTTGGATCCATTTATGGGTCCTGCTCACACAGTCACAGGTACAATGTGCTGCCATTACTCCTGTGTCTAAACTCATGTAGGAGAGCCAGTGCCATGTGAATGATAGAGTGCTGTGTTATGCTGAGTTTCTGACACATTTATTATTAGTCATTTATGACTGTGAGACTCCATCTGCTCACTCCTGTTGTAACGCTATTCTTGCCAGGGACAAATTTGCACAGAAGTTACAGGAGAGATAGGTAGGTGTTCTCAAAAAGTATAGCCTACTGTTAATTCTTTGCATGTGAAGTGATTGACTATGCAGAGATAGTAGTAAAACAAAATTCCCATTTCTAATATCTGTATAATAAGGAGCATGGAGCTAAACCAGGACTGTGGAGAATGTGTTGCATGCACTGGCAGTGTATAGTAACGGCTGGAATGCTGGTACAAAATCTGTACCCCATAGAACCCTTTTTGGTTCCAGGTAGAACTCTTTTGGGTTCCATTCAGAATGGTTTTGTCTAGAAGGGATACAGCTTTTGTCAAAATTGACTTTTCCTAGCAGGTTTAGGAGAACTTACACAGCAGGTTAGGATAATTAACGTAGCAAGTTAGGAGAATTAGGTTAAGGTTAGGAATAATGTTAGGGTTAGGGTTGATGCCAAATTTGACAAAAGCTGTATCCCATCTAGTCATCACCATGTAGAACCCCCCGGGGAAAGTGTTCTACATGGAACCGAAAAGGGTTCTTCAAAGGGTTCTCATAGCCGAAGAACCCTTTTATGCTCTAGATAGCACCTTTTTTCTAAGAGTGTAGGCCTATATAATATTATTCCAAGCAAGCGCTGTAGGCTAAGGCAAACACAGCCTACTCTTCAGTGGACAATGCTGTGTAGTATGCGGTGCAGACTCCTCCTTAGGAGGGTAGTGATAGGAGGATAGTTTTCATTGAAAGGCAGTGAGTGTCTGCAGCAATTACCTGATTAGTGAGAGAAACTTTAAAAATGGAAGTACTGCACAGATGCGTGTTTGTGGTCCCAAACAAACTCCTTTGAGTTACTCTGATGTAAAGCTACAACACTGAGTATTCACATAAAGCCCCTTTCAATTTGAATTAGAGAGAGTGAGAAAGTGAGCAAGAGAGAGAGAGAGAAAGGGAGAGAGAAAGGGAGAGAGGGAAAGAGAGAGAGAGAAAGAGCAATGCTTGGCTTGGGCTGGAAAAGGTGCTGGTACTCATTTTGAGTGCCAGTACTGTGTATATTTAGGTGCAGGAGCTCCACTATTCTTTTGAGCTAACATTCTATAAGAGGAACAGGAACAGGAACTCAAGCAGTAGAACATTTGAGGTGCCAGTAGTACTCAGCTCCGGTGAGCTCATGCCCAAGTCAAGCACTGAGAAAGAGAGAAGGGAGAGTGAGAGAGAGCATGCATGACGGCAGACAGACAGCATGTGTCCCTAAAATTATGGTGGGGGATGAAACCGCCTTTCTCTCACAACCACTCACATGCTGCAACATAGACACATGCACTACACAAAAGGCTACACACACCCCTCCCCTGCACTTTTCCGCTCTCACGGTCTTTGTGCAATAGACGCATCCTTATGATGAAATACCAGGGCAGTCAATAGTCAGGTTATCAATTCTTAATGTTATCTGTCATCTATCTAGCCTATGCGAGACGCAAGACCACATTTTCCGAGGCAACCTTTTGAACCGGGAACGGTGCAAGGCATTTCTCGCTGAATCGCCAGTTTTGCCCAAGTCAAAAGCCCCCGGAGGTCGGGGAAATCATGCGTTTAACTCCACACCAAAGCTGCACCCATAATACTAAACAATTTATTCGGGATCGCTTGGTGAGAAACGTGAGCAGAAAGAAGAATGTGAAATGGACTCAGTTGCTGTGAGAAACATTGAAGGTATTTCCACTTGGGGGAACGGCAGCAGAGAAGATATTTGATTTTATTAGGAATTTTCCCATTTCTCAAATTAAGGTGAGACAACTCTTTATACCTATCTATTCCATGAAACGTGCATTGCCAGTGTTTTTTTATAGACGCGATGCAGTCGATTTGACAGTGAATGACTGAGGGAGCTACTGTGCGCAATTAGAGTACAGTAATAGTTTATTATAAGAACAGTCTTATAATAACACATTCCTCCTGCTATCTGTCATCAATCGACTTTTGCTGATTTTCTATTTATTATTTGTATGTTTACATTAGGCTAATGGATATAGCCTAGGTAAGTTTTTGACTTTATTATTCTCTTAGACGGATGTTATGCTTTACATTTCTTTATGTATTTTTTTCTTTTCTTGATAGGGTGATATGCATATCCTAGGCTATAATTCATCGAATTAATTGTTGCTCTCTCTCTTTGTGTGTATGTGAACCAAGCATCATCCATGACCATGCTATTTTCAACCATGTGTTGTTATAGTCATAACTAGTGATTCATATAGAATGCGATTCCCATATTGATTTGAGGTATCCTAGGCTATTGCCTATATTCATATACCAGGCAGCACGTTTTGTCGTTGTGCCATAAACCGTCCGTTATGTTTTGGAAGCCTGACAATTTGCATACATTAAAAGATAAAAATCAATGCCGCAGTTTTATCTCTGGATTTTCTCAATTGATAGCTTGCACCACGCGTTCTATGACACGCCTAGGAGCTACTGTCTACACCCATACATTTGGAACCATTTTTACTGTTGCACCAACTATATGTTTATGTCTTCCTGTGTTTGTGTGTCTGTCTGTCTGTCTGTCTGTCTGTCTGTTTACCTGTCTGTCTGTCTGTCTGTCTGTCTGTTTCTACCTACTTATCTATGAAGTTAATAATCAATTAAGCAGTATTACTGTAGTACTTTATTAGTTTGTTTTGGACTATTGAGCTTGCTTAATCCTCTTTATCAGTCTAATCCTGCCTCTTATTAAACCAAGGGTCAAATTGCAGAGTAACAGGGTACCTCAACACACTGGTATGTTGTATGTGCACTCTTAGAAAAAAGGGTTCCAAACGGGTTCTTCTGCTGTCCCAATAGGATAACCCTTTTTAGTTCCAGGTAGAACCCTTTTTTGGTTCCAGGTAGAACCCTTTTGGGTTCCATGTAGAACCATCTGTGGAAAGGTTCTACATGGAAGCCAAAAGGGTTCTACCTGGAACCAAAAGGGTTCTACCTGGAACCAAAAAGGGTTCTTCAAAGGGTTCTCCTTTGGGGACAGCCAAAGAACCCTTTCATGTTTTTTTCTAAGAGTGTGGTGGAATATCACAGGGGCCAAGCTCCTACCCCCAAGCTATAAGACTGCTAAATAGTTAGTTAAATAGTTAACCAATAGCTACCCGGAATATCTGATTGACCCTTTTTGGACTAATCTCTTTTGACTCATCACATATGCGGCTGTTACAGTGAGGGAAAAAAGTATTTGATCCCCTGCTGATTTTGTACGTTTGCCCACTGACAAAGACATGATCAGTCTATAATTTTAATGGTAGGTTTATTTGAACAGTGAGAGACAGAATAACAACAACAAAATTCCAGAAAAACGTATGTCAAAAATTTTATGAATTGATTTGCATTTTAATGAGGGAAATAAGTATTTGACCCCTCTGCAAAACATGACTTAGTACTTGGTGGCAAAACCATTGTTGGCAATCACAGAGGTCAGATGTTTCTTGTAGTTGGCCACCAGGTTTGCACACATCTCAGGAGGGATTTTGTCCCACTCCTCTTTGCAGATCTTCTCCAAGTCATTAAGGTTTCGAGGCTGACGTTTGGCAACTCGAACCTTCAGCTCCCTCCACAGATTTTCTATGGGATTAAGGTCTGGAGACTGGCTAGGCCACTCCAGGACCTTAATGTGCTTCTTCTTGAGCCACTCCTTTGTTGCCTTGGCCGTGTGTTTTGGGTCGTTGTCATGCTGGAATACCCATCCACGACCCATTTTCAATGCCCTGGCTGAGCGAAGGAGGTTCTCACCCAAGATTTGACGGTACATGGCCCCGTCCATCGTCCCTTTGATGCGGTGAAGTTGTCCTGTCCCATTAGCAGAAAAACACCCCCAAAGCATAATGTTTCCACCTCCATGTTTGACGGTGGGGATGGTGTTCTTGGGGTCATAGGCAGCATTCCTACTCCTCCAAACACGGCGATTTAAGTTGATGCCAAAGAGCTCCATTTTGGTCTCATCTGACCACAACACTTTCACCCAGTTCTCCTCTGAATCATTCAGATGTTCATTGGCAAACTTCAGACGGGCATGTATATGTGCTTTCTTGAGCAGGGGGACCTTGCGGGCGCTGCAGGATTTCAGTCCTTCACGGCGTAATGTGTTACCAATTGTTTTCTTGGTGACTATGGTCCCAGCTGCCTTGAGATCATTGACAAGATCCTCCCGTGTAGTTCTGGGCTGATTCCTCACCGTTCTCATGATCATTGCAACTCCACGAGGTGAGATCTAGTATGGAGCCCCAGGCCGAGGGAGATTGACAGTTATTTTGTGTTTCTTCCATTTGCGAAGAATCGCACCAACTGTTGTCACCTTCTCACCAAGCTGCTTGGCGATGGTCTTGTAGCCCATTCCAGCCTTGTGTAGGTCTACAATCTTGTCCCTGACATCATTGGAGAGCTCTTTGGTCTTGGCCATGGTGGAAATTTTGGAATCTGATTGATTGATTGCTTTTGTGGACAGGTGTCTTTTTTACAGGTAACAAGCTGAGATTAGGAGCACTCACTTTAAGAGTGTGCTCCTAATCTCAGCTCGTTACCTGTATAAAAGACACCTGGGAGCCAGAAATCTTTCTGATTGAGAGGGGGTCAAATATGTATTTCCTTCATTAAAATGCAAATCAATTTATAACATTTTTGACATGCGTTTTTCTGGATTTTTTTGTTATTATTCTGTCTCTCACTGTTCAAATAAACCTACCATTAAAATTATAAACGGATCATTTCTTTGTCAGTGGGCAAACGTACAAAATCAGCAGGGGATCAAATACTTTTTTCCCTCACTGTATCTATCCCGTTGCCTAGTCACTTTATTCCTACCTATGTGTACATATCTACCTCAATTACCTTGTGCCCCTGCACATCGACTCGGTACTGGTACCCTGTGTATATAGCCAAGTTATTGTTACTCATTGGGTATGTATTCCTTGTGTTATTATTTTTCTATTTAGTCCTTGTGTTATTATAATTATATATATATATATATATATTTTTTTAAACTATTTCTCTTTTTTTTCTCTCTTCATTGTTGGGAAGAGCCCTAAATAAGCATTTCACTGTTAGTCTACACCTGTTGTTTACCAAGCATGTGACAAATAACATTTGATTTGAACTGTCCCCAAAACATATGTTTAACAATACTTTAAAATCAAACATAATTTAAATTATTTCCTGTCTGCCTAAAAGGTGTTGGAAACCCAGATTTCGGCCTCCAAAAGGAGTCCCCACCTTTGTATAGAAAAGTGTTGTTTTTCTCTTGAGCAAGGCCAGCATTACCCACAACACTCCACACAGACATTGTGGAGGACGTGTGAAAATGACTCGCTTTTTGTCTTAGACTGAGGGACCATCTTGACTCCCACTTGAGTGCAACAATAGACCCAGTGAGGATGGCTGGGATCTGCCATTTTCTAATCCACCCTGTTTAATTAAAAGACTCCCCATTCAACAGGACCACCAAGTTCTGAAGCGCGTAGCACGTAAAAATTGTCTGTCCTCGGTTGCAACACTCACTACCAAGTTCCAAATTGCCTCTGGAAGCAACATCAGTACAAGAACTGTTCGTCGGGAGCTTCATGAAATGGGTTTCCATGGCCGAGCAGCCGCACACAAGCCTAAGATCACCATACGCAATTCCAAGCGTCGGCTGGAGTGGTGTAAAGCTTGCCGCCATTGGATTCCGGAGCAGTGAAAACGTGTTCTCTGGAGTGATGAATCACGCGTCACCATCTGGCAGTCCGACTGACAAATCTGGGTTTGGCGGATGCCAGGAGAATGCTACCTGCCCCAATGCACAGTGCCAACTGTAAAGTTTGGTGGAGGACGAATAATGGTCTGGGGCTGTTTTTCATGGTTCGAGCTAGGCCCCTTAGTTCCAGTGAAGGGAAATCTTAACACTACAGCATGCAATGATATTCTAGACGATTATGTGCTTCCAACTTTGTGGCAACAGTTTGGGGAAGGCCCTTTCGAGTTTCAGCATGACAATGGCCCTGTGCACAAAGCGAGATCCATCCAGAAATGGTTTGTCGAGATTGGCCTGCACAGAGCCCTGACCTCAACCCCATCGAACACCTTTGTGATGAATTGGAACGCCGACTGCGAGCCAGGCCTAATCGCCCAACATCAGTGCCCAACCTCCCTAATGCTCTTGTGGCTGAATGGAAGCAAGTCCCCGCAGCAATGCTGCAACATCTAGTGGAAAGCCTTCCCAGAAGAGGGGAGGCTGTTATAGCAGCAAAGGGGGGACCAACTCCATATTAATGCCCATGATTTTGGAATGAGATGTTTGATGAGCAGTATACAGTGCCTTGCAAAAGTATTCATCCCACTGGTGTTTTTCCTATTTTGTTGCATTACAACCTGTAATTTAAATTGATTTTTATTTGGATTTCATGTAATGGACATACACAAAATAGTCAAAATTGGTGAAGTATAATGAAAAAAATAACTTGTTTCAAAAAAGTCAAAAAAAATTATAACTGAAAAGTGGTGTGTGCATATATACTCACCCCCTTTTCTATGAAGCCCCTAAATAAGATGTGGTGCAACCAATTACCTTCAGAAGTCACATAATTAGTTAAATAAAGTCCACCTGTGTGCAATCTAAGTGTCACATGATCTGTCACAAGATCTCAGTATTTATTCACCTGTTCTGAAAGGCCCCAGAGTCTGCAAGACCACTAAGCAAGGGGCACCACCAAGCAAGCGGCACCATGAAGACCAAGGAGCTCTCCAAACATTAAATCCATTTGGGTGAATAGTTATGCACACTCAAGCTTTCTGTTTTTTTGTCTTATTTCTTGTTTGTTTCATCTTCAAAGTGGTAGGCATGATGTGTAAATCAAATGATGCAAACCCCCAAAAAATCTATTTTAATTCCAGGTTGTAAGGCAACAAAATAGGAAAAATGCCAAGGGGGGTGAATACTTTCGCAAGCCACTGTATTTCTATGTCTGCCTGTGTTTGTGTGTGTATCTGTCTGTCTGTCTGTCTGTCTGTCTGTCTGTCTGTCTCTACATTTACATTTTAGTCATTTAGCAGACGCTCTTATCCAGAGCAACTTACAGTTAGTGAGTGCATACATTTTCATACTGGCTCTACCTACTGCTCTATGAAGTTAATAATCAATTAAATAGTATTACTTTAGTAATTTATTAGTTTGATTTGGAATATTGAGCTTGCTTAATCCTCTTTATCATTTTAATCCTGCCTCTTAAATTATTCCCTATTCAAACCCTCTCACTGGCTGTCAAGCTGGTTCTCTGACTTTCCCTTTCCTCAACCCCTTCAACACAGACCTCCCTGTCTCTCTGTCTCTGTCTGTATGTGTGTGTGTGTGTCTCTGCTGTGTCTCTGTCTCTGTCTCTCGCTCTCTCTCTCTCTCTCCCTCTCTCTCCCTCCCCTAGATAAACATTGCTTTTCCCCAATGAAAGACAAGCACGCTGTTGGCATGTTATCTCCCTCGTCTAGGGTTGTCTTGTCAAGTATCTTGGCACTTGCATTTTCCCTACACAAGCAAAGGACTTTCTTTTTTCTCTACACATGTAAATGACTTGCATTTTCCCTACACAAGAAAGGGACTTGCATTTTCACTGCACAAGAAAAGGACTTTGCATTTTCTCTACACGAGAAAGGGACTTGCATTTCTCCTACACAAGAAAGGGACTTGCATTTTTCCTACGCAAGCAAAGGACTTGCATTTTCCCTACACAAGCAAATGACTTGCATTTTCCCTACACAAGCAAATGACTTGCATTTTCTCTACACAGGCAAAGGACTTGCATTTTCTCTACACAAGCAAAGGACTTGCATTTTCCCTACACAAGCAAAGGACTTGCATTTTCTCTACACAAGCAAAGGACTTGCATTTTCTCTACACAAGCAAAGGACTTGCATTTTCTCTACACAAGCAAAGGACTTGCATTTTCTCTACACAAGCAAAGGACTTGCATTTTCTCTACACAAGCAAAGGACTTGCATTTTCTCTACACAAGCAAAGGACTTGCATTTTCCCTACACAAGCAAAGGAGCATCTACATATTCTCAGGGAAACACTTTCTTTGGGACTACATAACATATTCATACAGCATACATAACAGATGTCTACACTACATAATGCTACATTATGTCAATTGCAAGTTTGTATGTCAATGCATACCGTATTTCAATCCGTAGATTAGCGTTTGTGAACATTTGTGCAGTGCTTATTTAAGCAATATGACACGAGGGGGTGTGGTATATGACCAATATACCACGGCAAAGGGCTGTTCTCCCAAGGTGCCTTATTGCTATTATAAACTGGTTACCAACATAATTAGAACAGTAAAAATAAATGTTTTGTCATACCCGGGGTATACCACGGCTTTCAGCCAATCAGCATTCAGGGCTCGAACCACCCGGTTTATTTTAGAGTGTTATAAATCACTAATACATGTCTTATATAGTCCTAATTCAGTGGCTTTAAATTAAACGTTTTTGGACCATTGCCCATATTCTATATTCCATTTAGATAAAGGTATTTGGTTTTCCTAAATATTTTACGTATTTTGATCCTTAAACATCAAAGTCAGTTAGACCTTTTCAGGCCTCAAAGTGGTTTAATGTCAAGAAGAGTCCATGTCCCACGTCATGTACTGGGTATATACAGCTATATGTCTCAATATTCACAACAGATGGTGGTGTGGGACATGGACTCATCTCTACATTACACTGCTGTTGAGGTATGAAAACATTGCACATTTTGATGATACCTTTATTGAATCAATACACTCTGTATGGCCCTATGTTTTGTGAATATTCCCATACGGGATGAGAAAAGGAGAAAATCACTAGCATTATTTAGCTATTCATCAGTACCCACATTGAGATGGGTATTAGCAACAATGCATTTCCAAAAACATGTAGCACCTGATGTTATCGCCTGCTGGTTAGCATAATTAGCTGCTAGCAGAG